>NC_083799.1:19696674-20942772 GCF_015708825.2 Lethenteron reissneri | reverse complement strand
GCATAAAGAACCTGAATAAAGGGTTCCTGGTTGTTAGATACCAATGTTTGGGCTGCCACCAACGTCAGCCCGTGACTGACCTTGTTGGTAGGTCCCAAGACAATACCGTTCTCCGTAGCCACCAAATCGAGTGGCTTCCTCAAGCGGGAAGGAACCAACATCTGCGCGCCGAGAGGGATGCTCACCGTTCGCCGCGCGAGCGCCTGCACCGTAGCGTTGGCCGCACACAACTGAGTGGGAGAAGGCAAAAATGCCATGCAACGGCCGGAAGGCAATTCCAAACAGCCAGGGTCAATGCGGATTTTCACGGGCATCCTACCAAGGAAATCGGTTCCAAGCAAACATGGAACAGCCAGGGATGCGGAGACCAGGATGTGTCCTGACAATTTAACGTCAGCGATGCGCATCTCGGCCGTTATCCAACCGATAATGCCCAATGAGCCGCCGTTGGTGGCAAAACACCCTCGATAAACCCCAGCACGGCAGATGAACCCGCGGCCACCACTCGATGGGCCAGCTCCGACCGGATCAGTGGACGAATCCTACGATTACGCGTAGGACTCCCCCTCACCCCCGCACGACCGGGACGTGAACCGAACTGCCTAGATGGGTGAGGTGAGGCCAGGGGTCAAGTGTGGAGTGCATCGCGACTCGCCTTAGGGTGCAGGGGAGCATAGGATGGCAGTGATGCCGGGATGCGCTGTCGTGGTACGCGGCAGCCCGATGACACGTGCCCCGGGAGGCCTCAATTGTAGCAGGTAACATGGCCATCCCTGGAACAAGATGAGGATCTTGGCTGCCGCTGCTCGTTTGTCTGTCGTGCATCCCCATCACCCTGGTCGCCACCACCCCGGATCGACGCATATGCCGACACGGGCTCCGCTCCATCCGACGGCTCCGGCTCCATACGGGACATGGCACACGTCACCAGCGCCCTGTCCTGCTGCAGAAATTGCTGGGCTTGGATGCATCTAGCGACCTGAAGAGACGAGACATCACCATCCTCAGCTGGAAGGATGGTTTGGAGGGATTTCGCTAATGCCAGCAGTTTCTCGAGGACCAACGCGTCCATTTTAGGGAACGCGGCTTTCACGACACCAAAAGCGTGATACGGAAGGCGAGGGCTGACTCATTCTCCCCCTTCCGCCGCGTGGCAAATTTGTGGTGCATATTCGCCGGAGGCTCATAAATCCATCTGGTTGAAGGCCTGCGTGAGGGTGGACCTTTCTGGCGTCGTCATCGAGGGCGGCGGGCAACGCATGTAGCGCCTCCGCCTCCGTTCATCCCGCCAGGTCGGCATTTGTGAGGAATCGCCGCTTGAAGGCCACCCAGTCGCCAATGGTAGCCGCCAACCCCTTAATGAAGGGAAGTCACCGTCGGAGAGCTGGGATGTCCATCGGCACCGATGGCGCGTCTTCAATTTTGGCGGGCTGTGCGCTCTGCACCAATGACAAATGGCGGCCGAAAGCACGGGCTGCGCCCCCGAGTTTTCCGCCTGCTGCAAAATGGCGGCAGAGTCACCTTCCACAAGCCAGCGAGAGTGCGGGGCTGATCTCCGCCAGAAGCGAAGCCGCAGTGTGGAGGAGCTCCGCGAAGTGACCGTGCGCCTCCCGGAGAGACACCCCCGCAGACGACAAAGCATCGAGCCGTCGGCTGGTGCCCTGCTCTGCCGGCAGTGTCTCCCCTGCATCCTCCGGAGCTGTAGGTGGCACGAGGTCCTTTCCTCACAGTTCGACGTCCTGGTACGTGGTCTGTGACATGTAGACATAGTTTACAGCTAGCTGAGTAACTAGCGTGTTGGCCACTTCCAACACCAGTTGTAGTGAGTCCAACTGAGTCGCAGACGTTGTTCCTTTTAGATGCAACACCTTTATTTGTAACACCGTAACACAAAGGAGTAACTGCCCCTTTACCAGATACATCCAAGGGTGGTGACCACCCAGCTAACTACACTATACAGGGGAGTTACTGCCACGAAGGGTCGGACCCTCACTGGGGTCTCCGACCACGTGGTCCCTCGTAGGATGAAGCGCTTCCAGCTTGACACGCAGAGCTTCCAGCTTGTAGAACGAAGAGACCTTGGTCCCTCTCCAGTCGGGGCTGCTCCGCCCTCGGCCCCGCCCGCCTTCTTGAACATTCTCATTCCCTCTCGATCCTTCTCAAGAGCTCTCTTCGGACACGTGATCACCTATTAGTCCCCCTACCTGGGGCCCCCTGTGTGGACATTCCGGATCACGTGTCTGCGGGGTCAGCCAGAGTGCCATGGCCCGGGGCAACCCTGAACCTGGGCTGACACTCACCCCCTCCCCCTCAAGGGAGCCCCCACCACACGCTGTGCGTGGTGCCCGCACTATCCCAGTGCTCGCCAAGCCCCGCTAGGGCTGGTATTACACACAGCCACCCACACGGTGCTGTCCACGATGTAGGAACATCGAACGGCACGACCCTTCTGGGCTGGCACCATACAGTGACAATTCCATGATGTCACTACACATTCACAAAAAATATTCAAGTAGCAATGGTTGCTCACCACTCTTGGTTCAAGATGCTTGGTGAAATTGACAGGTGACACAAGACCAAAACAGGTGATTGAAGGGGTTAGCGTTCCTTGTAAGAAACAAGTGTCTTAGTGTATGACCTCTTCAATTCCCCCATCTTCACATAGCAATCGAGAGAGATTTGCAAATCTAATATTTTTCATTCAACATCTGAATTTTGTATCTTTGCTACAAGACTATATCACACTATTTTTTCAAAGTTGATCAAAAATACATGATTCCCTGCTTGTGACTATAACCATTTAACTCGGATGTACTTTGTCTTGTTATTTTAACTAAACATAGCTGCTCAAACAGCAGGATGAATTCCAACAACAACAAAAAGGTTATTACTTATTAGAATAAACGCAAAACTAGCTTTCAACAGTTTTGAAGCAAACATATTCTGGAGTAGACTTTTTTGTGGACTTGACTCCCTCGCTCGCATGTCCCACTACTGCCCCTCTCCCTCTCTCTCTATCCCTCAAGAGTGGCGTGCATCTCAGCCAACGTTGCATCCCCTGCCCTCCCCCAATCAGCACCATGTTGGCGGCGCGCGTGTAAACGGAGCGCCCGCTGAGGTGGCAGCGTCCATCGTGGGGCCGCACCACTCCGGCCAGACGCGCGTCCAGGGGCAGGTGCAGGTCGGCGTCCGAGGCCACGAGGAGCACGTGCAGCGCACCTGGCCGCCAGCCGAGCTGCTCCTGTGTGGGGGCGCACACAGGGCCCTGAGCCAGCTCATTGCTCAAGGCCTCCTCTCTTGCATTGTGTGGGTCTATCATCATCATTGTCATCGTCGTCATAATTTATTACTTGACCACCGTGCCTTGCCCAAGTATAAAAACAAATACAGGAGCACCAGTGGAATTAAGCTGCGTATTTGCACAATGCACATATTTAGCATGCATGAACTAAAAAAACGCTAAACATTTTCAAAACCACCAATAGCATGTATACATTTGATTTTATAATAACATAATTGTACGCTTAGGATATCCTCATCGGTTTGAATGAAGTGCGTTTTTAAACCTCATCTTAAATTGTGGTACATTTTCTGGGGAAATTGTACGTCATCTAACAGATTACATTGCTGTAGCATCATTGCAGAAAAAGCCCCATCAGCTCTTCTCAAATAGGTGTAATGAGCGACTTCCGCGACACGTTGTGTAGAGTGTACTTCTTATGTATTATTCACACTGGGCACAACACAGGCCAATATTTATTCCTTCTCACACTGAGTACAACATTAGGTATTAACGTCTCTACTGGCGACACACAGCCGATCACTCAGCGTAGTCCCATCGTCCTCACTCGGCTACGCCGCTGGCTGGCTGGCTGGCATGCTTGTTACTTAACCGTGCCCGTACCTGTGATTCCCCTTCCAGGCAAGCAGGTGTTACACTGTCATTACATAGATATGCATTTGCACCTACAAGCCACTTTGTCAGTTGTTTCAAGTATCACTTAGGAAAGGGATCATTACGAACAATTTATGTATACGTATTTTAACAGGTGACATGCATTAAAATTTCAAGCGTTTCCCTGTTCAAGTTAGTGTTTGGTGTTGCTCGTGTTTGTTTACAATACGGACATTGTCGGAAATTACGCATTTCTTTGCTGCATAAGGCAGCCACCGCTGGTTTCCCACAAAGATGTCCTCATTATATCTGACCGCGATGGACGATGGCCCTAGTCGGCAACGATTTGTAGCGTGCGCTGAATGCTCCAGTTTGATTGTGAGATGAGTACACCGACTAGCTAGGATAATGCAACTATGTAGAAATATTTTGTCAGAGGTATTGTATCGGCAGTACACATTACCAAAAAAACGTTTACTCTGCAATGAAGTTTACACTTACATCTGCCAACTATTAAGTCAGCTAGTTGAACAAAACATGGCACACACTTCACAGTTTCCATTGTTTATTTATACATGTGGCGAACCTAACATAAGTGCATGAATTACTTGCATTTGCAAGTTCCATACACAGTACACAGCATTTGTGCCATGCTTTTCATGAAAATACACTTTTAATATATATTTAGAATTGCATCAAGGCCAATTCTTACATTTAAAAGAACCTGAGATGAAAATGTTTTGGGGAAAAAAAGAGGGCAAGGCTGCATAAACCTGAATTTGTGGACAAAAAGCAAAAGTATCTTCCCACCCAAACAAGATAAGGGCATTACACATCTCTCTTTGTATTCCTACGGTGAAGGCCAGTCTTTGCATAGGGCAGCCACTCTTGACTTCCCACAAAGAAAAGAGCAATTGTAAATACATAACGAACAAACACCTCTCCCCTAACCTTGCAGACGGCAGCCTGCAGAATGGCGTCCAAGCCGCCCTCGGGTGCGTCCAGGTTGGCAGAGATGCGCTGGCCTTGCACTCGCAGCGTGAACTCTGGCACTGGGGGCACCGTCTCCGCGTCCGCCACCGCCACGCTGCCCAGCGGCAGCGCGTGCCAGAAGGAGAACGGCGGGAGGCACACGAGACCCACCACCCTGCGATGTGCGCACACATAGGTGCAACAAAGACAAAGATCCCCCACCCCCCCCAAACCCCCGTATTGCCTGTAACAGACTGTTGGGGGCAATTACTGATAGCGAGTAGCACTTATGAACGGAAGGCACAGCAACACGAGAGGGCGGGTGGCCAATACCACACCCAACCCCCTTTTCTCTTCCTAGTGGTGCTGTTTTTACACACTGAGGCCTTGGGGAGGCCCATGACCGGTTCAGATAATTGTCACTGGTGTTGGCCGTGAGTGGGAATAGAACTCAGGTCGCCGGGTTCGTAGCACAGAACGCTAAACGCTGCACCACCGCTCCCACACACACACGCACCCCAAATGCACATCCACCCGCATGCGGCTATACATGTGTAGTGACGTTGAATAAGTCACTGTAGCGCGTGCCGCTGGGAGATTGGTAGACAATAGAATTAGGGGTAACAGCCCGTTCTACCAGTTGCACCTGTGGGCAAGGCATGGAGCCCTCTGGGGGATCCAGAGGGGTGCGGGGCCGAGGGCGGAGCCTGGCCACGCTGTTCAGGATAAAAGGCGAGCTCCGACTCACAGTCGGGGCTGCTGCGTTGTGATCTTCGCTCTCTTCAAGCTGTGGGTCTGGCAGCATGTTGGCTGTCCCGACCCGGTATGTGGTTATCCCCTAAGGCTGTGAAGGCCGGAATAAAATAGAGAGAGTACCTCCTACTAGTGTCTGTGAATTAGCACACTACACACGCGATGCGATCTGATGTGTATCTATGGTCGCACCGCATGTTGTTCAGCATGAAATCTGACATTTAGCTCCGTGTGCTGGACGCTTTGGGGATTTAATACAAGTTGCATTTTTTTTGTTAACTTCTGCTAAATAAATATGCAGTTCTATATATATAGAAGCGCATGCTTGAGTTTGACAAAATATTTGCCAAAACCAATAATTTTTTCTTAAGAAAAAAAATTTGGTGGCAAAGCCTGGCCTCGGTGTGCCGTTCATAACAAGCTGGCCTGCACAAATCATGTCCCCCACATACACACACAAACCCATCCCAGCCAGCATGACTCGCCTGCATTGCTTTGAGACAACAGCTGGATGTGTCGGTATTATATTCCAAAGTCATGTGGCCAAAACAAAGAACCAAGCGTGCATATACTGCGCTGTGCAAAGAAGGTATTTGAAGATTATAATGCAGGGGACATGAGTCGTGCCCTACGTCGACTTGGGACGTGTATTTTTTGTGAAAATCGTGCTATGTGGATAATGCACATGATGGGGTCGCAGTCCACTCCTTCATCCCCACTCCCTTGAGAGGCACCGCTGACCCCTGCCCTCACTCGGTTTGCCTGTCGGTAGACGTGAATTTTGGTGGGGAAATGAACAATTGCCCCCCCACAGCACTTGCGGTGAGGACCATACGTAAACAAATGCTGCACACGCGCTGCCCATTACTGAGAAGCGTGTGCACCACACAACCTACATATTGAATCCGCATGCATCCATGCACAAGCACAAACTGAATTTAAATTGACTCCACTGTGCCGGCAAATATATGATATTACTTATGTATCACTCATTTTCATGTACACGCACTAACAAGCAAAGTTACAGCGTCTTCATGTTCAAACAGGCACAAGTAGTGCTCATGTCCATCGGTGGCCGTAAGACAGCGGTAGATATTTTCCACATTCCCTTGATGGGAGCGAGTCTATCCACAGGACAACCAGTAACCACTAGTTGACATTTCACAAAACGCTACTCGTTTAATTAATGTCACATAAGTGATGGGTCTTTGTACCCTAGAGTCAACACAAATATAAAGATCCGCCGTATAGCCTTAATAGACTGTTGTGGCAAGTGCTGTTGGGGAGCACTTATGAAGGCCGGCATGGCACACGAGGGGGTGGGTGGCCAGCACCACGCCCGGCCACCTTTGCCTCCCCAGTGGCGATGTTTACACACCGCACCAGGTAATTATTTGAGGCCAAATCGACATGCGGGAGGCCCAGGACCGGTTCAGAATAATCGTTGCCAGTGTTTGTGGCCGTAAGCGGGGAATCGAACTCGGGTCGCCGGGTTTGTAGCGCAGCACTCTAACCACTACGCTACCGCTCCCCCACTGACAGACTCGACTTAGGACCTGACGCACCAGCAAGGGTTTAGACGGCGCTCAGGCAGGCTGCTGGCAAAGGGGCTCAAGGGCTTGTCCACAAAGGCCCCAAACCCCAGGTGCAGCACGTGGTCCGCTCGACGAATGCCCGCACCACCTCCAGGGGGCCCAGTCCTTGGAGCTGCGTCTCCCAGGACCCGAGCCAACAGGGAACCCAGGTCCTTGGCCGCCCGAAAGTGCGGTAGCATGGAGGCCGAGGCGTCCATGAGGTAGTAAACGTCCAGTGCTGGCGGTGGCCCCAAATTCCGTCTCACCAGCAGCTGCACGCTCGCCGTGTCACCTTGCGGACACGTGGGTGAGAATTGACCGCCTCCGATTTAGCGCCTCCGATTATAATTAGCACGGTTGGTTACTGACGGTGTGAAAGAAGTTCAACATACATACAGTACATTGCAAAGGAATGAGAGAGGCTTTGACAGGAGCCTCCACCATAATCTTGAGTTTCTGCAGCCATAATAATTTGAATAACGTACTGTGGAGAATGATTGTTGATTGAGGAAAACCTCACTGAGTTGGCAGGAAAGACCCACCTGCAGAGGAGGAGGCAGTGTAGCAAGTGGGTTTCTAATCGGCTATATGTGTGAGGTTTTAATGTTAAGCATATGCATTTTGTGAGCACTCCAGTGTTCCTTCGTGTTAAAAATACTTTCAGAGACGTACACCATCCATTCCAATGCAGAACCCTACTAAGCATACTGAGTCTCAATGAGACTTTTCTGGCCAAACAAATGCAAATGTATATAAATATAAATTGTGATGCTGTGTTGCCAGTGATTCACGAGCACAAATAAGAAAAGCTCAAAATGTCCATCAATAATGTTCTCATAAAAAATAATACATATATATAATAGACAACATTTTGGGCAATGACCTTTGCTATAAAGAAGGGCTGTTGCCTTAAACAACACCTATTTTCCTTTCATGGCCGTTTAAATACAGAGACGATCACCCCTCTCTGTACCTGTGTTGCTCGATCTATGTATCTTGGTACTCCCTCTAAGCCTTCGTATCTATTTAAGGCCACCCCACAGAGACGATCACCCCTCTCTGTACCTGTGTTGCTCGATCTATGTATCTTGGTGATATCTGTCTGCTTATATGTCTGTCTATAGTTTTCTGGTTAGATTTTATGTCGCTATTTCACTATACCTGATGATGATTGCTTGTGTTGCAATCGAAACGTCGTATGCTATTATTTAATTTATTATTTTATCTTTATACGTGACTTCACCGAAAAAAACAAAGAATAAATATAAATACATATGTATACTTAAAGCTTTCGTGACTGCAGGAATTAATATTCTTTGGTCTTTCGTAAAGTCACGATTGCTTGTGTTGCGATCGAAACGTCTAGTTTTTTATTTTTTTCCTTTGAACCTATCTACGTGACTACCGAACGACCCAAGAATATAATACATATGTATTCATGTAAATCGTATTCCTACAGACTTTATCGCCTCTTTCCACTCTGCTTAACTTTGCCGAGTAACGCAGCAATGTACGCAACTTCGGCATGGGGGACCGTTCCGAAGCCTCGTGCTATCTTGCAATGTGAGCGCCTGTCCCATCACATTGTGATGCACGTATACACACCGTCAACATCAGCCAAACCGGTTACGAAGCAGGGGGATAGACAGATGGGGAACGGGGGCTCACTGCTCCAGACCACAAGGAGTCCCACCAAAAGGGGAAATGGTAGCTTCTTTTTTAAGTAAGGGGGAAGGGATGATAAGAGAATACCGAAACACGGCTGAAGAAAATAAAAACATAATAGGCGACATAAACGAGCAATCTTTCATTACAACCTGGCTCCCGTCTAATCTGCTGTGGTTATGCCCCTTATCCTCAGTCCCTATCTCCCGACCCTCCATCCTGATAACTTATTTCAGCTATTGTATAAGGGGGGGACCATCTGGCCTCGAATTCTCCCTCCATCCCCTTGAACTTATGGCTCAGGTGTTCCATACCTTAATGTGCTATAAGTGTACTGTACCATTGTTTCCAGTTGGGTTTTACAACCAATTTTAATATATGTGGCAGCAGTCAAGTATTGCAAGCCCCTGGGCACGGCCACTTAGCCCTCCTCCATTCTTGACACGGGGAAATGAGACGTGGCGTGCGGTTGAGCACCTGGCCGGAGCCACACGGCGGCGCGGTGAGGTGACAGAGGCCCCCAGGGGTCCGACGGGTCCTCCGTGTAGACGCACGCGCCGGCTGTCCTGATGTGCTGCGACGCGCAACCCTCCGCCAGCAACCGCCAGACCGGTCCACAACGTCCACCTGGCCTCCTGCATGGCTGGGTAGCAGCAGGGCAAAAGCACACATACACGGCGGTGACAATAATTTTTTTAATATATTTAAGTGTAAATCCTACAATTAGACCTACAGCCTGAAAGGATAATGGTGTTAGCAAGTGCTTGTAGAGGCTGTAATGACGCGTATGTGAGCGAGTGATGTCAGTACCAGTGATAATGTTAAAGCTTAATTGACCTCGAGAAAGCACAGGTTAATTTCAGTAAGAATCAATTTGTACTGATGTTGTTCATGATCAGAAATAAAATTGTTATGCAACCATGCATCTGGAGGGCCCGCATGGATGACCCCTTAGATACAATAGCATCGCCCATACAAATGTCGTGACATCGCTGGATGCCACCATGCTGTGGGTGCAGTACCGGCCCTAGAGGGGAACGGTGTGCGTTGAGTAAGGGGCAGTCCATAAATGACGTCACGCACCTAGGGGGGGAGGGGGGTCAGACATTTGTGACGATGCGTGACGAGGGGGGGAGGGGTTGAGAAATGTGACGTCACATCAAAATGCGCAACTTTAAAAAATATTAATTACATAAGAATTGTTATAACAACACTAATTTTGATGAATTTTAATTAACTATTTGATATTTAAATTTACTAAGGTCACCTTTTATTTATTCCATGAAGGAGCATTTTGCTTCTCCATGGGAGAATGGAGAAGCATACATTTTGTAAAAATTTTTAATGATTGTTATTAAACATTTTGATTATAATAATTCTACCAGGGCTTTTCATTCTGTGGAATGAATATGTGATTGCTATAATTGTACTCTCCATTTTGCTTCGTTGTACTACAAAGTTTTAAGTATTTTTTTATAGTTATAATTACTTTTAATATTTTAGAACTATAAGAGAATTTCAATATAATATTCTGAACATCTGCAGTTTTAGTAAGAGGTTGAATATTTTAAAGTGAATTTCATGCAAAATTTCAGCTTTCCAACGCCTCCTTTTTAATACATATTTTATCCTACAACATCAGAGTGCAGCGCCACATTAAATACGCACTACAATGATAATAGTTTAAAGTGATTTGAAGCATGTTTTATTTTAGAAATGGAAATATGGTTTTGGGGGGGGGGGGGGGAAGAGCTTTGTGACGTCATATTTGAGGGGGGGGTGTGACTTTTTGTGACGCCGTGTGACGAGGGGGGTCAAAAATCGGCCAAAATAGCGTGACGTCTTTTATGGACGGCCCCTCACATCACTGGATGACACCATGCTGTAAGTGCAGTGCCGGCCCTACAGAACACGATGTGTAGTTGCCGACCTAAGGGGAAGGTCGTGTGAGGCCATGGCACTCTGGTTGACCCGGGAGGACACGTGACCGGTTAAGATGAAAGGGGGCCTCCAAGAGGGGGCTAGGGGGGGTCACGTGATTGGGACCCAGGTCCTTCCCGATGGCTCTGGAAGGGGGGCGGGGCCAAGGGCGGAGCCGGTCACACCGCAGAGAATATAAGCCGGGTCCCGAGAGGGTTCGGGGTTGTTCATCCCGGGAAAGAAACCCTTCGTCTACGATCTCCGTCCTTCGAGTCTTCCAGCACGTGGACCCGTGCAGATGCTATTGGTCCCGGGTCCGTAGTAACAGTTACGTGGTACCTAGTGTAGTTAGCCGGGTGGTCACCACCCAAGGTTGTTATTGTGTGAAGGGGAAGTGTACCCCGTCTGTTGGAACTAAATAAATGCGCTGCCTCCGAAGTCGACGTCTGCGGCTCAGTTGAACCCACGACACATACAGAAAACAGGACAACTCTCCTGCGTACACATACATGCACAAGAATAGCACACAGGCACACACAATTGTAATACTCATTCTGTTTAAGGAAAAACACCATCTCTTTGAAGTGCAAAGGGGCAAGCGAGATGTATTCTCCTCCACCATACTAATTGAGTTTACAAAATACAGCTTTGTTGATCAATGCTCAGACTTTAAAGTGTTATCCCAGTTGCGGGTGGAGTGAGGAACGGTAGTGTAACGGTTACAGCGCTGCGCTACGAACCTGGTGATCCAAGTTCAATTCCCAATCACGGCGAACACCAGTGACCATTATTCTGAACCGGTCCTGGGCCTCCTGTAGGTCGACTCAGCCTCAAATTAATACCTGGTGTGGTGTGTAAACATCACCGCTGAGGAGATAAAAGCGACCGAGTGTGGTGCTAGCCCCACACACCCCCTCGTGTGCCGGCCTTCATCGGTGCTTGCTAACAGCACTTGTCCCAACAGTCTGTTAAGGCTACTCGTGGGATCTTTGTCTTTGTGGTGGGATGTGTGGTGGGATGTGTGGTGGGATGTGTGGTGGGATGTGTGGTGGGATGTGTGGTGGGATGTGTGGTGGGATGTGTGGTGGGATGTGTGGTGGGATGTGTGGCGGCACAGCGCAGCGGGGCACCTCATGGGAGCACCACCCACACTCGGAGCCTTTCCGCAGGCACCCGGTGCACGTCTCATCCTCGCATAAGCTCTCTGCGGGACAGGGGGATGTTTACATCCGTCATTAAAAACCGAAAAGCTCCTGGCTTGAGTTCCATTCACTTTTAGTGGAATGTGTACACGTTGGCGACAGAATCAAAATACTCGCCCCGATGTTGTTCATGGAGACATCTGCACGTTTCGATTTAAAGCTTTCGTGACTGCAGGGATTCATCTTCTTGGTTCTTTCGGTAAAGTCACGTAGAAGGCAAATAATAAAATAAATTAAACATAATAAAATAAAACAGGGCTGTCTTTCCGACAGCCCTGTTCTTCACCTGAGGACGGCTGCTTGCTTTGTGACCGAAACGTCGTGAGAATTGCATTTTATTGTTTTATTTTTATTATTTCCCTTCTGCGTGACTTTACCGAAAGAACCAAGAAGACATCTGCACGTCTTTGTGATACATTGTATGAAAAGGGACATTTGCTAAAAATATACAGGAATTGTCCAGGATCCAAACATTGCCCATGGGGTTATTGATATATTGTGTCTAATCGTCGTACGGTAATTGTATGAAACTGTCTCGTAGCTGCAACACAGCAGTGCTGCCGGGGGAACGTGCAAGGATTACCGTATAAAGCCACGCAGAACCACCATTGTTTAGTGTCTCTCCTCTGTGTGGCCACTCCGTCAGACTAAAATGTCACTCAGACGTTATTTCCAGAATAATTTTGTCAAAGGGCAACGATATGAAACCGGGATGCTAATTTTTGCATTTTTATCATGTTGTCACAGTGCATATGGGTAATGCAAACCATAACATAAATACTGCAGTTTGTTTTAAATAATCAACAAGGATGCAATGAAACATCAATAATTTCAATTGTTCACAAATTATCATACGTTTGGAGCTTGTGAACTACTTCTGATAGCACGTGATACTTTATTCAGTGTTTACGCTTACTGTCCCAGCAAACTGTGAATATGCCAAAAAGGTACAATATGAACATTATTTATCACATCGTCTTACAAGATATTGATATATAAATAATAAGTTAAAATCTTGGATAAATGCCTCTTTTTAGAGAAGGCAAAGAGATGGGAAAGGCAGGAGATTCGGACTAAAATTTCTCCACAATAAGATCCCAATAAATTACTATCGAGTAACTGGTTATACTTGAGCAGTGTACTTTAGAAAGTTAAACTAAAAATATCTCGATTTATTTAAAATCTTACACGCAAATAAACAGATGTACAAAAAAAACATGGAAAATAACTTTTTTCATATATATATAAAATCTGAAAAATACTTTTAATATAACTAAATCAGGATCCGCGACTCACCTGTGCTGATGCACAGACAGAACAATATTGGTATGCTGATCAACGGTCGCATACTTGTCACTGCCAGAGGAAGATGCCTAACACCGGTTGGCGGCTCAGAGTCAGTACAGGTGAGTGATGAGTCGTGCAGCTGAGCGTGCAGAACGAAAGGAAGAGTGATGCGTGCACAAGAGGCAGGAGGAGTGCCCGTGAGACTGGAAGAGCGTTCGAGAGGGAGAGGTGGTGAGAGAAAACAGCGGATGTCAGAGAGTGAGGGTAACGGGTATTGTGTGAGTGATGGAGACAGCGATGGAGAGTGTGCAGGTGAGTGTGTGAGAGGGCTGGTACGAGTGAGAGCGGATGACAACACGAATCAGAGTGAGGACAGAGCTCGAGTTGAGGGTTAGGCAGTGCGTGAGATGGCCACGGTTCTTGTGATGGGAAGAACACGGAGGAAGAACACGGAGCAAGTCTACGCTGCTGCCTCAATCTCGATGCAATAAATGAACCAGCGAATTACGGTAAAACGCTCATCACGAAATATCGCATTTAAAAGGTGCACTCATCAGAAGGCTTGGCAGACACCTACCACTGAGGTATATATATGGGTTCAATGAGAGGCTGTCTCTATGCGAGGTTTTAACTGAAGAGCTTGATGCTTGATATAATCGTAAAGTTACCTTCAGGGTAGCTCCAGTGATAATGAATAATGCAATAGCTCCGGCAAAAGCGTTTGTGATCGGCGGTGCAGAACGTGTAGATATTTGAGTCTTGTACGTCTGTGTGTGATATCGGATAAGTACACGCACACGGACACCCTAACCAGCCTTCCCCCCCCCTTCCACCTCAGTGGGATCAAACACACAGCATGCTCAAGGGTGAGTGACTTGCAACAAGGGCTATCGTCCCATTGAGCAATAAGTGGCGGTTGATTTCCCACAACTCATTATCCAACAGAAATGTGTAAATAAAAACAGTACCTTACACAAGGCTCCTTCAAACACAAAGTTTACCACGATCGCATGGAACTCTTGCCAGTTCTTGGATATTGTTAGAGATGTTTAACCCTTTGGTATGCATAGCCGAATTAACGGATGGTTCAAATACAAACCCATTTCCGATACCACATGAGCACTTGCATGTAAGTTAACTGCCAAATTCACCTTGCTATCAATTAAATCATAAAAATTGGTACGTAAACATCCTGTACTACTTTACAAAAATCGATATACAGCAGTGCAACATATAAAATGCTGTGTTCCTTTTTTTAACATGTCATGAAATTGGAATCGTTAACATAAGTGGGTAATTTACTGTAACATAACATCCTCTGGACCAATTACAGCTCATTTCATGGCCTACTCCTGAGTGGTTTTGATAATAAACTTGTTTCAGAACAAACGAAACATATTTCATTGTATTACTTCAAGCTCAAATCATTTAACTCACAAGCAGTCAAAACGTTGTCCCGCATGTAAAATTACAGTACCTGAAGCCAAACAGTACAAAAATATTGTATATATTCTACACATAGTACATGTTTCATATTTCCTATGCATAAAACAAACAAACGTGATTAGTCACGTTTATTTACACATTTGGCTTTTTAAATGTATTAATGACTTCCATATGTCGATCAATGTGACAGTTAAATACAGGGCCTATGTGAACATTTATTCCAATGGCCTTTCTGTAGCAAGCAATGGGGAGTCACTCGAAACGTTTGCTCTGTAAGTTTCCCAGGTATAGTGTTGACTTTTGCGAGGTATATTTTTGCTATATGCTTCTTCCACCACGGCCAATAGAGTTCCTTAAGCGTTATGCCAATAGCCACGTCAAGAACAGGGTTTCCCGATGGGAAGGCCAGTGCCTAAACTCAGCATGAAGTTGCCTTGTGGCAATTTTCACAGATGTCTGCCATTGCCTCTTGAAAGGAACAAGTCTGGGCGTGACACCAACCGGTTCTCCAGTTTACTCGCGAATACCTTCAAATTACTCCTGTGCAATCATGGAATGGGCTGTAAACGCCAAGCAAGCAATGCTTTAAATAAATAAACCACTTGGTGTCCTGATCCGTCTCAATGAAAACTTTGCCAACATGTTTTTTGTTAAGTGGTGCCGAATTTAACGGAAATGAAAACACAGTGCACAAACTTCATAAAGCAGCTGATGTCACCCTGGAAAGGTTGGCTGCATTGACTAAAAATGATACTGCTTGCTTAGTCAGCTCCAGATATCTTTTTAATTACATCATACCTACTTTATGATGTGTGGAATAGTTGACCAGGCTTATGTCATAAAAAGATAACAACTATCTGTTTGGTCTTTATTCACAGCATCAAAACACTCGTTTCAGTTTCTTAAACGAAGTCGCCAGTTTACTTGCAGATTACTCACAATCGGTCCGTAGAAAAATGTAAGATCACCTAAATAGAAATGTACAGAGCAACTTATTTATTATACTTCTACTGTAACGCCTTCAATGACGAGTCACGTGTTTTGCACTGCATGGACTCGAGTCGTCGTAACAGCTCGGACCCCCTTGCCTCTGGCCAGACGTAGAAAGGTCTCCAGTCAACATGTCGAGGCTGCAACTGACCTAAATCTCCGGAGCAAATTCCTAAAGCGTCCCGCCACGGTCACCACCCACGAGTACTACATCCCATAAGCACAACGAATGCAGGATGACCCACATTGGGAAAGCAGCTCGTGAGAGACACGAAATAAGTAATATAAAAAAAGTTTTTTTAAAAACACGCTTTAATGAAATGTACCGTACTAGTAATGTAAGAACTCCACGACTCCAGGACCGTGGTGATTTATAGCCAACGTAAGTTGAGCGTGGACAATTAAACCCAAGCTGAAACATAACATATACAAAAGATTGTTAAAAAATATAGATATTTTATTTTTAATAATAGAATATAGTATTGTCACCAGTCGATACGACATTGGGAAGTGGGTTAAAATTGAGTTACAATATTTGAGGATACGACAACAGACAGAGTGAGTTTATCAAATCGTGTGAAAAAATGTCTTAAAATATATGTTTTAGATTTTTTTATGATAGAATATAGTCTTGTCATCAGTATGACATAAATATACCAAGTTTGCAGTCGATAGTACATTGGGAAGTGGGTAAAAATTTAGTTACAAGATTTGAGGATACAACAACAGAGTGAGTTAAATAAAAGCGTGTAATAAAAAAAGCATGTAAAAATCAACCCGTAAAAACAAAGGTTTTCACTCTAAATCCTTTATATGCGTGGCGGCTAGAGTCCTCTCGTCCTCTGGCTTGAGATGGCTGCCACATATGGGTCAGATGATTGCCTGCCACCATTAAGCAATTGGTAATTAAATATAATTTATTTTTTCCTAAAAAGTGTACAATTTTGGAAAAAATTTTTCACGAAAATACATTGTCACGCACAACGATTCTGTGTGCAAAATGTCAGCTCGATTGGATCACGGGAAGTGGGTTAAAAAACGACCGAAAGATTTGCACGGTCGTAAGCGCACAAGCAAGCAAGCAAACTTAATATAAAGGATTTAACAATATAACCTGTAAAAACAAAGTTTTTCACTATAAATCCTTTATATGCGTGGCGGCTAGAGTCCTCTCGTCCTCTGGCTTGAGATGGCTGCCACCTATGGGTCAGATGATTGCATGCCACCATTAAGCAATTGGTAATTAAATATAATATTTTTGTCCTTAAAAGTGTAACATTTTGGAGAAAAAAAATTCACGAACATTAATTGTCACGCACAACGAGTCTGTGTGCAAAATGTCAGCTCGATTGGATCACGGGAAGTGGGTTAAAAAACGACCGAAAGATTTGCACGGTCGTAAGCGCGCAAGCAAGCGCGCAAGCAAACTTAATATAAAGAATTTAAAAAGGACACGCATTCGTCTGATCACGTCCGTTTTGAATTTAGCCCCTCTTGAGACCAACGCAGGCAAGACATTTACACATGGTTGTTCTAAACTTACCCTCCTCACCTTGAAGTATTTTGGACTCAAAACTTTTTCATGACATATATATTCTTCAGACTGATGTATGCATGGGGTCTAGCACACAAAGCATCTGCTCTGGTGCCAGTGTTCGTTGTTGAGAAATGAGCGCCTTGTCAAAATGTCCTACATGCATCAGTAAACATCTCGCATGAGACAGCCACGCTCAGACCGCCATACAATACAACAGGGAGCTATGGGAGTTGCGGTGAACACTGATAACACTCATGCACTCACATTCACGGTTAATTAGAACCAAAATATGTTTGATTGATTCATGCAAATAAATGCTGGAGTTTCAGTTTTGTTTTCTCCCAGATTCAATTTTGCCATACCTGGGTAAGAGTGATAACAAATACAAAGCAGACAATCTGTCTCACCAAATAAGGGTCTCTCTCTGTCACCATTCATCATCATAGTAAAAATAATATGAATTGTGGTTTCACAACATGCAAAGCAGAAAAATAGTTTTCTCCTGAAAATCAGCGAGTGGGCTCTGACAGTTGTGGCCTATAGGAGTTCGGCTTGGCTCTCTGACAATGACAAACAAAACAGAAATGTCCCATTGCTCTGGTGATACGAGTTTTAATGAGACTGCATTATCACGTTCAGCATAAAGGCAACTGAAGACAGGGGGGGGGGGGGGATGGCGTTGGCAGTGCTCTGCTGTGCACAGTATGTGTGTGTGCAGGGTGGGGATAGAGTGCAAGGCAAGTCTGCCACAATTGTTGAGTGTTAGGAGGACGTGTGTGTGTGTGTGCGCGCGTTGTGTGTGATTGGTGCTGCGGTGGTTCGCGCACTGAACTACGACCCTGGCGACCCGAGTTCGATTTCCGCTCACAGCCAACGTCGGTAACGAATATCCGAAGCGGTTCTGGGCCTCCCCTAGGTCGACTCGACCTCAAATGAGTACCTGGTGCGATGTGTAAAAACATCACCGCTGGAGAGACAAAGGCGGCCGGGCGTAGTGCTGGACTAAAAGGCGACAATGATGTGAGTTGTGTAAATATAGATGGAGACAAATGTAGGGTATCTTTTTTTACATCACCCGTTGGTAAATTGGTAATTAATCACTCAAGCGATGGTTTGTTTGAAATGCATTCTGCAGAAATCCACAATTACCGTGCCTTTTTTGAAAATCGAGGCCCTGTTCGTTTTTTTCACAGCTGTTACAGATTAAAGGGGTGCGCGATTAAAGCCACTGCTTAGATGTATGTGCTATCGACGTCATTTTAGACTGTTAATTACGCGCAGGCCATCGTGCAGACCTGACTCTCACGGCACTATACTCACTCGCGTGTGAAGACATCCACAGCAGTCGGGCTATTAACTGTCAGTGGCAGCTTATTGTACTAATTAATGAAGACCCATCAACATAGACACACTGATGGATTTTCAACGGAAATTATGGAATTATTTCACAGCATTTATACCTATTTAATGGTGGCAGACAGTGAGTTGAGACGTTCAAATGTTGCATGGCAATAATGGTCTAAAAATGGACACAATTTGCCGAAATGGCTCAGTGAGTTTGATTAGCTGCTCGAAATTACCCAGCACGTCTATGACTTAATCAAACGTGTTTATAAATATCTCTCTCAAGTAAATGCATTTTATTTGAATCGAGCAAAACGAGGTGATGATAACAACAAAAAACCTCCATGCAATAAGCGCGCCACCATTAAACCTAACATCAACTGATCATAGGGCTCTGCTCATCTGCTATTTACTGGCCCGAGCCAGGAGTAGAATTTCCACATTCGTTGAGTGAGGTGAAGTTTTCTACAGGACAACGGCCACCACTGTTGACGTTCCACGCAAAGTGGTACTCGTTTTATCGACCCACAAAGAGATGAAGGGCTGAATTGACCGCCAATTGAGAATCAAACTGGAAACTTAATGATTGAAAGCTGCACTCTACTTCTGTACAGATAATGCACCATAAAAATGTATATTTTGAACTTCATCCAGTTATTCTTAAATACATTAATATGCAGCCGGTAATTATATTTTATCTGAACATGTATGGTCTCTCGAATAGGATATGTGATAATTGTACAATGCTTGTATATGCACTTTTGGCAATTTCAAAGACCTCAGTACATAACACAATGCAGTCTGGCTATTTAAACAGGTAAATATTAAATACAGACATTTAATACGCGCTCGTAGCATGCACAATGTCTGCTCAATAAGCTGTGCTTCGAAGAATATGCTTGTTTGCATAATAGCACCATACTAGACCAACACAAAACACATCACTGCTCCTGCATAAGACTGCAATATCCCTTCAGCCAGCATGGTTATTCTTGAAGATACTTCTAACTAATTTCTGCAAACGGGGGGAGCTTTAATTACTTGGCTTTGTTGTAGATATTGCGGTTGTGCTTAGAAATCAGTCAGACCGTATTATCACATTTAGACATTGCCGAGATTATAGCGTCAGTCGGAGTGAGCGGTAGGTACCTCTGGGCTTAGTATTGTAGAGCCCCCTATGGGCCACTGTTGATCTTCACCAGCGCTGGAGAGGCTTGGGTGAGCCCCTTGTTTGGAGAACATCCCGCAAGCTCTGAAATGTATCACCCACACTACGCACGTATAGCACAGCTTTGTATGCCTGGGGAGACTGGGACATTTAAGCAATGGCTGAGAGAGATAAGGAATTGGCATATTCTTGGTTCTTTCGGTAAAGTCACGTAGATATCAACATGACTTTACCCAAAGAACCAAGAATAGTAATTCCTGCAGTCACGAAAGTTTTAAGTCAAAAAGTATTGGCACTCGAAATCTATTGATATAGAAGAATACTGCATCTAAGCTGGTCCCCAAATCATGACCAACGTAGAAGTAAGAAAAAAAGTTGCACATAGAAGAAGACAACCTGATGATAGCCAGACTGAAACAAGAAGGCACTATTTGGACACGTGTAGGATGGACAACAACAGGACAATTTAAAGTGTGTTGTTGGGAAAAATGGAAGAACCAGAAAGAAAGGGAGACCTAACAGAGAACGGTTTTCGATTTAAAGCTTTCGTGACTGCAGGAATTCATCTTCTTGGTTCTTTCGGTAAAGTCACGTAGAAGGAAAGTAATAAAATAATAAAAATAGAACATAATCGTGAGAATTATTTTATTATGTTTTATTTTTATTATTTTATTACTTCCCTTCTACGTGACTTTACCGAAAGAACCAAGAAGAGAATGGGTTGACAACGACATGAGAGATTGGTGCCAGCAAGATGTGGTACTACTTGAGCAGATTGGCATAAGACAGAGGAAGGTGGAAACGAATGACGAAATGTGATGACGCACATACGCCTGATACATGCAAGTGATAACATAAGCTTGTAACGTTTAGTCCTTTTTAACAAGTAGGCTTTCGCGACCAATATTATCCATAATAAAGTTTTTTTAAATCCTTTATATTAAGTTCACTTGCTTGCTTGCTTGCTTTCTTGCTTGCTTGCGCTTACGACCGTGCAAATCTTTCGGTCGTTTTTTAACCCACTTCCCGTGATCCAATCGAGCTGACATTTTGCACACAGACTCGTTGTGCGTGACAGTTTATTTTTTTGAATAAAATTTTCCTAAATTTTACACTTTTTAGGAAAAAATTAATTATATTTAATTACCAATTGCTTAATGGTTGCAGGCAATCATCTGACCCATAGGTGGCAGCCATCTCAAGCCAGAGGACGAGAGGACTCTAGCCGCCACGCATATAAAGGATTTATAGTGAAAAATTTTGTTTTTACGGGTTAATTTTTTGGGGTGAGATCGCCAGCACTGTGACCAGTGGTGGGTGAGCACCACCTGCACACGCATGCGGATTGGAATTAGTTAATCAACATTTAATGAATTAATAGTCCTCGTCTATTAATGACAACATGTGGAATGTTAGCGAAGGCCCGGTATTCTTAGTAAATGGCTCGGGCTCTGGCTTGGTTCTGGCGTAAGTGAGCCGGTTCAAAGCTGTGTTTAAATCGAGCCGTTTTGAGCGCGGTCCCAGCCATGCTCAAGATTTCCATGAGCTGAGCTTGAGCCGTGCCGTGGCTGAGCCGTGACCGAGTGGCTCACGCCTGAGTCGAAGCTGTGTGAGAGGCTGAGCAAGAGGCGAGCCGTGTTTTCAGAATGCGGGCCTAGAGTCTGTGGACTTAAGGTATTCTCTTCGTTTTCGTTTCTTTAGAACTGCGTTTTGTGTTAAGTTTGTTGTCCTTTCCCTGCACCTCCGATTAGCACGGTCGGCTATGTACGGTGCAAAAGAAGTTCAACATATATATACATCTAGGCAACTAAAGCAGTCACAAATGTAGTCAACTCATCATTGTTAAATGTTCAGAATAAGAATATGTATTTATACTGGAGGAATCCAACGAGCGATAAAGCTATTTTTAAATCCTTTATATTAAGTTCGCTTGCTAGCTTGCTTGTGTGCTTGCTTGCTTGCTTACGACCGTGCAAATCTTTCGGTCGTTTTTTAACCCACTTCCCGTGATCCAATCGAGCTGACATTTTGCACACAGACTCGTTGTGCGTGACAATTAATGTTCGTGAAAAACTTTTTCCAAAATGTTACACTTATTAGGACAAAAATATTATATTTAATTACCAATTGTTTAATACTGCAGACAATCATCTGACCCATAGGTGGCAGCCATCTCAAGCCAGAGGACGAGAGGACTCTAGCCGCCACGCATATAAAGGATTTAGAGTGAAAAACTTTCTTTTTACGGGTTTACTTATTATTTGTGGCCAGGTCGCTCCTGAAATATAAGTTAATACCTCAGTGGGCTTTGCCTGGTCGGATGGGGATGGTTTAGTTGCATTTGTATGTGTTTGGGTTATTTGTTTAACTTTCTTGTACTTTGCACTGCTATCATGTTTTTGTACTGTTTGTTATTGTAACGTTCTTAACCGCCTGCTCCTGGTCCCGTGGTCCCCCAGCCCCTTCTTTGGGGCCCCCGGACCGGTACCTCCAGTCACCAGACCTCTGGGTTCACAGGGAGTGCCATGCCCCCCTGTGTGCCCCTTCACCATCCCTAGTAGGCCTCGGCAAGGTAAGGTAAAAGGTAAAAAGCAACGAGCCTACCTTTACCCTACCTTTTACCTTACCACAATACAATCACTCTACCCTACCTTTTACCCTTACAAATGACCCGATTACAGGGTAATTAGTAGGGAACTACTACACATGAACAAGGTTTATAACTCCTCTTCTTGGTTCTTTCGGTAAAGTCACGTAGAATTGAAATAATAAAATAATAAAAAATAAAACATAATAAAATAATTCTCACGACGTTTCGGCCACAACGCAAGTAGCCGTCCTCAGGTGGAGAACAGGTCTGTCGAGGCCTAGTCCCTAGCACTCTCGCCCCCTTACCTCCAGAGGCTGGCACTGCACGTGGAGTGCAGTGCCCATCCATCCTTGATCGGCGATCTCAGCCGGCCCCCGCTAAGGCCGGTCGGTACTGCATTCCCACTGCAGTGCTGTAGGTGGTGTGAGCGGCGTGTGTCGTGCCTCACACAGGCCGGCTTCACACACCATGCAGTGATGCCACTACATCTGTGTTGGAAGGCTCAGGGCACGCGGTCTAGCTCTACGTTATTTGGTGAGACTGGGTTGGCAGTGATGCGCAGGCACAAATAATAATAAAATGAAGTGGAATATCTTGTCTTCTTGGTTCTTTCGGTAAAGTCACGTAGAAGCGAAATAATAAAATAATAAAATATAAACATAATAAAATACAATTCTCACAGTGAGAATTGGATTTTATTATGTTTGATTTTTGTTATTTTTATTATTCTCACAGTGAGAATTGTATTTTATAATGTTTTATTTTTATTATTTTATTATTTCCCTTCTACGTGACTTTACCGAAAGAACCAAGAAGATGAATCCCTGCAGTCGCTAAAGCTTTAAATTGGAATATCTTGGTCAATAACGCTCCAGTCGCACAAGAAAAACAATTATAATTGGAAAGTTTTGGACAATGGCCGTTCTTGATACAGAGGTAGAGTGCATGCGAGTTAGACACTGCACTTTACACCGAGTCGAGGGGCATCTGTTTTTCTTGGGTTGCATTTTCTCTTTAAAGAGCTATGGTCCTCTCCAATGGAAGCTCTGAGCTGGGAGTTAAAAATACTCAGCCCTATAATGAGGAGCAGTCTTGCGAACGAACACTGTTTGTCGTACTCAAATTGTAAATGTTGTGGGTTTACTCTCCAACACACCGGTGTGCTGAACTAGTAACCAATTGTCATGTTTTGTTTACGTGAAAACCCTTACTAATTTGCTGTGTCGGGTGGTGGTGGGTTTAACGACACATTCATATTTTCGCGATGTAACCCAAGAAACTTGTATTATGTTAAGTCCTCCGTTAATGCGAATGCTGCTACGGCACAGGGTCCACTGTGGAAATGTGAAATTTGTACCTTTGGCTAAGAGCCAACAACAAAGATGAATACCAGCTGCAAGGCCATGTGTGCATGCAGACGCATCGATCTATTTTGCCTTTCATCTTTATGGTGATGAAAGTAATTATAATACGGAGCAAATAGCATTGTCTGTAGTGCCAGAATGTTGAAAAAAAACTAAAACAAACAATGTTAACGAGATCCATGCAAATATCCCCTTTCCTTTGTTCCCTTTCGTCTTTGCTTAAGAGATGATGCGACCAAATAATAATACATTTTATAACGCACACAATGTTGCGGACCGAAGACGCAATTCTGTGGCACGGAGCCGAGCTCAGTGTCAGATCGCGTTGTGCGGTTCCAGCTGCAGACATGTGCCTTTAGATGGTTTTTGAACGAAGAAAATTATGTATCGTTGCGGATGTCAATAGGGATGGCGTTCCAGATAACGGGGATGTGACGGAGAAACGACGAGAAGCAATTACAGTCCTTGTCCTGGGAGTTTCAAGGAGGTTCTGCGACACACTGCAAAGGTTTCTACAATTAATTGGAGTGTAAGGCATCAGCAGAGAACTTATGTACGGTGAGTAGCCGGATTTTAGGGCGCGGTAACAGAGGTAAGCGATCTCGAATGTAATTCTGGTCGAAATGTGCAACCATTGAAGAGCACAAAGGACACACATGGGAGTCAGAGCGAGGGTTGTGGGGACCGTGGACAACTCGGACAATGTGGTTTTGGAGGCGTTGCAGCTTATTTTGGTTGATTAGAGAGGACCGGACGAGGACTGAGTTACAATAATCGAACAGCGACCCAACGATGCTGCAGGCGAGAGTATTTGCAATGTTGGAGATGATGAGCAGACGTAGATGGTGGACGGCCCTGAGATGGTAGTTGCATGACTTGAAAACGAGGTTGACATAGGTGTCGATGGAGAAAGTGGGATCCAGAGTGACGCCGAGATTCCCGAGGGGAGTGGGAGTGAAACGAGTCTTTTCTGAGTGCCAATTAAGGTGGCCTCGGATTTGGTAGTGTTTAGGGAGAGGTCGTAATCTTGAAACCAGTGCTGTAATGCAAGCGGAAAGATAGTGAATACCTGAGTTGTTGGGAAATTTAATGGAGGCGATGAGAAGAGTGTCGTCAGCGTAGGAGTGGTATTGGATGTCAAAGCTGTCGATCAGTTGGCCAATTGGAGATGGATAGGCGGAAAACAGCAGGGGGCCCAGGACTGAGGCCTGAGGCACTCTGCATGTTAACGGAATGGCGTAAGAAAAAGTGGCTTCCCACTTTGACGGTGATACATCTGCTGGAGAGAAATGAGGAACTCCAGTTTAGTGCAGTCCCGCTGATCCTGAAGTCGGACTCGAGGCGATTGATTAGGCTTTGTGGTTCACAACGTCGAAGGCTGAGGAAATGTCAAAGCTGACGAGTAAAGCAATGGAACGGGAAGTCGATAATGGCAAGGATGTCGTCCAGGATCCTAGTCAGAGCGGTCTCTGTTGAATTATACTTGCAATGAGCCGATTGAAAGGGGCATACATTCTGTGAGGATGTGATCTGCGGCTTGAGTTGGGTGAGGGCGAGATGCTCAAGAAGTTTGGAGGTAGTAGTGAGGTTGGTGATCGGACGATAGTTAGACGGGTCATCTGGTGAAGGGGCAGTTACCCCTTCGTGTTAACGTGTTGATGTTACAATAAATGTGTTGCCTCTAAAGAACAACGTCTGCGACTCGGTTGGACTCACTACATAATGATAAGCGTGGAATAGATTTACAGTACTGCAATTATCTGTTTAAAACTTGACCAGGAACCACACGTGCGCTGTCAAGTAGACTATTTGTAGACTAAACTCTACTCACCTGTTATCTACAATCAAGGGTATTTCCCTATCCCCAGACGACCTGCTTGTCAGTTTTGATGTGGTTTCCTTATCCACCAAAGTTCCTGCACCTGACACCATCATAATCATTGAAGACTTGGTTCATCAAGGACTGAACACTGAGGTACCCCCCCTGGTGAGACACTGCTTAAGCAATACATACTTCACCTGGAATGGAACGTTCTACAAACAAACTGAGGGCACCCCAATAGGCTCCCCCCTATCTCCGGTTGTAGCCAACGTTTTTATGGAGAAATTTGAGACTGACACCATCCAGACTGCCACTCTATGCCCGACATTATGGAAGAGGTACGTGGATGACACTTTTGTCATCTGGCCACATGGCCGGCCTACTCGAGACCAATTCCTCGACCACATCAATTCCATACACCCAGCCATCAGATTTACCATGGAAGTCGAAAAAGATGGCAAGCTACCTTTTTTGGATGTCCTATAAAAAAGAGACCTGATGGTTCAATGAGCCACTCTGTCTACAGGAAAGCTACCCATAAGGATGCTTACCTAAAACCGGATTCTCACCACCATCCATCCCAGAAAAATTCCCTCATTGGTCCACACCAGAGATAGCTTTCTTTTGAGCCTCGTCTCAAACGGTGTTAGACTAGATGGCACACAGTGAATGTATCGTCACTGCAAGAGTAAAACAAAATGCAAAATTGCCATTTTCCTTTGTGTTTATTTCTCCATTGATATACAGTAGCTGAAACAATGATTGTACCTGGGCTTGTGTAAAAGTGCTGCAGCAATAAACAAAAATATGCTGTGTACGTCATAGCCATTGGATCGTGGAGTGGCGAGAAGATGACAATTGTATCCTGGGATCAATATGTGGCATTTTAATTATTATTATCCTCTCGTATAAGTGGGATTTCTCCAGGTACTCTGGTTCATTCAACGTGCCTCAAATAAATCAAATTGGTGAAACATCCCAATTCAGTCTCGATTTGAAGTTTTCGTGACTGCAGGGATCCATACTCTTTGGTTCTTTCGGTAAAGTCACGTAGGTATGAAACATAAAATACAAATTAAATCACGACGTTTCGATCGCAACACAAGCGACCGTTATCCGGTGGAACCGATACAGCAGGACTTCTGCTGATTTAGAAAGATCTGCTAACAAAAAGAGCTTATAAAGGGTTTTGGTGGTATCGGTTCCACCTAATGACGGTCGCTTGTGTTGCGATCGAAACGTCGAGATTTAATTGTTATTTTATGTTTTACACCGACGTGACTTCACCGAAAGAACCAAAGATAATTATAGATCCCATTTCAGGTCCCTCCGAGAAGAGTCGTTCGACACCGCGGCTAACCCAAATAAAGAGCGTTGTTACTCTTGAAATATCCATCATATATTGATGTATTTCACTTGTATTGGTTAAAGTACAGTATAAATAAATCGAAATATCAATTTCTTGCGATAAAAATGCCCTCTTCGGCCAATGGGCTGTTCTTTATGTCTTCCACCTGCAGAGGGCAGCATTTACTCGGATACCGGCAGCCGTTGAAGTTTCAGTGAAGTAAATAATTACATTTTGACTCAAAACTTTCGTGGCTGCATGAATTCATATTATTTGGTTCTTTCGGTAAAGTCACGTAGATAGAAGAAAAATAATAAAAAGAAAGTGAATACAAAAACAAAATAAAATAACAAAAAACAAAAACCACTAATGTAGACTGGAGCCTGGTTCTTCATCTGAATGAGTGTACTGGCAGGCTATAATGTGGACTGTAGTCTGGTTTTTAAGTTTGGTGAGTGTACTGGCAGTCTCTAATGTAGACTGTAGCCTGCTTTTTAATCTTGGTGAGCGTATTGGCAGTCTATGATGTAGACTGTAGCAATAGTTATTAAACTGAGTGCACGTACTGGCCGTCTGTAATGTAGACTGTAGCTTGGTTCTTAACCTGAGTGAGCGTACTGGCAGTCGATAATGTAGACTTATTATTTGGTTCTTTTGGTAAAATAATAAAAATAAAATAAAAATATGAAAATAAAAAACAAAAACCACGACATTTCGATCACAACACAAGCGATCGTCTTCAAGAGGAAAATGGGGAGGTCACTGAAGGCAACTGTTGATGATGGGGGTGTCCATTTGGAAGACGTCACCTGTTCACGATTATTAATGAGGGGGGGGGGGTGCTACATGTGGAGTAACGTCACCCGCTCATGATTATTAATGAGGGGGGCTGGCCTACGTGGAGTGACGTCACGCGCGGGACACACAGACATCAGACATTATTGGCTCATTATAGTAGTTTATATAGCCAGTGGCTTGCCAAGTACCATCGTCTTTGATAAATAGATTTCGTGTGAGCCAGCCGCATTAAAATAATAATCAACCACGGCAGAAGTATTGGTCCTACCGTGCTTTAAATCTACCTTATGCTCACGAACACGGTCCGAGACATGTCACTTAGTTTCCCCAATGTAACTGTTGCTGCAGATACAGTTTAGTTTTTAGATGCCGGGATATTGCATGTCGGGGATCTTGTCCTTCACAGATGTACTGTGTTAAATCGGATCTGGATCTTGTGTTTTGTTCATGATTTGGGAAATATTTTTGTTACCCCTGCTATGTATAGCAAGGTGATAGTTCTGATTGGAACCTCAGATGGCTCCTTCCTCATGGTTAGAGTGATGGCTTTGCGGATTGTGTAGTTAGAGTATCCATTCGCCTTGGTGTACGTGTTTGAGTTCACTGGTTAGGTGTTCATGGTCGGAGATACATTGAGCTCTATGGTGTAGAATTTTGATGAGGGAATTCTTCTGGGATGGATGGTGGTGGGAGTCAGGTTTTAGGTAGGCATCGGTATGGGTTACTTTCCTGTAGACAGCATGGCTCATTGAGCCATCTGGTCTCTTTTTGATTAAGACATCCAAGAAAGGTAGCTTGCCATCCTTTTCTACCTCCATGGTGAATTTGATGGCTGGGTGTATGGAATTCATGTGGTTGAGGAATTGGTTCAAAGCCGGTCGGCCATGTGGCCAGATGACAAACGTGTCATCCACGTACCTCTTCCACAAGGACGGGCTTAGAGTGGATGCCTGGATGGCGTCCGTCTCAAATTTTCCATGAAAACATTGGCTACAACCGGAGATAAGGGAGAACCCATTGGGGTGCCTTCAGTTTGTTTGTAGAATGCTTCATTCCAGGTGAAGTATGTATTGGTGAGGCAGTATCTCACCAAGGCCGGTACATAAGCATTCAATCCTTGTGAGACCAAATCTTTAATGTTTGCAATGGTATCGGGCACAGGGACTTTGAACAAAGAAACTACATCGAAATGAACGAGCAAGTCACATGGGGACAGTGAGATGTCCTTAATTGACAATACCAGGTGAGTACAGAAGAGGTGGTCTTACCAGTGAATGGCTGTAAGGTCTCAGACAGTTATCGGGCCAGTTTGTAGGTGGGTGAGCCAATGGTGGAGACGATGGGACGAAGGGGTGTACCCTCTTTATGGATTTTTGGTAAGCCATATAATCTGGGTGGTATAGCAGCAGAAGGTTTTAAGGAAAACCGTTAATTCTGTTCAATTAATGAAGCTGAATCAGTGATTATACTGTTCGTTTTTGTAACGAGGCTGTTGGTGGTATCTCTCTAGCTACCATCAATTTTATTGTTGTACACGGTTTTGTCCATGATGACCGTGGCATTGCCCTTGTTGGCTGAGAGGATGACGATATCATCCCTCTTTTTCAATTGAGATAACTCAAAACGTTCATCCTTACTGATGTTGCTGACTGTTATCTTTGCGCTTTTGAGGGTTGCAGCGATGTGTCCCAAACCCTTAAGGGTTACATCGATCTGAGCAATGATGTCATCTACTGGTATGTATTTGGGGGTGACTGTGAAGTTCAGCTCTTTAGCCAGAACTGATTTTAGACCATCGGAAATTTGACTATTACTCAGATTAATAACAACCTTGTCAACGTCTAACTTTTTATCATGGGGATCTGGTTTCTTCTTGGAAAGGAGGTTGAACTTGGAAATCAGGTTATCTTTACATTTAGCTGACATTGTAGCGGCAATTATGTTATCTACATGTTCCGAATCAGATGTAGACATTTTTACGTCAATGTTAAGTGTAATTTCAAGAGTGTCTTGTCCACATGATCTAGTTCAGTACGGAGCAGTCTAATTCTCTCTGAGATCAAGGGCCACTCAAATTAAGAACCAGGCTACAGTCTACATTAGTGTTTTTTTGCACTTCATCATTTTTCTTCTATCTACATGACTTTACCGAAAGATCCAAAGAATAAGTAAAGAATTGGCAAGAGCTATAACAGAGCACTTTTGAGTTGGTTTAACGAGTTTGGTTTTGGCTTTAATTGTATTCGGTGTTCTACATTCTACAGTGTTTGTCTCTCTGTCTGTGTGTCTGTGTGTCTGTCTGGGTGTCTGTCTGTGTACGAAACTTAGGCAGGCAAGGCTGCGTTGGCTGGGTCATGTAGCCCGCATGCCCAGCCACAGCATGCCTAAACAGCTTTTGTTCGGCCGGATCGGAGGGCGGAGGAGTGACGCTCACAACAACGAGCGGAGCGCCGGGTGGCTAAAGCACAGCAAGTTGGCACAGTAGGGGGCACAGGTGGTGCATCAGCCAGTCATCTCAGTCATCTCAGTCAGTCGACCCGTGGCACCTGGGTCTGCCCCGTGACCTCCTGCCAGCGGGCGTTCGACACTTCACGCGGCCTCAAGGTGCACATGGCCTGGCACAAGCATCGTGGTGATGTCACCGCCACTTAGTGGCGAATGGCGATTGTACGAAACTTACACGAAACTTACGAAGGATTTGGCTTGCAAACCATGGGGTTTAGGTGTAGAAAAAGTAGTCAGGTACCACACCATAAGCCCCGTGGTATTTCATTTTCCCATCAGTCAACTTTAAAGTAATGAAATAAACAATGTTGTGCTTTGCATATGTATTTATTTATTTCCTTCCGCCGCTCTGCGAGCGCCAATGCACGCGTTTGCTCCTGCGCGACAAAGCTGACCGGGGGTCGCCTCTAGCAACGCACACGCGTTCGTTGGGAGGGGGGGGGGAATTCTCTTTAACGTTAAAAATGCAAAAAAAAATACACACAACGCTAAGGTAAATTCTTCAAAGTGTAATGTCCCGCCCCCCCCACCCCAATGTGTGCACTTTACATTGACATGCCAATCTCTCCCTTTGACGCAGCTGCTGTGAGTGCGTGCGGCGACGGGACCTCTTTCCATCTCTGACCCCGCCTACTTACCCTTGGGTGACACCCACCTCAACCCTAAATACAGTCATACCTCGGTATACGACCGCTTTGGAATACGTCGAATTTGGTACACGTCGTGTTTTGACGGGGAAAAAATGTCTTGGTATACGACGTCTTGCTTGGGATACGACGCGCTTTGTTAGAACTTGTATGGGTCGGGATGAGTCACCGCATACCCGCGTATATCCCGTTCACGACTGAAAGAAAGCGCAGCTCCTCAGTCTGCCAGCGCAGTAGATCTCGTTCAGTGCACAACCCTTGCTATCAACTCCTCTCAGCAAGGTAAAGTGATGTTACATTTATTTTTATTTCAATTAATTGTAATTGATTTATGCATTCATTTTAATTTATGTATGCATTTTAGTAACAAGTAGTGTCTAAATTATTTTATACAACCCCATTAATGTATAATATGCCATGTAAAATATAATTTCTTAGACTCTGGAACGGATTATTTCCTTTCCCTTTATTTCTTATTGGAAAAATTCGTTTGGTATACGTCATTTTCGATATAAGTCCTACCTTCTGGAACAAATTAACGACGTATACCGAGGTACCACTGTATAACCTCGTGTTGCAGCAGCACTTTCCTGTTCAGCAGTTCTACTGCTGTATCTTTTCACCTGATGACGATTGCGATCGGAACATCGTGATTTATTACATTTTCTACCTACGTGACTTTACCGAACTAACCAAAGAGTATATTTATATAGCAATTTAATTGAGGACATTTCCCCTCCTTACTTTTGACTTACTTGCAACATATTGCACTTTTGTATTTTACTAAAACTGCTTAATACGTATGCTTAAGTGCTTTCTATAAAATGGAATGCAACATACATATCCACCTAATTACTTTTGAACAATGTATTTCTAGGCGTATAAATAACTTAGACATTTGAAAGGAGTTACGTTTTTTTTTTAGATGGTAATTTCTGTTATGCATTATAGTCAAATGTCAAGCCTGGCCAGCCCCCTTTTGTTTTAATACTTTAAAGTAACAATGTGGAACACACACGAACCCGTTACGCGACAGCCCAGCTTTGCGTCCTGTGTGGGCCACTTCCCGAGGGCTATTGTGTGTGTCTTTACGAGGCTGGGCCAGCAAATCATGCATAGCTATAAGCCAAAGAGGCTTTTCTCCCAATTAGCAACGTATAATACAGTATAGGATTACATGGAAACGATGTGTAGGTTGGAATGCACTGCACAGGCATTGATGACATTTATTTAACGTGTTGCGCCCGTCAAGAGAGATTAGTCAGTCACTCCAACAATGCAGTCACTCTACTCTTACTATGAGTATACCGACTATATTAACGAATGCGTTGCATTACTGGGTGGCACATGCGGCCACAAGATCAACGATTGGGTTTGCACTCACGAGGTGCTTCTCAACGCCACGGTGTCGACTTGACAAACATCGTTGTGAAATACGTATTAACAGTGACGCCAACACACTTACCATCATCAATCTCACATGGTTAGCATTATTGCCACCGCAATTATTATGAGCACTTTCGTCATCATTCCCATGACCAACATCTATAACAATACCCCATATTCAAGTGATTCTACAATACTCTCTTGGCAAGGCGCTTCTTGGGATCTTTTGCCAATTTCTCATTGAATACAATCATCATCTTTTCGTGCGAATTGATGGATTTCCAGTATTGATTTTTCCAGCTTCCAATTGTGCACGAAGACTTGTTTTGCGTGTTTTAGTTTTTAATAAATACACAATTGCCGCCGCTTCGCCGCATTAGTATTGCAAGGATACCATATCGCCTCTTCATACAATGAGTTTGACTCCGAACGCGCACCACATTCCCTCGCCCTTGAAGAGAGAGAGAACGATTGAGACGAACGAAGAGGAACCACAGACAAGCGGGAAAAGGCAGCCACGCGGTGGGACAACGCCACATCGTATCAAGATATTATCGACTGATGAATGAGTGTTTACATAGCGGGGGGGGGGGGGGGGGGACCGGAGCACCTAGAGAAAAGCTACGTGTGCAAAGAGACAACGCTCTATCACATACAGATGGAACAGGTGTGGGGGGGGGGGTCCACATTTGCTGTACTGCCTGCTCCTGGCAAGTTAGCATATGCCAACTCGATGCTCACAGGAAAGAGAGATTTATCACAGCATGTGTGGGATCCACGAACACTTGCCTCCACTTACAGGGCATGCACCACCAATTGAAGCATCGTTTGCATTGGAATTTTTCCCATACAAAGAAGCTTCTGTGCAAAACGGACATATACCGTTCTGTGTCAAAGAATAGGTTGCATTTCCTGGAAGGGGTGAAGGCTCCTCTCTAGTGGCCAGAACCCTGTGTGTAAGTCTGAACGTTACCAACTTTGAAAATTTTAACTTAAACCTTGATTTATTCTCGATAGTATATGGGCAAGTATCTTTCATATAAATTGCATCTATTTTGTGAGAATGGACATTATTTCCCCTATGGATATTTAACGAATTTCAGAACATGTTGTTCTCATCATTAAAACATAAATATAATTCACATTAAATTAAAGTATTATGTGAAACTGTTCGTACTTTTGTGGACAGCCAGCGCAACGAAGTGCTCACACGCTACGCTCCTTTCTTGTGGTAGTCCGTGTTCCCAAAATGCATTTCAGGCATTCCTCGTAAGAGTAAGACGTTAAGGGCGATCATGCGTCACGCTTCTCCACCTTTGTCAACCTGACCCCGCAGTGAGCCATATTTCTATAGCGATGCACGGTTTTAAAGGTTCAAAAAGAAACACACCGGCTTTTGTACACACGTGGAATCTCTACAGACCCAAGCAAACATGTGGTTAAATAACACATCTGGAGAACAGTTATGCGCCGACACTTCCTCATCAGTTTTGCTCATTGTGACTCTCCACGTTTTGGTTTGTACCTGAAGCGCAGTGACACTGAATCATCTGAAGAAAGGGAAAAACGGCCTCGACAGCTGTGGTATCATCCCGGCAGTCACAAGAGTGCATAAACATGTCTGCTGCCCTCATACACTACTCACTTGGCTATACTGAATGCTCACATTTAGATCGCGAGGTAGCAAATGTGGCTTTGTGGTTAGATGGTTGGCTGGTGGTTCGGTACTGTACATGGTACTCCATAAGATGCCACGAAGAAAGTTTACTTTTGCAAATGGAGACATACTTTATACATACTGTATTACCATTTATTGCAGGGTGTGTTTTTTATGAAGCTCATCAACCGAGGCACTCCACATCACACAATGATGTGGAGCGCCTCGGTTTCTTTTTGGACAAAATAAGATTTACACGTTGGGCAAACACTGCACTGCCTTGGCTTGTTTTACATGCAAGGGCCGATGCCAGTCAGAGTGAATGGAGGTAGACAGGGCAGCTGGCCTTGGAGAGACGCCAATATAGCGCTGGAATTTGCGACGTGATAAATGTTATAGAGTTGTGGGCCGTGGCTTTTATTTATTTATTTACGGAGCTAGTAAACACCTATTGGCATGAACTGTGTCAGGGTATATATAAAAAGGTTTCTGGCTTGCAGCTGGGGAACTTATAAATGCCTTTCTGACTGGGTGGTCCAAATCTTTGCGTTTTCACCGTGGGCGTGTTAGCGTACCCGGTCAGCACAATGCGTTCTTCAGCTGAAGCAATCAAAGATAATGAGTAGGCATTCCTTGCTCAACACTGCAGTAAATGTGTCATTATTATATATTACTGGTAGGAACCTCCTGGTTACACCAGCCAACAGGGGATTATTGTGTCCGTCCGTCCGTCGTGCAGGGAGGGGCTGGGTGGGGAGGGTGGGGCTGGGTGGGGAGGGGAGGGTGGGGAGGGGCTGGGTGGGGAGGGGCTGGGTGGGGAGGGTGGGGCTGGGATGGGGGGTGGGAGGGGTGGGGCTGGGTGGGGAGGGGCTGCTCACCCCGTGGTGCCCTTATAAAACTCAACGTTTAACCTACTCACGCCGACTTGTGCCCGCTCTCACAGTCGGGCATATTTGCGGAATACACCACGCCGCCAGTTGATCCCTGGCCATTGACCGAGCAACCCAACGTTCCTACCAGCTCCCTCCGCAGGAATGTGTTAAAATTAGATTTACTTTTTGCATGGATGACTCCGTTTAGCCAGCCAGTTGCCTGGCTATTTTATAAGGGAGGTCCGTCGTACCTGAGCACAGCTACAATAAAACAAATACAACGTCAATATTACAGAGGACGAGTACAGGGTCCTTAAGGAATATTGGCCAACTAACAAAATATGTATTTAACGGTTATAAATTAAACACATGTGAGTTAAAATCAGTGTAGTAACATCACAAGGTGCACGTAAGCTATAGATGTTATTCTAACAGTGACGTAAATTCACGCAAATCGAAAAAGACAGCATATGACTGCAGTAGCTGTCATTCGTCAAATCATTCATAAATTGAAGAATTCCCAGAAGAGCTGTACCTGAAAGATAGTTTCAATATGCAAACATAATTATTAATAATAATTGCAGCCCTTTGTCAATCCATACTTCAACACGCTGCAAAGTGCAGGTTGTGAAAAGGGGGGGGGGGGGTGAAGACAGCATAAGTTCAGATAGAACACTCACCACTCATGGTTAGAAATCAAACTTAGGTCGTCAGGTTTGTACAGCAAAATACATTGAATTTAAAACGTCCAAGTGCCTCCCCGTAAAGTAATTTAGACTATCATATCTGTTGCTGGTGCCATTTCAATTATGACAATCCCATATTCCTATAACAGGGGCCAATATGCATCGCTGTTGCTGAGCCTCAAAGGGGTATACATTTTATTACACAAGAGTGGTTGAGAGCTGAGCCAACCCCAAATTGGATTTCAGCTCCCAGTCTTCTGACTGTGCTCTGCCACAGCACCACCCAGCCTAGATATGCAATAAAAACTAAACTTTATCTGACTGAACAAAACACTAGAAATGTATTTAGCCATCTTGCATGGACCATATCTGGGTGATATTTTTTATATTATTACTTTGAATCGATAATGAGCATAGATGCATGACGTAGTTACTTCAAGACCACATTCAAGACCAGACAAATGTGGTCCTCCACCATGGCCTGCTGATAATGTTTTGGAAAAACTATGGATTGAGTATATCGCCTTTCAGAGTAGTGTCTTGACTGCAGATTTTTTGCAGGTGCTACGATCTCGTAAAGCTCACCATGAAAGTCGGACAATGTGCAATGAAGTGTTTGCCAAAGGCGTGAGCGAGTTTTAATTGGACCAGGTAAGGCCCACTGAGCTATATAGCTCTTTTTCAGAAGTGACCTGGCCATAAATGATAGCCCAACGTAGTGGCCTATCATCATGTGGAAATGTTTTAGCAGCCAAATACTCTAAACACATGTTTAGCAGCCAATATGCATGTGGAGGGAAAAACCGGTGGACCTAGGGAAAAATCCACACAACCACACGGAGAGAGACATGCAAACTCCAAATATACAGGCGCCAGGGTCGGGATCGAACCCACTGACCTGTATACCAGACGAGGAAAATAACATCTCGACACCTCCATCTGTTAAAACACTTTGAAAGTACACATACACACACGGCAACGGACACAATTATGAAGCATCGCAGTGAACAGACCCATATAGCACTACTATACAATTCAGGAATCAGACACACATTTCACATTGTCATTTTCAAACACAGCATACGTTGTTTGATCTCTTTGAAGGAATCTGGGTAGCTGGCAGCACACTTGAGAAATGCTTGAGAGCTGACAGAGGGTTATTCCATAACATGTGGAAAGACAAAGTCAATGCCAAGGCTCTGAGACACATACTGTATACAGTTCCTAAATGTTTTCGGTTTCATTTTTTTTGTTCACACTAATTCTTCGTGAGTTGATATTAAAGCCCTTCCCCATTTCCCTGATCTCGAGGTATGAACTAGCAATTGAATGACTAGCACTGCATCTGGTTAGAGGTACGAGTGAAGAGTGCCAATAGCTCGTGATTGCCTTGGCTGTAAATAAGCCATCATGTCAAGCATTTGAAAAGCCACGGTTGATCAGTGTGTTCATACTGCTGACGTCCGAACATGTTTGCGCTTGGCTCGTGGCCTCAGGCAATAGTGGTACACCATGAATAAGTAAGTTGATCCTCTGCTATGTGTTTTTGTTTTGTCACATAGAGAATTACAGGAGATCGAATGATCTGTTGTAATGGCCAGTTTGCCTGTAAATTGTTTATGTTATACCCTAAGACCAGTCAGTGATCCATATTACAATTGGTGGATTATCGTTATAATTATTATATGCACGCATGTGAAGTCGGCATTGAAATAAGTGAAAAGGTCTTTGTCACAGTGTTACATTTGAACATTTAGAGGATTTCCAGCCATAGCAAAAAAGACAGGGGTAGAGAGGAATCTCTAGATTTAGGGCAACTGGGAAGGTGGCAAGAGACTTTAAATGTGGGGAATGTAGTAAAATACAGCATATCCCATTCCTCACTGTTTCCATTTCCTGTTTCCATTCTGCACTTGGCCTTGCTTCAATCTGGCAGATGGAAGGAAGCAATGGTGAGGTGTGATGTCATCAACAGCTATAGCCGTGATGACATCTTGACCTTGCGTTAACGTCTCCACTTTGGCGATAAAGCAGTGTTCTTCATTGCAAGGCCACTGGCGGCCCCTGATGACCTTTAGTCCAGCCCTGACGTGCGGCCCGCGACAATACACAAATGTAAAAACACACTCATTGTGCTGTCAAACCCCCAATGGTTTCAAATGTATGGCGGCCCTCACACTTCTTCTTCTTTAGTGCTGCCTAACGGCGTGTGCGACTTCACGATGATATTGGTCCCGGTCTAGCACGGCGTGTAGAGTTTGTGCTCTTGTTAATTGTAGCCATGTTTTGATGTTACTGAGCCATGTCGTTTTTGGCCGTCCTGGTCGTTTTTTCCCTTCGATTTTTCCTTCCAGGATTTGCTTTAATAGCTGGTATTTGTGGTCGTTTCGGGCAATGTGGCCTAGGTAGTAACACTTCCTGCTAATGATGGTCTTCAGCAGTTGCCTGTCAGTGCCCATATCTTGCAGAACTTGTGTATTGGTGGTTTTGGCTGTCCATGGGATTTTCGGCATTCTTCGATACAGCCACATCTCGAAAGCTTCGAGCCTTTTTGTTGCTGTTGTTGTCAGTGTCCACGTCTCTACTCCGCACAGCAAAATTGACCAGATGTAACATTTCAGTGTGCGCAGTTTCAGCGATGTACTCAAGTTGCGGTCTGCAAGGAGTGTTTTCCATTTAATAAATGCTTGCCTTGCTTGTTCAATTCTGCTCTTGATTTCGACTTCATGATAATGTCTTATCGGCGAAAGTACCCCACTCTGAAATTTTGGGAAGGACACGGCTATAGAGCACAGGTGCTTCTACAGCGAACTGTTCTTGCCATGGCAAGTCGTGGACCACGGTGGTTGTGGAACAGCACGGTAGGTGGCGTTGAGGAGGCTGGATTCGGCTACAGCTTGGTTTTAAGCTGTGTAACTCTACGGCTGCACGGTCTTTGTAATGCACACGTCAACAGGTGTGCAGTCGATTGAATTCACATCTTCAGCAATACGACTGCAATGAGGAGTACCGATAAACAATGAGAGAGCGTTCCACCTGAAGACGGAAGCTTGTGTTGCCTCCGAAACGTCGTGATTTTTATTTTATTTTACTTTTATTAATTTTAATGTTTTACCTACGTGACTTTACCGAAAAAAACCTAAAAATAAGAAACATGAGAGAGCGACTTGGGGTTTCCGAATCCAAACTGTACTCTGTGGATGATAACGTTGCACTATCACCGTTAGTAATCTAGCTGCATTGAATATTGGTTCGAGCACATTACTTACAAACAACATTTTGTTATCCGAAATGTAGGTCGAAGATCATCTCAGCCAAACATCACAGAAGCAGAATCAGGTCCCACTTTAGGTCCCGCTTAATAGGAAGTTAATGGTGGTTATTATTTCGACAAACTGGCCCCTGTAATAGGAATGTGTAATTCCTGATATTAGCTCATGATCACCAATTTAAATTATTGCTCCGGCATTGTTTATTTGAGCAGGGAGATTCTTTATCTTTCAATATTGTTGAAATACATGTAACTGTGGACAGTTTTCATGAACTCCCCCACCTCTGTCCACCAAGCAGCAGCCCCTTTTGACGGTCTTGAAAAGGTCACAGTTTTCAGAATAGCGTTTGCATTGTCTCGTGTGCCTCCCTGGGGATTGTGTCACATGTTAACATGGAAGTTGTAACCCGCCCACACGGCCACACAGCGCGAGGTCGTACAGACGGGGCCCCAGACATAGCTAACCACAACACAGTACAATAGGACGCACCTCTTGTACCTGGCATATTCAGCCAAATGTGCACACGCTCGGTGTGTCACCAGTTGTCCCAATAGTTATTTTAAATTACGGGTTGTCACAGATGGCAACAGGGAGAGCCTCAATACTGACTGCTAATAGGGTGAAATCATGTCTTCTGTCTAGCTCTTTTAATGCAAGTGATGTTATTTTAGTTTAGAGTGTATACGATAGATGATTGTGAAAGTGGCATGATCCCAAAATAAACACATCGAGATTCAGTGTTGGGTGTGTTTATACGTGGCCCCTACAATTAATATGAGTCCTCTGTCTCCTGTGCTGCCCCTTCATTAGCAGATCAATTATTATCTCTAAAAAAAACGTATCTCGAAGTAGTAGTAGTCAATGGGTCCAGACCAGATACTAGAACTGCAGGTTCCACCTAAGATGGCAAGACTTTAGTAGCAATATCGATTTATTTAGATGGCTAATAACTAATGGTGTTAACATTTTCCTCTTTGCATATTGGGTATATAAAGAAATTGATACAAACAAATGATTATAACCTCAGATGATATGAATGGAGGGGTGCGGCACGTGGAGTGACGTCACCCGCTCATGATTATTAATGAGGGGAGAGGTGCGGCATTGGAGTTCACGACCTTATTGTGCGTTAATGTAAATTTCCACGCGAGCATGAATATTAATGAAGGGGGGGGGGGGCTCTTTTGCAGTGACGTCACGCACGGATGTCGCACTGTGCTGTGTAGATTTTTTTTTACCGTCACTTTCTGTAAAGAAACGTCATATTTGAAGCGACTTCGCGTAATAAATTATTTAATTCAGCTCGACCTTCCTCTGCGTTAGTGTAAAAATCCACTCACTCATGAATATTAATGAGTGGGGTGGGCCTCACGTGGAGTGACGTCACGTGGGGGAGGGGTCTCATGTGGAGTGACGTCACGCGCGGGACGGACAGACATTTCTGGGTGATCAGGGGATATGCTGTGGCCAATGTTACACTGTTGTGAACGAGGTTAGTATTCTGCTGGTGTCTCAGAGTTGCTCACTTCCCTGTTCGTTTAGTTTGGATTGATTGGCTCCTTAACCTCTGCTGGTGCTGACGGTGCCGTGACACTGCATGAGCAGGTCTTTGAAGTAGTTTAGTGCCAAGAAAACATTTCCAACATTAATCACAACCCTCTTAGGCTTGGTAACGGAAGCCAGTCGTAAAACTGGCAGGAATTAAATGTCCAGGTCATATGTGCACAAAGCATGTTCCAAAATAAGGTGGCACTGCATTCAATTATGCAATCTCACCATAAACACAGTGGCGATTCCTTTTGCCTTCCCTCATCCTTGCCTATAGTTTATCCCTCACGGTGTATGTGGCACATTAGCAATGGACCACTCTTTTAATTATTTACTCGTGCAGCAATGGAGTAAAGTGTGATTTTGTGAAGGTCCTTATATGCTGTGCAAGTACATCAATGCACGTGTGTACACCAGCATGTAATACTGAGTCGGGCCTGTAGGTGGCTGGCAGGGTTAATGAGTAACCTGACATATACACCAGTCACGTGGTTAATGGCGACTCGATTGAGGATTGCTGTGTGTGACACACGTACTGTTGCATTTTACAGATTATCACAATAAATGTGTTTGCCATCGATTTGGAGCACCTGCCTACATCCTTCATTTCGAGTGTGCAACATGTACTCAGAGTGCCAATTTGTCTGTGAATTGAACGAGCCTCCCACGCACTTTCTTGCAACGGTGTCATTTCAGTGCCCCCCGTCTGACTTAGTCTTGTCACCCGTGGGACCCAATGTAAACCTCGCTGTGTTCTCTTATAGCACGGAGTTGCGTTCCTGAAGAACACACCGCATTATGGAAAAATCGCGTTTAAAAAAAATGTCAGGTAAAGCACGGTCCACGATGATGCCTGAGATGCGTATGCAGGCTTAACAAAGACTGAAGCATGTGGGTAGCATCTAGAAGCATCCAGCAGCATCCCAATGCCCTTGTCTGATGCTACGCCAAGGCAGCCGTACAACCACTTATTCCTACTCACGTTATATCCAATTCGAATCCACGTTATAAAAAATGTGTTGCCTCATATATTCATCGAGTTTTATCCAATTCGCGTTATGAAAACACACGTTATAGGAGAACAGACTGTAGATGCAGCCATCATCAATGTCACAGTCTATCAACGCTCACATGAGCACTGGACTGGCGCTCATCCCCATTGGTAGCCCTGATCCAAGTCAATGATGGGGGTCAGCTTCTCTGTAGTGTGACTACTATTGATATCCCACGAAACAGGTACATTATCATCCTGAGAGGTGTGATGGGCAGGGTCAACTCTCAAATGTAATTTTAACTCACAACCTTCTTATGGTAAGATGAGAGCTCTGACCGCAGCATTGCCAAGCCAGATGGAATTAAATGTATAACCTTTAATTAAATTGTTATATCCGTAGCATTGGCAAAACAAGAACTGTGTTGACATTTTTGCACAATAAAGTCCTGACATTGTGTGGGTTGGGTTAAAGGATAGAGGTTGTGGGTAACATTATGGCAGTATGAAATGTGAGTTGGTTGATTGGAGAGACAGCACATTCCTGAAAGGACCACCCTGCAGTGGAGTCGTACTCAGGTATTTTTTCTCTCTCACAATAATGTCAAATCATTGAGCAATGGGCATGCCGAGAAGTTATAGCGTGTTAAAAAATTCCATTGCAGTGTTTGTGTGCGTGTGGGTGGACTCCCTGTGTCTCCATGCCAGAGAGATGCAAGGTATGCTTGGCATTATACTTCAATAAAGAGCCAATAGAGACAACAATGATGGTAGTTGTGCGAGGGTATGTGATAATTGCATTCCCAAATACTACGAAAAAATGTACCTGCAATGAAAGATATGACCACCCTTAAATGCTTCATTCTTTTGCAGGGATATGTGAACATAAAAAACGTCCCTAGGTGAGGTGATTAATGGCGCAGTGTGTGAATTCCCATCTCAGTCACGTTGGTTCCATAGCAATGTCTCTGCCCATTACAGTAATATTCTTCTCAGAGACCAATGCCTATTGGAATATTGACACATTCAATTGATCCCAAACTTACCCATCCACGAATACCCCTGAAACCCGCAAACCCTTTTGGAATATGGCCAGAAGTGACTCTTACAATACATCTTGTTTGTTTCTATACTCACTATTATTACAATCCACTCAGTTTCTTTTATTAAAGATTCCACTAGGTGGCGACAAATAATATTGTTGACTGAAACGTGCTTACGTATGATGACGTAAGCACGTTAGTGCGAGCCCTCCCGGAAGCCATAGAGAATGCATTGGAGCGCCCGCCGTTCGAAAAAAAACATCTTTGAATGTAAGTCTATGGGAAAACTCTGGGCGATTCTCAGCCAGAGTGAAATCGCCCAAAAAGAGGCGGTAACTCCACAGAACGTGACATGACGCTGATTGGACTATATCCAGACGCACAGTAACGGCTCTGAGCAATTCGTGGATCGACGCTAAAGAACGATGGAGACAGCTTTGTACAAACAACAGCATCCCCAACGAATGTCTCGTCACTGACTCAACCATTGCCCCCTTGGATTAACCTTGCTTTGAAAACAACAGTCTGTGTCACCCATGCCAGATGTGGACACCATATATTCAGGTGGAAAAATCAGAGAAAGCCCAGTGGCATGCGGCAGTGGAAATCCTGACCAGTTCATGGACTTCATTTTTAGACCATAGTGAACATCGGAAATTCAGCTGAGGCATTGACGACATCCATTCAGCTACCCTCGAGGCTGTACTCTGGCTATCACACCTCGACAATTGGCCTATGATTTGCTTTACAAAGCCATATAAACAATGCGAGAACAGGAACGCGTAACTCCCCTTTTGATGAGCGTTTTACTCTGTAAAGTGTTGGGGAAGTAAAACAGTGACTTTCATAGCCACACATATATCCTCCCAGCTGAATATCATTTACCATATGCAACATGGGCAAACATTCCCTTATAGGCATATAGACTGTTTAGGACAAATGCTGTTAGTGAGCATTGTTATAGCACACACAGGACATGAGATGGTTGTATGGCACGGACCGCACTCAAGTACCTCTGTCTCTCCAATGCTGATGGTGGCACACTGCACAATCTACCGATTTTAGGCGAAATCAACTTCAAGGTAAGCTCACGGGAGAATCATATTTCAATCTCAATTTTTTTCCTCGCAAAGAACCAAACCCAGGTTCATGGCATCTTAGCACAGGGCACACCACACTGCTCCCAAAATTCACTCCACTACCCAATATAACACACGCACGCACGTACATATTCTACACAATGGAACCATCATTCACCACCAAGTGATGATGACATCACCACTACCACCATATTTTTCATGTTTTCTTTTGTGTCTGTTATGTGTGTCACACAGCACACACACCCACGCATACATGTGGAGTGACATCGGGGATGTCACTGTATGGTGCCAGCCCGGGAGGGTCATGGCGTGCGATGTCCCTATGTCGCGGACAGCACTGGGTGGGTTGCTGTGTGAGGCCGGCTCTAGCACCGCACGGCGTGCGATGCACCGTCACCGCGTACACCCTGTAGCCGGGTGTAGTACCAGCCCTAGTGGGGCTTGGTGAGCACTGGGATAGCACGGGCACCACGCATAGCGTGTAGTGCGGGCTCCCCCAAAGGGGAGCGGGAGAGTGTCAGCGCAGGGGCAGGGTTGCCCCGGGCCATGGCACTCTGGTTGACCCCGTAGACACGTGATCTGGAGGGTCCACAGAGAAGACCCCAGGTGGGGGGGCTAGGGGGTGATCACGTGTCCAGGGAGAGCTCTCGAGAGGGATCGAGAGGGAACTAGAACGCTCGAGAAAGTGGGTGGGGCCTAGGGCGGAGCAGGCCCCGACCCGGGGGGATATAAGGTGGGTCCCTGAGAGGGACCGGGGTCGCTGCATTCTACAAGCTGGAAGCTCTACGTCTACAAGCTGGAAGCTCTACGTCTACAAGCTGGAAGCTCCACGTCTACAAACTGGAAGCTCTACGTCTACAAGCTGGAAGCTCCACGTCTACAAGCTGGAAGCTCTACGTCTACAAGCTGGAAGCTCCACGTCTACAAGCTGGAAGCTCTACGTCTACAAGCTGGAAGCTCCACGTCTACAAGCTGGAAGCTCTACGTCCTACGAGGCATCAACACGTGGCCGGGGACCCGAGTGAGGGTCCGACCCCTTCATAGCTGTAACTTCTACGTATAGGGTAGTTAGCTGGGTAGTCACCACCCCAGGCTGTATCTGGTAAAGGGGCAGTTACCCCTTTGTATATGCGTGTTACAATAAATATGTTGCCTCTAAAGAATAACGTATGCGACTCAGTTGGACTCACTACACATGCAAACATACGTACATACACACACCCCGCAAGTAACATTACAAAAAACAAACACATTAGAGAACTGCATACACAGCCATACACAGAAGTTATGTATGGAAAAAAAAATACAAACATAGCGCCACAGTGCACAGCGTACACACAGGCTACTCTATTGTTCAGTACCATGATTTAATCTTCAGACATGATGTTTATTTTTTTCTAGATAACCACTGTTTAGTTTAGTGTCCCTCTATTCATTAAATGTTTCCATAAACACACATCTAAAGTGTGTTTCACGATATCTTGTGTTAACTCATTGCTCTTTTGTTTCCACCGCGAAAAAAAGGTGATCTTAAATCATATATTTCTTAGTTTCCTTTTACATTTTCTTTTTTACCGTGAATTGACAAACCAATAAAAGTTGACTTCGTACAAAGCGGTATACTGTATATTTTATTGACCCCAGAGGGATGATTGAGTCAGTCCCCAAATGCGGATTTGCAGTCGTAATCCGAAGACTGCCAGTTTGTGTATTCCAATAAGCACAGCTCCATAATAATCTACCATGGCCCTCCATTGTCACCACGAGTGATCATGATTCACCGTGGTCGCATGTATTCTGAAACACACAACATCTGCACCCTGCCGCCACAGCTTGGAGCTGTCACGTTTCATTACGGTGACGTACCACCTCTTATACTGACCGCCTAAACCCTAACCCTGTTTCCTCTATCCCCCCACCAACCCGCTATTGACGCCCCCCCCCCCTATCTTCCCCCTTTGGGCAAGTTTGGGCCTGTCCCCTCACCGCATTCCAAAGAATAATCGGTGAACCCAGAAATATTTCAATTACTCACATACGTTTGCTAGAAATGCTATAAAAGGTGCCGATGGCAATTCGAGAAGGTTCTGCATTTTTTTGTGAAATGCCACACGACAGACTTCTCTTACATCAGCACCAAGTCTGCCCTTTAGTTTAAATATAGTCACAAATAATTTGCTGGTAAAGTAATAACTTACGCGAAGGTCCTTCGTTGCATGGAGTCTTTTGATTGCGCTGGCATAATCAACCATTCCATGAATGATGACAGCCAATTGAGGCATAACGTATATTTTTCTCAGGAGAAATGGAAGTGCTGTGTGAGCTGTTCGCTTCTCAGGAAAGTCTCTATATCACACTCGGTGGTCTAGTCATCAATCTGGATGGTGGGTGGTCCAGTGATCGTGCCTCTATGGCCATCCAAATAACATTGTGGTGCACGTTTATTATCAATAAGGCCATAATACAATGTGCGAGTATTCACTTCTTACAGAGCTACAGAGAAATTAAATGTAAATAATAATCCAATATTATTTTTTCTATTCTCTCTCTTTCCTCTGATTCTCTTTTTTGCCTTCGCTTATTCTTCAGAGCCGTTTGTTTATACCAGACCAGTAGCCCTTCTATCTTGGTTCTCTGTTTCTATGTGTGCTTTGAGGAAAATGTAAATAATCTTTAAAATATATATTAATAAAAGCAACATGTTACTTTATTTCACCACTTGCAGTTGTGTGTAAACGGAGAACTGTGGGTGCTTTTAATTTGCTTTTCATGTCCTTTCCCAATGTAGTCTAAACGAGACACTATAACGTGATTTTATCTGGTTTAACAATGATCTCTGTTTTCTTTGCTGACGTACTGAGTTAAAGAAGACATTTCAGTCAATGAAATGCTGCTCAACGTCGTGGCGAGAAAACTTTTCTTCACAGATCCAGTGATAGAACGAAACAATGCGCTTGTGTATTTTGACTTCAGCTAAAATATTTTACTCTACTTCAGCTGGAGAAAAAAAAGACACACTTATAAAAAGTAAAGGTGCAGCCCAGAAATGGCTTGTTCACATCCAGTGTGTGACTGTTGTCATCCAGAACAGACTATACAGCATATACCGACGATCCACAATCACGATGGAGACACTACAGCGATACACTCCGCTGCTCCTGAAACGGTTATCTGGCTTGACCTCCTCAATATGGAATTGTAGTTGTCGCTCTGCATCTACATCAGTTTTCTGGTGGCCCTTCCACCAGAAGTCTTTGGTGGAAGGGCCTCTACGAAAGTGAACTCTAGACAGCCCCTCTAGAGGGTATCTTGGGCTACTCTTATATGCTGGCCAGATATCTTGGAAGGGCTATTAATTTCTAAGCACTGACATTGAACAGCACATAAACAAGAAAGTGAGGACAACATTCTTTTGGGCTTCAGGGGGCATCCTGATAAAGTTAAGACTTCTACTTTGGACACCAGTTTAGAGCGGCCTATCTGATCATAAAGTGATATAAATAATTAAGGCCGTAGAATTATAGACATCCAATATTCCACTGATTATTTTTACTTCCCGCAAGTTACGATCCCAGTTTAAAAACAGTCCACCCGTAGAATGTCTAAAATAACAGACACAATTCAGCTCTGTATTCTCTTCAATGGCTTAGATTGCCCCAGGTTATTAGCCTTGTAATTTGCATTTTATTGACTACCATTTTTTAAATGTGCTCAAAGTATACTCAGGTCTAATGTTTAATCTCCACCAAAACCAGTTTATCTTCTCAATACAGGATTACAAAATGCTAGGAAAGCAACGTTAAATACAATGGACTTTAAACGTGAAATATGCCGATGACTACGTCATTCTGATTCCGTTGTGGTTTTTGGCGGCTATTTAAACAAACTAAATAGCGACTGTGATAGGTTATTGACGTAAAACAGGTGTAAGGGCCTTGGCAGCTCACACATAGTATCTGTATCTGTGTGTGCGCGCGGCACAGGCACATTCCAGAAATGCCCAAATGCCATAAACCCATCGTGCACTTTACTTTGAAATACAACACGGGGCCCATTGACTCTCAGCAGAATGATGCACCTGGCACTGGCATGGGCTTGCACACTGTGTGGCACGATGCTGCCCGTGTTCGTGAAGTGGGGTGAGGGTGGCACGACTGTGGAGGTCTTTGCTTGTATGTCACAAGGCACGGAGATGACCGGTGCGTTGTCAGGGTCAGCGTCTGCATGTCGACAAACATTTCCTGCACGGTCAAGAGCAGTCCTTTCATCGATGAGACTGGAAACTGATCTGCCGATCTGCTAACATGACCACCAGCAGTGTCTGTGGCGTACCAGGCAAAAGCTTTTTTAGTGGAGCCTTGATTGGCATACTTGAGCCAAGATGATCACAAACAACGCTCCAAGTGGTATATGATGCCATCGACATGACACTGGAAGTTTATATTTTGACGTTATAGCGATGTATGATAATTAAAGTGAATATGTAATATTAGGTAAAAGGTGAAAAAATTGGGAAGATTTGGGCCCCTAATAAGTGACTTGTAATGCAGCTCACAAGGGGCCGAGTCACGCGTTCCTCCGCGGGTCCTCCAAGACCTACGGTAATGCCTTCTCTCACTGATGAAGTCCAGAATCAATGAGGCTCTCACCCTCCAACACATGAACCTTCCCATGGGAGGTCTTGTGTCAAACCCAGCTGCTCAATGTTTGTTTAAAAATATTGAGCCACGCTTCTGCTGCACGACCCTCCATCTGTTCAGTCGTGTGACTGCGTGGCATCGATCCAAAAGAAACATATTTTTTAGGCGAAGTCAAAGCCCTGGCTTAATATAAAAATCAAGAATCCCAGAAACAACAAAAGCGTCGTCCAAAGGAAATTACTGCATCTGTTTCTCGAGCTCCTCAGAGTCGAGCCAGCTTGCGCGTGATCGATGTTCAAAGGGCTACGGGCTGGAATGCGATACATGTGTGAAGGATTCGTTTTCTCGCCGCTGTGTGGGCAGCAAGTGACGGGGCCCTTCACAAAGCCAAAGAGAAACAACCTGGAAAGCCAGACAATTACCGGAGCCTCTGCTTTGAAGACCAAACATGGCACATGTGCATGGTCAGAGTGCCAGCAAGTAAATGTTTGGGAGGGGGGGATTGTCAACCCGCAGGCACCAATGTCCAGTGGCATTAAATAATATACAAACATCTGCTATATATTGCTGTTTATGGGGACGGGATATTTATCATAATCCATAAATTGGCTTATGTGAGCGCATTATCGTATTGTGAGAAAATTACAGGTGACTGAATAAATCACTGCAGGAATTCATATTCTTTGGGTCTTTCGGTAAAGCCACGTAGATAGAACAAATAATAATAATATGACTTTATTATTTTTACCGAAAGACCCAAAGAATACTGAATACATACATAACGAAACGAGAGCATTGTATTTCTTTCTGGCATTTATTCTGTATTAGAGTGAGGCTCATGTCGGAATCCGTAATTAAACGCTGATGAGGCAGCTGGCGGCGGAAAGCGGTTTGAGCCGATTCAGTTCCGGCTGAACGTTCAGCCGCACGTCTATTTGGTAAAATAAACAGAAACCTTCATGTGTACATTAAAAGCTGGATTTTCCTGTTGAAACTTTACCCGCAATTCCAGCTTAGTCCAGTCACCAGTGTTTTATTTTCTTACAAAGGATCTGAAAGTGTTTTTTTTTTTCGTCTGCATGTGATTGATTAAAAAAATGGCTGTAGCTTAGGAAGTTCTCCAGTACAAATATCTGTTCCTTGTTGAATCATTACTGAATGTATGCATGCCGCAGTAATTTAAAAAGTCTTGAAATGTAAAACGATATAGGGGTTGTTTCTGACCTATAGCAATACATTACAAAGAATGCATCGCTGTTAATTAATCCTGAGAGCCTGTCCAAAGCTTTAATATCCCATTTAACAACACTTTAATGGCCCGTCTTCCAAACACGCACTATATCGAGCACTCGAATTTAAAGTATGACAGACAAACTGAATTGTTAAACATGTATGTGAATCATGCTTAAAGAAGGTTTTTTGTTGTTGTAAAATATAGTTGGGGAAAATATATTTAATATACATGAAATATAAAGATACGTTTAACCATTTTGCATGTGTTCCTTCCGCGTACGGTGTGAAAGACGTTTAACATACTTACGTGTCTTAAATCCCTCCAGCTCTGTGCACCCAGCGGAAATACATAAAGGGTAAACCACAGTTCATTTATCGGCTGGTTGTGTGCGGTGGGGCAAAGTCTTTGGGTAGTCGTACCTTTTTCAATGTGTCTGGCCAGCGTACATCAGTGGACAAAATTATATCTCGATGGGTTCCATAGAATCCCTACCAGTGTAGGCCTTTCAGCCTTCAGTGACATGAGCAATGAATTTCAAGGCTGTTTTTTTTTATCTTAGCGATGCTGAATTTTGTTGTAACTTTCAAGGCCTGCGCAGGGAGCTGTAAGTGTGCGCCCACAGAATGCTCTGGGAGCTGTAGTGTTTCATAGCAGGACAATGGCTTTCTAATGAGCTCTAATGAAAATGCACCTGCCTGTTGAAATATTTGAAAGTATTTGTCAATGAATAAAATATGCCTTCAAAAATTTTTACGTATTTATTTGTTCCATATTATAGTATACATCATGTTTTTGATGACTGTATCACATGACGATGTGCTCATTAGGTCAATACAAAAACAATGAATCTTCTAAAAAACATTTTTTTCCCATAATAGGAAATATTTTCACTTGGCCACCACTTCATTACGTGGAATTCAATTCAGACCAAAACAAGATCAGTCTGGCCCATTTCTGGGCTTCCGAAGCAAGCCAATTGCATTTTTATATTTAGCACAATATCTCTGAACTTTCCGCTGAGCTCACAAAACTGTCCACACTATCATGCACGCACGTGATGAACCAGGAGAGAAATCATAATTGCATTACTGCCAGGGCTACTCTGCCCTCTGGCCCACATTCAGTTTAATTTAGAGTACACTGTTGTTGGCTCACACATGGGATAACGGTGATTGAATGCATTTGGTAGAACAAGGAAACATCCGCTAAGTGGAATGTAAACGTCTCACATCCTGCGTTATTTTGGGACGGGATGGGCAGCCCCACGTGTGTTTGTAAAGGGGCTGCTCCCCCTCGGAATCTCACGGGGCACGCACACGGACCACATTCCTCGCGTGCATCTCCTCGGGGTGGGTGAAAAACTAACGGAAAGTCCCCAGAAATAATCCACCACAATGCTGTAAAAATCCAACCTGATCCACTTATTTGTGTACAATTTTCAAGTGAAGGTGCAGCCCTGCAGTTGCTTGTTCATATCACTGCTGGCGGAATGACCTCCACGAGAGGAAGGTCGATAAAGTGCCTCTAGAAGGTACCTCTACACATAGGCGATTACTATATTCAAGCTTTAAACCATGAAGACATTTAAACCAAAAAATATGTCCGTTTTATTAGGAAATGACAGCGTATTGGGAGAACACGTCATTTGCAAGGGAGATAAACACAAGGATAAAGATTATTTTAAGGTGCAAAATTCAATGCAGAATCAAAGTCAGTGTAAGAATAGCACAAGACAGTGAGCAGGAGGGAATAATGTTTTATTGAATAGTGCAAAGCAATACAAAAAATTCATAAAATTGTGCATATAGCAATCCTAGCTTAAAACATTCTAACAAAAAAAATGAACATTTGTGATAACAGCTGTACAATTTAACCACGATAAATTGCCTTAATCTAACGGCTGGCATTAATTAATTTTGCATTGTGTGTGTACGTTGTCTCAGCATCTTGCGTGTACCTCCGATTTTGAGATATTGAATTTGCACTAAATAAATTTCGCAAAAGTGGAAATACGAATTGTGCTCATTATGCTCTCCAAGATAATACTCAAACTTCGCGATAAAGAATGGCTTGTTCGAGGTTTTGTTTTGAAACACTCAATTTCGTTGAACGTTTTGCTTCCACTCCCTACTCTTCCACTTGGGCTTTTTTTAAATCCTTTATATTAAGTTCGCTTGCTTGCGTGCTTGCTTGCTTGCTTACGACCGTGCAAATCTTTCGGTCGTTTTTTAACCCACTTCCCGTGATCCAATCGAGCTGACATTTTCCACACAGACTCGTTGTGCCAGACAATTAATGTTCGTGAAAAAAAATTCCCAAAATTTTATACTTTTTAGGCAAAAAAAAAATATTTTACATATATTCAAAAGAACTCATTCTTGGCTTTGGCTGAACGTCAGAGTGTAAGAGCCCAGAGCGTAACCCCTCCACAGGCCGTGGCGGAGTAGCGCAGTTGGTAGCGCCCTCGCTTCCCATGCCAAAGGTCGCGGGATCGATCCCCGCGTCCTCCACAGGCGGATATATTTTAAATCCTTTATATTAAGTTCGCTGCCACGCATATAAAGGATTTATAGTTAAAAACTTTATTTTTACGGGTTATACTTATTTAGAACTCCATGCGGTGGTAGAAACTGTGGTGGCTTTCTTCAAACAAAAGTAAGCCTTGACATTGTGGACACTCTCCTGAGATAAGCAACCCTTGAATGATGTATTTATATATATTACATCCTTCGGAATGAAATTCATCTGGGAAGAAGGGCTATCTGAATAATTATTTTACTGGCAGGAAGTTTCACATTTCAAATCGGATAATGCTGCGGGTCTTATCGAGGATAAAGACACATCTTAATAAGATATACACGTTGGAGTATAGTTATCCAGAGATTTTACTTAACGACCAATAAAGGCAATGGTGCAGTCCCGCAACTGCTTGTTCACACCACTGCTGGAAGAAGGATCTCCACTAGGGAGCTCTTGAGAGCCCCGGTATAATTACCAGTAATTTACTTTTGTTTGAAAGTGGTTGTTATTTTGGGCTGTCTTCATTTATTTATCTTCGATCTCATTTATTTATTTTCTTAGATCTCATTGTAAAGAAATGTTTCACTCCAATTCACTTTAAGATGCGTCTAAAAATGGCAATGGTTTTAATTATTATAACAGAGAAAGTGTTATTTCACTGAACCATTATCTGGTTATGAGTTGATTTCAACATGCTTTTTCATTTTGCTAAGTATTGTTGACAATGAAATATTTTAAACACTTGACAGATCATGACTTGTACAGTTATTCATCGCTATTAACTAGAAATATTTTAACTCAATGAATCGCAAGACTTCTATTCACGAATTTTCTGTTGGGTTTGACGAATTACTTTTGTTCACGTTTTTTTTTATCGTGGTATAACAACAACACAAAAAAATTCAAGAGAAGAATAGTCAAATGTCACATGCGTACATAAACAAGCTTCTTGTTGTATTACAATTAAACAAATATAATGCAATCACAACCAAACCGATGCTCAAAGAACAATCAGGGTATGTGTGCACATGCATCGTTAACGGAGCTGTAAGCTTCCATTGTGGATTCCATGGCAGTGAGGTCATAATGCTCAGTTCAGTTGGCAGGACAGAACGGTAGGAAGGGAAGGAGCTGTGAAGGAAGGCCATGTTATCAAACTCATTGCAGCACAGAGCATGAGTCACCCCAACACGATTTTGGTTTGCCGTTGAAATCGGTGCGAGGCTATTGAATGAGATCACAATGCTGGTAAAAGAGTGGTTTGCTGGATGGAATAGCTGTTGGGCATAAGATTAGTAAACGTTCATGCTGGAACCTGTTCATTTATTCTTCTAAGAATGTCTCTGTTTTTTTTAAAAGTATGTGTCGCCTAGGAAACACGAGTAAAACACAGCCGTTTTCACCACCCCATCTCACTAAAAAGCATTTTAAGGCGCAAGTTGTATGTATCTGCATTCATACACATATATATATGAATGTTACATCTGATAATGTACACCAAAATCAAACTCTACTGCAGCAAAATGACGTTGTGATTCTTAGTTTGATCATCAATCTCATCACCCATCACAATCATAATATGTATTTAGACTGGAGGAATCCAATGAGCAATGAAGCTCTTTTTCAACGGTTTTACTTAACTTGACTTTCTGTCTGGTGGTCAAATCTTGTAATCTACATTTCGTCCACTTCCCGTTGTTCAATCAATCCATAATTTTGCACTCGTACTCAGATCTGGTGACAATGCATGCCTGTAGTAAAATCGGCATCAATTCATCAATTAATTGCCTCCTTTCAAGCAATTAAATTTGTTTAATGGACGGCATATTAATTATCTATTTTTGTGTAGGTGAAAAACGCCGCGGTCCCTAAACTGTGGAATCGGCTCGCACAAGAAGCAGGCGCCACGTGTCTCTTGTCATCAAGATGTCGTCCGTTGTCCAATCGAGTTATTTACTTTTAGTGCACTTTAAAATAAAACTGTTGTTTTAAAAAAACTGTTTCAAAGGTGTTTTTTTTACAGATGTTCTGTAAATGTCCATCATCACCACCATCATCATCACTCACTGCGCTACCCACCACCACTATCACCTTCTAAAGTGCACAATACACACGACATGTCTCAGTGTCCAATAAAAAAACACATTTACAGATCCAGTGGCCTCGAAATAAGGTTGGGATATATATGTTGAACTTCTTTTGTACCGTGTGTAGCCAACCATCAATATATAGTATTTACATAATAGTAAAACAAAATAAAAATAACCCCTATAGGAACAGCTCTATTTGGACTTGGATCTGGTGAGGCAAAGTCACACTGACCACAAAACTATTATATGCTTCAACATATTTATGCCTGATGTGGTTACATGGAGAGGTGGGAGGCTCACTGGTTTGGCTTGGAGATGTTGTTTTGAAGCCAATCTCTGCTGGTCTCGCCGTGTCTTCATGCAGGAGTTCTGCTCAAACACGTCTCCTGCATGAGCCTGTCATCACAGTGCTGGGGTCAAGGTCAAATAAATGGCACTTAATACTTAACTCATTGTGTCAGAGAATGGCACTGTTTAAACTAGTGCTTTTACTTTGCCAATGTGGTTTTCTAAACCAGGGTGACGCTCGAAACAGGGCTGCAACCAAAACAACAAACTTTAAAATAAAGACGAGCAAAATAAATCTCAGGATTTTCTCAGGTGGCCCGGTGGCTTATGGGGCTAATACCTTTGACACATTCACTGAGTCAACACCAACGGGAAACTGGAATTTAGTTCCAGGTAACCCTGCTGAGGCGAATATTCGTTCTATGATTCTATAACAAACAAACCAACATATACATATACATCACTAACACGGCCATAAAAGGAAACAACATACAATCGGTGACATTTCGGAAAATGGTCCTTCTTCATAGCAGACGATTGTGTTGCGTTTGTTTAGGGTTTTGTGCTTGCGCGCGACCGCCAAAAAAGGGGGAATTCTCATTTTGTTTCTGGCGGTATGAGTTGTTGGCCTCTGTCCAGTCATCAGTGTCTGTTCCAAAAAAAGTCTTTAAAATATTAATTAATATTTACTGCACTGTATTTCAATTCTTCCCAGCTGTGGGAGGCTTAATATTTGTAGTATAGATGTTACTCATTATTGACAAAAAGTACGCCTTTTTAAAGGACAATGTAAGTCCTTGGTTTATCGAGAAGACACAGTGCAAAGCCTCAGCTTACATTCTTTCATGAGGATTCAGTTAGGGACGTTTGACCAGTCCCTTCTGAGTATTTTTGTTGAGGAAGTGGACGTGAGGAATACACATCGACAGCCAAGTTCACTCTACAGTCAAGAGACCTAATGTGTAGTAACTATTAATAATTATTTCAACTCTAGACGTGCACAATATTCGCTCACTCTTGAAAATAAAAATGTACCCAGAAGCGCGAGGAATCACATACAAGCCACGTGGTGAGCTAGTGTGAAATTCCGCACCCCCCCCCCCCTCCAAGCTCTGCAATCCTCCCTATACGTCCAGGTGTTATTGGAACACATTCCTGCAGAGGGGGCTGGTAGGAACGTTGGGTTGCTCGGTCAATGGCCAGGGTCAACGTCGGCGTGGTGTATTCCGCAAATATGGCCGACTGTGAGGGCGGGTACAAGCCGGCGTGAGTAGGTTAAACGTTGAGTTTTATAAGGGCACCACGGGGTGACCAGCCCCTCCGCTCCCCACCCAGCCCCACCCCTCCCACCCCCCACCCAGCCCCACCCTCCCCACCCAGCCCCTCCCCACCCTCCCCTCCCCACCCTCCCCTCCCCACCCTCCCAACCCTCCCCTCCCCACCCAGCCCCTCCCTGCACGACGGACGGACGGACACAATAATCCCCTATGGGCTGGTGTAACCTGGAGGTTCCTACCAGTATCAATGTGTTTACATGTGGGAGAAACCCGTAGCACCCAGAGAAAACCCACACGTGCGAGGAGACAACACGCTATCCCATACAGATGGAACGGGTGGAATCCACATTTGCCGTGCCGCCTTCTCCTTGAAAGCCAGGGTATGGCACCTCGACGCCCACGGGAAGCGAATTTTAGATTTTGTCACAACCTCTGTGTGATCCACCAAGGCTCGCCTCCACAGTGTTGGATTAAGGGCGTGTGTCACCACCCTTCGGCTCCATTATCGGAGAACAGATTTCCTGCATTGATTGCATCCACGAAGCAACTACGCAGAAACACTTACTAAATAATTAATTAGCGAATTCACGCCAAACAAGAGTGTTGTTGTGCATCAATCAAGTGCACACGCATGCGCGGGAAATTGCAAATTGCACCGTCGTCAATACAATCCGTGTTTGCAAATGTAATTATCGAGTGATGTTGTTAAATATTTGTCGTTTATCGCCCCAACGACGTGGACTTGACGAGTGCTATGCTCGGCGTTCACTTTTCCTGTGTTTGTTTGCTTATGTTTAGATTGTAAACAGTCGCTCGAGCAAGGTGGTGCAGCAATCGTGCTGTGCATAGCAGCAAATATCACGGTGAAAGGAATCATCTGCTCTCACCTGTTGCATCATTGGAGTGTCGGGTGACATTTTTTCCAGAACTTAGTTTTTCAGCTTGGCTTACTTATTATGTGCTGCCGTTTAAAAATGTAAGGCATTATTTCCTAGATGTGTTTTGCGTATATCTCCACATTGTACCTGTTGACGCACATGACAGTGCAAAGGATGATTTTTATTGTGAATAATACATGTCCAGTACACTATGATGTTGAACAAGTCACTGGGTGTGTACTCGTTTCGAAAAAAAACTATTAATTGACGTCCATGCTTAAAGAGTGATTACTTTGCAAAACAACGAAATAGACAAATAATCGCAACAAATACTGTCCTGCTCATCATATAAATTACTAATTTATTCTATGACGAATATATTGAGTTATATTTTTTTCTATTGTCAAATTGAACAGCTGGCTGCACTGTAACCAATCTAAGCATCGCTTCAATAATGTGTAACTTTTACGTTATGCTGTTAACAGACTTTCCTAACGTATGCTTTAATTGTGAAATGAAACGTTTCCAAAATAAATACTCTTTGATTATTTCGGTCTTCAAGGAGGTTGCTCGCGTTGCGATCGAAACGTCGTGATCTATTATTTTTTCTACCTTACGTGGCTCTATCGAAAGAACCAAAGAGTGTGGATTCCTGCAGTCACGAAAGCTTCAAATCTAAAATAAATGGTAGTTACGCCCTGCGGAATTTTGACGAAGCTGTTCGTCACACTCCCAATAGCAGCCTTAACACGGCAAATGGTTTTTAGTACGATTGTCAGGACTAAACTTAGCACACAATGGGACATAAAGGCCAACGTTAACAAAAACAGCAAAAGCCAATTTTAGGTGACCTGGGTGAGCTGCAGGGTGGGTAGGAAATCTCCGTACATAAAAAATGAGGTTACTCTAGTTTTAATATAAAAATAGCATTTAAAGGGCCTAATCACAAAGATAATCACATTTGCAAATGTATGGAAAATTATTCACTCTGATTTCTTGTAAGTTCCTACTGAAAGTGGTATACTCATATATCATTTGGCAGACTGCATTAAAATGAAAGTCTGAGACATTTTGGTCCATATATGATAATTCTTGATAAATTTGTAATATGATACCTAAAATGTCAGCTGTTCCAGAGGATCCTGACGAGAACTGTCTCGCTTTATTTTAATAACTGAATAATGTTCAACAATTTTCATGACACACAAAGAGCTTTCCACAAATGGACGACACTACCTTACTGATATCATCAAGGAGCATAAACCATCACGCTAACTCTGGTCATCCTCGCAGCGGCTTTTGGCGAGCCAATGAACAAAGACTGTCATTGCATCGTGCGCTTCCAGGTGCACTTCTGCGACCTGAAACACTCCAAGCTCGTGTGCTGTCAGACCTGAAACACGGTAGGACAAACACCTCAGCCGTGGCAGATCACTGTTACAATTCAGTGGGCTCACATGACATTGACTTCTCCAAGACAGAGGTTCTCTGCAAGCCATCTGGCTATCATGAGAGATTCGTTCATGAGGCGATCCACATATACAAACACAGAGACAATTTCAACCGAGAAGATGGATTCTGGCTTAGCAATCATTGGAAGGACGTAATAAACCATTTCGGATCTTAACTGATTGTGTTCACGTTTACGGTGACTTTCAGACCGCGTTCCACTCACTGGCATTGTATTCTCCGCAGGGAATGGATTCTTTGCTCCGCTGCAAGTTTCCCCCACCACTCACCCATTGACACGACGGTCAATGGTACAGTGTATAGTGGCAGATGGTGTGGCATTTGTATGCTTGGTGCAGTGTGCAGAGTAGTGTATGGTGTCGTAATTGTATAGTGAATATATAACAGTGCGATACACATTAGGGTGGGTAGAATAATACATAGTGTTATATTAAAATATATAAGGCAGCAACTGCAGCAGCAGTAACTGCAGCAGCAGCAGCAGCAACTGCAGCAGCAGCAGCAACTGCAGCAGCAGCAGCAACTGCAGAAGCAGCAGCAACTGCAGCAGCAGCAACTGCAGCAGCAGCAGCAACTGCAGCAGCAGCAGCAGCAGCAACTGCAGCAGCAACTGCAGCAGCAGCAGCAGCAGCAACTGCAGCAGCAGCAGCAGCAACTGCAGCAGCAGCAGCAGCAGCAACTGCAGCAGCAGCAGCAGCAACTGCAGCAGCAGCAGCAACTGCAGCAGCAGCAGCAGCAACTGCAGCAGCAGCAGCAGCAGCAACTGCAGCAGCAGCAGCAGCAACTGCAGCAGCAGCAGCAACTGCAGCAGCAGCAGCAACTGCAGCAGCAGCAGCAGCAGCAACTGCAGCAGCAGCAGCAGCAACTGCAGCAGCAGCAGCAGCATTTCCCATAAATATGCTAAATTCATCTTGATATGCAAATTCCTTTGTCAAGGCGCCCAGCTTATATATATGCTCCAAGCTCGTGTGCTGTTTCATTCAGACTCTGTCGCCTCGACAGACCTGGTTTTCACCTGAGGACGGCTGCTTGCGTTGTGGCCGAAACGTCGTGAGAATTATTTTATTTTTTATTTTTATCATTTTATTACTTCCCTTCTACTTGACTTTACCGAAAGAACCAAGAAGATCAGGTCTCCTAGTTCATAGCTCAGTTCACTAACCATTCCTCCACTGCCCCCCTCCCCTCCCCATACTCTTTGATAGTCTGCTTTACAACAATCATTACAAGTTATTTAGAAACCCGCAATATTTCAAAACTATCCGGCGCCACTAAGCCACAAATTACATGCAGGGCAGCTTTGAAATCATCTGTAAGTGCTCTGAAAAAAGTAACCATAAATAGAGGTGCTCCTGGCTGGCGACATCACTGTGGAATCACGCACATTAACATTATGCTGTAATTTGCAGGCTATTTCCAAACCAGCGTTCATCACACATATCGTTCGGGGCCTTTGGCTGAGGACTAATTCCTCGCTTTCTTGCGCTGTTAATATAACATCTCTATGCCTTCCGAATGACGTGATTGAGAGGAGAATTATTGAGGCAGCCGAATCGAGTCTGAACATTTTTTTCCACCCGCTGTTTTAGATTCCGAGTATTTTGTTGTTGTAAGCCGCTTGGAAAGAACGCAAGGGTCCCTAGCAACGCTCAACAAACTGGTTGTTAGGACAACTTTGAATGGCGTTTTCCTGCAGATACATTTGAACCTCATGGCGGGACCCCGGGGTCCTGAATAAATTGAAGTCAAAATCGTAATTAATTTATTTTTGGCGACTCCGTCCCACCGCGCACATAAACGCCGCAACCCACGTGGCGCGGATCATTCTGTTGTCATGTCGTCCAAGCTCAGCAGCGAGGACAAATGCGCAGAAGAAACACAACTTTTAAACTTTGATTAGCGCATCGTGTAGAGGACGCCGAGAGGAATAGATTGCCGTATCGTTCGCCTTCAACAGACATAAAATGAGGTCGCAACGCAGTTTATGCGAGAGCCGGGGGCTTATGGGACCCCGGGGTCCTGCCGTAAGGTTAATAATTTTACACTTCTAGAGCAATATCCCATTGTTTTAGATTTTGTTGGTGATGATATCTAAAAAGCGAATCATGTGAAGCTCACAAATAACAAAACAAAAAGTACAAATTATTATTTCATCCATGATGGTATCATCTTTAAATTAAACTCTTCGTATGTAGCCCAACCCCTCCACAGTCTGGCACTATAAATGAGAAAGCATACAACTGTAGGGGTGTTAAAGAGAGGGCCCGTTATGCATGGCAGCCTATGGAAAACAAACACAGTGGGCGGGGCTACGTAAGTGCACGAGGAGGTGCCCTCTACGACGTCCGAGCCAGACACCCTGGGGGGGGCTGGTTCGAACGTTATGATCCCCCGGGGCCCCACCCCTCAGGGAGGGGTTGGGTATAAAAGGGGATGTTTCAAAGGGCTCGGGAGTTATGTTTTAAGCTAAAGGAAGAAGACTGAAGACGTCTTAGATAGAGCCCTGGACTCCCCTAGTTCGATGTCCTTTTCAGGGCCGGACAGGACTGAGCCAGCGGCGTGGTCCCGAAAGCCAGAGCCGGTGCTCTTGTAAGAGCTGGTCTGGAACTCGGGGTACCGGGCCCGACTTGCCAGTGTCGGGCCAGATAGCCTCCCCTAGCCCATTAGTGGAGGACTCGGGGATAGGACAGAGTTAGCTAGGGGTGTATCCTGAGTTATACGGGTGAGGGGGGCGATACCCCCTCGAGTGTTATATGCCCACTGTCGTATTGTGAAATAAATATACGTGTGCCTCAACCTCGGTGTCAAGCGTCCTCACCGGTACTTCAACTGGAGTCAGAAGTAATACGAACATGGACACGCGGAAAACAGCTCGGGCCAAAGTACCGCAGGAGGAAGACACTGCCGACATCGTCGAGCCCGAGACGGCTCCACAAGACATGGTGCAGCCGGGGCCTGACGCCTTCTTACCGGGGCATCGAAATGAAGAGGGGCCGCAGCCAGACGCGTTAAGGCTGGCTCACGGGAGGCTGGCGGAGCTGCTGTATGCCGCTGCCGCCACGCTGGAGACCATCACGCGATTGGGGGCCGGTGATCCACCACGGGGCGAGGCGAGCCAACGACCAGGGTGCCTTCCCGCCATTTCGGAACAGTCGGAATTTGAATTTTTCGCCATCGATGCTACAGCTGTTCAGGGCGTGGCCAGCCTGAACATCCGCTCCGACATCGGCATCGCTGGAGCTGCAGCGTCATCACCGCCGGAGGGTGCGTCATCACAACCGCGACAGGCGATCCCATCGGCCGTTCGCACCGATGCACAGCCGAGTGGTGGTGACAACAACCTGCGGGAGTCTACAACAACCGCTGCGCTACATCAGATACTGCCCCCGCTGAAGGAGTTCATCGGCGCGGAGGGAGACTGGGCCGGCTTTCGACGACGTTTCCTCGCCCATCAGGAAATGGCAAAATGGTCGGATGAGGAGGCTCTCTGCGCGCTGCCGGCGCTCCTCGACGGCGACGCGCTCGCCGCCCTCACATCGGCGCCGAGGGAGAAGCGGTCTACGCTTCTGATGGCGCTACAGCTGCTGGGCGGGGTCTATGGACCATCGGCTGAATGCCGACAGCAATTTTACGATCGCAGGCGGGGTGAAAAGGAGTCGCCCCTAGCATACCGGACGAGCCTCCTGGCGATGGCTAAGTCGGCCTTCCCTCGTATGGACGACGACGGCGTGGACGCAATGGTCACGGAGAAAATCCTCCTCCTGGCAGACGACCTTGACATCGCGGTCGTCGCACAGGAGGACGCGGAGATGACATCGCTCCAGGCGGCGCGGCTCCTCCACGCCAACCTCCTGTCACTGCGGCGGAAAGCCAGCAGGGCATCGGCGGGGCGTGCGGTGGCTGCAGCCACCATTCCGACGGAGGAGCTCTACGCCGTCGACCACCGACCGCAACAGGCGACAGGAGCACGGTCGGGCCGGGACGGGCCGGGCCGTTTCAACCGTCCGTCTCCTCCGACGGCGCTCCCGCGGTGTTTCAACTGCGGCGTCCGGGGCCACGTCGCCTCGGGGTGCCGCGCTCCTCGACAGCGCGGGACGACACCTCAACGGGACGACGGGCCTCATCACAAGCTCCACCATCATAACCCGGCGAGTCGCGGCACCCCACATGTTTGGCCCACGCACACGCCCGTCACGCACTCAAACACCGCAACGAGAGGGGGGCCGATATCGCGCACCATCGCACCATCACGCACCACTCCGGGTACTCATATCGAACCCGGCCAGTGGTCCGTGCTGGCCGATCGTGTGGTAGCCGCATCGTCGGGGTCGTCGGCCGTTGTGGGGCACATCGACGGGGTTGAAGTGCGCATCCTGGTCGATACGGGAGCATCGGCGACCATTATTTCGGAGTTAATTTACAATATTCTCCCTGTCCGGAGCCGTCCTTTGATGCCTGTTAACGTACCATTCTATGCGGCTAACGGGGGCTCACTTGGCATCATCGGACAAATTCGTGCCCAAATTTGTATTGGGGAAATTAAATTGTCTGGGCCGATTTTTGTTTCCTCCTCGCTGGCGGTTCCGTGCCTGCTGGGGACGGACTTCCTGGCCAAAATGCCGATTAGGATATTAATCGACCAGGGATGTATTGAGCTCCCGTCGGGCAGACGCATGGCATTTCTGCCATCGCCAGTTACGACTCGGACGGCGTTCGCGACGGTGCCGGCATTCGTAGAGAGAACGGTGCGCGTCCCTCCGGGGGCGCAAATGTTGATTCCTTTGAAACTTCGGCGGCCCTTCGCTAAGGGTATTGGGGCCCAAGGGGTTCTGCTGGGGCCGTCTAGGGCCGGGGTTAGTGGACCTCATTTACTTCCGGCCCAGACCATAGTAAGAGGGGACGGTGAACCCTTCATCGCGGTCCTCAATGTGGGCTCGCAGACGGTGGTGGTCCCACAGGGGACCGTGCTTGCTCACGCAACGCCGGTGCCATGTGAGGAACCCGTCGCAAATCACGTCAGCGTTGTCCCTGCGCCGCGACCGCATTCGGACAGCGATGAAGGGTGGCTCGAGGCGCTTTGTGCGGGATCGACGGACCTGTCAGATTCAGAGCGTCAACAACTTAAAACACTACTGCGGGAATTTTCCGACGTTTTTAGTCGGAATAAATACGATTTGGGTTGTACTCACCTGCTGCGTCACCATATTGACACGGGTGACAGCGCGCCAATTCGCCAAAATCCGTTTCGGTTGAGTCCCGCCGAAAAGGACCATGTCAAATCGGCTGTTGATGACATGTTGGCCGCCGACATCATTTCTCCTTCCACCAGCCCTTGGGGAGCGCCGATCGTCCTGGTTAAAAAGCAGGACGGTTCGTTGCGGTTTTGCGTTGATTTCCGACGCCTTAACAAAATTTCGGTTGCCGACGCATACCCGCTCCCTCGGATGGATGAATCGCTGGACGCCTTGGCGGGAGCGCGATTCTTTTCCACACTGGATTTACTTTCGGGATTCTGGCAGCTTCCTCTGGACGATGATTCAAAGCCTAAAACTGCTTTCCGTACACCGCACGGCCTGTTCCAATTCAACCGGTTGCTGATGGGCTTACACTCAGCGCCGGCAACTTTCCAGCGTTTGATGGAATTGGTTTTGGCTGGATTGCAATGGGAGTCGTGCCTCATTTATTTGGATGACGTTATCGTCTTTGGTAAAACTTTTGACGAACATCTCCAGAGGTTGCGGGCGGTTTTCCTAAAGATGCGGGCTGCTAATTTGAAATTCAAGCCCCAAAAATGCCATTTGTTGCGCGATTCGGTGCGTTATTTGGGGCACATCGTGGGACGCTCAGGTATTGCTACCGATCCCGCCAAAACGCAGTGTGTCAGCTCCTGGCCGACTCCCACCTCGGTGGGAGAGGTCAGGAGTTTCATTGGCTTCGCGTCGTATTACCGACGGTTCGTCGCTGATTTTGCGACAATTGCCAAACCCCTGCACGCTTTAACATCTAAAGGGGTTCGGTTCCACTGGGGTCAAGAGGAGGAGGCTGCTTTCTGCTCCCTTCGGGACGCCCTGGTAAAAGCCCCTCCCTTGGTTTACCCCGATTTTTCTAAGCCCTTTTTGCTCGACACTGATGCGAGCAACACGGGTATTGGGGGTGTGCTTTCCCAGGTGGTTGATGGCGTGGAACGGGTGGTCGCGTACGGTAGTCGGGTGTTGTCTCCTGCGGAGCAAAGATATTGTGTCACCCGTAGGGAACTGTTGGCAATTGTCTATTTCATCCAACAGTATCGCCCATATCTGTACGGTCGGCATTTCACCGTCCGCACAGATCATGCGGCACTACAGTATGCCCTGCGAGTTCAACAACCATCGGGACAGTTGTCTCGATGGTTGGAGATTCTCCAGGACTTTGATTTTGAAACCACCTACCGTAAGGGCGTTCGCCATACGAATGCGGACGCTCTGTCGTGCATGCCAACCACCTCCGAATGTGCATGCTTCCTGGGGTCGGGACGTTGCAGGCCTTCAGGGGACGCATCGGTTCCGGTCTTGGCAGCCACCAACGACGACGAAACATTAATTACTAATTCGATCGAACAACAGGGAAGAGATTCCCTGTTGGGGTTGCCCGTCACTGAATGGGGGCGCCTCCAGATGGAGGATACTTCCCTCCTCGGGTGGCGTCGTCGCGTTGGGGGTGCTGGGCGGGTGAAGGGTGATTCTGATGCATGGGAAATGGTGCAAGGTCTGCTGATGCATTGGGACGGGAAATCCCAGCGACATCGGCTGGTGGTCCCTTCTGGGTTGCGAGGCAAGGTGGTGTGGGCCGCGCATGAGCGCCTATTACACCTGGGGACCCAAAAGACTCTTGCCCTGGTACAACTTGATTTTTTTTGGCCTGGCATGACGAGGGATGTTGGGGATTTATTGGGATCATGCCCTCGGTGTGCGCAACGGAAACCGCCGGCGCGGGAGTCTAACCCACCCTTGCAATCGATCAAAGTGTCCAGAATAAATGAGCTTGTCGCGCTGGACATTTTGGGCCCATTTCCCGCCACCCCCAGGGGCAATAGATATTTGTTGACTGGTGTGGAGTATTTTACACGCTGGCCTATGGCCTGGCCCCTTGCCAACCAGTCGGCAGCAGCCATCGTGGAGGCCTTTGTTCAGGGATACGTCCTGGACAAAGGTGCTCCGGAGTGGCTGCTAACCGACCAGGGCAGAAATTTTTCCGGTAAATTACTCAAACAAGTCTGTGAGCTCCTAGGCACGAAGAAAATTCGTACCTCCCCGTATCACCCGCAAACTGACGGGATGGTCGAGCGCCTGCATCGCACCATTACGTCAATGATGTCACAGCAGGTCTCGGACTCACAGACCGACTGGGACCTGCATATTCAAGGGGTCTTGGCGGCATACCGGATGGCACCCCATGCAGCTACGGGATTTTCCCCCTTTTACCTCATGTACGGTCGCGAACCCGACCCGCCTGTTCGCGCCCAGCTGCAGATCCCCGAGCCGCAAGGGAAAACTAAATTGGCTGACCACGTCAAATTTAATCTGGCCAAATTAACAGAGGTGCGGGATGCTGCAATGCTAAACTCGGACCTCCGTCAAAAGGCGAATGAGCGCCTCAGGCTGGGTCGGGCGCACATGATACAGTGGAAGCCGGGGGACAAGGCATGGCTGCACTGTCCCCAAGTGCCACTGGCAACCTCCTCTAAGCTGGTGCGGCCGTGGCGGGGCCCTGTGGAGGTGGTCGAAGTTTTGCGACCACAGTGCGTGCGCATTAAATGGGGGAAGCGGCGATGGTTCGTGCATCCCTCTAGATTAAAACCCTTCGTTGCGGTACACAAACCCACTTCACACATGCGTAGCCAAACGTGTGGGGGGTCGACCGACTCACTGGGTCCGTCTCCGTCGTTCTCACCTAATGCCTTGCCGGCCGTGCCACCTCCAGGTGCATCAGGACTGACGGGCTCACGCCCGACCACCCCTCCTGGGGATACCGACGGTCGCGCGGCGTCGGATGAGGACTCACTCCGGGACGGACAATTGCCACCTGACGGTCCGCCACCCGGAGTTACCCCGTGTGAGGGGCCCGCTGTAAGGACGCGCGCAAAAATGCGCAGACTGTTATGAGGCCGGAAGATGTGTACATAGGTTGTGTTCATTGTGTGTTGTGTGGGTGGTGTGTTCCCTGCCCATTGAATGTACATACGTTGGGTTCATTGTGTGTTGTGTGGGTGGTGTGTTCCCTGCCCATTGAAATGTACATACGTTGGGTTCACCTGGTGTTGTGTGTATGGTGGGTTCCCTGCAAATTGTATATAGGTTGTTTTTTTACGGAATTCGTATTTATTCAAGGGGGGGTGCGTCGGGTAGTTTTCTCTTCTTGCTGTTGCATTTTGTTGTGTTCTTGTTGCTGTTCTTGTTATTGTTGAAAAATAGTGAGGCACACGCGCGGTCAAGGAGTAAATGCACTTTTATTGTCATTTTTGTATGTTGGCAGCCGGGACGGCTGCAAGCTATGCGGGGGGGGGGGGGGGGGGGGTGATGTAGGGGTGTTAAAGAGAGGGCCCGTTATGCATGGCAGCCTATGGAAAACAAACACAGTGGGCGGGGCTACGTAAGTGCACGAGGAGGTGCCCTCTACGACGTCCGAGCCAGACACCCTGGGGGGGGGCTGGTTCGAACGTTATGATCCCCCGGGGCCCCACCCCTCAGGGAGGGGTTGGGTATAAAAGGGGATGTTTCAAAGGGCTCGGGAGTTATGTTTTAAGCTAAAGGAAGAAGACTGAAGACGTCTTAGATAGAGCCCTGGACTCCCCTAGTTCGATGTCCTTTTCAGGGCCGGACAGGACTGAGCCAGCGGCGTGGTCCCGAAAGCCAGAGCCGGTGCTCTTGTAAGAGCTGGTCTGGAACTCCGGGTACCGGGCCCGACTTACCAGTGTCGGGCCAGATAGCCTCCCCTAGCCCATTAGTGAAGGACTCGGGGCTAGGACAGAGTTAGCTAGGGGTGTATCCCGAGTTATACGGGTGAGGGGGCCGATACCCCCTCGAGTGTTATATGCCCACTGTCGTATTGTGAAATAAATATACGTGTGCCTCAACCTCGGTGTCAAGCGTCTTCACCGGTACTTCACAACTAACCGAATCACCTTTTTGTTGGACACGTGAGATATAAAAGCCAACCTTATGTCCTAAAATATACTGATCCTGTGTTACGTGTTGAAACGTGCATATACAATATACACACAAATATAACATGAATAGCCACATACAGTGTTAGGTCTGGGCATATTTGCCATGGAAGCATGGACGAGGCTTGTAATTTCAATCGGTTGCAATTATATAACACTTGCAGCAGTTATATTTGGCTTACATGGAATGCGATAAGCGTGCATAATGCAAATTACCGAGCTCTCCCACAAGCAGTGTTTTCTGCCAGGGAGCTGCTTGGCTTTCCATGAAACGCCACCACACGCCGATTGAACCGGCTATAATTTAACCACAGCCCTTGGGGACTTTTTTTTTGCAACGATGGAGCCTCTTTATTGCTGCCAATTAACCAATTAAGCTCCTGCTCGGTTTGATTTGCAACTGGTCCTTCGTGTTCCGGAAAGCGCTTCTATGGGTACAGACTGCAGATCACGAACAAATATCACGTGTGTGCAAGGTCCAAGGTGCATGAGCCACGTGGTGATGGGAGAGACCGGTTTGCTGGGGTTGTGGATGTGGCACCCAGGTAAGAGTACACATTGAGCCAAGTGACACAAACACTTGTGAGCCAAGAGCCGTGTTGGCATTAAATCAGTCACTCATTGACCAGTGCAGCGTGAATGGTTGTGCGATTTCTACATTGCTCGTAACAAGGTATCATCGGAATCTTTATTTAGACTGGAGGAATCCGGTGAGCTGTACAACTCTTTTTCACATGTCCAGTAGAGGCGGGTAAGAAAGTTGCAACAACAAACAATACAAAAACACGTTAGGAGTGCAAAGTATAGGAAAAGTAAAAAAATCACAAATAATGAACAATTTTTTGTATCTTACCAGGTAAGGCCCACTGAGCTATTAGCTTCTTTTTCAGAAGCGACCTGGCCACAAATGATAGCTCAACGAAGTCGCTTATCACGTGGAAATGTGTAATATCCAAATAATCTCAATAAACCACAGTTCAGCAAGGTTGGGGGAAAAAAACATGTACTTTAGGACTGTTTGCCTTAAGTATCGGCTGCACATTTCACACCGTGTGTGTTATGTACACATATGGCGGGTGCAATTGCACGGTGTACCTGCAATAAACCCTACCTGACAACAACAACAAAAACCCAAACACGAATCGTGGTTGCGATAGGCGGGTGCTGGGCAGATGTGAGTTCAACGTCTGCACTTGCAGCTTGAATGCCTTTTTAAAACATTCTAGTGTGATTGGCTACGGCGAGGTAACTGACAAACACGTCATAGTATTATATAGCCCTGCGTGTGTTTGACTGTTGTAGCATCTTTGGCGCGACCTATGGGAGTGAAGGTTACAGTTTCAGAATAACTAGTGAAACTTTAACCTCGTGACAACACCCTAACAACGGCCACTCGATGCTGCTTTACAAGTAGCTGTGTTTTTCTTTTTAAAGAAGAATGCATGTTAACGATAGCTTAAAGCAATAGATTTGTCTGTTAGAGTCCCTTCCAGATATGATGAATAATGACTGAGACATTGACAATATCCACGCAGTATTTTTTGTTGCTAAGAGATATCTAGTGATTTAGAATTAAGGTTGGCCGCGTTTATGCATTTGCTCAGCCAGAGGGCCTTCTGGGATTCCATAATTTCAGCAACATTTATTCAAAACAAGCAAACTTAAGACCGCTTTCAAGACATGGCATCTCTAAACTGATCCAGAATTTTATTTGGACCAAGCAAGGGTTGTTGGATAACACACAAATTAGTGAAACTCTCAAACCTGCTGGGCTGCAGAGTCACCATCTCCTGGCTTGCCAGGGTATGATGGCAGTACGCCAAGTGGATTCATAGCCACCTGTATTCCATCTGTACGGGGATTGATAGTTACCCCCCTACCTCACATGATAGGGATTTTCCACAGGTCCTTTGGTTTCCTCCCACATGTGTAACCGCTTGGACAAAACATCCCACTACGGGCCACATAGCTTGGGCGTTTCATTGTTGATGGCTCCAGTTGCGGCTGCTGTCTCAGCTTGTCTGTGGGGTGTCCGCGACTCTCAATCTATGAAAACTGCACCTTTGTCTTCATTTTATTTATAACAAGTCACTCGACCTCAACTGCATCGATGTTTTATCGTGAACACATTATTTATGAACAAGATCATGTTATCGCATGTGGTGTCATCTCATTACGGGTGACATAATTTAGTTCAGAAATAACTTGACCGTGAATATACAGTATTCACTTTCAGTGGCGGCTCCTGCAAAATCTCTCAGGGGGGGCAAATGTCTGGATGATTGATAAGGATAAAGTCCACCCATGCAATGGATAAATTAACAGCTTAAGCATGTAAAGGCAACTTCACTTCTTTAATATGAATGAAAAATAAAGTGACTCTTACAATACATCTGGTTTGTTTCTATACTCACTATTAATACCATTCACTCAAGTTTCTTTTATTAAAGATTCCACTAGGTGGCGACAAATTATATTGTTGGATGAAACGTGCTTACGTATGATGACGTAAGCACGTTAGGGCGAGCCCTCCCGGAAGTCATAGAGAATGCATTGGAGCGCCCCCTGTTCGAAAAAAACCATCTTTGAATGTAAGTCTATGGGGCCACTCGGGGCGATTCTCAGCCGGAGTGAAATCGCCCAAAAAGAGGCGGTACTCCACAGACCGTGACATGACGCTGATTGGACTATATCCAGAGGCACAGTGACGGCTAGCGTGACTCTGTGGTTGAATGACATTGGTGGTGCGTCGCCCAATCGCCCTAATGAAGAAACCGCCCCTGTTCACTTAAAAAAACGCCTGTTGAGGTCTAGTACCTCAAGGGCCTGGACTGCCTTGCCAGGTTCCCCTGCCCGGACCCCCTTCATCAACCTGGGAAAGGGAATCGGCGGTGAGACCGTGGTGGGCCTCAATCACTCCTAACAATCATTATCAGCCATTATATATCCACTGCTAGATGAAGAATACGGTTTATTTGATGTATGTATGCTCGAAACAGTGTATAGCCATGCGTGTTTAAAGATAATAATGAATACAAGTGGAAAAGGAACTTTTAAAAATGCAGCCCAAAATAATATGATCACGTAGAGTAGTAATATAAGCAATAAAATAATGTTTTACATTTGCATGCTTGTAAAATTACGAAAAATTGTTAAAATTCCAACTTGGGCCATAATTTTAAATCTGCTGCCATGGCAGAAAGTAACATAACAATACCTACACAACCATGAAAAACAGCTGTTTAATAAACACAACTGACAACCGGCTCAGAAAGCAATGGACCGTGGCGAGAGCAAACTGAACGAAATCAGCCATCTGAACAGTGCTTTGAGACTAAGCGCAGAGAATTAGATACGGCTGAAGAGACGCATCGGCAAGGACGCTTGCCCAAAGCCAGCTGTGTGATCACAGGCTCCCGATTACTCCCTCTCATCCTGCAGGGGTTATCCCTTCCTTCCGCCACGCACACAGCGGCATGTGCAGTGTTTCCTCACTCCATGTTGCGCACCCAGGGCCTGTCCAGATGCGTATCGTGTTTTTTTGTTGGGTCCTTCTTTTGCCAGCCGAATGGATGTTGCAATGGCGCAATCAGTTTTATTTTGAGTATGGGGCCGTTCATAAATGACGTCACGCGATTTTGGACGATTTTTGACCCCCTCCCCCTAGTCACACGGCGTTACAAGAAGTTAGACCCCCCCCCTCAAATATGACGTCACAAAGCTCTGCCCCCCCCCCCAAAAAAAACATGTTTCAAATTGCTTTAAACTATTGTAATTGTAGTGCGTATTTAATGTGGTGCTGCACTCTGATGTTGTAGGAGAATTTTTTTTTTTAAGTCTATTTAATTAAGAAAAACGTGTGTCTATATTTATTTAAAGTTGCGCATTTTGATGTGACGTCACATTTCTCAAACACCCCCTCCCTCGTCACACATCGTCACAAATGTCTGACCCCCCCCCCCCCCAGGTGCGTGACGTCATTTATGGACGGCCCCTAAGGCCCATTGAACTAAAGATTTTTTTTTGGTTAGCACAACTTGACTTGAAAACCAAAGGTCGCCGATTTAAATTTTCCCCGTGAAACACTCCCCCACTACAGGCAGTCGATTGGCAGGTTACATATGGTGGGGTATAGTGTGTGTACTCCCACCTCTCAAGACGTCTGGCCAACGAGGAAGAGTAGGCCAAAGATATCCTCTAGAGCAGTGGTGGGTAATCTGTGGCCTGGTCTAAGTGTGTATAGGGTGATGCGTGGGGGTCGTGATTAGTGCACAAGCACGATGTTACACTTGTGGCCCGCTCGTAAAAAAGGTCTCAGTTTTGTTGCCAGATAAAAGGGTAAAAAAACAATTATCATATTTTTTACTGGCAAATGAGGTTCCAATGGTGAAGGAGGGCCGCTCATGGGGCTAACTAACAAATCTAGGTTGCCCATCACTGCTACAGAGGGACTCTTCTGAGCCTTCCGACCAGCAGTGGAGTGAGAAAACAGTTTCAAGACTGCACCTTTACCGATTGCCAAATGTGGAAAATAGTGTTCCCCTCCGTAGTAAAGCAAGGCTGCTGCTGCTGCTGTGATTCCCCAAGCAGGATGCGGGGAGTTGAGTTACGCTTTAGCTGGCCTATTGTGTGAAGAGCCCAAGGTGCAATTGCTGCTTTCACTGAGTGTGGACTCACTTGACACTGTGGGGAGACTGATGCCCGGAACTGTCACGTGGCTCATTTGTAAAACGAACCTGGCTCTCAGTACCACAATGACTTCCAGGTCAATCCTAACAAAGTACTCTCATCACGTGCTATATTGTGACGCACAAGCCCTTTCCTATTAAGCCATCTGGGACACTGCTAGATGTGTTATGTGTGAGGAGTTGTCAAATTTCCTTGTGAACACGATCGACTAAAAATGCAATGGTTCTTTCATTTTAAAGTATAGTCATTCATAGAACGAAGGGACGTTATCTTCCAACCGATTTGTACACTACTACATTGGGGTTAACATGCATTTCCATACAGTGCATAGTTACAAACAAGAGACCAGCATAGGAAAAATCAGCTATCGTGGAAACTGAGTACAGAAGTTAATGAAGAATACATGTGAATCCACTTATTGGCGAACAATTGTGATGCTTTGGATGGATATGAACTTTGATGTAATCTGTGTAGTTAGCTAACTCGTGCATTACCGTCCAATTTCACCTGCTTATAATCTCCCATTGATCTTTCTAGTTAAAATCAAATCTCATTTGTCGACATTAAATTATTTTTATAGGAGCAGAATTAAAAACTTTTGACACATTTTCAAACGTATGTGCAGATGTGCTATACACATATCTTAGTACATTTTCTACACACCAACCATTGCATCTTGAAACGCATGCGTAATGCTATTTATGGCGATTAAACTATTACATTCTGATTCATATGCGTTAGGGTATTTGTGTCGACGAACTACGTGGATTACAAAGAATGAAGGGCTTTTTTAAAGACACTGTTTTCACAAAAAACAGTGACTATATATGGGCACACGAGTCTTTAAGCTTTGAATGTCGGTATTGGTGGAATTTCATGGTGGTTATTCTTCTCAATGGCCCGGCTGCGCCTGAGGGTGTATGAGTCAATTCGGAAAGATACCGGCTCTATTGATGAATGTTTACACAGATTCTGATTGGCGACAAGCCTTAAAGACAGGGAGTCTGAACAGGACTGGCTTGGATTTATGGTGTGAGGAGTTGCAGCTCAGTCTGGTCTCAAGAAGATGGATTTGCATGATCATACAGGCAGAAGCTAGCTATTGTGTCGTCACGGATAAGGGCAGCGCCTGTGGATTACTGACGGTAGAAGAATACTTTAGTTTGTTCCTACACCACTGCCAGTGCATTCCTTCACACTCTACTGATGATAAGCACCTTCATTACGCTGAAAATTTCACAACTCATGCGAATGTCAAAGTTTTACTCCCAGACGTGAGCGTGCGAAACATTCTGAGATGGGATAGGTATTTTTTGTTTCAAAACATAGTTCATACAAAGTTCAAAGTTCATTTATTAGGTATAGTCCTGTGAGCCATTCGGCTCTTGAATCGGGGGCAACCTCAACAAACAAAAAACAAAAACATGAACAAGAAAACATCTTAAAGTGACTATGTGCAAACAGAAAATCCAAAAAAAGACAGCAAAATATTGCAGAAAAATCACAGTACACCAACCCTGTGCAAATATCCCAGTGGGATGCAAGTCAAACAACAACAACCAAAAGACAACTTAGATTAAGGCCATCAGTCTAACGTAGATAGGTTCATAAGGCGAAATGTCCTGCAACACAGAGGGCTAACATAAGGATATTCAGTAAGAGTTCACAAGCTTCTTGATGTGATTCAGGTAATGTTAGGTTCGAGAGGTAAGAGAGTGGTGTTCCAAAGCTGAGCCACGTGAAGAAAGAGAGGAACTGATTAATGTTTTGCACTGCAGAGAGGTGGTTGCATGCAGTATTGGTGAAAGGAGTTATGTTGTGGCACTCAGAAGTAAATAAAAGTCGCTCGGCTCTTTTGAGGACAAACCGTGATGGCAGTGATCTCGCCCCCACGGTGGCGAGATGTTAACCACCTCGCCGCCTAGTACGCAGGAGGTCGTGCGTTCGATCCTGACCCTGAGACGTGTATATTTGGAGTTTGCATGCTTTCCCCGTGCTCACGTGGATTTTTCTCCGGGTCCTCTGGTTTTTCCCTCCACATTTAGAAACATGCTTTTAGAGTATTTGGCTGCTATACATTTGCACGTGATAAGCCACTTTGTTGAGCTATCATTTGTGTCCAGGTTGCTTCTGAAAAAGAGCTATATAGCTCAGTTGGCTTTGCCTGGTAAAATTTAAAATATTTAAGTAGTTTATAGTTTAGGTAGCGGAGAGCTGAAGCAAGAAATCAATGATGAGAGAGTGGCAGTCGCAAATCAGAATATTATATTTGAAAGCCAGAATACAGGTTTGAGGTAACCAGGCAACTGTGGAAAAAATATGTTTACCTGCATAGTAATTTAGTTTTCAGTTTATATTCTACCACTCGACAGACTAAATATCACCTCCAGACATGCCACTGTTATTTTTCAGTATATTTTGGTTGATGTGAATCAAATAGTGAACATTGTACATCTATTTTCCCATGGACATGCATGTATTTGGTATTATCAGAGTTTCCTGAGGATGTGAATAATTACAAATCAATGTTCTGATATCATAAATTATAGATGGATAAATGAATTATGATGGTGGTGAAGAAAAGCCAAAGGAAATGCAAAAACATACAATCAGTCTTTCAAAAAGCATGCCCTTTATCCTTTCAATCTCCCTACGCAAGATACAATTGTTATAAACGAAACATAAAAATTGTTACATTAAAATTACACTTAAAAGCTACTTGTGGAAAATTATATAAAATCTGGCTTTGATATAAGAATTTACACATGTACAATCTCGGTAGATCTTTGATCACACATGAGAGAGAAAAAGTGTTTCCCATCGATTTATAAATGTGCAGAGAAGGAAAAAAAACTCCTTACAACGCCCTTCCTGCCCAGCACAAGGCTCGGCTCCTACATTGTGTTCTGCAAAATATCCGGCTTTAGATACCCATTGCTGGGGCAAGCGGGGCGAATGAAAAAATTACCCGCACAATACAACACACATACTGCCAGGGAGTGGCCTGCCAGCAGCAAGGCCACAAACATCCCACACAGCATGCATTGGTGGCCGTGACTGATATACGACACAAACTGGAAAAAAGGGAGACTCTTTAAAAGGCTGGTGGCCACTGCCACTCCGTTAAGTGTGCAATGCAATGGCATTCTGTAATGCGTGGGTGAGCTGATCAAGTGAATTAATTTAAAGGTTTTATGCAATATCAGCGCTTGAGTTACACATGAAATGCCCACCTGAGCAGGTGAGACTATCTGATATGGAGGGATTGTGTTACAAATGCTGGCATCGACGTGTGTTCGTAAAACAAGAAGTAATTGTCTAACAATGTTAGACCATCATAACAATGTTAGACCATCATAAGTAATTGTCTAACAATGTTAGACAATTACGCCTTGTTAGACAATTACGCCTTGTTTTACTACATTATTGAAGACGACATTTAGTTGTGCATTACGAGATGAATTTAAGTTTCAGCTTCAGCGTATTGAATAATCATTCGTATATTATTTGCTTGCAAGTTATTGCCGTTACAGAAATTTCCCAAGGACTCAAACGGGAATTTACTGATTTAAAGCTTTCGTGACTGCAGGGATTCATCTTCTTCGTTCTTTCGGTAAAGTCACGTAGAATGGAAATAATAAAATAATAAAAAATAAAACATAAGAAAATAATTATCACGACGTTTCGGCCACAACGCAAGCAGCCGTCCTCAGGTCGGAAAGACAGCGTCCTAATTTCCGACAGCTCTGTTTCTTCACATGAGGACGGCTGCTTGCGTTGTGGCCGAAACATCGTGAGAATTATTTTATTATGTTTTATTTTTATTATTTCCATTCTACGTGACTTACCGAAAGAACAAAGAAGATGAATCCCTGCAGTCACGAAAGCTTTAAATCGAAAAAAGGAAGGAATTGTTATTTCAATGTTTGTCATTTTCCAAAAGTGGATCATTTTCAACTTTTACCAAAATGTTGCTACGTTACTAAAAACGGTGTACACTTGAACGTGATGTGCCATGGTCTTTTGGCGCTCGTATTAAACGTGATGGTTCAATTTTACTTGACAGCTTCAGTGAGCCAAGGTTGGATTTGAAATGCGGAACCCTTACACGTGACTTTTTTTGCCTGAGGTGCCCTGGTGTTTATTGGCGGCAAGGCTATCCAGCTGATATTCTTCGTCGGTTTTTTGCGGTTGTGCTGTTCAGCTCGGGTTGTACCGCTCGTGGTTCGACGTGAAGTCCAATGTTTTGCTGCACGTGCTGGGAGCTTCCTATTATCTACACTAAAGCTGAAAATTCTACTGAGCTCACAATCCACAACGAAATGTTGCGTTCAATAACGGGGTAAAACTAGGAGCGAAATGTCAGACGCCATACCGAACAACACGTGGTACAACCTGAAACACACACCAGAGATCCAGATTCAAACAAACTTAACACTGTAATGGTTGGGACTACATTTTTACAAGCCAATGATGATGATGATGCTGCTGCTGGTGCTACTGATGCTCATGACGATGAAGCTATTGTTTTAGATTATAAGGTTATACTGATGATAATCAACGTGATGATGATGATAATGATGAATTTAGTTATCCATCAGAGCCGCACAGAGTCTGATGGTCTGTTTTTAAAAGCACACTGCTTTGGGTTGCTTTAGATCATTACATTTTAATGAGTGCTTTGCGAGTGCGAGGAAACCAGATGAAGTGGAGGAAGAACTCGCCATGCAACGCAGACTATCAGACAAAGAATAGGACATGCCTGAGAGGACGACCACCACGGGGGTAGAGAAAATAGATCAGTTCGTGTGCAGAAGCGATATAGATTATGAGTTGGTGATAGCATGGGGAAGCCGACATCTAGCAGTGGATAAACATGTACTGATAACGATGGTGATTATGATGATATTGACACATGATCAGAAACACGTGTACAAATATGGTTCTGTATAAGATATTTAACTCAATCAACATATTGCCCACTGGTGTACTGACAGCACAATAATAAAAGTGGTAAGTAGAGGTGGCAGGAGCTGGACACGCCTTCTGTGGCGGCATTGCACGCGTAGGTTGCGTGCCAACAGGGTTTTATAGTGAGACGCTGCTTTGACAACAAAGTGCTGATTTTGAGTTCAACGCTAGCCCATGCGTCATGGCTTCTATAAATAGAAGGCCGCCAGCATGTCTGAGCTGCGTGAGGAAATCCAACACCTACCCGTCGTGTGAATGGATATTTGAGGCAGAAGAGGCAGGTTTTATGTTGATTTATCTCTTTCCCTCGTGAGTTTGCTCACTTATAAATTGATGATCAAACTAAAAGTACCACAACAAAAACCCAGCACTGATGTAATACTAGACGCATCTGGCTCATAAGTGCAAATGACATGTTCAATATATATATATTTTTATCTGACAAGTTCATTTTCTTGAATGCTAAATTTTTGGCTAACTTGGACAATAGATCTTAGTGCTTCATTAACATGTCAAGGACTGCTTTGGTAAGTGATGTAGAATCACATGCATTCCTGATGAACAAACACCGCTCTACTACGGAAAAATATACAATACCGTAGGCTCATGCTATAGGGAAACGCCCTGTAGTTCAGGCCCTGCTTGTTTAATGAATGTACATTCACAGTGAAAAACAAACACTGATACAGCAGCACAAAATACTGAACATTTGTTTGCGTTTCTATGGTGTGTGTGTCTCTTTGTATTTATTTGTTAGTTGCATTTCTAGGACTTAAAAATCTGAGTGGGAGGGTAAGGAGGGAGCTGCCGTTAAGGTATTTATAATGAATTCCCCCATAGTTTGACTATGAATGAACAATTCAGTTCTTAGCAGCAACACAAATATTTACCGTAATGCTTTTAATCGCTCTTCGTTTCTCCTGGTGTCAGCAACCTCGATGGTAATCAGTTGTTTTTTAAATCCTTTATATTTAGTTCACTTGCGCGCTTGATTGCTTGCTTACGACTGTGCAAATCTTTCGGTCGTTTTTTAACCCACTTCCCGTGATCCAATCGAGCTGACATTTTCCACACAGACTCGTTGTGCGTGACAATTAATGTTCGTGAAAATTTTTCCCCCAAAATTTTACACCTTTTAGGACAAAAATATTATATTTAATTACCAATTGCTTAATGGTGCCATGCAATCATCTGACCCATAGGTGGCAGCCATCTCAAGCCAGAGGACGAGAGGACTCTAGCCGCCACGCATATAAGGATTTATAGTGAAAAACTTTGTTTTTACGGGTTATACTTGTTTATATACACAGTACTCCGTTGTGCCCATCTGTTCTTCTGGTCCTGTTCGCTCAGCACCAGTCTGTTGTGTGTTGTTGCGATTTAGTGCGTGGCTACCATTTGGAAGATTGGGAGCAAGAATCTCTTTCTAAGGGATCAATTCAACCAATTATCCTCTTGGATCAATAAAATGACAGCACTTCCACTTTGTTACAAGAGGTTGTCCTCTGGTGCAAATCTCCCTTTCCCATCGTACGAATGTAGAATTTTTATTTCTACCACTGACTCAGTGTCATCAATGTAGAGGAGCGCTCCCCACGTTAGAGTTTAATTAATTTTTTTTTTACTTTTGAGATTTATAGTTCGAGATATATTTCGTTTTTTTTGTTGTCAAGGGTTCTGTGGTGACTGCATTTTTTTTCAGGAAAAATATTTATACCAAAACACTGATCAGCGCTGCCTGCCCAACCAGCCTGCATGATATCCTGTGCACATACCCCAGATGCATCTTGTGTTCCATCTGTCCAGCACAGACGGGTAAACTCGTATGTCGTTTGAAAGGTTCGGTCCTTCACTTTTACAGGGAATAAAATATAAGTCAAATAAAATTGCTGTCAAATTAGAGTTATTCGGCATTGAAAATCTTCTAATAGCCAATTTGCTTTAATAATACGTATGCTCCGAGTTATTTATGAACAACATGAATTACTGAATAGCACATTACTCCCCTTCAAAATGTGCAATGACAATGAACACTTTGCGCGGGTCACTTAGGAACCCCATGATCTTCTGTCGAACCTTTCACTTACACTATATCCAATCTTGACAAAGGTGTTGGTTTTGACTCCTTGTAGTCTTCTCACATTGGTGCCAGGTCGTAGCTTCACCTGCAATAGAGGCAGGAGGTGTGGGTGGAAGAGACAGAATGTATGCTGTACTGTGATCAATTTAACACGTAAGCTTTCGCGATCAAAATTATCCATGTTAACTTTTTTATTGGGTTAGATTGCATAAACGTCGTACTCGAATTACTCTTTGGTTCTTTCGGTAAAGTCACGTAGAAACAAAATAAATGTAATAATAGAGTACGACGTTTCGATTGCAACACAAGCAGTCCGTCATCAAGTAGAACTCAATTTGAGAGAGAGACAAAACACAGACACGGAGACACACAGACAGACACACAAGCAGAGAGAGAGAGAGAGACAACACAGAGACACACAGAGAGAGACACATAACATAGACACACAGACAGACACACAAGCAGAGAGAGACAACACAGATACACACAGAGAGAGAGACACACACAACATAGACACACAGACAGACACACAATCAGAAAGAGAACAACACAGAGACACACACAGAGAGACACACAACATAGACACACAGACAGACACACAAGCAGAGAGAAAGAGACAACACAGAGACACACAGAGAGAGACACACAACATAGACACAACTACGTGACTTTACCGAAAGAACCAAAGAGTAATTCCTGCAGCCACGAAAGCTTCAAATCAAGTCATACTCGAATTGTAAATGTGGGTTTACTCTCCAACACTGGTGTGCTGAACTAGTAACTAATTGGCATGTTTTGTTTACATGACAAACCTTACTAATTGGCGGTCTCGGGTGGTGGCGGTTTGAACGACACATGTATATGTACGCGGTCTAACACCAAAAAAACTTCTATTCCACACTGATCGCTTGCGATATGGTATGGAGATGAGTGGCCCCTTAGATGGAATGCAGTTGATGCAGTTCGAGTTGGGAGAGACCAGGTCGAGCCAACCTGTTGGCAGCTGCTCAAGTCAAGGTCTCTGCCGCCACGCGCCGTTGGTCAGTCTCACTCAGTGTGGAGGAGCAGGACGGGTGTTGATGTCACAGTTACGCCATAATCTCTGCCTTGTTGACGTCGATGCATTGCAAATTGGGCACGAGAAGGCGTTCACTGGGGATTTCCACGTGCTTTCTGAACGCAGTGACAGCACGGCGCGAACACGTTAGCTCTTACGCAGTCAAAAAGTCAAACTGTCACCATGCTCAGTTGAGCATTGAGAGAGAGGTCGTCTCGGTGGCCCTGAACCAGCGGTGGAAAATCCACATTCCTATGACAGGTGCTAATGGTTTCACAATACAACGATTGCTGACGTCTGCAGAATTGCCGACCATTTAATATACCAAGAATTTATTTTTAGTTTTGAGTTGAACCTCAACTGGGATTTGAACTCTTAACCTTTTGACTGTGAGATGGCCACTCTGCCTCAGCCAGCCAGTTTGAGAGCAGTAGCAGCAGCAGCAACAAGATTTGTGATTTACAATGGATGGGCAACTATTGGAGTGAAGCTGATAACCATGCTATATGGTGGCCCTAACAGTAAGGATGAAGGGACCACTCCCAGAAAATAGTCTATGATGTGAGGACAGGTCGATTTATATTGGAAGCACAATGTCTATGCAGTTAACGTGTCTCTAAATTCAGTGGTGAGGCAGACATGGAGGCTTTGACATTTTTCAGCAAAGGCCTCTGCTGCGTACGCCTCTTGAAAAATATGTTTCCGAAACAGTTTGGAGGACCGTTTCAGCTCAGCGCATGCAGACACTTATATAACTGACTGTCAACATAGGTGTGTCTTTAAGCATAAATACTGAAGCTAATAATAATACTGTCAACAACAAATTAATTGATATTACTATTAATACATTCAGAAGTCAGAGTCGCCATGCTCACGGGGATTGTGTGAATTCCATATATCCATGATGGGGGACAAAACAAATGGTATTTATTCCAGTGCCCTCACGTTGTTGAAGAACTAATGTGACCCCTGATTAGAATGCCAACATATAACCCTCCAATAACGTGCCGTCTTCTCGACCAACACAAACTACTTAAAATCTTATTATAGTGTTGTATGCGTGTTTAAAATATATACAGGAACATATAGGCATTAAAAGCTAGAATTTCTGGCGAGGACTTGTATCTGTTTTTAAGAAGGGCCATATACGGTAGGACGATAACATTTGCTCATTTAATGCGTAGCCAACTGTAGGGCAGCCTTCGTTAATACTGCCGGCGGCCTAGTATTTTTAAATCCTTTATATTAAGTTCGCTTGCGTGCTTGCGTGCTTGCTTGCTTGCTTACGACAGTGAAAATCTTTCGGTCGTTTTTTAACCCACTTCCCGTGATCCAATCGAGCTGACATTTTGCACACAGACTCGTTGTGCGAAACAATTAATGTTTCGTGAAATTTTTTTCCTAATTTTTACACTGTTTAGGGAAAACATATTAAATATTTAATTACCAATTGCTTAATACTGGCAGACAATCATCTGACCCATAGGTGGCAGCCATCTCAAGCCAGAGGACGAGAGGACTCTAGCCGCCACGCATATAAAGGATTTATAGTGAAAAACTTTGTTTTTACGGGTTATACTTATTATATCTAGGCCTTGCTTGTGCTGTCACATTAAGCAGGCCAATCAGATTCGTTACATTTTTCCCCTCGACCATTCCTATGCGGCGTCTTCGCCTGCCAGAGCTCAGGCGAGCAACACAAGCAGCCCGGTAACTCAAATGTAATTATTTTTTATTTGATCAGGTAAGGCCCGATGAGCTATATAGTTCTTTCAGAAGCCATCATATCACGTGGAAATGTATAGCAACCAAATACTCTGATTAGCACGGTTGGCTACGTGCAGTGCGAAAGAAGTTCAACATTCATGCTTTAAACGCACGTTTCTAAATGTGGAGGGCTGCTGTTTCCTCCGCATGCGCTGCTGGCAGGTGGTCTTCAGGATTCGTGAAGACAGGCACTTGGCTCACACGGACATGGCACCTTTCATTGAAGGGAGGGAAGGCGTCTACCTACACGAGTGCGTGGAATAGCTACACCTTAACCCTAAGAATGTAATCATACCTGATGCTTATAGCACATTCATGTCAGATGCTGTAACAGGTGGTTAAGAAAAAGTCCCTTCCTGTCACGAACGTTAGGGAAATTCTGTTGTTAATGTTGTGCAGCGATTTCACTGCTTGTACTAAGGCGACTGTATTTTTACATTTAAAGGGAAGCTGCTGTGGTGTACTGGTTCGCAACATTGGACTTGCAATCCAGAGCTTTGCCGGTTCGATCTCCTGGCGTGGCAGCTTAAACAATGGTGCAAGTTTCTTAAATCCCCACCCTCGCCCCGTGCCTCTGTCCACGCATCAGTATAATGAGTACACAATTGTCGATCGGCAGGTCGCGTTTTGTGGGGTTAAGAGTGGGTCATCCCACTTCTTCCAAATACGTCTGACCAGTGTGCATTAGTAGGCCAAATATTCTGTAGAGCTTCCTCGAGTGGGGGCCCTTCTGGTAGCAGTGAGATGAGCAACCGATTGCAGGGCTGGACCTTAACCTTTTATGTCTGTAATACTTTCCCCCAGAAATTGGATACTCTGTCACGGTGGACACTCACCTGGTTAAACAGTGTAAATCTGTCTGTTTATTACCCCGAGTCAAGAAACGAATCAGAATTACAATTGTAACACAATACATTATATTAATATCACCCATTGTGGAAAACGTTTCCACAAATAGAAACAATTATTATTTCGTTTTATGTGAGGCAGGAGGACTATAATATCTCATATTTTGTTTAACACGCAGGCTTTCGCGACCAATGTTATTCATAATCAACGTTTTTGGGTTTAGATCGCGTTATTTATAAATGTGTCGTAACCCTCCACCTGACACGGCCAATCGGCAAAAAAGTGTCACGTTGACAAGACAAATAGTTCACTGCTTTAGCCCACCGGTGTGTTGAAGCCACAACATTTACAATTTGAGTACTACAGGGCCTCGAAAGAGTCCCATGGCTCAAATTCTCAGGATTCATTGTAAAAGTCTGCCCAAAAACAATTAAGCCCTACTTGACAAATCATGAACGGTGGGACCTTGCCCTCTAGGAGCGAGCCAACAGATTGGCAATGATTGCACGTAGTCGCCAGGAGACTATTGGTCGGCTGTCACGTCCCTGTGGGATTGAGCAAAGTAGATTGGCAGAAATGTTTGACGGGTGCACGGGGGCGTGGGTGTGGAAGGTGAGGGTGGGGTACAGCAGCATTTCTTCGCGTCTGGAGGAATGACCTCATCGAATTCGACTTGCAGCCACTGAGGTATGCAAAGGCCCGACCTGCCGCTTTGCTGAGACAAGCTACTCTGGTGCCATGTGCTACTGGGTTGCTCTCTCTGGCTCCTGTCGGCTGACTGGCATTTGAAAAATGTGAGACGTGTTCTGAGACACTATTTTCGGGCAGTTATCATTGTACATTTATTAAAACCAAGCCTCCTCTAACCCCGTGATTACACCATTGTGGTGTCGCGAGCAGTATTTCTGCATTCCGAATTTAATTGCGTGTTCTCTCTCTCTCTCTCCATCCTCCAAATGATGGGTAAATGTTAAAAGTTGATTGTCATTAGTTACTATTTACTGTTGATATTAGCAAAACATAATCATAACAGCTTGGTTCCTAATAAAGTTGGCAAAATATTCTTTATATATGTAAGAATATTAAATCAAAGTGCTTAAATAAATGTCTGCAGCACATAGCATAAATATTCAAAACAATGCTGCATGAGGTGTTGCGAATAGCTGGTGTGTCGCCAATATCATGCCTTATATCTTGAGGTTTAGAGGGATGGATGTGATAACATCTTCCACCTACCAAGCTGAAGCCGGTGCATAATTATACGTTTTTACCAATGAATGATACATTTATGAACACCCTACACGATCTAACGTGATAAAAGACAACAATGATTGCAGTATGCTGTGAATAAAAAGCATATAATAGCCAAGGGATAAATTAATTTATGCAACTTAAAATAACTTCCATATATATGCATTGTTATTTGATTTTCCTTTTACGGTGCAATGTTGCATATACACCTTGTAGATGTTCACAAATACAACCTTTTCACGTAAAGTAATGCATTCTAAAGTGCAGTTAACAATGTTTATGTTTAAATCAGCCCGTGCTTTATGTTTTGTCTCATCACCTGTGTTTGCATGGTGCACCTGGCATCAGCTATACGTATTAGTTCACACACCGCCGATACACCAGTCCGCAGGAAGGCGATTATACAATTAATATAACAAAGGGGATATCACATTTACGAATAAAAAAAAAATTGTCATTTGAACTGTTAACATTGTAACACTAAACTGGCGAATTCATTGCCCAATGAACGGACACATTTCGCGCGACATTATCATGTCTAGCCCGGATTAAATGACACCGCAAATTGCAAAAGTGCTACCCTGTCATGTTTATAACAGGACCAAATTATTTTAAGAACGTGGGAAGTTTTTGGATGTATAGATTGAGAAAATGCCTCGTGGAACATCTCCCTTTGTCCTTTTGGATATGATCCATGCTCTCCCAGCCGTTGTGACTCGACTCTGACAGCCGTTTAATAAACCAGACCAAGGCACCTTCCTCGCCTAACCGAGCTGATCGGATAAAATGCCTCGTTGATAATATAATTATACAGCGAACGCCATTGAAGATTACAAAATGTATCGCAGCATTACATGAGCTACAAATGTGCAACGTTTTATTGTTGATGGAATGGTTATTGCGTACAAATTATTAATAATTTACTCTACCGTGCAAGTTTGCATTGACTGAAGTGTCTCAGAGACGAATAACACGATACTTTGCGACTTAGCAGTGCACAAGCCACGTACAAACGTTAGGCACAGGAAGAGTTATGCTGGTAGGAACCTCCTGGTGACACCAGCCAACAGGGGATTATTGTGTCCGTCCGTCGTGCAGGGAGGGGCTGGGTGGGGAGGGGAGGGTGGGGAGGGGCTGGGTGGGGAGGGTGGGGCTGGGTGGGGAGGGTGGGGCTGGGTGAGGAGGGTGGGGCTGGGTGGGGAGGGTGGGGAGGGTGGGGTGGGGCTGGGTGGGGAGGGAGGGGTGGGCCTGGGTGGGGAGGGGCTGGTCACCCCGTGGTGCCCTTATAAAACTCAACGTTTAACCTACTCACGCCGGCTTGTGCCCGCCCTCACAGTCGGTCATATTTGCGGAATACACCACGCCGCCGTTGACCCTGGCCATTGACCGAGCAACCCAACGTTCCTACCAGCTCCCTCTGCAGGAATGTGTTGCATTGGATGCATGGCCGCCTGGGTAACGTTGCCTGGCAAGACTAGTTCAGTGATATACAACTCTGTAAATAAAGAAACGCGCCGCCTGAACTCATTTAGTTTGCAGGACGCAGATTCCAAAGCTGTCATGGAAAGGACCTATTTCAGCCAAGTTTTGGACAAAAATAAGGCACTTTTTGCATCACTTTTTCCAACGTGGGAATCAAGCCTGCTAACACAAAGTTTTTAACGATTATTTTAGTTATGTCTTTATCTATTTAGCTCCAAAAATGTTTGTAGGGACAAAACTAAATGTAGCAAACAAGTGTGATAACCAGATACATACAATCGCAATGTGGTAGTCTCATGTTTTTGGAACAAAATAAATAATTGTAGTAAGCAGAAAATTGTGTAAACTTGAGCAAAGTTAAACAGCACCATATGTTTAGTTCTATGTACGTATGTTAAACTTCTTTCGCACCGTATGTAGCCAACCGTGCTAATTGGGGGTATGGATATCTAGTACCTAGATATACCTAGATATACATAGCAATTGTAATTACGTTTAGAGTATGAAACATTTTTATTCTACTGTTGCATTTTGCACAATTTTATGACAATTGTGCTTTCAGCAGCATGCCATGAAAGAAGTATTCCAGTAGAGGAGTGCATCGCCTATTTTCAGCCTCGGCCCCGCCATAGGAACGTGTAAATTCTACCATTGGCTAATAACTACTAACGGAGGTTAATGCCTGCGCATTGCTTGCGTTAGAACAGGCACATGAGTAAATGCATTGTTTGCTGGAGCAATACATACCACGAACCACTAATCTGTATGGCATACAGACACAGAAAGCATAAGCTTATGTACACACCCTGGAACACTGCGAATGTGGAACGCAGGACCTGCTTGGTATTTACACAGCCACCGACAACTAGCTCACCAGAATGGCACTTGTCATCCGATTATTATGTATTAATACCCCATGGTATGTACGGCCTACGCTCAGTGCATGTGCCGAGTTCACTAACTGGGTCACAAAGTGGATAGGCAGCGTAAAATCAAAGAGATGAATTAATGCCCCCCCCCCCAAAAAAAAACAATAGTGCCTGTGCCATGTGCAACCCTTTGATATTAGAATGTATCATTGGAGCTATGGATTTTATCTCCATATATATAAAAGGCAAAGTTGTGAATATGTGTGTCTGTTCAAAATGTTTAGCGTACTTCCCGACATGCAACAAACTTGAAATTTGCCATGTGGGTACTTTCCAGACTGTACACCATGCAAAAATTATGAAAATACACTTTTATGTTTTTTTTGTGGGGGGGGGGGGGGGGGGGAGCTCAATAATGCATATATATTTTTTGCACGGCAAGTGAGCTGTGACGTCAAATCTGCCACGTGACCCGCGCACGTGGAAGCGTAACGCATTGTAGTGTAGCAGGTAGCGCGCTGCGCTACCAACCCGGCCACCCGAGTTCGATTCCTGCTCACGGCCACCACCGGTCACGATTAATTTAACTGGTCCTGGGCCTCCCCTAGATCGACTCAGCCTCAAAACGAGTAAGTGGTGTGGTGTGTGAACATCGCCACTGGGGAGACAAAGGCGGCCGGGCGTGGTGGATCCAAGTCCCGGGCGAAGCCGGGTAGTCAAGCTAGTAATCTCTAAAAAGCTATTTCAGTCATACATGGCCTGTTACTTCTTCATTTTGAGATCTTGAAATGCCTTGAGTGGAATCTAAGTTAGCTTAGTGTTTTACGCTGGCATTTGTTAAATATATCACTTTTTTTTATTATGCAAATGTTTATTCGGTTAAATACATCAGCATAGAGTGTGCTAAAAACGTACTTTTTCACACCCAAATCACATCATCAAAGGATAATTATACTAATTTTCAGTATGTTGTGGAACCTGCTGCCTTGTGGAAAGGTGGCAAGCGTGTTACAGTACATTCAAACGAGAGATAGAGTAACAGCTTGTATTACCGAAACATAATTACTACATTGCAACTTTATGTAAAGTGATATCTTAAGACTTGCTTACGTGTCAGATTTGTAAACGTATGTCCATGCCCATGGCATTCTTTTAAAGTTTAAACTGCAATGAATAATAAAACCAGGGTGAAAAAAGTCATGTGGTCCAGCCATTGTTTGACACCACTTGACCCTCGGGTCTGCTATTATGAGGGTGCCCTTATTTTCCTCATTTTCCTACAGGGAAAAAGGAGACAACCCCGATTAACTTGTTTGCCGAGTAATAGTGGTTGTACTATAATACTGGTAGGAACCTCCTGGTTACACCAGCCCACAGGGGATTATTGTGTCCGTCCGTCGTGCAGGGAGGGACTGGGTGAGGAGGGAGGGGCTGGGTGGGGAGGGGAGGGTGGGGAGAGGCTGGGTGGAAAGGGTGGGGCTGAGTGGGGAGGGGAGGGTGGGGCTGGGTGGGGAGGGTGGGGAGGGGCTGGGTGGGGAGGGTGGGGCTGGGTGGGGGGGGGTGGGAGGGTTGGGGCTGGGTGGGAAGGGGCTGGTCACCCCGTGGTGCCCTTATAAAACTCAACGTTTAACCTACTCACGCCGGCTTGTGCCCGCCCTCACAGTCGGGCATATTTGCGGAATACACCACGCCGCCGTTGACCCTGGCCATTGACCGAGCAATCCGACGTTCCTACCAGCTCCCTCCGCAGGACAATGTGTTCACCCAGAAATGTCTGTCCGTCTCGCGCGTGACGTCACTCCACATGAGGCCCACCCCCCCGCGTGACGTCACTCCACATTAGGCCCAACCCCCTCGTTAATATTCATGAGTGGGTGGATTTTTACACAAACGCAGAGGAAGGTCGTGCAGAATCAAATAATTTATTATGCACAGTCGCTTCAAATATGATGTTTTTTTTTACAGAAAGTGACGGTAAAAAAGAAATGTACGCAGCACAGTGCTACATCAGTGCGTGACGTCACTGAAAAAGAGCCCCCCCCCTTCATTAATATTCATGCTGGCGTAGAAATTTACACTAACACACAAGAAGGACGAGCACTCCACATGCCGCACTGCTCCCCTCATTAATAATCATGAGCGGGTGACGTTAATCCACATGCCGCACCCCTCCCCAATAACCATTAGCGGGTGACGTCACTCCACATGGGGCAACCCCCCCCCTTCATTAATAATCATGAGCTTAAAAATGTATCTCTTGAATATTTCAGATTTACAAAAAAGCAAGTTAACACATGTTTGAACAATTAATGAACATGGAAATATATTTTTTCACACAACAAACTGGGGAAAATAATACCGTGTCTGCCATTACTATGAGTATTTATCTCGCCGTTGTGCTTTTGGGTTGCACTGTACCCCATGGTGTGTGCATCCAACGTTTCATGCTACGTGCTGAGAGCTGCTTCAGGAGCTGAATTGCTTCCAGCAGAATCTCCCAATAAATGCAGCAAAACGTTGAACATAATTCCTGACAATGTACGGTACAACTTGAAATATTCAGCAACCGCGAAAACCTATGCAGTATTGTACCAAGATTATCCTGAAGACGATCTAAGGACATTTAACACACGGAGAGTTATGTTTATTTATGGTTTGAGAGCAGCAGGTGTTGCTATTGTGTTTAGCAGACTTCTTGAAGCAGCTGCGGTGTAAATGAAAGTCAGTAATTACAGTAAATCTTTGTTCACAAAAACCAAATGGTGTGTTTGGCATGCATGGCAATTATTGTTATTTTAATAGGGTTATGGATTATTGAAAGTAAAATGTATTTATTTCTGCAGTTATATGCCAATGTATATTCTCACCAATGGCTGATTGAACACATTGAGAAATGTGTAGTCACAAGGTGCCATGCAGCTTATAAGCGATTGTGTTGTTTGCCCACTTGCCTTCCATTATTAAACCCACCAATGATGTGGCCACTCAGATCCACTGTTTATTATTGTGTGTGAATGGGTTTCTATAATGCACGATGGAATAAATTCTGTATTTGGTAAAGCTAGAACCAATATTAATATTACCCCTGATATAGTTGTGGCCATAGCGGCACAGGTGTTAATAGTGAGCTGTGGAGGTGTTTGTCCTTCTATTCCAATCAGGTATATGATGTTTGGACAATGTGTAGGAGTTTGTGAACAAATGCAATTAAAATGTACTAAATCGTATTTGCCGAGTGGCTGTCGTTCGAATAAGTATTGCTTAACTGCACAGTGGTATTTATGATCCGTTTTATCTTCATTTGTAAGGTTTCTTTATATAATGCAGAGATCATACAAACGTTGTTTTAGACCTTGCTCTTTTGACACTGACACCAGGGCTTCTCTTTTCTAGTGCACACCATCCGTAGCCTTGTTCAAGAGACACCAGATTTCATTATCGGGTTTGTCCCCAACGTACTGCTGTTTGTTTATTCCAGGATTTCTTCTCAATTAAAATTGGTAACCTATTGCATCAGCAGTAACCAATTGGCCTATAATTACGAACCCTAGGGGAAGAAATGTGCAAACAGCTTTAAAAATGGCAACTTGGCAAATGTGAGAAAACGAGTTGTGACATCAACTGTCCTTCGCCTGTGTTGATGTTGCAGTCAATGCAGTGCCATGTCTTATGGGAGAATTTGCAGCTGTGTTAAATCTAGATTTTAAGTTTTAGCTGTGTTAAAATTAACATTTTGTGCCATCGAGACTCGTCGTCTTGTCACGACGAGATGGTAAATATTTGCACCGTTTTGCACACATTGACCACATTACTCGATTGTCATTGGTTGATTATAATCGAATGTTTATCTCCCGTACCATCACCTGTTTGCAATGGTCTGGCTGGGTATGACACTCACTGTCGCTGGGGTACAACTGACTATTGTGTTGTGCTTTCCGAGAAATTATAGCGACTGAAATGTAATTACAAATTCTGTAATGTAATTGCGATTGTCAGTTTCCTTTTAAACCATTGTAACTGCGGTTTCCACAAAAGTCCCGTAGATAATTAGGTTGCAAAATTCCACTATCCCATATGAGAAGGTATGGAAGTTAACACGTATTGGCAATTGTATTTAATCACTGTCACATTGACTAAATGCTTAATTACATATGTAGTGAGTCCAACTGAGTCACAGACGTTATTCTTTAGAGGCAACACATTTATTGTAACACGTATATACAAAGGGGTAACTTCCCCTTTACCAGATACAGCTTAGGGTGGTGACCACCCAGCTAACTACCCTATACGTAGGCGTTACAGCTACGAAGGGTCGGACCCTCACTCGAGTCCCGGCCACATGTTCATGCCTTGTAGGACGTAGAGCTTCCAGCTTGTAGACGTGGAGCTTCCAGCTTGTAGACGTAGAGCTTCCAGCTTGTAGACGTAGAGCTTCCAGCTTGTAGACGTAGAGCTTCCAGCTTGTAGACGTGGAGCTTCCAGCTTGTAGACGTAGAGCTTCCAGCTTGTAGACGTGGAGCTTCCAGCTTGTAGACGTGGAGCTTCCAGCTTGTAGACGTGGAGCTTCCAGCTTGTAGACGTGGAGCTTCCAGCTTGTAGACGTGGAGCTTCCAGCTTGTAGACGTGGAGCTTCCAGCTTGTAGACGTGGAGCTTCCAGCTTGTAGACGTGGAGCTTCCAGCTTGTAGACGTGGAGCTTCCAGCTTGTAGACGTGGAGCTTCCAGCTTGTAGACGTGGAGCTTCCAGCTTGTAGACGTGGAGCTTCCAGCTTGTAGACGTGGAGCTTCCAGCTTGTAGACGTGGAGCTTCCAGCTTGTAGACGTAGAGCTTCCAGCTTGTAGACGTAGAGCTTCCAGCTTGTAGACGTGGAGCTTCCAGCTTGTAGACGTGGAGCTTCCAGCTTGTAGACGTGGAGCTTCCAGCTTGTAGACGTAGAGCTTCCAGCTTGTAGACGTGGAGCTTCCAGCTTGTAGACGTGGAGCTTCCAGCTTGTAGACGTGGAGCTTCCAGCTTGTAGACGTGGAGCTTCCAGCTTGTAGACGTGGAGCTTCCAGCTTGTAGACGTAGAGCTTCCAGCTTGTAGACGTGGAGCTTCCAGCTTGTAGACGTAGAGCTTCCAGCTTGTAGACGTGGAGCTTCCAGCTTGTAGACGTGGAGCTTCCAGCTTGTAGACGTGGAGCTTCCAGCTTGTAGACGTGGAGCTTCCAGCTTGTAGACGTGGAGCTTCCAGCTTGTAGACGTGGAGCTTCCAGCTTGTAGACGTGGAGCTTCCAGCTTGTAGACGTGGAGCTTCCAGCTTGTAGACGTGGAGCTTCCAGCTTGTAGACGTGGAGCTTCCAGCTTGTAGACGTAGAGCTTCCAGCTTGTAGAATGCAGCACCCCCGGTCCCTCTCAGGGACCCACCTTATATCCTCCCGGGTCGGGGCCGGCTCCACCCTTGGCCCCGCCCACCTTCTCGAGCGTTCTAGCTTCCTCTCGATCCCACTCGAGAGCTCTCACCCCCTAGCCCCCCAACCTGGGGCCTTCTCTGTGGACCCTCCAGATCACGTGTCTATGGGGTCAACCAGAGTGCCATGGCCCGGGGCAACCCTGCCCCTGGGCTGACACTCTCCCGCTTCCCCTTGTGGGAGCCCGCACTGCACGCTATGCGTGGTGCCCGCGCTGTCCCAGCGCTCACCAAGCCCCGCTAGGGCTGGTACTACACCAGGCTACAGGGTTTACTCCATGACGGTGCATCGCACGCCATGCTGAGCTAGAGCCGGCCTCACACAGCAACCCACCCAGTGCTGTCCGCGATGTAGGGACATCACACACCACGGCCCTCCCGGGCCGGCACCATACAGTGACATTCCTGATGTCACTACACATACATTACTGCAATTGTTGTCACAAAAAATAAACTTTAATGTGCAGTGAGCAAAGTTTAACACTTTTGTTCTTTTCTTCCAAAATGGCAGGTTTCTACTTGAGTTTTGAGAGCTGTGATTGTCAGTTTCATTTCAAATAATCGCGTCTGTGGTTTTTCGATAAGTACTCTGCTGTCGAGAATGATGTCGCAATACATAGTTTAGCACCAATACCCATGTTCGTTTGCTTGAGGATTACAGTTTTCTACTTGAGTCTGGGGGAGTGTGATAGTGAAGGATTGTATGTGTACGTGAGTGGGAGATCGTGCAAGTAGTGGTCATTTAAATGTTGCGTTGAACAAGTCAATTTGGCTGCTATGACACCGAGTTCCCAAGTTACTCCTTTCCAAGCAGTTTAAATATATAACTGTGAATATAGCCATTGACTCACTGCAAACGTATTTGTGCATGTGGTGCAGGTTGTTATTAGCTGGTAAAGAACCCCAAAAATGTGTCTCAGTTAAACATGTGAAGTGTTGTTGAAGACGCGTGGACAACGGGGTAAGGCACACGTATTTATTTATACAAAGGGCTTACAGTACTAGAGGGATGTATCGGCCCCCTCACCCGTACAACTGGGAATTCACCCCTAGCTAGCCTTCCTAGCTGAGTCCTCCGCTAACGGGCTAGGGGAGGCTGTCTGGCCCGACACTGGTTAGTCGGGCTACGGTACCCGGAATCCCAGAGGTCTGACTCTGGTTCCGGGACCACGCCACTGGCTCCAGCCTGCACTGCCCTTACAAGGGCGGCGTCCCAGGGGGAGTCCAGGGCCTATCTGGCTGGTCTTCTCTCTTCTCTTAACTACTCTAAGACTGAGCCCCGAGCTCTCTGGCTCAACCCTTTTTATACCCCGTTAGAGGATCGAAACCCCCCTCACGCCGTCCAGTACGGACGTCGTTGCGGGCACCACCCCGTGTGCTCACGGAGACCCCGCCCACTGTGTCTGTTTTCCATTAGCCCCTATGTAAACAGCCCTACACAAACAGACCCTCTGTAACAGCCCTACATCACCCCCCCCTGTACAGCTCGCAGCCGTCCCGGCTGCAACAACTTTCAATAAAGGTTATTCAACCCCTGGATCCCCGCGTGTGCCTTAAAAAAAACGTTTTGAACGCTAACTTGAAGGAACCAACAGTAACAACAACAACAACGACAATGACAACAACAAAACCCTCAACCCTGAAAGGGAACAATCCGACGCACCCCCCCCCCCGAATAAATACGGATACCGTAAGAACGAGCTATACAATATGTAGCGAAGCCACAATGCACACCAATGGGCAGGGGACACCCCCCCCCCACACAACACACAATGAACACAACATATATATACAAATCTTGCGGTTCCTCAACAGTCTGCGCATTTTTTTTTTTTTTTTTTTGCGCGTGTCCTTGCGGTATCACAACAGTTTGCGCATTTTTGCGCGTGTCCTTGCGGCGGGCCCCTCACACGGGGGAACCCCGGTTGGCGGACCGTCAGGTGGCAATCGTCCGTCCGGGAGCGGGGTCTCCTCTGATGCCTCGTGACTGTTGGTATCCCCAGAAGGGGTGGTCGGGCGTGAGCCCGTCAGTCTCGATGCACCTGGAGGTGGCACGGCCGGCAAGGCATTAGGTGAGCGCGGTGGGGACGGACCTAGTGAGTCGGTCGACCCCCCACACGTCTGGCCACGCATGTGTGAAGTGGGTTTGTGTGCCGCGACGAAAGGTTTCAACCGAGAGGGGTGCACGAACCATCGCCGCTTCCCCCAACGAATGCGCACGCACTGTGGTCGCAGGACCTCGACCACTTCCACAGGCCCCCGCCACGGTCGCGCCAGCTTTGGGGAGGTAGCCAGGGGTACTTGGGGACAGTGCAACCATGCCCTGTCCCCCGGTTTCCACTGTATGACATGCGCTCGACCCAACCTGAGGCGCTCGTTCGCCTTTTGACGGAGGTCCGAGTTTAACCTCGCAGCATCCCGTGCCTCTGTTAACTTAGCCAAATTAAATTTGACGTGGTCAGCCAATTTTGTTTTACCTTGCTGGTCGGGGATCTGCAGCTGGGCGCGAACAGGCGGGTCGGGTTCGCGACCGTACATAAGGTAAAAGGGGGAAAACCCCGTAGCCGCATGGGGTGCCATCCGATATGCCGCCAAGACCCCCTGAATATGCAGGTCCCAATCAGTCTGGGAATCTGAGACCTGCTGTGCCATCATTGACGAAATGGTGCGATGCAGGCGCTCGACCATTCCGTCAGTCTGTGGGTGATACGGGGAGGTCCGAATTTTCTTTGTGCCTAAGAGGTCACAGACTTGTTTAAGTAATTTGCTGGAAAAATTTTTACCCTGGTCGGTCAGCAGCCGTTCCGGGGCACCTTTGTCCAGGACGTATCCCTGAACAAAGGCGTCCACGATGGCTGCTGCCGACTGGTTGGCAAGGGGCCAGGCCATGGGCCAGCGCGTAAAATACTCGACACCTGTCAGCAAATACTTATTGCCCCTGGGGGTGGCGGGAAATGGGCCCAAGATGTCCAGTGCGACCAGCTCATTTATCCTGGACACCTTGATGGATTGTAACGGCGGGTTAGACTCCCGCGCCGGCGGTTTCCGCTGCGCACACCGCGGGCATGAACTCAGAAGATCCCCCACATCCTTTGTCATACCAGGCCAAAAAAAATCTAGCTGTATTAGTGCGAGGGTCTTTAGAGTCCCCAGATGTAACAGGCGCTCATGCGCGGCCCACACCACTTTGCCTCGCAACTCCGAAGGGACGACCAGCCGATGTCGCTGTGATTTTGCGTCCCAGTGCATGAGCAGACCCTGTACCATTTCCCATGCACCCGAATCACCTTTCACCCGGCCAGCACCCCCGACGCGACGACGCCACCCGAGGAGGGAGGTGTCCTCCATTTGGAGGCGCCCCCACTCAGTGACGGGCAACCCCAACAGGGAATCCCTTCCCTGTTGTTCGATAGAATTATCAGCCAGTGGCTCGTCATCGTCGGTGGCTGCCAGGACCGGGACCGATGCGTCCCCTGAAGGTCTGCAACGTCCCGACCCCAGGAGGCATGCACATTCCGAGGCGGTTGGCATGCGTGACAGAGCGTCCGCGTTGGTATGGCGAACGCCCTTACGGTAAGTGGTCTCAAAATCAAAATCCTGGAGAACCTCCAACCATCGAGACAACTGTCCCGATGGTTGTTGAACTCGCAGGGCATACTGTAGTGCCGCATGATCTGTGCGGACGGTGAAATGCCGACCGTACAGATATGGGCGGTATTGTTGGATGAAAAAAACAATTGCCAACAGCTCTCTACGGGTAACACAATATCTCTGCTCCGCAGGAGACAACACCCGACTACCGTATGCGACCACCCGTTCAACGCCATCAACCACCTGGGAAAGCACACCCCCAATACCCGTGTTGCTCGCATCGGTGTCGAGCAAAAAGGGTTTCGAAAAATCAGGGTAGATCAAGGGAGGGGCTTTCACCAGGGCGTCCCGAAGGGAGCGGAACGCAGCCTCCTCCTCTTGACCCCAGTGGAAACGAACCCCTTTAGATGTTAGAGCGTGCAGGGGTTTTGCAATTGTTGCAAAATCAGCAACAAACCGTCGATAATACGACGCGAACCCAATAAAACTCCTGACCTCTCCCACTGTAGTGGGAGTCGGCCAGGAGCTGACACACTGCGTTTTGGCGGGATCGGTAGCAATACCCGAGCGTCCCACGATGTGCCCCAAATAACGCACCGAATCACGCAACAAATGGCATTTTTGGGGCTTAAATTTCAAATTAGCAGCCCGCATCTTTAGGAAAACTGCCCGCAACCTCTGGAGATGGTCATCAAAAGTTTTACTAAAGACGATAACGTCATCCAAATAAATGAGGCACGACTCCCATTGCAGTCCAGCCAAAACCAATTCCATCAAACGCTGGAAAGTTGCCGGCGCTGAGTGCAAGCCCATCGGCAACCTGTTGAATTGAAACAAGCCGTGCGGTGTACGAAAAGCAGTTTTAGGCTTAGACTCATCATCCAGAGGAAGCTGCCAGAATCCCGAAAGTAAATCGAGTGTGGAAAAGAATCGCGCTCCCGCCAAAGCGTCAAGCGATTCATCCATCCGAGGGAGCGGGTATGCGTCGGCAACCGAAATTTTATTAAGACGCCGGAAGTCAACGCAAAACCGCAACGAACCGTCCTGCTTTTTAACCAGGACGATCGGCGCTCCCCAAGGGCTGGTGGAAGGAGAAATGATGTCCGCGGCTAACATGTCATCAACAGCCGATTTGACATGTTCCTTTTCGGCGGGACTCAACCGAAACGGATTTTGGCGAATTGGCGCGCTGTCACCCGTGTCAATATGGTGACGCAGCAAGTGAGTGCAGCCCAAATCATATTTATCTCGACTAAAAACGTCGGAAAATTCTCGCAATAGCGTTTTAAGTTGTTGACGCTCTGAATCGGACAGGTCCGTCGATCCCGCACAAAGCGCCTCGAGCCACCCTTCATCGCTGTCCGAACGTGGTCGCGACGCAGGGACAGTGTTGACGGAATTTACGGCGGGCTCCTCACACGGCACCGGCGTTGCGTGAGCAAGCACGGTCCCCTGTGGGAGCACCACCGTCTGCGAGCCCACGTTTAGGACCGCGATGAAGGGTTCACTATCCCCTCTCACTATGGTCTGGGCCGGTAGTAAATCAGGTCCACTAACCCCGGCCCTAGACGGTCCCAACAGTACCCCTTGCGCCCCGGCACCCTTAACGAGGGGCCGCCGAAGCTTCAAGGGCACCAACATTTGCGTTCCCGGAGGAACGCGTACCGTTCTCTCCACGAACGCCGGCACCGTCGCGAACGCCGTCCGAGTCGCAACCGGTGATGGCAGGAACGCCATGCGTCTGCCCGATGGAAGCTCTATGCACCCCTGGTCGATCAAAATTACAATCGGCATTTTGGCCAGGAAGTCCGTCCCCAGCAGGCACGGAACCGCCAGCGAGGACGAAACAAAAATCGGCCCAGACAATTTAATTTCCCCAATACAAATTTGGGCACGAATTTGTCCGATGATGCCAAGTGAGCCCCCGTTAGCCGCATAGAATGGTACGTTAACAGGCATCAAAGGACGGCTCCGGACAGGGAGAATATTGTAAATTAATTCCGAAATAATAGTCGCCGATGCCCCCGTATCGACCAGGATGCGCACTTCCACCCCGTCGATATATCCTACAACGGCCGACGACCCCGACGATGCGGCAACCACACGATCGGCCAGCACGGACCACTGGCCGGGTTCGATATGGGTACCCGGAGTGGTGCGTGATGGTGCGATGGTGCGTGATACCGGCCCCCCTCTCGTCGCGGTGTTTGAGTGCGTGACGGGTGTGTGTGTGGGCCAAACGTGTGGGGTGCCGCGACTCGCCGGTTTTTGACGGTGGAGCTTGGGATGAGGCCCGTCGTCCCGGTGAGGTGTCGTCCCGCGCTGACGAGGAGAGCGGCACCCCGAGGCGACGTGGCCCCGGACGCCGCAGTTATAACACCGCGGGAGCGATGTCGGAGGTGACGAGTGGTCGGAACGGCCTGACCCGTCCTGGCCCGGCCGTGCACTCGTCGCCTGTTGCCGTCGGTGGTCGACGGCGTAGAGTTCCTCCGTCGGAAGGGTGGCTGCAGCCACCGCACGCCCCGCCGATGCCCTGCTGGCTTTGCGTCGAAGCGACAGGAGGTTTGCGTGGAGGAGCCGCGCCGCCTGGAGCGATGTCATTTCCGCGTCCTCCTGTGCGACGACAGCGATGTCTAGATCGTCGGCCAGGAGGAGTATCTTCTCCGTTACCATAGCGTCGATGCCGTCGTCATCCATCCGGGGGAAGGCCGACTTGGCCATCGCCAGGAGGCTCGTTCGGTACGCTAGGGGCGACTCCTTCTCTCCCCGCTTGCGGTCGTAGAACTCTTGTCTGCATTCCGCCGACGGTCCGTAGACCCCTCCCAGCAGCTGCAGCGCCATCGGTAACGTGGAGCGCCTTTCCTTGGGTGCCGATGTTAGGGCGGCAAGCGCGTCGCCGTCCAGGAGCGCCGGCAGGGCGCTGAGAGCTTCTTCGTCCGTCCATTTAGCCATCTCCTGGTGGGCGAGGAAGCGTCTTTGAAAGCCGCTCCAGTCGCCCTCTGCGCCCACGAATTCTTTAAGCGGGGGCAGCCTTTGGTGTAGCGCAGCGGCTGCCGTGGAGTCCCGTGGACTGCTGCCTCCCCGACTCGGCTGCGTCTCGGCGCGAATGGCAGATGGCATCGCCTGTCGCAGCTTTGATGACGCGCCCTCCTCCGTCGTTGATGCAGCAGCCCCAGCGCGGCCGATGTCGGACCCCAGGTTGAGGTTGGCCACGCCCCTAGCGGTCGCTGCGTCGATGGCGGGAATTTCAAAATTTAAATCTTCAGAAATGGCGGGAAGACGCTCCCCACGCCGGTTCCTCTCGCCCCGCGGTGGACCACCAGCCGCCAGCCGTGTGATGTCCCCCAGCGCAGCGGCAGCGGCGTAGAGCAGTTCCGCCAGCCTCTCATGAGCCAGCCTCAGGTCGTCTCCCCGCTGCTCCTCTTCATGGCGATGCTCCGGTAAGCCCGCATCCGGCCCCGGCTGCACGTCGTCTAGTAGAGCCATCTCGGGCTCGGCAATTTCGGCGGCGTCCTCCGCCCGCTGTTCCCTGGCTCGAGCTGTTTGGCGCGTGTCCATGTTCTTGGTACTTCTGACGCCAGATGAAGTGTTGTTGAAGACGCGTGGACAACGGGGTAAGGCACACGTATTTATTTATACAAAGGGCTTACAGTACTAGAGGGATGTATCGGCCCCCTCACCCGTACAACTGGGAATTCACCCCTAGCTAGCCTTCCTAGCTGAGTCCTCCGCTAACGGGCTAGGGGAGGCTGTCTGGCCCGACACTGGTTAGTCGGGCTACGGTACCCGGAATCCCAGAGGTCTGACTCTGGTTCCGGGACCACGCCACTGGCTCCAGCCTGCACTGCCCTTACAAGGGCGGCGTCCCAGGGGGAGTCCAGGGCCTATCTGGCTGGTCTTCTCTCTTCTCTTAACTACTCTAAGACTGAGCCCCGAGCTCTCTGGCTCAACCCTTTTTATACCCCGTTAGAGGATCGAAACCCCCCTCACGCCGTCCAGTACGGACGTCGTTGCGGGCACCACCCCGTGTGCTCACGGAGACCCCGCCCACTGTGTCTGTTTTCCATTAGCCCCTATGTAAACAGCCCTACACAAACAGACCCTCTGTAACAGCCCTACACATGCATATCTGGGTCTAAACATGGACCCAGTTACAAAATTGTAGCGATATTATTGGATAGAATTGTATTATAATGAATTAAACATATACCCATCATGTATACATATCCACAAAAACACAAGTGTTTTATTTAAATCCAGGTAAGAGCCAGTTGAGATGAAAAGTATCTTTGTTATGGAAAACTTTCTATGTTATGTGCATTAAGATTTGTTTAATATGGTCTACATTTCCCTGTGTACATAAGTACTAATGAACCAGATACGTTTCACACTATTATTTATAGTTTACAATTGTACAATGGAGACACAAGGTTCTTGAGCCACATTTCTATTCAAACACCAGACGAATCCATGTAGAATAATGCAAACAATGTTATAAGGTAGAAGCACATTTTGACAACATAGATATGGGGTTTTATGTCATTATAGCACAGAGGTTTCTGGATATCTCCAAGATGGTGTTATGCACTTTGTCTGCTGTGGTGGACTTGCATATTGTGTTTGAATTATCAGTGAAACAAAATATCCAGCCAGAAAACGTTTGAAGGTGAGTGATTTTCTGCGTTGGTTGGCGATTATTGGTCACGAAGAACTGTGTTTGAATGGTGCAAATGCCTCAAAGAGAGAGAGCCGTAAATTTGTCACGGATGATGCACATGTTCATCAACAACCCAATGTTGTGGACTTTCACTAACACAAAATGCGTGGGCCACTTGATTTCGGACTTCCTTTGAATGAATGCACGTGATTTTACAGCAGGCCTTTGTTGGGAATGTTCAAACATTTATTCACGCACATGCTTACTTAAATGACCAGCACCAGTGACAATATCTGTAATATAATCTGCAATAATAATACAGCCTGATTTTGTTTGTTTGTAATATTGTGCTTGTGTAAAACTTTCAACTCAACAAACCACAATACAAACAATTCCAAACGTGCCGTCACACACTGAAAGCCACCGACTAAGTCAGCTTTTATCTGTAACAATGGCCAATCATAGCCCAGTGATGTCGGTTATTTTCCGACAGTGAACACTGCCCTAAGTTCTTTCTGGTTTGATTTCCAAAAATCATTGGGGAAGACATGAATATATATATTTTTCAACGCATGAACTTTCTTATACCATTGGAGCACTTTAATCAGTGTTATATATACAGTGTGTGAATCTAAGATAATACGTTTTCTCATTTGTGACAGTTTAATTCACTTCCTTGAACATATCCTATATGTAAACCATAACTACGTCTATGCTATGGTGGCGTTGTCACAGATGGGAACATTCGACAGTTGCGGGAGAAGGAATATTTGTAAATGTGGCACTGGTGTGTGTGTGTGTCCATCTCAAGTGCCATTTTATGGTGTCACAAATGCTTTTAATATTATGCAGTATAAAGCCTGTAATATTATTACTGCAATACACTGCATTGACAAGGAGAGAGTGCGAGGCAATGTGGAGGGTGGTGGCAGGGTGGAGCCAGTATTCAAGGTAAAAAACCAACAACTATTGTACACACAATTATAAAGGATTGTTATTTCTGTATAATGACCACTGTATACGATATGTATGGATAAGGTGTGTGTTTTTAAGGCAACGAGCTTAAGTTGAATGGTGTGAACATTTTTGGTAATTTACTCGGAATGTTATAAACTATTGTAACACCAATTGACAAATATTTCCCACTCCTTAAATTATATTCGTATTAAGATTGTCTTTGTAAATCAAGGCTAGGCTTCCGGGGTTAAAATTATGCCTTCAAAACAATTCGTAGGAGAAAAAAAACGCCACTGCACGTGGTGGATGGTTGTCTGTCAATGCTGGCCGTGGTATAGAAACTTTTTAGCCAGAAATGCACTCAATGGGTAAATGTACATCTACAGTACATTAGACTTTATGAATTTGTGTGTGATACAGTTGAGAATCTTGAATGTCTCTAATGGCACTGCATCTATATATGCTATGAAGAAGAGCCATGTCCCAAAACTATTATAGATATCTCCTTTTAAGGCCACGGTGTTATTGACAAATGTGGTTAGGGCTTTTTGTATGTATGTGCTGCTTGCTGCTAGCTAGCCGAGTTTCTGGTAAAGGGCAATAGGGGTGTGTGTGTGTGGGGGGGGGGGGAATTATCGTGCATTCCACCTCTTTGGCAACCCAGTACGTTCTGACCACGGTCACACACCCACGCAAGCCTCTCTCTCTCCGCCCCTAAAACCCAACCCCACGCAACCCCTACCCCAACCACCAGCGCACAACACACACAACAGACAGACAGACCACTCCACACAGGCAAGGCAGCAGGCAGCAGCGGCAGGCGTCAATGAGTTGGCGGCGCTGGGCAGTGCCGGTGGGATCGGGAAGAGAACGAGAAGGAGTGATCGGCCACGAACCTGGCACAGACGATCACAAACAAAGTTCCAGGCATAGAAACCCCCAAAAGTTCACGGCACTGGCGGCGGAGCTGAGCGACATCGAAGTACCGGGTTACGAGTTTGGGTGAGTGGCGAGCACATGTAGGGTGGCTGGGGGTGACTCCGAGTGGGTTTTAATTGAGTTTTTTTAATTTAATTTTACTTTTTAATGTTTTATTTTATTTTAAATGTTTTTATTTACCTACGTGACTTTACCGGAAAAAAACCTAAGAATATGAATCATTGCAGTCACGAAAGCTTCAAATCTAGAATTTAATTGAGTTGACGTGCGGATCATCCGTGGCTTTCGTAGGCTACGGATCAAGTCAATTGGGGATTTTGTACGTAGAGTGGGTGGTGGTGGTGGTGGTGAATAACGTTGGTGGCTTTTTTGGGCATGTTAATAAAGTGAATCGTTGGTCACTGGGGTTAGTTATGCGTGTAAGTCTACGCGTGTACAGTTGCCTTCTTGTTTGTATTGTGACAACAATGGAGGAGGCCTCTACTGCAGGTGTCCTTGCTGGTGTGCTCAATGTTGTTTTCAGACCGTGCTTGTTGTCGGATGTGTTTAATTATTAGCAGGTGATGATGAGAAGCTGGAATTCCTCGAGTCAATGAAATGCGTATCACGTATATACATCCTGCTTAGATATTATTTAAAGTTTAAGTAAAAAAAACAATTGTTGTTTTTATCCAGATGCGTTGAGAATTAAACGTTTCGTTCACGTACATGCCTTACATGTTTCGGTCGAGATTCAGTGGCAGAAGTGCTTTAACAGTCACCTACTTTATTCTTCAGATATTCATTATCAGAGGCCAATGTTTCCCCTATCACATGAATTAATATACTCATAATCCTGCCCCAAATGAATCCCAAACCTGCCCCTTACTATAACAAGGGCCATGCATTGGGATAGTTTGAGAGCCAGCCTTACGTACCTTAGTTTAGTCTCATATCACATCACAGTACTGTACACTAACAATAAACTAGTGCAGCCTTCTCAACCTACACACAACCTCAAGTAAACATTACGCAAACTTGACACTTATTTTGAAGGATACAGTTTTTATTTGATTTGGGACACCTTTCTTGGACGTACGAGGTGTAGGCTGGTTACATTGTTCAAAAGAGGTTCCTGCAAGGCACTGTGTGATAGTATCTTTACTTGGCAATGTACCTGCCGACGTATTCACAAGGTGGTTGGAATTCTAGCCGATGAAATGTGAACATTGGACTCAAAGATGGACAAACCCACACAGTAAATTTGAAAAATGCTACGAACTGAAATGTGACGCAAACTAAATCTTAAGCCACCGTTCAAGTGACTTGAAATGCACTCGGCATCACTCCTTTTTGACATTTGCGGTGCTTTTATTCAGAACAGCCGTGAGATTTCACAGTTACTTTGCAGTATTTAAAAATCTACCAACGTCCGAGTCCGTTAAATGTCCCCGTGACATCACGGGCATGCGGAGTGATGGGGCTTTCGAGATGTGGCAACACGAAAACCACACGGGAGGACTCTCATACCTCTCTGGGAACCCACTGACTCTTCTCTCATGCTTCTGGCCAACAGCTGCAGTGTTCATTGGATGTTAGACGTAAGTGTTGTTAGCGGGAGGATGCTAATACAAGTGTGAAAACGTTTACTTGGTACATCGCGTAAGAATGTTTAGTTTACCATGCTAGTGACGCGTTATGATCGCACACTGCTATCATTACATACGTTTCAGCCGTGTGAATGGCCTTGTGTAAAATGTTTTCAATGATTATGTGTTGGTGTTTGCTTTGTGTATCGCTACTTAAACACATTGAGTGGAACTGCCTGGTAAACAGGAATAGGGAAGGTTTGGATGGTTGGGGGGGTCTGTAATGAGTTGCAAAATGTTATCAAATTGGCGTAGCTAATTTAATTCAAGTTGCGAATATCCATATTTAAACCTGCCAAACACATTTACATTGCTTATGCCATAATGTTGTCAAGTATAGCCAAGGAATTCCTTGTTGACTTGTGCAAATCATTTCTGGAGGGCTTTAGCTACAGACCCATGCACTCCATCTCAGTGTTTAGAACAAAACTATGCACAACATACATGTGTTGCCTAGTTCCATGGAATAGATGAAAACAGAAATGTGAAAAAGTCCATAAATTCATCCGAGATGAGAAAGTTCCCCAGGGTTTTATTTGCGACGAAATGGTGTGTCAAAAATAGCAGGGTTGATGAGACACTAGACACAACTGTTACTTGTAGCATTTTCGAGACAGGCGGTGGCATAATGATAATCTCTTAACTCATTCTTGGAAGAGATGAAAAGATAGTAATTGAATGGAGGAAGTGATGTCATTGATTTTTTAAAAAATGACCTCTGTTCGGTGTTGGATGTGTTCTCTGTAATTTATAGAGCGGACATTCCAGCTCTAAATCTTTACTGGAGATCATCCTTTGAAGTTTTCACTCCACACACTAAACTTCAGCCAATAGGATATCAGTTGCCACAGCAGTAACGTTTGATCACCAGGGTGCCCTGCATACCATTGGCTGGGACCTTACTCTGTGAGCGAACCTTGGGAATTAAGCTGGGGTGAACCATACATGGTTATGGGCGAGATTACAAGCTTAATGAGCCCTACCAAAATGTGGAATGTCCCCTGTGCCCCCCCCCCCCCCCTTTCACATAAGCCTGGCTTAGTCCGATCTGTAGTGGCCTGTGAAGTGTGATTTACTAAGGTACCAGAAAATAGTATCCAGGAATGTAATGTACTGTATTTTAAAACAATTTTAAACTACTTGCATATGTAGAACTGAAAGTAATATACGGACCTACAACACATTTTGGAACTGTTACAAAGAAATACTGGATTGTAATATACGTGCTTTCTTTACAAATTGGCAACTTGAAGTTGCTTTATGTGTGTGTACGCACTATGGTACACATTACTATTTTTTTAAGGATGATCCTGTGCTCTGTACTGTATTTGCAACAGTTTCAAAATTACGTTGAATACAGTGGGGGGGGGGGGGGGGAAACATGTCACACTAGTTGTGTGGTGTTGTGTATCACCATAATCTAGAGCGATGAGACTTTTATTTTCATAATTATGGGTTACACAAGGCAAGGCTTTCCTCTCACAATGTCAGACCCAGCTGGAACCACTAAAATGAATGCATATTTTAGTACGTATGTATTACGGTTGTGGACGTGCCTGATAGGACAATTCTCAGTCTCATTTAGTACTGGAATTGTACCATCAACAGATTTTGTTTTCATGAACTTACTAAGTGCATGCAACTTCAATTATACTTGTTTATCTTTCACAAAGTTGGATATGTGACGTACACCCCTTGCATCTACTGGCCAACCTGTATAACAGGAATGCGTTTTACGTATATGGTTATTGGTATGACGATAGAGTGAGTACATTATGCAGAAAGCAGGACACGTGTAGACTACCAGATACAATGACTAATACCAACCTTGATGTGGGCTTCCCTCTGATTAACACGGTTGGCTGCGTACGTAAAACAGTTCTACAAACATAATACATATTAAGTGCATCTAAAATGTCAGCTTCATGGATGATGATGATGGCGATGACAAAAGAATGTTCCTCAAATGATGCCAAACTGGTTCTTGGGTCCAGTGTACACATTATACACATTAGGCAACCCTCGGCTCCAGTTTGCTTTCAATCTCAACAATGGCGATTCTTTTTTTGTACTATGTAGCACAAAAGCACACGTGCTGTGGACATTATACATTACGGAATGCGTGCCTCTTTGTAAAACTGCATATGTACACTCCCCGCACTGTTTTCGTACACGGCCAGTGTTATTATAGTAGGTTGGTGAAAGTCCCGATATGTACCAGCCCTCGTGCCCATGAATCCTGGTATCCGTGGGGTGCAGTGGAACTTTGATTCATCCTGTTATCTGAGAATTTATGGACAACGGGGTGACCACGGACGGAGATGGTGTTTCAAAATATGAAACCTCTAACAGAGGGCTCTTCGCATTCTGATTTACAAAATAAAAAAAGTCACGTGATAATTCCATATCCTGTAATGATTGATGTTAAGGTTTAGGGCTTTTAGATACTGTACAATGGGTTTTTCATGGAAAATGGGAAAAACAAGGAAAAGAAAGTGCCTTTTTGGTTATCCGCTTTGCTGCATGCCTTACAGGTAGGAGTTCTACTTTATACATACTGTATACAACTATATTAGCATATGTTATACTGTGCAAAAAAATACAGTTCAGTGTAATGGAAACAAAATATGCATATACAATTTGCATGTTATATAAATTTTAATAAAGCAAGGTATACTCTTGCTCAACCAGCCGTATTGAGAAAATAAAACACACAGCCCCTATGAACCTTAAAAGTGTTATTGGTGAAAACTTTTGAGATGGGATTCCTCCACAGCTCTGTTGACGTCTTGTGGGCTTGTGGGTGATGGCTGCAGTCATCCTTGCTCCTGCTGTCAGCCAAGTCAGCAGCACCACGAGGTGGTGTCACTTTGCGATGGCAGTGGCGGCTTGGGTTTAACGTCGACCTACACATTCCATTCCCATTACCCAAAGAAAGAATGCAGCGTTATTGTTGGCAGAAAGGTCGCAACTTGGCCCGCTTGACGCCAAGCGGTCTGCAATGGTCGATGTTGCTTGGCGCTATTATTAAGGTCCTCCCACCTCCTCCCGGATCATTTGTAAGCTTCTCAACAATGTTTAACATTGCGCAGGCAGTCTCGTGGTTTTTATGGCCAGGGGACTTGCAATGGGTTTTGTGGTTTACCACCTCGCAGTGTTGCGTAACCTATATACTAGCATGGTGGTGTTTGAGAGAGAAAAAAAACAGGTAAACGTATAGACATTTTATAAAATCATATTTACACACAGACATATGAACCTTATGGCTGTACCCCGGCTCTCGCGTAATGTCCGTGAGGCAGTCATTTTTAGTCTGTTGATGGTCGGCGATGCGGCAATCGACTCATTTCGTCCAGCTGTACACGATGTACCACCACGGTGCGTTCAGGATTTCAGAGAAATCGTCCTCGCTGCGTTTCGACATCTTGGTGTAGCACCGATTTCGGATTGATTGGAACTCCAGTCGCGGAGTTAAGTAAAACCCCTGGAAAAAATAGTGTCCCAGAAATAAAGTATTTAATTTGCCACGGCCCATTTTGTATTATTTGCTACCCCGGGGTACCGCCACATCGAAGAAAGATTTAATAAAAACCTACTTGTTATTCAGAACTGTGGTGCTCACATTGTAGCATTGTGCATTTCTGTTTGATGTTGCCGAGCCAGTGAAGGGAATTCTACATCGCTGTCAGAATCTTTCGACTTGAAATCCGATGAGCTATGAAGCTCTTTTATTCGCAGACGTCCTATGGCAGCCATTGTAGCAGTATACAATACTATATATGTGTAGGGGTGTCAGCGGAAGGATTCCCACCAATAGGCGGGTTAGTGGGAGGGGTGATCGAGGAGATATAAGGAGAGAACGGGCGGGAAGAGGGGGCCTTTGGCGGGAACGATATTGGGACGGCTGGGGACAGGTGTGGATGGGAGAAAAGGATTAAAGGACGAGACCCCTGCAATCTTGTGTCGGCTCTTCTTTACATATGTAGAGACTATATTTACTACCCGGCTTCGCCCGGGACTTGGATTATTGTCTTGGATTAATACACGGCCTACTACGCGGAGGGTGGGGGGGGGGGGTGACGTCAGTAGGCACACTGCGTGACGCTGCCGCATGCGGGTGACATTACAGGTGTAACGTCACCGCTCACTTGCCGTGCAAAATATATCCATTATTGCACCCCCAAAATACAAAAGTCTATTTTTATGCTTTTTGCATTGTGTACAGTCTGGAAGCTACCCACATGCCAAATTTCAACTTTGTTGCATGTCGGGAAGTATGCTAAACATTTCGAACAGATACACACATTTACAAATTTCCCTTTTATATATATAGGCTATATATATGGGCCACATTCCCATCCCCTGGCAACAGTTGAAACGCATCGTCTTGGCGATGTCTCTGTAACAATAAAGACAGAGTTTGCCCGTGAATTATAGTGTACAGTATAATACATGCTTGGCGAGACGTACATGTATTTCTGAACACTACTGTACAGTAATATATACATCCTGTTTCTTTAAGTCGAAAATTATACGGTATGATTAAACTACATGTCAGCATTGCTGAGTTTACTTTAGTTTAACGAACATAGATGGCATGGATTTCATTATGTAAATTATATTTTTCATTAATATATAAGTACTGTAGTATGGTTGTTGACGTTTTTTCAATGTGCCCTTGTTTGAGTTTCAATAACAAAAATAATAATCCCAACATCCTTTTAACTAAATATTTATCCAGCATTAGCATGTCCTCTAGTGCCATGCACAATGCAGTTTGCATGCGAGGCTACTGTCTTACTGTAATTGTTAAATATAAATATTTGTACTCCAGCCAATACTACAGGATAATCTACAGGATCATACTTCCCCCCCCCCCCCCACTCATGTACTCAGAATAAATTCGAGGGAGCCTCTTCAGTGTCCCTGGCTAAGGCACAGGCCAATTAAACTGGCTGTGGGAAAGTGTCTGGGGGGGAAGTGCTAAAGTGCCCTTTCTGCCGTGCGAGAACGATGCGATTGCAGGGCCCACTGGGCTCTTATCACAAGTCCGGGCTTGTCCAACGGAGAAGCCAAATTGCCCACGATGTGTGTTATTTCTTTCAATAAGCTACCAGCCATGCAGAAAGGGCCCCCCCCCCCCCCCCCATTTTAACCGTGTGACTGGAAGGCGCTCACCGCACTCTTGATTTAGTGCAAGATGTAGTGTGTAGATTTAACAGCTGCAACGGTAGAGGCTATCTCATAGAAGCTTTCGTTCAGGAAATGTAAGCGTTACTTCGAATGTGGTTGTTACCTTGCATGTGCGCGCGCATCACAAACTCATTTAATCTTGTATATACGAGTTGGTGAAATGGAGATCCAGGACAGGTTCAGATAGCACTTTCCAGTGAAATTGCACATGTTCATAACAGGAAAAAAAACCCTTTTCTGGAATCCTACATGGCGCAGCATACAAACCACTACACATCCGCCTAAACACAAAGATCCCCCTAGATTATAGAGGCTGGCAACTTGCGGCTCTGGCGCCGCATGCGACTCTTTAAGGACTGCTTCGTGATGTTATGTATTAAGGACCACCGTTTCGTATTCACATGCATTGCGGCTATTGAAATATTGTTTTTTTTACCGAATTTGAAAAAAAATGGCTATTGTTATTTTCGTTACCGACACCTGGCCTCGAAGGTGTATACAAATTATTGGGACAAGGTATTTGAGTTTGCACACACACTGTTAGAAGGCCAGCACAACTCACGAAGAGGTGGTGTGGCAAATACCAAGCCCATTGATTATGTTTACACACCACACCAGCTACAGATTTTAAGGACTGAGGGGGGAGGCTCAAGCCAGGTGAAGACACTACTTTCCACTAATGTTAGCCATAACCAGTATTCAGACACTGTAGAGGATGCTGGGTTTATCGTGCACTGTGCCAAGGGCACTTCTGTACCCCTCTACACACGCACACACACCTGTTTAACCCTTACATTATTAAAGTGTACCAAAGATAGTAAAAAAAACTCGTGACTTTGATACAAAATGGCCTCCAGCCCGCTTCATATATATTTTTTATTTAGTTACTCGACGAGGCTGATTGCGTGCGTATGTGTCGGCATGGGCGTTGCAGGCCACAGGGCATCGGGCTGATGCAGGATGGCGGCCCAGAGGATCCGTGCCGTGCAGGCGGCCGACATGTCCCGCAGTCACTCGGAGGGCGACCTCATCGACTTTGACGCCGACGACGAATTTTCCTCAAAACGACTCTCCGACAGCATACCCGGTAGGGCAGCGCTCGCGACATTGTTTCCGCTAAGGTGGCCGATCATGGGATGTGACCGTGGAATAGTTGGTTCGCACCACTTGAGCTGCGATCCAGGGGTCACCATTTCCGATTCGATCTCCTGATAGCAATAGGCAACTCTCTTAAATACGTCCCCAAGCTCTGTCCGCTTGACTATTGCGATTTTTCTTTTAAAACTTGCAATGACATGCTCCTACAAACGTTGCCAAAGAGTTTTACACATTTACACTTTCCAGCATGCCTTGGTAATTCGTTGCAGAAATCGCCAAGCGTCTGTGGGATTTGGCTCGTCGGCCACGTGTGAAATGGGTATAGTGGCAAGTGTGAGCACCAAGCTGTCCGGTTGCCAAATTAAATAATATCTCTGTAGTCCTCGTCATAATCCGATGCACCATATTACTCATGTGCCGTATTTTGGGCTCATTCTCAAATACAAATATATTTGTTGTTACTGTGAGCAGTTTTCCTATAATTTTACTGCTAACATATAATTAGATCATGGCTGCTGATGATGGTGAAGACATGATGAAGACATTTAATGTCTCTTGTAGAATATAATTTTCCCTTGTATTTAAAAAAAAACTGGCAGTGGTTTTAAACTGAATTATGCTTTGCAAAAATGATGACTTTTTTCAAATGGAAATCTGCGAATATATTTGAGGTTGCCTGTTATAAATGTTTTGTACAGTATATTAATATTGTCACGGGTGTTGTATTAAGATAACCATGGTCAATGTAAGGGGAGAATGTTCATTATGTAATCAGGAAACTGAACCAAATCATCAAAGCCATACAGGCATATATTGAAGTTGCCTTGATGTAAAGTGCCGGATGATGCAGAAAATACGGTTCACAGCTCAGGGGGACGCCCCTTCACTGTAAAGACCATCGTATGACGGAGCGACCCTCGCGTGTTTCCCGCGCAGCGAACGCGTCATCGCCCTTCGCCAAGAGCTCGGTGTGCGAGGTGGTGGCCGTGCGTGACTTCTCGCCGGCCGTCTTCCCCGCGCTGTCCATGCAACGAGGCGACCGCCTCTCCGTGCTCGACACTGCGGGACCCGAGTGGTGGTACGCACGCAATCACCGCTCTGCCGGCTTCATCCCAGCGTCCCACGTGCGCCCGCTCGACGGGGCGGCGCCCCTGCGTCGTGCGCTCGCAGACAGTGGCATGGTGGACTCCGGCGAGGGGGACAGCGTGGAGAGCGAGACGGATGGGTCCTCTGGTGAGGGGCGGCCTCTTGCAGAGACGCCCGGCCGCGCAGAAGGCGCCGTCGCGCTGACGGAAGTTTCGCCGGCAGAGCGGCCGATGCTCGCGAACGGCGACGCCGGGGACCGCCACTCCTGCGCCAGTACGGGTGACCTACTGCTGGAGCGCAAGATGGGGAACAACCCGTTTCTGCAGAGCGCTTACATTTCGAACCCATTTCTGAATGATATTATGACTCCAAGTCCTTCAAACAGTTTCCACAAAGCTGAAAATACGTCTGCCGAAAAACTGTTGTTTGACTTCGATTCCAAAATGGTTCTGAGGAACGGTGTCGTGAGTGCAGACTCTGAACCGCAAAATAACATCGCGTCAAGCGGCGTTTACAGTTCCAACGACGTCTTTGCAGTGGACAACTCTGATGCCTTGGTGTGTATGGACTTGAACATGGAAAAACTTCTGAGCCGGCAGATGCGATCTGGCAATGGCCAAAAGCCCAGCAGACACGATAGTGGGAGGAACAACAAACAGAGGTCGCACAGCCTTTCGGAGCTGAGTGCCATGCAAGCCACGCAAGCGGGGCAGGACACGATGGACTTCCTGGACCCACTGGGCAAACCCCTCACTCAGGACTATGGTTCACTCCACGACCGAGAGGCCTACCGGACGGCCTGGCTGCAGCAGCGTCAGATGACGCGGTCGTGCCACAACCTGGGTGCCCTGTGCCGCAACCCCGGCTGGGGCCAAACACAGCCTCTCCAGACCCAGGCTGTGTTCCGGCTGGAAAGCTCGGGGGGCTCCGTGCAGGTACCCGAGACGTCCGTGAAGCTCCACGCGGCGCCTCTGCCGACGACCTCTTGTCTGGACGACGACAATGGTGCCGGCGTCACCAGGGAGGTCAGACTCAGGGCCCTGCTTGACCCGCCAATCAAGCTGAGCGGAGACATGATGACGGCCGTCAGCCCCGTGGTAGAGGTGCGTCTTGTTGGCCACCCAGTGCTGAACCCACTGATGCTGGAAATGAGGGTGGCGGCTCACGTGAAAGAGGATCCGCTGAGCCAGAAGTGCGCTGAAATTGTGTGCCTGGGTGCAGAAAATCCCGAGGGCCCCTACGCCCTCCTGCCCGAATCCTATGTCCATGGAGACATCATTCATGTTCAACTGGACAATAAAAGGCATTGTATCTATGTGGTCGCAGTGGCCCAGTTGAAGAGCAATGGTAGTTCACTTCCGTGGGATGCCCTGCAAGATGCGGAGAGCATCAAAGAGGCCCTGGTTAGCCAACCACGTGCAGTATCTGAAACCTCGTCAAGAGAGCAGCAGGTTGTTTCACAGATGGCACAGAATGCAAGCGGCAGCCGAAGTTCCCACACAGGAAAAACAATATGGGATTTCATTCGAAGACAGATGACACTGGCAGTCTACGGGCCAAAGCACCTGCACCCGACCTTCACTCTAGTGCTTGCACTGTTTGGTCACTTCGAGGCTCCATCTACTCTGCCTTCAACAGACACCAACTGGGAAGGCAAAGTGGGAAAGAAAAGCCACCAGCAGCCAATTGGGCTGACTCTTTGGGGGAAGCACGAATTCATCTTGAACAGGCCACAGAACGTGGACGTGTCGCTGTTTTCCAGCGAGCAAAATGTGCAGGTCACTGGCTCCAAATCGGGATCCGCCAAGAGCTGCTGCACCGTGCGGGGTTTTCAGCTGCGCCTGGGCCGCGTGTGCCGCATGGCATTCCAGCTTTCATATCACGACTCGTCGGTAGGCCTCGCCGCGTTTGCACTGCGGGCGCAGCTGCACACCGACGCCCAGGAGCTGCTTACTCAGTTCAGCGTGACGACTCCACCAGCTACAGCGCCTGGCAAGGTGCCCGCACCGCGGCGCTTTGTCAAACGCAAGGAGCTCGGCAGGTCCTTGCTCTCCTCCATCTCCTCGGCGCCACCCTCGTTCACGGTGCTCGCACATCGGTCTGCTGAGGCAGCCACCTTTCGAGAGCATGACTTCACGATGCCTATGTGTGCCACAGCCCTGAAGACAATCGTGCGCCAGACCAAGTTCATGTACTTTTTGGAGTACAGGAAAGGAGCCACCATTGGGCTGTTGAGCAAGGAGAAGATCCGGGCCAGAGGCCATGCAAAGACCAAGGAGTGGTACGTGGGCTACACGAACGGCTGCGTAGGGCTGGTGCACTGCAAAAACTTGAAGCTGCTTCCAGACAACGAGCAGGTGGCTCCATCGGAAGTCCCGCACGTGAACACCGGCACCCTCCTCGAGCTCCTGCTACGCCCCTGCCACTCCCTCAACTTCAGCTGGTCCACGGTGTCCACGAAGGTGGCAGAGGGGCTGGCTGACTGGCGGCCGTTAGCCCGGGTGCTGGGCTACCGCGAGGAGGAGATGGAGGAGAGCTTTGTGGAGGAGGATGTGGACCGAGTGTCTGCCGTCCTGGAGAAGCTCAAGGGTGACTGCGCAGGTGGTGACGGGAAGAGGAGGTGCTTCTTGAAGGAGCTGTTTTCTGTGAGTATGGCCTTGCATTTTCTTTACGCAAGCATGGTGAATCTGAGGTTCGCGGAGAAAACCTATGCATACGAGACATTAACACTCAAACTCGACAAACAACTTACTTGTTTACTGCCACCTGAAAGGCACCATGCTGCTCGCTCTATGGTACTTCATACAATTATGAGGAATGATGACCCACGAACCACTTCGTATCAAGGCGAACACAATTGAGTTAACGTGGCCGATCATTAACAGCTCACCCACGGACCTTTTTCTTAATGCAATGGCCGATGTGCTTGCCGTTCCCCAGGCCCTGCTGCGCCTGGACCAACATGCCGTGGTGGTGCGCGTGCTGCTCGACTGCGTGCTGCTCACGGTATCCGTGGACCTGGGCGCCCGGTGGCGCGAGCTTGCCGCCCACTTGGCCAATGTCACACGGCAGCAGGCCGAGGCCTACGAAGCCCCACACTGCCAGGACGGGGTCCTCCTGCCTGAGGTCAGCCTCCATGTACAGCAGTGTTTTTCATTAATTTACAGAGGGGCGGCCACTTTCGCCAATAAAACATCCGTGCGAGGGCCACCGCACATTTGAAACCATTGGGTTTGACAGCACTATGGGGGTGTTTTGACATGTGTGTATTGTCGGGGGGCGCACATCAGGGGCCGCACTACAGGCCACCAGGGGCTGCCAGTGCTCTTTGGGTCTTGCAATGAAGAACAATGATATACAGCATCTATGTGCTGTAGAGTTTCCACTGGTCCTGGTTTTGACCAAATCGTTCTCTCTGAGGTAGCTTTCTCCAGTTGGTACTTGTGTTAGCGTAGGAGTTGTGCAAGTATATTTCTAGTTTGTGTATCGAGTAAATGTACCACAAGCCTCTCTTGCAAATGAGACCTTTTGTTTCACTGACTGTTCATGTGTTTCAATATTAAAGGTCAATGCTAGGTTAACCGATTCACAAATGCACGTAATAATTGCAATGTGAATTTCTATTCTGTGTTATGAGAATATTATTGTGCACTTTTATGCAGTTTGTGCTGTCGGCTTCAAACTATAATATGAGTAAACAATCATTCTCGCACCGAGGTGGTGACATAAAAAAACACACAACCAAAGTCACTTTAGCCCATCCATCCCCATTTGTTGGGCGCACCCTTGCACATGCTGCAAAGAGTGTTCGTCATGATGGCAATAAACCAGCAAGCTCCTCTGCACTGACATGCCGATTATGAGACCCCCCCCCCATCTCAACCTTCTGGCCGCACCTTACGAAAGTCTCTTCAAAAAACACTAATCGGTGTATCTGTTTCTCCGCCCTGTCCATCGTGCGCAGACGGTGTGGAAGCCGGCGTTCGACTTTCTGGTGACGTGGAGCGGGTCATCGCGCGAGGGCTACTGGGACACACTGCAGGAGATGCACACCGCGCTTGACCGCACGCGTGGCAGCGGGGCGGCGCGCGGGGACCGCGCCCTCACCGGCGTCCTGCTGCTTGCGCACGGCCTGGACACGCTACGAGCGCACGCCTTCCCAGTCGCCGATGGGTGACCTGCTCCTCTTTGTCATCGGGCCTTGCACTGCTGATGAAACTGAGTGAAGTTGAAACCTGTTCAGGCTTTGAATGTATATATGTTGAACTTATTTCGCGGCGTACATAGCCAACCGTGGCTAGTCCGGCCATGCTAAACACTGCAAGGATACATTGATCTGCAAAGTCGATTGATGGATTCAATGCCGTTTAGTTTTGGCGTTGAAATGAGAACCCCCTTTCCTGCGAATTTACAGACTGGAAAAAGTTCGCCACATTTACCTTTAATTCTGCCGACAAATAGAAAACTGTAAGCCAGTGTTTTAGGCAATAACGTTGAGAATTAAGCCACCGTTTAAGGCAATGGCCAGAAGAGGAACCATTTCCTAAAATGTTAGTATATATTTCAGTTAAAAGGCAGAGATGACAATGGCAATGATGAGGTGTGTTCAGTCTGTGCTTGTACACTGCTGCCAACACAGTTGTCTAAGTTTTATTTGTATGCTTTATTTATTTACTTTATAGCTTCCACAGTTCACCTGGATGGTGCATAATTATTATAAACGACTTGTAGTGCCATCTTCGTTTGCTTTGTTCTATCACATTGCAGAATTGTGCTTAACTAACCAGGATGGGCCAAGATTAAAAAGTTAAGCAAAAGGCATAGTCATGGCGTGTTAGCAGAAAATAGGAAGTTGCACACTGTTCTTCTACATTTGATTTAAAGCAAAGTAATAGATACTCTTTGGTTCTTTCGGTAAAGTCACGTAGGTAGAAATGTTTTATTTAGTTTTATTTTATTTCTACCTACGTGACTTTACCGAAAGAAACAGAGTATGGATTCCTGCAGTCACGAAAGCTTCAAATCAAGATCAAATAAATAGAAGGAAAATTATCACATCAACAAAAAATGAAGATTACACTTAAGTACAGGCCTGCCCGGAAACTTTCTTGAGATTTTGCGATAAGCACTGCCCATGCTGCTCCCAATGTTGACCAGACACAACTTGTCTGCAGATCACATTCCGTTCGCCTGCATGGCGGGAGATGTGAACTGTTTTGGAACAGGGAATGTAAATAAATCTGTTTTTTTTTAAAGTGAGCAGTTTGCTTATCATCACAGCCATATTAATACTTTATTTAAAGCATAAACCTAACTAATCTGTAAAAAGAGTATAACTGGTGTAATAGGATATTTTTTCCTATCTTTATTTTTTAAGATGCTTTTTTATCTTTTGTAGTTAAAGAATGAAGCCATATCTTGTATTTACGTGAAAAAGAATCCCACTTTCATTCATGTTAACACAAAGTGTATGGCTGTAGAAAGATTGCTGATAAAAAAAAAAACCTTCAATGTCAGTCAACATTCAATTGTAATGTTATCTTATTGATGTTAAAGTCATCGGGTTATATCGACCCTATAAATCGGTGTGCAAAAGCTTGCCTATGACCAAAAAGAGAATCCGATTTAATTGAACAAGGTTAAAGTGGATTGAACTGCATGTTGCTTGACACGTAGAACATGAAAACACAGCAGATAGCAATACAGCACAACCGAAAAATAACCTTGCATAGCTCGGTTAAAATAAACACATTACCAATTGTAATGACCGAGGCAGTAATTATATTAGCCTCGTTAAAAGTTCCATCACACAAGTCATGAGACAATCGTTCCATTGGCAGGCAATGTTGTCCACTATGGCCCTCTAGTGGTTGATAGCAGTATTGTGTAGGCGTGGCTCGGCTGCTTTTGAGATACACGATACAGCAGAGGTCCCCAACCCCCGGGCCGCGGACCGATACCGGTCCATGGCCTGTTAGGAACCGGGCCGCACAGCAGGAGATGAGCAGTGAGTCCGCACGTGTTGCCAGCCCATTATTTTATTTACCACTTCCATCCGCGCCTCTTTCCCGCACTGTGCACTTGTCTCAGTCACAGTTTTTGTAAGCCCACAAGCTAACCCCTAGCCAAAATGAGTAAAAAACAAACGTCGCTGAAAAATTGCCTTCCACAAAACCGGTCCCTGGTGCCAAAAAGGTTGGGGACCGCTGCTGTACAGTACAGGCAACGTATATTAATTAGTGGACTTTGAACTACTGCTTGTGCAACTATTTGCAGGTCACCTCGTGGGAGTATAACAAATTGGAATTTGTTCTAGGAGGAGGAAAACAAGTTGTGTCATTATGGGCTGAAAGTGTGCCTTGCTTACTGCTGGTGGGATTGCAATAGCTCACGTGAAAAATACCTTTGTCACCTATTTTAGACGTTTGAGATAATAAGGCTCTGGTTTCCATGCCTTATTATTATTATCCTTTGTGATGTGAAATATCGGTGGTGTCCCAAAAGGGGTGAAAGAAAGCCTCAAGGATTTCTACCCAGCCCATGGTGACATTTAAAGTGAAACGTTTTGTAACGAAAACATGACGGCAATTTGAAATTAATTTGTAAATATTTAAATATTGGTCATGTTTCTTACACAGTTACGCTTTTTTCACTTAGTTTGCTGTCAATAGTATGACATTTAAGTCTTGAAAATGTAAACAAAACAATCACTTAGCACAACACTCCAGTATATTATCGTTTCATGTTTTATTTAATACCGTAATTTAATTACATTCTCATTGTGCGCATGTTCAATTAGCCAGGCACACGCATTGTCAGAAAGGGAGCAAGTTGTTTTAATCTCACATTTTCAAGCACACGGGGTATGTTGTATCAATTTGCTCTCGCTTGTTTCACTGAAATGTATCTGTTGGCTTTAGTGGGACTGTACTAATGCTTTGCTATTTTCTGAAAACGCGTAATTCCTATCTAATTGGCTGAATACATATTGGTCCCTGCTGTCTGCAGCAGTGAAAGCTAAATTTTTGTCAACATCATTGCTGTATATATTTAGATGTAGCCTTTATCCAATACCTACCAGCGGTACAGGATGAACATTCAAGTGCCGCACTGCATTAGTGTTGGTTGCTAAAAATGAACTTGAGTCCACAACATTGTGCAGTCCATTTCTGGGGGCATGATAACTTCATTCTCCTCGGCCAGGTGTCGGCAAACTGCGACATTATTTATTACAAACCCAGCGTCTCGTATTCACTTGCTTTAGCGGCTCTTGTATTGAGTTTTTGACTGAATTCGAAAAAATGTAACCCGTAAAAACAAAGTTTTTCACTATAAATCCTTTATATGCGTGGCGGCTAGAGTCCTCTCGTCCTCTGGCTTGAGATGGCTGCCACCTATAGGTCAGATGATTGTCTGCCACCATTAAGCAATTGGTAATGAAATAATTTTTTTTTAAATTCCCTAAACAGTGTAAAATTTTGGAAATGTTTTTTCACAAAAAATAATTGTCACGCACAACGAGTCTGTGTGCAAAATGTCAGCTCGATTGGATCCCGGGCAGTGGGTTAAAAAATGACCGAAAGATTTGCACGGTCATAAGCAAGCACGCAAGCAGGCAAGCAAGTGAACTTAATATAAAGGATTTAAAAAATGGCTCTTGTCATTTTAGTTGCCGACCCCTGCGCTAGGCAGTGCGAAGGCCACATTCAAAACGGCAAGATGGATTACAACGCAGATGTTTCACGTGAACTTCCTCGTCAGAGGCCTAAGAAACAAGTGGGGTCAGCTGGCTTGCGATTTACGTCTCAGAGCCTCGGGCAAATCACTCAGAAAACATGTTCAAAACTGATCCATCCAGCCTGACTGCCAAAAGAATACGGCTGTAGCTAATATGACTGTGAGAATACAGTGGGGAGAACTGTAGCTGAAGTACCTCGTGGCCCCAGGACATTCCCAGTAAGCTGTTCTTGCTGTTGAAAGGATAATTATCCTCTTCGTGCAATCGGCTAACCTTCCCTCCCACCCACTTCTGTAGGGGGAAAGGCAGTCGGTTTGCTATGGCTTAATGTGTATTTATACATTTCTTGACTATTTATTTTCAGTTTTTCTCATTTTATAGATTTGCATGACTGCATTTTCTTAGTTAATATAGTTATATTTTTATTCTCGCATGAGTGACAATATTGTACATCAATTTGTAATCCTATAATGCCATTGTTTTCTTTTTTACAATTGTTGAATGAAAATGTTGTTTTTAAGCAACCTAGTTTCTGTACCAGAAAAAAAACCTTAAATTGTACAGAGTAATTGAGGTTAATACTGTTTATGTCATATGCAGGTGGAGTATATATTTAAATAACAATAGTTTTTTTAATCTTGATTTGAAGCTTACGAATCCATATACTTTGGTTCTTTCGGTAAAGTCACCCAGATAGAAAATGTATAGATCACGACGTTTCGATCGCAACACAAGCGGCCGTCTTCAGGTGAGAGACAGAGAAAGCTACTGAAACAAGGTCTTACACAGGCCTGAGATAGCTTTTGCTCACAGAGAAAGGCTAAGTGTTTAGGCTGGCTGATCTTCGGTATCAAAACATTCACCATCAATAAATTGAATCCATCTTTTGACTCCAGTAACTAAAGAGATTGTAATTAATATTCTGTATATAGTAAATAAAATAACAGTAAATTATGTTGTGGTTATTTTTCAAACATTACTATTTGAATGACCTACTGACTGTAGGGGTTGAATACTGTGCTAACATTTGAAAGTCATGAACGCTGAGTATAGGGACCCCCCCCCCCCCCCATTGCCATAATAAAGAATGAGCGCCCGTCACTGGTCAGCACAAGAGCTGCGGTTGCTTTAGGTTCACGCTCCACGTGTATTGTGATCAGACGAAGTCCACGTGCTCAATACGCGATGTTGTTCTCTTACACCCCGCAGTCGCATTACACGCCGCAGTGCTTTGTGAACGTGTCGGCGGTGCATTCTAGGACGAGGTGCGTGTTGGGCTCTGCTGTTGCTGTGTGGGAACATGTCTCGTGTTTGGCCGATGAATCTCGATGAAGTCGACGTTTTGATCACGCCATGGAACGATTCCTACACTCACGAAGGAGCCCCCTCTGCTGCGGTGTGTTTGGTGATAAAGAGTTCGATAGTCACTTAATTACGTCCTATGTTAAGTGTAGTATTTCAATAGAAAATGTATTTATACCCCTACTGTTGTATTAGCCATATGCTATATAACTCCACATTGTATAAAGTCTCTTTTTATAACTTGGCCATAACGATGGTAGGAAACCTGAGAATCAAGTTTCTTTGTGTTTTTTTTTGTCTTAGTTATTTTAAATAAACATCAAAAAATCTTTACGAGGTTTGCTTCTTTATATACTGTATATACATCTGTAAAAACATGAATATTGTCCAGCTGTATCATTACTCATGCACCCAAGACAATGCAATGACAGTAAAACCTTGGATTGCGAGCATAATTCGTTCCGGAAACGTGTTTGTAATCCAAAGCACTCGTATATCAAAGCACTCGTATATCAGTTGTGATCACGTGACACTCGGCAGACAAAGCGTATACACGTACTACTCGTATTGCAAGACCTCGCTCGTTTATCAAATTAATATTCATAAAAAAAAATTGCTCGTCTTGCAAAACACTCGCAGACCAAATAACTCGCAATCCAAGGTTTTACTGGATATATCCCATTTGGATTTTCCTTCTCTGATACTGAAGCTGCAACTGCAAGGAGACAAGCATTGGACAGGTTCCGCTTGAAGGAGAAAGTCTGAGATGGGCTAGTCAGGAAGGGATACAAAGGGTAGCTTGTCAATGCAATTTCATCCGCAGCAGCTCTGGGTTCAAAGGTTTGCACTGTGGCCCACTGCAGCCTGATTCGAAACAGAGGCGGCACCCATCCAAATCAATCTCAAGCCTCCACGTTCTGTTAAGTGCACGTCATATAGCTGTGTAAATCACTTGTCAATGACGTTACCTAATTATGGTTCTATCTTAAATCTGCTCTGGAAGTGCTGCATACATTGTAGACAATGTGTTGAATGCACTCGGCCATATTTCAGTCGTCAAACTAAAACTCGAGGATGGGACAGTCGTTAACGACTTTAGTTTAAAATGAGAACACTGTACGGTATGTTCAAAGTCAAGCTGCATCCTTGCCTTGTTAACGACTTTAGTTTAAAATGAGAACACCCTACGGTATGTTCAAAGTCAAGCTGCATCCTTGCCTTGTTAACGACTTTAGTTTAAAATGAGAACACCCTACGGTATGTTCAAAGTCAAGCTGCATCCTTGCCTTGCTAACACACGAACTGGGGAATTTCTCATTTCCAGCCAGTGGGTGACATAACTTCCTTAATCTCAGCGTGAGAGACATTCTACACATGACAACGTTTTACTCCCCCACAAAATATGAAAAACAATTCTGAACGGGGAGGATGATGCACTGAGTAACTCCATCCGCTTATAAGGCAAGTGTTCCACTTGATACAGTAAATTTGGCTGTGACGTTCCCACCTGAAGACGGAGACTTGTGTCGTGATTTAATGTAGTTATTTTCATTTACTATTATTTTATTTTATTAGTTATTATCTTTTTTTCCTACGTGACTTTACCGAAAAAACCTAAGAGTATGAATCCTTGCAGCCACGAAAGCTTAACATCTAGCTCCTACTTACCGAGATATACACACAACACTATCATGTTGCAGCCCTTTGTCAATCCACTGTTGGATGAGGGCCTCCCCCTGCTGTGTTGGGGAAAGGGATTGTTTGGCCATGCTTCAACACACTGGCGATGGAGTGGCCGAAAGGGCAGGACCCATTCGGATAACTTGCCGCTGATGTTAATCATGGCTCGAAATCGAAATCATGTCACCGAGTTCAAACGAAGAGTGTGCAAACCGCTACACCACCACTCCCCACCGTGTACACACATGTATACATTATACATAGGGGCCGTCCATAAATGACGTCACGTACCTGGGGGGGGGGGGGGGTCAGACATTTGTAACGATGTGTGACGAGGGTGGGGGGGTGAGAAATGTGACGTCACATTAAACTGCGCAACTTAAAATAAATATAGACAGCACGTTCTACTTAATTAAATATACTTTTTAATAAATATTTTCTCCTGCAATATCAGAGCGCAGCGCCACATTAAATACGCACTACAATGACAATAATTGAAAGCGATTTGAAGCATGTTTTATATTTTTTAGGGGGGGGGGGGCAGAGCTTTGTGACGTCATATTTGAGGGGGGGTCTGACTTTTTGTGACGCCGTGTGACGAAGCGGCGGGGGGGGGGGTCAAAAATCGTGTCACGTCATTTATGGACGGCCCCTTATTAAAAATAAACAAAGGAAACTTAATCTATAATCATATTTCCGACAGGCAGCGAATAATAATCATGATGATGATATGTCCATTCGAGCACCAGGGCAGGTTTTGTGGTTGGTGGAGAATGGAGCAAATTGGGGCATGCACGTGCTCACCCATCACACCCTGCCGTGCACAATTGGAGGCATTCTCCTCTCGCCAGGTGTGACTGACGTGGCGTGGGACGCCGTCTCACAAAGATCCCCCCCCCTGTGTAGCCTTAACACACTATAGGGGCAAGTGCTGTTAGCGAGCACCTATCAAAGCCGGCAAGGCACACGAGGGGGTGGGTTTCCAACACCACGCCCGGCCGCCTTTGTCTCCCTAGTGGCTATGTTTCCACATCACACCGGGTACTCATTTGAGGCTGGGTCGACCCAGGGGAGGCCCGCGACCCGTTGGATAATCGTCACTGGCGTTGGCCGTGAGCGGGAATCGAACCCCGGGTCTCCAGGTTCGTAGCGCAGAAGCGCGCTAACCGCTGCACCACCGCTCCCCGTCTCTGTCACACATCAACAGACACGCGTTTCAACCCAGCTCCGTGCTGAGTGGCTCAGTGTGGGCGTAACACAGACAGTGGCAGTGTAATCCCGGATGAAGAAAAACACATCCTTTTGTAACAAATAGCATGCATGTAAGTTCATGTTCCGTTAAATCGTGTCATCGTCGCCTATCTACCACGATTGTAATCAAAATCCAAGGCCGTAATTATAATATATATTGGAGGGGACACATCTCCCCCCCAATATTTAAATGTGCTCAACATGTCCCCCCCCCCCCCCAATATATTGCTATTAAATAGATTTATGTTTATATGATTGTGGTTATGGTTGTACTTTATTCATCCCTAATACAATGAAACAAGAAAAGGTTAAACATTTTAAAACATAGCAATTTAATACAATACACTATTCGACTTTATTGTAAAAAATAAATAAAAAGTCCATCCTGTGTGTTAGTGAATTTTTTAATATTTTAGGCAGGAAGTGGCAGGAAATTCGTTTTCAGATTTAGATTTTTTTTTTTCTGGGGTGGGGGACCCCCAGACCCCCTGGAAGATTTAGTCCCCCCCAATGTTGACTCCATGGCTATGGCCTTGTCAAAATCCCTATAGGTTGTAATTGCAGAGCACTGCGCTTTAAAAGTAGTTTGCTGAATAAAAAAAATATAGAAGCGCTGTAATTAAAGCCCGTGTTGAGTACTGTATATATTATGATCGGTAGCAATACATGTAGGTCAAGCGTGTGTTGACATAAGGGGCCCTCCATAAATGACGTCACGCACCTAGGGGGGGTAAGACATTTGTGACGATGTGTGACGAGGGGGGGAGGGGGGGGTTAAGAAATGTGACTTCACATCAAAATGCGCAACTTTAAATAAATATGAACTAAATAGAATTGTAATAACAACACAAATTTTGATTAATTGTCATTATTAACTATTTGATTATTTTAAATTACTAAGGTCACCTTTTATTAATTCCATGAAGGAGCATTTTGCTTCTCCATGGGAGAATGGAGAAACATATATTTTGTAAAAGAATGTAATGATTGTTATTAAAAATTTTGATTCTAATGATTCTACCAGGGCTTTTCATTCTGTGGAATGAATGTGATTGTTATAATTGTACTCTCCATTTTTCTTCGTTCTACTACAAAGTTTTAAATATTTTTTTAAGAGTTATAATTACTTTGAATATTTTATAATCATAAGAGAATTTCAATGTAATATTCTGAACATCTGCAGTTTAGTTAGACGTTGAATATTTTCAAGTGAATTTTATGCTAAATTTCCAACGCCTCCTTTTTAATATGTGTTTTCTCCTACAACATCAGAGTGCAGCGCCACATTAAATACGCACTACAATAACAATAGTTTAAAGTGATTTGAAGCATGTTTTATTTTCAAAATTGAAATATGTTTTTTTTTTGGGGGGGGGGGCAAAGCTTTGTGACGTCATACGGCCAAAATCGCGTGACGTCATTTATGGAGGGCCCCTAAAGACGTAATCGAATGCATTGAGGGAATCTGTGGAAAGAGAGTGCCTCAATGACATCTCGTCTGGATAAACAAAACAACGTATTGTAAAAAAAAACATATGAGCAATTGCCAAACAAAAGAAAGCTCGTACTGCATAAACCCCAACGCATAAAGCATTACAGCTAAACTGGAAAGTGCTAAGACAAAAAGACAAAGATCTCCCGTATAGCCTTAAATTGTTGGGACCAGTGCTGTTAGTGAGCAGCACCTATGAAGGCCGGCAGGGTACTCGAGGTGGGTGGGTGGCCAGCACCACGCCCGACCGCCTTTGTCACCCCAGTGGCGATGTTTTGACACACCGCCAAGATACTTATTTGAGGCCGAGTCTACCGAGACAACACAGGGCTCATACGCACACAGTGCAATACTCAAGCCCTGCCGCAAGGCGGCGGCAGTCGTTTGTTTCAAATCAAACCATTATAATATTGAATCTTGACTTAAAGCTTTCGTGACTGCAGGAATTCATATTCTTGGGTCTTTCGGTAAAGTCACGTAGATAGGTTCAAAGAAAATAACAAAAAACTACGACGTTTCAATCGCAACACAAGCAATCGTCATCAGGAGGAAAAAAAATTACGGGAAAAGCTGCAGAGGCAGGCTGTTGTAAAGGTTTGAAATTGGTGTAACCCAAGGGTCAAAAATGAAGTGGGCGGGTCTAGTGATGTTAAAGTGAGAAATTTGCATGTTAATGTAAGATCGGAGGTGGCTATTGTAATGTGAGAGATTAGCATGTTAATGTCGGCATCATCAGGAGGAACAAGTATAACCCGTAAAAACAAAGTTTTTCACTATAAATCCTTTATATGCGTGGCATCGGGGCGGCTAGAGTCCTCTCGTCCTCTGACTTGAGATGGCTGCCACCTATGGGTCAGATGATTGTCTGGCAGCATTAAACAATTGGTAATTAAATATTTAATTTTTTTTCCCTAAACAGTGTAAAATTTTGGAAAAATGTTATCACGAAAATGCATTGTCACGCACAACGAGTCTGTGTGCAAAATGTCAGCTCGATTGGATTACGGGAAGTGGGTTAAAAAACGACCGAAATATTTGCACGGTCCTAAGCAAGCAAGCAAGCGACCTTAATATAAAGGATTTAAAAAGAGGAGGAAAACTGCTGAGGCAGTCTGTTTTAAAGGTTTGAAATGGGTGTAGCCCAAGGATCATAAACTAGGTGGGCGGGGCTAGTGATGTTAAAGTGAGACTAGCATCGGAAGGTAGGATGGAAACATCACAGACAGTTATGACTTAAACTGGTTGATAACGTCCTTCCAATGATTGCTCAGTTTATACAGATCTTCTCGGTTTGAAATTGTGTCTGTCTACATATCTGGATGGCTTCATGAACGAATCTTTGTTGATAGCCAGTGGGTTTGCAAAGTACCTTCGTCTTAGAGAAATCAATTTCGTGTGAGCCAACCACATTAAAACAATGATCAGCCACGGCCGAGGTATTGGTCCTACCGTGTGTCAGATCTGCCTTATGTTCACGAACACGCTCCGAGACATGTCGCTTAGTTTCCCCAATTTAACTACTGCCGCAGACACAGCTTAGTTTGTAGACGCCAGGGTATTGCATGTCAGGGATCACATCTTCACAGATGGGATCAGATTACGAATTTTATGTACTGTGTTAAATCGAACCTGGATCTATGTGACTTTACAGAAAGAACCAAGAATATGAATACGTGTTTACTTACTTTGTTTGCAATGCGTTTTTGTTGAATTATTTTTTTAATATAGGACAGTAAACATGCCAACATTGGACCAACGTTGTTCCAACAGTTCCATGTTTACTGAGAGCAATTTTTAGAGTGACTCTGTGAAAGATTTAATATACAATGCATCCACAGATACGATACATTACAGTAGCACACACAATGTCACGTAAAAGTCTCAACATGAAATGTAAGTGAATAATTTCAATACTTTACTGCAATGTAACCACACTGTTTAAATTGTATTTGAAAATTCTATGTTATTGATATGAGGTTATAATACCCGTTAGGTGGCACTATTGCACTTTCAAGTCGACCTTCACATTACTGGACAGTACCATTCTGGTCCTGTGCTTCAATTGAATGCGTGTGCTGAAAGTACACTGCCAAACACTGAATGTTCTTATGCCGAGGATCAGTCTACTTGCTTTTTATACACCATACAATGATATCTGTATATATCTCCAACAGGTACTAAATCCGTTTTTCCACTGTCAATGAAAGGCGGAATGTAACACATGCAAGAACACATTTAAAAAGCTCTCCTTATTTGGGAATTGGCAGCCCATCCCAATGTAGCTAGGACCTGTTTTTACACGCTTTTATTTAACGCACTCTGTCTGTTGTGGTATCCTTTAAAAATATTGTAACTACATTTTTACCCACTTTCCAATGTGATATCGACTGCAAACTTGGTATACTTATGTCATACCGATGACAAGACTATATTCTATCATAAAAAAATCCAAGACATATTTTTGAACATTTTACACGCTTTTATTTAACTCACTCTGTTGTCGTATCCTCAAATCTTGTAACTCAATTTCAACCGTCTTCCCAATGTCGTATCGACTGCAAACTTGGTATAGGTATGTCATACTGATGACAATACTATATTCTATCATTAAAAATAAAAATACATTTTTCAAAACAATATTTTTTACGGCTTTAATTGTCGACACTCAACTCACGTTGGCTGTAAATCACCACGTGGTCCCTTACGTCACGGCAAGCCTCGGGGAGCCACGCCCAGGGGCGGGGGATGTGGAAGGAGGGGAGGGGCGATGGGGGAAGGGGGCAGGGGGAGGGGCAGCTCGGACAGTACATTTCATTAAAGCGTGTTAAAAAAGTATTTTAAATATTTTATTCCATAATAGAGGTTTTTGGGTTTCGAAAGCGAGTCATGAGACTAACAACACTTTCCTGAATAAAAATACAATGTCGAAAATTGTAGGGTTTTTTTATTGAACTTCCCTCCAGTCCAAACTCAAAAAAATAATGGTTACAGAGAACAAATGCAGATTAAGTACTTTCAGCACTCAGTTGCATACTGGAGTGAACTAATATCGAGAACACCTGTTATCCGCTACCCTATTACCCGTGACTCCCATTATCCGCGGTTATCCGCAATTTTCCCTGGTACATAAGTGGAATTCCCAGATAAGCCTGCGAATAATATGATCCGCAATACACTATCACTTGCCCCATATCATGACGGATATGGGTTATCTAATTATTTCTTGAATCATAGTTAATTCGTGTCATTATTGCCCCTCATCTGGGTGCTGGTTACGGGACAGGGTTTAGGTCCAGTTCCCAGTTCCGTTTCATGGATGTGGTGGTGTCTGCTGCATACGAGATGATCATGTGCTCCATGGTGTGTTAAAACGAACCTGCATTCACGTTTTAAAGCTTTCGTGACTGCAGAGATTCATATTCTTGGTTCTTTCGGTAAAGTCACGTAGAAGGGAAATAATACAAATAAAACAATTCCCAGATAAGCCTGCGAATAATATGATCCGCAATACACTACCACTTGCCCCATATCATGACGGATATGGGTTATCTAATTATTTCTTGAATCATAGTTAATTCGTGTCATTATTGCCCCTCATCTGGGTGCTGGTTACGGGGCAGGGTTTAGGTCCAGTATACGTTCCGTTTCCCTTCTACGTGGTAAAGTCACGTAGAAGGGAAATAATACAAATAAAACAATGCAATTCTCACGACGTTTCGATTGCAACACAAGCAATCATCATTAGGTGTGGTTTTCACACCTGATGATGATTGCTTGTGTTTCACACCTGATGATGATTGCTTGTGTTGCAATCGAAACGTCGTGAGAAATGTTGTGTTTTATCTTTATTTTATTGTTTCCCTTCTACGTGACTTTACCGAAAGAACCAAAAATATCTGTATTTACGTGTTTGCCTGTGGACATACTGTAGTTCATATCTATACTACACATTTGCATTGGTCCACCACGTGCTGACAGGGGGTACCTTGGTGGCTTGAGCAAAGAGCTGGGTTTTATTGGCTTAATAAAACGGCGTCCCAATATGCTGATTTACGCTCACATACTTACACCCACATATACGGACGCGCAAATAAAATGTTCTCCCTTTAAGTCTACGTTGGCTATAAGGGCGAGTGCTGTTAGTGGACAAAAACATTGACAGGGTGTTTTGAACCTGATGAAAGTTGCCGAGCGTAATGCATGAGGGAGGCTGGGAGGGAGCCGGGCATGTGGGAGCAGCCTCCGGGCTGGGTTATGGGGGGTGGTTGAAGAGGGAATGGAGGGAATAGGAGAGGGTGCGGTGGGAGTTGGGGCTGGCGGTGGAGGTGATGCGAGGTGGTTGTAAACGGTGGCTGTGCTCAATCAACGCGTGTGTTCATATTTCATGGTGTGTGCAGATGGCACTGCAGCATAACTCCGGAGCAATGCTAGGAGCCTCAAGTGCCTGGATGCCCAGCATTGTGCTCTGCAGAATGCTTTGTGGCAGAAAACGTGACGGTTGACTTCAACTAGAGCAGGCAGTTCTCCCTTGTAAAATAAATATTCTATCACACCGGAGCTGTCGTCTGAGTGTACGACTGTTTCTTTTTTTTTAAATCCCATTTATTTAATAATCCAAGAAACTCATGAAACTCTGAACCAAAAAGAGCACGACAATAAATAATAACATACCAATTAATGATTAACACGAATATAAGTCATGTTTTCAACCTACACACGGGCTTGTCTCTTGTAAATGGCACCGATTTTGGTATATACTGTTCAAAGTGCTCACCAGTGTAATGCCGCCTATTGTTGCTGATCACAAGGTCAGTTGCGAATGGATTGCAAACCTTTAATTGACATCACGGAGAGCACACAATTTATGATTCTCAAATGCAGTACTCAAACACCAGGCAAAGGTGATATGGATTTTGCAAGCAATATAATTAAGTTACCTTCATAGAGATCTCTCCAAAGCAGCAATGATGGCCTTGCAATAGTTGTGAAATTACATAATCAGTTCAGTTTGTTACTGCATTGTGTCATTACATATCAATGGAAATTGTAGAATTACCATGGCAGAGAGCAGTCTCTCCAATGGATGATCATTCTCAGTGAGCCTTCAATTTGAGGACAATAATTCACACAAAAAAGTATGTTTTACGTCGTGGTTTTAAAAAAAGCGAAATTTTCTGTACTGTGTATATACTGCGTGGAATCATAGGGCTGTGTTGTATTCATAGCGAGGTGTGATAGGCAGCAGGGGTTTTGTGTTCAAGGAGTTCGTTTATGGTTCTGAGCAGCGTGAGCAAGTCATTTCATCACTTTCAGTGTGAGGAATGGCTCTTTAAAACTACTGACAGGTGTGTGAGAAGGCTATGATGTTTACAACACGAGGTACAGAGATACAGTCGATGATGATGATGTCAATTTCATAACTGGATGTGACTTCCATTTTAAGCAAGTGTATTGCCTGTTGTTCAACGCCGTATACCATTTATCCTTCAACACCATTTAACGTTTTAAAATGCAGTAAATAAGAGACTTTCTTTAAAAAGTCGAACATTGCTTTGTTAGTCACTTAGCCATATTTGAAATATTTGGTCACAGAATACAATCAAAATGGTCGTGAAAATAAATCCAGACGACATCATCTTTAGATAAACTGGTGTAGTCACAGACTAGTGCTTGCGTGTATCATGCATCCGACACGTGACATGTGCATGCATGTTTACTACTTTATCTCTGAAAACGTTACACGATGAGTTTGCGTGCGTTTATTTGATATGTTGCCCGGATGATTCAATTTTGCCAGTTTCACGGTTATTTGACAAGGGAGATCCGTGGCGCGTGAGTATTGCAGCAACAAAAATAGATCATACAAAAAACAAAGCATGATTGCAGACGGTTACAAGGCTCTGAATGAATATTGCACAGCGAACTAACGAAGTATTTAACTGCAAAACGAGGTACACGTATTAAGCAAATCTATATTTAAGCAATATTCTTAGGTTTTTTTCGGCAAAGTCACGTAGGTAAAAACCTCCGAAACGTCGTGATTTTTATTTTTATTTTATTTTACTTTTTAATGTTTTTACCTACGTGACTTTACCGAAAAAACCTAAGAATATCTATATTTAAGCACACAAACACCGACGTTTGTCTTACACCAGTGACACGTTTGCCGAGGTGATGCAAACAACTCGCTGGTTGGTAATTCTGGCTGATCACCAACACAGGTGCCCCCTGGGGACAGCTCTTGACCAATGCAGCACATAAACATTTGTGCATTCAGCAGTGTGACCAGTTGGGTTGGTTGCTCGACTAAAGAGGTCACATGGTGACGCTGCATTTCCAATAAACTCAAGACATTTGTCAATAACACTGTATAACGTTTCAGGTAATAGCCCTTCTTCATAACACATAGTATGACCATAGTGAGTGGACAATGAGTTGACCTGAGGAAAATACTGTACAATTATTGAAAACAATATACTGATCACCGGCCTCCTCGACAAGGGCACGGAAGTGGCTATGTTAATGTGAGAGATTAGCATGTTAATGTGAAATCGAACAGTGGTGCAATGCAAAGGCATGAGAGTGCCCTCGTCGAGGAGGCCACTTTGGATTGCACCACTCTTCGATTTCACATTAACATGCTAATCTCTCACATTAACATAGCCACTTCCGTGCCCTCGTCCAGGAGGCCGCTCTCCAATCTTACAGTTACATGCTAATTTCTCATATTAACATCACTAGACCCGGCCACTTCTTTATGACCCTTGGGCTACGCCAATTTCAAACTTTTAAAACAGTCTGCCTCAGCAGCAGACCATGCTTTCCCACCTGATGACAGACGCTTGTGTTGCACCCGAAACGTCGTGATTTTTTTTATTTTATACCTACGTGACTTTACCGAAAGAACTAAAGAGTATGGATTCCTGCAGTCACGAAAGCTTCAAATCAAGATTGATAAGGCTATATTTTAAATGAAGGTGAGGCAGGCATTAATTCTGTCCTACCAGCTGCTTGGTGTTCAGTTTGAAATACGAGGTGGCATTCTATCCTTTTTCTGGTCTCATTCCCACCAGAAATCAAGGCCACGCATTGATATATCACGAGGGCTGTGCTCCCCGCTGTTGAAGTGACGGGCCACTGGTTTGGACATGCCTTCGCGGTAATCTGACAGACGAATTCGGGCAAATCTATCACCGAGGCATTCACCAGTTTCTCCAATGTAGGTGGAGGCCTACAGCTTTTGAACGTGATGCAATAAACCAGATCGGTATGTGTATAATTCACTCTGTGGTGACACTTAAAGGAAGCAAGTATATAAAAAACACAGTGAAATTAATATATTGCCCGAGTGAATTGATCATCTGTTTGGGAAAGAGAACAGTAATTATAATAGAATAATGGGTCGAACAGTACACACACTGCCAGTTATTCAAGCACCTGTGCAAACACCGAAGCCAAGGGCATGAGTGGGAAGTCTTTATATACACAGAAATCTTTGTTGTTTCAGTCAACACTAATAACGGACTCTGTGTGCAAGTGCATTTGTGACTTGTGTGTGTTAGATTAACGGTAAGTCTGAACATCTAGCCTCAGTATTCGTTTTAAAGACATGTGTGGGTGTGTGAATGAGTGCACGTGTTACTGCATGTGAGTGTAGTGGCGAACATGGGAAGCGGTAGCGTAATGGTTAGCAATAATGCCATATGAACCTGCCATCCCGAGTTCGATTCCCAGCCACAGATAACATCAGTGGTGATCATCTGAACCTGTCCTAGGCCTCTCTTAGGTAGACTGTGCCTTAGATGAGTATCTGGTGCAGTGTGTAAACATCTGCACTGGGGAGACAGACCCAAGCAGTCGGATGAGGCCCTCGCAACGCCACCCCATCATGTGCCATGTCGGTGTGGACGGCACTTGGCCCAACAGGCTGTGTAGGTTATGCGAGGGGTATATTTGTCTTTCGTAGTGGTTAATGCATTGACTTCACAATTAACCTAGTGACGTTGGTTTGATTCTTAGCCAAGAAAAACGTCAGCGCATGCTATCTGAACCTTCCCGGGTCGTCCCGAGGTCAACTCAACCTTTTACGAGTATTTGGTGTGTTGTGTAAACATCAGCACTGGAGTGACAGTCATGGTGCTGGCCACAATCGCATGTGGCATGCTAACCTCAGCAAGTGCTGGTACCAGCACGTGCCCTACAGTTTTTATTAGGGGTACTTTGTGTGTTTCAATTTCACTTTATAAAGTGATAACCTTAAGTAGCATTTGACATATCCGTCAGCTTGTAAGGCAAAGTAAATATATGGATGAGATGGAAGATATAACGCGAAACCTTGGGGAACCTGCTGTAAATGTTTTTAGTTTTTTTTTAGTTACATATGTTAGTGAGTCAGTCTCCTCTCTTAAACTAGCAGATGAAATAAACTCATTGAGGGCACAGGATGACCTCGACTGGCTGTTGATATAGATTTGTAATAACATATTTGTACAGTGCTATGGGTGTATGTGAGTTCCCGTGTGCATGTTCAGTATTGAGTCGTGCTTATGTCCTTGAATTTACCACACGAGACCTGCAATTTTGTAACGTTTTTGAAGAGAGCAGCTGCATTTGAGTGGAATATCAACACCAAGAGGCATTTGCCTGAAAAATCCATGTGCACGCCGCATCACACACCCTACTTGCTATGTTTTTTAACTGGGCAATAAACCTCGAATAGAGATGGGAATATGGTTCTGTACCCAGATCTTATCATACATTTAGTATATTATTATTGGCTTTGCCAAAATTTGATAAAAATAAAAGTGGCCCTGAACCTAAAAAGCAATTAACGTTTATAACATAAAACAAAAATAAGTTTCTGCATCATAATATCGATATCTTTTGGACGTGGTGCAGTTCATGGACATAACATTGCATATAATGCAGAATATAGACATTTGTAGGTGTAAAAAGGAGTTCAAATGTATTCATGCTCCAACGAGCATTGTGCGCTGCTTATTATAAAAAAGAAAAATTCACCAGGAAAGTTTCAGTGAATCTTCAGATTTTTTTTTCTTGAGGGTCTAGCAATGGGATGTTTGGCAAATGTCTTTCAGAATGTACAGTATTTTTGTTTGAAGTGAGGTGTGCTTATACACTATATATACAGTAGTGTACGGTGTGAACTCAGTGTAAAGTGCACATCGTGTGTTGGCAGGGGCAGTTATGAAGCTACACAAAGCTGAGACCCCAATTTTGCACAGTGGTTTGAGGCCATGAAACTTAAGGTGGTCAAAAATAATGTTGGAATTTTTTGTTGTTGTTACTATTAAACCAAGGAAAGCCTTGTAAATAATAGCCTAATTGGGATGTTTGACGGATTTTTCTTAAAATTTGTCCATTTGGACGTTAACGGTCAAAGAGCCATGTGAGTGGGTCACATACAGGTAGTCCTCTACTTACGATAGAGATGCGTTACGACGACCCCATCGTAAGTCGAAAATATCGTAAGTCGGACCGTCGTAACTCGGGGACTACCTGTACTTATCTTGGCCACCTGCTGTGCTACCATCTCCCGACCATCTCGTGTTGCAAGGAGGGTTTAAGACGTGTCCACAGAACATTGTGAAAACTGTGTGTTCCAACGACTCTGCGACCAAAAGTGCTATATTACAGGCGTGCCCCATCATGCCTGGCAAAATGTGATTATGTCTGCCACAGCCACGCAACGGAGCACTGCATGAGCATGGTTTTCGTTCATTGACCCAGGCCTCCCCTTAAACAAAACGAAACCACGATTACTCAGAATTGGCCCTCGCCCGTATAACACATTGAGACGTTGCTTGATTTAATTTAAACTGAGAATGCTCGGTACAGGCGCTCAAAAATAGCATCGGAAGTAACCATTTGTTGCACGTTCTGACAGTGTCCTCAATGTGCTGGCAGATCACAGGGGGTAAGGTGACCAGAATGTCATCGGTAGCCAAAAGAGTCAGCGTGCTCTTGTGACATCGCTCACAAAAAGCTGTGCGTGCCCTCGCCACGCCTTCACGGCTGACTCCCCTATACATCAGTCAGGTAGGTAGGGGCGTTCACACAGAGGGTTGGGCCATTGATAATTATATTAGTGACCAGGTCTGTATGTGTACTGTACTGTGCTAGCACTCACGAGGAGCGGTGGCGCTGCGGTTAGCAGATTTTGCGCTACACACCCCAATGGACCAAGTTCGATTCCCGATCATGACCAACACAAGTGATGATTATCTGAACCGGTCCAGGGCTTTCCCCTATGTCGACTCAGCCTCAAATGAGTACCTGGTGCGGTGTGTTAACTTAAGTGCTGGGGAGACAAAGGCGGTCGGGAGTGGTGCTGGCCACCCACCCCCTCGTGTGCCGTGCCGGCCTTCATAGGTGCTCGCTAACAGCACTTGCTCCTACCGTCCGGCTAAGGCTATACGGGGAGTCCTTTGCATTGTGCTAGCAACGCAGGATAAGCCAGGCTTGACTTTTGGACAAGGTTCCCCATGTCAGCTATCCCGTAAGAGCACTCACCATCCTGAGTGTACCTTGCAATGACAGCCAATTGTGTCTGCTGAAGCGCACGCGATTCGTCTTTAATTCTGCAAACAATGCATCCCTTTCCTGCAGCTGTTATTTAAGGATCAAGCATGTCACGTCCTTGAATGTGGCCTCAAACGCGCTCAGGTATCAGCGCGCAGGGCACCCTCTCTGGGGGTTTTTGTACAAATTTTACGCGTTTCTCATCATAGGCGTAAACAAATATATAAACATGACATCAATTGCACTTAACTGATGGACAGAAGAAAGTCTTACACTTACTGAACAGTGCCACACTTTTTTTTGCATCAATCTATAATGTATGCTATTGTTAGGTTATGTTGAGCTGAAAAACATTCAGCTCATTTAGTTTAACAACGATGTGAATTGTTTTTGAAAGCATATCTGAGCGCTGACAAAACGCCTTTAATGGCCCGCTTGTACAAATTCAGCATTTAAGCTTTCTTGTTTGCCTTTTAACCGATCTTCCCTTCAAACTTTGCATTAACCATTCGAAGCAGAAAAGTAGTTCAAGCGAGTCATCCGTCACCTTGTGTTCTCTGTGCCTGGCTTTCAGGTGAGCATTTGTGTCTACAATGTTTCTATTACAAGCCGTAATGCACTTTCACCTGTTTTGATTCCAGCAACCACGGCAGGCCCTTGGCTGTGAGAAAGCCATGCAACAGAACGGGAGCTGGAAAATAAACAAAGCGCCATTCCGTGCCACAGTCACATTCCTTGCTGGGCCCTCTCGTACGCGTGAAGTGAAACTGTTTATAGAATACGTGCTGAATGAGGGCTGGTGTGCTGTAGCCTGTGTAGCACACACACACACCTTTGGTGGCCTGTCCTTGCTCATTTGAGCCCTATCAACATGAACTTGGTGCAAACTGCTTTTTCTTGAACTGTTATTGGCAATATCGCCATCCGGGGTGTTTTTTTCTGAAAGAAATGTCACACACAAAAAAAAACCTGCTATAATTCTCAGTGTTTGATGTGGCTTGGCACGGTTCCAAATATGAAGGTTTATCAGTTATTGTGGGCCACTGATGTCCTATGTCACTGGAGGATAATTTAATCACCACTGGAACCATTGCCACTGACCATATCATGGTGGTATGGTCGGTAAATATTGGAACTATTGTCACTGGAATGGAGTACAGTACAGTATAACCATGCTTGCAAGAAAGTACTGTACAGCTGTAACATGCAACTACTGTACTATCAAAAGATTATCGATGTTAATAATAGCAAGGCTAACTTAACGATATTGCTTTCAGCATGCAATTGGTCAGGTTTTTGTTAGTCCAACAAGTAATTATTAGCAATTAAACTGTTGGAATAGCCTTCACAGATGAGACACATTGGCCACTGCCCTGCAAATGTGTTGGCCAGGCACCTACTTTTTCCATGAACAATGGTATCACAGTATAGGCAGCTGGAGTGTTGTGTCTGTTGCTTTGCTGGCCTGCAATGGCAACAGCTGCGATTAATTCAACGCAGGTATTTTATATGCATGCAGTCTGCTTCGTGAATTCACTGGAATTACTTTGGAAGTGTCTGTGTCTCATTCTGTTGGCAGGAGGATACATTTTTCAAAGGCCATTCTCGCATTTGTGTTAAGGTTCCCACTGCAAGCCCACTCCATCCTTAAAACACAAATGCAAGTCGTGCGCCAAATTCATGCAGTTGCTGCAAATATTAGCCTGAAGTTGCTTTCTTTATGAAGGAGAACTCGACTTAATAATGGCCGTTTTCAATTGACCTCTCTCTCTCTATCGATGGGAAAGTAATATTTCAATAGAACTCTTTTCAAAATGCGGTATTGATTGGGGCTTCAGATACGCGCGTGGTGTGTGCGAGTGTGTGTGTGAATGTTTTTTATATATTGTATACGCATTGTGTGTGCCCACCGCATATTGAAACACCCGTCAATATACTTTGATTTTAGACCTTATTTTTGCGTTTAGTTTGTTGTCCTTTCCCCGTACCTCCTATTAGCAAGGTTGGCTGCATACGTTGCGAAAGAAGCTCAACATACATACTGGACATCTGTGAAAAAGAGCCTCATAGCTCATCGGATTCCTCCAGGATAAATGCAGATTCTGATACATTACTCGTGTTACAATTTAAATTGAGTCCCCATTAAAACTTACGTGTATTTTGTAGCATTGGCTTAGTGCCGTTGGTACAGTGAAAGTTGGATTAAATATAATTAAGCTAACTGGCAGTTATTATTCTGTGTTCCAAATTGTGAGTTACCTCCAGTAACATCACCATTTACATTGTGCTGCTATAGGCAGCATGTCATGAGAAACTGGTAAGAACATATTCATTTCATTCTGACTGATTTAGTCGGCAGCAGTGTAAGAACTCCAACCCCCCCCCCCCTTGATTCTATTCATTTTCGCAATTAAGTTTTGATCGATCCATTGGCCTGATGTCACATCGGCTTGTCATTTGCATGAATTGTTAGTAGTTGATTCCCACACACTATTTGATGCATGCAATTTGAGAAGAATTATTTTAATTGATTAATAAATGCATCATTACATGCCCATGAGTACAAAAAACACACCTTCTTGCAACATACTGGTGCCATATACTGTACAGTTTTTAAAAACAGTACAATAGCTCAGGTAAAACTAGCCTTCGTGTGTATACACATCTTGTGAGCAACCATTATGTGGCCTGCCTTACTTTATGAATGGATTTCTACCTGTGAGCCTTAGACACGGCACACATTATGCATCATAGGTTCAAACCGGCTATATATAGCGTGTCTATATTTCATACCATAGGGCAAAGTTGTGGTGCCCAATATAACCACATATCAGTGGGGATTTCAGAGCAAGTGCCCAAGGCTCAAAGAACAAAACGTCGGTACCAAAACGACACAATGACGAGATGAAAAGGAGTGAGCGTGATGGATGGATGGACTCCGGGGAGATGCCATGCGCCAGAATGAAATATGAATTGGACTTAGGCAGCCAATTGCAACGTTCTCTAGTCTATGCCCTTTGGTCATTTCTACCCACGTGCAGCACAGTCAATCACATTGGGGTTCATTTAGACTATGGCTGTTCTACAGTTAAAATGATTGCAGCACTTACGATGTTTGTGTGCATGCATGTGTGGGTGGGTCGACTTTGGGGAGACTGTGGGGAGCAGTAGTGTAGCGGTTAGCGCGCTACGCTACGAACCCGGCGACCCAAGTTCGATTCCCGCTCATGGCCAACACCAGTGTCAAGTAACTGAACCGGTCCTGTTCCTCCCCTTGATCGACTCAGCCTCAAATGAGTACCTGGTGCGGTGTATACACATTGTCACTTGGGCGTGGTGCTGGCCACCGACCCCCTCTTGTGCCATGCCGGCCTTCATAGGTGGAAAGCTGATATTAATAAGCTGGTACCCTCATGGCATGTTTGTCGCTGTCACAGTGGCCAACGGGGGATCTGGGTGGGTGTGTGGGGACTGGTAAATCCACCATCTTCAACTAAATTACCAAAAAAAACTACGGAAGAAAAATCCCAAACCAACTTTGTGCTGGAGGCCCCAGGGAGGCAGTGCACCTATGACATTTCCTGGCCAAACCTAATTTGGTGGAGCTAGAAGACTGAACCCTGCCACTTGGGGGTTCCTCCAGAAACAACAGGAGACAACTGCGGTTGACCATGTGGATTATCTAAATGCTTTCTGCAGAGGAAAGGCTGAAATATCCTTTGTCAAGAGCTAGACTGGCACTGCCTGCACCCCTATAGAATACAGAACATCTATTGGGCTGGTTCTAGCTCCAGTCACTACAAGGGGTGAAAAGTCCTCCACTCGGTGCAGAAAGAGCAGAAAATGGTGCACCTAGCCTGGCATAAACGATATGGAGACATCACCACCACTTAGTGGCGAATGACAGCTGTTGTTGTTGTAGACTGCTGTATAATATTTTAAATAACTCAACATGTATGTGCAATTTGATGAGTATGGACATGGATAAAAATGGGCATTGGAAGGGCATGTCACATGAAGACTGAGCAAGTTCTCTGTTGGACTATCTTATTATTGTGAAACGGCGTGCCAAAATAATGAGATAAATTATGAATGTAATATCACTTTTCCACACAGGTATTCACTTGTAATTTTCCCTCCATTCACACAGGTTCCCATCTGTGCACGTAATACCTTTGAAGCACTTATTTCTCAAACTGGAATCAAACGCTCGCTGGTAACTGTGACAACTGGCAATTGAACACACTTGTTTTTTTATATTATGGCTGCAACCATTTTATTTAAATAAAACCAGATTTTTGTTTTCAGAAATGCAGACCTGGCCTGTGTTAAAAAAAAAACATCTGAAATGACATGTTGACCTTCGTCGGTATGAAAGGTTGAAAGGCAGCTGGAATTCTGCAGTCACACCCCAACCCACCTCCTCTTTATGAAAACGTCCTCCTGAGTGCCAGGTATCTGGCTGCTGTTGCACATTATACTGTAAACTGAACTGTCGAAATACAAAGGTATGCCGATGCTCAATCAAACAATTGAAGATCGGTGCAATTCTTTGCTTGAGGATAATAATAATCATAAGTTTCAACTCGTAACGAGCACAATATTCGCTTACTCTCGTAGAGAGAAAATGACTCGTGAGATGCAGTCAACCGGAGACAATTGGGAAGACAGCAACGTGGTGATCCGGTGCCAACACTTGCCCATGCACTGCAGTCCTCGATATATGAAGGTGTTATCAGACAATTAATGAGCATTTACACGTGGGAAGAAACTGCAGCACCCGGATCAAATCCACACGTGCGAGGGGGAAACACTCTATCCCATACAGACGGAATAGGTGGAGTCGACATGTTTGCTGCACTGTGTCGTCCTGGAAAGCCAGGGTATAACATCTCGATATCTACAGGAAGGGAGTTTCGCAAAATGTGTGCTATCCACCAGCCCTTGCCTCCACAGTCTTGGATTACATGCGTCTTGCCACCACCGTCCAGCTATAAGTTGACACTATTAATGGACATCTCTCACTTCGGGTAAGAAATCAAGGGTCGAGCTCAACAGTTGAGTGGCTCATTGCTTTCACACGAACATCAACCAGACACCTTTATGTATTCACATGTCACGTGGCACATGCCACGAGATCAAACAAGAAGCAGCCGGGAGGCTGCGTCATCCATCCACGACAGCGTCACGGTGTCCTCACAGTGCAACAGTCATGCCTCCACATCACCTTTCAAGGGGGGTAGAGTTGGAATGATTGTGCGAAATGCATCCTTAATTTTCAGCGATAAATTAATGGGAAAAGCCATTCCGATTGACGAAATTTCGCTTAACGCATGTTTTTGAAAGAACGCTTATTTAACTCATTATATCAATGACTGTTTACACATAAATTAAATGCATCAATCAATGATGTTTCAGTCATCCTATTCAAACAGGCTTATGCCACGTATTTGAATATTTACAGACCCATACAGGAGTATCAATACAGCTTATATCGTATACAAAGTACATATCCTTTACGTACAGTAATGTACACATTTTTTTGTTATAAACTCATGATAAATATTCATAAACACGCCATTGTGTGTGTACTCAGCTGCTTACCAGTATTAGCACAGGCGTCAAATAACAAATGGAGTGGATTTTTTTTACATGTCTGTGCCAAATATATTCGCGAGGTTAATGTTGAACATATTTTGTCGCTTTTGTGATTTTAAAACGCAGTGCACTCATTGCAATTGTGTCCAGTGCATCATCTTGTGAAATATCATGGTGTGTTTTTACCATTCCCTTTGGGAATCTGGCATTCATATGCAGGGGATATTGTTGCACATATCGTGCTGATCGAATTGAAACATCTATTGAATGGTGTCAGGTGAAGCTCCTCATCCGTCCAGTCTCGAAACCAGGTGTGCTGCATTTGCCACCGAGCATTCGATTTAATTGTAGGGATAAAAGTGGAAGGGGGTGGAGGGAAGGTGGTTTCTCAGGGCGAGGTATGTACTTTATTCATTGGCGTGTGAACACACTGTCGGATGGTCAGCCTCCGGCCCGCAGGCCTGATTGCTGTTAAATTGTTAGGTAAGGTAAGTCAGGAATGTGTTCCATCCCCTCCCCCGCACTGAGCAGCCAACATACATGACTGCAGCAGCGTGCTCGCACAGAGGCAACAGCTCAACTCGTGTGCAATCACGCTGATGGAGACTGTAACCATGGACTGAAGCAGTCGTGAAGGAGATGGTGGTCTGATAAATGTCGCGATTGTGACTGTCATTCAGCCACTTGTTTGTTTACAGAACGATGGCCATTTCCAAATAAAACGGAACCCAGCTACCTGAGTTGGATTTCTAGCGATGGATCATATCGCTAGGGAGTGAAATCTGAACCGTTCTGGCATAACCTTCACCAAACTGCATTGAACATTGGTGAAGTATGGTAAAGCAACTCCCTTGACCGATCGAGCACGGGGAGAGGCCTTCATCCAGCGGTGGATCGACAAAGGATTGTACATATGATCACACTGTACTCAACAACACATGAAATGTTTTTTTTTGTATAACTGATAAGTGGATTTCCTCTAAAAGGGATATCCAGAGAGATAGCTGACAATTCCACATGGAATGTGACCCAACGTGTTATTCACAGAGCTCGGTGTGAATTCCTAAGCCCTTACATTCTAAAGTAAGCCACCTTAAACAAAGGACAGGACTGTTCTGCAATGTATATGCTCAGAAACTCTCGAGGCGACAGTGGACATTGCAAGTGCTTAACGAAAATTGTGCATTAATAATACACGACGGTACATTCATGCTACAATGAAGAATAAGAACTTAGAAAAGTGTCATTGCATTGTGGATATAAATATAGTTTCTTGGTCCCAAACATAACAGTGGTGGCGAGATGTTAACTACCTCGCCTGGTATACAAGAGGTCGTGTGTTTGATCCCGACCCTGACGGCGGTAGATTTGGAGTTTGCATGTTCTTCCCGTGGTCGCGTGGATTTTTTTTCTCTGGGTCCTCCGGTTTTTCCCTACGCATTTAAAAAAAATGCGCTTAGAGCATTTGGCCGCTATAACTGTTCACATGATAAGACACTTCACTAGTTCTAGATTTGAAGCTTTCGTGACTGCAAGGATTCATATTCTTAGGTTTTTTCGGTAAAGTCACGTAGGTAAAACATTACCTACGTGACTTTACCGAAAAAACCTAAGAATACACTTCACTAGGCTATCATTTGTGGCCAGGTCGCTTCTGAACAAAAGAGCTACTTAGCTCAGTGGACCTTACCTACTGAATTACAATAGTTTTAGTTTAGTTTAACAGCAAAATGTGTTTCACGTGTTAATGTATGTTATAAAATATAATTACACTTAAAATGTATCAATGAACATAATGGTACTTTAATCATGGTTGGCTTATATTAACAGATGCCTGTCTGTTTTATATAATAATGCTATTACATTTTAATAACAATCTTCTTGAGAGAATGACTCATACATAAGAGCTTTACATTTCCACCACTGGTTCAGGGTCATCTTCTTGGTTCTTTCGGTAAAGTCACGTAGAAGGGAAGTAATAAAATAATGAAAATAAAACATAATAAAATTATTCTCACGACGTTTCGGCCACAACGCAAGCAGCCGTCCTCAGGTGAAAACCTTTATTTTTATTATTTTATTACTTCCCTTCTACGTGACTTTACCGAAAGAACCAAGAAGATGAATCCCTGCAGTCACGAAAGCTTTAAATCAAAATTTGGTTCAGGGTCATCAATGGAGGTGAGCCGCGATCCGATGTGCACTTGAGCATTTAACACAAAATAAGCATGGGCGTCTTGGAGAACATAAATAACAAAATAATTGAACAGATATCATGCCTCCTTCCCGTATTTTCCTCTCAAAATAAAAAATGTAAGTACAATTTCACGTATCTAATTCATGGAGTGAAGCTTTTCACCAGCATTCTTTTAATACGGGCAATCTCAGGACTGGTTTCTCGTCAGTAGAGTCAAGCTTACTTTAAACCAATGCTGGTGAACGGCCAGATGAACCGTCACATAAGTACCGTATACAGGCATATATTGTATTTCTACATTTTCACTTAACTGTGAATTATATACAAAAACGATACTGTCATACAAAGTTTTGCTTTTATTATTTTTTACCATATATTTTGTAAGCTTTTTTTCACTTACATATTTGATCGTTTACTGTTTATTTTACGGTAGAAATATGCGCAATTTGCTAGCACACTATAGTTGATGAAGAGCAACTGCAGTTTCTTGGCAGGGAGGCCCATTCCCTCTGTGCCTCTATGAATGCTGTCCTTAAGAAAAGCCTTGTAGGAGGACGTTTGTGCGTGCGTTGAGTTTCATAAACAGCCAGTGACATGCAGTGCTAATAGCCAACAGTGTTTAGCCTTCTGGACCATACCATTCTCCCTCAGGATCAAATCAGCCTGCCAAGTCAGGTACATGTGCAAACTGGTAGTGTTGGCTGGCCAGCGCTGGCTAGAGGCAGAAGCAGGAGATTATTTAAGCAAATGCCCCATTCTCATTCAGAGTTAGTGGGAGAACAAACTTTCATAAGAGGAAGTTCTGTGTTTTTGTGCAAATTACGCTGACATGATCATGAGATACGATGCAAACCAGGCCTATCACAAACAGAGGACTATAGTGCTAATGTCACAACAATTATTCCGATAAATGTTCCATTATTTGACACTGTTTGAAGCTATGCCCGGTTAGACATACCAAGGTATACCAAGGGTTACTTAATACAAGAGCAAGAACAACACTTGTGTTATGGTTCTTTAGTGTTTTGTCTGAATTTCATGAGCATGTTAATTTTATTTTGTTCTGTTTTGTACAAATTACTCATAGAACGTCGATGATATATGTTTTCCTTGCGTACACCAAACACTTGCTTGCAAAATAAATATTGCATCCCAATGAGCAGTCAGTTGCTTGAAAATGAAGTATGTATGTTGAATTTCTTTCGCGGCGTACGTGATGGATTGAATCTTTGTGTTACAATGTCACACATCTGAGATAAACCCAGTGAGACAGCATTGTCGCACAGTTAATTCTATGAACAATGTCCCATACATCACACAGTTCTAGAGGTGTTTGTTGTATTTTGTTGTTGCGAAATTACCCAGGCTGACATGAATTCTTCCATATCCCTACACAACATTATAAGGAATGTATTAATAACAACTACTCTGGATAAAATAAAAATACAGTAATACCTTTCACAAACGTTATCTAAATATTAGTTTTATTTATATTGGTAACATAATACAGCCATTGCTTTCAACAGCACTTTTTCAAAGCCTTTTTCTTAACGTGTCACCTAATACCATGCAAAGTTCAGTAACGTAAAGTTAAATTCAGGCGAGCACTTCTGCAGATTTCAATTGGCCCAGTTCTGAGCCTCTGACCTGGTGGCTGAGCATGTTGATTTGCCAGCATGCACCTCGTTAAATTGTTCAGGGAGAGCATCAAAAGTTGCTGTGGTTTCCCATCTGTTTTTCCCTCCCCACTCCACCTGCCTCACGTCCAAATTTTGCCATTCAATGTAAAGCCACACCTCTGTTTTGTAGCCAACGTTTAGCAATCCTCACTAGCCACGAGTATAGACTTCATGTGGATATGAGTAACACATGTGCTCATTTTAAACTCATTCTCCTTATTTGGTACTCATGTGCCCGTGGGCAATGTTTCTCTATTACGCAAGCATTGTCAATGTTTGAAACCTACGAAGGTTAATCAATATTATATAAATACATATTTTTAACATGATTACGAGAACACTCATGCAAGCGCACACACACTTAAACTCACACATTACTGTGGCGCACAGCTCTCCTAGCTGACATCAAAGGCGAAGCATTTTGCATGTCAAGTGCCAAAAATAGCAGTGGCGGAAGCTTTGATGGATGTCTTTGGGCTCAGATGATCAGACTGGGCATAAGCATACCAACGAGCTCTCCCCAGGGCTAGATCCTGAGATTTAGCTGCCAGTTACTACAACTCAATCATACACATATGCACGCTCAGACATACACACACCAGCACCATCATGCGTGTGTAACTTTCTGTGTACGTTTAACAACATATATATATTACATGGATACATAATTTGTTATTTTGGAACACGGTACAGTTTCAAAGGGGCAAGTTACGTAGTTTTTCGACATCGGTCATGTTTCTGATTAGTCTGGCCACTTACTGGATTGATGGAGCAGCTTTCATGGGCAATTTAGAGAGCTTTGCTTGTCAGCTAAGCTATGCAACGTCATGTTAGCACCCAGAGCATGTTCACCAGGTCAAGTGAGTACAGATGTCCTCATCGTCACTGACTGCCGGATGAGTAAGTGCTTTCTGTCCTGTGGGTTCATCAGTGTGGCGTCAATGACTGTCCTCAGTTGTTCGATCTTCCTCAAGATGAATATGGGCTGTATCGATATCGATCACATGAATCTCCTTGCACGCATGGATCCCATCAAGGCGTGGTGGAAAACCTTGTGCAATCACCATGTGCGCATGCTCTTTTGAATACAACCGAAATAAATGCAGTGCAGCCGATTTTGCGGCCAATATGTCAGTACCAGGGAACTCGTCCTCAGTACACGGGTCAGGTGTGGACAGCAGATGTGGTACAAATGTTGCCTCAGTGACTCCAGAAAGTCAGGAGCAGCTGATCATGGTCTCGTATCCCAGCAGCGAATCCCCATCATCTGAAGATGGTGCACGATGATTATAACAGTTTGGTTCACATGTATGTCTTCTGCAGTGAGTGTTGATAATTATTAATGCACGGCAGTGGAATGAATATATATTTATTATGCAAATCTCCATGAAGTGCTTGACCATGCAAATATGAACCATGATATTAATTCGTCTAAATAAACGATTGACGATTTTTTTTCTTCTAAACTCTAACTGACTCGTTATTTTGATTTGGTCAGTGGGAACAATCTAAGGCATGATTTAACTGAGTGTGTTTGTTGTATTTTATTATAATTATACATATTGTATACATTTACAGCAAAAAACAAAAGAAACCTTGAAGTTATTAAATTCAATTAAAAGTATAAAAAATAAGGGTGTAGATGATACAGTACCTAGTATTTCCAAGAACTAGTACAATCAATTAAAAATTGGCTTTTCGGTGACAAAATTCAGCCTCAAAGTGCCCAAACAGTATCGTAGCATCAAGGGAAACATCAAGTGGAGTCAAGTTGCTTTGATTAACCAGCGCAAAACTCAAGACACGAGGAGAGGCTCATTTTGCAAGGGTTACCTCGGCCACCAAAATAACAAAAAAAACAAGTACGGATGTAAAACAAATAGAAATCAGTTTAACACATAGGCTTTCGTAACCACTATCATCCATAAAAGAGGTTTTTGGGTTGTCGCCTGATGAAGCTAGTTGTAATTACTGGCGAAACGTCGTACTCAGATTGTAAATGTTGTGGCTTGGCTCTCCAACACACCGGTGTGCTGTACTAGTGACGAATTGGCCATGTTCTGTTTACGTGACAACCCTTACTAGTTGGCTGTGTCGGGTGGTGGCAGGTTTTAACGACACATTTATATATTTACGCGATCTAACCAAAAAAATATATATTACAAATAGAAATCAGTTCAGAAAAAAACTACTTTCAACGTGAAATAATAAATTCCCTCCAGCGAAAGTCCGCTATGCCAGATTATTTCTAACCTGATTTACAATTACAGTATACTGTTTGGGACTTTCGGTAAAGTCACGTAGATAGAAAAATAATTTTAAAAATCACGACGTTTCGATCGCAACACAAGCAATCACTTCAGAGGAAAAAATACAGCAGGCGAACTGCTGAGGCAGGATGAATATCGCGAAATTTCTCTAATAAAAAATCACGACGTTTCGAAATTTCGCGATATTTCTCCTGCCTCAGCAGTCCGCCTGCTGTATTTTTTCACCTGAAGACGATTGCTTGTGTTGCGATCGAAACGTCGTGATTTTTTAAAATTATTTTTCTGGCAAAAAGTTGGAATTGCTTCACTGAAATCGTGACAACTGGTTATTTTTTGTAGCATATTTTTCTGGTTCTTTCGGTAAAGTCACGTAGATAGAAACAAATTATAAAAGTAATGCTTTTAAAATTATTATCTCACAAAGGGACCCTGTATGTAAATTAGCCGTGGTTAAATAAAGGGACAGAAATGGGAATGAAGCATTGACCCCATGTATAAATGTGACTATATAAAAGTGGGGATGATCTTTTATTTATGAAGCAGTGACGCGAATAGACATTACAGGAAGGCGTCATAACAATTGCTTGGTTAACAAATTAAGTTATATAAATTAAAACTACAAAACTAAACTATTTGTACTTTGCCAGGTAATACATATTATGTAAACTGCTATGCCATAATCAGAATACTTTTTATATAACAGTGGTGTGGAACCTACCCTAGATGCCTAAATATATATTGTGTGTCAAGCCAGACCTCCTTGGTTGGTTTAGTCAGTTTAGGCACTTTGTGATATTTTTGTTTTAGGTCAAATACATATTTTGTTCCATTGTTTTGAAATTAAATTTGATTGTTTATAAAAGTAAATATAATTAGCTTCAGCTTTATGTTCAAGGCTGGCAATATTTCCATTAATCACATTTCCCCACGTATTAAGAGACCTTGATGGTGTTATTGCTGCCCCAGTAACTCTGTGCACATGTGGTTTTGATGTTATCACTCAACAGATAACACGCACACACACTTGTAAATCAATCAACACTGCATGCAAAAGGCACAAGGTTACCCAACGTATTGTGGAATTCCAAAGTCAAAGTGTGGAAAATCAAAGATTTGCGCATCAGCAGTTTAAACACGTTTAAAAATCATTACCATGTACAGAAGTAAAAAAAGCTAACTAAAAAAACCCGAAACTATTTTATCAAGTAAATCCCACTGAGCTATGAACTATTTTGCAGCGGTAACTTGGCCACGCATGATAGCGCATCGAGGTGGCTTAATAATCACATATGGAAATGTATGGCAGTCAAATAATCTGAGCGCATGTTTCTAAATGTGCAAGGAAAAACTGGAGGACCCAGCGAAAAATCCACGCCACCACGGGGAGAGAGAACACGTGAGCTCTAAACATACAGGTTTTGTCAGGGTTAGGATCGAAACCACGACCTCCTGTGTGCCAGGCGAGGGAGATAACATCTCAGCACCGCATGTAATCCTCTGTAGCACAGGTAGGTCTTATTATGCATTTTGCACGATGAGTGTTTATACTGTCAGATTAATTAGTTGGTATAATATTTTCACCCTGTATATATGTCATTGCATAACTATCCGAGTGTAATAAGGCATTCATATATATTGTAAACATCGCGCTAGATGCAGAAAATAATTTCTAATAATGAATGTTGTTTTATTTATATATGTTGTACTTGGTTCATATAACCCCTACAGTTGCCAGAGATGGCTACATCATCACAATGCAATGTAAATCAAGATATTGATTACTGGATTCCGTATATTGAATACAATTGCGACCCTGGATCGCGATTATTCATAGAATCGTGAGTAGGAGTTCCTTATTACACCTCTAGTTTCTACCTTATATAGTTCACCAAAGGTGTTCTACATGCATTACATTGTGCCTGTCAAGGCCTTGGATTTATGTACACGTACATAGGCCTGTATTTAGACAGGATTACTTTTGGAATACACGTTGGATTACAACTGTTCTTATTCTTGGTGTTTTCGGTAAAGTCACGTAGAAGGGAAATAATAAAATAATAAAAAGAAAACATCATAAAATTCTCACGACGTTTCGGCCACAACGCAAGCAGCCGTCCTCAGGTGAAGAAACAGAGCTGTCGGAAAGACAGCGTCCTAATTTCCGACAGCTCTGTTTCTTCACCTGAGGACGGCTGCTTGCGTTGTGGCCGAAACGTCGTGAGAATTTTATTTGGTTAAGTTAATTTTTTATCATTTTATTATTTCCCTTCTACGTGACTTTACGGAAAGAACCAAGAATATGAATCCGTGCAGTCACGAAAGCTTTAATTCGAAAAATACAAATGTTCTATTCGCCTGGTGCAACACGTGAAGTGCGTGGCCAACATCATTCCTCGCTGCCTGTGTTTGCCCACTTCTTCTGCTGTTTACACCATACTGAGCGTTCCTTTTACCGAGCTCACGAAGGCAAAGTTCGGACACCAATTGCCCTTGAGTTTATACACAAGGGCGATCACCACTAATTCAGTCTGCGTGCACTTTGACGCCACGTGAGGTTTCGAAGGCTCACTTCGTAATCTGGGTCACGGGACAGACTCAGGTGTTATGGGTTGTCTGGCCGTGTCACCTTGCTGTGTTTTAGCCACCAGACGCAGTGCACCAACACCTATGCGCTTCCACTCCCCTCTGTGTAGATACAAAATACTAATATCCCCCGTATAGTCTTAACATACTGTTGGGGCAAGTGCTGTTAGCGAGCACCTATGAAGGCCGGCATGGCACACAACCTGGGTAGGTGACCAGCATCACGCCCGGCCACCTTTGTTTTACTGGTGGCAATGTTTATACACCGAACCAGGTACTCGTTTGAGACTGAGTCGACCTAGGGGAGGCCCAGGGTTTGTTCAGATACTCTTTACTGGTGTTGACTGTGAGTCGGGTGTCATACACAAAAGCACACACACTTAACACGTTTGCGCATGTTGGTGAGATGCATGCAAACTCAGTTGTACATGTGAATCCAGATACACATGCTCACTCATACATACATACATGCACACAGACGCATACGCTCACATGTACATATCCCTTAACAACATACTTTATATAACCGTAACATGTCAGCCTTAGGAAACCAGCATCGCCATTGTTTGGTGCCATGGTAATGGATGTATTTGGCACACTGCCCAACAGCACAGACAATATAGTAACAAGTGATTATCACGGCTGGGTAATTTTGAAACCTCAGTCCTTATATCCTGCGACGGTCCATCTTTCCTTGCTGGCCCTTCAACATGTGCACATAATGTGCCCTGCTCAGTTTGTACTCTATTATGAACACAGCAGACTGAAAATAAGGACCTTGTAGGGCATTGTGCCCATACAAACAGGCACTCAGAAAGTGACCCGGTGGCTCATGGGTCAGAGCACTGAGTTGACGCCACATATCCTGGATTCGAATCCAGTGAACCACCCGGAATTAAACCAGTGCAGTGTTTTTGTGATCTCGGCGTAGTCACCAATGACTGCACCCCCCCCCCCCCTATCATATTAGGTTTCGTGTTTCACTCAATTTGGTAAAAAAATCATTCGAGTTTCAAGCATTAAAATGACAGTTTCATTAACTTGTCATAAAGAGGTCACTTAAAGGGAATCTCAGAAGTAGTGCTGTTATACTCTTAGGTTTTTTCGGTAAAGTCACGTAGGTAAAAATAAATAATAAAAATAAAAGAAATAAAAACGACTGTTGTTCTCTTTTAGCCCAGCCCACCTCCCCCCCCAACACGTTCCATTCATTGGCTACCACATTCAGATAAGCCCCTCCCCCCTCCCCCCTTAACTTGTATTTAAGAACTCGTCTCTTGGAATTTTGCCTCACTGGTTACAGTAAATCTAGCTGTGACGGTCCCACCTGATGACGGAGACTTGTGTTGCCTCCGAAACGTCGTGATTTATTATTTTTATTTTTTATTTCTATTATTTTTATTTTTACCTACGTGACTATACCGAAAAAACCTAAGAGTATGAATCCTTGCAGTCACGAAAGCTTCAAATCTAGAATTAGTGCTGTTATATCACTATCGCATTCCACGAACCTCTCTCAGTTGGGGGGTGATGCAACACTGCACTTTGACAATTCTGAAGGAGCACTTTGTCACGTGGCAACAGGACAGCAATAGCACAATATGCTATCGCGAAAGCAGGCACTGATACCATTGTTATGTAAACAACAATATTGTTATGTAAACAACACAACAATAGAACAACAGCGTAACAATATGCGTACTGTAGATGTTCAGTTGCTCACAGGATGTTTGGAAAACAACAACTTCACGGACATAAAGCCAATTTGTGAAGGCAACTGTGCAACATGGAGAGAGTGCCGAAACTGCTCTAGATATAAAGCACTGGAACGCAATAGTGTGGTCTGTGGCAATGATTTTCTTAAATTAAACCTCATTGTTGACTGAAGTAAGGATGGATTCTGAGTGAAACTACCACTGTCACAGGACTGTTGCCTAAATAGACCACGTGGATCTCTTGCTCAAAGTATCTTGTGGTGAGAACTTATGTTCGAGATCGGAATGTCCTTGTACATTCAGCCTCTCAGAGGATGTCCCAAAGGACACAGGGTTGTCCCACAGCCACCACTGGCTTAATCAGGCACTCGGAATAACTCCAGTGTCTCCTCGTGCTGAGTCGACCACACGTGTATCACCAGCAGTTTCAGGCTCGAGTTAGCTCCATATATATAAAAGTCAAAGTAGTGATTATGTGTGTGTTCAACATGTTTAGCGTACTTCTCGACATGCAACAAACTGGTAATTTGCCATGTGGGTACTTTCCAGACGGTACACCATGCACAAATTATAAAAATACACTTTGGTGTTTTTTTTTTTTGGGGAGGGGGGAGCTCAATAATGCATTTATTTTTCTGCACAGCAAGTGAGCTGTGACGTCAAATCTGTCACGTGACCCGCGCATGTGGAAGCGTAACGCATTGTAGTGTAGCGGGTAGCGCGCTGCGCTACGAACCCGGCGACCCGAGTTCGATTCCAGCTCACGGCCACCACCGGTGACTATTATTTGAACCCTAGACTCAGCCTCAAACGAGTATCTGGTGTGGTGTGTGAACGTCGCCACTGGGGAGACAAAGGCGGCCGGGCGTGGTGAATCCAAGTCCCGGGCGAAGCTGGGTAGTAAAGCTAGTGAATAATAATATAATCATGAGCGGGTGGATTTTTATACTCAAGCGGAAGAAGGTCGAGTGGAAAGATTTTTTTTTCGCAAAGTCGCTTCAAATATCACGTTTCTTTACAGAAAGTGACGGTCATCTACGCATCACAGTGCGACATCCGTACGTGACGTCACTGCAAAAGAGCCCCCCCCCCCCCGTCATTACTATCATAAGCAAGACATTTTTTTACGCAAATTCGCTTTAAATTTGACGTTTCTTTATTGAAAGTTATGCAAATAAATAATTCTACGCAGCAACAAAGTGTACTTTGTGTCTTTATTTATTTCTTCAGCACTTGAAATAAAAGATGAGTCAAATTTGTGCTTCTAAATTATGATAAAATATGAAAATTTCTCCGTGAATTTCCAGACATTGAATCGAATTCAAATTGATTACAACCCCAGCGAGCGAAAGCAGAAGAAAATAAAGTATCAGAGCAGTGATTTCTAACTAATTGAAGGTGAGTTAAATGCAGTGCTACAGTGACATGAAGTGAGGTGTTTCATGACATAGTTTTGTGCAAGAATCATTGCCATTAATACGGTACAAGAGATTCACACAAAATTTCGTATACCGAGGTTTCATTTCTTAAGTTAAGACAAATTAATTTACGTGCAACAATTCCTAAAAAAATATTACAATCGCACAAGGAAACGTAAATGTACATCTTAATAATTACAGCTTCCGTCCTAGGACGGGCAAAAGGCTAATTGAAAGTCAATTATATACAGTGCTACAGTGAAATGCAGTGCAGTGTTTGATGACATTATTTTGTGCAATGTTTACTGCCATTAAATTTACACAAGATACAATTATACTCTGCTCAATTTTTTCGTAAATATTACAGCTTCCGTCCTAGGACGGACAAAAGGCTAATATCATATAATAACACTATGTAACACAATTTTTGTTCCTGGGTGGAAAGTGTTATTTCGTAATTGCTTATGCCTAAAAAGTATAGAAAATGGCTATTATTACCCACAAACTTTGCTTTTGTGACCAGGACAGTGATATTTTGAAATTTACCTATTTTCAATGAGAAAACAGGCGAAGTTGTGTCTTTTCGTTCACATAAAGTCAGAAAATAACAACATGAATCAAAATTAACATGTTTTCCCACCTGATGACGGACGCTTGTGTTGCGCCTGAAACGTCGTGATTTATTTTATTTTATACCTACGTGACTTTACCGAAAGAACCAAAGAGTATGTATTTATACTAAATAAAAAAAATTACTACAAAGATTTAGGAGTAGTTTTTCGAGATTTAGATTATACTGTAAATCACTTTCACGAATCAGTCCCCAAATGTAGTTTCCCATCATGTTCTCGTTATACTGCCCTTGGTAGCGGCATTCAAAGTCCAGTATTTCCTGGTGGAAGCGCTCGCCTTGCTTCTCCGAGTACGCTCCCATGTTCTCTTTGAATTTATCAAGATGAACATCAAGTATATGAACGTTGAGGGACATCCTACAGCCCATTGTGCCGTAGTTCTTCACCAGAGTCTCAACCAGCTACACATTGTTTTCGACCTTGTGATTGCCCAGGAAGCCACGAACCACTGCGACAAAGCTGTTCCAAGCTGCTTTCTCCTCACTAGTGAGCTTCTTGGGGAATTCATAGCACTCCAGGATCTTCTTTATCTGTGGTCCGACGAAAACACCGGCTTTGACCTTTGCCTCAGACAGCTTAGGAAAGAAGTCTTGAAGGCTGCCGACTCCTTATCTACAGCTCTGACAATTTGTTTTATAAGGCCCAATTTGATGTGCGGTGGTGCCATTAGCACCTTCCGGGGGTCTACCAGTGGTTCCCACTTGACGTTGTTCCACCCCACAGAGAACTCGGCCCGCTGTGGCCAGTCCCACCTGTGGTAGTGCGCCTTGGTGTCTAAATCTTTTGTAGTAATTTTTGTATTACTTAGTATAAATACATGTTAATTTTGATTCATATGTTGTTTTTTTCTGACTTTATGAGAGCGAAAAGACACACATTCTCCCGTTTTCTCATTTAAAATAGATGCATTTCAAAATATCAATGTCCTGATCACAAAAGCAAAGTTTGTGTGGAATAATGTCCATTTTCTGCACTTTTGAGGCATAAGCAATTAGGAAATAACACTTACTACCCAAGAACAAAAAAAATTGTTACACAGTGTAATTAATACATAAAGTTAAATAAATATATTACATAGAAAACAGTAACGATAGTAAGCTTATTTTACCCTAAGTTTCTTTTGCAAGGGGAGACCTGAGTTACTATTAGTTTAAAGGCAGAACAGCGGCATATTTTGTAAGTAAAAAAATTGGTGCTAAATTAATCATACCGAAATTACTATTAAAATTAAATGTATACGCTTTTTAGTTACATCCACAAGATCTTGTTTGTTTCGTGATTTTGGTAGTGGAACAATGGTTTGTGCCATCACAGGTACCTATTCAAATATTTACATAAAAGTGACAAACTGTAAAAAATAAACATTGTATGAGGTGTAATAATTCACGGCAGCGAAAGGGCATTTCAGGTCCCTACTGTTTAAATACCTTTAAAAGTCAGTCTCCTTTTTTAAATTGATGAGGTTGAGCTAGTGATTAAAAGTCAAAATTTCAATGGCATACACAAGTCTGTGAACAACCACTGTTATTGTTAGCAACAACCATGTATTTGTGGAAATATATATTTTAATGCACAGTAACTCAAACCCTAAACAGTGATTGGTAACTTCACAGCACACGGACGCACGTGTCTCAGTAAAGATCTCCAAAGCACGCTTTTACGTGCATCAATAAATGTATGATCAAAATATATGGATCAAACCTATATTTTAATGTGTTCGTGTTGTAGTAGTGTGTGCACATCAGATGTCCTTCATATGCAGATGTTCCAGGGTCACGCAAGTGAAAAATCACAACCGCATTTTGGCAATGTTTAAGCAAAAAAAAAATGTTTTGTGATGGCTAAATAACATTCTAAATATTTATCCTCCCATGATGGAACATTTAATTTGCACCCCCTCTTTGGGGTTGAAAATATGGGACCTGTTATGGAGTACCACAGACAGTTGAGATGGACCAGGTGGCCTTTCACCTCAAGGCAGGCCTGCAAAAAGAGCTCATTAGCTATATCACAGGGCCTTCCCATAGGCCTATCTGCACACAAAAACCTTTCTCTTAGAAGCAAAAGGGACAATGCTCTCACGATTTTAAAAGGCATATACAGTAAAACATGTTTTACAGCCACCTAAAAAAGTAAAATTGTAATGAGGATATCTGAGAATGCCTCCTTTGGCAAACCTGTTGGATTTCCTGTTTTTGTCAAGAAAAAAGCCGACTCAAGTAAAGGAAGTTCCCCATTAAATATTTTTCTTCAGAAAAAAACACCCATAGTACAATAATCTTCTGACCCTCAAGCATGACAGCTTTGGTAGTAGGTTGAATTATTACATTCTGAAAAAATAAAGCCAGGAATATACTTTTTAGTTTTAAATGCATACATTGAATCATATTTAAACTACACATATTTCCATACATTTCAGTATGTATACAAGATGCAGTCATGTTTTTATATGATTTTAGTTACTCATTAAAAAGTGAGCATGTTTAATGCTGTTCCATTGTTCGTTATATTTTAGGCTTTCTCATCAGATAACATTGTTGTAATGTTGTTTTCATCAGAATGCTTTGATTTGCAGCTGAGCCTAAAGACTCCTCCAGTGATTCTAATAATTCTTAGTCATGTGTGTCCCCCAAATTATGATAATAAACCTCAGCCTTACTGGATCAAAGAAGTTTCATCCTGGCCATAGCCATACGGGTAGTTTTTGTAATAGCATGTTTACGTAGTTCATGGTGTGCAGTATCTTACTTGGCTAGGTGACAAGGTATCAGGCGCTCGTTTATGTAAAAAAAGTCTGGTACTGGCACTGGTTGAATGACAAAACGGCATTGTATGTAGGGGAAATGAAGGGGACTTTGTGAGCGTGCATGGCGATCGGCAGGAACGAATAGCTCTGTGCCAGGAAGAATGACAACTGTAAATCACGTGAGAATTATATCGTTGATGAATTAGGCTTTTGGCTAACACATCCTAGGATAAAGGGAATGTGGGGGAGCTGGGAATAGGGGCAATAAGGGAGGTTTGTTCGAGTACCAAGTAATGGCTGGAGATGAGAAGGGCTATATTCGGAAATGGGACTATAATGCACCCAGGCAGGGTAGCCTTTGGAACTTGCCTGCAAACCACGAGCATTGCCTTTGAGGGGCAGAGCTCCAGCCATAAAGGCAAAGCAAGATTATGTTACTTTAAATACCTGCAGCAACACTGCTTGGATGTATAGAACATGATTTTGCAATGCTCAGATGAGATAATATATTTGGAAGAATGGGCGCTGTGTCATGTGCAAAATGATATCATCAGAAAGTCACTGTTCGTCTCAACCAAAAGCCGTGTGTGTGGTTACAGCCTACAAGTGCAATACAGACCACTCGTAACGTTCCTGGATTCGTTACAGGGGTCTTGTTGCGTACCAAAAAAACAACACAATGTAGCCATGTTTTGCTTTGGGCCGAGTTCTTAATTCACAGAGGGTTGTGAATTTCAATCTCAGCTTGAGGGGTCAAACACAGCCCATCGTCAGCCTTCCCGTAAATTGAATGGGTACCACTTTTGGGGATGTTAACGGTGGTTGTGCTTTGCAGATTGCATCAGCCACATCAATCTGCAATTTGCACTCCTGACTCAGAGCCGCTAACGAAACTCAGCGCTGGCCAACACTCGTTTGAATACGATATGCCTCGTCTTTTATAAATATAGGACAACTAGCTTCTTTGCCCGTCCTAGGACGGACAAAATTGAGCAGAGTATAATTGTATCTTGTGTAAATTTAATGGCAGTGAATCTTGCACAAAAGTATGTCGTCAAACACTTCACCGCATTTCACTGTATCAAAGTATTAATGGCAGTGAATCTGGCACAAAACGAATTAATACACATTTCACTGCAGTTCAATGTAGCACTGTATTGATGGCAGTGATTCTTGCACGAAACTACGTCATAAAACACCTCACTTCATGTCAATGTAGCACTGTATATAACTGACCTTCAATTTGTTCAAATTCACTGCTCTGATACTTTATTCTCTTCTGCTTTCGGTCGCTGGGGTTGAAATAAATTGGAATTCGATGCAATATCTGGAAAATCACCGAGAAATGTCTATTTTACCATAATGTAGAAGCATAAATTAGACTTACCTTTTGTCTCAAGTGTTGAATAAATAAATAAAGACACCAAATGCACTTTGTTGCTGTGTATAATTATTTATTAGATTCACTTTCAATAGAGAAACGTGAAACTTAAAGCGAATTTACGAAAAAATGTCTTTCCGCTCGACCATTAAGTAATGCTCACCTGGTTCTAATAATTGATTGACATCCATGCATATATATGTATTCAAGTATGGAACAGTGTATGTACGGAGTAAATAACAGTAATTTTAACTTGGCTATTTATCAGGCAGAGCTACGTGTTCCTTCGTTTCTTAATCTGCTGATGCGTGCTGGAATGTGCAGGTGTGTTCACACACTTCAAATTAGTAAAAAAAATAATGCAGATAGTTACTGCGCTGAGCTTGCGGACTAAACTGGATGTGCCTTGGTAAGGACATTTAATATGGAATGTGGCCAGATTGACAGCTTTGGCTCTTTGTAATATAAAGTCATAAACTGACCATCTGTTTTCTTAGGGACCTTTAAAGTGAAGCTAATTCCTTCACAAAGCAATAAGAACGTGATTTTAAATGAAACAACCTTCTGTTATTCAGACGTCTCCCAGTGCTAAGGGGAGCGTATATAGTGCTGTGCTAAATCTTGACTTAAAGCTTTCGTGAATGCAGGAATTCATATTCTGTGACTCTTTCGGTGAAGCCACGTAGAAAGAAAAAAATATCACGACGTTTCGATCGCAACGCAAGCAATCGTCATCGGGTGAAAAATAGCGAGAGAGCTGCTGAGACAGGATGTTATAAAGGTTTGAGATGGGTGTAGCCCAAGGGTCATAAGCGAAGTGGGCGAGGGCTAGTGAAGAAATTTGCATGTAAATGTAAGATCGGAGAGAGCTGGGAAATCTCCATGACGACGAAGCTACGGAGGTGGCCATTGTATTGTGAGAGATTATATTGTTGGTTTTCGTAACCAGGCGGTTGGTGGGATCTCTATTGATTTTGAAATAGTTACTATCATTAAGTAGGTCCTGAATTTTGTTGTTGTATGTGGTTTTGTCCATGATGACAGTGGCGTTGCCCTTGTTGGCTGAGAGGATGACTATGTCATCTCTCTTTTTTCGTTGAGAAAGCTCAAAGCGCTCATCCTTGCTGATGTTGCTAATAGGTGTCTTGGCGTTTTTGAGGATTGCAGCGATTTCCGATCTTGCCACGTCTGCAGGAATGTGTCCCAAACCCTTAAGGGCTACGTCGACCTGGGCAATGATATCATAAACTGGGATGTGTTTAGGGGTGACTGCGAAATTCAACCCTTTAGCTAGAACTGGCTGTGATGTTTAGTAGTTATTTTCGACTCTCTGGTGTTACATTAGCAGGTTAAATGCCTTTACATTAACAGGTTAAATGTCTCACTAACGCAGCCACTGTTGCTCGTTTTCCTCGATGTGGCGGTGGCTCTACGATCTTACATTGACATGCTAATCTCTCACAATACAAGGGCCACCTCCGCAGCTTCATCATCATTGAGGTTGCCTAGCTCTCCGATCTTACATTTACATGCAAATTTCATCACTAGCCCCGCCCACTTTGCTTATACACAATACAATGGCCACCCCCGTTCCGTCATCATCGTGGAGGTCACCCAGCTCTCTCCGATTTTACATTTACTTGCAAATCACCTTTAGCCAGTTACTTACTCAGCTAGTTTTGGTGGCACCGGCTTCGCAGCAGCCTCAAACAAAATAAGAGATACCGTTGGGGTGGTAAGGCGCCCAGCCAGCAGCCAGCCGGGAAACTTGAGGCATAGATTAATCATTATAACCCAGGTTTTCAAGGGTCAATATGCTCTCGATTGATTATTTAATTAAATATTTAATTAAATATTAACGTGTTTGACCCATAGCTGGTAATAAGACTGGTTCTTGCTTTCAGCTGAATGATGGCCTTTGCCACATTGAAAAACTTGAAGATTATTTTTCTCATTTAACATTTTAAATTGCAAAGTACCGAAGAGCACCAGTATCAACTGTAATTAATTTAAACTAACAATTAATCCCTTGACGTTCTGTACTAAGTTCTTGTGGCCTTGCATCCAGATAATTGTTCAGAGCCAAATTCATATTCACCATGACATCTAAATGTTTTAATCGTAGCCACTTAAATATCATGAATTGCATTTTCTTTGTTAGATATCATGTATGCTTTGTTCAATTAAGGGAGAGAGACCATATATGCAAATATAGGGTTGTGCTTTACTTTTCATTTAATCAGATCATCTTAAATATACCCAATCTTCCTTGTAACTGCATAGCATGACCAAGGCATATCGTTATACTGTACATTATTTATTTGCCTTACGTTAATTATATGAAATTTTGTGATCAACACTTGAATTCCCACGATTATATGGCCACTGTATCTCTATTGGCTTACCAAGGATAAATATGGGGCAAACGAATGATTTGACTCAACAACATTGTTCAAATGTTAACAGCATTCCTCCCTGGCAGCTAGATAGGTCCCAAAAGTGAGAAAAAGGACAGTACAGTCCGTTCTCCTAAAACGCATCTTTTCATAACGTGAATAGTTTATAACACGATCGAGTTAACAGAAACACGTCGCGCGAGTAGGAATAAGCAGTTGTGCGACTGCCTCGGCATAGCATCGCACAAGGCATTGGGATGCTGCTGGATGCTTCGAGATGCTACCGACGCATCTCGGCCCTTGTTCAGCCCGCGTATGCATCTCACGTGTTATCGCGGACTGTGCTTTACCCTATATTATATATTATGACGAAATTTTTATATATCACGTGGCGTTCTTCGGGCACGCAATTACCGCGTTATAGAACAGACAGTACTTATAAATGCAACCCCCTCCCCCCCCAAGTGAAATTCTCAGAAAATCTTTTACTCAGACACTTGTTTTTAAGCAACTACAATGATGGACTTGGTCTCTTTATCAACAGCATCTCAGTCAATCTCGAGCAGATGAAGCTGACAATGACACGTCTTCAGAAGGACAGTGCTGTCTGTCACCTGCATATTTTCATATCTAAACTCAAAGTCGTCAAACAAGCGAGGGCAAAAAAATCTGCACAAGACGCAATTGTTAAACTTGTACTAGACGGCAGTGTGACAGACTGCGCAGAGAATGTTATCTCGTCAATCGGTCGGTTGTTTTTGTGCCCACATTGTCTCAGTGAAATGGAGAAGGATTTAATTCTCAAGAGCTGTTGTTATAAGGATAGGCTGAACATGTTGATCGTCTGGTGAATAACACGCGGGCATGTTTCGGTCTTGTGAAAGCACTGCAGTACGTAAAACAGGCTAGGCATGTGGGATATTCCAACATGTTCATTCTAATTTGTTTTCATGTGTTAATAAATTAATCTATAATTGTACTTCAGATGCATTACAAACGCTGTACAAAACACTATCTTATAATTCATATAATAACGTACAATACAACTAAAATACTGTAATTATTTAATGTTATGTATTCCTTGAAAACGATTTCAGCATCATCAACATTTGCCACATTAATTAAGTGATTTACTTTAACCAGGCTGTATAACAAAATTGTAATTGAATAATTACACCACCTAAACAAATATGAGGAAAAAGACTGGCATGTGATATACACCGATACACCCAAACAAAGTGGGACAAAGTCAGCCAAAGAGCTCGGCAGCAGAACAGTCAACTGACAACCAGACGGTTTTCATGAGTTTGAATCCCATTCCAGGGTTTATTCAGGGCATCATTTATCTGGGGTCAATAAAGTATGGACTGGAAAGTAGCAGCGGTTGTCCTGTCCAGAGGCTTGCACCGCACCATAGGGATGTTGCAATTTCCACCCCTATCTCAGGGTCACCAATGGAGATGAGCACCGACCCACGCTTCTTTGAGCCGGGAGAAACTCTTGACTTAAAAGTGGCACGGACAGGGTGCCAATGTGTATGTGTTGTGTGTGTAAACTTGGAAGTAGACTTCTCTCTTGAAGGCAACGCGTTTCTTTGATATAAACGATAACAATAGCTGTAACACTAAGGGTTATTGCCCCTGTAACACTACGTGGCACGGCCCCGTCACCCGATAACCTAAGGGAGGTTGTGCCTCCCTTCTAGCGGGCCCTACAGACTCCGGGCTACGCTTTCACGGTGGGTGGGTTACCCCAGGTTAACCAGTGCACCTCCCGCTCACTCTTCTGTCCGCCCCCTATCGGCCTGTGAGCGTGGTGACAGTGATACGACATACAGCGCCTTGGTATGGCGCAACATATGTACAACACAGGGTCCCTTTGTGTGAGTCTTGTATGCCGCCAGACAGCCCGGGGGCTCTGGGAAAGATTTGGCACCGAGCCCAAGTCCCCTCCCTTGTTTTCTTACTCCTCTTCTTCATCCTTTTGCCAGTGAGCTTCAAGCGGCGAAACTCTCGCCTAAGTGAAACAATATGGGGGGGAGGAGGGGGGCATTAGCGATGAAGCTGGACAGTGGAAGGGGGACAACTGCACTGCACGCATGCACAACACATCCCGCAGACCACACTTTCACCTTGTACCCATATACAGTGCTGTAGATGCAGGCCACTCGACACTATTGTGGTTTAATACGAGTAAACCGTTTTTCTCCCAAGGGCTGGGTAAGCAGATCACAGCTTTTTGAATAACAACCTGCAGAGAGCACGGGCTGGAAATGCTGTGACCGCCATTGCTCATTAACAATCACTGCCATGCCACTGATTGTAGTAAAACTATGAGATGTTAACGACAGTTAATACGTGAATTAAGTGGTGGACCAGTGGATTAGCACATTGTGCTATGAGCCCAGCCCCTTGAGTTCTATGCTAAGCCATGGCCAACATCAGTGGAAGATTATATCTGAACAGCTTCCAGAACTCTCCTTGACAAACCCATATTGACCAGCACTGTGACGTATGGCTAACTTAGCCCTTTGTGACCGACATGGTGTTGTCTGAACCCTGGAAAGTTCTTGAAGGCTGATTGGGATCAACATTATTAAATAAAATAGGATAAGTACTGGATGGAGTGCCTTTTTCAAGTTAAAAATGGGAATGAAAAAGCAGCACACTGGCGTTTGAAGGCTAAAGTGTAAATATATTGCATAGCACCAGCTGTGACATGGATACAAAAAAAACACACGGACACTGTAACTTTTGTTCTATATTATTTGTCAAAGTAAACAAGGATGCATTGAGACGTTTATGCTTATAAATCCACTGGGAGAAAGAAAAAGGTGCACACAAATCAATATACAAAGTACTTGGGCACTGATATTACCTGTGACCAGAAATCAAACTTAGTTTGGTGGGTTTATTGCGTAGGGTGCAAACCACTCCCGGTGTGATGCCTCCAAAATAAATCATGCTCTGTTTTTTTTTTACTGTGGCTTAACAATAACAAGAAATAAACAAGATAAACTAACCAAACACGAAAAGTAAGTAATGACACTTTCAGTTCTGAAACATGTACATTGTAGGTGTCACAGGTCATGCAGTCTAATATACTGTACATAAATCTAAATTTAAAAGGTTAAATAATGTCTGAACTTTAAACGTTGAATCTCAACTATCAACAGGCACACCTTTTAAATGTATTTTATGCACGACATACCATCGCTATACATATGACACCTATATGGGAACTTTTTATAGAAAGAGAGCACAAAGGGGCCTGTCATCCTTTAACTCTGTCACAAACAATCTTGAGAGCACTGGTTCTTAACGTTTACTGCAGCCTTGTACCCATTTGGCTCTCAACAATGTATTTTAATAAATACATAGGTTTTATGAAACAAAGTAGTTGTACTTATGTGGCCGTGCTTAATTTGTGTTTCGATGATTTACCTTCTAAAAAGATCTGGCCATGTCTCGCACCCTCTGAAAGGGCATCTCGCACCCCCAGGGGGTGCGTGCACCCCAGGTTAAGAACCACTGCTTTAGAGTGGGACCCAGTATCTTTTCATGAACCACATGCTTGGCATTCTGTCTCATTACCATGTCAGGAGGAGTTTAATTTGTAAGTCCCGTGGATAAAGCCTACTAATTTTAAACGGAAGAAACATTATCTTTCTGTCTGGGCTCTGACAGCCCTGCGTGCTGATCTGACCCGAGCAGCCATGACGTGTCGGGCACCAAGGACCCGGTGTGGCTTTGGGTTGTATCATCCAGCACTTGGTAACGTGCGCACTGATACGATAGGCATGCAAACGTCCATAAGTGGCATCCGAGGCTCACACAAAGGGACCTGTGTTGTACACACGCGTGGCATCCTCGCCGTGCCACTTTAAAGTCAGTGTTTCCCTGCTCAAAGAAGTGTGGGGCGGTGTTCGTCTCCATTGGTGACCCTGAGATAGGGGTGGAAATTGTACATTCCTGTGGTGTGGTGCGAGCCTCCTTATAGGACAACCGCTGCTACTTTCCAGAAAAATAGCAATTCATATGTTATTGACCCCAGAGAAATTATGCCCCAAATAAACCCTGGAATGGCATTCAAACTCATAACCGTATAATTAGTTGACTGTTGTGCTGCTGCGGTCTTTGATTGAATTTGTCCCACATTGTTTTGGTGTATATCACGTATTGTTTTGTTTTCGAGGTCGCGCTTCCTTTACTGACCACCTTCCACGACGCCGACATCTTAACGGCATGGTGTGAGGCTTAACAAATCTCCCCTACCTGAAATCGACAGTCACCAAAGACCCTTTTTTGCATTTTATGAAGATGTTGTCAGGCAGAATGTCACTGACAACTGCGTTTAGCTGCTACTCATTCACCTGAAGCAGCTTAACGTCACACGGGTTTTTTTCTCGCGAATACTTATCTAGGTTTCACCGAGAGAAATAGAAGACAGCATGTTCACGCTTGCCCACTAAAGTCACAATTGTGACCGTCCGCGTAAGTGGTACGCTCTGTGACGGTGTCATTCTCCGGCATTCTACATTCCTTGATGGGTAGAATCTGCACAATATCAGAATGCTTGCTAGGATGGGTATAACACTAAATGCGACCAATTAACAACAAGTTATCAAGAGCCAATCTTGGTAAAATGACACAACATTAATTTGTTAAAATGCAGTGTTGGAATTGTATATCATTGTGTCTAATTGTCTACACAATGTAATATCTTTCATAGACAGGTAAATGACTCATTCCTTCATCCTGTATGTGCATGCACAGCAGCTATAAGTGTAGTGACTGGGAATCTCACTGTGTTTTGCCGGGCCTGCGAGGCCACGGCGGGATTTATACTGTTGTGTGTACACCCCGGACACGGTGTGTAGTACCAGCCTTAGTGGGGGCTTGGGCGAACGCTGGTTCAGCGCTGGTTCAGCGCGGTGGCAGCATGCACAGCGTGCGGTGCGGGCTCCGGTTGAGAGAGCGAGAGAGTGTCAGCCAGCTAGGGTTACGTTGGGGGCATGATACTCTGGCTGACCTGGGGACATGTGACCGCGTGATACTGAAGGGGGGACCACCGGTGGAGGGGGCCAATGGGTGGTCACATGGTCTGAGAAGAACTCTCGAGAGCCTTCAGGCAAGGGCGAGAGAGATCGAGAAGGTGGGCGGGGCGAGAGGCGGAGCCAGCCCCAGCCCGGCCCGATATAAGGGGGGCCCTGAGAGGGGCTCGGGGTTCTTACTGTTGGAGAGGCAGGAGATCCACGTCAAGCTTGAAGAAGCCTCCAGCCACGCGGTCCGGGACCCAGCTTGTGGTCTGGACCGGGATAGTAGAACCGTGTCTAGTTCCGCTGTAGCGTGGTTAGTTGGGTGGTCACCACCCGAGACTATGTTGTGTTAATATCCTGGGGTATGTTGTGCTAAGAATTTAATAAAAGTGTTGCTCCCAAGACAACGTCTGCCACTCAGTTGGACTCACTAAATAAACATAACACATCCGTAGCCAGATGTGGTTGCTGTGTCTGACAAAAAAAGACTGACTGTGTGTGGGCTTTAATTGCCTCGTTCCCCAGGAAATCTCAAAGCAGGAAAACAAAACCGATGAAGTCCCAGGTATGTGGCCGGGAGTGAAAGGGATGTTGACATTCTCCCATTTCTATACATGGGACACAGTGCATTTGCAATGAGGGACACTGTTCCTCAAACACACCCTGAATTGTAAACAAATCATAAAATGCACCTGGCAAGTGTGGTGGGCTATCGCCTGTAGATATGGTAGCTCACTGCAGTGTTAACAAATGAACACGCACGTTTTGGGCAAAGTCTAATTATGATGTGAGCAATGGGTGTCCATGAAGAAGCCATAAAAATCACTCAATTTACTGAAATCGAATGTTCCCTGTCCGTATTCAAGTAGTAACTTGCCATTTTCCAAAAACGGAATCTTTTTTCTCGTAACGGCCCCAACTGGTGTCATCGTTTATTTGCCGCCGTCTTCACAGACGGCACCTCCCTCCACTTCTCTCTGCCCTCCGCCGGTCTCGCCTTCGTTTCCGTAATCTGTCCATCGACTTCTTGCTCTACTATCTCCGGATCTCTGAAGAGGTGTTCATCCTTGTGTTATGGCCTCTTTTTTTAGACAACTGACAGGTTTCGTGGATGAGGTGTCCATGATTTGGACACCTATATTTTCGTGTATGTACGTTGAATTACTTTCACACCATATGCAGCCAACCGTGCTAATCGGAGGTATTGGAAACACTCACTGTTCTGTCAATGATCTAGTATCTGTCTATAACTCCACATCTTAAATGCTTTGATCTATTGTTGCTCATTTTACTTGTGATATATATGTAGATGTATGTATATGCCTGTCATCTGTCCTCCGTGTACCCTTGGCCACTCCGTGCACTCTTATCCTTTGTCTCTCTCATTCCTACAACCCCGATCTGTAATGCATTTTAAGACATTCTGGAAATATGCCTAGATTCAGTGGCTCACAGCCAATGCTCTATGGCCCCGAGAGAGATTCCTATTAAATCTTTCTCAAAAACCATGGTTGATGTGCCCTGGCTAAATTGGGCTGCCCGAACATCTTTCAACACTTATTGTGTCATCCGTATCGGACAGAGATTAACAGTGCATGGGATTTAAAATAAGACTGTACAGTGGAACCTTTTTCGCAGTTAATAGTTGTGCATATACTGTTATGATGTTACCCATTCTATATTAGGGGAACCCACTGCAGACAGTCTGAAGTTATGGAATACAGTACCGTTATAACATTTTTAAGTGCATGTAAAGTAGTTATAAATAATCTACAGTATCCATAATTCACGCGATGGGTTGTTTTAAACTGTAGTGACAGGGTATTTAAACAAAAAAAAACCCATAATTAGCTGCCTTTAAGGGGGGTAAACCTTGTTCTGCATGGTTACGGTAATATGAGAACACTGTAGTGAAAAACTTTGACAATAGCTAATAAATCTAACGAACACGTACAAAGAAATTGCTGAGGGCACACAGCATGCCCAAGCGTGTAATATTGCCATTCACATTGACAATGTAACCACATTAAAGGTTGATTGATATGGATGTTATTTTCTAAATTTCAATCCTTCATGTTAGAAAAAAAGAAAAATTACTTGAGAGCTTATTTAATAATTTGCAGTCCTTTAGCGTATAACATTATGTCTATTTTATGTACGTGTAGTGTACCGAACGAGCAAGCGGAGCGAGCAGACACGCAAGCGGGAAAATCACGACGGATTTACGGGGTGTCGAACGCGAGGAGTTCTGTTCAATAAAAAGTGACACCGGAGAAAAAGAAGTTGTCTGCGTGAAATAAAAACACTACATATGCATTAATCATAACGCATTGGCATGTGCATGCTAAAATGAGCGTATTGTGAGCATGGGAATCACCTTTACTTAATTGTCGCCGTGTCACATGCCTATGAAACAGCATACAGTTAAATTAATATTGTTGGTGGAAATGTCGAAATCACCACTATTTTCTGAGAATGTATCTGTTTTCTCACACACTGAAAGAGAAAAAAAACTTTCACCAGGTCCTTGGAATTATACATTAACGAAATAACATATCACCGCACCTCCGATTAGCACGGTTGGCCACGTATGGTGCGAAAGAAGTTCAACATACATACGTGTTCGTGTTGCAATAGGATGGCATTTTAAAGTTGACTGCTTCACCAAACTAGACCTACAGTGGGCAGATTTATGCAAAACATTTGCCAGGAAAACAACTCATGCATATGCAGTTGTAGTGTTTGTACATCTGTAGGACTTGAAATATCACGCGCCAGGCGTTCTGTTGCTAGGCAAGCGAGCAGAGTACAGTGGGAGCATCTGAGGACACGGTTGTTGTTGTCGTGGCATTAAGGGGGGGGGGGTCGTTAAGAGACGCAACAGGTGTTAGGGGTGACTGAGGACGCAGGCCGGTGATTGGTCAGGAGGGTGAGTGGTTAATGACTGGCGCCGGCCTGGCGGCAATAACATGGTCACGTGAGGCTGGGGGCCTGGGGGCGAGTAGCAAAGCGGGGGATGAGATAATTGATTGGGACTGCTTGGTGCGGGGATAAAGGGCACAGCGTAACGGAGAGACGGGAGTCTTGGTTGGGATTGGAGCTGGAGTGGTTGGTGCCCGGGACAGAGACGGAGCAGCAGTGAGCAGGAATAGATACGATAAGGATAGAGAGAACACAGTGTACGGTAGCAGTGAGAGTGAGCGAGCGAAGTCGCGGAGCGGAGCGAGCGAACGGGGAGACATGGAGTGTTGTTAATGGCGGGTTGTGCATCGGAGCGAACAGAGAGACACGGAGCGATGGTGTGGAGGAAGTGTGAACTCTACGCGTGAATAAACGAGACAAGAAAGACAACGAGAGTACGAGTCCTACACATCTATCGATCGATATATATAAAAGTCAAATATTGTCTGTGGGTTTGTTTGTGGGTTTGTGTGTTCGCGCGCTTGCGAACGATTTGCCTCTCCAACGGTGGGGTTTAGGTAAAAATTAATAGCCAGGTACCAAGCCGTAAGCCTCGCAGTGAGCAAGCGCTATTCCTTCTTCACATCCGTCAACTTTAAATTGAATACCTAGTGTGGTATGTGAAGATCACCACTGAGGAGAAAAAGATGGCCAGGCATGGTGTTGGCCACCCACCCCCTCGTGTGCCATGCTGGCCTTCATAGGTGCTTGCTAACAGCACTTGCCCCTACAGTCTGTTCAGGCTCCCACGGAGGATGTTTGGTCTTTGCCACCACCAACCACGTTATTTTCCTGCTAGGATATCCTTATATTGCTCAATTATAAGTAGGAAATAAGTAAACACTGCTAAACATAGATCTTTATTTACATTCACATTTGGTGCAACTGCGTGCAATTCAGAGCAATTACCGCTCTGGATAATTGCTCAATTTAAGAGGTCAAAGGAACCATGGTCATTAAAAACTAACTCTGGATATGGGCACAAGATGTATGTAAATATGAACATCTTGTGCTCACACATGAGTGACAACAGCAAAGCATGGAGGCAGGATATTCCCAGCCACCCTGCTAAAAAGAGTAATGTCCATTCTATTATGATATACTGATATTTTTATTCTCAGAGCTGAAATTTTGTCAAATGAAGTGGCAAATACATACCTGTCAACCCATACAGTTTACCCGTATTCTTGTACAGGGAAATTGAGTTTTCAGATCCATTCGTGTCAATACGGGCAAAAAAAGAGGTGTTTCTCCATTGTGATGGGACTTTGTAGGATGAACGTTGAGATATATAAGGGCATGGTGTGACCAATTCGGTCTGAATTTGTCTGTAATAAGGTAGGCACTGATAAGGGGTTGACAGGTATACAAATGTATTTTTTCGGGCAGTCATTGGTGCATGCGTAGTGACATTACGGACTTCACTGTGTGGTGCCGGCCCTAGAGAGGCACGGCGTGCGATGTACTCGCATCGCGGACATCACGTATGTAGCGACATCGTGGATGTCACTGCGTATTGCCGGCTCTAGCGAGGCACGGCGTGCAATGTATTGACATTGCGGACACCCGTATATGTGGGTGTAGTACCAGCCCTAGAGGGGCTCGGTGAGCGCTGATAGAGAGCGCTGAGTGGCACCACGCTCGGCGTGCAGTGCTGTCCCCTATAGGAGGGAGTGTGAGAGTGCCGGCCATGCATGGGGTTAATGTAGGCCATGGCACTCTGGTTGACCCGAGAAGGCACGTGACAGGTAAATCTACACAGGGGCTCCAAGAGGGGGTTAGGGGTGGTCACGTGTCGGGGAGAGATCCTGCTCGAGGATTCGAGAAGGTGCTCGTGGCCAAGGGCGGAGCCAGCCACGACCAGTGAGGATATAAGCCGGGTCTCCAGAGGAACCGGGGTTCAGCGTTGCTGTTGTTATCCTGAAGATCTACGTTCTACGTTCTACATCCTGAAGAGCCACCAACACGTGGACCTGGACCCAAGCTGTGGTCCGGTCCTTTGTAGCTTTCTCTCAGTGCAACTAGTGTAGTTAGCCTGGTGGTCTACCACCATAGGTTGTTATCCGGTAAAGGGGCAGTTATCCTTTTGTGTTGATATCAATAAATGTGTTGCCTCCAAAGAGTACGTCTGCGACTCAGTTGAATCCACTACACATGTATTCAGACCATCATCTCACGAATACCCAATACTGTATCATATTATTCAGCATTAAAAACAACCTTAATGAATATTATTCAGCATGTATTTATGTATATTTAACTTATTTTTCAGTGTATGTAGCCTACCGTGCTCATTGGAGGTGCGAGGGGAAGGACAAGCTAAACACAAAAAGCAGTTCTAAAGAAGTTAGTTTTCAATTTAGCATACTAAATAATAAAGTCAAAATGTATTTCCAGATCAAAATCGAATTCATTGTATCTCTTAATTAAGGCACTGGTCAAATCCACTGTAGAAATTATTACTACAATCAAGATGAACACATATTCTTGAGTCTTTCGGCAAAGTCACGTAGATAGGTTCAAAGAAAATAACAAAATAACAAAAAAACTACGACGTTTCGATCGCAACACAAGCAATAGTCATCTTTTTTCTCCTATCTACGTGACTTTACCGAAAGACCCAAGGATATGAATTCCTGCAGTCACGAAAGCTTTAAGTGAAAATGAACACACTCAATTTAATTCCAAAAACGTAGAAAGGAAAACAATTATTTAAACTATGTGAGGGCATGATCACTATTTAAGCTGCAGTCCTTCCAAATGCGCATATTTTACAAACCCCCCCCCCCCTTCAAACTTTCATTAAAGTTATTTTATCAAATGGTGAGAAAAAGTTAAACAGGTCCACTGAGTATCATGTGAAACTTGTTGGCCGAGTCCTTTGAGTAATTCCATATTTTTGGGTTTTTTGGATTCTTTGCATTGTTGAGGCCGTCTCAGGGGTAATTCTGTAATAGTTCCCACCTCCGTCGCAATTCATGAGAACATTTTTCAACAGCTTTTTACAATTCCTCATCTCCCACCAGCACCATTTCTGGAAATGTTTTTTGACTGCCGTTTTTCTCAACTCCCAAACCCCCCCCCTCTTCCTCATTTTGGTAATTGTCAAAGGAAACTTTTTTTTTTCGCCACTGCATCCTTAACTGTCTGGTTGGATATCACATGCTTCCTAGGCTTGCCCCAGACCCACGTGAAGTCGAGGAAATGACATTGTCTGGTATAAAACAGAACATTCAAAAGCAGAAGTATCAAAAGCATACTCTGGAAAGAATTTCAATTTGAGCCACTTCCCATTATTATGCAGCTGTAAACTCTTTGTAGTCCACCAAAGAAGAACTACTCGGTAAATATGGATATGCAACAATCACATTCAAGTAATGTAGATACTTTATAGTCAACGATAGAGAAGGTATCATTTATAAATTGTCATTTGGCAGTAAAAATCTCCTGCAAAGATAACTCAAAGTAAAAGTGTACCAGCACATGGAATTGCAAGGTCTGCCCTGAGAATGATGATCTGCAGGTGACATCAGATATGTAACTTATATGTGAATTATTTAATTGAAAGCATTGGTAACATAATCTTAAATGATCAAGGTTGACTAAGTGTTCCTGTTATCAAAGATTACTTCTCCTTCCACACTCGTTGACTTCGCCGCTGCAGGATACAGACTCAGCATCTCACACTATTTAAAGGCACTTTTTTTACACGTTCTAGCTTCTTCCGTGCATATCAACTTTTCAGCATCCAGCCTTGACAGGTGGTAGCCGGGTGGCTCAGAAGTCAGAGCGCTGAGCTGGCAATACTTAGACACTAGGTTCGAATCCAGGTGGCTGTCTGTGATGAAACTGGTTGCTCAAGTGTAGTGAGTTCATGGTCTCATGCCAGTCACCAACCACTGCACAACCATCATCACATTCAATTTGGCTAAATTCCAATTTCAGAAATTATACTGTCCTGTATATATTGAAACGAACATCACTCTCTCTGGCAGAGTGGTTGGGAACATGCTTTCCCCTGTTGAGCAGAGTTCACTTGAAAATGTTTCTGGGGTAGTTCTGTGGTATCTGCTTCTGTAGGCCATTCTCTAACAATGGGTTGCCCTTCTCTACTCTGCAATGCATATAAATTGATTGTTTTATGACATGACACCGATAGCACAATTGGGATAAAACTGGGAACCAAAAAGTTTCCAGCTTTGAAACCTATTAATGTTTTGTCTCTCTTGATTAAAAGATAAACAGGTACTGTCATTTGTAATTTTGATGGAGACCAGTCCTTGAAAGGAACTCATGTCATTGGCACCTGGTCGTTGTATGAATGGCTACGTATCTTCAATGAACATCTTCCCACAACAAAATGTTGGCCAAGAATTCGAATATTTACATTTATAGCTTGTTATACAGTACACACATCTTTACACCGCAGTGCACTCAATGTACACGAATACCTATCTTACAAAGACCATTCAATAGACAGGATTGCACTTTGTGTTTATAGTCCTGCACATTCATTAGTGGTATTCGTGCATTTGTCACGACTGTATTTCCTATGTTTTCGTATTGGTGATCGGGGCCAGTGTTGTCATACACCACTCGCCACTGATATCAAACGTGGCCCAGGATTTGAACTCGGGTGGCCGGGTTGATAGCGCAGCACTGCGCTAACCGCTGCGCCACCAACCCCCCTCTTGAGACCTTGTTGTCGCCTAACCATTTTACAAAAGCCCATCTCTCTCTGACTTGCATCGCGAACGCGTTTACAAGCGTGGGCCGGTTCACGCGAGCTCCACCGCGTCACGTGGCAGCCCGGACGAGGTTGAGTGTCCACCCGGTGGCTTCGAGGAGATGTACGTCGATTCCAGTTCGGCACCATGGAAAGTGGCTCATTCATCTTGCACGTAAAATTACAAACACTGCGTCGCAATGTGCCGTGGACTCTTGGTTACCGTATTATGGGCGGCGCATGATTTGCTGACATTACTCTGTGATAGATTACTGACGTTTCAACAATGAGTTATTGTACACCACTTTAAAACACCACTGCCTTTTCGTACTGAATATACCGCACATAGTTTGAGAGAATAAAATGGCACTTACGTTTGGTTTAAAATAGATTTTAAACGCATTTATCACTCGACTAACTCAAGCCATTAGATCTGTATGTGACAAAGCAGAAAATGCCAGTCCCTTACACTTTTTTAATATAAAACAATTTTCCTGAATTCTCTTGGGGTCGCTAAGTTACGACCGCAACTATTACGTGAGAAACACGGCCAGTTTCATGACAGGCATGGGATTTGTGTGTTATTTCTTCATGATGGGTTCGTCTTGTCACTGGCAGATTTGATAATAATGTGTGCGTGGTTGCTGTTCAGTGAACGTGACTGTGATATGTTGTCGTCCTTCAACCGCACATCCGATTAGCACGGTGTGTTACGTACGGCACGGAAGAAGTTCAACATACAATATCTACATTCACTGGGGCAAGATTTTGGTGCGATGGAGTTCTGGCTGGGAATGCAATGCCCACCATGCCCTCTTGCTGCTCTCGTGCACTCAAAGGGGTTGCTTTGTGGTGGTACCCGCACTCTCACAAAGCACATTGCATTGGACTTGCAATGCGGGGCTCTGCTGACCTTGAAAGACCCTGTACGAGTCCACGGTTATTATTTCCCACCAGCCCGCCCGCCCCCCAAACAAAAACCATGGATCAACTACTTTATTGACGCAAATTGATTACCGCCCACGTGTTCAGAACTGTTTGTTCCTTCCCCGTAGTTGGAAGTTTTCGCCCACACAACTGTGGGGTTACCTGTCAGCTACTGAGCAGATGCTACTGTGGTATGCAGTAGTCAGGGCAAAACCATGAGACCTTGTTGAAAGAAAACACCCCCATTGCAAGTTGTTGACGTCTGGGAGTTAGGGAGTGAATAACTTTGTTGCCCAAGGCACCCAATGTGGTAGTGTATGGTACAGTATCACACGACTGTACTCTACTTGCTGCAGGGCTGTACAGACTTAATATCCGCAACCTATCGGGCGGGAAAGGTGAATGCAGCTTTCATTTTAATAAGATCTAACAGTATTTGTTCAACCGGTACAACTTTTTTGTAATATTGTATGAAACTCATCACATTCAGGCTGCAGGCTGTACTTAACACGATTTAAAATGTAAAAAAGCATATGAATATACACCTATTCGCAACCATTGAAATAACATGGACACCCTTCAACAGTCAAAAAGTTGTGGGAAATCATCTCTTTTACATTAAAAGTAAAGTTATAAAATGTTGCTGGCGCATTGCATTGTGGGAAGGTTTGTTTACGGTACAATCCAGAGAACAATGCATTCACCATCTGAACAGAACACATTTTTACTGCTCTACATTTCCTGAGGCAGAGAAGTTTGAGAAATAAAATTAGGTACTGTACACACAGTATATGAAACTAAACGAAACGAAAAAGGCGTAAGTTTTGCTTAGCACTCAATAATAAAGTAATGTTTTAAGTTAAAGTGAGGTGTTCATTCAGTCCTGCCGGCTGAACAGTGTTCATCAGGTGTGCTTCTGCACCACTGACAGCATCACCAAATACTGTTTTATAACAGGCGACGTTTTGGGCAATGGTCCTTCATAGCACACATCGATGTTGAGACTGACAGGACATTGTAGCAAGTCAGACAGGCTAGCCCATCAACCTTCATCAGCCAAGATCAATCCACTGATAGATGCAGGCCTCCCAACGCCGCCTTTGTCGCATATCACGATGCAATAATCCATCCATCATCTGCACCCACCAGCTGATTTCATTACTCCGATATTATTCTTGAGCATTGCCAAACTTTTCTTAAGTTTCGACGATGTCATTCAATTAGGTATGCTCTCTTTTCCACGTGTGCCGCTTTCTTTCTCAATGCCCAGGTAGCCCTTGCAAAAGAGGCAACTTTCAGGCGTCCCAATAGGGTTGTTTGATCGAGTTAAAGGATGAGGCGATAACTATTTTTATTTTACCAGGCACGGCCCACTGAACTACAAAGTTATTTTTGCAGAAGCGACCTGGCCCCAAATGATAGCTTCAACGAAAGTGGCTTATCACGTGGACATTTATAGCAGCAGCCACATTCTCTAAACGCACGTTTCCAAATGTGGAAGGAAAACCCGGAGGGTCCCGGAGGAAAACATCTACGCGACCAGAGGGAGAGAGACACGCAAACTCCAAATATACAGCATCGAACCGACACTCGTGTGATTCCAACCGTGCACCTCCAGGAAACGAAAACTAAATTTTGATTTAAAGCTTTCGTGACTGCAGGGATTCATCTTCTTGGTTCTTTCGGTAAAGTCACGTAGAAGGGAAGTAATAAAATAATAAAAATAAAACATAATAAAATTATTCTCACGACGTTTCGGCCGCAACGCAAGCAGCCGTCCTCAGGTGAAAACCAGGTCCGTCGAGGCGACAGAGTCTGAATGCCTCGACGGACCTGGTTTTCATTATGTTTTATTTTTATTATTTGATTACTTCCCTTCTACGTGACTTTACCGAAAGAACCAAGAAGATGAAACGAAAAGTTGTCTTCAGCGTTCGTTCATATGCTAATGACCGTGATTGACCCCTACCCCTGCTACGTCACAATGGGCGGGAGGGAGGCACCCAATCTCGGCCAAGTTCACGCCCTCATCCCGAGCGTGCAGCAGCAGCAGCAACAACGTGCGCAGAACGTCGCGCAAATGCGCGCGGTCCCTCGCCCGTGTTGTTCGTTCCGCATCGGAGAGCCGTGGTAGGGGAGGGGCTTGGGGTGGTGGAGGGCGAGGGGAGGGGCTTGGGGTGTAGGGGGAGGGGCTTGGGCTGTGGAGGGCGAGGGGAGGGGTGTAGGGGAGGCGAGGGGAGGGGCTGGGGGAGTGGGGTGCGGACTCTGTGTTAGGGGCTGGGGTGTGGATGGACTAGGTGGGGGGGGGGGACTATGGGGGAGGGGTTGGGGGACGAGGGGAGGGGTTGGGGGACGAGGGGAGGGGTTGGGGGACGAGGGGAGGGGTAGCAAAGTGGGCGACTGGGGGAGCGACTGGGTTTTGGGGAACGAAGGGGGGGGGGGTAACTGGGGGACGAGGGGAGGGGCTGTGGGCCAAGGGGAGAGGAAGGGGAGTGAACGACTCGGGGAGGGGCTGGGGAGTGAGTGAACGAGGGGAGGGGTCTGGGTGCGAGGGGAGGGCCCGGGGAGTGAGTGAACGAGGGGAGGGGCTGGGGAGTGAGTGAACGAGGGGAGGGGCTGGGGAGTGAGTGAACGAGGGGAGGGGCTGGGGAGTGAGTGAACGAGGGGAGGGGTCTGGGTGCGAGGGGAGGGGCTGGGGAGTGAGTGAACGAGGGGAGGGGCTGGGGAGTGAGTGAACGAGGGGAGGGGCTGGGGAGTGAGTGAACGAGGGGAGGGGTCTGGGTGCGAGGGGAGGGGCTGGGGAGTGAGTGAACGAGGGGAGGGGCTGGGGAGTGAGTGAACGAGGGGAGGGGTCTGGGTGCGAGGGGAGGGGCTGGGGAGTGAGTGAACGAGGGGAGGGGCTGGGGAGTGAGTGAACGAGGGGAGGGGTCTGGGTGCGAGGGGAGGGCCCGGGGAGTGAGTGAACGAGGGGAGGGGCTGGGGAGTGAGTGAACGAGGGGAGGGGCTGGGGAGTGAGTGAACGAGGGGAGGGGCTGGGGAGTGAGTGAACGAGGGGAGGGGCTGGGGAGTGAGTGAACGAGGGGAGGGGTCTGGGTGCGAGGGGAGGGGCTGGGGAGTGATGTGAACGAGGGGAGGGGCTGGGGAGTGAGTGAACGAGGGGAGGGGTCTGGGTGCGAGGGGAGGGCCCGGGGAGTGAGTGAACGAGGGGAGGGGCTGGGGAGTGAGTGAACGAGGGGAGGGGCTGGGGAGTGAGTGAACGAGGGGAGGGGCTGGGGAGTGAGTGAACGAGGGGAGGGGCTGGGGAGTGAGTGAACGAGGGGAGGGGTCTGGGTGCGAGGGGAGGGGCTGGGGAGTGAGTGAACGAGGGGAGGGGCTGGGGAGTGAGTGAACGAGGGGAGGGGTCTGGGTGCGAGGGGAGGGCCCGGGGAGTGAGTGAACGAGGGGAGGGGCTGGGGAGTGAGTGAACGAGGGGAGGGGCTGGGGAGTGAGTGAACGAGGGGAGGGGCTGGGGAGTGAGTGAACGAGGGGAGGGGCTGGGGAGTGAGTGAACGAGGGGAGGGGTCTGGGTTCGAGGGGAGGGGCTGGGCAGTGAGTGAACGAGGGGAGGGGTCTGGGTGCGAGGGGAGGGCCCGGGGAGTGAGTGAACGAGGGGAGGGGGCTGGGTTCGAGGGGAGGGGCTGGGCAGTGAGTGAACGAGGGGAGGGGCTGGAGGAGGCGCCCCCCCCGTGGCTTGCGCTGAGCTGCGCGTTGTCCATTCCCCAGCGCCCGAGCGAGGAGGCTCCGAGCGCTGGTCGTGACTCTGGTGCCAGAGACGAATTCGGGTGAGTCGCACGGTCTCACCGTCGACGTATCTCGCCATTCGTACCATCTCCTTCATCGCGACCATTCGTTGTTGGCTTACTTCTCTGTGTCTGCTTTGAGACCGTAAAGCTGTCAGAGCCGTCGTCTACGAGCGCATCGAATTGCTATGTGTAAGTGCCGAAATGCCTAACGCGGTGGTGTAGCGCCGTAGTTGATCTCAACTCGTGATTGTTAAAGGTTGCTTGTAGGAAAGTTCAGAGGTCGTGGGTGCAAATGCTACTCGAACCCTGTTACATTACTTCGGTGGTGCGTGTTCTTCATCTACAACACACGCTGCTGATCTCCATACGTAGTTTGCTGGCTGCAGTTTCTTTGAGTTCAAGACCCCAAACCATCTCGCATTGAATCGTTCTGCCCGTGGGTGTTCGCGTGAAGACGCCACGGTGACGTGAACACTGTTGTCACCGGACAGCCCAAACGACTCATCGTGCTGGAAGGAAGAAGCCGCCGACATGAGTTCGACTCTGGGCATCAGCCTGTACGCGAGCCGCAAGCGCAAGAAGCCCGTCCAGCGCAGGTACATGGCACGACTTGACGACTACTACCTTACCTGTCACCCACTACTCAACTACAACATCATCTGTTACCCACTACCTTACCTGTCACCCACTACTCAACTACAACATCACCTGTCACCCACTACTCAACTACAACATCATCTGTCACCCACTACCTTACCTGTCACCCACTACTCAACTACAACATCACCTGTCACCCACTACTCTACTACAACATCATCCGTTACCCACTACCTTACCTGTCACCCACTACTCAACTACAACATCACCTGTCACCCACTACTCAACTACAACATCATCCGTTACCCACTACCTTACCTGTCACCCACTACTCAACTACAACATCATCTGTCACCCACTACTCAACTACAACATCATCTGTCACCCACTACCTTACCTGTCACCCACTACTCAACTACAACATCATCTGTCACCCACTACTCAACTACAACATCATCTGTCACCCACTACCTTACCTGTCACCCACTACTCAACTACAACATCATCTGTCAACCCGTTATTCACCCGTCTCATCACCCACTCAGCATCCACCTTACGCTTGAACCCCCCTTGCCAATTCGACAATCCCCTCACCTGTCTCGTCGCTCTCTCCCCCCCCCCCCTCTTCCTACAATCCACTCACCTGTATATTTACTTGTCTGCCAGTCCACACTCAAATGTCTCCCCATTCGGCTTCATGTTCGCTCACCTGCCTGGCCAAGCACTCACCTGACTCTCACCTGTACTGCTATCCACTAAACCGAATACCCACTCACCTGTTATACACATTCTCACCTATCTGACTTATCAACTTACCTATCTGACTACTCACCTGCCTTTGCGACAATTCACTCCCGTGTCTGATTATATACTCAACGCTCTGCCCGTCAACTTGCATGTGTAGTGACTTGTACCCTGTCACTGTGTGGTGCCGGGACTTAATTACAGATCAATTTAGACCTTGTTGGTCACCCCGTGCCCCTTATAAATATCAACGTTCATCCTACAAAGGCCCATCACAAGGGAGAAACACAAACAAATAGACAAAGTTTTTTTTCTGCCCGTATTGAAACGGCTGTACGTGTATGGACCTGAAAACTCGATTTCCCTGTACAAGAATACGGGGTAAACCGTATGGATTGACAAGATAAACTAGGGTATTTGTCTTGCTTCCTGACTTCCTGAATGCCCACCAAACCTCCTTGACCTACCTGCATGTTCACCCGAAACTCTGTCCGGTCAATATGCCTATCTGTTTATCCATTGAGCCCCTGTTGTTGTATCGCTGCATTTCTGTTCGCAACAGTCTATAATACAATGGCCACATTTACAAGACTGTTAACGATTACTAGATTAAATAGACACGGTGTTGTGTCTATCGGTTAATCGCTAATGTATTAAGAAGTACCTCTACTGCATATGTAAAATTGATGCGCGTATATTTTCAAGATGTTATGACACTGGCTTCATATTTGAAAACAGCGATCCTGTACAGCTTTCACACAAGGACGCGTAATATTACACTGGATGCTCTATATTCTGCAAGACTCACAACACCCCATTTCATTTCATAAAAATGTTGAATGAGAACGATCACATTGTTGTTGCCCTAAAAGGAGCTGGGCCCTTTTTTGTTTACATTATTTTCAGGGTTGTTGGCGGGAATTTGTTATGAAATCATGATGCGTGAAAAGCTGGTCGTTTCGTTTTGTTGGTGTCAGCCCTAAACTGGTTTTTGAGCACCCATTGTTCCAAACTTCCGTTCAACCCCACGGTGCAATTTGTATACAGCCTTTTGAGATGTAATGGTGGTGTGTAGTTCACCCAGAAATGCTCGTCTTTAAATAGGACTGAGCGATGCAGACACCTTTTTTCGATATCTTACCTTTAGCGGAATGTGTGTTGTTTTACGTTAAAAACACGGTGTAGCTGTCCGATACAGTATGTATTATTATTGTACTGCATGTTATTCAGCATGAAATCTGACGTTTCACTCCATGTGCCGGGAGTTTCTTTAGGAATTCAGTTCCTGAACATGATGCCAGCACATGGAGTGAACCGTTGGACATCATGCCAAACACATGGTACAACCCGAAAACGTAACAGAATGCTAAAGCCACCGCATTGTTTACAAGTCTTACCTTGTGACACAATAATATAATAGCCCCCCCTCCCCCTTAACTTGTATTTAAGAGCTTGTCTCTTGGATTTTGCCTCACTTGATACAGTAAATTTAGCTGTGACGGTCCCACCTGATGACGGAGACTTGTGTTGCCTCCGAAACGTCGTGATTTATAATTTGATTTCTATTATTATTTCTATTATTGTAATTTTTATTATTTATTTTTACCTACGTGACTTTACCGAAAAAACCTAAGAGTACACAATAATATATCTGCACTGGAACATCATTTCTGTTGTGTTTTTATGCTGTCACAAAAGATGACACCATTTGTATACATCTGAAGTGTTGTTGAAGACGCGTGGACAACGGGGTAAGGCACACGTATTTATTTACACAAAGGGCTTACAGTACTAGAGGGATGTATCGGCCCCCTCACCCGTACAACTGGGAATTCACCCCTAGCTAGCCTTCCTAGCTGAGTCCTCCGCTAACGGGCTAGGGGAGGCTGTCTGGCCCGACACTGGTTAGTCGGGCTACGGTACCCGGAATCCCAGAGGTCTGACTCTGGTTCCGGGACCACGCCACTGGCTCCAGCCTGCACTGCCCTTACAAGGGCGGCGTCCCAGGGGGAGTCCAGGGCCTATCTGGCTGGTCTTCTCTCTTCTCTTAACTACTCTAAGACTGAGCCCCGAGCTCTCTGGCTCAACCCTTTTTATACCCCGTTAGAGGATCGAAACCCCCCTCACGCCGTCCAGTACGGACGTCGTTGCGGGCACCACCCCGTGTGCTCACGGAGACCCCGCCCACTGTGTCTGTTTTCCATTAGCCCCTATGTAAACAGCCCTACACAAACAGACCCTCTGTAACAGCCCTACATCACCCCCCCCTGTACAGCTCGCAGCCGTCCCGGCTGCAACAACTTTCAATAAAGGTTATTCAACCCCTGGATCCCCGCGTGTGCCTTAAAAAAACGTTTTTAACGCTAACTTGAAGGAACCAACAGTAACAACAACAACAACGACAATGACAACAACAAAACCCTCAACCCCGAAAGGGAACAATCCGACGCACCCCCCCCCGAATAAATACGGATACCGTAAGAACGAGCTATATACAATTTGTAGCGAAGCCACAATGCACACCAATGGGCAGGGGACACCCCCCCCCCCACACAACACACAATGAACACAACATATATATACAAATCTTGCGGTTCCTCAACAGTCTGCGCATTTTTGCGCGTGTCCTTGCGGTTTCACAACAGTTTGCGCATTTTTGCGCGTGTCCTTGCGGCGGGCCCCTCACACGGGGGAACCCCGGGTGGCGGACCGTCAGGTGGCAATCGTCCGTCCGGGAGCGGGGCCTCCTCTGATGCCTCGTGACTGTTGGTATCCCCAGAAGGGGTGGTCGGGCGTGAGCCCGTCAGTCTCGATGCACCTGGAGGTGGCACGGCCGGCAAGGCATTAGGTGAGCGCGGTGGGGACGGACCTAGTGAGTCGGTCGACCCCCCACACGTCTGGCCACGCATGTGTGAAGTGGGTTTGTGTGCCGCGACGAAAGGTTTCAACCGAGAGGGGTGCACGAACCATCGCCGCTTCCCCCAACGAATGCGCACGCACTGTGGTCGCAGGACCTCGACCACTTCCACAGGCCCCCGCCACGGTCGCGCCAGCTTTGGGGAGGTAGCCAGGGGTACTTGGGGACAGTGCAACCATGCCCTGTCCCCCGGTTTCCACTGTATGACATGCGCTCGACCCAACCTGAGGCGCTCGTTCGCCTTTTGACGGAGGTCCGAGTTTAACCTCGCAGCATCCCGTGCCTCTGTTAACTTAGCCAAATTAAATTTGACGTGGTCAGCCAATTTTGTTTTACCTTGCTGGTCGGGGATCTGCAGCTGGGCGCGAACAGGCGGGTCGGGTTCGCGACCGTACATAAGGTAAAAGGGGGAAAACCCCGTAGCTGCATGGGGTGCCATCCGATATGCCGCCAAGACCCCCTGAATATGCAGGTCCCAATCAGTCTGGGAATCTGAGACCTGCTGTGCCATCATTGACGAAATGGTGCGATGCAGGCGCTCGACCATTCCGTCAGTCTGTGGGTGATACGGGGAGGTCCGAATTTTCTTTGTGCCTAAGAGGTCACAGACTTGTTTAAGTAATTTGCTGGAAAAATTTTTACCCTGGTCGGTCAGCAGCCGTTCCGGGGCACCTTTGTCCAGGACGTATCCCTGAACAAAGGCGTCCACGATGGCTGCTGCCGACTGGTTGGCAAGGGGCCAGGCCATGGGCCAGCGCGTAAAATACTCGACACCTGTCAGCAAATACTTATTGCCCCTGGGGGTGGCGGGAAATGGGCCCAAGATGTCCAGTGCGACCAGCTCATTTATTCTGGACACCTTGATCGATTGTAAAGGCGGGTTAGACTCCCGCGCCGGCGGTTTCCGCTGCGCACACCGCGGGCATGAACTCAGAAGATCCCCCACATCCTTTGTCATACCAGGCCAAAAAAATCTAGCTGTATTAGTGCGAGGGTCTTTAGAGTCCCCAGATGTAACAGGCGCTCATGCGCGGCCCACACCACTTTGCCTCGCAACTCCGAAGGGACGACCAGCCGATGTCGCTGTGATTTTGCGTCCCAGTGCATGAGCAGACCCTGTACCATTTCCCATGCACCCGAATCACCTTTCACCCGGCCAGCACCCCCGACGCGACGACGCCACCCGAGGAGGGAGGTGTCCTCCATTTGGAGGCGCCCCCACTCAGTGACGGGCAACCCCAACAGGGAATCCCTTCCCTGTTGTTCGATAGAATTATCAGCCAGTGGCTCGTCATCGTCGGTGGCTGCCAGGATCGGGACCGATGCGTCCCCTGAAGGTCTGCAACGTCCCGACCCCAGGAGGCATGCACATTCCGAGGCGGTTGGCATGCGTGACAGAGCGTCCGCGTTGGTATGGCGAACGCCCTTACGGTAAGTGGTCTCAAAATCAAAATCCTGGAGAACCTCCAACCATCGAGACAACTGTCCCGATGGTTGTTGAACTCGCAGGGCATACTGTAGTGCCGCATGATCTGTGCGGACGGTGAAATGCCGACCGTACAGATATGGGCGGTACTGTTGGCCAACAGTTCTCTACGGGTAACACAATATCTCTGCTCCGCAGGAGACAACACCCGACTACCGTATGCGACCACCCGTTCAACGCCATCAACCACCTGGGAAAGCACACCCCCAATACCCGTGTTGCTCGCATCGGTGTCGAGCAAAAAGGGTTTCGAAAAATCAGGGTAGATCAAGGGAGGGGCTTTCACCAGGGCGTCCCGAAGGGAGCGGAACGCAGCCTCCTCCTCTTGACCCCAGTGGAAACGAACCCCTTTAGATGTTAGAGCGTGCAGGGGTTTTGCAATTGTTGCAAAATCAGCAACAAACCGTCGATAATACGACGCGAACCCAATAAAACTCCTGACCTCTCCCACTGTGGTGGGAGTCGGCCAGGAGCTGACACACTGCGTTTTGGCGGGAATCGGTAGCAATACCCGAGCGTCCCACGATGTGCCCCAAATAACGCACCGAATCACGCAACAAATGGCATTTTTGGGGCTTAAATTTCAAATTAGCAGCCCGCATCTTTAGGAAAACTGCCCGCAACCTCTGGAGATGGTCATCAAAAGTTTTACTAAAGACGATAACGTCATCCAAATAAATGAGGCACGACTCCCATTGCAGTCCAGCCAAAACCAATTCCATCAAACGCTGGAAAGTTGCCGGCGCTGAGTGCAAGCCCATCGGCAACCTGTTGAATTGAAACAAGCCGTGCGGTGTACGAAAAGCAGTTTTAGGCTTAGACTCATCATCCAGAGGAAGCTGCCAGAATCCCGAAAGTAAATCGAGTGTGGAAAAGAATCGCGCTCCCGCCAAAGCGTCAAGCGATTCATCCATCCGAGGGAGCGGGTATGCGTCGGCAACCGAAATTTTATTAAGACGCCGGAAGTCAACGCAAAACCGCAACGAACCGTCCTGCTTTTTAACCAGGACGATCGGCGCTCCCCAAGGGCTGGTGGAAGGAGAAATGATGTCCGCGGCTAACATGTCATCAACAGCCGATTTGACATGTTCCTTTTCGGCGGGACTCAACCGAAACGGATTTTGGCGAATTGGCGCGCTGTCACCCGTGTCAATATGGTGACGCAGCAAGTGAGTGCAGCCCAAATCATATTTATCTCGACTAAAAACGTCGGAAAATTCTCGCAATAGCGTTTTAAGTTGTTGACGCTCTGAATCGGACAGGTCCGTCGATCCCGCACAAAGCGCCTCGAGCCACCCTTCATCGCTGTCCGAACGCGGTCGCGACGCAGGGACAGTGTTGACGGAATTGACGGCGGGCTCCTCACACGGCACCGGCGTTGCGTGAGCAAGCACGGTCCCCTGTGGGAGCACCACCGTCCGCGAGCCCACGTTTAGGACCGCGATGAAGGGTTCACTATCCCCTCTCACTATGGTCTGGGCCGGTAGTAAATCAGGTCCACTAACCCCGGCCCTCGACGGTCCCAACAGTACCCCTTGCGCCCCGGCACCCTTAACGAGGGGCCGCCGAAGCTTCAAGGGCACCAACATTTGCGTTCCCGGAGGAACGCGTACCGTTCTCTCCACGAACGCCGGCACCGTCGCGAACGCCGTCCGAGTCGCAACTGGTGATGGCAGGAACGCCATGCGTCTGCCCGATGGAAGCTCTATGCACCCCTGGTCGATCAAAATTACAATCGGCATTTTGGCCAGGAAGTCCGTCCCCAGCAGGCACGGAACCGCCAGCGAGGACGAAACAAAAATCGGCCCAGACAATTTAATTTCCCCAATACAAATTTGGGCACGAATTTGTCCGATGATGCCAAGTGAGCCCCCGTTAGCCGCATAGAATGGTACGTTAACAGGCATCAAAGGACGGCTCCGGACAGGGAGAATATTGTAAATTAATTCCGAAATAATAGTCGCCGATGCCCCCGTATCGACCAGGATGCGCACTTCCACCCCGTCGATATATCCTACAACGGCCGACGACCCCGACGATGCGGCAACCACACGATCGGCCAGCACGGACCACTGGCCGGGTTCGATATGGGTACCCGGAGTGGTGCGTGATGGTGCGATGGTGCGTGATACCGGCCCCCCTCTCGTCGCGGTGTTTGAGTGCGTGACGGGTGTGTGTGTGGGCCAAACGTGTGGGGTGCCGCGACTCGCCGGTTTTTGACGGTGGAGCTTGGGATGAGGCCCGTCGTCCCGGTGAGGTGTCGTCCCGCGCTGACGAGGAGAGCGGCACCCCGAGGCGACGTGGCCCCGGACGCCGCAGTTATAACACCGCGGGAGCGACGCCGGAGGTGACGAGTGGTCGGAACGGCCTGACCCGTCCTGGCCCGGCCTTGCACTCGTCGCCTGTTGCCGTCGGTGGTCGACGGCGTAGAGTTCCTCCGTCGGAAGGGTGGCTGCAGCCACCGCACGCCCCGCCGATGCCCTGCTGGCTTTGCGTCGAAGCGACAGGAGGTTTGCGTGGAGGAGCCGCGCCGCCTGGAGCGATGTCATTTCCGCGTCCTCCTGTGCGACGACAGCGATGTCTAGATCGTCGGCCAGGAGGAGTATCTTCTCCGTTACCATAGCGTCGATGCCGTCGTCATCCATCCGGGGGAAGGCCGACTTGGCCATCGCCAGGAGGCTCGTTCGGTACGCTAGGGGCGACTCCTTCTCTCCCCGCTTGCGGTCGTAGAACTCTTGTCTGCATTCCGCCGACGGTCCGTAGACCCCTCCCAGCAGCTGCAGCGCCATCGGTAACGTGGAGCGCCTTTCCTTGGGTGCCGATGTTAGGGCGGCAAGCGCGTCGCCGTCCAGGAGCGCCGGCAGGGCGCTGAGAGCTTCTTCGTCCGTCCATTTAGCCATCTCCTGGTGGGCGAGGAAGCGTCTTTGAAAGCCGCTCCAGTCGCCCTCTGCGCCCACGAATTCTTTAAGCGGGGGCAGCCTTTGGTGTAGCGCAGCGGCTGCCGTGGAGTCCCGTGGACTGCTGCCTCCCCGACTCGGCTGCGTCTCGGCGCGAATGGCAGATGGCATCGCCTGTCGCAGCTTTGATGACGCGCCCTCCTCCGTCGTTGATGCAGCAGCCCCAGCGCGGCCGATGTCGGACCCCAGGTTGAGGTTGGCCACGCCCCTAGCGGTCGCTGCGTCGATGGCGGGAATTTCAAAATTTAAATCTTCAGAAATGGCGGGAAGGCGCTCCACACGCCAGTTCCTCTCGCCCCGCGGTGGACCACCAGCCGCCAGCCGTGTGATGTCCCCCAGCGCAGCGGCAGCGGCGTAGAGCAGTTCCGCCAGCCTCTCATGAGCCAGCCTCAGGTCGTCTCCCCGCTGCTCCTCTTCATGGCGATGCTCCGGTAAGCCCGCATCCGGCCCCGGCTGCACGTCGTCTAGTAGAGCCATCTCGGGCTCGGCAATTTCGGCGGCGTCCTCCGCCCGCTGTTCCCTGGCTCGAGCTGTTTGGCGCGTGTCCATGTTCTTGGTTCTTCTGACGCCAGATGAAGTGTTGTTGAAGACGCGTGGACAACGGGGTAAGGCACACGTATTTATTTACACAAAGGGCTTACAGTACTAGAGGGATGTATCGGCCCCCTCACCCGTACAACTGGGAATTCACCCCTAGCTAGCCTTCCTAGCTGAGTCCTCCGCTAACGGGCTAGGGGAGGCTGTCTGGCCCGACACTGGTTAGTCGGGCTACGGTACCCGGAATCCCAGAGGTCTGACTCTGGTTCCGGGACCACGCCACTGGCTCCAGCCTGCACTGCCCTTACAAGGGCGGCGTCCCAGGGGGAGTCCAGGGCCTATCTGGCTGGTCTTCTCTCTTCTCTTAACTACTCTAAGACTGAGCCCCGAGCTCTCTGGCTCAACCCTTTTTATACCCCGTTAGAGGATCGAAACCCCCCTCACGCCGTCCAGTACGGACGTCGTTGCGGGCACCACCCCGTGTGCTCACGGAGACCCCGCCCACTGTGTCTGTTTTCCATTAGCCCCTATGTAAACAGCCCTACACAAACAGACCCTCTGTAACAGCCCTACACATCTGATTTCAAAGACACATGGTGATTACATATTGTCCTTCTTACAGAGACAACCACCTCAGATATCAGACTTTTCCATTGTGTAATGTTTCATTAAAAAAAAAACACAACACTGATAATGAGCTTCCTGTATGTACAGTGAACACATTCTCAAGGGGTGACAGTCACTAAAATAAATCACAATTTGGCTTGGATTGTGTCAGCTATGTTGTTCGTAAGGACACAGGACTTTTTCTTGGATATTTGAAAGTGTGATATATATGTCTGTATGCCTTGTTCCGATGTGTGTTGCCCACCGTATTACCTTTCCCATATACCCTGCGTGTTAGCGAGAGCACAGGTTTTGTTTACGAAGAAGCAGTGCATCATGTTATTGCTCGTTCGTGTGTCCATGTTCACCTGTCTGCGTGGGTTAGGAGGAATTGTGAAACGTGTCAGTACCTTTGTGTGCTTATAAGTGGGGAGCGGTAGTGTAGGGGTCAGCGCGCCGAACTACGAACCCGGCGATCTGAGTTCCATTCCCGCTCACGACCAACATCGGTGACGAATATCTGAACCGGTCCTGGGCCTCCCATAGTTGACTCAGCCTCAAATGAGACACTGGTGTGATGTGTAAACATCGCCGCAAGGGAGACAAAGGCGGCCAGGCGTGGTGCTGGTCACCTGCCCCCTTAGGTGATGCTCGCTAACAGCACTTGCTCCAACCGTCTGCTAAGGCTGTATGGGGGATCTTACTCTTGTATTCCTGTATGAGTTTGCGAGTCCCTATGGAAAGTTAGGACATTTATTAATCCCAAATGTCTCTCAAAACATGCTTGACTGCAAGATTTCGCCACGGGATTCATTCTGTACTTATCCATGATAGGCGTATTTTCATTGCATGCTTATGCAATATTGAATACTGTACAGTAGTTATCACACGTGAACATTACCATGGGAAATTGTTATTCTGTACATGTAGTGCTGTAGTTGGTAAGAAGTCGAAATTCCATGAAGAGGAAAGGGCTGTGCAACGTTTATAATATCACGATGCTGATACGCAAAATAAGATGTTATCTTTTAGGTTGCAGTCGGGTTCCTATATATTTGACCTTTTGCAGCCTGAATAAATGAAGTTCATGAACCAGTGATATTATGGCTGTTCTACATATGAACCTCATGGCGGGACCCCGGGGTCCCGAATAAACGGAAGTCAAAATCGTAATTAATACATTTTTGGCGACTCCGTCCCACCGCGCACATAAATGGCGCGACCCACGTGGCGCGGATCATTCTGTTGTCATGTCCAAGCGCAGCAGCGAGGACGAATGCGCACAAGAGCTGAACAAGCGAATGCCACTCAATGCTCGGGTTTGGGCAGGATCATAAGTCGTATCCAAAGCTGCTCAAACTGCCTACAGCAGCGGTGCCCAACCTTTTTGGCACCAGGGACCTGTTTCGTGAATTTTTTCACGGACCGCTGGGGGAGAGGTCATCATTGGGTCTTACCATCCTTTTCAAAGAAGCTCTCCAGCGACGTTTGTTTTTTTTGCTCATTTTGGCTAGGGGTTAGCAACTTGTGGGCTTACCAAAACTGTGCCTGTGACAAGTGCGCAGTGCGGGAAAGAGGCGCGGATGGAAGTGGTAAATAAAATAATGGGCTGGCAACACGTGCGGACTCACCGCTCACCTACTGCTGTGCGGCCTGGTTCCTAACAGGTCACGGGGGTTGGGGACCCATGGCCTAAAGGACTTAAGTCCTTTATTTGTCATAACGGGATGCATAACACAGTGAAACTGCTCTCTTATCTTCATTATTATTTGTGACCTACCAATGTCTGCAGCCAGGATCAATCGATGACAATCCTATTACCTGCAGATATTTAACAGACGAGATGCGTTGCACCGTTAAGTCCTCCTGTTTGATAATACTTCTCTTGTCGGTATGCATCTGTGCAGATAGGTTTTTTTCTTGCGGTTAAGCCATAGCCCCACATACCGCGCGTATCAATGCGGATAAGAGGAGCGGCGACCCACTACTCTGTAGAGTAACATTGGTATAAACGCTTGTTACAATATGAACAGCGCATTGAAAAGGCGTGCTATTTTATGTACTGTTTACAAAGCGTATACACAAATCCACACTGAGAAACATGATGATTGACAGAGGGGTGTAAATGATTTTTTCGACAGTGTATTTAAATAGAGGTACTGCAGGTAAGTAGTTTTCAGTTTTAAAGGCATAGTTTAACAAGACTTGCCACCATCCTTCAAAGCCATTGGTGAAAAAGAGCAAAGTTTTTGTGTAAATGATGATTTCATGTTTATGCGAGAGCTGGGGGCTTATAGGACCCCAGGGTGTCGCCATAAGGTTCATATGGGCAGTGGTATGGCCAGCATACAAAGCCCCACTGTGCATCAACGTATTTATTGTTGGCAAAGTGGTTTTCATAGTGTGATATCATAATATGGCATGGCACAGCATGGTAATGTGCAGTTGCTGCAGAGTGCAATGCGATATTGCATAAGCAGGGTAGTAATGACTCAATGCAGCTTGGGATATATTTTGTTATATACATTGTGAAATATATTTATTTTCATTCAATGTTTCCACAGTGTTTCGTACACACGTATTCTTTGCCTGCTAAAAAAAAAATCCGTTTACTTAACTTTTTGAATAAACTATCTAAATGGATGGAAGTGGCCAAGTATAGCACTCTCACCCCACCCCCCCGCCCCGGGCTGTACCCACACGTGCGCAGATACCCTAATTCGCTGGGTATGAATTGTTTTTTTGGAAAATGTGGAAGCGCGTGACCCTGTGAGTGGGCACGTGCACACGCAGGGAGGAAGAGATCATGCAGTTCAGTATTCCCTCGTTATTCGCGAGGGATATGTTCGGGATATGATCGCGATTAGAACATTTAGTGGATAACAATACAGGCCGACGAAAACCTATTTTATTTGAAATTTGTTTTATTGCCTTCAATAAATACGTAAATACGCGAGTGAGTACGTGAAAATGATATCATCACTCTATCATTTTATCTAATCACTTTCTTGCATCACATTCTCTCTCATCACTTTATCTCTCACTTCATCTCATTACATTATCGCATCACATTTTTTACACGCATTCTTTTAACTCACTGTTGTCGTATCCTCAAATCTTGTAACTCAATTTTAACCCACTTCCCAATGTGATATCGACTGCAAACTTGGTATACTTATGTCATACTGATGACAATACTATATTATATCATAATAAAACAAATTTTTTTACATACATTTTTATATGTTATGTTTCGGCTTGGGTCTAATTGTCCACGGTCAACTGACGTTGGCTGTAATTGGCCACGGTCCCTAACGTTGTGGCAAGCTTCGGGGCCACTTCCTGGAGTCGTGGAGTTCTGCCATTACTAGTACATTTTATAAAAGCGTGTTTTAAAAAAAGTTTTTTTTTTATATTACTTATTTCTCTCTCGATGCAGTCGTGTAGAGTTCCAGATGCGATAGGCAAAAGAGCAGATATCAAAGTCGCGAATAACGAGGGAATAATACTGTACACACTCAGTACACGTATTACCAGAACCTGACAATTGATAAAGCTTTATTTAATTCCTCCATGGGTAAAAGTTATTAAGCTATTACATTGTTTTTTCCATTTAATTCATATCAGGAACCATGGTGTAAAGTGAAGTCGAACTCACATTCAAACCATCTGTCTGGCTTCTTTCCTGCAACTTTGCTTACGTATTTTTTCTTTTAAGGCAGTGTTATGGATGAATGTTTTTAGAGTGTTTTAGTTATGTATGCTTTAGCACCACTGCCAACGCAGTATCACTAAAGTTTTGATAATATAGTAGCATTATAATTATTAAATACACTACGAGTGAGATGCACATGGTGGAAAATGCTTATTTCCGTCCGATTTTTTGGTAAAATCTTTCCAATGACAATGGGACAACTCTCCAGGGGTTAAGTGTTTCTGTCTTTTTTTTCGACACGTGCATCTGGCCATGTGTGTTTAGCTCGAGGTGAAATTATTAATTTTCCCTCATGCATTGTTATACAGTACATAGATTAGTTCAACCGCAGTTGTTTTGAAAGCCAATTTGTTTTCAGTAACCATAGTAGTTATACAACATAGCTTTCTTTACAGCTGATATTTGTTTACTTATCAGATAATGCTCATCGATTGTAAAACAAGTAATGTATATATGGTAACGATTGAGAAAGTGGTATAGCTCTGCTTCATATTTGCATAACATTTAAACTTTAAACGCTTTACATTTTGGTACACATGCAATTAGTATTATTTTAGCATTGTGGCTTACCTTTGCAAGAGTAAATCAAATACATCTATTGCAAAATATGCTATGCATGTAATTGCTGAAGAGAGTGATACTCTGGTAGAAAACGGAAATACAGATTGTGCAATTCATTTCTCATGGCTGACTTGTTAAACAAACATGTTTTTTTACGTGATTTTAGGTGATCACAGTTATGTCTACTAATTCATAAATGTGCCTCCTTCATAAATGAACAACAAGACCTTTGATGACAGTCATAATAATCAATGCAAACGAACTCTAGGAAAATACAAACTTAATAGAGTCATGGCCGTTGCAAATGTTGCTCAAGATATATTTTATCTAAACCAAAGTTTGCTAAACTATTGAAGATGAGTTCAACACGTAGGCTTTTGCGACCAATATCAGGCTATCGCCTGATGCAGTTGGTTGTAATTACCGGCAAAACGGCGTACTCGAATTGTAAATGTTGTGGGTTTACTCTCCAAACACCGGTGTGTTGAACCAGTAACGAATTTTCATGTTTTGTTCACGTGACAAACCTTACTAATTGGCTGTGTTGGGTGGTGGCGCGTTTAACGACACATTTATATTTACAATATTAAGATGTTACTGTATCCTGAATATTTGAACATCATTATTATTTACGTTTCATTTTTGCCATTGTTTGTGTTAAACAAGTTATGTAATAGATAAGCTGACAGTTGTGTTATAGTGGTATCCCATTTGGCCAATAATTGTTTCATATTTTTTACTCGTGAAACTTGGATCCTAGGCTTAAACAGAGGGTGACTGCCAAATCAACAGCCTACTTTATACTTTTGTTGTAACGCATTGTTAGACACAATGGTGGTGAGATATGTTTGGTCTCTGCGTGTACTGCCAACACTGTCAACACGGATCCCGTACATTTCATTTCTCATTAATCCCTCTGCAGTGCTTACCCATTAAATCTAAGTGTAAAGAAATGAACATCGCTTACACCGATACAATTGTAGGAGCTGAAACACTCAAAGATGGGTAGACGGAAGTGAAAACATAAAAAAGGTCTAGGAGATGAGCTGCCGCCCCTTCACCGTGCTCCGACTCACACGTGCGCCTGTTCTTCTCACCGGCACGTGTGCGCCGTTTAGCCCTAAGATGGAGGGCGGCCCGGCGGTCAAGACCAACCCGTCCAAGCGGCACCGCGACCGCCTCAACTCGGAGATGGAACGGCTGGCTGGCATGCTGCCTTTCCCCCAGGACGTCGTGGCCAAACTGGACAAGCTGTCCATCCTGCGACTGAGTGTCAGTTATCTACGCGCCAAGACCTACTTCAACGGTGAGTGATGCCACGGCCTGACATGGCCCGGTCGCTCCGTTGCTCCCGGGAGGTCCGCACGATGCCGGGATGGAAGGTGGGGAACTATAGGAGCTACCATTTGTTGCCAGTCGGCCTTACCTGGTAAAATAAAAAAAAGGTTTTTCTAATAGTTTAGTTTTGGCTCTGTTATCATGCCAATTGAAAGAAATTTAGGTGAATTATTGCAATTACTGTTTGGAAATCAAGACTCAATTCTGTCAGTCTTGTGTTTAATGCCTCGTTTGTATTGTTTTTTATTTTGATCTGTATTGTTTGACCAGTTTTGTTTGCTCCATAGACTAAATATGCCCGCGTATCATTAGCAAACATTGTGAATACTCATTGCATTGAATACATTTTAATTCGGTAATCGATTAAACGTTTCCTGCCTATTGTGCGCATTGACCCATGTAACACTTGGGTCTGTCCTGTCACCTGACATCGTTATTCCATTAATAGTCCATGGTCTCTCAGTTCACCTGGGCTGTGTCAAGGATCACAGTAATGTCACTACGATTTATGGTGAATGGTGACCTTTGTTGTTGTAGTGCACCGAGTTACCAAACTGCGCTGTTCAGTCGTGCATAGCAGTGGGCTCTTCTAGGATAATTTGACATAAAGTGAGCATCTAATGTGGTGTGTCAATATCAGCACGTGGGAGACAAATACATCTGGATAGAGTGCTATACCTACCTCCCCTGTTGATGCTGTGCTAGTGTCTACGGTGATTCCCTGACAGTACTTGTCACAGGAACATATGACTATTGTGCAGTATATGCCAGCACTACAGTGTATGTAGATCAGAAGGGAAATTAAACATCATATTCTTAGGTTTTTTCGGTAAAGTCACACGAAGCCATACAAATATACAAACACAGACATAATTTCAACCGTGATGATGGTTACAAACTGAGTAATCATTGGAAAGATGTGATTAACCATGCAAAAAAGATTTAACTACACTTATTTGGCCAATCTTATTTGACAGACAACTATTACAGGTTTACCATGTTCAGTTGTTTTCTCCTTGTCACAGGTTGAGTCACAAACCGTACCTCTCCATAACAAAGGCTCACCCTCTTAAGCCTCACCTTACCATACGAATAAAAAGTGTGCTATACTTGGCCCTTCCCCCCCTCTCCAACCATTATATAAACGGAGTGGTAGCTCCTGCAATCTCTCATTTACTTGATACAGCTGTCGTGGCTGTGACGGTTCCACCTGAAGACGGAAGCTTGTGTTGCCTCCGAAACGTCGTGATTTTTATTTTATTTTACTTTTATTAATTTTAATGTTTTACCTACCTGACTTTACCGAAAACACCTAAGAATATGAATCCTTGCAGTCACGAAAGCTTCAAATCTAAAATTAAACATCGTTTTCCTGTGTGTGGGGGTGGTGGTATAGTGGTTATGGGGAGAGGTACTGTCGTGGTTAACACGCTGGACTATGAACCTGGCGACCTGAGTTTGATTCCCGCTCTCGGGTAATAACAGTGGCAAATATTTGAACCGGTCCTGGGCCTCCCCTAGGCCGACTCAGCCCCCAGTTAGTCCCTAGTGCGATGTGTAAACATAGGGATACAAAGGCGGCCGGGTGTGGTGCTGGCCACTCACCCCCACGTGTGCCGTGCCCACCTTCATAGGTGCTCGCTAACAGCATGTGCTCCGAATGCCTGTTAAGGCTATATGGGGCATCATTGTTTTTTTTTATGGTGGTTAGCACATTGCGCTACGAATCCAACAACAGGCAATTGACGATGGGCCCACCGATGTAACTCATGCATTTTCACTATTCGGTGTAGTCATGATTTGATTCAATAATTAAGTTTATATTTTACATTGTGGCGAATATAGCACATCTAGTGGCTGCAGGGGTCATGTGAACCAATTACATAGAACGCATACGACCAAACATAATCGATTTCCAAGTGCATGATTCGATGCATTAATTTTGTTTATATGAATCTTCTTGAAATAAATTAATTGATGCAACGGTATATACCTATTTCGCAACTTGAGTTTGAGTGGGGTTAGAACCTGCCCTGGTGCCTCCCGTAGGTCAACATTGCCCTATATGAACAACTGGCCAGGTGAGTAAACATTAGCCCTGGGCAGAGAAGAGTTAGCCAGCTTTGGTATTGGCCACACCATCTCTTTATGCATCACGCAGTCCTTAAAAGGTCCTTAATGGATTGATGGCACTTGGCCCCAATCGTCTAATAGGCTATTTCGGGGGATTCTTTTTTTGAAATGCTTTGTTTATGTGTGCGCTACATGGTGGGAGGGACGTGTCACCGTGCAAGTGTTTTTATTCTGGCCCACCGTTGAACGTTGTTGCCGATTCGGGCCATCTCTCTGCATCACAGTTAATGTCAGAAGACTAGAATTGACTCAAGTAAATAAAAATGACTCCTTGCACGCATACAACCACACACAGCAGTTACGGAAAGGAGGTGCATTGTCTGATTATTCATTTTCTACACAGTGCGGTGTGATTGATAATTGATGTATGTGACGGAAGCATTGATTGACTTGTGGGAATAAATATATTGTATTTTTTTTATAACACTTTGGATGCGATGATTTATTTACACAAAGTTTCAAACCATCCAAAGCTTCCTTTCAATCAGTAGTCAGTCATGCACAATACCAGGCACTGTGTATGCACTGTCCATTATCGCCGATGTTTATTTAATCTCTTCACACTCACTCATCCACGTGTTTACTTGGTCCCAGACATCTGTGGATTAACAAGCAGTTACTGTATAGATAATGTAATGTGTGTGCGTGTATAATGTAGTATATTGTTGTGCCTGGCTGAAAGTCAATTTGCTTTGCACTGATCTGTTCGATTAGTGAATGCTCATTTTGCACACCAGGAGCAATGTTGATATCGATGCATAATTGGCGTGTGCACAGACGTAATGTGAGCAAATGTGTTTTATGGTTCACAAATGCCAGTCTTGGGAAAACAACCCCAGAATAGGAAAGCAAGGAAGGATATATCGTGTCACCTTTCAACAGTTGCGACTTTTGAATCTGTTTTGATGCTTATTGGCCAAGTCTTGCTCGCACACACAGAGGGAGAGTGCTCAACAACACATCTGTTTGCCTTTACCTCCCAGTTCAAGAAAATACCAATCTCGTTACTCACTTGGTGCCCAGTTACCCCTATAGGAGGCCCGCCATGGGTATTGTCCAACTGGAGGCAAATGGCAAGTGCTCCGATGGCACTCGGTTTGATGGTGAAGCAGTGTTAAAACCCAACTCCCACGACCGTTGTAGCAAGCTCCAGACCACTGTGCATTAAATATTTTACACCTACGGACACGCGTAGGTGGGGTAAATAGAGATGTAGGTAGTAGCTTGGCAGTGTTGGGGGGGGAGGGTGTTTTGTTGTCTTGGAACCTGGACTCTTGGGGCCCTGCTGGGGGGCATGGATCCACGCGTAATACTGCCATCGTGTGTGGCATTTGTATGTATGTGGAACTTCTTTCGCACCGTACGTAGTCAACTGTGCTAATCGGACGTGAGCCAGGACAACACACATAACGTGTGTTTTCCCTTCTTGGCTTCAGTTCCAAAGTTTCACGCTGGCTTTGGTATGCAAATACTACAGTACTCCCGTGTTTGTTTGAATGTGATATGGCAGTCCAGTGAAAACGATTTAAATAACCCCTTCAACTCCTAATTGTGGCATCTCACTGTTACAACTATTCTTTATCAACCCCTATTTTAAGAAAACCACTGAAGATGCAGTTCGGAGTGTTTTGATATTCATTTTCTTACCGTTGTTACGTGAAGACATTTTCCAATAAAAGTGTAAGCATAGATCACCCAGGCGCTCAAGAACCGTGCGCTCTCACTTGCAGTAAAAATCACGACAGTATTTGTCATTTTAGTGAGTGATGGGTAAACCAATGCCCGCATAAAAAAACACATAGTAAAAATGTAGTTTCGTGCTTTATTCAGTCAAGCCTTACTTAAAGGGCTGGTTCTGCACAGATGTGCTGAGAAAACAGCACTCTTAACCGAGTCTCCGACAGTGCGGTTGCTAAATTAAACACCCACTAAGCATTTTGTGAAACACTGTCGATCACTTCTATCGTACAGTTGCATGGCATGAACGACAGCCACAAATAATAGAGAGCACATACATGCCAGTAGATACGTAAACCTATGCACGTAACATTGAGCCCAGTTTAAAGCGCTCGAGGTAGACGCCCACGTTACATGGTGATTTATACAGAAGAGTCAATGGCGTTCATGAAGTGATCACAAGGGGACCTGATGAGTTGCTATTGCGATGTGATTATGAAGGTGTCAACTCGCAGCCACGGTTTCTGTCCAATGGAGAAACCAGTAAGAAATCCACCAATGCAACTGATTAGTCGTCGCCAAATTGAACGGTTCAAGTGTTTGTTTAACACGTAGGCTTTCGCGACCAATATCATCCATTATATAGGCGAAACGTCGTACTCAAATTGTAAATGTGGATTTTCTCTCCAACACACCGCTGTACTAGTAACGAATTGGCATGTTCTGTTTAAGTGACAAATCTTACTAATTGGCTGGGTCGGCTGGTGGCGGATTTAACGACTAATTTATATTTACGCGATCTAACTCAAAACACCTATATCATGAGTTCAAATGTTTGCTGTCCTGTCACTGTTTATCATTTCATTGTGGGTATTTGACAGTTCAATCAATAGCAGAAGCTGTGAAGTCATGCCCGAGTGCTAACACAATTCTAACCCCCATGACTGCACTAGTCTTGCAATCATGCCGATCAGACACCCGCAGAGTGAACTGGAAGCCATGAACAATCTCATCACCAGTGACTGCCCAGTGTTTCAACCGAAGCAATACTCTGCACCCCACTTACACAGAGGGACTCACTCCTCTTTGTGTCGATCACCATACTTGTTAATGTCCCCTGCTGCGAATGTTGTATATATTGTGAGTGTATTCTGAATGGTGATTTATGGGTACCAGAGAGCGATTGCATTTTACTTCTGCAATATGATCGCAGCCACTTTTGGTTTGAGTTTTGGCCATCTACACCCGTGGAAATTTGTATCCAAAGTTTTTTTGGGCCTCTTCTGGGCCAGTGTAATTTACAATAAAATAATCGTCTGGGCTCAGGAGACAAAGGTGGTCAGCCTCTGTCTGATGTTGGCCTCCATCAGCCTATTTGCGTGTCCTACTTGCCTAGGTAGGTGCTTGTTAACAGCACGTGGCCCTGAAATACAGGCACTGCAGACTAAACGGGGCATCTTTGGCGTTTACTGCAGGATAACGCCTCTGATCCATAGTCCTATTACTCGCAATTTCTATTATCTGCAGCAGCTGTAGGGTTCCCGAACATTTTGATAATCCATCACCCTACTTTATATTATCTGCGAGTTATCCGCAAAGTTTTACCCCGCAGGTAAGAGGAGTAAAATCACAAATAACCCCGCGGATTATAGGATCCGTGATATTGATCCTCCATATCGCCGAGGATAAGAGTTCTTATATATGTGCATATGTCATCGTATGATTATAGTTTTGACAATTCTGCAGTAACATCATTCCAAGACCCGTGCAGGTGTAGTAGACACGGGGATGAAATGAGCTACTACATACCAATCACACGGGCCTGTGTAAAGAACACATTAGGAACTACAAATACATAAATGATGTTTTTGTAAAATGTTTTAATTTCTACAATCCCATGATTATAGAATTGACAGTCCAGCGCTCAATCATTACAAACAAATGCAGTTCAGCATCACTTGTTACATAACCTGCTTGCTGTGCTTCTTATAACTGACGCTATGAGTGTTACCACCTGTAATCGTAGTTTTCATATGGATGTAACTTGACTGTTTCTACCTAGAGTTGGTTGTTGACTGTTGGATAATAATGTCATTCAGTTCAATGATCTCGGGTCTCTTCCCAAGAGCACTGGCTTTCCCATTCATGATCGCGGTCTCCCTTTATAAGAATGTATACATTTAACCACGTTTGTGGCTTTTTCAAATTTTATTTTTACGAATACTTTTCACAATCATGCCTAAATGTCACGTTTTAACCGAAGAAGTAATCTTCAATAAAAAGTACATTTATAACGTAAACATGTTTTTATACTGTAGGTACATTTTTAAGTTATAGAACCAAAACTTTGAAGAAAAAAACCCACCAATAAATTCATTATCACATGCTATAGGTACGGGCTGGGGCAAAACTACAGGTGAAAACAATAACAAACTTGTTTTTGGGAGTCTTTTGATGTTTACTTTTGGCTTGGAGTTGACTTTCAGCCCCGAGTGCTTTCATGTTAGCGAAACTGCACAGGGACGATCTTGATTTGAAGCTTTCGTGACTGCAGGAATCCATACTCTTTGGTTCTTTCGGTAAAGTCACGTAGGTAGAAAATAAAATATATCACGACGTTTTGGATGCAGTCTGCATCAGCAGCAGACCATGCTTTCCCACCTGATGACGGACGCTTGTGTTGCGCCCGAAACGTAGTGATCTATTTTATTTGATACCTACGTGACTTTACCGAAAGAACCGAAGAGTATGCACAGGGACGCTTTAAAAAAATGTCACCACAAACAACACGGCCGTGTCACTTGCACTGCCCCTAAGAACAGAACGACCTTATCTTCTTGGTTCTTTCGGTAAAGTCACGTAGAATGGAAATAATAAAATAATAATAAAACATAAAAAATAACAGCGTCTGAAGACACTGTCTCCCCGACAGACCTGGTCTTCACCTGAGGAGGGCTGCTTGCGTTGTGGCCGAAACGTCGTGAGAATTATTTTATGTTTTATTTTGATTATTTTATTACTTCCCTTCTACGTGACTTTACCGAAAGAACCAAGAAGATGTATCCCTGCAGTCACGAAAGCTTTAAATAGAACGGCCTTAGTTCACCCAATTTGACCTCGCACTTTATGATTAGGTCCCAGTTTTTCCTGTGATCATTCATACTGATTATAGATACCACGATCTACATATACAGTTGTTGTAACACACTTGGCAATACACAACTGCAATATTAGCTGTTGAAATTACAGATTCATCCATCGACAATTGCTTTAATTAATTTCAATAAAGAAAAATTGGGCTTACACTTGGTGAATTTGACATTTACTTCTTGCAATTCAACAAATGTGCGACTTGATTTTATAATTGATTTAGAATCTTTATTTATCACAATCAGAATCTTAATTTTGACTGGAGGATTCCGACGAGCTGTGGAGCTCTTTTTCACAGATGTTCAGTATCAATGTACGGGTCACTATTGGCTGGGACACTTGATTAAGAATCGATATTAATTAATCGATGCATCGTTACACCCATAATAATCTCCATTGGTTAACTTGTAGTTCATAATCAACGTTTTTGGGTTTAGATTGCGTTATTTATAAATGTGTCGTAACACTCCACCACCCGACACGGCCAATCAGTACAAAAGTGTCACGTTGACAAAAGACAAATAGTTCACTGCTTTAGCCCACCGGTATGTTGAACTGATTGGCCGTGTCGGGTGGTGGAGGGTTACGACACATTTATAAATAACGCGATCTAAACCCAATAAACGTTGATTATGAATAATATTGGTCGCGAAAGCCTGCTACGGGTTCAACTAACTTGTAGTTCTTGTGAATGGGATGCATGACAGTTGGTAAAATACGCTTCACGAATGGATAATCTTCAATTGAGAAAGTAAAAAAATACATATTCTTAGGTGTGTTCGGTAAAGTCACGTAGGTAAAACATAAAAATTTATAAAAGTAAAATTAAATAAAAATCACGACGTTTCGGATAAATTTTAATGTTTTACCTACGTGACTTTACCGAAAACACCTAAGAATATGAATCCTTGCAGTCACGAAAGCTTCAAATCTAGAATTAAAAAAATACACTTTGACTCCTGTTTTATTCAGTGTTTAACAATGCAGTAGTTAAATAATAACAGTGCACAGCCCTGAGTAATTCCTTTGTTGGATGAAGGACTTACCACACCGTGTCATCATTCATGAGGGTTCTTTTAACCCTACTTCATGTTTATCAGTGCAAGATGATGAAAGGGGTGGCCACTTTATGTTATCCATGGACAGGAATCAAACTCAGGTCGCCAGGTTAAAAAGCGCATGGCCCTATCGACTGCGCCACCACTCCCCCCCCGCACCCCCGCAATTTATGACAAACGAAATAACAGCCTCTAGGATATTCTTTGGTTCTTTTGGTAAAGTGCTGACGTCAGCAGTTCTCCTGCTGTGTTTGTCTCACCTGATGACGGTTGCTTGTGTTGCGATCGAAACGTCGTGATCTATCAATTTTCTACCTACGTGACTTTACCGAAAGAACCAAAGAGTATGGATTCCTGCAGTCGCGAAAGCTTCAAATCAACATTAGCCTCTAGGATGCTTACAATAAAGGTTTCTTAAAGTCCAGAAAATCTTGTAACGTAAAATTCAGCTTCATATGTGTTAATCTCGTGGGATTGATCCAGCGTCACGTTGCATTTCCCTATCAATACATTTACACCGCGAGTAGGAAGTGACACGGTTGAATAGTTTGCATCGGGGCATGTGATGCCCATTGGCTGCGTAGATGATAGCCAAACGGGTTATGCTGAAAGCTTAGGATCACTGAATTGTGAACGACACGGATATGCTGTACTGTAGAATATTTTTTGCACTCAAATTATTTGTGAGCTGGCTTTTGACTTACTCAAACAAGTATATACGTATATACCTTTATAGCGGAATGCGATAAAAAAGTAGAAAATGCCTTTCGCAAATTTATACTCCTAATATAGATGTACGGAATCCGTTGCCGGCCACTCCTATATGCAAACACACCTTGAACCTTGTTCACTTACACTTTTAAAATGGTCGTTGCCACATATGTACTACAGTACTTAATGCTTAATGATTGATGCCTTAAAATGCCTTCCACAAACGCCCAATATTTGTTTAGGAGGGTGGAAACTGGTCACATAAGACAGAGTGCATTTAAGAAATCTAACACTAAATCTCAGGGCTTGGAGTGGCAGTAATGGTTTCAGTAACCCATCTTGTCCATAAGTGTACTTTCCAATGTCCGATGTGCTATGAGTTAGAATAAAAATAATTAGCGATGACTTACATGTTACGTGGCCCACAACTCACAATGCATTGGACAACAAATGTATGTTTTAGAAATAAGATGTTCTATCATTTGGCTTGGATAAAAAAAAATTACATTCAAAAGCAAATCCATATATTTAGTTTTAAGACGTCTAATAGTCCACGTGAGCAATGAACAGCATGTCTACCGTGCCACAGTGAAACACACGTAACGTTTACCGACAGTACTGTCATACACAAGCTTCTTTTGTAGCGTTCACTTGCAACGGCATAACGTGAATGATGGAGGTGGCGTGTGGGCGTCCCTGCTTTTCGTGTCGGCATTATCTCCACCTCCGATTAGCACGGTTGGCTATGTACGGTGCTAAAGAAGTCCAGCGTACACGCAATACAGCTCAGTGTTAGTAGCACTGTCGGGGGGTTCGAGGGGGTATGGTGGAGCAGCCCACCAAATAATCGCACCCACAAATCCCTTGCCATTAAGCTTAGGCCCCATTGTTTGGGTTGCAAGTGCGCACAGGAAGGTTTGGGGGGTGGTGGAGCTTGCTGGGGGAGTTACTTTGGTTCATTTTATTTCTTCCACTTCTGGTCACGTTTAGTCAGTTGTCTGGCTATGTTACAAGGGAGATCCGTGGTTTGGTGTTTGAGCACAGCGACAACAAAGCAAAGACAAAAAAAAAGGTAAATATGGCAGAGAACTAGTACAGGGTCCTTAAGGAAAATTGCACAACATTTACACATAACAGTGATGTGCCGTGTCACACAGGCGCCAGTTAATTGTCAAAGGGGTGACTCCCGTTCAAAACTGCAGGCCTGGGCTTCCAGATGGAATCCAATACTGCTGGGCGACCACAGCAGCAGAGGGGAAACTGCTGAGTCATCGTCTAATCGCACTTGGTCTGACTTTTGGCACAATGGATTGTTTTTAGCCTCTGCTCCAATCAACTGGTAAGTTGATTTGTAAATCTATTCGTGGTTGAAAAGCGCTGCACAGAAGCCATGGTCTCCAAGGAAAGTTCCAACGTGAGCTCGACACGGCTTTGCGTGCGTCAACCGTGTCCCCAAGTTCCGTCAAAGAGGGCTAAGTAGGAGAATGCACCTGGATCAAACTCAGAAACAATCGTGATGTTATGGTGACCCTTTGACCTTGCTTCACTCAAACACTAAATCGTGTTGGGGTATGCATGACATGTATTTTTTAATCCACACAAAGTGCTGTTTTAGAATGCATTGTGACCAAACATAACCTACCCCTCGTGAAAAATGATTGTGGTTCAGTGAGGCACATGCTGCAGGAAGTCTAAGCTTTGATTTAAGTGCTAAGCTGTAAAATATAACTGAATTAACAACTAATAGCCGTTCAGTAAAACATCCACATATTAGCACAGGCTGCATTAGCACGTGGTTAGGCGGAGGTGCAGACGTGCGTGTTGAGACCCTTACGCTCGTGCTGTGTTCACTTCATATTGTGCAGTTTATGTGCATTGGAACCTTGGGTTTTTCCTCCCTTACCACAACTCTTTGACTCATGCACCAAGCCTGGAAGATGCCATTCCATTTGCTCAGACTGCATGGAACTTGGAAATGCGGTTCAAGTAATAGGTCAAGTCTAGTCCCCCAGCGCCCTTGCTGACGCAATACCCACTAGATTAAGTTTCAAACGGTGGCGATTAAGCGTGCAAAAAAAATCGGTGTGATTGTGAGCAGCCTTCGATTATTCATCCGTGAACCTGCCCAATGATTGTATCTCAGTGAAAGCCAGTACAGCAAGTAGGCTGTTGTGTAAAACATTTTCATTATTGAATGATTACAATGTTCAAATGCAGTAGTTGTGTGCAGTGGCCAAAATGGGAATTTTAAAGTGCCGTTACAAAATCTCGTTCGTCCAGCAGTCCATGTTCACTGCCGTTTCCCATTTACGGAAACGTCGTGGTATTGGCGTTCTGAAAAATACCGGTAGACGCGTTGGCCTTCTGAAAAGTGCCTGTACATAACCATCATATACCGGCACATTTAATCCACCGTTTGTGTGCGTACATTATTTTTCTGATTCTTCCACGTGTTCGTCCCACTCATGTGAGAACCGCTGTCCTTGCCAGTCTTCTCCATGCTGCCCTGTCCTGTGACATCTCTCTTTCCGTTCCTCGGGCCACCATGTGCGATCGCACCACATCGCCCCACCTCCTCTTCTTCTGCCATCCTCTTGATCTCTTTCCTTCCACTTGCGTCACTTGCACCTTCTGACCCACATCATTTCCCTGTTGTCTCTCCACATGACCGAACCACACCAGGCTTTTCTCTCTCTTCTTCTCTCTGATTTCTACCACCTTGAGTCTTCCTCTCACTTCTTTATTTCTCACCCTGTCCTCCCTTGTTAAATCCAACATCCACCGCAACATCCTCATCTCTGTGACTGCCGTAGTTTTGTCCTCCCTCTTTCTTGTGCCCCAGCACTCGGCCCCATACAACAGCACCGGCCTCACCACCGTCTTGTACTATACACTACACTATACACTACACTATACACTACACTATACACTACACTACACACTACACTATACACTACACTATACACTACACTATAATCTACACACTACACTATACACTACACTATACACTACTATACACTACACTATACACTACACTATACACTACTATACACTACACTATACACTACACTACACACTACACTATACACTACACTATACACTACACTATACACTACACTATAAACTACACACTACACTATACACTACACTATACACTACACACTTTTCCCTTCAACCGAACTGGGACCCTCTTATCGCACATCACATCCTTCATCTTTCGCCATTTCATCTATCCAGCCCTTGTTCTGGTTCTCATCTCTCCTTCGAGTGATCCATCAATAAACATCGTTGCACCCAGATACTTAAAATCGTTCTTCTTCATTAACTGGCCACTTACAATTTGAAATCCTCCTGCATTATTTCCACTGAAATTTTCCACTATGAACTCCGTCTTTGTCCGACTGATCCTCAACCCAATCTCTTCAATGTTTTGTGTGCGTACATTATGACATTTTAATATTATTGGAATAAATATTTACACAGTGCCACGGATTGAGAAATCCTGCTTCTTTGTTTAAACTTAACTCAACACCAGGATCCATAGGGACAGTGCTTTGTCTTGGGTGTGTCTGTTACTCAGTCTACTCTTAGGCAACTATTCTCATGTTTATTTAAAAACTTGTCATAAAAACGTTAAAAAAAATTAAATTCTCATCAAGCCCCATGGTGTTAAGTGCAGTTTCCAAGTCTGCTTGACGTTGTCTCCCTGGGCCTCTATTTATGTACTATGACGAAGAGCCATTGCTTGAAACGTCGCCTGTTAGATATTTTTTTTTCTTTAAGGCCACAGTGTTTTTGCCAAATGTATTGAGTACCTTTTTATTCAACTACTCCACTGATCTAAATTAGGCGAATTTAGAGTGGCTTCATTCAATAAACACAATCATAGGCCACTTTATTTACATCTATGTATCAAATTGTATATATAGGCCTGCTTTCCATATATTGATTTATATATATTTTTTATGAATTTGTAAAATGTTACACACGCTATGTAACATGTTTTTTGTTGCTGGGTAGTAAGTGTTATTTTCTAATTACTTATGCCTCAAAAGTATAGAAAATGGCTTTTATTCCCCACAAACTTTGCTTTTGTGACCAGGACTTTATGTGTAGGAATGACACAAATGCACACGTTTTCTCATTGAAAATAGGTAAATAAAAATATATCACCGTCCTGGTCACAAAAGCAAAGTTTGTGGGGAATAATAGTCATTTTCTGTACTTTGAGGCATAAGCAATTGGAAAATAACACTTACTACCCAGGAACAAAAAAATACATATTTTTTTGTTACACAATTATCAGCAGCAAGAACATTTCGGAAGTCGTGTGCTTTATTTAAAGATTAAGGAACTATGCAGTGTTATTTTTTCCCCTTCATACAGTACGGTGGTTTGGCAGGAAATTGTCTAGACTTACCCGCCACAAACGTACCTTAGAAGGACATTTTGGTTTTGTTAATAGGCAAAAGATACCCACTGCTCGTATTTTACACAATGTATAAATGTTCAAAAGAGCCCACATCAAAAGCTGTATAAAAATTGGCACTAATCATGAGTCAAACGTTAGCCTTTCAACATGGAATATATAAGTATAAATATATTTGTGGAAGTAAACATAATTTAAATATTAGATACGGATTTAAACTTAAAGGATGAGTAATCAAAGGTCATATAACAGAACATTTGGGTCATTGGTTTGCTTGAATATTGAGTTAATTACTCACAAATTGCCTTGAGTGGACAACATTTTCCAACATAATTTTGTCCTTTTTGTAGAGGTAATATCACAAAGTTCAGTGAAATGCCTTGTTATATGCATACCTTTTAATCAATGCGGATTGATTTCCCCTGTTATCTGAGCTAAGTTAGGTAATGGGAATACTCACCATCAAATTATTCATATTGTGCAGGCAAAATTGCATAATAAGGTCAATTTGGCACGTAAAATTATCATAAAAATGCATCTGACATGCAATGCAAAATGATGAAAATATTGTTTTAGACGATAATTTGTGTTCAGTGGAGAGGCTGAATGGGTAAGCATTATGAGGTGCTTGCAGGGCACAGGAAACCTGTTTGGATCATTATCAAAGTGGAAAAGTACACAATGTTCAACCTCTTTACTACAAAAGAGTATCAACGTAGTGCACATCTCAGAGGATATACTGTGCAGGCGTGCCACACTTAACGGGCGGGCGTTCTTTCTTCAACAATTCGCCATAACGAGCAATTTGAATTTAGACCCATTTGTTCGCAAAACAAGCTAAATATCAACTTATCGAGCAGAGACCAATCGATTAATAGGCGTCCCGTGGTGGCAAGGGGTGCACGATGGACCACAGCAGTTTGTTTACCAGCTGTGCTGCGTGCCTCGTGTGTTTCATGCTGTGTGGGACGGGGGCCTCGTGGTGGCACTGTGATGGTGGGTGGTATAGCGGTCAGTGCGTAGGCGCAACAAACCCGGACGACCTGAGTTCGATTTCCGCTCACGGCCAACACCGGTGACGTTTATCCGAACCAGTCCTGGGCCTCCCCGAGGTCGATTCAGCTTCAAATTAGTATCTCGTGCGGTGCGTCAACATCTCCACTAGGGAGACAATAGGCTTGGTGTTGGCCACCCACCTCCTCGTGTGCCATGCCGGCCTTCATAGGTGCTACTCGCTAACAGCACTTTCCCCAACAGTCTGTTAAAGCACTGTGGTTCTTAATGTCCGGTAAGTGTTAGATTTGATGTTTTATTACTTACTTTAAAATTCTAATTTGTATTTCTCACGTAAAAAAGTTGTTAAAGAGCGAAACATTTTGGGGCTGAAACATAGTTCAACTTTCACCGTGGGAAGGAGTCAATGGGAAAACGATGATCGTTTCACGGGGTTTTGCTGAACCGAGAAATTATCGTGGAACGTTTCTCCCTCGTTCAAACGAGACGAAAAGCCTGCACGGAGGTGATGCAAATTTTGAATGTCTGAAAACTGCGCATAAACTTTGGGAAAGATTTGATGAGCAACAGTTCTTACGTAGTGTAGGGTAGTTCCTTGAAACCTTAGCCATTACCAGTAAATCAGAAAAAAACCCACAAAATGTTTTTAAAACGTGTCGTAGATAAGACATTTATTTTGACTTGTTTGGAAAATTATTTTTTGGGAAAGCACACCACAGATAAGCAACTCAACTTCAATTGTCTATTGTTCAAACTAAACAAATAGTAAGCTTAGGGTAGAGCCATACTGTGCTCGGAATATTACAAAACAAAGATCCTCCGTATAGCCATAACAGACTGTTGGGGCAAGTGCTGTTAGTGAGCACCTATTAAGGCGGGCAAGGTACACGAGGGGGTGGGTGGCCAGCACCACGCCCGACCTCCTTTCCTCAGTGGTGATGTTTATACACCGCACCAGGTACTCATTTGAGGATGAGGCCCAGGACAGGTAGGGAAAAACGTCACAGGTGTTGGCCGTGAGTGCAAATCGAACTCGGGTCGCTGGGTCCGTAGCACAGCGCCCTAACCACTACACTACTGCTCCCCCAATATATTACAACACGTCACTATACACACATTTAAATAATTGCTCGTTGCCTCATGTTAAGGTTATTCAACATATGGCTGGTTAATTTGGCTGGCAGGGGCAGGTGGCGGTGTTGTAGGAGACCACTGCTCTGACCCCCTCACTCACCTACTTGCTCGTTTGAAATCCGAGTCTGACCACTGGTGCCCTGAACTCCATCCACCCAAGAGGCAGCATCAATCATGATGAGGACACTGACAATGATGCTTGTTGTTCTTGGTGCATTAAGTAATTATAAATCATTTACAACTCCAGTCTGGTGCTGTTACAGTAGAAGAGATGTTATTCACATGGAATTGTCAACCCTGTAAAAATGTGAAAACAAATATTTACAAGACTTAATTTGGATCCAGGAATTTCTGTATAACGTATATATTGGATTTTCCAAGTGGCCTACACAGGTACACAAGTTAACGTCACAGCACTAAACTGTGGTAAAGGTCACTTGAGCTGTGACTTAAATATTTTTTTTGCCTGACTTGATTAAAGCAAGGCTGTACTCGACAAAGTAAAATAACATTAAACTACAGCACAGAAAGGTTCAATGTTTCTCACTGGTGCAGTTTGAACTTCATTGCCGTGTTTCGCATTGTACATATTTTTTGATTTTGTGACGAGCCATTGGCTATACAACAGCTGTACACCACAAGCTCCAAATGTGCACTGGTCATGCCATCCGACCACATTCCTGCCCATTGCACAGTTTTACCGCCACTACTGTAAACGTCCCCTAGCCTTGTCGGCAAAGTCAAAGAGTTTTGGCTGCACCACCAATTGCACATAAACCTTAAACAGTGTGACATAGACATAAATAACATGTGCCTGCCTGCCCTTATGCTACAGGTTCCTAGAAAAAAGATACTTTAAAAATATTTTTTTAGCTTTTCTACAATAGGCTGTGGCCAAAATTTGTTGAAATGGTAATTTTTAAATTGGGGCATCCACTTTCGTTTTAGTTAAAGTTGCATTTCCCTGCCTAAAGCTGTACGGTGCACAGATTGTATTCGTTTGCTTGGAAATTATTTTTCATATCTCTGAAGTTTGCATGTAACACGCATGGTTATTCTCTCCTGAATAATATAATCGATGCTAGTTTTTAAACGGAACAGCCGTTAGCTATTTTAGGTTGTGATTCTCATATTGAGTGTAACCTGAATTCATTTTGTACACTACAGAGGCAAAATACCAATTGCAAGATTTGTAAATTGGAGTGTTTTATTTGTATCAATAATTAAGGTCTGATCTTATTTTTAATGTGCGCCTATTCCCTTTTTACGTGTTCGTGGGTGACAGCCGCGCCAGACTAGAGCGTTGTAATCGCGAGCACGTGACGGCAGTTAGTTTGGTTCATTTTATTTCTTCCACTTGTGGTCACGTTTAGCCAGTTGCCTGGCTATTTTACAAGGGAGATCCGTGGTTTGGTGTTTGAGCACAGCGACAACAAAGCAAAGACAAAAAAAAAACGTAAATATGGCAGAGAACTAGTACAGGGTCCTTAAGGAAAATTGCACAACATTTACACATAATAGTGATGTGCCATGTCACACAGGCGCCAGTTAATTGTCAAAGGGGTGCCTCCCGTTCAAAACTGCAGGCCTGGGCTTCATTATCCTAAAAACGAGTTATTATAGGATAGCTGTAGGCCAGGGCATGTCCATATGTACACTGTTGCTGATTCATACAGATGCGAGGTTTTACAGTTCGTAATCTTGCCTGTGCTTGTGAAGGGAGAACTTAAAGTCAGCTCATTTAATGTGTTTTTAATCCACATAAGGATGCGCCATGGTGTAAAAGTTAGTCAACTTGCAATCCAGGGGTTGCCGGTTAGTTTTCCTGGCAAGGCAGTTTAAACAATGGACAAGTTGCTTAATCCCCCATCCTTTGTCCACCCAGAAGTATACTGTAAATGGGTACATGACGTTTATTTGTTCGGAAGGTCTCGTGTAGTGAGATAGCTTGTGGGTAATCCCACCTTTTCCAATACGTCTAGTTAGTGTGGAAGAGTAGACCAAATACAGTACTCTAGAGAGGGGGTCCCACTAGGGCAGGGGTCCCTAACCCCCGGGCCGCGGACCGGTACCGGTCCGTGGCCTGTTAGGAACCGGGCCGCACAGCAGGAGGTGAGCGGTGAGTCCGCACGTGTTGCCAGCCCATTATTTTATTTACCACTTCCGTCTGCGTCTCTTTCCTGCACTGCGCATTTGTCTCAGTCACAGTTTTGGTAACCCGACAAGCTGCTAACCCCCAGCCAAAATGAGTAAAAAACAAAGGTCGCTAGAGAGCTTCTTTAGAAAGGGGGAAAGACCCAATGATGAACCCCCCCCCCTCCCCGGTCCGTGAAAAAATTGTCTTCCACGAAACCGGTCCCTGGTGCCAAAAAGCAGTGGTGTCAGCAATCGATTGCAGGGTTGCACCTTCACCTAACCCATGTAAAGTATTGATAAGGTCAGTTTCTCTGCTCAAACAAAAGTTTGTGGCTCCAATCACCTCCACTAGCAGCCCTGAGCCAGTGGTAAAAACATTCCATATTCCCATGGTGGAAACCACTCGCTTAGAGCAGTGTTCTTCATTGGAAGGCCCGCAGGCCACTGGCAGCCCCTGGTGGCCTTTAGTGCGGCACCCTGATGTGCGCCCCCTGATGCGCGGCCCCCTGACAATACATAGATGTGAAGACACCCTTTGCAGATGGTGTGGCGGCTCTCAAACTGATGGCTTATCGGCGAAAGTGCACCCACACCTCTGAAAAACAGTGGAAAGAATTACTACTGTTGACTTACCACAGAGATACACCCGTTTAATGACCCCGGAAGGAGTATGGGCTACGTTTACCCCCCTACTGGCATTTTAAGTCTTTGGTATTCATCTTGGATAAGAGAATGATGAAATTGTGGCTTTTGTGAGGTTTTATGTTTTAAAATTATGTATCCATTTTGTGCTGTGGATTACCAAAAGTACAAGATCATTGTATCCATTCATTATAAATTATAACATTCCTTTTACGTATGTGAATAAAGACTCAGACTAGTTAAGGAAGTTGTTTACCAATACCATACATTCCTTGATACTTATCTCCCTTGCCAAAGACATTGCAGCTGACTCTAACCTGGTAATACATTTGTAGTGTTCTTCACGGAGACACACACTAAAACTTGGAGGCAACACGTTGATTATAACACCCCAATAGGGTAACTGCATAAACGTACACTTGGTTAACTATACCACAACGGGGTAACTATATAACCGGGTCAGTCAGTAACATACTGCCTGACCCACGAAGTCGAGCGTAAAGACCGAAGACCGAGGATCGAAGAGACGTAGCACCGACGGGTTCCATTCCAACAGACAGCCGCGATCGCTCTCGGGACTTCCCTTTTATGCTCCAGAGCGTGGCCTCGCTCCACCTTCGGCCACACCCCCTTCTGGATCTTACCAGAAGGTTCTCGACCAAGAATCACGTGTCCCTCGAGTCCCCTTTTGGGCCCCCTCACTACCCTGTCCCGGTTACATGCCCTCTCGGGTTCACCCAGACTATCACCTCGTTACTTACCCTTTCTTTGACCGTCACCAGAACCATGCCCCCTCGGGCCCGCTTCCATGCCATACCCACTCTGGTGCCAGAGAGAGGCTCAAGATGCACAGTTCCACTCTTGTGACAGTAGCTGGCGCTAAACTCCATAGTGACTCCGTTGACGTCACTACACATTAATAACGTTTGCATAACTGTATAGTCACGTGGATACATGTTGAATACCGTGGTGTCTTTGGTAGTAAAGCTGATGTGTAAATATTAAAATGAACTATGATAAGTAGGTTTCAAGCTTCGTGTTTTAAAAATAACACTCTTCTTATCTGCCAGTACCCGGAATATATTTCAACGAGACATTGGCTGCATGTAAGTCAAAACCAAGCATATCCCATAATTGTTTTTCAAGCTAGAATATAATTGCAGCCTCAGTTAACTAAACGAGAAATAGGGTAAGCAGTTCATTTTTAGTTGAGTTAAAGTCGGTTTTATGCCTCTCAAGTATGAAGTGTATAGCCTTGCCCTTTAATCATTTCCTGTTATGCATGGTTTGATATTTTCCATTAAATAAGGTCAAATTGTCGTGAGTACTATCAAGATAGTACAGTATGTGTTAATTCATTCATCATAAAGGTTTTTGGGTTAGATCGCGTAAGTATAAATGTGTTGTAACCCTCCACCTCCCGACACAGCCAATAAGGTTTGTCACGTAAACAATGCGACAATTAGTTACTGCTTCAGTGCGACGTTTCGCTGGTTTCCCAGAATCGCCCGATTATTTGCCAGACTCGCCCGATGATGCTGGATGTAATTACCAGTGAAACGTCGTACTCAAAATTGTAAATGTTGTGGGTTTAATCGCCAACACAACGGTGGGCTAAAGTAGTAACTAATTGGCGCGTTGTTTACGTGACAAACCTTATTTGCTGTGTCGGGTGGTGGAGAGTTACGACACATTTATACTTACGCGATCTAATATTATTGGTCGCAAAGGCCTACGTGTTTAACGGTGTTTTTTCGAGGTCTTGCTGTGGTGTTATAATGTAAACATTTGCAAAGCCGTTTGCAAAAAGCAGGCAGTACTGATGTGCTTTTTAGAAAATTTACTTCAGAATAAGTATTGACATTGGCTGAGTTTCGTTCTATACAGTCATATTAACTAATAGGTATGTTAATAATGAAACCACGCTTTGTACTGCACATCCATTTGTGGTGCTGTTTGCTCAGGAAAAACGTGTCACTATAGAAGCAGATCTTTGGTTAAATATCCTATAACAAAAAAAATAACACTTTACAAACTATCTGGATGATTATTACTTTTCATAGCCTATAAATACAATTCCATCATTGGAATCAAATGTGAACCCTAGCAAGAACATGGGATTGGCAAGGGCCGCATGGAGCCAGCGTGGCTTAACAATGCAGGGCTCGTAGCGCCTGGCTGGCCTAGGGAAATATATATATCCATTTGCTATCCATTTCTCTGGTGATTCTGGTCAATACCAGCTGGCAGGTATTGGCCAGAATCGCCATTCTCCAGCCACGTAACACCCTGTGAATGAGTTGATGAGCTCAGTATTATAACTGTTGAGTATGTGTTTGCAGTGAAGCAGGCATGTCTGCTTTTGCTTGGATTGCACGTGTGATGGAAGGTGCTGACAATGTGGCTTCAATTGCACATTCGCTGTGACTTACGTGCCTACGCATGTAGAACATTTCTAACTGGGAGATTTCTCGTACATTTTTACTAATTTGATTAATTGCACCAACACAATTCCACCGTTTGGTGACATTTTTTTGACTGCCATTTTATAAAATGTTGAAGCATTGTAGACTGGAATCCGGGAGCCTTATGCCATACCAGAAGCAATGTTTTTTCTAGGAGTTATGCTGTAATGGATGCCGCTGTTGTGCAATGGTTAGCGCAATGTGCTTGCAATCCAGAGGTCGCTGGTTTATTCTCCCTGCGCCCTGGTTGAAGGGACATGCTTAAATATCCTTCCCACCTCTGTTTAGTCCACGTGGTAGTTATACATCGGTACACCACTTTTCACCGGGGGGGTCACGTGTGGTTTAGAGACGTGTGGTACGTCCGTATCTTCTCAGATACCTGGCCAGCATGGAAGAGCATTTGGAAACTGTGTAGGGCTCCTGGAAGCCCTTCTGCCAGCAATGTTATGAGCAAGCAATTGCAGGGCAGCACCTATACCTTAATTTTACTGCTATAGATTGTTATTTTAAAGATACATCTATATTCTTAGGTTTTTTTCGGTAAAGTTACGTAGGTAAAACATAAAAATTAATAAAAGTAAAATAAAATAAAAATCACGACGTTTCGGAAGCAACACAAGCTTTCGTCACAGCCCGACAGCTGCATCAAGTAAATGTTGTCGTGATTTTTTATTTTATTTAACTTTTATTAATTTTAATGTTTTACCTACGTGACTTTACCGAAAAAACCTAAGAATATGAATCCTCGCAGTCACGAAAGCTTCTAATCTAGATACATCTATTTTAATGTGGGCTAGATAAGCATAATTTTAACCCTGAAAAACCGACACAAAAACAGAGAACCGTCATTTGCACCACCATGTGGCGTGCCCAATTAAAGTGGGAATTTGTGGTTTCAAACGCCCCAATAGCGAGCGCTTTGAACGGCAGCTATTTCCACTGATTCAAAGATATCTTGCAGCGTGACGAGCAACAGGAAACGGGGGGCAGCATTAGATGTAATTTTACTCCCGGTATTTGTTGCCCCGCAGAAATAATGGAAAAAACAAGCGTCAGAACCATGGTCATATGAATGAGTAGTAAGAAGAGAGACTAGTAAAAACACCATCCGAAGTAATATCTGTATAATTCATCTAAATTACTGCTTCTTTAAGGCCGAATGGACGTGACTTGCATGCTTTCAAAGCAAATCCATGCGTTCGCCTCCAGAATAGATAAACACGACTTTTTTTAATCATCACATGATGCTCAAGTGTAACGTACACAAGCACTTTCGTGTTAATAGTAATTCTATATGAAATAATCCGATGCGGGATGCAGACCTTACCATGCCGTTTCAGTCATGTTTGACCATACTTTACCCTGCCACTTTTGTTTTTAAATCCTTTATATTAAGTTCGCTTGCTTGCGTGCTTGCGTGCTTGCTTGCTTACGACCGTGCAAATCTTTCGGTCGTTTTTTAACCCACTTCCCGTGATCCAATCGAGCTGACATTTTACACACAGACTCGTTGTGCGTGACAATTAATATTCGTGAAAAATTTTTTCCAAAATTTTAGACTGTTTAGGGAAAACAAATTAAATATTTAATTACCAATTGCTTAATACTGGCAGACAATCATCTGACCCATAGGTGGCAGCCATCTCAAGCCAGAGGACGAGAGGACTCTAGCCGCCACGCATATAAAGGATTTAGAGTGAAAAACTTTGTTTTTACGGGTTATACTTATTTATAGCTGACTATGGGGGAGTGGGCCAGGGAACCTGTTCAGATATCACTCGAACTTTTAAATTGTTTGCCGTGACCAGACAGGAATCAAACTCATGTCGCCAGATTTCATAGCGCCAGTGCCATGTTATTTGTGCAACATTGTACACATACATTAAGATGTTTTTTTTTGTAATCGTATGTAAAACGTTGAGCAGCTGGCTCACATGAATTACTTAATATGGCCCTCATGCCACAAGGCTTTTATTTCATTTCATTTTGAAAGGAAGAACGGCGAGCTGTAGAACCACAGCAGACACACTGACGCCAGACTGTCTGAAGCAGATATAAACAGTGCCAGCTACCATAAACAAAGGATGTTGCTTCTTTGGGGCGGAGTAGACTAGCTTTGCTGCACCTGTTTAACCTGTTACTGGGATATGTGAGTGTGTGTCTGATTCCCTTGTGTTTGCATGCTTTTTGTAATGCGGGGTTTATCGTTATTTTAATTAAGAACATATCCTTGTGTGTTGTTCATGGTGATGCACTTTGATCTTTTGAAAAAAACCTATGTATTCACCCCCTCCCCCCCCCACACTTTTAATTAAGGTTCAACCCAGTCTATAATTACACTCCTGGAGCCGCACATAGATATTAGTTTGATGTTTCATGCTGGCGATTATTTTTGTTGATTAAAGTTTCATTCTTTATCTAAGGTGTTTCCATGAATGAAGCTAAATGCTCACAACAAATCACAAGCAATTGGATCTAGAAACTTTCAGGAGCGGTTCTGAAGTTAGATATATTTTGACTCGTATAAAACAAATATAGGGGCCAAAAACCCCAAAACAAACACGAATGAAAACCTCAAAAGGTGGGGGCAACCCCCTAAGATCCCAAAGGAATTTCCTTGTGGAATTCACTGCACTGAAGGTTTTAAGTGACCCGCTGCCAAGTACATGGCTTGATTTCATCGCTCCATCTCCCGTTTTGTTGTTCTTCCGTGCACGTTCCCTAGCTTCTCTGCTAAACTGTGGGAACGCAATGTGCAGAATAGCGTCGTCGGTGTCGTTTATTTTTAAATCCTTTATATTAAGTTCACTTGCTTGCTTGCTTAGGACCGTGCAAATCTTTCGGTCGTTTTTTAACCCACTTCCCGTGATCCAATCGAGCTGACATTTTCCACACAGACTCGTTGTGCCAGACAATTATTGTTCGTGAAAAAAATTTCCCAAAATTTTACACTTTTTAGGCAAATTTTTTTATTTTACATATATTCAAATAGAACGCATTCATGGCTTTGGCTGAACGTCAGAGTGTAAGAGCCCAGGGCGTAACCCCTCCACAGGCCGTGGCGGAGTAGCGCAGTTGGTAGCGCCCTCGCTTCCCATGCCAAAGGTCGCGGGATCGATCCCCGCGTCCTCCACAGGCGAATATATTTTTAAATCCTTTATATTAAGTTCACTTGCTTGCTTAGGACCGTGCAAATCTTTCGGTCGTTTTTTAACCCACTTCCCGTGATCCAATCGAGCTGACATTTTGCACACAGACTCGTTGTGCGTGACAATTAATTTTCGTGAAAAAATTTGTTTTTCAAAATTTTCAACATTTTAGGAAAGAATAAATTATATAAGTACAACGGGGGCATGGAGATGGCACGCCGTTTGTGTTGGCACGCATTGTGATAACGCAACTATTTGGGTGTCGCTGTCAGTAACTTTTCAATAACTTGCTGTAAGATAAATTTAATTCAGAAGAAGAGGAAGGTTAAATAGGACTCTACATGTAATATTACAATTGTTTAACAGAGCCCTTAGTGAATTATACGTAGATTATTGGGGATGTAGCAAAAGTTTCCGATTTCATTTCATGCATTCTTGCTATTATCCATGCACCGTAATCCAACAGCATGTATGTTATCTGTGCAGTATTCCTATTGTCTGAGCCATCACGCGGATAATAGGAAGCAACTGATAAGTGGTGTTAAATTATTAATATTATGCTTGTTTATCCATACTTAACCACCAGGGTAAAAGGAGCAAAATGCAATTATAAACATATACTGTATTAGGATCCAGAAATTAGAGCCTCTAAATATGAAATCGTATAAGAGGTGTCAGCATGAACTTAAATATAACTAGCTTTTTTGCCCGTCCAAGGACGGGTGTATGTTGCAGTAAATCTGAAATATTCAATAGAAAAATTGTTCAGCTTATGATTATTAATGAGGGGGGGGGGGGTGCCCCATGTGGAGTGACGTCACCTCATGGTTATTGGGGAGGGGTGCGGCATGTGGAGTGACGTCACCCCCTCATGGTTATTGTGGAGGGGTGCGGCATGTCGAGTGACGTCACCCGCTCATGATTATTAATGAGGGGTGCGGTATGTGGAGTGCGCGACCTTGTGCGTTTGAATATTAATGAAGGGGGGGGGGGGGCTCTTTTGCGGTGACGTCACGCACGGATGTCGCACTGTGCTGCTTAGATTTATTTTTTACGTAATTTTCTGTAAAGAAACGTCATATTTGAAGCGACTGTGCATAATAAATTATTTAATTCAGCTCGACCTTCCTCTGCGTTAGTGTAAAAATCGACCCACTCGTAAATATTAATGAGGAGGGGGGCTCTTTGTGGAGTGACGTCACACGCGGGACACATTCTTTGCTCATTATAGTACTAAAAAATTAACCCGTAAAAACAAAGTTTTTCACTATAAATCCTTTATATGCGTGGCATCGGGGCGGCTAGAGTCCTCTCGTCCTCTGGCTTGAGATGGCTGCCACCTATGGGTCAGATGATTGTCTGCCAGTATTAAACAATTGGCAATTAAATATTTAATTTGTTTTCCCTATACAGTGTAAAATTTTGGAAAAAAATGTTCACGAACATTAATTGTCTCGCACAACGAGTCTGTGTGCAAAATGTCAGCTCGATTGGATCACGGGAAGTGGGTTAAAAAACGACCGAAAGATTTGCACGGTCGTAAGCGCGCAAGCACGCACGCAAGCAAGCACGCAAGCGAACTTAATATAAAGGATTTAAAAATAGTGCTGCTCGTACTTATATGAATGTAGCTAAAATCTCAACCTATTTTTAGTCAAGGATGGTGAACATGAGGGCAAACATATATACAACACTATATATGCAAGTTGTGCATTCGGTTGTGTATAAACGCGCTTCTTGATCAGAATGCGTGATGTCTTTGCTATCAAGAAAGCCCTTTGCCTTCCCCAGGCATGATGCACATTGTATAAAATGGTTTGGCTTTCATTTCTAAAAAACTGGTCAGTCAAAGTGAAAGTCAGTGGCTCTCCCAGCTGACCAGCTGAACTAAGTTACACAGATCATGGCATAAGCTGTCGTATCTGTGGCAGTAGTCGTTTATTTATGCAAGTGTGTTTATAGTAATGTTAATAAAATTGTATCAAAATAATGGTGTGCTACTCACGAGTGACACAAATGTATAGCATCGTTTTGTCGAATGTACAGTTAGTTGATTGTTAGTATTGTATTAGTATTCTGCCAAAAAGGAATGCTCATTTCAAGTAAATGATAATAATCAGTTCATGTATTTTGTTTAACCACGTAATAATGCTGATCTGGGGTTGACAACCCATTATTACCATGGGGTTGATCAAAAAATATGACTTTATGAAATGTCAACACAGTTGTCTTATGGGTAAATCTACTCTGCAGTTTAATCCAAGTCATTTACCATCACCATGAAGCAGTGGGGAAGGTTAACTGGATGTGGGAGGCTGCAGAGATGATCTTTTCTTGCCAATTAATGATCGAGTAAACGTGATCAAACAAGATAAAGAGCCACGCGCCTTTATGCCAGGTGGTGGCGGCGGATATGCACGTCTGTAATACATCACTATGGAGGTGAGAGTTGGTGGATTGCACAAATGTTGTGAAACTCCCTTCCCGTGGGTGTTGAGTTTAACACATTCCTGCGGAGGGAGCTGGTAGGAACGTCGGGTTGCTCGGTCAATGGCCTGCAGGGTCAATGGCGGCGTGGTGTGTTCCGCAAATATGGCCGACTGTGAGGGCGGGCACAAGCCGGCGTGAGTAGGTTAAACGTTGAGTTTTATAAGGGCACCACGGGGTGACCAGCCCCTCCCCACCCAGCCCCACCCCTCCCACCCCTCACCCAGCCCCACCCTCCCCACCCAGCCCCTCCCCACCCTCCCCACCCAGCCCCTCCCCACCCTCCCCTCTCCACCCAGCCCGACCCCTTCCATTTTTGGATGCACGACGGACGGACACAATAATCCCCTATGGGCTGTTGTAACCAGGAGGTTCCTACCAGTACCATTCCCTGACTGGCTGGGCGATAGCAGGACAACAATTGTGGACTAATCTCCATCCATTCCATCTGTATGAGTAGTGTTGCCACCTCATACTTTTCTCCAGTTACTCAGCCACGTAACATATCGTGCACAGCTTAACTAGTACGTGACCCATGTTCCAGTTAGAGTTTAAAATGTAACTTTAAATGTATTTATCCACGTATATTAGTTGCCTTTGCCACTTTCCCATAAATTTGCCTGACTGGGGTCTTGCTACAAGTGGTTTTACTGTACATGTTAAAGTTTTACAAAATGCAACCCTTTGTCAAGTTTAATCAGTAAAGCAAAATACTGTCAAACAGTGTAATGATGCACTGTGATTGAAAATAAAGAAATAAAAAATATATATACATTCCAAAACCTTCAAATATTTACAAAAAGCACATTTTTTCACACAAACCATTCAGGCAATGTGCGTGGCATTACCTTCACACCGAGCAAGTTTTTGTTACAAACTGTAAATCGTTGTCTGCCCATCTGTTATCGTGCTGCCAAAACTCGAATCGGAAATACTGATGGTTTGCACGCACATGGCACAAGTGACACTGGGTGATTGTACCTGAGAGACTCACCTAAGCACGTGACTGTTTCATATCCTCATACGTGAAGAATAAACAACCCTCCACCTGTGCCCAAAACCGGTATTCGCTTAACCCAACCCGACTTGCCTATGTCAGACATTAAGTTAAGATAGTGGTTGACGGATCATACGTGTGTGCTTGGAATGTTATTTTCCTGGATATGTCACGTTAAATATATTTCAATGACATCTGTTTGGAAGGTTGTAAAGGCACACGTTTACTATGTAAAGTATTATGCAGTAGCAACACGAGTATAGAAGTGAGATGAGAATGCCCGATTAAGGAAAATTAATTGCTGTGTTTATTTGTAGCCATATTTTATAAGTCATAACAAACATATCCATGATGAAGCCTACTTTTGTATGCATGGTACACTTATTAAGACAGTTCTGTGAAACTCATATTGCACGTTCTTTTACATTTATTACAATGAAATGTGTGTGTGTTTGATTACTGGAAACGATATGTTATTGATTGCTTTTCCAACACCTTTTCTGCCGCCCAATGACCTTCAACCCCCCCCCCCCCATTCCTTGAACCCTCCAGTCACGACGAATCGGAGTCAGAACCAGCTCACAAATGGAAAGCAAATGTACGGTGGCTCGATGGGCCCAGGGCCACCTGGAATCCAACCTGACCTGGACACACCTATAGCAGAGGGGGAGCACCTGCTGCAGGTGAGGACGCAGCTGCTCCCCATGCTGGCTACTGCCTGACGAACGAAGGGCATGATTATATGCCCGGACCTCCAAGTGATTAATGGTTGGTGAGGCTGAATGTTGATTCACGGAGAAAAACTTAAATATGTGGCGAAAAAAAATTGCTAGTTTTTTGTTTATTAGGCTAACCTTTCTTCCTTTTTTTCCGTGTAGCCAACACTGTTGCATATATATGCACGCGTGCCCATGTCTCACCTTTACCAACACGACCAATAAAGCTGCTTCTGTACCAATTTATAACCTACCCTGCTCATTTCACGTGTTTACTGCCTTATGCCTGCCCATTCTGCAATGCACACTGTTACTCACTCCTCTTACCCACCTGACGCTTGGATGTGAAAATGTGGAATACAAACAGCATTAAGAAGATGTTTACATTATTAATGTTGTGCAAACCATGCCGAAGGATGTCGTACAGTTAAAATAGTGAACACTTTTTCAAATACCCACGTGCACTTATCCACTCACATGCTCACAAACCCATGCATAAAAACAGCTTAAAGTCTGTAAATAGTGCCACACACGCATGCTATGTTGCTGCAGCTGTCGCTGTCTTGCCTTGCTTGTGTCGTGAACACACACATTGAAGCCTTCAGCTTCCTTTTGCAGTGCGGTGCCATCACTCCATAAACCTTGCTCAAATAAACAAGGGAACCCCAGGAAATTCTGGCATGTCCGTGGGACAGATTTTGGCACGCAACGTTATGCCAAAAATATCGTGGCGAGTGTGGAATACTGTAAATGCTGTGGTTTCACGCTTCAATACACCGGTGGGCTAAAGCAGTGAACTATTTGTCTTTTGTCAACGTGACACTTTTTTGCTGATTGGCCGTGTCGGGTGGCGGAGGGTTATGACACATTTATAAATAACGCGATCCAACCCAAAAACGTTGATTATGAGTGTGGAATGACTGCAGCCTGACCTCAAACCCACAGGTTTTGCCCCTTTGACCTAGGCCACCATTTGTAAATGTTGCTTTATCTTCTCAAAGAATATATAGAAACTTTATGGGGCCTTTATGGATTTGGGACACATTGTTTGCATGAGCTTTGGAACACTCGTATGAGCACAATTGATAAGCATGGCTAAACACACAGACTTAGAATACACATGAAAACATTTGGAATAGCGAATCCATACAATACATTGCAATTCATTCTGGATCTTGGTGGTGTTTCGCAACATTTGCTTTACAGCCAGGATAGCATTGAGTTGTGACAGTGGAATGAGTTAGATGAGTATTGCAATCAGTGTTTTTAGATGAATAGTTTTAATGCACAAGAATATCAATTTTTTTCACAACCATGTTGCCTCTATCTCCTTTTCTTCTGTGGGTTATCCACGAGTCATGACCAGCCTGTTTTCACGGCATTTACTTTGAGGAAATACGTCATTGCTCCCATTATTTATAAATGTTTCACGCATAATTGAAGGACATTGGAAAATTCATCCTATTAGCTTCCTTTATTTGCAAAAAAATGCCCACACATAAATGGAGTCAATTCACAGAACAGTGGTTCAAGCACTGCACTCTAAACCTGATAAACTATACTGCATTCTTTTGCATTAATTGTCTCCATATAAGCCCCATATAGGCTGCAAACACAGGCATAAAACTTGTGGGCCTTAATAGCATTGCATACCTGACATCCCCTTATCAGTGCTTACCTTATTACAGACTAATTGAGATATTATTGGTCACCCCGTGCTCTTATAAATCTCAATGTCCATCCTACAAAGTCCCATTACAAGGGAGAAACACAAACAAATAGGCAATTGTTATGCCCGTATTGAAACGGCTGTACGTGTGGACCTGAAAACTAAATTTCCCCGTATAAGAATATGGGTAAACCGTATGGGTTGACAAGTATGGCATTGTGGGAATTCAATATTAACTCGTTACATTGTCCATCATATGGTAGGGCCATTATTCTATTGACAGTTGTTCCTAGTCACATAGTCGATTAAACAGCAAATGCAAACAAGATCGTTAATTTACGTCGTTGATTAAACAGATGTTTGTCACGTGTAATAGTTTTCACGACTTTTGAAATGTAAAGAGTGAAAATTGAAGGAATGTGAAGAGCCAAAAGAGTTAACCAATTATTAAGCCTTAACTATGTGACGTAATTGTTTTGGATTTATAACAACCCATATTCAAGTCAGCCCACCTAAATGTAATTAAACTGTTTGCGATAATTGTATGTATTAAATATATGATGGCAATAACTATATTAAAAAGTTTGTATGAGCTTATTGACTTATGGATGAAGTTTTAGACAAGTTATCGCAAAATAAGTAATTGATTAAAAGAGTACCTTTGCAATTGTCTTGTGTAAAACAGAGTACAAAAGAGGATGATTAACTGTTCAAGTGTTAAACCGAACACCGCATTAGTATCTCTAAATAAACGATGTGCACTTTATGTGTACAGTATTTACATGGATTCGTTGTGATGATATGAGTATATTAGTTAATGTTGACATTTATAGACTTACCAATGGAAATTGTAAATTATTGCATGCATACTTGCTTAGCCATGCTGCACTAAATTATATTAGATTTTTGTCCTGTTCAGACGCAGCCAAAACCCAAAGGGCATTACGAGTCATCAGTTACTTTTCATATCTTATATAATCTTTATATTTCTGGTCTAAATGTGAACATGGACCATGAGGAAATGTGTGGTGGTTGGGAAATACATATTCCCATTCATAATCTGGGTTTATTTCAATTGACACATGCACATTCTATGGAGGGATATTGTTGCTTGTGTTAATCTAACTAGATACAGAGCTAAATGGTATACTCCTAAATTAAAACTCTGCTCTTTACTTTTTTAAGTGAATCTGAAGAGTTAAACTGATCATGTGGTATAAAACTGTTTTTTGTGTTTAGTTTCTTGTCCTTCCCCCGCATCTCCGAGTAGCACGGTTGGCGAAGTACAGTGTGAAAGAAGTTCCATATATGGCAGTCCTCGGCTTACGAACACAATTAGTTCCTGATGCCCGTTCAGAAGTCGAATGGTTGGAACACAGTAATATACTGTATGTAAATGCCCAGACACACACACACTTTCATAATCAACGTTTTTGGGTTTAGATCGCATTATTTATAAATGTGTCGTAACCCTCCACCACCCGACACGGCCAATCAGTATAAAAGTGTCACGTTGACAAAAGACAAATAGTTCACTGCTTTAGCCCACCGGTGTGTTGAAGCCACAACATTTACAAAATTGTGTTGAAGCCACAACATTTACAAAATTGTAAATGTTGTGGCTTCAACACACCGGTGGGCTAAAGCAGTGAACTATTTGTCTTTTGTCAACGTGACTGATTGGCCGTGTCGGGTGGTGGAGGGTTACGACACATTTATACATAACGCGATCTAAACCCAAAAACGTTGATTATGAATAACATTGGTCGCGAAAGCCTACGTGTTAAACTGACACACACACTTGCTCCCAGCATGAGGCTGACTCATTATATCTCACGGAGGATCGCTCAGCTGAACAAAATAGTGCCTCAGTTCAATTTGCAATTGAGAGTTTGTGTTTTAAATCAACGTAAAAAACAACTTAATGGAATCTGGTTCGTAAGTGCAGGTGTTTGTAAGTCGGGCGTTCGTAAGTTGAGGACTGCCTGTACATGCGTACAACACTTTCCACAAGTTTGAGCCATAGAGGTTTCGTTAAAGCCTTTTTTACTGTGACTTCCAGATACTTGCTCAAGCCACAAAAACACCAAGGCACAGTTATTCTTCACATAACATTTGGGTGATGTCTGGTGCACTGAATACAATAACTATCAGAATTGCAATTTTATTGCTTTGCTGGTTATGCTAGGTACTTTGCAAGATTTGTATATACATAGTGGCAGATCAAGAGTTGTGGAAGAGAAGGCAAATCACGATGTGACCTTGCAATAAGGAAGAGGCCGTTTAAATTGCTGCATTAATGTACATAAGTTAAGTAGTCTTCTTGATTCTTTCGGTAAAGTCACGTAGAAGGGAAGTAATAAAATAATAAAAATAAAACATAATAAAATTAAATCGAAAGTTAAGTAGTGTAAAGTGTGCAGAGGTTTGGTGTTTTTTGTTATTCTTTGAGTGAGCCTAAAGCTTGTACTTGTTTGTGTTTATAGCACAACAATTATAGAAAAGTTATCACAGCTATAAATGATGCAAGTGAGTTTTCTGCAATGCGAGCGTGAAAGCAGAAAAAGCGAGGTCAATGATGGGACATTCACAAATGGGAGAAATTTGGAAGCATATCACATGACAGAGATAGAATCTTAAATTCAGTGGAGGAATTGTATGCAGGTCTTTATAGCAGAAGCATTAATATATTACAGCAATAAACCTATTCTTCAGATGAAGACGTTCAAAAAGCCACGAAAAAAACAATCTTACGTCCGCAATATTATGCAACCTTAATCATGTCCATACATCCCGTGAGAAGTGAACTGGATTATTTCTCATACATAGATTGCTGCCGTTGATTAATTTTCTTTTTAATACATCCATTTCGTTTACTGTCTCTCCAGATGAGGCCTTGGTGTTCGTTCATTTCAATAGTCACTGGCCTTCATTACAGCATACTCCGGCACTGACCCTACTTACTGGCGCCTCGCCATACCTTAAATACCCACCCACTATCTGAATTATCGCCTTCTCTGAGCAGTGATGCTGAACCCTGATAAAGTTCCCTTTGCGTGACTTATCTGCAGCAGAAAACAAATTGTTCAGCCCCTTCTCTGCCTTTTTACCAGTCCATACCCCAAACTACCCAGTCTGTCTGCCCCCCCCACCCCAACCCCTGACTCTGGCGCCTCATAGTTTTAGGTTTATAGAGAAAATGGAGAGGTGGGCAGAGAATTGTGGTAAAAACTGGTAAAGCCTACCTTGAACATTACATCCACATTTCTTTTCTCTTGCTTTGCAAACGTTATGATGGGCAGCATTTCAATGGCTATCTCTTTTAGTCGAGCTTATCCTTCCCAAAAAAAAAATTCTTTTTTTTTTAATAGACAAAGCTAGTTGTGGAAATTAACAACCAAATAAATAAATTGATTTAAGCAGGGCACATGTAAGAGGAGATTGATGTCATGGCAATTATTATATAGCATCAATTAAAAGCTCCCTTCAAAGATGAGAAATGACAGTCTACATCAATCCAAAGTTTTTTGTTTCAATCTCTAACCGGGAAACGTCTCCCTAAGGTTTACTCAAACTGCTTTAAGTACAGTACCCCGGGTTGTGAGTGAGGTAAAATCAACAAAGGCAGCCAAGCCTGGGGTTTGGCTGGCCATCCATTGAGTAATGGAACCATAGGTAAGTAAACTTTTGCAGTAGTTGTCCACTATGGTTCACAAATGCTGCAATACTGTGGGAGGTCCTTTGTCCTCAAATAATGAAATATATTCAGACCTTCATTGCAATTTTCCTGCACAGCAAGCATGGCAATTATTTGCAAGGTTTATTGTCCATTTGAAAAGCCTTTTTCTGGGTTACATTATTTAAGCTGGATTAGGCAGTGGCTAATAAACTGTCCATTCTATGAAGCTGCACTAAATTGAGGCTTCTATTCTAGCAGATAGCAGAGCAGACGTTGAAGAGCTAATTCAGTTGCGTGCAAAAGTAAATGATTATGCACTTGTGTCATAAATCAGTTTGAGTTATCACGCAATTGGATGCAGCACCAATATATTAATAATCTCTGCACTTATATAGATACCCAGGTATTTATCGCAAACGGTAATATTTTTTAAATGGCTCTCACGTGAATAACCGAGTATACAATAGTTATTTAATTGAAATTACCCACACTTTTAAGTGTCTTTAACAGAAAGCTAAATCACGTGTGAAAACAATGGAAATGACGTGTAAAAAATATATATTATACCATACTCTTTGGTTCTTATAAAATAAAATACGTGACTTTACCGAAAGAACCAAAGAGTATGGATTCCTGCAGTCACGAAATCTTCAAATCAAGATATTACACCATTTTCAGTATTTATTGGAAAGAGTGGAGCAGTGACTCAAGGGTTAGGGGGCACTGCATTTTGAACCCTGTGGCCGCAGGTCCATTTCCAACCCACCCCTAATATCCTTGGTGAGTGATATCTCAACCGGGTCTGGGTCCCCCTTCACAAAATTCCATTGACTACCACAACACATTTTTTTGTCCGTGAACTACAGCCGTAGGCGTCTGCTTTTGCCTGTCGGTCTCTTCGTTGTGCATTCAACAGGTACAACGTTATCTAACTTCCCGTAGACCATGTTTTATGAATACTGGGCTGGTATTGTTTTTATTACTGTCGTGAATTTTTATGGATTAAAATGAATTGAGCTTGTTATAATCGTGATCAAATTCTTTCGAGTTTTTTTTTTATTTAGCCCACACACAGTGCTGCCTTTTCATTTTCTGAAAAGTGGTACACACTATGGTAGGAATGTTATCCTATTTTGAATTCCATGAGCTTTACTTTATCTAATCATTGCTGTATCAATGGTTTAACAGAGTACCATGAAACTACTGTTATCCTAGACCATATTAGCCATACTAAACATGATCTGCACACCTTTTTATTTCATGTATGTGTGTTAAATTCTCCCTATTATCCAAGCCTTCACATGGATAAGAAGTCACCTGGCAGTATCGGCAAAGCCATCCTTTTATCCGTGATTATCTTTAACTGGGGACTATGCACACAAAGGCTAGTGAATACACATATTCCATCAACAACACCATGTGAGTACTGTGCATCTGCTTTAATGCCGTGGTAAGGCTTTCTAATGGTTGGTGTTCCAACGTTTTTGCTCGGAGCTTTCGAAACCAAATCCAAGAACAATCTCCCAGCACATCGAGCAAAGCATCGGATATGGTGCCGAAAAACACGCAGCACAACCAGACATCAGAGAGCTAACCAAATAAATGTGTATTTAATTAAACGCGTGTATTATTGAACCTGCTTTTAAGTTTTTGTTTCATTTCAGTAATGTGTTTCTCCATTAGAGGGCAATGTATTATTGAATTTTAGTTAATTATACCTCTTACATTCACTTACAATATTTCTTATGCACCTCCGATTAGCATGGCTGGCTACATATGGTGCGAAATAAGTTCAACATACATACGCAGATTTCATATCTCCGAAGACTGAAATGCTGAGGTTTTGTTGAACATGCTATTCCCCATTATTGACCATTTTTTTCCAAACGACAATAGTGTTCTTGTTTACTGTGCTCAGTGTACAAAAAAAAGTTGACCCAAAGTGAAAAGGCATGAGAGATTTTAGGCGGTGTGTCGTGTGAGCTTTACTTGACCTTTGTCTCGGTGTTATCAGTGATCTGATATGTAGGTGAGTGTTAAAAGAACCATGAGTTTCCTGCAGACACACACATGAGTCCTTGGTATGTTCCTCCCTTTGAGACACTCGTTTATCTGCCCAGTATTTACAGAATGGGTGAGTGGTCTTGCAGTACAAATGGTACAAAACGAAGCGGATCCCATTGTTATATGCTGCCTCTGTGCTGGAAATATTAGGTGCTTCACAAAAAATAGGCATTTCTTTTAAATAATAATCAATGGCTTGTGCATGCGAGGGTGTATTAACGGTATCTTTATTTATATATTGACACAACCGCACAAATGTGCAATCGTTTAGCTTTGCCACAATTGATTATTTCTTGGTTAATTATATCATTCTTGACGGACACTACTGTTCTGCAATCAGCAAGTAAACAGATTAGTTATTGATGTTTGTAAAACTTGCATTTATATTATGCTCATAAGTTAACGGTATGTCTTGGTTCAGTTTTTTTTATCCTATGCGAGAGCCTCATAGGTAGTTTGTCCCTATGCCAGACAGGGGACAATTGCTGTGAACTTTGACTAGCTGTGATATGTTCTAGCAATAGCAATCATGTTAATACTTTTATAGGAACTGGAAGCAGGTGTTTTTGGGCTTAAATTATCTGTAAATCTTGAAACAGTGTTTTCCTTAATATAACCTTATCAGCAATATAAAGTTTCCTAATAGCAGTCCATTGTAAATTTGTGTATATGGGTTGGATTGTGGGATGCTTGGGTCTAATGCTGCTGCATGCTTTCTGGTAATGTTGTAATGGACACTGTGCCGCTCGGGGTACCCAGATGTTAATAGATAGGACTCAAGAGGTGTTGGGCAGGCAATATTTTTCCGTCTCTCTGTCCCTAGACTGTGGATACCTCTCGGCTTTTGTTGGTTACATTTAGGTGGATGCAGTGATAGAAAACAGTACAAAATAATACATAATAAATTTTTGAGAAATATAACGCGTAATATTTTTTTCTAAACTCTCCAATGGTTGGCACAACCACCGATTGGAGGAGTCCTCGGGGTTTTGTCATGGGATTTATGTCATACATAGCTATTTGGCTTGCAAATCATAGACTGATAATAATAATGCAATTTATAACGCGCGCAAATTTGCGGTTGTAACGGCCGCAACTCAGAGGCGCGGAGCCAAGCTCAGAGTCGCTCGAAAGCGTGGTTATAGAGGTGAGTTTTTAAGTGTCTCTTGAAGGAGACGATTGAGGTGATGCTGCGAATGTGCAGAGGGATAGCGTTCCAGACTGTTGGGGCTGCCACCGAGAAGCGGCGCATAGACGTGACCATCCTGGATCTTGGTATTAAGAGGGGTTCGTGAGTCGCGCTGCGCAGCATCTGCCGTGTGCTGAGCTGCAAGTCGTCAATAATGAAGAAAGGTATGGCGGGCAGGCAGATGTGAAGGCATGGTGGCAGAGGCAGGCGATCTTGTATATGACCCTGCTGGCGATGGGTAGCCAGTTGAGGGCACGGAGACAGGCAAGTGAGCCGAGATGGGGATAAGTGCGGCCAATGACGACGCGTGCTAGGTTGTTTTGTAGTCTTTGAAGTTTTTTTAGGTTGCCGGTGGAGGTCCGGACTAGGACTGAGTTGCAATAGTCGAGGCGAGACCCAACTATGCAACATGCCAATGTGTTGGCAATTTCAGTGGAGATGAGAGGACATAGGTGTCTGAGAGCCTTCAGGTGAAAGTTACATGAACCGATGATATGATTGGTTTGACGGTCGAAGGATAAAGTTGAATCTAGGATGACACAAAGGTAGCTGAAGTGATCGGTGAACCTGATGCTGTGACCAAAGATGTGTATGTGTGTTGGGAGTGCTGTTGAGTTGAGACGTTGCTTGGTACCTAACATGATGGACACTTACTTTTTCGGATTAAGGGCTAGGTTGTGTGCAGTGAACCACTTTTGCAAGGCGGTGGTACATTCCGAGAGCCTCTCGAATCCAGATGCATTGCTAAAATCGATGGCGGTGAATAGAATAGTGTCATCCGCGTATGAGTGGTGCTTAACACCGAAGCTTGCGATGAGCCGGACGATCGGGGAAGTATAGGCTGTGAAGAGCAGGGGACCTAGAACAGAGCCCTGGGGAACCCCACATAATGCTCTTGTTTCAGGCGATGTGGATGTGCCCACCCTGACTGAAGATTGCCGGTCAGAATTATACAAAACTATCCACTTGAGTGCTGAGCCACATATACCGAAGTCGGATTTCAGGAGGGAAGTAAGGAGCAAGTGGTTGACGGTGTCAAAGGCTGACGACATGTCCAGACTTACAAGTGCAACAGTTGAGCCGGAATCAATAATCGTTAAAATGTCATCGAGCACTCTAGTGAGTGCTGTTTCTGTGGAGTAGTTTTGACAGTAAGCTGACTGGAAGCAGCAGTAGTTTGGGGAGGAGGTGATGTGGGGTTTTTGCTAGGCGAGGGCTAGTCGTTCAAGGAGTTTAGAGAGGTTCGAGAGATTAGTGATGGGACGATAACTAGATGGGTCATCCAGGTTGAGACTTGGTTTCTTTAACAAGGGGGAAACCAGGCCAGATTTGAGGTTGGACTGAAAACACCCCATAGAGAATGAGGCATTTGCGATGTTCCTGATCATGATGGCGAGTTCCGGAGCACATTGCTTGAACAAGGAACCTGGGAGCACGTCGAGTGGAGATCACTTCAATTGAAGTGATTCAATTAAAGAGAAAACGTCTTTTGTAGACGCCGGCTTGAGTGTAGTTAGAAAGGTGTCTTGGTGAATACTTACAATTTCTGAAAACTGGAGCGGGTACAATGGTGAGATGTGTGGATAGATGTGCAGGAGTTTGCGATGGTGATCAGCTTGTTGGTGAAGTAAATATTTAAAGAGGTGGCAAGTTTCAGTGAGGCCAGGGGATCGCTAAGGTGAGGGACCATGGTATTACCAGGATGTAGAAGATCCTTGACGGTTTTCCATAGAATGCGTGGTTTTCCGGTTTGCTGTTTTGATGCGTTCTGCAATGTAGGAGGAACGTGAGACAAGGCTACATTTGTTAGTTTTCCTGCAGGCAACTCTGTAGGCAAGTCGATCAGCAGGTAGACCACTGCGGGATGCGATAATTTCAAGGCGCCTCCTTGTTCGCTTAGCAATGATGGCGTCTCTTGAGAGCCCGTGAGTGTCGTGGGAAGACTGCCTAGCGGTTCGTGATTTTAATGGAGCCAGTTTGTCCAGCACCGCCCTCATGTCAGCTTTTAGTTGGAGAGCGCAGATGGTTGGATCCGATGATGGGGATAACATTGAAGGCGAATTTGCGAGGAAGTGGTGTAAAGCAGAAAACTCGATACCCTTGAAATTACGGGAGTGGCGGGTGAATTTGATGGTGATTTGCTTGGGAATTTGAAGGGAAAAAAGTACGAGGCGGTGGTCGGAGTAACCAGTTTGGAAAACTCCCAGTGCAGTGATGCGTCGATGCTGGTGAGGTTCCAGAACCAGGTCAAGCATGCTCTCAACATTTGTTGAGGAAGCTCTGGTGGGGCCTCAGTTTGTGATGACCAGGTTATGGCAGGCCAAGGTTGACTCAAGGTGACTATCAATGGAGGCTGGGGTATTGCGTGGGCAATTAATGTCTCCTGTAAGCACGAGCCTGTGAGATGGGTTAGGAATGAGGTAAAGGAATTCCGAAAGCTCGTTTAAGAAGGTAGTGAAGCTGCCATCTGGAAGGTGATAGATAGAAATGATGGAAAAGCACTCGTTAGTAGTGAGGGTTACGGACTGGACCTCAAAGGTGGTGGGAGACATGGTAGATAGAGCTCTTTAATAAAGGGGTTGTTGACAGTTTGATTTGGCTGAATGCCATAATGCCTTACAAAACATGTTTTTTTCGGAGATCTTTTTTTCATGAATGAATGTGTTCATAATATAATTGGCTCAAGTGTAATTAGATGCTGTTTTGTTATTTACATATTCTGGGCCAGGCTTTCAACAGGCTTGGGTACCCATACAGTCTATAAAAGCTTTAAAGGGCCTCTTAAAATGTTGTGTATCCATGTGAAAAACATGGCAGAATGCACATGAAGACATTAATAAGGAGATGCTTTGTTTCCCCTCCCCCCCCCAGGCTCTCAATGGCTTTGTGTTGGTGGTGACGGCTGAGGGACTGGTATTTTACGTCTCCCATACCATCCAGGAGTATCTGGGCTTCCATCAGGTTGCCCTTGCCAAAAGATCACAATTCACACACCGCCCGCTCTAACCTGTACTCAACTAAATGGCCATAGTCACCCCATGGCTGTTTGATGTAATAGCCAGGAATGCACGATCTTGTTCCCTCAATATGTAAACACCTCACTCCTGTTTAGATAAGCCATTTTATAAACAGGGTTTATTTTTTTACGTAATGAAAACAGATATTTTTTACTGATAGTACGGAAATGTTTCCGTAGATCCTTTGAAGTTTATTGTAAAAGAATGGCTTTTTTTTTCAAATGTAGTAGAGCCTTTGTGGTTTTACGAAGGGCTCAAATCACGGTTGTCACTGTGTTTGTGAAGAATGTCAGCATGTTGGATTCAGCGAGTGGGCCCGTATGAGTCGCATTTTCTGCATGGGTCCTGGATTTGAGTTCAACCCTCAACGCGAAACGTCAGCACAATCTCTGTGGTTCAACTGAAATGGGTCCCATGCAAGACACCCCTGCACGTCCCTCACCACTTGCCCCTTTCTGAACGATTTTGCCGATGTTGTCCTGGCATATATAACATAAGCACAATCCTTTAGGAGTGTGTTTTTTTATTATTGCGACTCAACACAATGTCCAGTACATAGCAACCAGTTACAGCACAGGTGGAGGGGGCAGGGTTTTGGGGGATAGAAACTCCGCCAGTAAAAACCCGAGAGCCGGGCGCACCAGGGGCTTAACGAAGGGGGGGAAATCGAGCTCTCTGTCCCACTCAGGTGGGGACCGCAAGCCAGAACACGAAAGCTTGTATGGGGAGGGAAGGATGGGGAAAGAAAACCAACATAATTAGGTAAAGAAGGGGAAGGGGGGGGAGGAGTTGGAACTTTTAAATGGAAATTTTATTAATGAGGCCCTCCTCATGGCGTGTTGATCATGGGGGGTAGTTTTACCATATGTCACCACGCTGGTCGGTACAGGTTAGTGAAGGGATGCCCAGGACCGATTGAGATCTTACCACCGATAGCCACGCTCGGGAATTTGTCTCTCATCGCAAATTTCATATTGCAATGCGCTGACCGGTACACCATTGCTCCACCGCAGTTCATGTGTAAATATATTTCTGGAATATATAAAAACAGTTTCACTATAAATAATTAATTTAAATTGTATGTTTAGAAACTAGGTTCGAAGCTTTCGTGACTGCAGGAATTACTCTTTGGTTCTTTCGGTAAAGTCACGTAGAAAATCAAATCAAATAATAATACGACTTTTCGATTTGCAACACAAGCAACCATCATCAGGTAAGAATGAATGAGAAAAAACAAACATAGTAAACTTAGAACCACAATGCAACACAACACAGAGAGCCGGCCAACACAACAGCCAACACCCCACTTGGCTGACCACGCTCCTCCAAAGAATGACAAACAGAAAGACAGAGGCCTTAAATAGAGAGAGGGGGGAGGGGTTGGGGCAGAGAGAGAGGGGGGGGGGATTAGGGTAGAGGACAATGAGAGAGTTGTGTGGAATTCCGGGCCATAGTGGCCAGAGAAGAGACAATGGACTATAAACAAACCAGCACGGCAATATTCAGAGCAAGAAAATGAGAAGTTTGAGAAAGTAAATTTAGTAAAATTCAAGAAGTGTAATGCAATGCAACACAGAGAGTCTGGTAACACACAACGCAGAGCCTGGTTGATTACGTTCTTCCAAAGATTGCTAAATTAGAGGTTAAGTGTGAAACAGACAAGCAAGGAAAATTAGAGAGAAAAATAGGAAGTTTGACAACAAATTCAGTAAAATTAGAGAGTGCAATGCAACACAGAGAGTCAGCTAACACACAGTTAACGCATAGCCTAGTTGATTACGTTCTCCCAAAGATAAATTCGAAGTTAAGTATTAGTTGTGATGAAACCTTCCCCGTAGAGTGGTTCAAACTAGATTCGAAGCTTTCGTGACTGCAGGAATTACTCTTTGGTTCTTTTGGTAAAGTCACGTAGAAACTCAAATAAAATAATAATAGAATACGACGTTTCGATTGCATTCATTCTTACCTGATGATTCTGCAAACATGACTGCTCATGTACATATTTACAATGATTAAATAATACGATATACATGTAGAAAATATTGCATGAACATTGTTGCATTTTCCCATGGACACAAGCAAATACAGTAATATCCGATTTAAGCCTCCCACTTTTAGATCGTTTTGCAAATACATCACCACTTTATTATTAATACCGCTACCTGATTTGCATCGCCTCAACACGCGCTTAGCTTTGCTGACAGCATCGTCCGTCCTTCCGCGTATCCGTCGCCTCTCAACCTTCGCCTCCACCTACTCCTCTGTAAATGCCTTCGATTGACGTTGTTTGGGATTTTCGTCGTCACACCGCTCAGGGACGCATCCCCGACGTAAACCGGGGGGGGGGGGGGGGGGGGGTAATACTGTATAAAGGCAATTTCGTTGCAATATGGTTATATTTCTTAAGGTACTACTTCGTCAAATATCTATGCTACAATGATGTAAACTAGTCTCTCATTGTAGTAAGTACTTGGGTTGCAGGCCACAATCTCTTACAGACACATGCTGCTACATATTTTTCTCACCAGAATGTCTGGCCACCCAGGTACTCCTATGATGTTACATCCTGCACACACAGCTGCCACACACACATAGTGAATGCCGAACTTGATAGCCATGGTCACCATTCGTTGAGGCTGAGATTTATGGGTTCTTTGCCATGTGTACTGTTTCGTGGATGTAAACCTTTAAGAATGCTGCAGTTTGAAACCTGTAATTTGACCTCTTAATGGGGGCCGTGATGGAAGAAACACACTTCTTTTACCATAATAATGCATGTTAACCAATATAACGCATGATGAGGTTGGATTTGGGTAGTCTCCAAAATCCCTAGTTGAAAGTGTTTTACGACATTTCCAGCAGGCACCCAGCCTTCGAGATCACCTGCTAACAATTTGGCCAGAGAAAAAGTTATTTTAACATTGTAAATGTATTTGAAGCCTCACTTGCCATGTTGTAAGGAATGCCCTCTTTGGATGTTTGGCCATCGTCTTATTAAGTATTTATTAACATACGGGGGGGGGGGGAACCAAAGTGCCCAGAGAAAGTTTGCCTTTATCAGAACTGCTGATGTTTTTTTAGAACTCCTTTCTTCATAACTGCTTTTTGTGTTTATTTTATTGTCCTTCTCCCGCAACTCCGATTAGCACGGTGTGAAAGAGGTTCAACATACATACATACATCAGGGGATAACACTCAACAATCTTTAAAGCTAATTGAGCTACCCACTTGCTGTGGTGACATTCTATGTGATCTGCCTGCCAACCTTGCACCCATAGCATTGAATCATAGGCATGTGCCACCGTGTATGACGTCAGCTATTAATATTAGCAGGTTGCATGCAAAAGGCAGGATGTCCTGCATTGGGGTTGCTTTTCTCATGATGTTTCTCGTTGGTGTGCAGTGCGACGTGGTCCATCAAAGTGTATACGAACTGGTCCACTCTGAAGATAGATACGAGTTCCTTCGACAACTCCATTGGGCTCTCAAGCCACCACCAGCAGCCAGAGATGCACACAAAGATGGTTCAGGTATGCATGGCAGCTTCAGAATTGCAATTAATAAATGCCTTTGTTTGAAAGATGCACTTCAAATTGAGCAGTGGCCTTGTGACTGTTTTTGTGAATATATACACACATTTAATGCCAAACCCAAAACTGGCCTCTGTATCTTGTGAAATGGTATTTGATGAAAAAGGATTTCCCTGTCTTTGGCTCAAGGGCTGCTCAGTTTGGTGCGTCTAGCTCATATCCACATTGACCAGGGCTTAGTATAACTGGATGGATGCAATGTATGATATGACTTTGTTGGGTTGATTAAACGACGTGTTTTACGCTCAATATCCTCCATAAAGGATACTGATAATGAAACATAAAGTAATGTAGTGGCCTATTGGCATCTTTGTAATTTACAGAATATTTGTTTAAAGGCATAGCAAATGTTTTGTCTACACATATAACATAGTTTATTGTAAATATGACTCCGCAATGAGAGCATGGATATTGGTTGTGACCGAGCCACAGTTCTGAGTGGGTATGAAATGTGAGTTAATTATATGTTTTGTACGATATAACATTTGTGGTTGGATGGTATAACCAGTTTCCTTAAATAAAAAATTATGATTTACCATCGTGTGACAGAGCAGTCACATATGTTGTACGGACATACCGAAGGAGAAGGTACATGATGCCAGGCTTGCTGTAACACAGCCTATTAAAAGTTATAGTTTCTACTGTGTGCACCTCTCCAATTGCCATTGTACAAATATGTAATCCATGTACATAGTAACCCATGCACATAGAGTTGTGACGTATGTACATAGTACTATAGGGCTGTTATGTTTGATGAATCACTGAATAGAGAGGATACAATCCAAATACAACCACATTGCTTTTCGCCTTTCCTTGTGATTTATTGCATGAGGCAACAGATTAAATCACCTGTTTTTGTTTATATTTAATTTCCTTTCGGCTTGCATTTTATTGCACTGATACGTGATACAATATTTGTACTAGCTTATGGAAAGTCACAATAACAATCCACTGTATGCTTAAAAAGGGCACCTTTTAAAACACTCATATATCCTTGGGATTTTTCTAATGGCCCTCTTATGTAATTGCACATTAGAATTACAGCTTAAAAACATAACTTAAACTCATTGAGGATACGTATAGCAGCTTTATGTGGCTCACATATTGCAGTGTTTTTGGATTTGCTATACATTGCATTTGTTCTGCTTTTAAGCTATGTACGCATCTCACAATTAGAGCTTGATACAATAACTTTTGAATCCTAAATGTAATTTGTAGTAAGGGAACAGGAATTTGAATGGTTAGTCATAGGTTAATTGATCAAATTGAATTTTTAGGCAGGCCTCTGTTTTGTGTTGATTAGATTTGCCTAAGCTGTCCCATAAATGGTTTGCTTCCTGCAGTGCCTGTATTCCACATCTAATTGACCAGTCACATGTGGATCTGTCTCTTTGCTGTGTTATTTATTCTTCTCTGGAGCTCAGCCGGAAAACAACCTTTTGGAATTATGGCATATAATTGGGTCAGCTTGTGCCATGATGCTCTAAGGCTTATACACCTTGTTTCCTCCCATTGTGCTTTGGTGATGAGACAATCAGGAGACAGTATAATGTCACCCAAGATGATCGTTATTTATTGTCTGCTTGTGTGTGCAGGTGACCAGGATGGCAGCACATCATCAGTGGCAGTATACAACCCACAGCAGCTACCGCCTGAAAACTCCTCCTTCCTCGAACGCCAGTTCATTTGCCGCTTCCGCTGTCTACTTGACAACTCCTCTGGCTTCCTGGTGAGATGGCATGTGCCCACAAACTCGTGTGAGCTCACATTTGAATTTCTTTGAGAGACATCTGATGCCAATTGTCTTTCACTGGAATTCATGATTTCTCCACATACTGACAAATATTCAATTAATATTATTAATAATATAATTTACCCACAATGTCTTGTCTGTATGTATGTTGAACTTCTTTCGCATCGTACAGAGCCAACCACGCTAATTGCAGGTGCGGGGGAAGGACAACCAACTCTAACGCAAAAATAACGAGACAGTACATTTTTGGTAGCGTTTGGCGTGTGTAGCTTGGTTTTTGGTCGTGTTTGGTAGCATTTGGAATGTGTAAGAAAAGCAGACTATCCTGAGAAAACCCACGACTATGAGGTGGTGACACTGAGCACTGCTATCTCCTGGCCTCCTTGCAAGCCCCATGCTGACAACATCTGGCAAACTCACAGTGGTCGGTACTCAACAAATTATTTGCCGATCCTGTGTTGGCAGTGTTGCAAAAGCATAAATAACAAAACGTTAAACACCTTTGTCAATAGTCTTGCCTTAAAATAAAAAAATGTATAATAGGCAACCTTTTGGGCGATGGCTTCACAGCAGATACAAAGAGTACTGGCAAGTCTCCAACCTACTTAGCTTCTTCGACTCCATAAGGGCGATACGTCCAGAATTTTCCCAAACCTTTTTCGCCTTGTCTTTCACGAGTATATAAACTAATTTTGACAAAGTATGATGCTTTGGTTTCAAGGATGATTCTTTGGTCTGAAAGAACTATATATACAACATAATATCACCACACATTGTCTTCATCGACAATGATCCTCTGTTTCCATCCATAAGTTGAAGGGTCTCAATGCTTTAACGAGTGTTGGATTCTCCATTTGGTGTCGATAGAAACACGGTGGAAATTCCACATTCCTACAGTGGAGGATAACCACTGTTGATTGCCCCACAAATTAATACTTTACCAATCCTGCAGGGGTAATAGACCGAGTCAACTCACAATTGGGAATTGAACTCATGAATGTCTAAATGTAAGTCAAGCACTTGACCACAGTATTAGTTGGGCCAATATGGGTTTCTTGAAACTTCGTAAGCATGTGTCAATGACCAACAATAAAATGTGGAGCTCTCATCCACCCATGCATTACAATTGATCCCCCCGTGCCAGCATTGACACGCAAATTTGCTCTCTGTACGCGCCAGGCTTTGCAGATGCAGGGACGCCTCAAGTTCTTGCATGGTCAGAACCGTCGTTCGGCGGATGGGTCTCTTCAACCCGCGCAGCTGGCGCTGTTCGCGGTCGCCACCCCTCTCCAGTCGCCCTCTATCCTGGAGATCCGCACCCGCAACATTATCTTCCGCACGAAACACAAGCTGGACTTCACGCCCATCGGTTGCGATGCCAAGTGAGCATTGTCTACTGGGCACACAGTCACGTAACGATACGACGACTTGACAGTTGGTCACGACTCGGGGGTTGTGATTCCATGCAACAATCAATGATTCTTGTCAAATTTTTGGCCATCTTGTTTGTATTGTTTCTAGTTTACCTCTGACTCGTCCGTCAAGTTTTCTTTGCTCAGTTAGGCTCAACGAAACATCAGCAAGTCATTTTCATTTGATTTGTATGAATTGTAATCACGTCGAACTAACATGATTCAATGCATGCATCCTGAGCGTGTGAACTGATTATAATAGATGCCTCAATGGATGATTACATGGCTACTAAGAGAGCCCAATAGTTTGTAAGTTTGACTACGAGTCCATTTGCATGGAGCTTATGGTTTGATTTTCAATGCGGCTCAGTCATTTTTCCGTGTAATTGCATTTTGTCTGCAGTTAAGTTGATGTTAAATACCATTTGTGTCATTATGTGCTACTTATGAACATTACTTATTGTTAATTCCTCCTGCTTCATTTGATTGCCTGTGGTTTAAAATGTCCCTCTATTTAAATCAAATTAGGAGTCAGACTGATACAACATAATCCATTATATGGAAAATCTAATTAAAAAAATTGACAATGCGCATAACATGTTCATCCAGAGTAGTTTTGGCTGTTTTTATGACATGATGTTGGGCAGCTTTATTGATTTATTTCATATACATATGGTCTTTTGTCGTTCCGCCGTCGGGATGAAGGCCTCGCCGACACTATGTCAGTAAATGGGGATTGGCTGCGCTCCACCACGCCGGTCAACGCGATTTGGTAACAAGTAAACCCGTAAAAACAAAGTTTTTCACTATAAATCCTTTATATGCGTGGTGGCTAGAGTCTTCTCGTCCTCTGGCTTGAGATGGCTGCCACCTATGGGTCAGATGATTGTCTGCCAGTATTAAGCAATTGGTAATTAAATATTTAATTTGTTTTCCATAAACAGTGTAAAATTTTGCACGGTCCTAAGCAAGCAAGCGAACTTAATATAAAGGATTTAAAAATATATTCGCCTGTGGAGGACGCGGGGATCGATCCCGCGACCTTTGGCATGGGAAGCGAGGGCGCTACCCACTGCGCTACTCCGCCACGGCCTGTGGAGGGGTTACGCTCTGGGCTCCTACACTGTGACGTTCAGCCAAAGCCATGAATGAGTTCTATTTTAATAAATGTAAAATACATTTTTTTTTGCCTAAAAAGTGTAAAGAAAAATGTAAAAAATTTTCACGAACATTAATTGTCTCGCACAACGAGTCTGTGTGGAAAATGTCAGCTCGATTGGATCACGGGAAGTGGGTTAAAAAACGACCGAAAGATTTGCACGGTCGTAAGCAAGCAAGCAAGCACGCAAGCAAGCGAACTTAATATAAAGGATTTAAAAAGGGGGGCCCAGAACTGGCTCGGATAACCGCACGTCACGGTTAGGAGTGGCAGGCAATCAATCTGGGAGTCGCCGAGTTCACATTTGAGCGCGCTGCGCTCGCCGCTGTGTCACGGCTCCGTCGTTAATTGCCCGATGTGTGTTTGTTTATAGGGGACGTATCGTACTTGGCTACACTGAGCTGGAGCTTGCCATGCGTGGCACTGGGTACCAGTTCATCCATGCCGCCGACATGCTGCATTGTGCGGACAACCACGTGCGAAGTGAGTAGCGGTTAGCACAGCCGGTGCGTCGGAGTGAATTATGATTGGAGACGATGTTTTCATCACTTATCCCGTGGCCAAAAGAAATCACAGAAAACTTTTATGTTGTCATGATAATTATCTTCCTTAGGCGGTCCAATTGAAAACGCTTTCTGCTTTTGTAATTTTATTTACAATAGTATTGATTTTGGTAATATATCAGCATGCCAATAATCACTTGTGTGAGCATCATTTACATGTTGGAAATGTCATAATTCTTAAAGTATTAAAGTGTATATATGAAGGATTATTTGGAATGTAAAAATTGCACATATATTTTGTTATGAGGAAGTGTTAACAAAAACCATTGCTTGTATACACTGTTGAATTGGTAAAGATAGAATGGATATATTACACCGATTCACTCCAGAACTGCTGTTGACAGCTAAATGCTAAAAAACGTTATGCCAATAAAGAAATACTCCCAAATCTTCAAGACAGCAGGTAACATATCTGGCGTCTTGCTTCCAGTTAAACTCGCCTATAGCCCGTCTAAGAATGGGTGTATCGCAGTAAATCTGAAATATTCAATCGAAAATAATGTTCCGCTCATGATTATTAATAATAGCGTTACGGAATTAGCGTGACATCAGGGTCCTGGATTTTTACATGTAAAAAATAAAATGTGTCAAAGTGTTAGTGATCGGATTGAGCTGAGTGCGATGTTTTCTGCTCTGCCCTGTTTGGCAGTGATGAAAACTGGGGAGAGTGGCATCACCATCTTCAGGCTGCTCACCAAGGGCAACCGCTGGGCTTGGGTACAGGCCAATGCGCGCCTCGTCTACAAGAACGGCCGCCCAGACTACATCATAGCAACACAAAGGCCACTCAGGTAGGCCATGCCTTGACCTAGTTGCATTATATTGGAGGACATACGTTTGAATTTCGATTTAAAGCTTTCGTGACTGCAGGGATTCATCTTCTTGGTTCTTTCGGTAAAGTCATCACGTAGAAGGGAAGTAATAAAATAATAAAAATAAAACATAATAAAATAATTCTCACGACGTTTCGGCTACAATTCGTGAGAATTATTTTATTATGTTTTATTTTTATTATTTTATTACTTCCCTTCTACGTGACTTTACCGAAAGAACCAAGAAGATGACATACGTTTGCTCTGAGGTAGTCAGGTGGCATGCCAAATATTGCCCCCTCAAGACACTCGGTCCCACTGCACTGAAATCAATGGGTTAAAATCACAGATACAAAGACATTAAAGATCCCCCATATAGCCTTAACAGACTGTTGGGGCAAGTGCTGTTAGCGAGCACCTACGAAGGCCGCCACGGCACACGAGGGGGTGGGGTGGCCAGCACCACGCCCGGCTGCCTTTGTCTCAGGTACTCATTTGAAACTGAGTGGACCTAGGGGAGGCCCAGGACCAGTTCAGATAATCATCACCGGTGTTGACCATGAGCGGTAATCAAACTCGAGTCACCGGATTCGTAGCGCAGCTCGCTAACCGTTGTACTACTGTTCCCCACAAATACAGTTGTACAAAGACACACCCAAAGAGACGTGTCTATCTGTATCTCCATGTGACCAACAGAGATTCTACAAAGAAGCACTCGCAGAGATATACACATATGTAGTTAGTGTATTATTGCACTTTTAACTGTACTTTGCTGGGGACAGCAAGTAATTTAAAAATCACGTGATATAATACGTAAAAAAATTGCGGTGAAATACTGCCATTGTGTCTTTGTGAAAAAGGTAACATTATATGCTCAGCAGCTTTTACTTTAAAGTGACCACATTTTCCACTTTTAAATGTGACAAATATACAAGAATGCTGTCGAAAATGTTGCTTGTTAGTGGAAGCTGCAGACAGTTGTAGGCTTACACGATGCTTATTTGTGCTCCTGCAGCAACGAGGAGGGAGAAGAACACCTGCGCAAGAGGGCACTGCAGTTCCCTTTCGCCTTCACGACTGGTGAAGCGATGCTCTACGAAACAGGCTTCCTGCCCCCGGAGATGCAAGGGAACCTTCCCCCGAAAGATGAAAATCATCTGTTAATCAAGAGGATGAGCAGCGGGAAGAATTCTGAGTGGGACAAGAAGGTGGATCCCAGCTCGCTGCTCGGTGCCATGATGCAGCAAGACCAGACCGTGTACGTGCGGCCACCAGCCACTGAGAGCCGTTTTGCCACCGACTTGGCAGGAGGTTTAAGCATGCCTAGCTTAGTGGCAGAGTCTTCACACAGCGTCGGTCAGGCTTCTGGGTGGAATGGAGGCAAGGGCAGTTTGTTAAGCTACGTGAAGATTGAGTCTGACGTGGAGAAAAGCCTCTCTGAGCCAAGTTCATTGGATTCTGGCTTTCAAGTTCCAGACGAATTGAATGATATTCTGGAAACACTGGGCCTAACTATAGATGACATTGAGTTACTTGAGGAGGAGGAGAAACAGCTGATGATGGATGTGGATTGTACACCAGACCTTGAGAGTATTCTTTCAAATGATGATATCCTTTCCTTGGTTCAGGAGTCACTCAATAAAAACAAATACCTGAGGGTACAACAGCCACAGATGCGTCATGGAAGCAGCAATGATTCCAACATGCAAACATTTGAGAACTACTTGCAGCCTTCACAGACATTCAACGGAAGGTTGCAGTCCCATCTTCCAACACAGAAAATGCGTCCGTATGGACAGTTTGGTGCAATGCCTGCTGATGGCATTGAACAAAAGTTTAAAGTCCCATGCAACATGCAGGGTTCAATAAGTACAAGTGGAACACAACCTACATCCATCCAGAATGTCAGCTTGCAAAACACTCCCTTTGTAAGTTCTGTCCAGAATGCTCAAAATGGTCCACTTCAATGTGCAACACATAATACTGTGTTTCAAAGTGGAATGAGCCAAAATATAGTGCAAGCCACAACCAGGAAAAGCAACATGCCTGGTCAGCTATCAAACTTGCAGCCTCAGGACTTCAAAGGACAGCCTTGGGGCACCATGCATGCACAAAGTCAAGATTTTGCAAACACGATGCAAGGCCACTTTGTCATGAATGGAAGTGAAGGGCAAAATGTAGCAGCAACTCAGAGCTATAGAGACAGGTTTCCAGGGCAAAGCATAACTTACAATGACACAATTAAATATGGAGTCCTTTCCCAGAATCTTGTGAATGGTGTACTGCCACAGAACCAAATGGGTGGAGTCACTGTCCAAAGTCCAGTCAGTGCCATGCAGGTTGAAAGTCCACTGAATAGTCTTCCGGTTCAGAGTGCATTAAATACAATTCATGGCCAAATGCAAATGAGTAGCCCAGTAGTGCAAAGTCAAATAGATGCTGTACCAACGCATGACAGTGCTCTTGAAAACATTTTATCCAAAAACTGCATGCAAACATCATTGGTTGGTGCTCAACCACAAGGCACCTGTGACTGGCCTCGTAAGACTCGCCCGCAAAACATGCATCTGCAGCCAATGGAGTTTCCTGGAGGACATACTGCAAACTTTAATGGGACAGTCGGCCACAGAGAGTTCAGCGCACCACAGCAAACGTGTAGCACTGGAGTAGCAGTTCCTTTACAGCAATCGTCATTTCCCGGCCAATCCCAACACTTCATGGGCTACTCCACAGACTCGTCGCAGTTGGGAAATGCAAGGAACCAACAAGTGAACTCACACGAGTATAACAACGACCAACAGCATCATCCGCTCCAGCATCAAGGCCAATACAATGAGGAAAAACGTATGGCTCCCTGCAATTTCCAGATGCAGAGTTCCTGTCCGCCAGCCAATCAGCAACGACTCACTGCTGAAGAGGTGAGATTCTTAAAGACAGGGCAATTGTATGAGCGATGCTCTCTGAGCAACTGCAAAAGTTTTTTCTTTACAAGATATTTGCCTTGCCTTGCTTGCTTCTGCAGATGTGCGTACTTAGGTGTGCAAATTAATTGATACTTTTTTTTTTATAATGTAGGTGAAACCATGAGGACATATTCACTTACTTTATTGACAAAACCACTGAAACACATCATCACAGATTGCTTCCTGGGACATTTTTTGTATCAATATTTTAAAAATAAAATAGAAAGGATAGATGCAGAAATTCTAGGCATTTAAAAATATCTAATTAGCAGAGCCAGTTTTTTTCCTTCATAGAACTGAAATACATATTGGCCATATACCCCATTGTGTTTGAGTGCAAGGACACCTATATCACCAGCATGAAAGAATACAACCCTCTTGCCAAGATGTGAATTATGGCATAGTATTACGGAATAAACTCGAAACTAAGCAGGAGGATGGAAACCACATGGTGAGTTTGGCGACTGATCTATCCTCATACATTTGACCAGCAGCTTCATGAAAATGCCTTACCGTGCAAGATATGCGTGCACACACATATACAGTTCACACTGTACGTGTGTGCACACGTAAATCTTTGTTTATTCATGTATTTAGCAAAACCCTGTCACAAGTAGGATGTAGTTTCAATTGTGCGGTGATCCAGCAAATTATGAATGTTGGCTTTCCATTGTGTTTTAATGCTACATACAAAATAGGCAATGTCATGGGTTGCATTGTCAGACTTTTACACCCACCCATTCACCTTCAATTTGAAACGCATGTGTTCTGTGCTTCCGGTGATATTAGTAAGTTTGAAAAGAAAGTAACTTGCCTATGCAAAAGTGGCGAGATTTGTTTTGATTACTTTTTCTAAATTATATTATTATTATTGATCTTCAGGTAAAACTTTAGGATTATGGAATTGGCAGCACTGGCTTATGACCACCAAGGCAGATATGAGCACTGGGCCTTGCTTATTTGTGCAGGGAGAAACAAGGACTTTAATGTAAAAAGCCATAGATACCCGAAATTCCACTGGTTTATCAGAATCCTAGCCATAGGTGTTGTGTATGGATGGGACATGGGAAGAAAAACACCGAAATATCGGTGAAAAAGAAGTTTTAATTAATTATTTACAGGAAAGAGTTATTTGACATATTCACAATCAATGTTTAATATAGAATAAAATAATGAATAATTCATACAATAGCAAAACGTATACTCTAAAGACCGATGTTGCACGATCAACACTCAATCAACAATTAACTTACATCTACTTTCCAGAATGTCAACTTTAAACCTATCTATAGTACTGTCAATGACGACACGTTGTTTTAATCAAATATCTTAAATATATACCAGCCTTTCAGCGTGAAAAACAAAACAGAAACTAATTTCTTTACAACTGCTTTTTGCGTTTAGTTTGTTGTTGGCTACGTACGGTGCGAAATAAGTTCAACATACATGCATATAGCAGCTCGATAAGAGACATTCGGCCATCGGGGATCCTAGTCTCTGTTTGCACCACCTGGGTTAAAGGGAGCTTGGGGGAGGGGGGTGCGGCGTCTCACTGTCGGCACACATGGTATTATTGTTGCTGTCAAATGGCGGACAAGTCACTTGTACATAATTTATTACCAATGCAGCTTTAGCATTAATTTCACTGAACGCTTGCTTCACGTCTTGACTCGTTGCTGATATTGCAAGTGCAGTGTTGGCTTAAGTGCTGCTGTGAATGTGAAGTCACACGGTGGCTGGAGGTTTCGTCCGTAATTCAATGTGTTGACAGGGGAAAGATTCTGATATGAAATGAAGCAAAACGTTTACCTGTCTTGAATTTAGTTGAGGTTGCTCAACACCTGGATGAATATAATTGCCACTTGGTGGCAGGATGTACGTTTCCCTGTCGTATGAACCTGAAGCAACTGCAGTGACCTGCAGAACACATGGTTGCAGCAGACCACAATTGTAGTTGGCAAACAATACATACATATTCCAATCATGTCAACATTACCAATGATTAATTTCTAAAAGTTGTGTTGTGAGACACCACTTGGTCAGGAATCAGATTGTGTCGTTGTGAACAGCTAATTGTGATGAGCTACAACTGTAAATGCATCTTGAATGTTAAATGTTTGGACTCCTGTATTACAAAATGTTTCCTGCAGAAAAAAACATGCTTTGTACTCACGAGACTCTTTATATGAATGTGTTCCGAAGGCTTTAAAAAAAAGATCACCCAAGCCACCCCTTTTTTGGTAGAGTTTTTTTCTTCAATAAGAGGTTTTTCAAGAATGAAACCTGTTCAGAAATACAATGGTTGATACATTTCTCAAGACAGTTACAGACACACCAGAAAAGACACACAGCAATAAGCACGCAGGCATACTTGTGCTGCCCATTCACATTCGTTTATTTCAGATTATCATAACCACACTGATGTTCATCTTCAGAATGTACAGAGAATAACATATGTATTTTGTATAGCTCACAGGTCAAATTGGATTTTAATGTTTGCCAATGATGTCATGTTGGGTCTGGCTGGAATAGGCCTTGGGTCAAAGTGTAACAGTGGAGTGTTCAGTCCAGGTATTGTTGCAGGTTGCTTTGTATTTAAATAGCGATGACTCATCCACATATGTTGTAAAGCCTAGGAAGAAATGCATACTTTTAGCTAATTACGAAGTGCTTTTGACAATACGGGTACTGGTGGTGATCATTGACGCATGTTTAATTGGTTATCAATTAGCATAATGTATAATGCTTAACATGCATTGAGGGGTTTGTAGCGAAATAGAAGAAATCCCTTGAGCGGTACGGTTTTTCCATACTAAGACCTCGGATGTCATGCCACAGTTCACTTCACATGCAAAACTTGAGTCACATTTGGACACAACCATTTCAGTGTAAGGGGGGATGTTTTATGGGCTAGTTTCCTAATTTCCTTACGACTGTCCAGGGAGTCATTTCAGCCAAGTCTATTGAGGTTGGTAATTCGGAAAAAAAATTCCACATGCTTTACGACATCCACCAGTACTTATACCCCTCATTATTCATAATAGACGTTTTTTTGGTTAGATCGTGTAAATATATGTCGTTAAACCTGCCACCACCCGACACAGCCAACTAGTAAGGGTTGTCACGTAAATGGAACATGCCAATTCGTCACTAGTACAGCACACCGGTGTGTTGGAGAGCCAAGCCACAATATTTACAAACTGAGTACGACGTTTCGCCAGTAATTACAACTAGCTTCATCAGGAGACAACCCAAAAACCTCTTTTATGGATGATAGTGGTTGTGAAAGCCTACGCATTAAACTGATTTCTATTTGTACGACGTTTCGTGGCGGGTTTAACGACACATATTTACTGATTGGTCCACACCTCTGGTCTAATACCGTTTGAGACGAGGCTCAAAAGAAAGCTGTCTCCTGGTGTGGACCAATCAGTTTCAAGAACAATGCAAAAATTATCAGAGTATGTTTTTTGTTTGCATTCTGACCACAAGCATTGTGGTTAATGCAGACATGATTCCTTGTAAAAGGTTTCAGTTTGGTGTTTTATCATCTTAACACAACGGTTTTGTTGCCATAAAAAAGGGGAAAAGCTATTCTCATTCAACACATGGTTGCTGTTTACACAGAAAAATACCTGGTCTACAATGTGGCAGGTATACAAGGTCATGGATAAGGGAATTTGTGACTGCAAAAATGTACATATTTTATGCTCCGTTGACAAAAGTTTGATAGTTCTATAATGACTGCCAACAAAGTCCCAATATACTTCACAGTATATCGCTCAAATGATACGACTCCCAATAAATGATGCATTGGCATGCAGGGTTTGGCATGCAGGGTTTGCCATGCTTTTCGTGTCTTCACAACAGCCGTGTTCACAAAACGAATACCGAATATAGTGTAGGATTCAGCTTTGCAGTGACAATGATGGAATACACACACGCACATCATTGTAATGTACGTAGCGTTGGACACATGCCGAAAATAGGGTATTAGGACCGTTTGAATAGTCGGTTGTACGTAGCAGGCATAATGCATGTTGGAGGAAAGGCAATCTCTTCCTGTTTGGCAGATACACGTTAAAGCGGAGCATTTTTTCCACGAGTTTTGCACGTGTAATTATTTTTCTCCTTGTGCTCATTAAATTTACGTTCCTTTCTCTGACCATCCCACCCCACCATTGGTCTTCTCCAGATGGCGGCCATTTACTGCACTCAAGGCAGTGTGCTGCTCCCTGCTGGTGGCGTCGGTACGGCGAACGCGGCAAGCCTGGCTCCTGCAGATGGCGCTCAACCCTACCCTGAGATCAGCCAGACGGAATACTACGGATAAGTGTTTGAAAAGAAAAGTTAGATATTCTTCATGGGCTCAAGTGATGGGTTTTTTTTCTCCAGATCCCCAGAAGGCACGTTCAAAGGACGAAGAAAACATGGAATGTGAAAAACAGTGAATCGGACGTTCAAGAAAAATTGCACGTCATGTATATAGACCACATTTTGAAAATACCAATAATGAAGTGTTTATCTCAACAAAATTCAAACACGCATGAGCATTATTGAATGCAAGTTCACATTTTAGTGTATGCTTTGATCCGCGTATGAGGTCATGCACAAAATCTTCTTTACGCACACTTTGGTGTATGCTGCTTGAATGCTCTTAAGGAAGGATTAAATATTTTCCGAATGAACACTTCTGTGAGCTTTATATCTCGATGAGCAAGCTGCTTGTCGTTTCCAGCTTTCTGTGTCTTACACAGCAGAAGTTATTTATCTTAACAATGGTACACACATTAAATATATTCCTAAATGGTATCTGCATTATCATCAACGTTGGTGCTTGATTATATTTGCATAGTCACAGCAACGTAATAGTTATTGTAATCAGAACGAATGTTATTGTTAGAGAATGGCTGCAGTAATTGTTTGTCGGGTCATATCACATACAGAAGAGAATGTCTGTAAAGGGCTGGTCTGTTCTGAAATGTTATAGTTACCACACAATGGGTAAATACAGTACACCCTTTTGATTTACAGTTTTTAAAATGTGTCAGGCATACCAATGTTGTGTCCAGAGCACAACATAAGTGGCCTAGAGTTCTAACAATTGCAGGTCGTCCACTGGGTTGACAGTACAGTAATTAAATTCAAGCAGAAACATTTAAATATTGATGATTGCAGTAATGCAGCTGTATTGTCAGTTTGTCCAAGATGATCCTGACACTGCATTAATTGTTGAAGCATGCAATGGCACCATTTCCAACTAGCTTTCAATGGCACTACACTGGTTCCATACAACAAAAGTACATGGTACCTAGAAGAAACACTAGTCTCATGAATGGAATTGTTTTTACACAGCTGTTTTACAACTGCAATTGTGCACAGCACGGTTAATTTAAAACTAAAAAATACATACATTATGTAAGCAATGGCTCATTATTTAGCTCTCAAATACTACACGGGTTTGTGTAACAAGCTAATCGCACTTGTTTGCAAATACTGAACTTTGCACTTGTTTATTTTCTCACACAGCCACTGCAAGAGAGGGCACTGCGATCAGTCTTTCACGCACTTTTGGCAACATAAATAATCCCTTCTTGACTGTGGAGACCAAATTCTATTCAGTTCTTCACTCATGTTAGTTTGGTCCTCAGTGAAATGTAACCTATCTTAAGATGTGCATTAGGAGGAAATGTTTTAAAGTGTTACCAAGTAAAACTCCAGCATATACCATTGTTAATACCATCAATTTGTGCGATTCGCAAACATTGTCTATGAAACCAGTAAATACATATTTTTGTTTATTTTACTCGAGTACATCCATTCTGTAAGTAATCATTTATTTGGTCCTCTGATGATGTGTATATACATAAACTACAGTGTATCAGGCTTCTTTCTGGTCTATAAAGTCTATTTTGATATTTTTGCTTCCATTAAAATATCTTCCACTGCAGGTTCTTTACATTACCTCAAAATGAGGTGTCGTTTTAAGTTTGTTTGTTCATTTCTCAGTCTTAAGTATGCATGTTAATTTCTGTAGTGGAAGAGGTTGTGGGAATTAGATAAATTAGAAAATCGTACTTGTTTTTTTCTTGTTTAAAATGGTTGTAAGTTGTCATATCACAACTTAAGATAAAACATTTACTGTTTGAGGCTCTTATTCTTGTAATTATGTAGTAAATATTGTATCAAAAATATTTTTACTTAACATTAATTAGCACTTACTGTGAGGACAAATCATGAAAATTGTAATCCTTACTGTATAAAATACATGGTATACAATATACAGTATACATAATTGCATATTGGAGCTGGTTGATGACAAATTGTCCATATAAACTGTTTAAGTTTATTCAAATGTCAATTTGGCTTTGCTCAGTTTTTCTGCTGCTGTGTTAACTATGTTTTCAATTGCATGCATTGCTTTTCTATATTTTTGTTACTAATTGTTAATAAAAACAAGATGGAGACTTGGGATAGTTTTCAGGCCTTGTGTAAGAGGTTTGGATAGGGACACTAATAACTAGTGAGAAACAGTTTTAATTGTTATTGTTCTTTTAAGTCACTAATGTGTTGTTGTAATGGTAGTCTGTTAGTTGCAACATGGTGCTTAACATAGTTTCAGAAATATTGGTCTCAAGGTCAATCAAAAATAAGTCAAACACAAATGTGTGTCAACTTTCAAGGAAACCGAGGCAATGAGTTGGGAGAACCTGCAGATGCTCATTGGTTGCCACTTTTTTTTCAAAATAGGCTTGACATTGAGTAGACGGCACAAGTGAAGTGTAGTGGTAACACAGTAAAGTGTACATGTATGTCCATGCCATTAACATGAACATTTGAAAACTCAAATGCTGTATAGAAATGCATTTTTTACCCTCACTTTGTTAAACATGTATGTACCAGCTCTTAATCTTTATATGTATACTGTATATATGAAATATGTATTCACAAACGTAGATTGCATTGCTATTGCATATATATTACACAATATATTTGGCTATCATATAATTGATATTGTACAGTACTAATATTTAATGAGTTTTTACACATGTCAAATACCATTTGTTTTTGTTATATTGTTAGATTTTACTATTTGGCAGCCGACAGCATGTTTTGTAAATCATTAACCTGCTCAACACACCAGAAGTTTAAAACTAAAATCTACTGTCCTGGAGGCAAGACCTTTTCTGTGGTCTCGCTTCACCACACACACGAAGCTTCACACTGTGGAAGCCCTCAGTGCTATCACTTCTGTGGCCATCAGTGGTTTTCGTGAGCTACACATCAGGGGTTAGATTTTTTGTTGCTAATGGAGTTTGCTCCCTTAGTGTGGTGCTAGCAGGGACATAGCACAGGCCAGTTTGGCTCAGGACTGGCTCTCAAGTATTAGCCCGCTCGAGTTGTGAGCAATCAGCTGAGCCCTGCAGCATTTCAATGTTTTGGTAACAGAGAAACAAGTCTTGGTCATATGCAACCTCTTAAGCGGTGGCAATGAATTGCCAGGGCTCACCTCATCATGATCTCTTCATGCATCTTTCTCCTTATATGAGTGAAGGAGGTGCGGATGTGACTGGTGGTGGCCCACCACTTGGCAGGTGTAGAGAACAGAGTTGTCGATTGGCGAGGTCACAAAACTCGTGAGGTCCGGGGAGTGGAGCTTGCTGTGTCAGGATTCAGTCAGGTTCAGACTGACTGCCTTGAGGTGAAGATGGCCATATTTTATAGGATCAGCTTGACATCGAAGGTGCTTGACGTTTGAAGTCACAGAGAAGCTGTACTCGCCGAATCTACAAATCATTGGCATACATTTGGGATCTGGTGTTCAATTAAATAATCTGCCATGTCAGTAGTTTTGAACGTTCGAGTGGAGGAGTTTCAAAAAGGGACTGGCCCTATCCTTGCTCCATAAGAGTGGCCACAATTTTGATGGGTTTAAAGGAAAATTGGTTGGCTCATCTAGTCTGGTCATCAAGCAATATGTCAAGTGAGGTCCTGCAGTGAGGTTGGAGGTGGTCCCAATGAAACCCTCTAGCCTTTAGAGTGTATTGCAAATCAGACTTTGAGTCCCTGGCTACGTGTTAATTTAAGCTTTTGAATATGAAAATTGTGTTTCTGGTGGCCGGTACCTTGACCAGGAGAGTTGGAGAAATCCACGCGCTACTGTATATTGCAACCCTTCAGTCATTGTTCTTCATAGGGATAAGATAGTGTTGACGATCCTGCCAGGTTTTTTTCCCAAAGTGGTGTCCAAGATTCACGTAAATCAGGAAATTGTTAACCTATTTCTGCCCAAACCATTCAGATTTGAGGGGCAGAGGTTCTTACATAATCGTGGACGTGATTTGCTACTTGACGTTTTATTCTGGGCAAAACAAGGATTGGCATTAAAATGAACAACGTGTGCTTTATTGAGGCTCACAGTTATTTAGGTAGTCTCAAAATCGAGAATTGGCATCTGTATCATGAATTAAGAGGTATTCAGCCATCTCTAAGCTGTATGTATGGTCCTCTCTGCAAAAGGGCTATGGCGACGCCATGCTAGCAAAGTGCAAGCTCAACTGGAGAGGTATTTGTGAGGGGGCTGTGGTGAAAACCACACTTTAGTTAAGCACTACAGGCTTGACACTGGCCTCAAGGGATATCACGTTTGGCAAAGCAATTCTCTTGTTGGGTGTCCCTTAGTTTCATTGATGCATTATTCTCCCACCTCCGGAAAGGCTATGTATTGTTTTACGATTTCCAGAATGTCAAAAGCTGCTGAAGGTAAACACATGAAACCTGGTTTTGTAAGGCAGCCATTGGCATGTTCCACTCCCTTCTTCCCCACTGAATGAGGGATCTGTAGTTTTTGTGTGTCCCCATCTGTCTCATTTATTTGAGAGCAGTTTGGAGTTTTTTTTATTGTTTAGTTTCAACAGTCACTGAGGGCTTCAATTGCACAGGGTGACCTGCGTGGTGATGTGGAGCCCCAGCAGTGACGGGTGTTACCTAAGGGTGGTTATTTTTCGAGTTTAAGAACTTCTGGTGTGCTGGGCATGAAGTGAAGTTAATGATTTATGAAGCAAGTTAATTTCTGACTCAGAAATCCATGCTTTAGGTACTGCTAGTGTAATCCTAGTAGTCATAGCCTGATGTTATATCATAGATGGAGGTAAAACTTTTTTTTATCGTATCATAGTCATTCTAATTTTAGGTTTTTTTAGCTTTTATAATACAATATTTCATTACCATGTTTATATATTGTGTCGGAATATTTGACCTACTTGATTTGAAGCTTTCGCGACTGCAGGAATTACTCTTTGGTTCTTTCGGTAAAGTCGCGTAGAAACGTGACTTTCGTTCTACGTAACGTTACCGAAAGATCCATAGAGTAATATTTGACAAGGCTGACAACTAAATCTAACTTGTAAAAAACATCGTTTTAATTAAGTGCCTTTAGATGAAACAAACCGTTTTTAATACTTGTCGGTTAATTTGTATTTGCTGTTTATAAGTGTAATTACAGGAAATATATTGCAAGGAAAAAATAAACATCTTTGTTGGCGTGACTACGTGCCCAGGTCTTACCACTCATGACTCTACTTGCCATGGACTACACTTATCAGACTCACAACCACAAGACACTCACCACTCTCAAGACACCACTCACACCCATCAGACACTTACCACTTAGGCACTCACCAGACATTGACATGAAACACTACTCACCATGCTCCACGCACTCATCAGACACTCAACCGCAAGTCTTATATATGTTGAACTTTTTTTAACCATACGTGCCCAACCGTGCTAATCGGAGGTGCGGCGGAAGGACAATCTAAACAAAAATAAATTCAAAAAGAAATGTTTTCAGTCTAGATGTAAAAGTGTATAGCTTCAGTGGCTTCCTAATATCGGAAGAGCGTTCGAGACGGCCACAGAAAGCGCATCTGAAAGTGAGCGATGAAGTGACCGTCTTTGTTCGATGGCCAGCCAAAAGCTGCCGCTGCAAGAGAAGACCGGAGTTTGCGTGATGGTTTGTGCTCCTTGACGAGATCAGCAAGATATTGTAGGTGAATTCGTGGCAAGTACTTTGTGTGGAACGAGCGCGACCTTATAATGTATTCGTTCAGCAACCGGAAGCCAATGTAGCTCAGCGAGCACCGGACGGACACGGTCGGATCTTGCAGTACCCGTCACGAAACGTGCTTAACAAATTCCCCAGACCTCGCGATTTTCACTTTCGACTCATATCCACTCAACAGTGATGGTGACGGCCTAACACCGGAGCAAATCTAAACCTTTACATCCACGCGTCGTTCTCTCCGCCGGTGTGCCTCGTGCACCCTCGTGGAGCGCGCTGCCAATTGGGCCACAGCCTTGGGCGGGGAATTGAAATGCGGCCAATCAGAGGGCACACGACGTGACGTCAGTGGTGATGGGGAATCGACACCGCCGATAATTCTGATTGGTCAGTGATAATTCCCCGACAACTAAGCAGCGTTATTGCTATTGTTCAGTGATGACAATGATGGATGTTCTTTGTCCGTTATTAAAAACTGACGCGTAACAAATATCCTAACCAGTATTTATATTATGAGACCTCCTTTGCCAGTAGCAAGATATGGTAATAGGTTTTTACCCTTTTATCTGGCACAAAAACGGACACCTTTATACAAGGGATCATGTTTGCAATAACCACAACACAAGCAGTCAAAATACAAACAAAAAGAGACAACTCTGATAATGATAATTGGTTTTTTACCCTTCTATCTGGCAACAAAACTGACACCTTTTTGCATTATAATGTGCACATTATCAGAGTTATGTTCTTTTGTTTGTATTATGACTGCAGGTATTGCGGTCTATGCAAACATGACTCCTTGCAAAAAGGTGTCAGTTTTGTTGCCAGATAGAAGGGTAAAAAACCAATTATCATATTTTTACTGGCAAATGAGGTCCCCATAGTGTAAACTCTGATAATGACATGCACTGTCCTTGAAAGTGATTGGTCCACACCCGAGACGGCTTTTCTTAAAGCCGAGTCTCCAGAATTTCAAGGACAGTGCATATCATTATCAGAGTTGTTTCTTTTTGTTTGCATTTTGACTGCTTGTGTTGTGGTTATTGCAAACATGATCCCTTGTATAAAGGTGTCAGTTTTGGTTCCAGATAAAATGGTAAAAACCTATTAAGATATCTTGCTACTGGCAAAGGAGGTCTCATAATGTAAATGCTTACCCGGAGCTCTCAATACTCTGATAGTGCGCTGTTTTTGAGTTGTATGCCTTTTGGCGTTATCTGGTCCAACACCAGTGGAGACTAGGCTCTAAGAAAAGCCGTCTCGGATGTGGACCAATCAATTTCAAAGACAGTGCATATCATTATCAGAGTTTTCTCTGTTTGTTTGAATTTTGACTGGTTGTGGTTATTGCAAACATGATACCTTGTATAAAGGTGTCAGTTTTGGTGTCAGATAAAAGGGTAAAAACCTATTACTATATCCTAACCAATACTGTATGTAAATGGAGTGTGTGTATGTGTGTTTTCCTTATAGCTTTTGGCAGAATTATCAGCAATATCAAGAGTGCCCTATGGTTAAATTTCGATTTAAAGCTTTCGTGATTGCAGGGATTTATATTCTTGGTTCTTTCGGTAAAGTCACATAGAAGGGAAATAATAAAATAATGTTAATAAAACAATACAAATTATCACGACGTTTTGGCCACAAGAAAAACAGAGCTGTCTTTCCGACAGACCTGTTCTTCACCTGAGGACGGCTGCTTGCGTTGTGGCCGAAACGTCGTGAGAATTTTTATTCTGTTTTATTTTAATTATTTTATTATTTCCCTTCTACGTGACTTTACCGAAAGAACCAAGAATATAGTGCCCTATGGCTTAGACTCTGCCGATGTCGGGCATTGATGGATGTGTGAGCCACATGGTTGGCTCGGCATGGAGCGGTCATTCCCCACGTGCGGCAAGCACAGAGCGCGGCGGCTTACCAAGTGTCACACCGTGACACCAACAAGGGCTCAACACTTCACCAGATTCCTGAATGCAGGCTCATATGAAGATGGCGATGATGATGGTAAGGGGCCGTCCATAAATGAGGTCACGCGATTTTGGACGATTTTTGACCCCCCCCTCCCTCGTCACACGGCGTCACAAAAAGTCAGACTCCCCCCTCAAATATGACGTCACAAAGCTCTGCCCTCCCCCCCCCCAAAATATAAAACATACTCCAAATCGCTTTAAACTATTGTCATTGAAGTGCGTATTTAATGTGGCGCTGCACTCTAATGTTGTAGGAGAAAACATTTATATAAAAGTATATTTAATTAAGTAGAACGTGTTTATATTTATTTAAAGTTGCGCATTTTGATGTGACGTCACATTTCTCAACCCCCCCCCCCCCCTCGTAACACATCGTCACAAATGTCTGACCCCCCCCTAGGTGCGTGACGTCATTTATGGATGGCCCCTAACGACGACGACAGTGGTTCTTATAATGATGAAAATGAACATGGCTAAATGACTCCAGCTGATGACGATGTTTCTGCGGCTATTCTACTGATGATGGTGGCGACGGTGATGCAGAAAAGTGTTCCCTTTACGCCTCGTTTGTAAGATGATTTGACATGTGAATGCAAACTGGAATACCCAGAGAAAAATCATGCTTGGAAGGGATAACGTTAAAAAAAGTCCACAGATTTAAGATCCAATGCCTCTTGACTTCTGGACATCTAGTACTTTAGTGAGTTTTGGACTTTAATCATTCTCCACGTGATCCAGCAACACATGCCTCGAAAGTGATGGGTTATGTGGTGCCACAACGACGGGGCCGCTCTGCCGAGCCAGGGAGCCGCCCGGCTTCCACCACTGCACTGCCCCCCATCACCCCCCCCCCCACATAAGCACGCACCCGCACCCACGTAGGGCCTTGTGGTCGGGTCACCTACCCTGAGTTTTCACCCGAGGGCCCCCTCGGGGGGTTACCCCACGGTTTCTCAGGGCCAGGGAATTGGACAGGACCCTTCCCAGGCTAAGTAACACTGCGGCGCCGTGGGCGGATTTGAGATCGCACGACCACGGCGAGCTCAGAGAGCCCCGCAGTTAGAAACGCATACAAACACAAACACGGGTCAGCAAGGCAGATAGCTGGGATCAGGACCCGGGGCTACTGATTGGTCAAAAGGTCAAAGGCCGGCGGGATCGCAAAAGGGCGGGAAATCCTAGGCTCAGGATTGGTCGAGAGACCAAGGCGGTCGGGACGGGGGCGCCTAGCCTTTGATGTGGATAGTTTAAAAGAAAACGCAGGGGCAGTAGGGAACTTCTCTTCTTCTGGAGTAGAGACACGGGGTCAACGACGAGGGAGTCATCGGGCGAGCTGCCAGATCGTCAGCAGGACGACCTGAGCGCCGCAAGGTCACCTAGGACTACAGACGGTATCGTATTACGCGCCTTACAGCACCTCAGAGCGGAGAGTAGGATCCGTAGGAGAGGGTTAGTTCGGGGTAAGGACGAGTAGGAAAGCGGTTTAACAGAGATCGCAGCATAGAATAGGGCTGCACGCCACTAGAGAGTGGGTTAGAAGCGCCTTGCTGGCCCGTACACACACACGGGTGGCTCGGTGGGTTAACAAGGGCTAATAAAATCTCGAGCGTAGTAACAAAACCGTGTTGTTGGGTGTTTTTTGAACGTGGTATTAGCGTGCACTGCATTCGCGGGTGTGTGGTCGTTGTATGCGTAAAGGCCGTGGTCTCTGTACGATTGTGCGGGTACGGAGGTGTGTGTGTTAACGCCCGGGGAGAGCACTTTTGTGTGTTGGCGTGCCTACGCAGCCGTGTGAGAGGAGAATCGTCCTTGCACGATACTTGTGTTGACGTGCACGCGCGAGTGCGGGAGGGGACGAGTCGTTGTGTCGGCGTGTGCCCCGCTTGCGTGTGCTCGTTACTTGCGTAAGCTCTCGGCGTGCGTAATCGGCGTACCCCAGGTGCGCGATCGTAACGTGAGCGGCCAGCGTGGCGCAGAGCGAAGCTGTTAGCTTTGTGCGAGCTTGCGTGTGCTCGAGCGCGTAATCGGCTGCGCATTGTTGTACGGTTTGTCTCGTGCGCACGGCGGCGGCAACTTGAGTCGTTGTGTCGGCGTGTGCCCCGCTTGCGTGTGCTCGTTACTTGCGTAAGCTCTCGGCGTGCGTAATCGGCGTACCCCAGGTGCGCGATCGTAACGTGAGCGGCCAGCGTGGCGCAGAGCGGCGCAAGAGTGGGTATCGCGTGTGGAGCTGTATGTGTGTGCGCGCACGTTCACGACGTGTGTAATACAGGTGCGCGATCCTAACGCGAGTGGTCAGTGTTGAGTGAGTGCCGTGCAGAGCTGTGTGTGGGTGTGCGCGTGCGTAATTAACCATGCCTGCTACGCGGACCCGCGGTGGAGGGGAATCCTCGGGCGACGGCTCCCACACCATGGGTGAGGGACCTAGCAGCGGTTCGCTTAGCAGCGGGGGGGCGATTGATGATGTTAGCCCGGCCGTTAGCATTATTGAGGGAGGGATCTCGGGGGCTAGCGACCCCCACAGTTACAGGCATCATTCGCACGCCACATGAGACGCGCATTTAACGATGAGTCGACCTAAGAGAGGTGACCCAAGTGTGATTCCTGACCATGACAAACAGTGGCATGAGCAGAACCGGCCCTAGAACTTTGGGGGCCCTAAGCAAAATTTGGTTGGAGGCCCCTTTGATGTAGGATTTTTTTCACCCACTAGCCAGCCGTGACTCTAGGGGGCCCTCTGCTGGCCACGAGGCCCTTTGCAATTGCAAGGGTCGCTTAGTGGCTGGGCCGGCTCTGGGCATGAGGTATTTGAACTGGTTCCTGGAAATGCTGAAGGGAGTGAAGCTAAGAACGTGCGTGGGATTGCTGGTCACAGCTGACGTCAGTGACGTTCAGTGTCGCCAAGTCTCACGAGATAGAACGCGCACTGCTTTTAAAAACAATCCCAACAACCGATTTCAGAGGAAGGGAAGTAAATGATATTTTTTAGGAGTTCTCATTTTTACACCTGATATTAAAATATATTTATGGATACTTACATTATTTAAAAAACAAAAGGTCATCCTCACTCCCTCCATCTCCGTGTTCTCTGTTGCCTCAATGTGGCACATTCCCGTGTTGAAAAAAACATTGAAGTATATCCCACGTGGCGTGGTGGGTTAGAGGAGTTTACCCATTGTGGGGGGCCATCCATACGGGGCCCAGGGCGACTCACACTGGGCCCCCCGACACCTTCGAACTAAATCGGAAGTATTACATCTGACATCGTGACGACGAGGCGCGCCTGATTCGCCGTACCCTGGCCACGTGGGTGTTGTTTTCTTAACTGAATGGGAGAGGAGAGTGGGGGATTGGATGATTTTAAAATCATGAATGTTGGAATCGAATGAGTGTTAATACATGCGTTTTGACATTGACATCAATCACCAAAACCACCCCGACAACGATTGCTAAACTATAATCGGTGTTGAAGTCACCTCTTACAACACACCCCAAATAAGCGACAAGGACAAAAATCGATCTCAAAAGGTAAAGCAATTTTATAACAGATAAGCCCATTCTACTTATTATCAACAGACTTTGACATCACTCGGTGGCATATATTCTGTGGATCCCTGCAGCATAGGTGTTGGTGTGGGTTGTTGTACAGTGTTTGTGGTTGGTAGTAGTTACAGCTGCATCAATATTATAATCGCATCTTCAGATATCATCTATCGCCATCACCATCGTCTTAATTCATGTATCATTGGAACCACTATTACCGGTGTCAACATCATTTATCATTCCTGTCAACTTCGTGTAACGTTATCTTCATCATAATCACTGTCAGCGCCTTCAGCATGACAATATTCAGCATTTATAACCGGTAACAGCATCACCATCGTGTTCTTCGTCATCATCGGCATGTGTATTTTTAAGTAGCGGCCAAGCCATTTTTGACTGAAAGCTTCGTCATTTCGCACCTCCGTCAAGGACAGAACAACCGTCTCGCACGTGTTCGTGTGTGACGTCATGGACCCGAGACTGATTGGTCGCCTCAGGTTGTCGGCGGAGCGAGCGTGCTGTATGTATTTATGTTTCTGGCGCATTAGAAATGGACCACTCTTTTAATTATTTCCTTGTGCAGCAATGGAGTAAAGTGTGGGTTTGTGAAGGTCTTTATGTGCTGTGCAGTACATCAATGCACGTGTGTACACCAGCATGCGATACTGAGTTGGGCCTGTAGGTGGCTGTCAGGGCTTTTGAGTAACCTGACCTGTACACAAGTCACGTGGTTAATCGCGACTCGGTTGAGAATTGCTGTGACACATGTGCTGTTGCATTTTACAGGTAAAGGACCCAAATGTTGTTTTTGATAGTTATAGAAATGTTCTAATCTTTAAGCTTGCCTTTGAATTGGTAGTGTGTGTATATCAATAGGAGGGGGTTTAGCACTGTACACTGTTAAGGATGACGTACTGTAGTTAATACTGGTAATTCTCTAACCCTGATACTGTTTATTCTATAACCATGCCCATGCACCCAGAGTATGACTACTTGCAATGCTATTGCATTGCTATTGCATTGCAAGATATCAATATAAGTGGATGGTATAAAGTAACCTGATCTGTACACCAGTCACGTGGTTAATGGCGACTGGTTGATAATTGCTGTGTGTGACGCACGTGCATTTGCATTTTACAGATTATCACAATAAATGTGTTTGCCCTCCATTTGGAGCACCTGCCCACGTCCTTCATTTCGAGTGTGCAACATGTTCAACTTCTTTTGCACCGTTTATAGCCAACCATACTAATCGTAGGTGCGGGGGAAAGGACAACAAACTAAACACAAAAAAGCAGTTTGAAAGCAGTTCTAAAGAAAGTAGTTTTTCAATCTAGCAGCAGTGGCTGCTTAAGAGCGATCCAGACGGCCGCATAAGTGCAGCTGGAAGTGCGTGGTGCAGTGACCATCTTTATGCAATGGTTAGCCAAAAACCGCTTCTGCGAGGATGACCGGAGTTCACATCATTGTTATTTTTTCTTGACGAGATCAGCAAAGTATTGTAGTTGATGTGTCGCAAGCACTGTGTGTGTAATGAGTGCACCCTTATAATGTATTCGTTCAGCAACCGGAAGCGAATGCAACTCGGCGAGCACTCGATGGACATTGCAGGACCCGTCACGACAAGTGCTGATCCGAATCAGAATATATTGGAGGCATCCCATGAGCTCTTTTTAAAATGTCAGCACGTCTTGCCCCGATTACTGATTGGCCTTGGGATTCTGTTGTTATTTGCAGAATGGTGCTCCATCCGTTCTGCACCGACTAATCGGGCCAAAAATTGACACGTGAATTATTGGGGAAATGCTTTTTTTCAGAATTGACGAACGTTGGAAGTTTGCAAATGTGTGGGAACTCTGCATAAATCAGGCAATTTTTATCGTACTTTGTATGTAAATCGTCATTGCATTTCAAACCTGGCCCTGTAGTCTGTGCTTTTAAATGTCTATAAATACATGTATTGGCATGTAACTGTTATAGTGCTACATATTGCGCCACAGCTAAAGACCGCCCTCTAGAGGTATGTGCAGTCGCGCGGTTTCGGTGGTGGGGGGTGCAGATATTTCTTCAACCCAGGGCCCACCACAAGTTTTTGCAGCCCCCTACCACGACACACCTACCCAGTGTAAATTGCAGAGAAGCAGCTGCAAGACTGATTAGCCCAAGTATCGAGTCAAAAGGTCAACGTTTTCATAATTTTGACCTCACATAAGCCAAGATAAAGAACGAAGCACAAACCGGGAGCGTTGTCACCTTTTATTTGCAATAAAGTTACACTGGATGTGTGTATATATAAACATACATACACAATGTGATAACTTTCATTTCATGATTTTAACCCCCTGATCATGTACAGCATATTCAACTTTAAAATTACAACATTACATTTCTCAAAAAGTTTTTGTGTTTAATAGCTATGAAATGACTCATATCTATAAATAAGTGTATTCTATAATGGTAGTGTAATAAATAATCTAAATAACTTCAGTAATTAAGTTAAGTTTAAAAAAATAAGTAAAGTGGACATTACAATATTTTCCAACACTCCTCACCAACACAGCTATAAACTTACACTTCATAATCTGTCTTACTTCCTCATCGATAGTTGTGAATAATGTGGTACAGTAAATTAAACCCATCTGTTATACAAAATCCTAAAACTCACACAACAGTCACGGTATAACAGGGCAACCAAGCTCAGCAGTTACGACAAAAAGTATATATGAATGTATTACCTGCAAATGTATCTACTGCAGTTGCTATTGGCAGTAATGTAAGAACCATAACATTGAATGAAAGGTTGCTACTTTCACAAGGTTAGTTACAATTGAAGCCTCTTTATGGTAGAAATAAGTGCCATTAAAGGCATCTGCTGATAAAAAAAAGACTCTTCGATGCAATATTAATGGTAAATTGGAACTTAAAAAAATGTGCACAACATTCCCATTGCACTCGTTACTTCAACTCTTGTCAAGTGATTTGGGATTGCCTATTTGTGTAGTCTTATTCATCAATTAGGTATTCTTTACATGCACATACAAACTGTACAAAAAAATTGATAGCCACTTCAACGTTTCATACTGATTTTTATAAAGTTGTTGGGTTGACAGAATACGTGCTTGCAGTAATATACTTTTGTCGAAAAATATTGTTCAGAAAAGTCATTTACATTAAATGGAAATTGTGCATTTCTCAATGTAGTAATGCTGATCCAAAAAAGCAAGAGTTACTATCCATCGTATGTTCTGTTAAACATGTGTTTATGTGAAGATATCTTTAATTGTGTTGCTGTTTTCGTTGTTGACTTGGATCTTATCTGCAAATAAAAGAATAACATTGGAATGAAAACATGGATATGCTTTTTATTAATCATTGCCAATTTGTTAAGCATTACTATATGTATTAAGCATAGTGTTAATATGTAATATCCGGGTTAAAACATAACACAGTTAAAGAGTTTGTTTTCCATAAGAATAAAATGTGCACTTAAATTATATTATAAACTTAGTAATACTTTCAATGTACTTTATAAAAAAAAAACAATTTGATAACTTGGTTGCAACATCTAAATTTAGATGCACACTGCCTTGAGTGTTGTGACTGTCTCATAGTGCAGGATAGGTCAAAGCTGCATTAATTCACCTGCTCCTGCATCCCATACACATGTGAAATTTGACATTTTGTAAGTGGTAACATGTGGACATAGAAGCTCTGCGCTCTTATTTAAGCTTTGTGAAAATTGTCAATGTTTTAAAATGCCATGGTTCACGTATATTTTGTACTTTTATTAGTATCGCAGTAGATGACTAATAATTATACACCAAACATAAAAAAATTAACCACAAAGTGTCATGGAATTCCATATCTAAACACCCTGTGTCTGCGAGCAACCTTATAAGGTCAAATAGCTATTGCAGCAAATATTAATTTATTTTTGAATGCCGTTATATCTTGTGGGAATTATGCACATTTTGCTGATGTAAAATGCGCTTTTGTTTACAGTGTTTTTTCCCCTTCTGGAATCACTGGTGACGCCATCTTTTTCAGTAGATGGCAGCAGATGCACCCTTTTTTATCACGTGGTCTTGATGTTTCCTTCACTAGCCGATGTTATATCGTGCAGGGTTTCCCAAACTCCGGTCCACAGAACCCACAACGCTACGTCTTTCCCCGCAGACAGCCTGAATTGCCGAGCGCATCACTTGGGATGTGTTTAACAATTATCAGGTGCAAGCAGCGTGAGGGTTTATTTGTATTTGGTGGGTCACGAGGACTGGAGTTTGGAAAACTTTGTTGGAGTGTGTTTAATGTATGCAGCTCAGATTTTCACTTTTAAAAAAATCCACATGCATTGTAGAAATGGGCTCATTGTGACCATCTGCATATCCTGAGTTTTGTTTTATATTTTTTTCTTCATCCTTGAAAATTAAACTACAACTTTCACAATGCATAACTTATTCTAGAGAATTGTGAAACTGCACCTTTTATCAATATCAGTGGCAGCAATATTAAAATCACTATAAGCTGAAGGCTTCCCATAATACACACCTGCTAGTAGCCTGAATTTCACTGCTCTATCTTAGACTTTCGTTGTTCACTCAATAACATACGTTTCCCTGTATTAGTCTCCATTCACTTGCGGTTTATTGAGTGCGTTAATGGGGGGTAAGAATGGCATGGCATTTGCTGGGTTCTCACCACTGAGACAAGTTGACAAGCAGGTCTTGGCACTGATGAAGTTGTTGTTGTTGCCGCCACAGCCCGAGTAATTAAATGGAAGACAAGAGCGCTTCTGGATGTTGTAGTAGAAGCGGCGGAAATTTCCTTGGCATTCTCCAGTATCATGTCGGCTCAGACATTCCCGGGGGGTGTCTGCAAAGAAGGATAAGAGGGAGTTGGGGATGTGATGCACTTTTACTCTATTCAGAACAACTCACGTTGCACGGTCGGAATACTCTTGAAAGAAGGGATAAAGGCTTCTTTATTAAGTAATATTTATTGACGTGTGTGCATTTTCTCCAATAACATGAATGTAATTTAACCTCGAAGTAAATGCAACGTTATTTTTCCAGATGCTTGAATACGACAGCTCGCAATAATACATTGGCTTTGCTACAATGAGCCTTTGAAAAGCTGGTTTGCTACATTGATTTGCCAAGCGCAGCTGCCAGCATTCACTTGATTTTCAAGAGAGAACTTTTGCAGGGTCTCTGCTATGTGTAAAGAATATAAATTGCTAAGTTTTAAATTAGTTTGTGCACACAACCAAATTCAAACAACTCTGCCTTTGTGTGCACGTCCTTAGCGCACCTCAATGCAATTCCACAACACAGGGTTTGATTCATGACCATGCACAACACCAATTTCAACGAGTAACTGTATCTGACTTTGGGCTTACTCTAGCTTGATTCAGTATAAAATTAGTGTATTAAGTTTCGATTTAAAGCTTTCGTGACTGCAGGGATTCATTTTCTTGGTTCTTTCGGTAAAGTCACGTAGAATGTAAATAATAAAATAATAAAAATAAAGCATAATAAAATAATTCTCACGACGTTTCGGCCACAACGCAAGCAGCTGTTCTCAGGTGGAGAACAGGTGGGTCGAGAAGACAGAGTCTTAATGGCACACCCCAGGCTTGGAGCGACTATTTAAGCTGGGATGGAGGGGCAAAGAGCGTCTTCTCGACAGACCTGTTCTCCACCTGAGGACGGCTGCTTGCGTTGTGGCCGAAACATCGTGAGAATTATTTTATTATGTTATGTGTTTATTATTTTATTATTTCCATTCTACGTGACTTTACCGAAAGAACCAAGAAGATAGTGTATTAAGTTTTCCAAAACACTGGCAGTGAACAAAGGGGGAATGGGACATGCTACTGACCTTACCACCCCCGGCTGTGTGCTAAGTCACGTTAATAAGCGCTTGCTTGCAATGCCTGTCCCTGCTGTCTATAATGTGCCATCAGATGTCTGGAGACTTACTGGGCTTCTCAATGCAAGAAAAGACGCAGGACTCTTTGTCTTCAAAGCGGTTACTGTTGCCACCGCAGCCTCCATATACAAAGGGCATGCACATGCCCAATGTCATGTTATAGAAGTAGCGGGTAATGTGTGCTCGGCAGCGTCCCGTCTCTGCGTCTGGTCGGCAAAGCTTGGGAATTTCTGCAAAATAAAAACAACAGATTTAAAATGTACAATTAGAATCGCCATTAGCAGCAGCAGCAGCAACTGATGCATCAGCAGCAATAATGCTCGGGCTGATTATGGTACGGCACATTCACCGTCTTCATTATAACGTACAAATGTATAAAGCTATTGTTTTAGGCAGTGGCTTTTAGCAAATGTCATTGCCCACTCCCTCGATTAGTCAATAATCATACTTTGCAGTCCTTTGTAAATTCTGAGCTAGCTCTCTATCCCCTTAACCATACTGCACTGACCAGTGTGGTGAAGTATAGTAAAATAACCCCCATGACTGGCATAGCATTGCCTTCATTCGTTTGAATTGTGTATACTGAAACACTGAGTGGCATCACATAAATATTATATTGTTCTGGGAATGCATGCCATAATATGAACTTAAGAGTTGGAATTAAACAAATTGTGACGAAAACTATTGGCAATTATGCCCTCCACAATGCTGGCTCAGTTCCCTGGTACAGGAAAAGCAATACATCCCCACAATCTACCCATACGTCGACTGCTCAGCTTTTTCAGTGATGCCGCTTAGCTCTTCGATGATTCCCTGCAGAAGCCCTTCGCATGTTAAGTGAAACGTTGGACATCACACCAAACACACGACAACACATCAGAACTACACCCGCATTTTCTGTCACTTGCTAGCGAGTTACAGAGCAATTGCTGGTAATAGACACTCGTGGCACTCACTTTTGATGAAGCTGCATGCCGCACGGCACTCCTGCATCGTCTCGAAGTTGTTCTCATTGCTATGGCATCCTCCGTAGATGAAGGACTCACAGCGGAGGGTGCTGCGGTTAAAGAAGTACCGTGGGAAGGCGGCACGGCAGTCTCCAGACTTCGCAGGCAGAGTGCATGTCACCCGCTGGTCTGCACACGCCACAGGCACAATGCGAGATTATGGGGACCTCATTTGCCAGTAAAAATATGATAATTGGTTCTTTACCCTTCTATCTGGCAGTTTTGTTGCCAGATAGAAGGGTAAAGAACCAATTATCACAATACGAGATGTTCACTGTGCTCACATCAAAGAAGATATGACCAGTTATGTGGCTCTTACCATGGTCCCGTTGATCATACAGCTGCTGGGTGATGCTGTGGCAGAACACTCAACTTCGGATTGCGAGTTTAAAAGTCCAATGTCGAGCATTGTACAAATGTTCTTGGTTCTTTCGGTAACGTCAAAGAACCAAGAATATGAATACATGCAGTCACGAAAGCTTTAAATCGAAATTTGTACAAATGTAGGTCAGTGCAGGGTGTCCATGACAAAGACCACCCGTATAGTCTTTATAGACTTTTCGGGCAAGTGCTGTCAGCGAATAAGCACCTACGAAGGCTGGCACGGCACACGAGGGGGGGGGGGGGGCAGCAGCACGCCCGGCCGCTTTTGTATCCCTAGTTGTTTAAACAGCGCACCAGGTACGCATTTGAGGCCGAGTCGACCTATGAGAGGCCCAGGACCGGTTCAGATAATCTTCACTGGTGTTGGTAGCCGTGAGCTGGAATCTAGCTCGGGTCACTAACCGCTATACCATCGCTCCCCACCTGATATCATTTACCCTCAATATTACAGGCATGGCTTGTAATCGAACTTAGGTCACCCCGGTTCATAGCACTGTGCCTCCGTTCTACCCCGTAGTATGTGCACACACTATGGTATAAACCGCACCGCACTTTGTACCATAACGCACAATCACAAATGTATGTAGGTTGAACTTTTTTCGCACCGTACGTAGTCAACCGCACTAATCGGAGGTGCAGAGGAAGAACAAACTAAACACAATAAAAGCAGTTCCAAAGAAATGAGTTTTCAATCCGGATTTAAAAGTGCATATAGCTCCAGTGGCTTCCTAATATCGGAAGAGCATTCCAAACGGCTTCCTCCAGTATAAATGCACATTCTGATTCTGATAAATACATACCCAATGAGCACCTTAAATTGATTCCCAGCCATAGCTAATATCACTGGTGATTGATATGAAATTAGGTTTTGAAAACTAATTTACGTAGAACTTTTTTTTGTATGCATTAAGTTTGTTAGCACGGTTGCCTACGCACGGTGCGAAATAAATTCTAAATAAAAATAAATGCTCAACATATACACGTACGTAAATTCTAGATTTGAAGTTTTCGTGACTGCAATGATCCATACTCTTTGGTTCTTTCGGTAAAGTCACGTAGATTTAGTTATTTTTATTCTATTTTCACCTACGTGACTTTACCGAAAGAACCAAAGCATACGTACGTGACCCAGTTTTTGCATCTCGCACTTAGCCAAATTATCAGCAATGGTGAAAATTTGGTCTAACAGCCCTTACGATCGGGAAAAAAGCCTTCATCCAAACCGTACGAGAACGCGGCGGAACGCGTGACAAACGTCGCATTACCGTCCAAGCTGGGTGAGCCATGCACGAGCACCACCACCGACAACAGAAGCAAAGCAATAGCAGCGGCAAGGCGTTCCATCTCGTCTCTCCACTCGTGGTCGCTCTGAACTTGTTGGAGAGCCTTCGAGTTGATCTCACCGCCAGTCGAAGCTCACTCAGCACTACCGAGTGGGAGGTGAATCCCGAACCACGTTTATACCCGCGCGAGGATGCCGCCCCGTAGCGTCAATCAGCCCATCAGCCCTCTCTGCCTCCTCCCCACCGTTGTTCCATCCCCGTGCGCAGCGCGGGTCGGGCGTGCGAGGTGAGAGGGGGCGGTGATGATGCGGTCATCCGCAGGGACTCTGTGAGTCACGCTGACGCACGCGCGCCAATCTATGGGAAATGCGTCTGGCGGGGGTTGATAAATTGCTCACCGCATTTCATTAACTTTTGCTGCACGTTGGAGAAAGTGACGCCGTTTCGCCCCATCGTCAAATATGAAGTTGCGTAAAATGTAATTGCTCTTTGTTTTTTTTTGTTCTATCGGTAAAGTCACGTAGAAGGGAAATAATAAAGTAATGAAAATATAAAATAATAAAATGTAATATTTGTATTATTTTATTATTTCCCTTCTACGTGACTTTAAAATAATATATTATTTTATTTTATTATGTTTTATTTTTATTATTTTATTACTTCCCTTCTACGTGACTTTACCGAAAGAACCAAGAAGATGAATCCCTGCAGTCACGAAAGCTTTAAATCGAAATTGTTTGGATATGCAGCATGTATACAACATATATAACACAAGATATTATGTTTATTTTGGCAGCTGTTCAATTAATATGATTTGGGTCTTTCGGTAAAAGCCACGTAAATAGAAAAAAATATATCACTACTTTATATTGTAATATAATCTCTTGTGAATGCTTCTAGAAATGTTATGCATATTTGTAATAGATAAATAAAAAAGGATGTTTTCTGGCATTGGGTCTGGAAGTACATGTTAACACCTGTAGCAGCAATAAGCTGCGAATGGCAGGCTGGGTGTTAGGTGAGATCATTCGTAACGACCATCATGGCTTCAAATTTCTCGCCAAAAGATTCCATTTGTGTGTTGCCAATCATATACCTCATCTTTGCTGCTTTCAACACTCCCCATTGCTTGCTATGACACATGTTACGCGCTATGTTTATTCGAAATGAATATTATATAAGCTTTAGTCAAACCAGTATTACGTTATATGAATCTATGCTTAATATGCAGGAAAGACTTCACGTCATTGTTACTCTGTATTGCCATGGCTCCTCTCGGTCACCTACAGAATCAAATTGTGAAATGTGTTCCCATGTTTTTTTTTAAAATACCGTTACCATGGCGAGTGACGGAGACTCACTTGAATTGCTTTTTTCTGTTTTATGAAACGGATGTTTTTTTATGAGGTTTGGGTGTGTACTCTGCGGTTTGTGGGAACGAAGTCGCACGCGGTATACAACGACACTCTTCTGAACTGAGAACACCACCGCTCATGCGGAACACTTCGTAGACTGATCTATGACAACACTCAGAGGTCAAGTCAAAGTTGCCTCCACGTTCGAACGAGATATTTCACGCCACTCATCTCCATCGGTGGCCCTCGTCTTGTTTGAAAATTATCTTGTGATGAGAGAGGACATTGTGTCAGTAACTTCCGAATTACGCTTCGGAATTGTATTATTGGCAGAAACATGCGATCATATATATATGTTTGAACACATGTATACATGTATTGATACTGTATTCGTAATATTATTTGTTTGATACTGTTTTTAGTCTCAGTCCATCATGCCTCTGGGTTCACTAAAATAGTTACCACTTTTCCGGAAGTCAATAGTCCAGTCGTTGTCTTATGGGTAAATTAACCCCCTGCCTATAGGAATGAGGATTTCCATTGGTCTGCTCAAATACTGCTGTGAAATTTCTATGATGCTGACTAATTGTTCATAACTAGTGTTTATGGGAAACAAGAAGCCAGCTACAAATATAAAAAAACTGAACCCCACAACTTCTCGCCTTCAAAACGCAGTCTTTATTTTATTACACACTTTTATTTAACTCACTCTGTTGTTGTATCCTCAAATCTTAAAACTAAACTTTAACCCACTTCCCAATGTGGTATCGACTGCAAACTTGGTATACTTATGTCATACTGATAACAATAATATATTCTATCATAAAAAATATATATTTTTAAACATTCTTCTTTATATGTTATGTTTCGGCTTGGGTCTAATTGTCCATGGTCAACTAACGTTGGCTGTAATTGGCCACGGTCCCATACATTATGGCAAGCTTCGGGGCCACTTCCTGGAGTCGTGGAGTTCTTCCATTACTACAGTACATTCATGTTTACCATGTGATGATCGATCTACTGCTGAATGGCTGCTATGAATCTCTACACGAAGTGCTACTTCATTGAGCTATTTTTTGTGGCCCAGGTAGGTTCTGCAAAAATAAGCTAAAATAAATTTTGGTTACAATATTTGATGACACTAAAAAGTACAAAATAATATATATTTTAAACTTTTTTTAAAACACGCTTTTATGAAATGTACTAAAAAGTACAAAAAAAATTATGTTCAAGTACTTTGCATTATATATGTTTAATATACTGTTGTTGTAACTGACTACAAATAAAAGCGTGGGGCACTCATATTAACGCCTTTAAAACTTTAGGTTACAATTACAACATATGAACAACATGTGACCAGTTACTTTCGATTGTCAATCCACACATATTCAGAAAAATAAACGGCTTAATAACTTTACGTTTAAATTGCAACATATGAACAACATATGAGCAGTTACTTTACGTTAAATAACAACATATAAACAACATCAAAAAATAGCACGAGCGCCCCACGCTTTTATTTTTAGTCAGTTACAACAACAGTATATGAAACATATATAATGCAAAGTATTTGAACAGAAAAAAAATATTTTTTTACTTTTTAGTACATATCATAAAAGCGTGTTTTAAAAAAGTAAAAAATATAAATATTATTTTACTATAGCACACAAACGAAGGCCAAAATAAATATGGGTATTACCAAAAACCCCAGACCAAAACCTGTCATGTGCAGACATTTCGCACGCACTCTGTCTCGACTTTATCCGTAGCCATTCACCACATTCTTGTGAAGGACCTACGTTACTAATCTCCTAAGGAATTTCAAACAATGGTTCACTTATTAAATTCAAGACCAGTGCTCTTTAATTAATGTGTTTCTTGCTGGCCCCTTAGCAACGCATATTTGCATGTACATGTGTAGTTTTTCGTCAAACAAACATCAAGTTTCAGTTTTAAGTTTCATTTATTTGGTATAGCCCTGTGAGCCATTCGGCTCTTGAATCGGGTGCAACCGCAACAAACAAAAAACAAAAACATAAACAAGAAAACATCTTAAAGTGACTATGCGCAAACAGAACATGTAAAATTAAGCAATAATAAAAGACCATTTGAAATTCAACAACACTGTAGCAACACTGCAAACATACACTTTTGGATGGTCATGGCAGCATCACGTGATTTTGGGACAAAGTATGAAGCCCGTGTTCAGCGTTAAGTTTACGCCTCTTCTGGATGTTATTATTTTTTTTAAAGAGGTTTAATTTCTTGTCATCACTAGACAATGAGGCATGTGTTGACAACTTGAGGGAGAACTTAGACCCACAGTGGCTAGATCATGGCTGATGACTATGTACAGCTAAGGTAATTTAAAACGTATTATGACTGAGAATTGCTTGCAGAGGTTGAAACATCTGAAGAGTTCACCAAAATGGTGGTGTGCTCCAACTTGTAATGAATTATATCGCATACATTACAAAATCTATCCAAATTGCACGACATAGTTTTGCTCAAGTCTTCCAACTATTTTGTCAAATTTCTTCGACACCGATACATGGTCAACACTCATGGTATGTTCCATGTAGTCTCAATGTCTCACTAGTTAGATAAATGTCTGGTGTGCTCCGACTTGTCATGAGGTTTGATATTTCTCGTCACCCTATATTATGCACTGGAAAGCCACTTAAGGTGCTGTATGGTGCTTCAATTACATGGACTGATATTGTTATTTATTATCTCTGCCATCTCAAGCTACATTTCACCGCTTACACCTCCTATTTGAAACTCACAAATAAAATTGTTTCGAGATTATAATGCAGAATACTCTAAAGTAACATGACTAAATTAAAAATTAAACTGTTACCTTTTTTAATCACTATTATGGATTATGATTTTTAAAACTTATTTTCAATTACCAAGGTTTGTAATATATCATTGCTGTGCAATGATATATTAAACGTTGTGATAAGCATGTAGCAGTGCATGTATGCATCAAATAATTTATGAAAATATATTAAGCTCACAATTAATGTGTCGCATCATGCATGTAAGATTAATTGGTTCTTTCGGTAAAGTCACGTAGAAAATAAAATAAAAATGGAATACGACGTCTCGGTTGCAACACAAGCAAGCATCATCCGGTAAGAATGGATGATAAAACACAGACACGGGAACACCGAGCGAGACACACTCGCTCGGTGTGTCTTTGTCTGTCTCTCTCTGCACGTGTGTCTGCCTATGCTGTTCCCGTGTCTGTGTTTTATCATTCATTCTTACCTGATGATGGTTGCTTGTGTTGCAACCGAAACGTCGTATTCTATCATTTTATTTTCTACGTGACTTTTCCGAACGAACCAAAGAGTAATTCCTGCAGTCGCGAAAGCTTCGAATCTAATAATGTATCACCTTTGCATATTCGTCTATCATGTTACATTTAGAGCATTGTTCTTCATAGCTCTAGCGGCCCCTGGTCACCTTTAATGTGGCCCCTGACGGGCGGCCCCTGACAATACACAACACGTAAACACACCCCAAGCATCGTCCTGCTGTCAAACCCAATGGTTTCATATGCGTGGCGGCCTTCACGCTGATGATGTCTTATCGACAATAGTGCCCCCCCTCTGAAAGTGAGTGAATAACAATGATTTAGACTGATGGTGGTTGGAGTAATTGAGGCTAAACCTGAGAAATAACTCTAACAAGATGGAGAACATGGGACGAGAAATTATCAATTGCGGTATTGAATTGAATCACAACCCAGAATTGTGAACATGCAATACATCTCTGGTGGTGATGGTGGTGGTAAAGGGAGGCACAAGCTACATGTCTGAGCTTAGGGCAGAGTTCCCTTCAGCGTGCCCCCTTGGGTAAAAATAACCACGTTTGACCACACGGACACATGAAATTCATCACGTGTTAGGCTCACTTTAACGCAATCAACTCACGAGATGCCTTCAGTGTGTTATGTATGGCCCTGAGCAACTTGAAGTTTGGATTGACGTGCATTAAGTATAGCCTTGAGTTTTCACTGTGTGTTGTATAATAAAATAGATAGAGCCTTATACTTTATGGAAAGCGTAACTTGGCACAACTCAGGGGTAAATCTTGGCACAAGCAAGAAACCTTCTCGTCTCAATGAAAAGCTTCGCAATAATATTTTGTTCTCAAATTTCACATAAATGTAATAAAAAGCATTGCTCACGACGTAGTTTAACCCTCTGTTAAATTCTCATCAAGCTTTGAATTGACAGGTCTTCTATAAAAGAACAAGGTGGTCCACAGAATTAAAGGTGTGTGTAAGAATTTGACTCCCTCACATGGGACCATCACAATCAGAAGTTTTATATATCCTGGAGAAATCCGATGAACTATGAAGCTCTTTTTCACAGATGTCCAGTAGAGACGGGTCAGGAAGTTATATCAGGTAGTTATGCCAGGTATAGTCTCCCGAGAAGAGCCCTCGGTGTTAAATGGGTGTATATATAAAATAACACATATTAATATTGTTCGTAACCATAAGCAACCATAATTAACAAAACAAAGTGACTCTATCGTTAGGTGAGGTTTCTACAAGTTAACACGATTGCAATGTATCAAGTTCATCACTACCGTACAGGTGTGCCCAGATGAGTTGATGTCACTTGGGAAGATAATAATTATTTATTTGAACACCTTATTATGGTAATATGAAATCCAAAGCTTCCCACTTGAAGCATGACAGTTGCTTAACACTCTTATAAATTTCAATGATTTGAAATAAATAAAAATACCTCCGTTCATCTTTCCACATAAAAGCAAATATATATTTTCAATGGCCTTTTTGACCAATGAGAATAGGTTTTCCCCCTTTTATCTGGCAACAAAAAAGGTGTTAAGTTGTTAAAACACCAAACCAAAACCTTTTACAAGGAATCATGTCTGCATTAACCACAATACTTGTGGTCAGAATGCCAAAAAAAAAGTACTCTGATAATATATGCATTGTCTTTGAAGCTGATTGGTCCACATCAGAGACATCTTTCTTTTGAGCCTTGTCTCAAACGGTGTTAGACCAGAGGACGCCAAAAGGTGTACAGCCCAAAGACAATGCACTATTAGAGTTATGAGAGCTCAGGGTGAGCATCTACATCATGGGGCCTCCTTTGCCAGTACCAAAATATGAGAATAGGATTTTCCCCGTTTTTCTGGCAAAAAAAGAGGTGTTAAGTTGTTAAAACACCAAACTGAAACCTTTTACAAGTGTAGTGAGTCCAAATTGAGTTACAGACGTTGTTCCTTTTAGAGGCAACACTTTTATTTGTAACACCGTAACACAAAGGGGTAACTGCCCTTTTACCAGATACAACCTAGGGTGGTGACCACCCAGCTAATTACACTATACAGAGGAGTTACTCCTATGAAGGGTCGGACCCTCACTCGGGTCTCCGACCACGTGGTTGCCTCGTAAGACGTAGAGCTTTCAGCTTGAGACGTAGAGCTTCCAGCTTGTAGAATGCAGCGACCCCGGTCCCTCTCAGGGACCCACCATATATCCCCCTACGGTCGGGGCCGCTCAGCCCTCGGCCCCGCCCGCCTTCTCGAGCGTTCTAGCTCCCTCTCGATCCTTCTCAAGAGCTCTCCCCGGACACGTGATCACCCACTAGCCCCCCCCCCCCCACCTGGGGCCCCCTGTTGTGGACACTCCAGATCACGTGTCTACGGGGTCAACCAGAGTGCCATGGCCCGGGGCAACCCTGCACCTGGGCTGACACCCACTCCCCCTCGTGGGAGCCCCCACCACACACTGTGTGTGGTGCCCGCACTATCCCAGTGCTTACCAAGCCCCGCTAGGGCTGGTATTACACACAGCCACCCACACGGCGCTGTCCCCGCTAGGGCTGGTATTACACACAGCCACCCACACGGTGCTGTCCACGATGTCGGCCCTTTCTGGGCCGGCAACATACAGTGACATCCCCGATGTCACTACACAAGGAATCATGTCTGCATTAACCACAATACTTGTGGTCGGAATGCAAACAAAAAACATAATCTGTATACTATTCAGCAATGTTTGTTTATTCTAGATTTGATTCTAGATTTGAAGTTTTCGTGACTGCAAGGATCCATACTCTTGGTTCTTTCAGGTAAAGTCACGTAGGTAAATAAAATAATAAATAACATTAAATAAAAGATAAAATAAATTAATTAAATCACGACGTTTCGAAGCATACTCTGGACTGGTTTTCACTTTCATGGTCTCATCAGCATCATCAGGCTTGTAAATAATACACTGAAGGGTTGCCAAATCTTATTAACAAGAACACTCAATCTCTCTTTTAGATGGAGTACCCGTAATGTGCCACATCAACACATGAGTGTTTATACGTGATTGCATTTGGGCTGTGGAATTTAGCATTTTCGTGGCACACAGACCAACACATCCTCTTGAAGTGTCTGTGATATGTATTTTTTATTGTTATTTTAAAGTGATGAATACCCCTCGTGTTCAGCATACTTTCAATCGAACTAGCTTGCATTTTAATTTAATAAAATTACCGAAATTTGTGGTCTACTGTGATTGTAACAGCAAAACACAATAGTACATTGACAAAATATTATTGTACTTCCTATACAATTGCTCCACCTAGATTGCAAATACTGTGCATGAACTGAACAATGATAGTGGGGTGGAGTTGAGATCTTAAAGGTGACCAAGAAAATCCTGTAAAAATCAAAAACTGAAGGCGACTAGAAACATAATCTCTTGTTATTATTTTAAACTAATCATATATTTTTTATTGTAGCAGGTAAGGCCCACTGAGCCATATAACCCTTTTTCAGAAGCGACCTGGCCACAAATGATAGCTCAACGAAGGTCGGGATCGAACCCACGACCTCCTGCAAATAAATGAATAAATCGAGAGGCTATTGTGACTCGGTCTATTATTTATTTGGTGTCACTAAAATCAGTACCACTCTGAGCAGTGAACAGTCGTTGTCAGACATTCTCGACCAGGGGTCGGCAACCAACATAATAAGAAGAGCCATTTTGATAGAATTCGGTATAAACAAAACCCTCAATATTTCAAGGTTCCACAATGAATGTGAATACGAGACGGTCCTTAACAAATAACGTCACGAATCAATCCGCAGGCTGCCGACCCCTGGTCTAGATCCAGCATAGTAATAATGTGGACTTTGCAACTCTGGCTCAGTGACAATGTCAGTAACATCCAACACTTGTCTGAGCATGGGTAGCGACACTGGACACAATTCGCCAATAATACTATGTGTCATCAGTGTTTTATTCCTGAGAGATACCAGATGCTGACGTTCAACTGGCACATCACGTCCCTGAACTCACACATTCAGTCTGTCTCGTATTGAGGAAACCTCGCAGCCTCTGAGTAGGCGGCCTGCGAAAAAGCGACTGCAAGATTCAAAAGGTTAAGGAACTGTGAGTAATATTTAACTTGGAGCCAGTAAAAAAAAACGTGTTCTCCTTAAGAATACTATGCCTGCTTTGTTGAAATTGGCCCCCTTGTAAAAATTTTAGTGTAATCGTGATATTTTCCCGTGTGGGCGTTTCCTGAAAAATCATGTATACATTTCAGATTCAGCTCATGAAAGTCGTAAATAATCTTAACTTTGGAGCTTTCGTGACTGCAGGAATTATTCTTTGGTTCTTTCGGTAAAGTCACGTATAAAGAAAAGTCGTAAATAGTTTTCCACATTTAATATAGTTCTATGTAATTATTTTAAAAAAGGGTCCATATTCCTGACACTGAACAAAAGTGGTATATCATCTCAAAATACTCATCAACATCACCAAATGAATGATGACAGTCTCAACCAGCACAGTGCTCAATAGAGGACATATACTGTTCAATACACATACAGTACATCACGCTACCAATGCAAATCTATGTCCCAGCTAATCCCCCATTCATTTTCTTGTCAAAAGGTTATTAACACACAGCCATAATCTCAGATAGCACATGCGCTTTTTTTCGAGTTATATAAACAGTTTTCATGGTAAAGTTATACTTTGAATTGTACAATGGCACTTTAAACCAGTGGTATTTTTTATACAATTATTTGCGTTTCATCAGATTAAAAAAACGATTGGCCAGCCAGAATGCCCCTTTATTATGACATCATCAACTCCCGTTATCATTTTCTGTCCTGTACTTCACTAAAAAAAAACCTTTTCTTCAACCAACATTTGATCGAGCCATGGTCATTAAATCAGTAAATTAAATTGTGTTGAAATGTAACCTCTATCACATTGAAAGCATGACGATATGATGATCACTTGAGTTAGGAATGCCACAATACATGTGATTGTTCTGTTACTATAATTGCCCCCGACATAGGCAAATAGACATTCTACCGATGGAAATAAGCATCACCACATATTTGTTTAAGCAGATAATATTCTAAATTTCTGCTGATGCAAAAATATCCCAGCAAAGCCTACAGCGTTTGAAACAAAACTGCAGGAGGATGGATTGAACTTTCGCTCTGGAATTGTTTATGACTAAACTAAACTACAAACTTCCATGATACAGATTTTGAGTTATATCGCGTAAATATATAAATGTGTCGTTAATTCTGCCACCACCCGACACAGCCAACTAGTAAGGGTTGTCACGTAAACAGAACATGCCAATTCGTCACTAGTACAGCACACCGGTGTGTTGGAGAGCCAAGCCACAACATTTACAATCTGGGTACGACGTTTCGCCAGTAATTACAACTAGCTTCATCAGGCGACAGCCAGATTTGTGGAGAAGTCCACCTGTTTCGTTCCTTAAATAGAGGCGTAGATGTGATCACAATTGGCTGTGTCGAGTTGTGGCTGGTTTAACGACACATTTATATATTTATGTGATCTAAACCAAAAAAACTGTATTATGGATGATTTTGGTCGTGAAAGACTACGTGTTAAACTAAACTATATATATGTTTTTTATTATTTTACCAGGAAAGGTCCACTGAGCTATATAGCTCTTTTTGAGAAGCGACCTGGCCACAAATAATAGCTCAACAAAAGTGGCTTATCATGTGGATATTCATTGCAGCCAAATACTCTAAACGTACGTTTCTAAATGTGTATGGAAAAACCGGAGGACGCGGGGAAAAATCCACGCAACCACAGGGAGAGAAACATGCAAACTTCAAATAAACAGCAGGCGTCAGGGTCGGAATTGAACCCACGACTTCCTACATACCAGCCGAGGAAATTATGGTATCATGTAATGGTTCCAAAAATACAGCAAAGAGTGTGTAATTATACTCTTTGGTAACATTTATTGGAATGGCCAACCCTTTAGAATTATAGAAAGCCCACCAAGTTGCCTGAATTCATCTTTTCTAACTTGATTTGAAGCTTTCGTGACTGCAGGAATTACTATTTGGTTCTCTCTCTGCTTGTGTGTCTGTCTGTGTGTCTCCGTGTCGGTGTTTTGTCCCTCTCTCCAATTCAGCATTCTTTGGAAGAACGTAATCAACCAGATAAGGTGCTGACTGCTGTGTTAGCCGACTCTCTGTTTTGTATTGCATTGTATTTCTAAGTTCACTAGGTTTGTTTTATACCTGATGATGATTGCTTGTGTTGCAATCGAAACGTATTTGATTATTTAATGTATTGTCTTTCTACGTGACTTTACCGAAAGAAGCAAAGAGTAACCTTTTCTAACTAAGCATTGTCCTTATAAGCTCCGCGAATGAATAGACTGTTGTGTTTGTACTCGTGTACGAGTGCACGTGTGCATACACTTCTATGTGTGCCTGTGAGTGTCATCATCAGTGTGGCCCATGATAAATAACTGGAGGACTGTCGATAAGTAAAGCTTACAAATACTATTCATGTAGTGTAATGGTTTTCTCACTTGATTTGCAATCTGGAGGTATTCTGAAGCTGTCGGGTTCTTGCCCCCCGAAACAATGGGCGCTTTTTTTTTTTGGTTATTTCGGTAAAGTCACGTAGAAGGGAAGTAATAAAATAATAAAAATAAAACATAATAAAATAAAATAATTCTCACGACGTTTCGGCTACAACGCAACCAGCCGTCTTCAGGTGAAGAATGAGACACTACCAAGCTAGGAGCTTATATATAAGCTGCGTTGGAGGTGGAGCTTATATTTAAGCTCCTAGCTTGGTAGTGTCTCATTCTTCACCTGAGGACGGCTGCTTGCGTTGTGGCCGAAACGTCGTGAGAATTATTTTATTATGTTTTATTTTTATTATTTTATTACTTCCCTTCTACGTGACTTTACCGAAAGAACCAAGAAGATGAATCCCTGCAGTCACGAAAGCTTTAAATCGAAAAATGGGCGCTTTTTGTCCATTGAGTAATCTACATCGGGGCCCACCACGGTCGTGTGTGGTGAGGTAAAATCTGGATACTCCCACCTCTTTCAAGTCACGTGGTAGTGTGGAAGAGCAGGCCAAATACCCTCTTATAGGGGCCCTCTAGAGTTGTCTTCAGTGGAAACCCTCTGCCAGCAATGACGTTAGCAAGCAAGTGCATGCTCCAAATGAGAATCCTAGAATAATAAAAATTAAATCCCATGCAGAGTCAAAATGTTACAAATTATATTTCATTTCCCCCCATTGCTTATACAGCCATACTGCGATAAAGCAGAAGGACAAGTCATTGTAACGGTTAGAATGTTGCGTTACAAACCTGCCAGCCTGAGTTCGATTCATGGCCACGGCTAATATCAGTGGCAACATGATATCTGAACTGGTTCTGTTACCCCCCCCCTCTCCCTTCACCAACTCGCAGTGAGTAGCATGATGAATTATGGTCAAACATCCCCCAAGACATGGCAAGGCCTTCATCTGGCAGTGGCAAAGCGCTCTACGTGATTATCGCATGATGATCACATTGCGGATACATCGCCTCTGTCTCCCCCAGATTGCGATGTTGCAGGAGGAGTTTCCCAGACTGAATGAGGGGGCAGCCAGGCACGGCACACATCATGCGCACGCAATAAAGCGTGAGTCTTCATGCACCTGTCATGTTCAACTTTGTCACGTAGAAAGTTGTGTGTGGTGAGCTGGCAATTTCACTGTTGTCCAACGCATGTAAAAATGACTCAGAGGCATTCGTAACTTATTCCGTGAAGCAACACCTTATTTTGCAAGACAATGTGTCATATTGGACAAAGCCTTATCCAGCTTTTTAATCCAGTGGTTATTATTGATTTATCTCCCCTCCCACACAGACCTCTTTCCATCAGCTGGATATATGGGCATGGTTGAAGGTGAATAGAATGAGCTTCACATCCTTGAACCTTATCGCCTAATATGGCCGGCCCCCTAAGCTCCTCGCATTCCATGTGTGCATGTCTATGCTACTTTTCATTAGCACGGCAACAGACGCATGATTTAATCCAGCGGAATAGCATTTGTTACGGTCATTGAAAAAGGAATGTTAATGAGGGATTACAGATCAGTGCTTTTGTACAAGGTGAAAAGGTAAATGTAGAGCCCTGTTGCTTGCTGATTCCACTACTGTTGGAAGGGCCTCCATATTATAAGGAGAACTAGAGATGGCTTCTAAAGGTTATGTTAACCTACTCTTGCACGGTGGCACAACATCTTAAAAGAGGGGGGAGTACTCATACTTTAACTCAGCATGCTTCATCTGCCGATCGACTAACTGTGGTGCGCCTATTTATACTGCTGGGTGGACAAAAGCGGAGGCAATGAAAAAAAACTTGTCCATTGTTTCATCTGCTTTGCCGGGAGATCGAGCTGCCAACCTCTGGAAGTCCAGTGTGTTAACAATTATACCTTCAGCCAACCCTTAAAAACTCAAGCATATTTTTTCGTCCATACTTTAATAACAGTTTTAAGTTTGGGCTTTTGGCTTTGCATCATAATTATTGAGAAATAATTTTAAACTTTGCACATCTTATGCATTTGTTCTCACTGCTGTCCCAGTTTACAGAAATTCACTTTCCACATCCATTTAGTAAGATGTGAAGTGCATTACTAAGGCTCTCTGTGTTTTGAACACATTCCTGCGGAGGGAGCTGGTAGGAACGTTGGGTTGCTCGGTCAATGAACAGGGTCAAAGACGGCGTGGTGTATTCCGCAAAAATGGCCTCCCCACCCAGCCCCTCCCCACCCTCCCCTCCCCACCCAGCCCTTCCCCACCCTCCCCACCCAGCCCCTCCCCTCCCCACCCTCCCCTCTCCACCCAGCCCCACCCCTCCCATTTTTGGATGCACGACGGACGGACGGACACAATAATCCCCTGTGGGCTGGTGTAACCAGGAGGTTCCTACCAGTATAATTGGATCCTATAAGGGCCCGTTGTGACCTCATATGCAACAATAGACTATTGTGTCCTCAAGAATTTATATTCTAAAAAAAGACGTACATTACACACTATATTGTCACAATGAATCGGTTCATATTTAGCGTCTTCCAGTTTTTCACTGCACAAAGGTAACAACATCCCAAGGAGGCCCTTTCCTGGTTACATAGAGGGGGCCTACCATACATCCAGGGCATGAGTATGCTGCGCAACTGCTTGTGCTTTAACGTCTCAAACGGTATACTCTCTTAACAGCAAATCGGTCAAATAACGTATTATAAACACATTTCATGCATGTCTTTTTTACTACGGAGGTGTCCAAAATATAGTGGGATCTTTTCATGTGGATATAGCATAATCAGAAGAACGAGGTTCAGTTTCCCAGAAATGTGTAGTTTGGCCTTCGATCGTTATGTTTACATCAATGAGTAATTCAAATGAAGAGAGGGACATACGAAAACAATATATTGGCAGGGCAACCCCAAAGGAAGTTTTCCAATGGTTTATCATGACCAACGTGACGTGCGCACGCATGACTTAAAATATGCTGTGCTGGAGGATGCGGAGGAGGTTTTGATTTGTATGCCTCAGCTGGAAGTTGAACACGCAAGGCTGCCTTGCTTTCGACACTGCAGAAAGTGCTTCTCTGAAGTTTGGCCAAATAGTTATCCTCTTTGGCGTAACTCCAAAAGAGCCGGATGTGAAGCATACAGACGTATGCATTAAAGCATTCTTCACCACGGGAAAAAGCTGCAAACCGTCAGATTTTCCATAGATGTTTTCTTTAACTTGGCACTAAGTCCGAATAGAGATTCAAAGGAATGGTCTACTAAAATGGGCATTAAGGGTGTGTGTGCTCAAAGTGTGGGGGTACTCGCACATCTACTAAGATGTTTGGCCAGCAAGGAAGAGTCCGTTCCAGAGCAGTGGTTCTTAACCTGGGGTGCAAACACTCCCTCGGGGTGCGAGATGCCCTTTCTGGGGTTGCGAGACATGCCAGATCTTTTGAGAAGGTAAATCATGGAAACATAAATTAAGCACGAGCACGTAAGTATAACTACATTGTTTCATCAAACATATGTACTTATTAACATTATACATTTTTAAAACGATTAATAACCAAAGGGGTGCAAAGCTGTAGTACAGGTTAAAAACCACTGCCCGAGTCACTGTTTAGAGCTCCCTCTAGTGGAGGCCCTGTTGATAGTAGTGAACTCTTGAACTATTTTTTTTATATTACCAGGTAAAGCTATTTTTCAGAAGCAACCTGACCACAAATGATAGCTCAACGAAGTGGCTTGTCATCGTGAAAATGTATAGCAGCAAAATACTCTAAATGCATGTTTATACAGGTAGGAACAACAGTTCCACACTGCCCACCAGGGATTATTTGACTGTCGTGCATAGCCCCTCCCAAACATGTACGCTCCCGGATTGGTTGAAGTGCGTCACGTGACCGCAAGCTTCTGTCGTGCACGAATGCGCTGTCCAACCAAGTTCCTACCTGCCCACTCCGAAGGAACGTGTTTCTAAATGTGGATTGAAAAAACCAGAGGACCTTGACAGAAATCCACGCGACTACTGGGAGAACATGCAAACTCCAAATATAAAGGTGTCGGGCTCGGGATGGAACTCACGACATGCATACCAGGCGAGGTAGTTAACATTTCGCCGCCATAGCATCTCAGTGGTGTGAGCATCTAACTTGGGGGCTGCACCTTTACCTTATTAACCCACTAGTTTTACTACCTGGCTTAGATTCACGACGCCCGGCCGCGTTTGTCTCCCTCACACACCACACCAATTACTAGTTTGAGGCTGAGTCGACCTAGAGGAGGCCCAGGACCGGTTAAAATAATCGTCACCGGTGGTGGCCGTGAGCTGGAATCGAACTCGGGTCGCCGGGTTCGTAGCGCGGGGCGCTAACCGCTACACTACAATGCGTTACGCTTCCACATGCGCGGGTCACGTGACAGATTTGACGTCACAACTCACTTGCCGTGCAAAAAATATATGCATTATTGAGCTCCCCGCCCTCCCCCCCCCCCCCCCCCCACAAAAAAAGTGTATTTTTATAATATTTGCATGGTGTACAGTCTGGAAAGTTCCCACATGGCAAATTTCAAGTTTGTTGCATGTCGAGTAGTACGCTAAACATTTTGAACAGACACACATAATCACAACTTTGCCTTTCATATATACTGTATGGAGAAGAATCACCCCCTGATAAAAAAAAGGGGCAATGGTGCTGTGTGGAGCAGACTGCAGCTCTAACATGTCAGTGGCTGAAACAACAATGGTCTGCGGCTGGCATTTTCCAGCACTTTTATACGGAGGAGCCTGCTCAAAATTCATCTGTGACCATCCTTGAAACTTTCTTCAAAATGTGTCTTGTATGTGTAGGGGTGTTACGGAGGGGCTGTATACAATGGGATCAGATGGGAAAGAAACACAGTGGGCGTGGCTATGTCGGTGCACGGGCAGGTGCTCCCAGCGACGTCCGCATCGGGCAGCCTGGGAGGCTGACTCGGAGCTGGGATCCCCCGGGGCCCCACCCCTCAGCGGGGGTTTTGGTATAAAAGGGGATGAGCCGGAGGGCTCAGGGAGAGATGTTGAAGCTAACCAGTGAAGATCGAAGATCGTCATAGATAGAGCCCTGGACTCCCCTGGATCGCCGCCCTTGTCAGGGCCGGACAGGATCGAGCCAGCTGCGTGGTCCCGAGAGCCAGAGCCGGTGCTCTTGTAAGAGCTGGTCTGGGACTCCAGGTACCGTGAGCCCGACTTACCAGTGTCGGGCTAGCTAGCCTTCCCTAGCCCGTTAGTGGAGGACCCAGGGGTAGGCTAGGCGTAGCTAGAAGTGTATCCCCAGTTAGACGGGTGAGGGGGGCGATACCCCCTCCAGTGTTGTATGCCAGTGCTGTACTGTACCGACACGGAATAAATACGTGTGCCTCCAACCCCGGTGTCAAAGTCTCCTGGAACACTATTACATATGCGAAAACACCTGACTGCCTTTCATACATTGACTGTGCAAGGAAGAAGAAACACAACGTAGCAACATTCCAAACCACAAAACACTGCTCTTTATTTAAGATTTTTATTGACATATCCCAGTTATGGTTAACATTAAACAAAGGTTCAACATTTTTTGCTTTAGGTTCTTACAAATAAAACGCTGGTGGAAAAGTGTGCTAGAGAGCCTATGGAGGGGGAGGGATGCGTCAAACGCTATTTCCTTGGCCCAACTATATAAAATAATCAAGAATCCCTGATGTTGAAATTTCTGTGGAAAACACTTAACAGTTTTTTTGTGGTCGTTTTATACGCAAAAAGTTTCAAATTATACTTTAGTGTTTGTCCCCATTAGATCCACGGTTGTCCCCTTTTGTGTGTGAGAATAAACTTTTGAAGAATGGTGCCAATGCACCCATCCACAGGCTTCATTTTGGAAAGCAAGGCGAATTTTACAAAATAGCGACAATGAAATAAAAACGCCAACATTGAGCACCTAAACACGATCAAGATGTATAGCACCACTTGGACTCACTGGATCTCAAGCAAATTGAGTAATTGTAGAAACTGAAGCCACACGATGTAATAAGAAGCACTGATGAACTCCTGACATCCAGATCTGAATACTCCTTTTCCAACTTAATGCGTTGCTTCTGACTGAGGTAGCTAAGTCCGCAAACGGAAGCTGGTGATGGTAAGCACTTCCATGCAGCAGGTCAGGCACGGTACTTCCCAGGAGTGGTGAGATGTGGCGGCGTGCACCGGACATGTCGCACGGGACGTTTTGTCACGGCTGTCGTGAGAACAGCGTCAAGACCCCACTCCTCTCGCCACTGGGTATGGAAAACCGTGGATCGAGAGCAAGGGAGGGTTCATGCGATGTGCCCACCCCCCCCCCCCCCCAGTGCACGTGGCCAAGGCTCAGAGGACGCCGCCTGAGTTTGAAACCTGCCTTCGCTCAAGCTTTGCTGGTGAACAGAGCAGGAGGGGGAAACTTGATTGACCACCTACGTTGCTTTACAGAGTCCAAAATTCCAAGCGTGTGGATGGGCCGCTGGGGACCAGAATGAAGGTCGGCAGTTCAGTGCAGCAGTTCTGAAGGTGTCGTGTCTGCAGAGGGGGAATTGGGAGTTGATTTTGGGATTTTACATTTTTTCTATTGAAATGTTTTGTGTCCATTTTACAGGAAGCAGACGGGACCGACATCTACGCCAAACTCCTGGTCGGAACCACCGACGTCCATTGGGGCTATGTCCATGAACGGCAGGCGGCTGGTCTTCTGCGTCCTGTACTCGATCACCGTCTTGCCCCACACGCCGGTGTGCGTCTGCGGGTTCACACAACGCAGCCAGCGACAACGTGAATGCACCGCAACACACGAGACCACTACACAAGAGGCATATGTGCAAGCAATGCACGTGCACAAAGACGTGAACAAGTGCGCACACATCTACCATTTCCTCCCAAGTCTCAAATACAAATATAAATATGGACACAACTGCAGTGATATACTATTCGACAGCATATTGTTTCATGTGATACGTATAAATAAATGTTTACAACACATGATATAGAACCAGCCTCAAAAAGGCTATGTGTATAGGATAGCAGTCTTATTCTAAATTACACTTTTTTTTTTTACGAGGTAAGGCCCACTGAGCTGTATAGCTCTTTTTCAGAAGCGACCTGGCCATAAATGATAGCCCAGTGAAGTAGATTATCATATGGAAATGTATATCAGCCAAATACTCCAAACGCATGTTTCTAAATGTGGCGGGAAAAAACGGAGGACCCGGAGAAAATCCACGGGACCACGGGGAGAACATGCAAACTGCAAATAAACAGGCGTCAGGGTCGCGATGAAACCCACGATCTCCTGTATACCAGTCAAGGTGGTTAACATCTCGCCACCGTGAGCACCTCGCTGCCTCTGCAGGAGGTTGGCTCCCACACGTATTGTCACGCGCGGACCGCCGAGTGGGGGCGGCGAGTGTGTGCGCGTGACTCACAGTGCACCCATCCTCCAGCACAGAGTAAGTGAACCGAGAGTTGCCCTCGGCACGGATCTCCACGTCGCTGGAGCCCTGCAGCATCAGGGCCTTCTTGAGGTTGCCGGCACGGCTGTCCAGGTAGGCCACGCTGTTCTTGCAGTGGTAGGTGATCTTCTGGGATGCGTCGGTGGACAGCAGGCGCAGGAAGGTCAGCTGCACCTCCATGTTCTGGCTGCCATCACCGTACGTGAACTGCAGGGGCACAGCGGTGGCACAGTGACGGTGTGGCGATATTAATGATGAGAGATATAACTTTTGGTGTATATTAGTCAGCATGTGGCAGTGCAGCAAATAGATGGCTATTTGATATGCTGCCATCTACTGACGAACACAGAGCCCAGCAGCTAGGCGTTCTCACACACATGACAAACTTGGTGTGACCTACCAACCCGCCTCTGAATGTTTTACATTTGGTCGCGGCACGGGACTGCTTTAGGCACCAATAACGCGGCTACAAATTTGACGCCGGGTAATTTCATAATTTCATAACGCGGGTAATCCGATGTGGCTAATTTGCTAAAAACAACAATGATAATGGTGTGAGGAAGGCGCAGTGAACAAGCCAAGCTCCCTTATTGTTGCCGCCCGCTCTCACCTGGGATCCGGGGCTCATGGTCTCTCCGAGCCACACGTGCTTCTTGTCGGCTGCCTGGCTGCGCCACCAGTTCTTGCGTGGCAGGCTGGGCATGCCCGGGTTCACGCAGCTCTCGCCCGTCTCCATGTTGCACCACACCTTGATGGCGTCGGCACGGCAGCCCTCGTTGGGGTCAATCCAGTACTCACCTGTGTGTGGAGGACAGCACCTCTGTTTAGGGCTCTCTGGCCTCACTCTGCCCCTGGGGGACACTCGCAGTGCTTGTGTCAGAGCACCGGACCGATTAGCACGGTTGGCTACGTGTGGTATGTAAAGGAGCTCAACATACATACGTATACATACGGCAACATTACATACAACATTTCATACGTATGTATACATACAGCAACACTACATACACGTATGCATGTATGTATGTATACATACGTATGTAGTGTTGCCGAATCCAGCTCTGAAGGTGAGTATGAATACAATGGATGACTGAATATATTGGCTAACCATCTGATGTTCCGTGAGAACATTCTATGAACTTCAATCGATCTAGCACTGTGGTGTCATCTTCTGGGGCCATTTCCTGGCATGGCAGGAAGCTCTTCAGGCTAAATTACTTTTAGGAGAACTTTCTATCTCATGGGATGCTTTAAATAGCATTAGTTATACATAACTGGATATTAAATAATGTGTAAATAACTTCCAGCCCACGTCAGGCAACTGGTGGACAAACAAAACATCTGTGTGTGTGGTTGTGCTTCATCTTCCTATCTATGTAGATAACAGTCGAAATATCCCACGTAAAAATTAAAACCTTAATGAAAAACAAGAACGAGAAGAAAGTTTACCGCTCTTGTACTCAGGATGGCAGAGCATGAGATCCCGGCAGGATCGGGCTGGGTGCTTGCGGCTCCCATCCGGGGAGGTGATGCTCTCCACTTGGGCGTTCAGTGCCTTGATGGAGGCGTCCAGCACCAGGCCGTATGGCAGCATGTCAGTGGACTGGTCACCCATCTTGCGGCGTGCCATCAACCCAGCGTATGCGCCCATGTCGTAGCCGGCGCCGGAGCTGCCGGGAGGGCCGGGTGGTCCAGGAGCTCCAGGAGGGCCCTGCGATGGTGAGCCACGCGAAGCAGGTTAGAGCGCAAAATCCGTCAGGCACCACCAGGCACCCCGTCTGACTCAGTCGGGAAAGAGCATCACCTCCACCAGTGAGGCTGGTCAGCGGCTGCTGGCCCCACCGTGTTTCGGTACGCTGCTGGTTGGTGCAATTAAAATAATCCCACCAACGATAACAATGTACTTCATTGACTCATACAAGACTTGATGTGCCTCAAGACGAATTTTTTAGAAGAGTCCTGGATTGGAGTGTTTGATCAATTCCAGGAATGTTTGACATTTTTGGAAGACACTGGAGTACTCAATGAGCACCCACATATATTAGGTGATAACACTTCGAGTTTTATAAAGATATTTTCAAGAATCCATTGCTATGTTGCCATCGAAGCAGTCTACCAACACCTGGTATTCCTTGGTGGTCAACCATCTCGTTATCAATTAGGCTCAGGTCTTCTGAGCTGCCAAGTACTGTATTAACAAGATCAAGCACATTAAGGGTGATTTGGGCAAATGTAGTTGATCTGGTGTTGCTTTTAATATAATTAGATGTGAATAATCGTTTTAATCCTATAGGGAAATATAGATTGTACTCCAAAAGGGTAGGTGGATATGGTTTACTATGCCCACACAGCTAATGAATAGGCTCATTGTAAACACTCTTATGCCTGAGAGCAAAACTATGAAACTTGTGTTTGAGATCCTCTTACCAAAAAATTCTTCCGTGGGAACTTGCTCAGTTATAAATAAAGGTCATTGTTTAGCATCTCTCTTCTTGTAGTTTTGCCTCGCAACTTATACCGTTACTGTCCAGTTCATATGCACCAAGCAAGGGGAAGATGAGTAACAGATCAAAGCAATAAAGAGGGGATAGAAAAAAATGTATCAGCGAGCAGGGGCGGTTTCTTCATTAGGGCGATTGGGCGACGCACCACCAATGTCATTGAACCACAGAGTCACGCTAGCCGTCACTGTCAGCCTCTGGATATAGTCCAATCAGCGTCATGCTACGTTCTGTGGAGTGCCGCCTCTTTTTGGGCGATTTCACTCCGGCTGAGAATCGCCCCGAGTGGCCCCATAGACTTACATTGAAAGATGTTTTTTTTCGAACGGCGGGCGCTCCAATGCATTCTCTATGGCTTCCGGGAGGGCTTGCACTAACGTGCTTACGTCATCATACGTGCTAACGTCATCATACGTAAGCACGTTTCATCCAACAATATAATTTATCGCCACCTAGTGGAATCTTTCATAAAATAAACTTGAGTGGTTTGTTTTAATAGTGAGTATAGAAACAAACTAGATGTATTGTAAGAGTCACTTTATTTTTCATTAATATTAAAGAAGTGAAGTTGCCTGTACATGCTTAAGCTGTTAATTTATCCATTGCATGGGTGGACCTTATCCTTATCAATCATCCAGACATTTGCCTCCCCTGAGAGATTTTGCAGGAGCCGCCATTGTCAGCGAGGCCTATGGGTAAGACTTACGGGAGGACCGGTCTCTCCATTGCGGCCTCGAGGTCCAGCAGGTCCAGCAGGGCCAGGAACGCCACTGACGCCATCCTTACCGCTGGGGCCAGTTGGGCCAGGGAGACCCTGTACACACGCAGAGGCATGACCACACGCAGCAACGAGACAATGGAATGACGCATTAAAGCGTGTCGAGTAACACAGCTCTTGTTCTCGGTGAGTGACACACAAGTGAAAAATGGAGGGTGTGGGTGTCACGTACCCTGGAACCAGCGGAGCCGAACACTCCAGCGATGCCCCTGTCACCTGGAGCACCCTTTGAGAAGAAAACACATGGAGATTGTCGTCTTAATTGAGACCGTTAACACAACACCACGCATACATTTCTAAAGTAAATTGATTGCATTCGTGGTAAAGTGCAGTATCTGATTTAAGGCATTCGTGACACCACCAACAATTTTTAAGTGGCATGGCCACCATATTTGTACAGTATGATCGTAATATGTTCTGCACCTATAGAGCTACAATATAGATGAGGGTCAGTGTAGCAGAGGGCTTAACTCACAATGGTAAGGATGCGAGCTCATATTATGGTTGATGAACCCGAACATTTGTCTGTGGATTACCACTTTGTGCGGATTCAACAGTGATTCCCACCATAGAAAAGTTAACATTTTCACCACGAGTTGAGGACTGCAAATTATGATAAGAACTGGCATGTGCTTGTTTGAACGGGGGATAAGCGTTTACTTAACTTGACGTTGAATACAAAACCATTATGCATTTTGTAAACGACCATGTTTTTTTCGGCAAATAAATATGGTGACACATCTGTGCATAGTTATTAACGTGACAGACACTCCATTGCCATGTAGATACAACTACAATATAATATGAATTCTCCCAAACTATTACTACTCCCAGTGCACCCTCCGTGATGTTCAACCGTTCGCCTACTCAGCCAGGTTGGCCCTGGAGTTGGGTGCTCACCGGGGGTCCAGGGAGACCAGGCAGACCCGAGAAGCCACGGTGGCCCTTCATTCCTGATTCTCCAGCGGAACCAGCATCACCCTTGTCACCACGAGGACCTGCAGGACCCTGTAGGTACACGAAAATTACATGTAGTCAATACGAGGTGCTCACTGAGCAGAGAATTTACCAGCAAATGTGAGATAACGTATGGGTGTTATGTAATGCTCCATGCACATTTGACACCCAATCTTCATATGTTTTGCCTCTAGGGATTTGAATTAGTAGTTCAGAATTGGTATACATGATATTAACTGTTTTTCATGAAAAGAGTTTTTTTTGGGTTAGATCGCGTAAATATATAAACGTGTCGTTAAAACCCGCCACCACCCGACACAGCCAACTAGTTTGTAAATGTTGTGGCTTGGCTCTCCAACACACCGGTGTGCTGTACTAGTGACGAATTGGCATGTTCTGTTTACGTGACAACCCTTACTAACCCAAAAAAACCTCTATTATGGATGATATTGGTCGCGAAAGCCTACGTGTTAAACTGATTAACTGTTTTGTTTTGCCTTTCATTAGTTTCGTCTTCTCTTTGGAAATATTTAAGTGTAACTGGTATCTGACTGCAAAAAATAATGGATGTTTTAGAGGCTGACCAGGCATGTCAGCAAGCTGGACTATTGACGACATACTATAAATCAGATCTTACAAAAGACAAATGACTATACAATGTCCTGATGCCTGGCTTTTCTAGCCTATGAAAGGTATTAGATTTATTAAATCAGATATGGTTATCCAAGCTCTCAAAATTAATGGACATGACTGGTAATGGAATGGCAAAACATTTAGAAATTGCACCCAAGAGGATGACCACCAAGACGTTGGACCAATTAGTTGAGTTCATATGCAGGAGATGGATTGTGACATCGCAGAACTGTGAGATGTTAATGGCACGGAGAGGCCTCCATCAAGCAATGGATAAGCAATAGCTGGTGATGACGAAAGTGATACCCATTGAATTGAAATTGGTTTAGTTGCCCACATTCTGCGCCATTTGTGTGCTTCCTTGGCGTACGTGTGTGTATAGCTGCATGTTTAAGACAATGCGTACGCATGAGTGCATGTGTGCATGCTACATATGTGTGCGTGTGTACGTGTTCATATGCATGGTTGTGTATTTGTGTGAATATCTGTACGTTTGTCGGTGTAATATGTTTATTGCATTGTTGCTTCAGATTGCTGGTAAAAAGGACACGCTTAGGGTGAGAGTTATATTGTCCAAGAACCATATTGTGGGCAGGAGACTTACCGCAGGACCACGGGCACCAGTGGTACCGGAAGCACCAGAAGGACCAGCAGGACCCTGATGAGAAATGGAATCAAGACAAGACAGCCTCAGACGTATTGTTAACACAGGTCCAATATGCTTTGTTTAGATGCTGTTATCAACGGTTTATTTTTTATTTTTAAACAACTGCAGTATTGTGTGAAAACTCATTAAGTCATGTTAGTAGATTGTCAGCTCATTTGTAGCTGGCAAGAGTGTGGGTACTGCCACCTATTTCAATGCATATGGCTGACATGGAAGAGTAGACCAAATACCTGCTGGAGGGGCTCTCAAGAGCTCCCTTTGGCAAAGGCCCTTCCGTCAGCAGGGGAATGTGCTTTAAGGGCTGCGCCTTTATCTTACTAAAGAGGTCCTAACAATTGCAGTATTATACAAGAACTCAGTACGTCCTGCTGTGAAGCATTATAGGTAATAAGTCTGTGGTTTACTTCTGTACAACATGTCGACATTGTCTACGACATGCACGTTTTAACCAAGGGACAATCGTGTTCACGTGAGAAGGGAAACTCACAGCCTCTCCCTTGTGTCCATTATTTCCAGCAGGGCCAGGGGCTCCGGGAGGACCAGCTGGGCCGGGGGATCCGGGGAGACCAGAATTTCCGGCTGGACCACGGTCTCCCTAAGCGTGCGACAAGCAGGGCACCCGCACCTCCTATTAGCAACCGTTGGCTACGTACGGTGAGGAAAAAGTTCAACATACATGCATACATAGAGGGCACAATGAACCTCATAGGCGTGCTGACGCAATAGGAAAGCTGGAGAAGACAGTTAAAACAATGTCTTGACAATTCATCGACAAACCATCGATGCAGAAAACATTTTTAGAAAAGAGCTGGAAAGTGTTGTGGTCAGAGTACACGATTCACAATTTACAGTGGATTCTTCTGTGATCAATAAAATATGTATCATTGTATGGAACTATAACAGTTGTTTTCTTATTGATTGCTGCCATAGGAATATGCAACATCCGCCATTGGTTGATTCAGGGCCACCAACGTGCCAATGACCAAGTGTTGTCAGTGCGTTTTCTTAGAAAGTCATTCAGTTGCCGATAGTGTTAGATAGCTATGAATGCAGCTGCAAGTGTGAAAATATATTTAACAAGTTTCGTCAATTTTTGTTTTAATTAAAATGGAAATTCAAATTATTATCTCTTGTTATACCACGATATCATTCACGGTTACTAGATACGTCTCCGTGCAACAGATGTTAAGCTGTTACTTGGTGATCCAATTGATGACATTGGCCAACACTTGATGAGCAACATAAAGCAATGGGCGATGTATAAGCGGGACAGTCCCGTCTCCTCACCTTGCTGCCCTGAGCTCCATCGCGGCCAGGCAAACCATCGCTTCCTGGGTTTCCCTGCAAACAAATCAAACGGCGAGTGTTACAAATGACTCGTCATGCATTTAGAGTATTCGCCGCTGTACATTTCCACGTGATAAGCCACTTCACTGAGCTTTCATTCGTCGCTTCTGAAAAATAGCTATAGAGCTCAGTGGGGCTTACCTGGTAAAATAAAAAAAAAAATTTCTAGTTTAGATTACTATTCAAGCCTTTCTCAAGTCCTCCACCATTAACAACTGCCAGTGGACCAGAAGCAGATTTTGAAACTTCCAAAGTGTTGCAGGGAAGTGGGGAGCAGTCCTCAACTGTCAAGATTTTAAAATATGGCCCTCCAATAATAATAATAATTATGAAAATCAATATATTATCTCTGTTAAATATATTCCGCATATCAAAAGGAGGGTCATCTCCCCGATCCTCATTTGACCTCCTGGCATCTAAGACTGACTCCACTGGACTGCTCTTCAAGTCAGTATCCACATGTGCCACTGAAATGGCTTCCCTAACATATTTGACTTCAGTTCATCATATCTCAAGGTTCACTGAAATAAGTAACACTTTGTAACAATTCAAAATTGGTGGTTTTATGGCTATAGTTCCCACCATAGAAATGTGGATTTTGCTTCATCGGTTCAACACCACCATTTAAAATTAGTGCCACACAATGCTCTTATGAGGGTACTACAATGTCTTTTGACGACGCAAAGTGCTGCCTACGCAAAATGCTGCCCAAAACCAATATTTCAAAACAATGTTTGTTGTTGAAATTAGAAGTCAGTCCAACTTGGCTGAGCTTCCTTTGTTTTCCTAGAATGTATTAGGAACAGATGCAACTCCAAAGCACACATCAATCGAAACAAAACAACAGCAAGAGCCCGGCGGGTGAGAGTGAGTGCAGTTGGCGTACATCGCGGCCGCTCTCTCCAGATGGGCCAGAGATGCCGGGTGGACCTGCAGGCCCAGATGCTCCTCTCTCTCCAGCGGGACCCGCTGGGCCCTGCCTTCCGGGCTCACCCTACAGCACACAATCATCTCCATTATATGGCTGTGCGACGCACATTCAAAGCACAATCTATCACTCTTTGCCAAGTCCTTATAGTGTTGAAGTATTACTAAATATGTGCGGCGCTTTGCCTGCTAGATGAATGCCTCCCCACGCCGTGCAGGTCTACAATTGATGTTTTAAAAACATATTGTGTTATCGAGGGGGTTATGGGTAAACAGATGAATGCATTTAAATAATTGGATTGGTCGAAAGTAGCCCAGCTTTTGCTGTTTTAAATTAATACTGCTAATTAACATTGGTCTGGAACGCCTGAAGGCGGATGGATTGAAACATTTTATTATTCATATGGAATGGAAGTCTATTAATATTGTCAAGCAATCATATAAAATGGCAGTCATCATTCTATCAAGAAACTGGCCTCTACCATGGTAAACTGTTCAATGAAGGACACCACCTTATGGTGAGAGCAAGGATAAACTTCACTCGACTTTAACAACTTGATCAACTTTGTCACACACTTTGGTCTTAAGTGAAATACGAAGTGTGAAGTAGAAAACGACCTTTGTGCACCCCTATCCACACAGGACAGCCACAGTGAGTGGCATGCTCTGATAGACAACGTTCAAACCACCCCGGGCATGTGTACGCACATTTGTCAATGCAAAGTTGAGTGCATTTTCCCGGGTGAAGTGTGAGCATCTCACGAGGACAGTGAAGATGAAGGACGTCGACGCCCTCGCACTCCAAGAAACTCAACGTTTCCAGCGAGGAACAAGCGTGCCATTGCCATGAACACCGCTTCAAGCCGCTAAAACAAGCGACGAGCGGGGCAATGGGTGACGTTTTACTCACCGCAGGTCCTGGAAGTCCAGAGAATCCACGCTCTCCACGCTGGCCGGGCATACCAACCAAACCACGGCTGCCAGCCAAACCAGATGATCCAGGAGGTCCTTGGGGTCCCTGTGCATGTACAGAGGAAATACATTATCCCACGTCAAAACACCTGCTTTATGCAATACCTAATGATTATTATACGTACTTATTTATTTACCCAGGAGAGCTGCATTTAGTCGTCAGACTCTTTTACTGGAGGGTCCTGCATTGGGTTTTTATTTTAAGATGTCTTCAGCCGATTAATGAGTTGTTTATACAGGTGGGAGGAAACCAGAGCACCTGGAGAAAAACCACATGCACCAGTGGGGAACATATGGATGCAAAGAGATAGTGATGGGTCCGTAAACTACACAGCAAAAATTTACAAATGGGAAATCGTGAAGAGAAACTGTTTGAATAGTGTTGTATCACACGTCTTCTTTTTTCCTCTCCGATGTGCTCTTTGGGCTACCGCCGCTTTGTCGTTCGGCACGAGGTCCGACATTTACTCTCCTTGTGCCGGGAGGCCCTTCAGATACTGGGCTGCACAGCTCATCCGCGATAACCTTCGCAGGCACAACGCCTCGTTTTCCTTGTGAAGCGTGTGCGCTTCACTCACAGCAGGGCCATCGCTGCCAGATGATCCCTTCTCGCCAGGAGGCCCGGCAGGTCCTGCAGCTCCAACCTCTCCGCTCTTGCCGGGGGGACCGGTCTCTCCGCGCATTCCCCTGCTGCCATCCTTTCCATCGGGACCGGCTGGGCCGGGAGCACCGGGGCCACCCTGGACGCGGCAAACACCGTTCACCGTCAAGAGTGGCACCGACAAGACAGCCACGCAGATTGTGCAGTGAGTGGGAGGACGGTGAGTTGCCGACCTGGACGAATTGTGTTAGGTCGGTGGAGAGCTGAGATTGACCAACGTTGGTGCTGATGATGATGATGAAAACGATTGAAAGCAATTAATTGTATTATATGATGAGTTACACATATATTACATATGCTATTTTTTCTGATTCATATTGGTTGTAACCGATTCAAACAAGCTTTCACCGAAATTTTTTCCTCCATTTTTTTCGGAGCAATTACTGATATTGTGTGGTGATTTAACATCAAATGAGCTGCCCAAGCCTCTGTGCTGCAATACAAATGGAGGCTGATGCTGAAAGTGACACTGTTGCAGTGCAACTCACAGCAGAGCCTGGAGGTCCCACTCTTCCTGCAGCACCTGGGAATCCAGTAGCTCCCTTTACACACACACAGACAGACAGAGACACACGCGCCATGTACATGTGAACGTTAGTGTGACCTATGACAAGCGCAATGGTATTCTTGGAAACAGAAGTGAAATATCAATGAGCATTGGGACATTTGTATGCAAAATTGGAAATTTTATTCCGCAGGCACATATTTGGTGAGAATATAATTCTCCTGACAATATTTACTGGAAAAACAATGTTGCCGAATTAGTAATGTTCATGAAATATGTAATGGTGGCCTAACCCGAAAAATTAGCTCTCAAGAAAACAACGTCTTGTGATGGCAATAACATAACACAGTTATAATACCTTTCTTGGTAATAACATCATGGCACCCTCAGAAGCTTCCACATTTTATACTGCTAAACTGGCCACAGCACAGGCTCATTATGTTTAAGGTGCTAGACGCTCTCACAGGTCCTCGAGTTCTCCACTAGTTTGTAGAGACCAGCTCTGTCACACCTGGCTGCATCAGGTTGAGATGGATATGGGCCTTTCTTTTGTGGAGGCATGGACTGTTGGGAGTAACCGGAGCAGTGGTAGTAGTCGGTGGATGATAGTCAGTGGATGTACTCACCGGAGGACCAGCTGGGCCACGGTCTCCCTTAGCACCAGTAGCTCCAGGTGGACCCTAGGGTAGGATCGGATGACCATGGTCATGTGCAGAAAGGCAATTGAGAAAATGATACGTACATCAATGGTGGACATTACCTGTCTATTCCACAAACATTTGCGTGTTTGTAATGGACATTGCCTGCATGTATGAGAAACTGGCAAATGCAATGATTGAAGTTCTGCATTTTTACTTGAGGGTTTCATTCAATGATACATTTAGATAATGCAAAGCAATTGAAGTCAAAGGATACTTTTTCAAGATAAGTTGCTCAATACCGGTATTTAAAAATAATAATAGCACAATTACTATGGATTTCCCTTGACAAGATCTTCCATGAAGCGATACCTATCACACACAATGTGAATGTAAAAATAAGAATGAATAAAATATTAATAAACTCACGACAGGGCCAGAAGGACCACTGTTTCCTGGGGGTCCGGCCTGGCCTGGCTCTCCACGGGCTCCCGTCTCTCCAGCCTCACCTCGTGCCCCGGGCATACCATCGGCGCCCTGTGTGCACACGCGTATAATCATCGTGACACATTCCGCACGTGCGACAATATGCGGCATTTGGATATGAACGTATGACGAGTATGACTTTCAGTGTGGCGGAGTGATAATTAATGCAACAATGCACCTCTTTATTGCATTATAGCCATGAAGGTAGGACTGAAGACTCGTGTTCGAGAAGGTAAATATTGGTGGGAATACATGCCAAAATCCCTTGATATGAAACCTTACTTTGGCCATGTCTATAAGTGCTTCATGGTAATTATGATCTTGAGGCGTTCATGGTATGATCATCTGTGGCACTTACAGGAGCCCCTGGGAATCCAGCTGATCCAGGAGGACCAGGCTCGCCACGCTCACCCTGTCATGGAAGGAGGCACACAAACGTTAATGAACCATCAGTGCAGCGGTTGGGTAATATGTCAGAGTGGTGCTATCAGTGTTGTTGAAATGCGAAATATCAACAGAAACAGATGAGATCGTAGATACATGTGTGCTCCAGCACTTGCACTCAAACACAATAGCACAAACGTCCCATTACAGCCCACATGGACTTTTGTAGATCGTGAATCATATAATTGGCACGTGCCTAATAAGGCACATGAGCAAGTGGTGGGGCCATCACTATATTAAGTCACCATTCCACCAACAGCAGATGTTGACAGATTTAAAGTGATAATATTAGACAGCTTGAGAAATGAAACCCCTGTCCAGTTGTACTCAACACGGTGTATGAAATGATGTCTCAATGTGTAAATCTGATGCTGGATAGGTTACAGGGTAAACAATGACCGAGGCCGGTCACAGGTCAGCGAGCACCTGTCCATCGTCCAGAGGAGGATGTACCCAGAGGTGTGGACTCGAGTCATGTGACTTGGACTCGAGTCAGACTCGAGTCATGAATTTGATGACTTCAGACTCGACTTGGACTTGCATAACAATGACTTTGTCCCACCTCTGAGGTGTGGACTCGAGTCATGTGACTTGGACTCGAGTCAGACTCGAGTCATGAATTTGATGACTTCAGACTCGACTTGGACTTGCATAACAATGACTTTGTCCCACCTCTGAGGTGTGGACTCGAGTCATGTGACTTGGACTCGAGTCAGACTCGAGTCATGAATTTGATGACTTCAGACTCGACTTGGACTTGCATAACAATGACTTTGTCCCACCTCTGAGGTGTGGACTCGAGTCATGTGACTTGGACTCGAGTCAGACTCGAGTCATGAATTTGATGACTTCAGACTCGACTTGGACTTGCATAACAATGACTTTGTCTCACCTCTGAGGTGTGGACTCGAGTCATGTGACTTGGACTCGAGTCAGACTCGAGTCATGAATTTGATGACTTCAGACTCGACTTGGACTTGCATAACAATGACTTTGTCCCACCTCTGAGGTGTGGACTCGAGTCATGTGACTTGGACTCGAGTCAGACTCGAGTCATGAATTTGATGACTTCAGACTCGACTTGGACTTGCATAACAATGACTTTGTCCCACCTCTGAGGTGTGGACTCGAGTCATGTGACTTGGACTCGAGTCAGACTCGAGTCATGAATTTGATGACTTCAGACTCGACTTGGACTTGCATAACAATGACTTTGTCTCACCTCTGAGGTGTGGACTCGAGTCATGTGACTTGGACTCGAGTCATGAATTTGATGACTTCAGACTCGACTTGGACTTGCATAACAATGACTTTGTCCCACCTCTGAGGTGTGGACTCGAGTCATGTGACTTGGACTCGAGTCAGACTCGAGTCATGAATTTGATGACTTCAGACTCGACTTGGACTTGCATAACAATGACTTTGTCCCACCTCTGGATGTACCACGTGCATACATTATGTATGCTGATTTATTGTGACCAATCCAACTAATAATAGGTATCTATTGTAACTTATATGACTACATTAACCCCTGGTCTTCGCACCTGATCGGCTCACAGTGACGACATCACATTTACCCCTTCTATTTAAGACAGAAACAGGAGGAATTCTCCAAGATTCTGGATGTCACCTGATGAAGATGGCTGTAATTAGCGGCGAAATGCCGTATTCGAATTGAAATTGTCGTGGGTTTACTCTCCAATACACCGGTGTGCTGAACTAGTAACTAATTGCCATGTTTTGTTTACGTGACAAACCTTGCTAATTGGCTGTGTCGAGTGGTGGCGGGTTTAACGACACATTTATATTTGCGCCATCTAACCCCCCAACAAAACCTCTCTATTATTGGATCAAAGGAGGATGTGTGCACAAACACAGAAGTGGACGTGCGACTGCTGATACTTACGGGAGCTCCACGACCACCGGCGGGGCCAGCAGGGCCAGGAGGACCTCCCTCACCCTGCAGTCGCAACGACACCACCGTAAACATCACGTGCACCGGCACGGACACAATGCACAACAAACATGTGGTTCGTATTGCACAGGCGACAGCTCCTTTGCCAAACCACAGCGGCTGCACGAGGACCTTCCCCCCACACTGTGTGTCTCGGAAGGGTTTATTGCGCACCGCACTTCACTACGCTGGTGAGTGTGGCTGAGTGAACTCGGTGAGCATAGACGTTGAGGCATAATACATTACAACATATTGATTTTGTAGCACTGTGTCTTGCTGACAACGTCGTCCCACAAAACAGCCTACAACAGCTGTTTTAGGCATAGTGGTCACCCATCCAAGCACTATGCAGGCTCAAGACTGCTTAGCTTCCAGAGATCTGACAAGATTGGGCGTATTCCAGGTGATGTGGTAGCCTGCAGTTGTCTTGATAAGAATGCATCTACGCGAAATATAACAGGACAGCACCATATGGCTCACTCTGTGCATGTTAGTGAATGCAATAATTGTATTACAGGCAACACGCGTATTGAACAATACACTGCATTCAAAAATACACTTGGAAAATAATACGATGTGAGTAACGTTAAACGCTTCTCGTGGGTGCCATTGCAGGCAAGTGCAATGTTTTCAAGAACACCTGTAACTGAACCTAATTCAAAGGGCTGTCGTGTTTCATTGGGATAGCTCCATCCAGTGGTCACACACTTGCACTACACCATCTACACTACCCGGAAAAATCCGACACGAGAGTGAGATCACGCGTTTGCTCATCTTTCGTCTGAGCAGTGCAGACATCAAATATGTGCTTTATATTATAGAATCCTTAAAGCGGAACAAGTTAAGCTTCAATTATACCTATGGGGTCGTCCATAAATGACGTCACGCGATTTTGGCCGATTTTTTACCCCCCCCCCCCTCGTCACACGGCGTCATAAAAAGTCAGACCCCCCTACAATATGACGTCACAAAGCTCTGCCCCCCCCCCTAAAATCATATTTCCATTTTGAAAATAAAACATGCTTCAAATCACTATAAACTATTGTCATTTAATGTGGCGCTGCACTCTGATGTAGTAGGAGAAAACGTATTAAAAAGGAGGCTTTGGAAAGCTGAAATTTTGCATAAAATTCACCTGAAAATATTCAACGTCTAACTAAAACTGCAGATTATTACAAAAAAATACTTGAAACTTTGTAGTAGAACGAAGTAAAATGGAGAGTACAATTATAACAATCACATATTCATTCCACAGAATGAAAAACCCTGGTAGAATCATTAGAATCAACATTTTAACAAAAATCATCAAAAAATGTATGCTTCTCCATTCTCCCATGGAGAAGCAAAATGCTCCTTGATGGAATAAATAAAAGGTGACCTTAGTAAATTTAAATTATCAAATAGTTAATGAAAATTAATCAAAATTAGTGTTGTTATAACAATTCTTATTTAATTAATATTGATTTAAAGTTGCGCATTTTGATGTGACGTCACATTACTCAAACCCCCCCTCCCCCCCTCGTCAGACATCGTCACAAATGTCTGACCCCCATCCCCCCCCCCTAGGTGCGTGACGTCATTTATGGACGGCCCCTATGTAGTCTGTAACTTTAAAGGTCACATCGGCATGTGTATATTAAATAAGGAAATTGCAGAGCTATTCCAAAGGCGAATCTAGGCTCAAACGTGTTGCGATTTAGATATATTCAATTACATTGAAACCCTTCGTAAAATGTTATAGGCATCAGGCTGTTTTCATGGATTTTTTGATTAGGGTTATACGTATGTATGTATCTTGAACTTCTTTCACACCATACGTAGCCAACCATGTCAATCGGAGGTGCGGGAAAAGGACAAGAAACTCAACTGTGAGTTAGTTTGGAAAAAGAAAAGAAACACGAGCAGGGTTTCACAGGGATAAACATGCAGTGCTCATGATTTTAAATCGCTACCCACTATGTGTCGGGTTTTGGGGCCTCACACTGGCGTGGTAAGACACTGAGGTGGTGCTGGGCGCAAAGGCGACAACTCACCCTCTCTCCGTTGGATCCGGTGGGGCCAGCTGGGCCGACTGGACCGCTCAATCCCTGATGGACACACGCGAATATACGTTAAAGCAGGACAGAGAGACACAGTTAGTCGTGGTTCATATGTGTTGTGTTTTATAGATTCATGCGTTGTTCTGTTCTTAATCGACGATTGAATAACATGAAACACCAAGATTCACTTTTCACTTTTCTTGTTTTGGTGTTAGGAGCCAGAGATTAATTTTACTACCACTAATTTAACAACGATTGCGTATTTCAGACTTATTTCTAGATATGGCGAGATGAAGACAAACTGTCAGAATTTCCAAGTGAAGAGATTGCATGTTTTGTGCTCCGTGGTCAGAATAGTGTCTCAAGATTTCGCTTCTATAAGCCATGAAATGCTACTCCCTCCAGTGGTCACACACCTGGGGTTTCATTGTCAGGACACACATTCTCAAACACACACTTTATAACAAAGCTTCGTGGCAATCTCTATTCTTCAACTGTGCTTCTTGGCCCTACAAATATTTATGAATTGCAAACTTACTGAAGTTTGTTTTACTTTGCACTGTTCAACATACCTACCGAACATCTCATGAAAACCAGCATTATGGACTTCGATTAAACTGTAGTCCTCACGAAGTCTGTTTTGTATGCAATGCCTACCAATAAAGTAACCCTGTTTTCAGAGGATGTTAAGTGGCCTTCCAACGAAAGACACAATATGCTCATGGTGTTGTGCTGTATCGACTTCGTGTGGGCAAAAACAATGCTTAGCGCTCGAACGTTGCAGGATAGTGTGAAAGTGCAGTGGTCGTGTTTCTGAGCGAAAACCAAGGGTGACTTTCTGCGGCTCAGAAAATTAGGAGGTACTCACCCTGGGGCCATCCTTGCCGGGACCACCAGCGATACCAACAGGACCAGCCTCGCCCTGGGGGATATCACACAGACACAGGCACAATGACATCATGCTGCAGGACAAATTTACAATGCAGTGCAGTAACTGCGCATGCATTATTCATGTATTTTAGGTAGTAACTATTTATTTATTTATGATCAAACTCAGTTTGCTGACACCACAACATCATTAAATAATTCTGATCCTATTCCTGAATTTAACATTTTGTGTCATAATATGCTAAAAAGTGCCATTCTCATTCATGAAATAGTGATATGATGTTGGCAACTATAGTTCGTTAAGGCACGTGATCCCACTTCGAGATTGCAATACAATGATGTAGCAATGTGATGCCCATCAGCATTACAGGTATTTCCCCAATACTGGCTTTCTCTCATGAAAAAAATACTGTATATTATATATTTGGCTGTATCGCTCATTGAAAATACCTTCCATATATTAATTTAGGCTGTCCCAGATGAGCAGCTCTTAATTGCAAGAGACACAACAAATTTATATCATTTACCAAGGTATTGCTGAATTTATTTAATATCTACAAATTGACTAAATTGAACACAAACCCTTTGATATGACCATTGCCAAGGTATCATGATCTCAGAATCGCGAAGCAAAATAAGCATACCAATTTGTATTGCTTTTTGAAATCCTGTAATAGCACTTGTAGGATTGTGAAACTAGTATCGCTATACATGCAGGTATCTCCAATAATAACATCATAGGCATTTAAAATCTAAATTGTGTTTAGTTTGTTGTCCTTCGTAAGGTGCAAAAAAGTTCAACATTCATACGCACATTGTGTGACCCTGTCCTAATGCCACGCAGTGTTTATGTGGTTGAACAAATCCACACGCATGCCCGCGTCTCCCCCGCAAGGGGACCGGGTACTCACCCGCTCGCCCTTGGCGCCAGGCAGACCAGAAGCTCCGCGCTCTCCCGGCATCCCTTGCAGGCCGGCAGCACCAACAGTGCCCGCGGGACCAGGGGGACCAGCAGCACCCTGCACATTGCACACGAAGAGCAAGACCTCCCGTTTAGTCAGGCACCATCACAGGGGATACGTGGCCTTCAAGATCAAGATGTCATCATGGCCAAAGCTCTTGCTGCTACCACACGTTGCCAATGCTTTCGACCTTCTGCCAGATTCCGCAGCTGCTTCGCAGTAGACGCGTGGCATCTAAGATCTGCCACAACTGTATCTCACCATCCGCTCTGAGGTCTTTCATTTGGTGGTTTGACTTGTGGAGACCATTCCCAATGCACGTCTCATTACCCGGCCCTCCTCCAATCTGCAAATGTGTCCAACCCGGTGCAATAATGATTGTCTAATCACGTCTACAACACTCACCTGTCATGTTCTCTTCCAGACTTGTACATTGCTTAGCCTGTATTGCCATGACATTCCTAGCATCCATCTCAGACAACATATGCTCAAAGGCTAAGAATCGTTTTTTTGTAACTGTTTAGTTATCAAGCACCTACTGAGACCACGCCTTGCCAGTGGTCCCCGTGAAAGGTGTCAGGCGTCACGTTGCTGGCCCGCGATCTCACCAACGACTGCTCGAACCCCAAAAGCGTAATTGGTGCAGCAGGTAAAGGACCTCATCTTCTCCATAAAGATCACTGATAATGAAGCCAGTGTGAGCCAAGCCAGTGTGTGTGTTTGTTTGTGTGCATAGACAAGTCTCATAGTCACACATTACAGGCTCAGAGGACAGTACCGTCTACCAACGGTCCTGGTGCTAAGGTCCCAGTTAATAGAGCTTTCTCTCCCGTGAAGCTTAGGACCACTATGTGGTGCTGTCAGCTGGCAGGATCTTTGGGATCGTGGGACCGTGAAGATCGTGAATTCGTTGTCCGAGTCGGGCCACCAGGATCGCCCGTTTTCATCGCCCGCCATGGCACGTACCCTAGCTCCATCCTGGCCAGGAGAACCGTTGCTTCCACGGGGTCCGGGTGGGCCCCCTGGACCGGTTTCTCCCCTCTCTCCGGGAGCTCCACGCTCGCCCTACAGGAACACACGGTCACGCGTACCGCTCAGCTGAAGCCTCATCTTCTGACTTGGGTTTTATCCTGGTGTAAATTTCGTGCATTTGTTGTTACAGACTATGTTATGCACCCTTTATATTAGTCAATGACTATGGGGTGGATGGGTACAGTTTAACTGGTTATGGTTTTATGATTGATTTTGCCTGTAACATCAGGCCACGCTCTGCAGATGAGACTCAAGAGAATTTAAAATCAGTGCAAGTTTAGGCTTGCTTAAACAACGGTTGTGAGGGAACGTGGGTCTAGATAGCAGATGCATTGGTGGACATTTGTTTTAATAATGAAACAGACATTACTACCAATGTGGTTATTTTGTTATTATGTATTATATTACCCACAATCCACCAAGAAAGTGCCCACTTATTCTGTTTCCAAAAGGTTGTCTTTGTTTTTGCAAATACGCGTAAGTATTGAAAAATTAAGTTATCCAACTCAGTTCCGTAAAACGGAACTCAACCGCATGGCAACCATGCTCGATCTTTCATTCACTCTGTAGCTTCATTGTGTTTCGTGATGCAGTTTTCATACATTTACACGTGTTAAGAGGGACTACTTTTCTTGACCAAATGGCACTGGCTCCTGCGTAAGGCTGTGCGTTTGACGTAGAGAAGCATTGGTGGTGGGGAGGCAACACTTACTCTTGGACCAGCACCACCAGGCATCCCATTCTCACCAGGGAGACCCTACAGAGACAGAGCAGAGCACAGTGGACAACTACCCACAACACACATAACAATGACATAAAAAACACAAGATTTATTTTATTTATCCAGGTAAGACCCACTGAGCTAGAAAGCGCTTCTTTCAGAAGCGACCTGGCCACAAATGATAGCTCAACGAAGTGGCTTATCGCGTGGACATGTATGCCAGTCAAATGCTCTAAACGCATGTTTCAAGACAAAAGTCCACGCGACCACGGGGAGAACATGCAAACAAATATACGGGTGTCAGGTTTCAGGATCGAACCCACGACCTCCCGCAACCACCTCGCCAGTTGCAACCACACCTAAGACAATCCTGAAAGTGAAAAACTATATTTACAGTCAATTACATTTCATGCTGTGTACTGGCAGAGGCGTAGAGACTGTGGTTGTTATTATTATTACTGAGACTCCACATGAGTGTAAACAAGCTTTTGTTTCTGGAATCCCTTCATTGTGCAGACAGAGGAGGAGTGGAAGAGACCTGTGTACATTTACACAAAATAAGCACAAAAACCTTTTATTTATGAGAAACCCCCCCCCCCACCCATAAATGTCAGCACTAGACGGGTGCATTTTCTGCACCGATATTTCTAAATTCTTCACCAGCTTTAAAACACTTCCTTAAATGTTCAGTGATCACGTGATGAGCGTCATTTCAGTGATGCTGATGATGCCCTTTTGTGATAACCACGATTCAAGCAGCGTAAATGTTTGCGATAATGTGTGTATTCGCGTACACGTGCGCGTGTGGTGTGCACATGCATTTGTGACTTTGCGTGCATGTCCGTGTGTGTGTGGTGTCTGAAAGAGACATCCGTGCAGGCCATGCACTGTCAAGATGCCTACCGGCTCGCCAGCCTTGCCAGGCTCTCCAGGCGCACCAGGAGCACCAGGCAATCCCTGCACGACAAACGACGCTGTCAGAACGCTGTGCCCACCGCACACCGGGCAACACCCTCGGACGGTCACAACTGTGGTGAACAGTGCTGCCTGCAACTCTGCAGTCACACGCTGTGTCATGGGGCCACTGCCTCCATCTCCTTCACATGGCATTGTCATAGAGTAGACGTTCCATTTGGAATACTTAGTTTTATATATATACTGTGTAGTACATGTGTTGTAATAGTTGCAGAGGTATTAATATTACATTTAACAATTTCAGAAAACAAAGGCAATGAATGACCTTCAATTGCATTAACTCCAGCTTGACAGGACACACATTACGCATAACTATTTTGAGCTTTTTGTTAAACTCAGACACACAATGCAAAACATGTAGACTCTGTCTGGATTCATTCATGTGATTTGTCGTGTAGTGTTGTATTCAATTAATTATTTTTACATGACAAAATGTGACGGGCTATAAAAAATGAATAAGGGGAGCACATTTTATATGGGCCGGATGTGGTATGAATGTACACTAATGTTAGCTGATACCTGAAAACCAGGGGCACCAACGGGACCAGCTTCTCCCCTCTCTCCACCAGCACCCTGTTCATTATATCCGTAATGCAAGACACAGACACACACAGAGACAGACATGTCAGTGCATTCGTAGACGAAAAAAATACTTTGATTTTACATCCGGGCTTCCTACTCTCTTTTTTCTGCTGGTCATTTTGATTTCCATGAAAAGAAAGCAGGGTATGAATTTTTTTTTTACTTCAGCGGGCAACAGGGTTCGTGACCTGCTCATAAATTGAACTACGGTTTTGCAAGCGGTAATTTAATACTACCAACTGCGAAAAAGTAGACGTTTTAGTATTTACTATTATTAAATTCAGTAAAAGCCCGTTTAGATGAAGTTTAGTTTTTGCTCAGGCAGGTGAGAACTCCAGAGACCAGGGTGAGTCTGGGTCACCAACATTACAAGCCAAACAATAAATATATAAGCTACTGAAATTTTGCTGAAATCATCGCAAAAAATAATTATATCAAATGAGGAAATGAAAATCAGTCAGTAAATATGTAAATTAATTGAGATAAAATTGTAGGTAGATGCTTTAATAATCCAAATAATTTTGCCATTGTATAATCATGCTGAAACTGATGCAATTATACAGTTAAACATGACATTGTAAAAAGTATACTATGAAAAGGATGAGGCAGTTATTTTCAAAAGTGAGTATACATTATTGGCAAATCAGGTTTGTAGTCACTGGAGATGTAGGAAATTGACTAATTTAAATGCAGTTGGATGGGGTAATGTATTTGTGATGTTTTGCAAGGCATCTGGGTAGCTTGGTGCTTAGCGTGATTACCACTGAGTCAGGTTGCAAGGCGCCGTTAGCTGTGAGGGATTCTTGTGAGGGCATTATTAAATGCATAAATTGCCAGAGTGCGATATGGCATGTTGATGTCACAGCGCATGCCTCCAATTAAAAATGTATCTGCAACTGAATTATACAATGAAAGCTGTTCCTACAGAATTACATCTACTCTTGCCTTTCTTGCAAATGTATCTAATTGGGCTCCCACCTAGACACAAAGTGGATAATGGAATAATTCTATTGAGGTCATAAATAATACCGTAATAATAATGGAGTATTAGAAACACCTGTATATAAGGCCATGACAGTATAATATGAAGATAAAAGGATCGAATTACAATAATGCCCTCTACAGTGTTAAAGAAATACTCGCTGAGTGTTTCCAATTTATTTTCAGGAGGACCTTCACAAGGGATGTCTGGCCAAGCAGGACTGATTACGTAAGGGGCCTTGAGTGTGCCGCTGCGTTTTCGCGAGTAAATGCTACTGCTGTGTGTGCAGGTGTGGAGGTTTTCTCAGCGTGGTTACGCACAGCAGGCCCAGCGGGACCAGCAGGGCCAGCATCTCCATCCTTGCCAGGCAGACCCTGTGAGAAAGCACGGAATACAGTCGGTCAACATCTGCATCATGAAACTGTCCAAATGCGTCAGCTTCCATTACTGATTCTACTTCGAGTGACAGCTTTGTCCATTTTCAGAGACAATTACGCTGCACAATAACTCGTATCTCTACTGCAATTAACACTGTTGGACCACTATGATTGACAGCGTGGTATTTAGTAGTTTTTATTAGTTCTCATACTCTTAACATCAGCCACGCAGGCTACACTGGCAGGTGCTGCGAGTGGGAACCTACAAAGGTGTTGCATGGCACACGGGGAGGTGGTGTGGCCAGCACCATGGCCAGCCAACTTATGCCTCACCAGGATTGACGTGTATGCACCGTAACAGGTACTCGTGTAAGGCTGAGTCAAATTAGGGGAGGCCAGAACAAGGTAAAATATCACTCGCCTATTCATCTTTAGACATAGCAATAGGACATAGTTATATGTCCAAATGGCAAAGAGATCTCATCGTCTAAAATTCTGGCTATTTTGACTAGTGTTGTACATTTAATAACATTTCTACCAAGTACAATTCAAGTAGAGTCTGGGATTCAAGGTTGGCACCCACGAGGTCAAGGCTGAAAGCCATCAGGCCAGGAGCCTTTTATGTCAAGGCCAGTGTCAACACCCCCTTAATGATGTGTGATGTCACACGAGGTCCTCGGGAGCAGAGGTGAGTGCGTGATGTGTGACATCATTGCCTTGGTCGGCCAGTCTTATCTTTTAATTGATGGATTTACGTGCGAATTTTTGGGTAACCCTTTGGTCAATTTGGCTGGTTTTCTCCATGGTAAGACCATAAAGGGAACACAACAATATACTAAAGTTGAGAGTTACCGTGACCCGTCGCTACACAAACAATGACAAATCTCATGCATTAACGCTCGAACACCCAACTCCTCAAATCCCTTGGACCGAAGGCACCAAAAGCCAGAGCCCTGAGGTCAAGGTCAAGGAAAAAAACCTGATAAAATGTCCATGAGCTGCCTCAAGGCCAAGGACTGGTCCCGAGAACGCGAGACTGATTTCATGCATCCAGTTCATGAGGATTGCAACAACACTCATGCCAGCTATGTTTTGGTACTGAGTATAAGCAACACATGCTGTGGATGGAATACACATTACGGCTCAGACAGCAGAGGGCACTTACAATGGGGCCAACGGGTCCAACAGAGCCCTTCTCTCCAGCCTTGCCAGACTCGCCCTAGGGGAACACACAGGACACAAAGACCGTTGACATTGAGTTAATTCACAAAGGCCATTGACATGAGCGGTCAACATGAATAAAGTCTGAGTGATGGGAACGCAGGTTACAATTGTACAGATTCAAATTAAGTACTGGAGCTCAGGGCAGCTGAAATTTAACCACTACACCACCACTGCATCACTGCTAATAATATATGTCGACGGTACACTTCAGTGCCTGGGAGCTGCAATAATATTTTTTTCACGATGAAAATAACTCGGAAGTCAACTGTCTGTGATATCTAAAAGGGCATCTGTGCATTGGTACATGTATTGTTCCCTTTTATTTAATGCATCCCCTTCAAAACAACGGAATCCTGAATGGGATGTCAATTGAAATTGTACAATTTTTCAGCCTCGTGTAAAAAACATCACTTCGACATGAACACTGATTTTTTTTTTATATTGTGAATAGAGAACAGCAAAAAAACCACCCTGTACGTTGAGGAGTTTTAATCGACATTCAGGAGAACACTGCATCTCCCACTGAGACCAGTCACGTATAAAAAATAATTCAGAGGATGGGGTTAGGAACATTGAATACACCTCCTGTCCAGCTGCCACTGCTCTGTTTCCAAGAAAAGCCACTGTTCGCTTCCCAGTGCCCTTCCCCAGTAAGGTGAAAATATTTTCAGGGTAACATTTCGTGAAATGATGTAGACTAAATGAATCTGCCGATAAACCCATGATTGTGCTTCAAATGTTTCCACTGTGACTGAGCAGGCTACCTACAGCAGGCGGTTGTAATTGTACATTGAAATCAATAACAATGAATGAGAATCTTTTCAACTGTATTTCAGCATGCATCGCCTACACAGACAGATGACAGTAGGTCAATGTGTGTGTGCAGCACTTAATGAACCTAGGCAATTCCGAAAATGAGAAGTAATTGCAAACATTGATCCTCTAGCCATGAATTAATTCATGGGAATTCACTGCCACTCACGTCAAATTAATTAAGCCATCATCATACAGACTGAAAGGAAAATTTCACATTTCAGAGACAAGAGTGGGGTTTAAATTCAGGGGCACTTACGGATGGACCCTTGGCACCAGGGAAACCCATTGCTCCAGGAGCGCCACGAGCACCAGCAGCACCAGGGGATCCAGGGCTACCATCATTTCCAGCGGGGCCCTGTATTCAGATGAAAGTCCACGGGCAGGAGGGCAATGGGACATGAAGGACATATTGATTCAACGCGCAAAGAACAATTCACCCCACCGGTGGTTCGACGAATTGTCAGAAACAAGCGTCGACATTCTATTCAAGTACTAATTATTTTCATTCGTCTTGTTTTTTCCATCTCGATGTATTGTTTATATTACTTTTTATCTCATTCTCACAGTAGTGTTGCTCAATTAGCTCAAATGTAACATTGGCATACTATTTTGCATGCGTGTACATACATTTCAGAAAATATATTATCACACCCACCATTTGATACATTCATTGAGTGCAACAGTGATTTCCATCAAAGTATCGATTCATTATATAATGGGCTTATCTTCACCAAATTCAATAAACACAAATATATCACGGCAACAAAGAACAATTGAAACAACATGCAAATGCAAAGTACATTAAAAAATAAGGAAATGTGTTTATGCCATCATTATATATATGTTGACATTTTATTTTTTAATTTAGTCTATATAATAAAACCAAGGTGAAAATAACAACAAATATTTACACATTGGCTATAGCAGAAAAATATGCATATCAAAATGTATTGTTCCAGCAATGCTTTAATGCTCAGAAAAATGGGACTTCGTTTATCTTGTTTTTATTCATTCTTGAAACATAACTACTGTTCTCAGCTTGCTGAAATAGGATGGTCATTCATAAATCAGTGGCATAAAAACACAAACGGCAAAGCCATCAAAATACATTCACAGTCGATAGATATGTGAACCTGTATTGAAGTTTGCAATTTTACGCATCAATAATATGGAACAAAACGGAGAGAAAAAAACACACACACACGTCCACTATACACAACCACCCAGAATAACATCAATATGCATGCTCTTGGCAGAGGTCGTTTAGACATTGACTGGCCTATAAGGAGCATGAAACCAGGCAGACAGGGTACTCACGGGGGGACCGGTTTTGCCATCGCTGCCAGCGTGTCCGGGACTTCCAGTGGAACCCTACAGTTCACGCGCACAAACACATCATGGTCAGTTACAAGCTCATTGGTAGAACCCTACGGTTCATGCGCACAAACACATCATGGTCAGTTACAAGCTCATTGGTAGAACCCTACGGTTCATGCGCACAAACACATCATGGTCAGTTACAAGCTCATCATTTCACTTGTCTTTTTGAGGATGTATATTACCAACTTTTCACTGTAAAAGGTCCACTACTATTGCTACTATAGATTTCGTTTGGCTGCAGAGCATTCTAAAAATACATATTTTTTTACATGCCTCACTAATGATGAGACTGAAAACGTTTTAATGCGGGTTCCAGAATGCCCTTATTTAAACAAATGCTGCTGGCGAACTTACGTGCTGAATGTGCTGAAATATACTTTTGATTTAATGGGGAAAGAGAGATGAATGGGACACTTTATATTATTACATTCGGATAGGCACAGTCACCATTGCTGTAAGTGACAAAACACTTTGCTATTTTAAATGAAACACCTGCGGTAGGGAACATTAACATAATGAGACACATTGTCACTACGAAACCTGTTGCTACTGCTACGATGAAACACATTGTCGTACTGAATCATATACACTGCTCCGACAAGATACCCTGCGATGCTGTGACCTACCCGAGGACCAGGAAGACCGGCCTCGCCAGGCCTGCCAGGGTCTCCAGAATTTCCCTTAGCTCCAGCTGGGCCTGTGGCACCCCTCTCTCCAGGAGGTCCCTGTGAGCGGGGAAGTTAACACACATCACACTCCTGAGCCACTCTCAGCAACTTCTTGAACAATACGAGAGCTACTGTGATGCATAATGCTCTGATGTTGCATGAACTCAAAGGCATCATTGCACAGAACTGCTTTTTTGTGTTAAGTTTGCACTCCTTCCCTGCACCTCCGATTAGCAAGGTTGGCTAGGTATGGTGCGAAAGAAGTTCGACATACATCCATACATTGCACACTTCACACATTAGAAACATTCACATCTAAGGTGTAAACGGATTATAGCATGAACTTAAATGTACACCTTGTATATTTAATTATCATAATTGCATCTTCTCAGTGGTTTTGTTGTTGAAGATTAATGTCACACAGTATGATGTAATGAAATGGTTTGATTTCTAAAAGCGTTACATATTTAAATGTCATAGAAAGGGCGTGAAACGGGATATTTAACAATAAATGGAATAAACAACATGTATGTGAAATGTTGCATAAACGTATGCCAAAGTGTTTCAGATAAGCTCTTAAGCTACAAAATTTAATCATTTCTGTACTTTAACTTCGATAAGCCAGGGCGAATATAAAAACAAACTAAACAAAATATAATAATGAATGTCAATGGGTACCCCGGCTATGTTGTAGGTATAGCTTCAGAATGACAATTCTCTTCGATTTATATTACCTTGCAGATTGTAATTACTTGTGAAAACAAGCCCTGAATCATGTTTTTTTTTCGTTTCAAAATGTATCAACACAGCCTGCCTCTCAACAAGTGCAATCTTGCATTGCATGGGATGTGCAGGGTCGGTATGAAAAGCGGTGCTACCTTTGCGCCAGGTGACCCATCTCCACCAGGTGCTCCACGGCTTCCATGTGCACCCTGCGAATGGCAGCGAGCAGAAACAAAACGCTCAAGGTCATTGGTGGTGTGGCCAGTGGCGGCGCTGGACATAAACGAACCAAGACAAAAGCTCAGGGACCCAAGTAGCACAAGGTCCCCAGATTAATTAACAAAAATATGGGTGCATCAAATATTAGCTAAAATGATGCTCGTAAACAAAATCAGCTTACGAACATAGCACATGACACTTCATCTATCTCGACTCTATCGTGTCCGCATCTCTCTTCTCTCTATTCAATACCTATCTATATTTGTCTATATTTCTGTTATCTCACTACAGCTATGTATATTATCTATATACTGTATTTTGTCATCTCATGAGGATATTCATTCATTGAAAGGGGGCCCCACAAAATAATTTCTGGTTAGGGCTCCCAATTGGCCAGTACCATCACTAGATGTGGAACACACAACCCACATTTTTTTACAAAGCAAAGTATGCGGGTCCCAAGCTAACACAGGGCCAGTAGGCAACCACTACCAATTGTACCTTTGCCATGACCTGCATAATCTCTTTCAACCTTTTCCATTATACTATGTATACCGTGAGGCATTGGAATCCACATTTGCGAGCAATAATCTACTAAGTTTGGTTGAGATAAGATCTGATTGGGTGCATGCACAGCTATTTTGTCAGTCCACTGGATGGGGGCCACCCCATACTGTCCAAGTAATGGGGGTTATTTGACCATACTTCACCCTGCTGGTCATTCAGAGTTGGTGAAGGTGAGGAGCATCGCACAGGACGTCATTGCCTTTTGTTGTACTGCTCTCTGCTGCCCACAATTTAGCCCTTCAACGCTGCACGGTGGCCACCCATCCAAGCCCTGTCCGTTGTGAGATCTGATGAGATCGGACACTTTCCGAGTAATTTTCCAGACGATTGAATGGTGAGTTAAACGTGTGTTTTTAACCGACAGTTGTATTAATATACAATAGTTTATTGAGCTTTGAATTGAAGGCTAGTTATAATATTGTTGTTTGGGCCTATATTGTGAATTTATATTTGTTAGTTTTTTCCAGGTCTTAAAAGTACAGACACAATATTTTTTGTACCAGTCCTGAAATACATCCTACACAGTCGCTTGTATATCTACGTGAAGTAAAATGAAAAGGATAACGATAATATTAATGTGAGAATTTTAGACAAATATTGTGTGATGTTATGATGGCGTCTTGTTCCAGGCATAAATCATTCTAATAATAAGCCCATTTGGCTGATGTTATCAGCGTTTGAAATTGTGTAACCATGGAAATCTCACTGGATATCAATAAGTTTGATAAGTATTTTGCTTCGTATTCGCAGCGCACAACGCCATTGTACGTTTATTGTCGCGTGCCTACTTCAAAAAGCCCTTCACTGAGGAGCTCCATTGTGAGTCACTTGCGATTTCATAACAAAGCATTTGAGAGCGCGTTTCCTTGTTAATTGGCACCGCTCACAGCTCTGGAATACGCAAGAGCCGCCTTACCCTCTCGCCAACGGGGCCGGGTGGGCCTCCGGATCCAGGCTCTCCACGACCGCCACGCTTGCCGGCTGCTCCTGTTGGGCCAGAAGGTCCCGCACCCCCAGATGGGCCCTGTTGACGCAAGGTGAGGCGTGGGGAAGATGGCAACAGGACACAAGTCATTCGCATCGCTGGACCCACGCTCGCAAACGGTGCATTTCTTCTAGCTAAACGAAGATACAGCGTTTCTAGTGCAGCCCAGTCTTGTTGAGCTATGTTGTGCTCTTTTTCTTAAACATGTAACCTCATGGCTGTTACTCCCATTCTCACTCTATGATGCAAAATCGGAGAACTTATTGCGTACGGCCAATTATATTGCACGAATTAAGTTTGATGCATGAACTCTAACGACTGTCCTATAGATCGACAGTAATGCACATGCATACCGTGACCTGGGGTACCTGAAGCTAACCCAAATTAGTCCGTCGAATGTAAATGTCACTTATCACGGGGTGAGAGTTTTCGTTGGCAGTGGTAACAATATTTATACCATAACTGAATACCACAACTAGTGCAAAGTACACAATGAATAAAGTGACAACAGTGAATTGAAGATGATGTCACCTACATGTGATGGGACGACATTACTACCCAAACCATGCCCATATCTATTTTTTTCATGAATCATGTGACTTACAGAAACATTAGATATGGGCATGCAGCCAAGCAGATGCCTATTATTTGGTGTCAAGCTCTCATATTTTTCCAAACAGAATACGCATTGCCTATCTGCCAAAGTACGCCACGAATATTGCGTGTCCATTCATACCTAAGCTACAATAAAGTTCCTGACTCACGCAATCTCTCCTGGGTCATCTTTTTTTTCTATTTGAAATCATTTACAGACGTAGGTGTCACCATACTCACAGGGTCACCCTTGGCACCAGGCTCACCCTTGTTTCCATTCAGGCCAGGCTCTCCCTGCATGGACACAGATACCAAAGCAGTCAGCACACACAGCATTACACTATTACGTTATTACGGTGCTGGGAAACACTAAGCCACACTCTTTGCCTTGGCATCACAAACTATCACAGGGTTGGGTGATCAGGGTGGCTACCCAGAGTGCTGTGCTGAGGAATGACAGGCCTCAAACCTATTATGGGGGCAGTAATTCACAGGGTTATGCAAGTATAAACTGATGGATGACACACACGTGGGTAGTCAAATAGTGGATAACAGATGGAAACACATGTTATGGTTATTATTAGAGCATTATTTTAAAGTGACGACACGTAATTCTTCGTTTGACGAGGTTGCCGTTTATGTTAAGTAAAATTTGGATAAAATGCATTTAACCAATGATAATCCAAAGGTAGGTTTAATAGTAAGTAACTGGACATAAATTGTTCAAATGCATTCAGGTTTTTATGTTGTGTTTGGTACTTTTGAGATAAAGTCATAACAAAAAAATGTTGATTTAAAATATGGGATATGTATATTATGCCCTAGTAATTAGGATGGATACAAATGCATACTCCTTCAATAGGAAAATGTAAGTATACAAATGCTGCTTATGTTACCTTATACATAAAATAACATCCATAATAACATGTTATCTCAAAATCAGAACTGTTTTTTGTATCAATAAGGGGGAACAAATTATCTAATATTTCAGACCGATTGACAGAACCATTAAAATGAGTATTTCTTAAAGAGTTCCAAACAGTTGAAACCTCAAAATCTTCCTTTGATGTCAGTCGCCTGAACATAGTGCTAGATTTGAGGCTGGTGTTATGGCAATATTATTAGTATTAACCTTGACTCTAATACTCAATATTTGTAAATAGGCAAGGATTAGATTTTAACATGAAAGCTAAGGTTGTGTTTTACATCTATCAACAGGTTCTGGTTTTAGATTGAAGTAAAAACTATGGCCATTGTTTGTATTGGGGCTGATGGAAGATGGAAAGTTTTCTGCTCACGGCCAACACCAGGGACGATTATCTGAAACGGTCCTGGGCCTCTCCTAGATCGACTCAGCCTCAAATGAGTACCTGGTGCGGAATGTAAACATTTCCACCGGGGAGACAAAGGCGGCCGGGCGTGGTGCTGGCCGTGCCGGCCTTCATCGGTGCTCGCTAACAGCACTTGCCCCTACAGTCTTCAAAGGATTTAGGGGAATGGATTTGTATTTGTGATAGAAAGATGGCTTACACTGGCACCCCTGGGGCCCGGAGGTCCAACTGATCCGGCAGCTCCTGGGCCACCAACACTTCCTGGGGAACCTGGGGCACCAGCCATGCCATGGGCACCCTGGTGATATGCACAGAAAGAGAAATACACGTGATTAGTCAAATGTTTTTTCACACATCCACATGCACGCTCTGGCATTGGAAATATAACAAATGAAATTATGTGGGGAGTAATAAAAAAGACTTCTCCATTAAATATGCACAACTGGGTATACACACATGCAACATATTATAGATAATATTTTGTATGTGTGTATATAAAGGGTACCTAAGAATTAGGATGAGGCAATTGTACTATTTACTATGTTAGCTAATTCACTATACACTCATAATCAGCAGCTGTCATGTATCCACTATCTTCAATCTATCTTACTCCTGCACATAAATAGATCTTATCAATTCCTCTCCGGAGAGGGATGTCCTCTCAGGGGTGTTTCCTCCTCTGGTTGCCACCCCCTAACCAGTCTCGTCCATTGGCTATCATCCATTTTAGCAATGCGTCTGACCCAAGTCCACTTATTATGTTTTATTCAATATGATGCCTCTAATATGCATTTGCTCTCTCATGCGTGTCATCCTCTTTCTGCCTCTGCTTGTCGTTCCCTCTGTACATTGTAAAAGAGGATCATAGTGCACGTCTTTAGGAGCTGCTGATGGTTTTATGCATAATATACAAAAGCAGAGAGAGTAGTTTATACACGTTTGTATGGCTCCTTATCACAAACGGCAGAGTTGGTGACTGAGCAAACGTATTCTGATCATACCAAACAAAAGCAGCCATTACAGCCAGGACAATCTTCCAATTCTATAAATGACTCGTGTGATTTTCTATTATCGCAGGATTTTCTGAAAAGCAATGAGAGCACAAACACAAAAGGGACTGCGTCCATGTGATGTTGAGCCATTGCAGGTGCAGGAGGTGATGATTGTAAAGGAAAATGACCCAGCGTTTACTTATCCGTGTTATCATGGTGTGTTTGATTGTGTTTTGTTCATACCGATTCACCCATTAAAAAAAACCTCATATGTAAGTATACCTTCAGCAGGAGGATAATGTATACACTATTGATTGGTCCAGGTAATATACATTATATCTGATATATGTATTACACTACTAAAAATATTATACTAATTACACATATTTACAGCTACAAAAATGTTGATGTAAAATATAATTATTCAGTTTAATTATTGTTTTATCACTGACCGATATTAAACTTGCCTCAGTTTTACATACTAACATATAACCATTCTCCCTACTCATTTCCTTGAATGTTAACTCCTTAACTTGGCATAATTTTCCGCGTATTTATCTTTAATTATGTTTTATCATTTTATATAGCCATGCTTCATAGGCCCCATTTGCAAAGGAACACATTTTATTTTGACCGCACTCATATAAGGAGCACATTTAATATCTGGGTGAAAATTATGGTTTGCAAAAGTTAACATTGTGATTTTATTTTCACTAAAAATATAACCATTTTCCCTACTCATTTCCTTCAATGTTAACTCCTTAACTTGGCATAATTTTCCGCGTATTTATCTTTAATTATCTTTTCATCATTTTATATAGCCATGCTTCATAGGCCCCATTTGCAAAGGAACACATTATTTTAACCGTACTCATTTAAGGAACACTTTTAATATCTGGGTGAAAATTATGGCTTGCAAAAGTTAACATTGTGATTTTATTTTCAGCCACCAGCTCATGAGGGACACCTCATGGTAATTAACTATCTGCATGGTGGGATGATGCATATTAAGCATCATTACCGGCAGGTGTGATACCGTAATACATACAGTACGTAATTAACATAAAACTGGCAAGCAGAATGCAATAAAACCCAATTAGTTCCCAGCCTCTTCCATATTAAATGGACATTCTGTCACACACGCATTTGCTAATTTGTCCGAAAATGTTTGCAGTTTACTAAAGCTGGAGTGCACTACCAAATGTAGCTTTACTACAAGCCACGTAAGCACATTTACCTTGACAGTCTATTTACGCTTGTGTGGGACTTACACATTTTTATTTAATGCTATCTGAGAATTACGAAGAGATAATATATATTTGTGTTAGCATGATGCAGAGTACACGCACAACAGCTGGAACAGCACAATGCTAACAGCATCGAGCATATGTTTAAAATCGAGTATTTATTCTCAACCTGTGTTTAAGTCGTATGCTAAACTGCAGAAGCTCCACCCCTCTCAATTATGAAGTTCAGTGTCATAACACAGCGTGTCAGTATTACATTTACGTGTAAATTGTGAATTCTTTTTTGCAAATAGTTTGATTTGTCGACTTACAGCAGCACCTTTGGCTCCAATACCGCCATCAGATCCTGCCAGACCCTGAAAGACATCACAAAATAATCACAGCTTTGAAAACCCAACAATATTTTCATTTCATGGGTGCCAATAGCAGCACGATTGATAATTATTACTGAATTCTTTATGCCTCCCATTTGAATTGGGTAATCGGATTTGTGTGGAGCTTGGTAATCAGTATTGGTAATGATGGACATTTGTGTGGTGGAGTACAGTATAAAGGATTTGGTGGGTTTGTATTACTGTAATTGGATTTGTTATAATTTTCCACCAGGGATCTGGTTTGAATTGTGTTCTTAAATACCATGGCCACCACACTACAGCAGTACTTCATTTAATCAGACTAATGCAAGTATCTCTAGGCTAACAGACACTGAACAATGTGTATAGTCTTGATTTGAAGCTTTCGTGACTGCAGGAATCCATTCTCTCTGGTTCTTTCGGTAAAGTCACGTAGGTAGAAAAAAATAATAAAAAAAATACGACGTTTCGGTCGCAACACAAGCGTCCATCTTCAGGTGACGTTCGGTCGCAACACAAGTATCTGTCTTCACCTGAAGCGAGACGCTTGTGTTGTGACCGAAACGTCGTATTTTCATTTCTTTTATTATTTTTTCTATCTACGTGACTTTACCGAAAGAACCAGAAAGAATGCATATAGTTTAAAATACAGATTTTACGAGTCATGGAACTTACATTAATTCGTGTTAAATATAGTACGACAAAATGTATACTCGGGTTGGATTATTATTGTGAATACACAACATCAATAGCAATTCATTTAAATAAGTAACATGATTGAAAAGCTGATTGATAAGATCTTCTAATTTTTTAAATTATTATTCAATAATATTCTTCCCAATAATAATGACGTGTGATTTCTTGATAACGCTGAATTGTAATGGCCCTGCTTGCGAATGATGCAAACTCTTATGTGTGAGCGCAGCAAGGGCTTTTTATGAGTTGTGTGGCCGCTCAGGAGATGCAGTGTCACTGCTTCGACGCACGGCAGGCCCAGCAGCTCCTGCAGGGCCTGAAGCTCCAGGCTCTCCACGCGGGCCCTGCGCCCCATCAGGCCCACGAGCTCCAGGTCCTCCTGTGTCACCCTGTGAATGCGCGACACACACACACAGATAGGCCTTCGTCAACATTCAACGTCTGTATGGATGGTCGTGATCTAGAAAAGAAGTAGGCTTCTCAAGGAATTGGAACGGTCAAGCACTGAAGCATATAATAAGGTGTGACATCATGTCATGAGTCAATTTGGGGTCTCTGAGGTACACAAATCCGGGAGAGACCACGGGAAGAAGAATATTTAATAAAAGCACAACAATATTTCAATGCATTGCCTCAAGTAGTGTATTGTAATTATTATTCAAATGGGGAAAAACATTGGGACTTTTGTTTCCCAGGAACATTGACCAGATATATCACGACAACTACCTCAAAAATAAGAACATTCTGGAAAAACTAGGACAAGGTGGAAACCCAGAGCCATATTCGCATTTACAGAAGGGCACAGATGAGCTTTTGGGCCACGTAGCATTTGGAGATCAAAAACCTTTGGTCATGCTGTTTCCTTGTTTAAGCAGTCTCGGAGAAACAAGGCATGAGGCATTTTCAGAAATAAACTCTTTAGGAAAATTATAAAAACATCCACAGACAAGAGGTAAGCTGCTTTAATGCAGTGTGAGGTCTTTAGATAAAGTTCATATTGCCTCAATAACACCTTACACGACTTCTGAAATAACCATAAACCTTTGTTATTCTTTCAAAATGTACTGTGAGTGTTCAAACAGAACTGTTTGCAACACTGGCTCAGCACTTCCCATGTAGATGAGCCTCATGCCAATGTTTATGTTAACAGCGAGATCCTTACATTGACCAAATAGTATTCGGGGGACATAATTTGACTTTGGCCATAATGACATTTTCCTCTTGATCTAGTATTCTATTACAAATGCACTAAATATGTTATTGCTATCGTCTCACTCACCTTGGGTCCTGGAGCACCGGGGAAACCAGCTGGGCCAGTGGGTCCGTTGGGTCCCTGTTTGGGAAAAATGAACACAATCATGAGTGAGGGATGAAGACTATACGATAGCCTACTCATTTCTTTTTGTTGACATGTAAATTGTGTTTCTAACCCCTCCCTCTCGCTGCCTCCGCCCCCCCTCTGTCTATTTAAGGCCACCCCACAGAGACGATCACCCCTCTCTGTACCTGTGTTGCCCGCTCTGTGTATCTTGGTGATATCTGTCTGCTTATATGTCTTTCTATAGTTTTTTCTGGTTAGATTTTATGTCGCTATTTCATTATACCTAATGATGATTGCTTGTGTTGCAATCGAAACGTCGTATGGTATTATTTAATTTATTATTTTTTCTTTATACGTGACTTTACCGAAAGAACCAAAGAATAATTCCTGCAGTCACGAAAGCTCCAAAGTTAAGATTATACGATAGGTAATTCGTAGACTTGTGACAGACACCTCAAGCCGAAGGACAATCTCATGTATCACTCCAAGTTGTGTATTTATTGTCCTGAGATGAGTCAGTTTATATTTTTCTTGTTTTGGGGACAGGGGAGATGGGCAGAAGAGAATCAATCCTGTACACGTAGATATTTTTCATCATTAACAACCATAACCAATTCACTGCTGGATGAAGGCATCCCCACGTCATAACCATCCACCAATGTCTTGCGATGCCATAATTAATTTCGCCCTTGCAGTTGAGCTAACATCAGATCGTTTGCAATTTGTAAGTTCAGTAGAGGAGATGTTGGTATTTTATAATCGGTCATGCTATTGTTCGATTTCTGCTTGTCGAGATATTAACCCTGTTTGCTAAAAAAAAACCATTTAAGACATATTTGAACGAAGTCTATTTTTAAATATTTAGGATGGCAATTATATGTATGAAACATTTTATAAACATGCAAAAATGATGTACATAAGTAAATGAACCAACAGATATTAATTCCCTAATATGAATCAAATGAAGGTATGGAAAACATCAATGCACCTATAACATAGGTTTCAACTTATCTTAGACTAAGGACTCTTTACCCTCTTGCAGACCTCCTGCAATGATGACCGCTGCCCCCTAGGATAAAATCTGTCAATGAGGACCACAATGCCACTAAAAAGTTACCATAGAAGAGGACGACAGTGCGAGTCTTCAGGAACTGCTGATGCTCTTATGCATAATGCACAAAGACCGAGTGCTTTATACACGTTTTGTGTATGTGTTGTTTGAAACGTATGTCCTCCTAGGAGTTTGATAAATCCATTCTTGACACCCCCTGATCCCTAACACTTTTACAGACATCAATCTGGGCAAACACATCAATTCAGCGTGGACTGCCTTAGCTTTGTCGTAATGCTAATGGGCTGCTTATGCTTACCCTGGGTCCCGGGGGTCCACTCTGTCCATCGTTACCACGTGCTCCCTGCAAGATGACACAAACGCAGCACAACACTCATTAAACATGCAGCAGGAGTCGGAGGGAAGTGTACGTGTACCTTGACGAGCGTTTCATAGAGTAGGGAACAAACAACACGAGGACTCGTTAAGGTTAGTACCAAGCCAGTTAGGTCTATCAATACCTGTGATAATTTAAAATACAGATAAATCCCATTTGGCAAATAAATGCTCATTTTCTATGGGAAACTTTTTACACCATAGAAACCTGGTTAAAGCAAAAAAAAAAACGAACAAGAGACCATTGTAAAAACACAAGGGGATGTATACGAATATGTATATGTATACACCCATGTGTATGATGTTGGTTGAAGGTCTACTCACAGCAGGGCCATTGGGTCCTGTACGGCCCCTCTCACCAGGCGAACCCCGTGGGCCCTGAAATGCAGAAGATACAAATGAGCACCACATAGCAGCACAGCGCAGTCGAGGTGATACCACAGCAAAAGCATAAAGCACCCTTCATGCAGGTGACTGCCACGGCAAAATATAATGCAGGTGAACACAAATGTTGGTCCCCGATACGTGCACTCCACTTCCTGTATCTCAGTATAATTTCATGCGTTGCATCTCTCAATGCGTGTTTTCGTTTTTTTGGTTTCAACTATTGTTCAACTCTTCTGTTTAAAACATTGTTACATTTTGTTTGTGAATGTACACGCTTTTCATCGGCCGGTAATGTGCACAGGTTGGCAAACTTTGTCTGAAAGCATATCGGTATTATTAATTTCATTATCGTAATAGGCTTGATTATAAACATCAGCATACCAAAACATTCCACAAATACATTCTTTCATTTAAATTGAGATATACACAAAACAAAAAAGTAGCTATCTGAGTACTCTAAGTAGGATGAACTATTCTGAGTATGTGTGAATTCATTTGTTGCCCATCTTAGGTCCAGAACAAAACATCTTTTTTACCTTTAAATTTTTTTGACAAGTAACGTTATCTCAACGATGCTATCCGACTCATGTCAATAAGCAAATGCAATTATCTTTAGAACCCTCATAGTCTAAGAGGGCATCACATCATGTCAGAAAACAGCCTCGAAAGATAAGAATCGGAACATTTATTTAGACTGGAGGAATCCGATGAGCTATGAAGCTTTTTTTCACCAGCCGATTTAATGTTGTTAAAGGGACAGTGTTTTGTAATCACTTTAATTCGATTCAAATAAACCGGCGCAAGAATGCTTGCTTTCTTTTTATCATGAATGAGTGATTCGCTGCAAGTCTGCCATCTGATGTACTTATAGCTCCTTAGCAGAGGTGTGGACTCGAGTCATGTGACTTGGACACGAGTCAGACTCGAGTCATGAATTTGATGACTTCAGACTCGACTTGGACTTGCATAACAATGACTTTGTCCCACCTCTGAGGTGTGGACTCGAGTCATGTGACTTGGACTCGAGTCAGACTCGAGTCATGAATTTGATGACTTCAGACTCGACTTGGACTTGCATAACAATGACTTTGTCCCACCTCTGAGGTGTGGACTCGAGTCATGTGACTTGGACTCGAGTCAGACTCGAGTCATGAATTTGATGACTTCAGACTCGACTTGGACTTGCATAACAATGACTTTGTCCCACCTCTGAGGTGTGGACTCGAGTCATGTGACTTGGACTCGAGTCAGACTCGAGTCATGAATTTGATGACTTCAGACTCGACTTGGACTTGCATAACAATGACTTTGTCCCACCTCTGAGGTGTGGACTCGAGTCATGTGACTTGGACTCGAGTCAGACTCGAGTCATGAATTTGATGACTTCAGACTCGACTTGGACTTGCATAACAATGACTTTGTCCCACCTCTGAGGTGTGGACTCGAGTCATGTGACTTGGACTCGAGTCAGACTCGAGTCATGAATTTGATGACTTCAGACTCGACTTGGACTTGCATAACAATGACTTTGTCCCACCTCTGAGGTGTGGACTCGAGTCATGTGACTTGGACTCGAGTCAGACTCGAGTCATGAATTTGATGACTTCAGACTCGACTTGGACTTGCATAACAATGACTTTGTCCCACCTCTGAGGTGTGGACTCGAGTCATGTGACTTGGACTCGAGTCAGACTCGAGTCATGAATTTGATGACTTCAGACTCGACTTGGACTTGCATAACAATGACTTTGTCCCACCTCTGAGGTGTGGACTCGAGTCATGTGACTTGGACTCGAGTCAGACTCGAGTCATGAATTTGATGCCTTCAGACTCGACTTGGACTTGCATAACAATGACTTTGTCCCACCTCTGAGGTGTGGACTCGAGTCATGTGACTTGGACTCGAGTCAGACTCGAGTCATGAATTTGATGACTTCAGACTCGACTTGGACTTGCATAACAATGACTTTGTCCCACCTCTGAGGTGTGGACTCGAGTCATGTGACTTGGACTCGAGTCAGACTCGAGTCATGAATTTGATGACTTCAGACTCGACTTGGACTTGCATAACAATGACTTTGTCCCACCTCTGAGGTGTGGACTCGAGTCATGTGACTTGGACTCGAGTCAGACTCGAGTCATGAATTTGATGACTTCAGACTCGACTTGGACTTGCATAACAATGACTTTGTCCCACCTCTGAGGTGTGGACTCGAGTCATGTGACTTGGACTCGAGTCAGACTCGAGTCATGAATTTGATGACTTCAGACTCGACTTGGACTTGCATACCCAATGACTTTGTCCCACCTCTGAGGTGTGGACTCGAGTCATGTGACTTGGACTCGAGTCAGACTCGAGTCATGAATTTGATGACTTCAGACTCGACTTGGACTTGCATAACAATGACTTTGTCCCACCTCTGAGGTGTGGACTCGAGTCATGTGACTTGGACTCGAGTCAGACTCGAGTCATGAATTTGATGACTTCAGACTCGACTTGGACTTGCATAACAATGACTTTGTCCCACCTCTGAGGTGTGGACTCGAGTCATGTGACTTGGACTCGAGTCAGACTCGAGTCATGAATTTGATGACTTCAGACTCGACTTGGACTTGCATAACAATGACTTTGTCCCACCTCTGAGGTGTGGACTCGAGTCATGTGACTTGGACTCGAGTCAGACTCGAGTCATGAATTTGATGACTTCAGACTCGACTTGGACTTGCATAACAATGACTTTGTCCCACCTCTGAGGTGTGGACTCGAGTCATGTGACTTGGACTCGAGTCAGACTCGAGTCATGAATTTGATGACTTCAGACTCGACTTGGACTTGCATAACAATGACTTTGTCCCACCTCTGAGGTGTGGACTCGAGTCATGTGACTTGGACTCGAGTCAGACTCGAGTCATGAATTTGATGACTTCAGACTCGACTTGGACTTGCATAACAATGACTTTGTCCCACCTCTGCTCCTTAGTCTTCACAGCTAGTATTTGACATTCAGACAAACCACGTACCGCTGCTCCAGGCACACCATTAGCGCCAGGGCTACCGGACTCTCCCTGTAAAAGAGATCATGAAGGTATGTTATTAAATTAACATCAACAATATTTTTAAATGCACCATAGAATAGGTAGTGATAATAATAATAATGAAGAGCCCTTCGTCAATCCGCTGCAATCCATGATCAGATTTCACCCTCCACAGAAGTTAACCGTCGCCAGGAATTGAACTCACCAGGTTCATAACAGGCACTGACCATTGCACCCCCACTCAATCCCCACGTTAGAACACCATTCTTAATATTCCCAACATTACAAAACTGAACAATTTCTATGTGTTATACCCAAACCCACATAGAACTACATCAGAAATGATGTTGCAGATGCATATTTTGGGCACTGCAAAGGGTTAGGATATATTCATTTCATTCCCATGTTAGGTCTTCTTTATGCTGAAACATATTAAGTAGTAGATTTGTGAATCTACTACTGGACAGAGGCCTCTTCACATTGTGTTGGTTATGGGAGTTGTTTGCACTTCACCGTGCCCAGTAAATCTAACCACAGCTGCAGGTGCTATTGTAGTGTGTGTGTGTGTGCGCGAGTTAATATAACACAGTTTAGTTTTACGGAGTAACCAACACCACGCTATATCCGGATTTTCGTGAGCAATGGTCCTCACCCTTGCTCCAGCAGCACCAGTCTCTCCCTTCCCTCCATCTTTTCCGTTGAAGCCCTGAAATGGAAGGCAACGTCAGTTCGCAGAACCCAGCAGTAACATAAAAAAATACTGCCGTCAAAAGCGTTAATTATGGGTATATATATTTTTTTTTATAAAAAAAAAATCTGATTTTGTTACGTTCGAAAGTTAAGGATACAAATGCATGCGTTGCACTGCTTTGTTTTAAGGTTAGTGTATGTATGATATTGGACTTCTTTCGCACCATACAAAGCCAACCTGTGCTAATGGGAAGTGCAAGGAAGGACAACAAACTAAACACAACGAGCGGTTCTAAAGAGTTTGGGAATGACTGCAGCATCGCACAGCAGTGTGGTGATGCCAGTAAATTCACTTACCCTGCTTCCCTTGATGCCGGGAAGACCAGGGGTTCCTGGGAACCCACGACCTCCCTGCCAAAGACAAACATCAGCCATGTCACCCGCGCACTCTCATACCACTTCAACTTAACCAGTGACCTCAAGCGAACAGTCACAGTGAATGCAGACGCTATGTACCATCTATGGTTACATTATCTACTCCAAAGGTGGGTCGGTTGCATAGCCGTGGCAATATCGTATACGCTGTAATGATGTGGGTAATTAATATTAGTGATAGAGTTTGTGAATATGTGTAATAGAAGCCCTGATGATGCAGGCAGTGACGAGAAGGAAACTGGAGCTATTTGGACGCATGTAGGATGGACAACAGCAGCAAAATTAAAATTGCGTTGTTTGGCAAAAATGGAAAGAACTGGAAAGGGAGGAAGACCTAACAGAGGATGGCTTGATGACGACATAAGGAGATTGGTGCCAAAAAGATGTGGTACTACTTGAGCATATTGGCACGAGGCAGAGGAAAGTGGAAACATCACACAATGGGCAGTGGACACCTAAGAGCTGTCTGCCCATGGATCGTAATGATGTGAGGATAATACAGTTCACAGTTTTCTTGTAAGTGCCCCTGAAATCCCATACCTGTCAACCCATACAATTCACCCCGTATTCTTGTACAGGGAAATTTAGTTTTCAGGTCTATACGGCATACAGCCGTTTCAATACGGGCAATTATTTGGTCTATTTGTTAGTGTTTCTCCCTTGTGATGGAACTTTGTAGGATGAACGTTGATATGTATAAGGGCACGGGTGAACCAATAAGGTCTGAGTTGGTCTGAAAAAAGGTAGGCACTGATAAGGGGTTGACAGTTATGTAATCCATACATGGTGTACCACTTGTTAACGACTTTGCAATGAAACCAGTGTGCTGTCAGCACATTGTATGTTGGTGTGTGATATTTAACAAGGGCAATAATTACATGGCGGTTTCACCATAGTGATGGAATAAAGGGTGACGATCAACTTACAGATCTCAGCGATTCCACCATTTTGACTTTGTGTCGCATATTATATTACAACAGGTGGATTAGATAAATGTTTTTACAAAGACTGCTAATTCAACAATGTGAAGTGTTTATTATTGACCTGGAACCTTCAGTACATGTGGCCTTGGTCATAGTTCCATCACGTACCTGAGCACCAGGCAATCCTCGCTCTCCATTCCTGCCTGAACGGCCAGCCTCACCCTGCAAAGCATCAGCATTACATCAGTGAGGGTGACACCAACGTAACTGTATATATGTGCTATACAATGGCTAATAGTAGTCAGTGAAAAACAAGTTAAATAAAAAAAATCTCCCCGATGTGTCTTAAGATTGTACCAGTGCGTCGTTCTGCAACATGCCCTGACGTTCTGGCTCCTTGTGCCGGGAGCTTACCGGAGAAGCTCCAAGCTCACAGATAAGCTCCAGGCACGTGGAGCGAAACGTTGGACATCGTGCCGAACAACATGTGGTGCAACCCAACAAGACATCAGAGAGCGATAGAGGGAAATCACAAAACCTACGCGGTGGTATAACTTAAATGTAAGTGATTTAGTTATTTATTTATTGAGGACATGTGGCCTATTTTCCATGGCTCATTTCACTTACATCATCTCCATTCTTGCCAACAGCGCCTGGGGGACCTGAAGGTCCGACTGGGCCCTGAAATGGGACACAAAGTTGAAGATTAAATGGTTACATTTTGAAGGCAGGTGTTTTGATTATTATTCCATTGAACAGTACATAATGCGAAGTCAACTACCCACGGCAATGAACTGATGAACAAGCCATTGCGCTGTACATAATCTATTCCTTGCTGAATCGAAAATGAGAATGATCATTCGTATTAAAATGTAAATAGTAATGCTATAAATGTATAGGGCTCTCATTCCACCAATGTTTTTAGCGAAAATACATTTACCATTTGATATAGTATTTGATAGAAAGATAGATTGATCTGGTATTGGACATAATTCCCGAAATAAGTAATTTATTAAGTTTCAATTGAATGATTAATTATCAATTCATATTTTTAGTCCAATGAAAATCATATTCAAAACTTGATCATTAATCCGTACATATATAGTGTATTTTTTTATGAATATGGTATTTAACGATTATGTAGCAATAACATTCTGCTAGACTCAATAACGCAAGAACTAGAGATCTCAGTTGTACTTACAGGTGGTCCCAAACTGCCAGGCTCACCAGGGGCTCCTTGGTATCCAGCTGGGCCCTATGGATGCACACGAGGTAGGTTAGTACACACAGGCCTACACGTACTAATACACATGTGTGCAAAGGCCTGCGGAAGAAAAACAAGCCCTATGATCATCACAGCTGCGCTCTTTAAGTTACATCTACATTACATTGTTCATAGACCTTTCTTAAAACCCAACCCCACAATGTGTGTGTGGGGGGGGGGGGTGATATGTCAACAATATCAGTGCACCATACTATACTGACAGCATTGGCATTCAATGCAAACACTAGCTTCTAAAGATGATCATCAGGCCAACGTGTAATATTGCTCCACCAATAAAACCACTGAGACAACACAAGGCCAAATCCAGTGCACTCAGATGACAATTGACCCAGCCGCATTAACCTTTTTGGTCCATTTCAGGATACACTCGGTAGAAGACATGCATGACTCTAAACTAACAGGCTCATTAACCAGCAACAGAGATCAGTAATTATCTAGAACGATGCACTGGCCAAATGCATGTATTGGGATAGTCACCTTTTTGCCAATGATGATTCATTTAAGATTTTAATAGAGCCGGTGTGTATAACAGTTATGCTCTGGATAAAGGGGTTAATACAGTGGGATCTGTTTTTCAGTTTTTGTCCATGAAACATTGTGGAGAATCGCGCTTGAGGGGAATGTTCTGTCCTGGCTACTTGCATCCACAAAATACCCTCGCCACCCAGCACACGCCCAATAAGGCCTCATCCAGTAAAGTCATTCATAGAATGGCAAATGCTAAGGCGATGATACAATGTGGAAAGCACTGATGCATTGGGGCAATGGGTCAGAGATGCAGTGGGTCAGAGCTACACGTGAAGATGAAGAAAAGACAATAGTTGATTAAACACATATTCAGACTGTTAATAACACCGCAGTACTTGCCTCCCCAATGCATATAGATAACCTAAAAAGACAATAGTTCTAATACTGTACCAAACTTGTGCAATTTACATGTGAAAATAAATCACCTATACTTCTTCCTTATAAGCAATGTAGTATGGTTTCATTAAGCTGTAAAATTCGATGTTTGACTGTTAAGCATATGGTGTGTTTAAAATAACTGGTTATAATAGTCATACAGATGAAACGTGAACTTTGAAGTGTAAGTTAAAATGGAATATTTAAAGTACATCAAACACACAGCTCTTGATACATTATATACACTATACCCACATGTTATATGTTAAATAACCTAACACAATAGAGCAATCATATTCTATTCAGACATCAAATCCTATAAATTCAAAGCAAGCCCATGTTATATGTATTTGTTTCACCAGGTGAGAACTCAAGAGACTAGGACAGGCTCATTTGCAAGAGTGGCCTGGGTCAATAAACCTTTACTTGAATAACTTTTCCTATAAATACATTTACGTCAAGCAAACGAAATTAACACAACGCTTTTTTTCTTCATATTAAAAAAATATATATATAATTTTCACATCGTTATATTAACAAACTTGCGTGGTTATTTCAGACGCGATTTTTCCTGAAGCAGTACCACCCTGAAACAATTCCATAGCGATCATTCGGAAGACATAAAGAACGCTGAATTGGGGTGAACGCCTTCACGAGGCGAGGGTGTAGCACGTGCAGGCGACAGCATCGGGCTAGTGGGGGACCATTCTCACCGGGGCTCCGACGGAACCGGGAGCACCTCGGGGTCCCATGGGTCCCTAAGGGAAAGAAAAAAAAACACATGTTGCATGTTAGCCACGGCCACATGAACGTCTCAGCAAAGAGCTATGGTAACAATAAAAAATAATATTTTTTGTGTGAACACTTTACTGCACACGTTCAATATCTATATCGAAAACTAATTTCTTTAGAAGTACTTTATGTGTTCCGTTCATTGCCCCCCCCCACCCCGCCGCACCTCCGATTATCACGATCTACATAGGGTGCGAAATACGTTCAACATATACGCTTGAGGAAAAAGGACAACAGCCCAATAGTTATCACGAGATCGAATAACACAATCATGACCGTGGAATTATAAAGGTGTGTTGCCAGTTTTATCACTACCGTGAATGTCCATTTTAGGCTAAAGTGCACAGCACTGCAATTTGTACTAATTTATGACCGAACTGACATTCACAAGTGCCTCGCTATGTGGTTTCATTGTGTGTTAGAGAGGGGTTGAATAAAAATCGTCATGTCCGCGTACTATTTTAGACCAAACGCTATGGAATTTTACATAAAATAACTGAAAAGGGTGCTAAAAATAAATACGTATATGTTTACATGAATAAATAAATATAACACCAATGTAAAACAAAATGTGTTCTCTTAATTTAATGTTCTGAGATATAAAATTAAATATTTGCTGACCAGTGAATACAATTTGTAAATTGTGTATATTTTGAACATCAACTACTAATAAAACAATATATGGATTTATTTAAATCCCTCTGTACATACGTTGAGATTCTCAATATAATTTCGGTGTACAGGGGATATTTTCTTGGGGAAGATTAATAAAAATAAAGACATTTCATGACATCCATACATTAATCTGAACACCAACTATAAATAAGGTAGTGTGCAACTCAATATTGTGAGCTGCTATATTATTCAACAAATGGTAGTGTTGTAGGCTGATGTGTCGTCTGGTTATGGAGAGTGTGGAGTCTGATTAGGCCTGGTGTGTGGAGTCTGGTTATGTATAGTGTGTGGAGTCTGGTTAGGTATAGTGTGTGTAGTCTGGTTAGGGCTGGTGTGTGGAGTCTGGTTATGTATAGTGTGTGGAGTCTGGTTAGGTCTAGAGTGTGGAGTCTGGTTAGGGCTGGTGTGTGGAGTCTGGTTAGGGCTCGTGTTTGGTTAGTGACTAAGGTGGACACGGATACATACCGGGGGTCCGGGTGGTGGAGGTCCAGGTTGATCCTTGTACTGAGCAGCAAAGTTCTGTAAATGGGAGACGATTGCAGAAGAACACACTTAGATTGAGCCACATTTGGACGACTTGATGCTTAACATAATGCACATACAGAAATCACGATACCAGGTATGTATGAAATATAATTATCAATTGATTGTGAATATAAACCCGTGAGTTTAGTATTCCAAATTTTTATGTAAATAATGTTAAATGTTCACCAAAAGTGGTGAGTGATGATAACACGTCGTGAGAGGTAATTGACGAATTTCAAATCGATTCTTGACCAAAATGTGAAAACGATCACATTGTTTGCATAACTTTTCAACATTTTGGATCTGTTCATCCTCCTAAATGCATGCATCCATTGCATTAATTCATCACTAGATGTCCCTCCACTGACAATATGCCATTAGGCTCTTCCAGAAGGTGCCGTTCACGTGGACAGAACTAAGTACAGAACAATGGATTATCACTGTAGAGTTGTGATCAGCTTGCCATGTGGACTAGTGACCTCCGTGTTGGGAAAATGTGAATGCCAAGGCGTTACTTCTTTTCCATCAGCATATTTTACATATTTTCTATTTATGCATAAACGTTTTGAAAATAACACGATGTTATTGAATAAGTATGACAATAATTCACAGCATATATGTAACTCTGGCTGATAATTCATTGATTTTACATTTATTCCTCTCATATGATAACATATATTTACATTCACAATTTGTATAATGTGTAAATCTTTATTGAAGATGCTTAAATATCTGGGCTCTTCTACGAATGCTTACTTTAAACCATTTTCTGAGAGCTCAGAAAGGAATGGATTAGTTATGTTTATATCACACTGGCCACGTGGTGTCTATACAATGAATAAGTAAGTATGCTCACATTCATTTTTGTGACCAATACTCCACTGCCTTTTAAAATACTGTTTACCAATTATAGTCATCTATTAGCATATTAGTGCATAACTTGTTCAGTCTCTAGAGATTATTTTGCATTTTCATGCAATAAGTAAAGACAGAAATATGTGTGTGCGGGTTGTAAGTGTTTGAGTTTTTGTGTGAGTGAGTTACGCATGTATGTAAACGAGTGCGCGTTGTGCTGTGGGGTAGTGTAGCGGTTAGCACACTGCACTATGAACCCGGCAACCCGAGTTCGATTCCCTCTCACGGCCAACAACAATGACAATAATCTGAACCAGTCCTGGGCCTTGCCTAGGTCGACTCAGCCTCAAATGAGTGCCTGGTGTGGTGTGTAAACATCGCCACTGGGGAGACAAAGGCGGCCTGCGTAATGTTGGCCACCCACCTCCTTTGTGTGCCATGTGGGCCTTCATAGGTGCTCGCTAATCTGAACCAGTCCTGGGCCTCCCCTAGGTCGACTCAGCCTCAAATGAGTACCTGGTGTGGTGTGTAAACATCGCCACTGGGGAGACAAAGGCGGCCTGCATAATGTTGGCCACCCACCCCCTCTGTGTGCCATGTGGGCCTTCATATGTGCTCGCTAAAGACACTTACCACAACAGCCTGTGTAGGCTATACGGGGGATCTTTGTCTTTGTTGTGCATGCACTTGCATGTGTGTGAGAGCAAGTTTCACGTGCTTGCTCTGTATGTCTCACCCCGCCCATGCCCAAGTAGGAAGTATCATCAGACATTTGGCCAGCTGGTCCAGCCGCACCGGGGTTCCCGGGAATTCCGGGTTCTCCATCTCTTCCTTGGGGACCATCCATGCCCTGTAGGAGAGCACAGTTTTATTACATTTGTGCTCCTTGCAGGTGTATTTGTTTTGTGCACTTGCTACATTAAGATCATGTTGCAATTTGAAAAGCCCTGGATGTTCAACATAAATGCATATCAATCAAGGCACGTGTTAGATAAGTCTGTAAGTGAAGTCCGTTTCATGAGCATAAATTAATCCAAATGGTACATCGCAAATTGGTTGTCTTTTGCAAAGATTCATCCCTGCCATGGATTTGCAGAATTTCAACCGCTGGCTCAGGATGGTAAATAAGAAGAAAAAAACACCGCTCCATGTTTATTTGAGTTGGAAACACCATTAACTTATTTTTGGCACATATTATGATGACAATATAATGAGCAGCTTATGCACACAAAAAGCACCAAATATATATATTTTAAATGTATTAAGTGTGTGAAGAGGTAGACAATATTCGCATAATTAGAAGCAATTAATATCATTCAACAAATATAAAATTCTAAATTAAATAAAACACTGTGGTTTAAACACATTTATAGCTCACCGATCTAATGTATTTGGTCAGAATTCGAATCATAACACATTTGATGAAGGCGGTTCACCTGCGTTGGCATGAACACTATATATTTTTGTTATTCATATACTGTATTTAAGAATAGAAGATACCACATAGGCTTGAATGAGCCTGCAAGGCAAATGACACTCCTAGCACCATGGACAGCAGCCTCTCACCTTAATTCCCTTCCGTCCCCGGGGACCTCTGGGACCACCATCGCCGCTGGGACCCTATGAACAACGGTAACAGAGTCAACTGTAACATCTGATTCTTATGGCGGTATCCCGGGGTACCAAATAATACTAAATGGCCGAGGCAATTAAATATTTTATTTCGAGGCAATTAAATATTTTATTTCTGGGACACTTTTTTTTCCAGGGGTGTACTTAACTCCGCGACTGGGGTACCAATCAATCCGAAATCAGTGCCACTCTGCGATGCCGAAACGCAGCGACGACGATTTCGCTGAAACCCTGAACGCTCGTAATGCACCACAGCGCATCGAGTACAGCTCGTCGAGATGAGTCGATTGCCACCTTGGCCGACCATCAGCAGACTAAAAATGACTGCATCACGGACATTAGGCGAGAGCCGGGGTACTATGGTACCCCGAGGAACCGCCATACGGTTCAATTCTAGTATTTAACACGTCGCGATTATGTTTAATAATGGTAATGTCCTTTGTTTGTGTATATCTATATATATAAAAGGGAAATTTGTTCGAAATGTTTAGCATACTTCCCAACATGCAACAAATTTGAAATTTGGTATGTGGGTAGCTTCCAGACTGTACCCAATGCAAAAAGTATAAAAATAGGGGGCGCAATAATGGATATATTTTGCACGGCAAGTGAGCGGTGACGTCACATCGGTGATGTCACCCGCATGCGGCAGCGTCACGCAGTGTACCCTGCTGACGTCACGCACCCCCCCCAACCCTCTGCGTAGGCAGTGTATTAATCCAAGACAATAATCTAAGTCTCGGGCGAAGCCGAGTAACTAATATATATCTAAAGGACAAACTTCAAAAGTATCCACTCTTTATCGAGATGGTTCTGCTTGGAACGTGTAAACCATTCGACATAGCGTTTAGTGTTTTGTGTAAGGAGCGTTTTGCCCATTCCTTATCCATACACAGACTAGCAACCTACTTGGTTGACTCCCATCAACTGGCAACCTTGCAGGCAGCTAAACAGGTTTTGGTATTTAACATGGAACGAAAGCTGTGCGATCCCGCAATCCTGACTTTCAAAATACTACACGACATTCCTTGTGCCAGCATGCACAGAATGTTTTAAAGTATTGAATACTGTGACATGCGTGCAGACGAATCACGCTGCTGCCTTAGTAAAAAAAGCGTGTGGAATAACTAAAGGTATGTCTGATCAAATTAATAATTGTTTTCACTGGCCTTGCACACGAAGGACAATTTGGGAATATCTTTGCGAGCATAGTGTCAACTCTGGAAGCGTAATTGTAATATTCTACACAAAAATCGTGTTAGTTATCGTTTATATTGTATTAGTTTTTTAAAATATTAGTTATCTATTGTTTGTTTTAGAATAATATAATATTGCATATTTTGTAGATACTATATAACCATACCGCAATGCTATAAATGAATTGCATTTTTCAGACCGTGTTAGTGATGTTTAAAGTGTGCAGAAATAACTGATAAATCCTTACCACTCCTCCCTGAGGTCCAGGGCGAATCGTGAACTAAAGGACAAATAAAAAACAAGCCCCATTAGTGGTCCACGTTTCAACACTCCACATATAAAAATGTGGCAACAAGGTTACTCATTGGATGCTTACACACTGACGTATGTATGTTGAAGTTATTTCGCATACTATATAGTCGACCGTGCTAATTTAATGTATATTTATAAAGAAGAATTAATTAAAAAATACTTCATAGGGGATTTGTATTTTAGACCAAAGTGGCTTTGATGCCATCCACAAACAATGTAATTGACATATAAATGTTTGATTAACTAGTTTAGCCATGTAATATACATTACATGCCAGAGGTTGAGAATTACAATATTCGTTAGAGCATGTGATACATAAATTTAAGACATTTTTAGAAGTAAAATTTCTGTTTACGTAGATATATATGTAAATGTTAAAATGAAAATGAGTTTGGGTAATTTACTATTGTAAAAAAAATTGCAGTATGTAGAAATCACGAAGTTGTGATTTCAATTTTGAGAGTTGGTGGGGAAGGTTTAGCGTTGCAAACCAAAAGTTGTCATTATCAAGCATGAAAATAAGAATGACATTTACTGGCCTGATGGAAGAATGTTTATTTTAAAAATGTGAACAGCCTTCAAATTTTCTGAAAGTGACTTCCTGTTCACTTGTACATTAATTTGTTTGTTATTTACAAAATAACCCTGCCATTGGATTGCACTGACTGGGCCATTGTTAGGTCCTTTGACTACCAATTGTATTCTGAGTATAATATTCAAAGATAAAAAAAATAATCCAGAAAGTGCGTGTAATTATACTCACTCTGGGTGGGTCTCCAGGCTGACCCTTCTCTCCCTGAGAAAATAGTAAATCAATGTGATGATCAGAATTCAACTTCATGACTATAAACCAGGTTCGGCTCAAGCCAAAATCAATTTTCCACATCTAGATCAGGGCTAGTTCTCAATCCGGTTTATAGTAAATTGCGGCCCTTTGTATCCTCATACTATATCTCTCTGATTATGAGATTGGTTAGATTTGTATTTGTTTGTTCTGAAATAATGATAAAGCCAGAGGCATGGTGTATACATGTACATCCACGAAATTCATAACCGAAGTTACTGCAATCATTTCATAAATAAAATTAGACGTTGAAAAAACCTATTATCAATGCGTATAAATAAATGGCACTAACTTAAAGTTACATATCATGCTAATAAAACTGGTATTGTTACATGTGTTTTATATTTAGTAGTTAAACTATTGCGCTGAAGATACTTGCAATGATTATTCAAGTTATTAATATGCGATGACTATTTACAATAACGAGCATAACCAGTGCAAGGACCAAAACGTTATAATTAATTAAGAAAGATCGCCACAACTGTCTGCAACATTTTGATAAATATTTTTTACATGAAATATGAATGTGTCTCATGAATACAAAAAAAAAAATCACGGTTAAAGCCATGAGCGCATACAACATTTTAAAATTATAATGCAATCAATTCTATACATGAATGATACATCATTGCATCTGGTGCCATTGACAAGGTAAGACCTCAATACTGTACTCTTTGCTTGACAAGCAGTTATTACAATATATTTTTTAATGTAATCAGCAAAATATTAAATGCATGACTTGAATATTTTCTCTATATGACCACTGTATAGCAAATTCCACGTTTCCAATATTAGAACATTTGGCTTTCGATAGCGAGGCTATTTCAATTACTCATTATTGTATAGCTATTTGTTTTGATACAAACTTTAACATGACTTACTTGCGGTCCTCGGGCTGTGGAAAAAAGAAAAAAAGAGATTGTTATTGGCATATTGAGAATTAAAACCGTGTCGTTATTAACGCCGTTAATGAAATACATGTAAATATATTCAATCCAAGTGGACAAACTCAAAGGATATATAACTATTATTTTTCATCATCAACTGTATTCAAATGATGCCTCAGAGAAGAGCCCGAAACATGTCACTGCTTATGCCTTGTTCAAGACAATCATACTTTTAATCACTGTGTCACTATATAACCCGCATCTCGTTTCAATTAGCCTGGCTAAAATATAGTTTTTTGATGCTTAATGAAATATTTGTCAAGCTTCTTCGAAAATATGTTTTGTGTTAGAATTATCTATAATTTAAATACCAATGTCTGCCCATCCGCAATCATTGACCAATCAGAACGCTCTCGAGGATTGTTCTGTCGTGATCACTGAAGATCTGTCATCGCCGATGTTACGCTTCCCCTTGATTGGTCGGATTGGAATTTCCCACCAAACACTGGACCAATCGGTGCGCTAAACTCCGGCATGCGAGGAAGCGAACGGGAGAGCCGCTTACATGAAGTGGTACATGTCATTTTTTTCTTCTACGTGTCATGTTTTGTTTTGGCAGCTGCTCATGTGAAGTTGTCAATGTAAAGGGTCGATTTACTGCTCCCTGGTGTAAGTTCATCACCAATGAATGCGTGGTTCATGGTGACTGGCAAGTAGACACCCCTCTGTGGTGAGTGTTAGTGAATGGTAAGTGATGAGTGTCAAGTGAATAGTGAGTGTCTGGTGAGTGAGTGGTGAGTTGTATCGGAATGATGTGAGCAATGCTCGCATTATACTCTCAGCTGAGCTGCATAGTTGATTATGATACCATAACTCAAGTGGGAGGCAAAACACTCGTGAAGCTTTCCAATATGGAAAACATAGATTGTTCATATCCTATGTGAATTCGTAGGTAAATGGGATCTCACTGTAAACTATTTATCAACCCTTAAATTGATCAGCTATGTTACATCTACAGTTATCAGATACTGTCACAATGTATCGTAACAATACGCAATCTTTTGCCGTCTCTCAAGCCGTTTCTTTTACAGAATGGAGGAAAGTAATGGCTAACTAGACTTCTCTAAGTAAATATTACACACTTACGTGAGAGTCACTTCGAATCTGTGACCCAGTCATGGATTTGCTCATAATAGATCCTTTAATAACCTTAATTTGAAATAGTATTCCTCTATAAGCTACGGTATTTCTATTACAGTGTTTGCAGGTTTTTGTTCTCAAAGCGGATGTCAAATTTCAGAAATGGTAATTGGACTAGATTGGAAATTAATAGTCATGGCTTGATAAACATTGCATAAGAAATTAATACATTCACACCTCAAATATGAAGCAAGATCTTGTCGTCATTGGCATTTATTCATTATCTAGCTAACTCCATAGAAGAATGCATAATACATTGAGATGTGTACTACATTCTGATGATAACGGCAATATGAAGTTTAGCATTAAGAGATCATGAGCACATTGCCTCTGGAGTAAATTTCAAATCTAACAAATCGGAGTCGCAATTCAAAGTTCCAGCGACGTTATTTGTCATGATTTTAGGATTGAAAGTTTACACGAAACATTACACACCTTTGAAATATTAAATGTGAAGGTTTTGTTTTGTTATGAATTAAACCTGTAATATAGAGGATGAACCACTTCGTTTCAGTTTAATTGAGATTTTTTGTTAACTACTCTGGGCTGACAAATAATAAGTGACAACACCAAATGCAATCGTTATCCCTTATAAGACGCCATCATTATGGAATTTCCAAGAAAAGTTTCACTGAACTTTGAGACGGAAGGTCCACCATGGAACGTTTAGGTATCTAAATTGAGTAATTTTGCATAAGACATGAAACCAAAGTACCGAGAAAAGACCAACACATTTTAGAGGAAAACACTCAATCTCTGCAAAGACAGATCTGAAATGCTATTGCTCGACTGGCTCTATCAAGCACCACTTTGTAACGCACTTGAGAGCCCTAACACACAGTATGCATGTATGTTGAACTTGCTCCGCACCTTAAGTAGCCAACCATACTAATTGGAGGTGCCGGGGATGGACAACAAACTAAATACAAAAATAGAAAAATAATAATAAAAAGAAAGTGAATATAAAAACAATACACTAATGTAGACTGTAGCCTGGTTCTTAATCTGAGTGAGTGTACTGGCAATCTCTAATGTGAACTGTAGCCTGGCTATTAAGTTTGGTGAGTGTACTGGCAGTCTATAATGTAGACTGTAGCCTGGTTAATAAGCTGGTGAGCATGTTGGCAATCTATAATGTAGATTGTAGCAATGGTTATTAAACTGAGTGAGCGTACTGGTAGTCTATAATGCAGACTGTAGCCTGGTTCTTAACCTGAGTGAGCGCACTGGCAGTCTATAATGTAGACTTATTCTGGTTCTTTCAGTATTATTATTTTTATTTTATTTTTATTACTGAAAGAACCAGAATAAGTCTACATTATAGACTGCCAGTACACTCACCCAGCTTAATAACCATTGCTATAGTCTACATTCTTGACTGCCATTACACTCACCAAACTTAATAATCAGGCTACAGTCCACATTAGAGATTTCCAGTACACTCACGCCGATTAAAAACCAGGCTACAGTCTACATTATAGACTGCCAGTACACTTACCCAGCTTAATAACCAGGCTCCAGTCTACATTAGAGATTTCCAGTACACTCACTCCGATTAAGATCCAGGCTACAGTCTATATTAGTGTTAAAAAAAATCTATTTTTTATTCACTTTATTTGTATTATAATAATTTTTCTATCTACGTGACTTTACCGAAATAACCAAAGAATATGAATTCCTGCAGTTACGAAAGTTTTAAGTCAAAAAGCAGATCTAGATTTAAAAGTGCATAGCTCCAGTGGCTTCCTAATATCGGAAAGAACAGCATTCCAGACGGCCACAGAAGCACATCTGGAAGCGCGTGTTGTAGTGCCCATCTCTGTTATGACCCGAGTTCGTGTGATGGTTAATGCTCCTTGACGAGGTCAGCAAAGTATTGTGGTTCGTTCGTGGCCAGCGCTTTGTATGTAACGAGTGCGATTTAGATGACGTAGCACTGCGCCGCACACGTGACTCACCTTGTGTGCATACGGGGCAGCACTCGCCCTGGGGTACAATTGAGTTGGGGCAGTCAAGTTGCTCGCATGAGATCTGGTCGCACATTATGGTTCCCTGGTCACACAGGCAAATGCGGCAAGGCTCTGGCTTCCATATCGCCCGGTCTGTGTACTCTTGGCCGTCATATTCGCAGCTTCCTTCCGCTGTGATGGGACAGAGAGAGAAAAAAACAAAAGTGAAATGACACCACCATGAGAGAGACATGCATGACACTTGCGTGTGTGTGTGTTAACTTTATTGTCTCTGTACACAAGTGAACATGTTAGTATTTGTTTAGCATGAATGTGGCATTTAAATAATAATAAAATATATACTGCCAATAATTTTGTTCTGCCAGGAGTTGATCCAAATTTTGAAATTGTATGACAATTCACAAAATAATAACATGTTCGATTGATCCATCCTAGTTAAGGAGGCTTCTGATATGTAATACAATATCTAGCAAACGCACACTTGGTATCAATTACATTTTGAAAAACATTGAACATGTTTGTCAATGAGGTGAAACATTTCTTTGTTTATTCATAAAATATTCAAATGTATATATGCAATCTATATAAATTATCCTATATAATAACATAGCTAGAGAAACATCCTGCATTCAGAGATTTAGGTTAAATAATCTAAAATTTAAAGTGGTTTCGTAAGGCGTACTGTCCACGAAGAAGTGAACAAAGACAGATATGGGCTACTCATAAAATGGAATTAAATTACAATAAGATTTGCAAGAATATTCACGGATACTTCTTGGTAAACATTGCATCATATTCAAACAAGTATGCGATCTTGCAAAGTAAATGTATAAACATAGTTAACGTGATGGGTATTGCTAATCATAAACTGTATTACCATTCGTTTCTACATGAATTCAATAGTTAATAGCCATTACTAACGAAGAAATAAAAATCCATGAAACCTAGTGACACAACGGAGTGTCAGAGCTTTTGTGCATGTTCTATCACAGACACTTCATGAATAGGGAATTGTCAAACGGAACATTAAAACATTTACTGACAACATTTTGACAGCATGAGTCCTATTATATAATGAAAGCATAAGAAAACTATAATTTATTTAATAACTGTGGAAAGTATTGTTTCAAGTGTTGCCTACAATACAACCAACTGTTGACCTACGAGCAATCCCCAGTCATGATATCTTTCCAAAATGATTGTTATATCCCGTAATATTGTCATACTTCAAAACAAAAAATGAAATCTTGATTTGAAGCTTTCGTGACTGCAGGAATCCATACTCTTTGGTTCTTTCGGTAAAGTCACGTTTTACTACAGAAAGAGTTAGCTGGACAAAGTCACGGACTTCACAAAAGCTTTACTAGGCATGCAATAGCAGGAATACCATGTATAACATGCCACTTTTTTCAGTCGTATAATAAACGAATTGGTATTTTTAAAAAATCTCAACATAAAGAATCTAAACATTTTAACACGTAGGCTTTCGCGACCAATATCATCCATAATAGAGTTTTTTTTGGGTTAGATCACGTAAATATATAAACGTCGTACTCAGATTGTAAATGTTGTGGCTTGGTTCTCCAACACACCGGTGTGATGTACTAGTGTCGAATTGGCATGTTCTGTTTACGTGACAACCCTTACTAGTTGGCTGTGTCGGGTGGTGGCGGGTTTTAACGACACATTTATATATTTACGCAATTTAACTAAAAAAAACCTCTATTATGGAGGATCTAAACATGTTTGTGCATTGACATAGACCTGTCAATGTTATCAAGAGTCCTTTTTTTATTAATGAAACTACTTGGACTACCAAATGTCTGACAAATTTGCTAAAATCGTGTATATTTAATAACCTTTAAACATCACGTTTTTCTATATTTCTATTACTATCCCAATTAAATATAATTGAAGTATTAATTCCCATTGTGACGAAAACAATCAGTAGACATGTTTCAATTGCGAAAATATAAATTTCTACCCTGAGGAGTGTCCAATGCAATGTATTAAATGTTATCAAATGCTGTTTGGAAATGGGAATGCAGCACTAGACTTTAAATGTTAAGTGTAGAATTGTAAACGATAATGGAGCTTATGAACAAACTAATTCCCATTTCACTTTCCTTAGCTGTTTATTTTAGGTCACTCTAAGTAAAGACAAGTAACTGAACTTGGTAGCCCGAGGTTAGAGAGCCTGCTACACAATCATCACAAGTGCAGAGGTGGGGATGCTGTTTAAAAATATATGAGCAAATGTTTTTTTGTGCAAATCGCTAATTCAGATGTGATTTGAAACCTTAGAAACAATCATAAAAAACAAGCAGTGGGCTACACACATACCATGTAAAAACTGTTTTTAGAAAATGAGATATAATTTAATTGGGCTACGAAATCCAGAAAACAGCACAGTGTTTATAGAATATCCTATTATAATAAAGTCACGTATTCCAGTTATAGTACACCAATTAGAATACTGCCTGTGAAGGAAAATGTTGCTGAAAGTACGACTACATCTGTAACTGAAATGTATTTTGAAAATAAATCTTGAAAATTATTAATTTTAAAAGGCCAGTAAAAGATTTAAATAATTAGCAAATGCTGAGAAATTAATAGACATATGGCATTCGAGTTCAGCTGATAATTCAACTCAGTCAGTGCTCATTCCTATCGGCCACTCATGTGGGGCACACGTGCATTGAGCCCTTTCTTTAATTACAGAAGCTGTCAATTCTTCGCTCCGCTGTGCCTGGCAACGCCTCCCATTGCCTCCCATTGAGTGTGGCGGGCTCCGTAGGAGCGCTGCTGCTGCAATCCTGAGTGGAAGTGTCAGCGCAGCACCACGGACAGCGCCACGTATTGCGGACACGCGGCGCGAAGTTACCGCTGAGTTCTCTCACCCGCTAACCTGTAGCGCACGCGATAGGAGTGAAGTTAAAATAGCGTTTTGAAGCGTACTCTCTCTGTCTATAAAATCACGCTTTGTGTTTTTAAAACGCTCTGTCCCGTGCCTCAATAATACGTCTGTAACTTGAAAGCAGGGCGTTTGATCCTCTGCCACGCGTCCAGACCACGAGGCCAAAACCGCAAGCCACGTGGGGGGACGTCCTCCACCGCCTGCCTCCTCGTGTGCGCAGATCTCAGATTATAGAGTCTCTCTAATACGTGACATCCATCACGCGCAACAACCTGCCACATCTGCATCGCTCTACTGGATGGTGAGATCACTACCGTAGGGCCCTTGTAAAAGTAGCCTTGGTCTGAATGATAAACACAAAACCACACGTGCCTTTTGAATAATGGAATTAAAAATGTCCCCTCTTCGTGGATTAGAACGTGGTTATGAGACGAAGTTACATGGCACATGTTACGTATATCTGACTTTGCTTCGCCGGTAATAGATATGGGACCAACAACTTTAAAGTCAATTAAAGTGTCAACTGGCATTACGCTGGTGTAGGTAAAACATACAGTTTAGTACACAGCTAATTTAGACGATGCTACTACTAGCTTTAAACAGTCCAATAATGTACTTTGGATATAAGACGTCAATTGTTTGTTACAAACCAAAACGGTTGCATGAGGAATGAAAATTGGAACTCCGTTTCAAAGCTCTCACGGGTGCGTTGCACAATACCTGCTGCTTTCGTTTCCAAACAAAAACAAGCGTCACAACAACAAACCTCTCTTCGATGTTCACATCAAATATGCCCTGGTGACAATGTCGAGTTTACACTTCACGAGTTAACTTTGAATTCGATCGCGTCGTCTATCAAACATTATCTCGGGCTCAATGGGTGCTGCGACATTTATACAACCCACCGCATACCACTCCGCCTATAACGCACAATCTCTTCTGGGGTGTTGGGTTCAAACAACGTCACACACCTGCGTGGGAATTACGTCCTGGTGTGATACACAACTTCGCTCAATACTAGCAACGCAGTGTTTGCGTTGGTGGCGTGATGAGGCGTGGAGGGCACATCCATTCATTAATGGGGGGGGGGGGGGGGGGCACTTACGATTTTGCCGCTGGCTGCTGACTGTGATGAAGAGCGCTTGTAACGCTGCCAGGAGCAGCAGTATCCGGCCGTGCACAAAGATTGACATGTCTAAATGTTAGACATGCAAGTCCTTGTGCGGATGGGGGACGAAAAAAAAACGCAAGCGCGTTCAAACAACGACCGAGGGAATTGACGAGGCTGCACTATGGTGCAGTCATAAAGGGGATCAGACCTTCATGCACTGCAGCCGGTCCCCGAAAAACAATTATATGCTTTACCCAAGCCCTCTTCTTACTTTTACAATATATATGCGGAGCCCCGCCTCCCGTACAATCCACCCTCCACAGCTGATTGATCAATTCCGGGGCACCACGCCTTCGGCATGAAACCCGATAAGATTCCGCAGCGTCGGACGTTTATAAATGTACTCGCATGGACGAAGAGGCTCTACGATCGTCAGCCTATCAGGAGTGGGTGGGGAAATGAGGGGTAGTTAACAAGACAAACCCTCTGGTTGAGAATGAACACTTTTTTTAACGGTCGTCTAATTTACTCAACGTGCTTTGGTATGCACCATGCCTGGGATCCACGTCGTACGGTTACCACCTCATTCATTCATGAATGTCATCCATTGAAGACGCACCTGAACGGAGCACCAGGAGACGTTGGCTGCGACGTGGGAGAAAACAAGGTGTACATAAGCGTGGCCATAAAACGGCTACTTATTGTGTACACATTGTTCTTTCCGATACTCATAATATACGTAGATGTGTCAATAGTAATTGTATTGATAGAAACACGAGACATATTTTAGCCGACAGGTCACGTGGCGTATTTTTTACATGCAAGGTTGTCCTGGATAAATAACTTAACTATAAAAAATTAAGCTAAGAAGAACAAGAAGAAAAAGCCCTGTTGTAATCTTTTTTTATTCAGAGATCAATGTTACTACTTATGACATCGACAGGGAATTATCTACATGATTAAGCAAATGCAATTCATGAGCAAAGTGCAATTGCTTACATGTTACATTATCAATGTATGCAAACGTATGCCGTGTATTTCTTCTCAAATGAACGTAGGGTAGTACTGATTTTTATTGGAAGCCCTGAGTCAAGAGTAGAAATTCCACAATTATTTGGCAGGGTCAGATTTTAATTAGGATTTACAGTGATGACTTCCCACAAAGTGGTGCTGATTTTATTGACCCCAGATTCACGATGGGCTGATTTGACCTCTAACCAGGATTTGAACTCATAACCCTATGATTATATATAAACAAATATACTAAAGTATGGCTGATTTTATTTATTTGTATGCTTTCATCGTGCGTTCAGGTCAAAATGTCATCATAGCCATGCGGTTGATGCCAACACATCCCACCATCGCTTCCTTCCTTCTGCCAGATCTTTGACTGTTGCACAGTTGACGTCCACCCTCCAAATGTTGCTCTAGCAGTATCCTACCATCTGGCTTGAGGTTTTCACTTCATCGCCTGCACTCCTAATTCCTGCACCACCTCCCATTGCAATGCATCACCCATAACACGTGAAAGTAAAAGCACTCACTGGCAAAAAATACACAACGCTTTGCCTAATAGATCACATTTAGAGTTTTGCACTAAAACATTTTAAACTACACAATATTCTGAAGACACCCATTCCAACTATGAAAAGCCATAAGCACACCTTATGATGTATTTTACCGTCATCAGCAGGGCACCACTGCTTTCCTTTATGAAACCCCTCGCACATAGCCTCATAAATGAATGTGCATAGACATTTGTGGTTGTGGAGAAGGGAGATGGTGGAGTACGAAAGGGATTTAGAACAGATGAGCTCTTGGCTGGAAATCACATGGGCACACTCGCTGTGGCTCCCAGCAATGTGCATGGAACTCGATACAGTGCCAGCCCCTCTTAGACACTGTTGCTGCCTCGGTGAATGATTAACCTTCCCATTTGTATCTACATATCGTGGAGTTCTAGAGCGACAATAGTCCCATCCGAGTATCTGGACGTTTCGTTCAGTGGGACCATCGCTGTGATATTTGATCACGATCAAGATGTCATCATGACCAAGTTAATGCCACCACACCAACACTTTCCACCTTTTGCCAGATCTCACAGCTGATGCACAGCAGACACGTGATTTCCTCCGTGATCTGCCCTAACTGCATACCACAACAATCTGGTATGAGGTCTTCCCGTTATTTCTGACTCTTTAGAGACTTAAATTTCGATTTAAAGTTTTCGTGACTGCAGGGATTCATATTCTTGGTTCTTTCGGTAAAGTCACGTAGAAGGGAAATAATCAAATAATAATAAAAATAATAAAATGAAATTCTCACGACGTTTCGGCCACAATGCAAGCAGCCGTCCTCAGGTGAAGAAACAGAACAGAGCTGTCGGAAAGACGCTGTCTTTCCTAGACGCTGTCTTTCCAACAGCTCTGTTTCTGAGGACGGCTGCTTGCGTTGTGGCCGAAACGTCGTGAGAATTTCATTTTATTATTTTTATTATTATTTTATTATTTCCCTTCTTTAGAAACTGTTTCACTGCCTGCCTCAGTGAACGGCCATCCTTCATTCTGCACGCTTCCTTCGCTGTGCAATATTTTTTGTCTCTTCATATCTGGGACGCCTACCTTCCATGGCCATTTCCAGACTTCGGCATTGCTGATCCCATGTTGGCACAAAACACGGATGTTAGGAATTGAGTTTCATATATTGCAGTTTGCCAAATTTGTTGCTGATTATTGTTTGCATCTATTAGGAGTACCGGGTGAAGATCCGCACATACAAGGATGTGACATAAACACCCATCCCGAGTGGTCAGCAACTGCACCTCCGATTTGCAGGGTTGGCTACGCACGAGGTGAAAAATAAGTTCAACATACATTCTTTTATAATGCCTCATACTGGGAGTGGCGTATCCGGGGTGGGGGGGGGGGGGTGCAGTGGCGAGATGTTAACTACATAACCTAGTGCACAGGAGGTCGTGGATTCAATCTCGAGCCTAACGCCTGCTGTATATTAGAGTTTGCATGTCTCACTTCCCGTGGTCATGTGGATTTTTCTCCGGGTCCTCCAGTTTTCCCCTCCTCATTTAGAAACATGCGTATAGCATATTTGGCTGATATAAATTTCCACGCGATAAGCCACTACATTGGGCTATCATTTGTGGCCTAATCAGGTAAATAAAAATGATTAATTGTTATTCATTTGTTTGAGGGGCCCGCCATCACCCCTGTCCCCTGGATACTCCTAAAATTATATTAATTTCGGTTCTTTGAATGGCCACACCTTGGGATTTTAGTCGATCAGCTTCTATATATTGGACACCTCAAAGCCAGAGATTCTCTCCCTCACGGCGGCTGTGGGCCACGCAGAACTGCTCTCAAACGCAGCATGGGAGATGTGCGTCGTACACGTGTCATGGATGGAAAATTAAAGACTCGCCAAACTCAAACTGTGGTAAAGCCCAAACCATCAAACGCATCATCGACGAGTGCGCCATCCACGCACACCCTGGCGGTGTTGCTGAAATGGCATCTATACAAACTGTTGCTTCCCCCCCACCCTGCCCCTATGCCATATGAAATAGGAAGAGCCTCAAAGCCAGACGTGTGGATGTTTTGGGCACGTGATGATGCTCGCACAATCTCCCAACTCTTCCTCTAGATTGATGGATTACATTGTAGGCGTGCCGCCACATTTGTGCAGCAATCCAGTTCCTGTTGAATCTATTTTCATTATAAATGAACACCACAGCTTCACAGGTTACCACTTTGCTGGACATTGGCACTGTAATCAACATTCGTAAAACTTTAATCCAGCAATACAATTAAAATGAATACTGATGGTTGGTCATGATGGTGATAAGAGGGTAAAACATTAGCACCGATTCTGCCCTATTTTTATGACAACACAGTTCACACTTTGTAAAATTTCACCAATCAGAATTTTAGGAATCAATGACCTCCTGGCAGACGTAAGGAAACATTTGGGTGCCAAATGTGTACATGTCATGCAATTGAGCCTGAAACTGCAACCAAACATGTGGCATCCTTTCCATTCTTTAAGCTGGAAACTGAATGGTAGCTGCCAGCATTTTATATCGCAAGAAAACCCTACGTACGTTTTGAGTGCGTATATTTTGTTCACACAACAAATAATGCAACTGGAAGATGGGGGATACATCTAATTTACAAATAAATGAATGAGAAGATAAACTAGGTTAATCTTGTGTTGCTTTAGTTCACCACTTTTGTCCACTATTTTTCACGTAGGGTCGACCTTCCTGGTCCCTTTTTTGTTCCGGGCCCTCTCCACATCCACTCAGCAGTTCATATTCTGGTTCATGTATGTATGTTGAACTTACTTCGCACAATACGTAGCCAACCGTACTAATCAGAGGTGCGGGGGAAAGACAACAAACTGAACACAAAAAGCAGTTCTAAAGAAATTACTTTTTATTCTAGATTGAAAAGTGCATAGCTCCCATCCCTATCTTTGTAGGCCGGCCTCTGGAACCTTCAACTGCCATGATGGTTCCAATTTCATCACATTTTTTTCTCATGTGTGTTTTGTCCTTTTCATTCCAATCGACGTTTACATGAACATTCTCAACAAGAAGATGGCATCTATTGTCAACCTTCCTGGAATTGGTCCTCACTGATTTGCACATCTGCTGTCAATCTTTTTTGAATCACTTTTCCCAAAGCATTAAGGTATGAATTGTCAGCTTGATACCACGATAGCGTGCACATTCTTGGATGTCTCTTTTCCCCTTAAATAGAGGTGTGCTCTATACAGACATCTGGCAATCCTTTATCTGTCATGGTATTGTTGATGAGCCTAATAAGTGTAAGTACACCTTGATGGAGTATTAGTAGCTACCGATAAAAGTATGTCAATGTCGTATTATATTCCTTGTTGATATAATTAAATACATATGAGTCAGTCAAAAATATAATGCGTACCATTCTACTGGCAATAAAACATTATATAACTGCACGAATACTTCAGCAATTTTGAAATTATTTCTAGTTTGTATCAGGCATTATATGTGTACATTTTTACAATCTCCTTACTATGGATGAAAGTGAATACTAAACTAGGCCTTTTAAATTACCGTAACAAATTGAGAAAATAAATAATATTTAAACTTTGGACCCTAGAACAATGACCTATCATTATAAAAGCAATGGCACAGGCCTGCGTCTCTGAGCAGGGCTGAACAAGATCTTCCCTAGCGCTAAAATTGACGCAAACTCTGTGGAAGACCCTGGCACAACGAAGTCAAGTAAGCGGATGACCTGCTTCTACTGTGCAAGTTTTCATGAATGTGCCTCATAGCTCTCCGATGTCCTTTTGGATTGTACTGTGCTGTACAACTAGAGGATACATCAGATAACTGATGACCAATATGTTCATTTTTTGACAGCAACTTAATCCTCTCCATTAATCTGAGTGGCTAATCAATAAATAGGGGTAACTTTACAATGGCACGTGACTATTCACCTCTTTGATACCCAACTCTCATCAAGAGTATACAAAAACTAAACTGGTCATATTCACGTGAACATTTTCTCTATTTTCTTGACTTTGATTAGTTATATCATTGAAAACACACAATTCTCAGATCTACAGAGACATTCAATGTATATAATGAGAATAAACTCAAGCCACAATTAAAAGTATTGATACGTACGTGGGGTAATGTTATGCGTAATTCAACTAACGAATCTGATTGAACTTTTCATATCTTCGCATGAAAATAAACTTACACTCCTTCTAGATTTGAAGCTTTCGTGACTGCAAGGATTCATACTCTTAGGTTTTTTTTGGTAAAGTCACGTAGGTAAAACATTTAAATTAATAAAAGTAATTTGTTTTATATTACTTTTATTAATTTAAAATTTTTACCTACTTACAATCCTGCCCCATCCACTTTTTAAATTTCACACCATTTTTGAAACAACATAAACTCTGTATTCAAACTAACACAGTTTAAGTTTATTAATTGAATTTTTAAAATGATGCTACTTTCAACATTTACAAAAAAGATTAACTTCATATTCCAGGAGTACTGGTGCCAAAATTCAGCTTTAGCCACAAACTGGGCGAGTTTGGCCAGATGTCGCATGCAGAATGCATTAGCTTCTCTTCCCGAATCTTCTGCGGCTCCTATAGCCAAACCACAATAGTCCAAATGGCACAGCATGTTGCACGACACTCCCTCCCAGCATCCCAGCCCCTTCGTGAAGTACCAAAGTTTAACCCTTGCTCGCGCAATCCCCTGAATGGAAGCAATGAAAGTGATTCAAGGTCAGGAGTGTTGTACATAAAAAAAAAACATTTCCCTGTAAACAGTTGTCAACATTGCACTTTTTACTTTTTTTGTGAGACCTGAACCAAAATCTTCGCCAATTAAAATTGGGGATGTACTCATTTTCCTGTGTTTTGATTCACTTTATTTTTTATTATTATTTTTCAATCTACGTGACTTTACCGAAAAAAACAAAGAATATGAATTCCTGCAGTTACGAAAGTTTTAAGTCAAAATTTGATAAAGGTATCAGAAAATTACATTTACCTGGCTATGGACTGAACAAGTACTACATTGTTTTGAATGTTCAGCAATGCTCAAAACATTTACCCGCTTATAATGTAGAACTGACTTTCATGAAACTGTATGCTTTGATATTACTACTTATATAATCACACACAAACCTAGAAAAAAACGTATGGGATCAATTTAATATCTCCACCAGTATCATCATGAAGCATACCAAATGTTGATTGCAGATTTTAGATCTGGAACATATGTCTTAATGAACTATTAATTATTTTAATTGGGCAATATATTTCAATCTCAATCATATTTCCTGTGACCAAATAACTCAGAATTGTACTGATCTTGTCAGCTTGGAGAAGCTAAGCAAGGTTTTGAGCCTGGATAACGGTGGAAGGGGTAATCACCATTCACAACAGTTTGTTCTAGGCTAGACGCTATGTGGTGGTCAACTAGGGCAGTGCAGAACAATCCATTGTATTATACTTCTATGCTTCCACATAAATGTTCCTTACTTTCATCAGCCCACATTGATTAGTATGCTGAAGCATGGCATGTGGGGTGGCCCTCATCCAGCAGTGGTTTGAAACAGAGCTTTACATCCCCATTATTAATTTTAAAAATTGCACTCAACAACATAGAATTACCAACATTATAAAATAGTGTATAAAATAGAGTGTAAAAATAATGTTCCCATCTTGAAAACATGAAGATACATTATGACGTAAATAGCTACAATATTTGCAATTAGTTTGAATGCAGTAACGCTATGGTAACATTGCTTGGATCATATATTAATAATTTTCTTTGGTTATAAAAACATTTTTCAGTTATTCTAGACCGTCTTTTTCATGAGAGTGCTGCACTGGGATGTTTTCCAATTTTCATTAATGAGTGCTTGGCATGTGGGAGGAAACTGGAGTACTCAGGAACAAAGCCATGCCTACAAGGGGATAACAGCTACATTTGCACACAGGTGGATTAAAATCCACACGATGTACTAAATCTTCTGGCCACCACAGAGCCTAGTGGGTTTGGAATTTCCAACCAGAGCCGTCCGTAGAGTGCAGTGAATCGGGGAGACTGTCCCGGGCCCCACACTTTAGGGGGCCCCGCCCTTCGCCTTTAGATGTCGTACTTACGGTTTAGTTTGAAGACGTCGGGGGCCCACATGGTGTGATTTGCCCCGTGCCTCACACCCCACTATGGACGGCCCTGGTTCCAACAATGTATGGGATTCACCAACCATTGCCTACAACGGGCTGTATTACACAAATGCACCGCCATGCCCGGTTATTTAAATATTACAAACATAAATATTTTTCATCGTGTATTTTTTCCCCCAACAACGGCTCAAACAACAGTTTTTTTTCTTGAGTTACTATGCAAGCCATCTTTGGGGAAAGTATTATTTAATCGGGTGTGGCAAGCTAAATAAAATGTTAGCAGTGAGCTGTTGTGAGTGAATGTTAACAATTATATATTGTCCTATTATATTACTAATAGCTTACCTTTTCATATAGGTAATATTCATACCAAAGACGTTCTGTGGAAAAAGGAAAAGTTCTACCAAATGTTTTTTTTAAAATAATCTATCTGTTTGTACCATGTAGTCTCTGTGTGTAGGCCTAGTATTCTCGTTAATGTCATCTCAATGATATCGGTACACTCAGGTGGCACTGTGGTTAGACTGCTTGATTTACAGTAAAAAGGACATTAATTAAAATTCGGGGCAGGGGTTCAATCAGACCATCATCCCTCTGGGGTCAATAAATAAGCACACGTTTGCGGGGGAGCATAACGCTGTTCCCCTATGGAAAAGATCGTCCTATGCAGTTGATTGACGCCTTTCAGGGCGCCTAACACATGAACCCATGTGTGTACATGAATTCATAAAGTATATATATAAAACAATACGTTTCACGTGGATATGTGCATACTGTGTAATATCCTGGGTTTTTTTTAAATGTGTAATGAAGATATTTGCAAAGACAAATACTAAAACAACCAGCAGCATAGGCCAGCCTGAGACATGGAGTACAGTGCAGGGCCATCTGTTGAAGGGTTGCGATCAAAGGCTGCATTTTATCACAGATGATTTTAATAATTTGTGGAGGGGAAAATACTTGTGGCTACCTCTGTATTGATTAAAATTCTCCTCCACGCCCCAGGGGCAGGACTTGCCAAAGTAAGCCAAACTTGTGAGTGTATGTTTTATTCATACAAAATCCAGGAAAAATACTCCAGCATACATTATTTAATGACGATAAGTTAAATTAATATCAAGGATACACACTTTAATACCTCAACACATTAATGTTTATGAAGTTAATACATTTCCGTGCCCTACTCTGACTTTTATTTCAAGATATAACTTGTTTTTTGTCTATCAAGTCATTTAAACATTTTTTTAAATACTCATTAAACAATAACCGTGTAAGAGGTAAAATACCAAATGTTTTTGCTTGATAAATCATTGTTCTTCATTGTCTTCACCGTTCTAATGAACATGGCGTTTGGGATGTGCCCCCAATTTTCGGATTCATCTGAAACTTTTTCCCGCACGTCCGATGAGCACGGTTGGCTACGTACAGTGCAAAAGAAGTTCAACATATTTATAATGAACCAAAAAATATAGTTTGGGATTATTTCTAAAACATCAGTGATGTTACTAGTGCCATTACTTCCATGGTTTTGCAACCCCAAAAAGTAGCTGCGTAGATATGTAAAGCTTAAATAATTGAACATCCTACTTTGTTCTTTTAAATAATTGGCAAATTGAATATTTGTTGACAAACAATCCCCTTTTTAAATGGAGAGAAACCCCGTGACATAAAACATTAGCAAGTCTTAATTATAAAAAGGTGTCAAATATGAATTCATCTTCTATAAAGATACTCACACCATTTACAGGTACAATTGACAATGTTCATGATTTTGCCAAGTTATTCAGTTCATGAATAGAGGAACCAAAATATGTTTTCAAATATGATGGCATCATACAAATTGCACAAAACCTCATGATAAAATCTATCTGAATATTCTGCTCACATTATTATCGTATTTTGACATGTACCATATATTTAATATAAAACAAAGTCATGACATTAAATAATTGTCAGTTCTTTCTCAAGCCTCTTTGATGAAAGCTTCATCACATCCTGTCATTTGTAGTGGGATATGTTTGACCCTACTTCACCACTCTGGTCAGTGCTGGTTGGCGCAGTGGGTACTGAAGTTTTGGTTCAGATGTCACTCACCACTGATGCTAGCCACGGCTGTTAATATCGCAATATAAGTTAATATCGCAATATGTTAACCACTGCACCACCACTCTTTATTAAGATAACACCAATTAGATACCACCAGTGACAATTATAAATTCAACACTAAGTGGCCACAATATATAGTTTCGTAATAAAAAAAACATTTATATAGACACAGTCCTTAAACAGAATAACACTGATGAATTCATCATCAATAAAACTCTATTGTAACCTCAAATGACAGCTGTAAGACAAGTGCTAAATTTTGTTAACACATTACCTGACGTGAATTCCTACACATATGGCAACCAAAGCCAAAATGTATACTCTTATATAAGCGCGCAACTTTATCTGTGATGAACGCTGCACTTTCCGTTTTCATGCAGGGGGCGCTGCAAATCTACACGCCCCCTGCATGAACCACGCAAGCGCAGGGACAGACGTTCGATTACGTTGAAATCGATCTGCAGACGGCGGTCTTCTCGCACGGCCAGTTCTATGTCGCCTTATCTCGATCCTGCAATCCCAAACAGGTGAAAGTCCGCATCGAACCGAACCCCCAGCAAGGACATCTACTTAACGACGAGAGAAAATTCACACGAAATTTCGTTTTCGATTAAGTCTTCCAGATGTAAAATGATATCAGCTTTTAATGAAGAAATACAATTATCTAATTCAAAACATAATACAATTCAAAGATGTTTCGTTTTAAAACATCAAAATGGAGCATCGGGTGCTTGCGTGAATGCGTCGTTCGTGTGCAATATTTTTTGTGACTTTCCTGGCCGTAAATGGTTGTGAGGGGGCACAAACAGGCGCCCCGAACAACCGCTAGTATGATTATAAATAAAGATTGCACTTTTAGTTTGAATAAACGTACAATTACAATACCCTTTACTGTATTAACAAGTGTAATGACCAGTGAGAGTCAGGATGTTTTCTTTCAATGGATATCTCAGTGATTTCGATTTAAAGCTTTCGTGACTGCAGGGATTCATCTTCTTGGTTCTTTCGGTTAAGTCCCGAGACTTTACCGAAAGAACCAAGAAGATGATCTCAGTGATTGTTGATGGATACAATCATTTGTTATTTGGTTGGTGCGGAGTTGTGGTGCAGTGATTTGATTAGTACACTGTGTTTTGAACCCAGTGGAGTTTGATGTAGGCCACAGTTACCATACGTGGTAAGTGATATATGAACATGTCATGATCCTCTCATTCAACCTGTACTGACCAGCATGGGGAAGTAGGGTTGACTAAATCGACAGTTGTATGGGGGGGGCCCTTCGTCAGGCAGATAATTAATAAAGGGTTTTGAGTTCAGTAGGAGTATATTTTTTAAGTCGACATTGGGCTATTACATTAGTAATGGCCCACTCTTGAGAATTCTGTCATAGGGTCTCTTAAGTGTATTACACAGTGCGGTATACGGCGTACCATTGCTCTTTGGAAATGCACTTCAAACATTGGCGGCCATATTTTAAAGCGCGTGACGATCCAGCCACCAAAGTTGGAAGTTAATATTTTACATAATCTGGAGCCTATTCTCCATTTTTTTTTACATTAAATGAAATATTGCTTTTAAGTCATGGGACCTCGTTTGCCAGTACCAAAATATAAGAATAGGTTTAAAATAAAGCTGTTTCTGGTGTGGACCAATCAGTTTCAAGGACAATGCGTATATTATCAGAGTATGTTTTTTGTTTGCATTCTGACCACAAGTATTGTGCTGAATGCAGACATGATTCCTCGTCAAAAGATTTCAGTTTTGTTGCCAGAAAAGAAAAACGGGGAAAAAACCTATTCTTATGTTGCTTTTAAGGTTAAGTGGACAGAGCAGTATCGACCTTGAGAATACAGTTGAGTTTTTTTTCTCTGCCATGTGTGTCGCAGGCGCTGGGCAAGCCAAAGGAAGTGCCAAGGAAGCTTGCACGTGGCAGGCATCGTCCACTGTGCTCATCAAAGACCGGATGTGGGCGGCACGAAAGCCAAGCCAAACGCAGCTTTTAAAGCATTTGCCAGAATGGTTGCAGGCTGCCCATGTCTGTGAACAATATGCCACAGCAGTATTCAGGCCCCACCAACTCTATGATTTTGCAATTTCGTCGTTCTAAATTACTTTGTCGTGATAGTCTATTGTTTACGGTAGATAGTGAAAGATAAATGATCAAATGTACACGATTGTATGGGTGGTGGTTGGGTAGCACAAACTACTTGAAATCAATGTCAAATTGATGCGCCAGTGTTCAGGTTTCAGGGTTAAGGCCCAATGGCAATTGAAACATATCTTACTTCCTTATTATTCATTGCTATCTACAGCTATTTTAATAATTACACTGAAATGTGGTCAATGGCATTTGTAAAAGCTAAGAATCCCTACCTGGTCAGCCTGTAAGAGTTATGTGGTAATGAACCAGAATCAGAAACTTTATTCATTCTGGAGAAATCCGATGAGCTATGAGGCTCTTTTTTCCACAGATGTCCAGTAAGGGTGAGTCAGAAAGTCACAGTAGCATGGAATTACATTTCCGCACTAGCCCAGAAATAACTTTACTTTGTACTTTTAAATAAAAGTTTAAAGCAATTACTACGAATAATACATTGATAAAACAAAACACACCTTTTGAAAATGTAATCACATGACAAATATATTTTCTGAAATATATCCACAATAGATTTATTTTGACACATACATTACAATATATAGACTATTTTTGATAGGCAGGGACATGATATCAGTACCTGGCCACATTAAAAGCATGACTCATTGCTATCAATGCAGATAATGAAAGCCCACTAAAACAAAGGGGGTCTGTGTTCATTATCTGGAATTGATTTACTCTGCATTGTATTTCAAATTTTTTGAAAATGAAGAAATTGTCCTCGTGTTTTAAAAGTTCATTAGCTCGCACAACATTTATGGTAACAAAATTTTTTTCATTTTGAACATAATCAGACTTATCTCACCTGCACTAACTAACCGTTATTTCCAACATTCAGTGGGACTAGGCTATAAAGAAAGCTGTCTCTGGTGTGGACCAATCAGTTTCAAAGACAATGCATAAATTATCAGAGTATTGTTTTTTGTTTGCATTTGACTGCAAGTATTGTGGTTAATGTAAGCATGATTCCTTGCAAAAGGTGTCAGTTTTGTTGCCAGAAAAAAGGGGAAAAACCCTATTAGTATATTCAGTGGGATGGTAAAATTAAGTAAACACACCTGTACAAAGGTGCAGTGTGAAGCTGTTACACAGCAAACACAGAGGGGTAAGAGTCAAATAAACACCAGCACTCGTAAACAAATGACCATATGTTAAAGTGTTAACCACCACTATTATTTGGTTCTTTCGGTTAAGTCACGTCTAAAGATAAAATAATAAATTAAATAATAGAATACGACGTTTCGATTGCAACACAAGCAATCCAAACGTCGTATTCTATTATTTAATTTAATTTATTATTTTATCTTTAGATGTGACTTAACCGAAAGAACCAAATAATAAGTCTTGCAGTCACGAAAGTTCTAAAATTAAGATTGTTAACCACAACTATGCCATATACCATATTGAACATTAATACAACTTGATATATGCTGACATACAAATTTAAAGTAAAAGTGAGCAATTTCCACTATAATGTAAACCACAAGGATTACTTTATATCTGCAACACACAGAAACTCATCAGAAGCTGATATAACGCTTAACAAAACCATCTTAACACTGAAGTTAAACAGCCAACAAATGGATCTAGAAATGCTATATAATAAACACCTCTTAACACATTGTGTATAATGTTAAACTAAGTACTAAGTATGATAGGATTGACATAAAATACAATAGCTTTACTGTGGATCAGTATTCCATTGGGGATCTATACATTTGGCTGCCTTCAGGAAGTCTACTGGGACAGAATGTGCTAGCACAACGGTGTTAATTAAGAGATATAAAGTGTCATCCTCAGAGCTGAGGGTCAATTTCCATGACAGATGCTTTCCACTTTTTTACGATCTTCATCGTCTCGAATGAAGAATCCCGTCCAAATGCTCATATCCTCCCAGCAAATTTTCTAATTTCTTTATCTTCTGCAGATTTGTATGCTTCATATCGCCAGCTCACCTTCATAGATTGTTCCACATATTCCATCTTCCTTCTTCAACATACTTCTTAGTAAGTCAGCACATCTTCATATTCTCATCGTGCCAACTGTAATATTTCAATTCTAACTGTGCCAGGTTTGATTTAAAACTGCAATGTTGCTGTTGCTCACCCATCCTCGTGCGTATTTTGTAGGCTAAAGTAGACACCTCTAACAGAGAAAAAAAATGTAAGCTCTTCACGAACACTTTCCAGTGCACCCTTGACGACACACAAACCGGATTTTTTTTAAAGCTATACTGATAAATATTCTATGGGTCTTTCGGTAAAGCCACGTAGATAGAAAAATAATAAAAATATCACGAAGTTTCGATCGTGGTCAGAGACGATTGCTCTCACCTGAAGACGATTGCTTGTGTTGCGATTGAAACGTGGTGATTTTTTTTTTATATCTACGTGGCTTTACCGAAAGACCCATAGAATATTTATTCCTGCAGTCACGAAAGCTTTAAGTCAAGACTATGCTGGTAAACACGGTTGAATATTTGCATGGAGTGTGTGTTTGTCCCGTGATTCCTCAGTGACCAGTCACATGAATAATAACTGTGTTGCCGCTTTTAGATACAAACTCATTGGAAATTATAAACAAAGAGGCCATAGACACTTGGCCACATGAGGTCGAAGATGATCTGTACAAAAAGTTAAAATGCTTTTTTTTTCTTCTTCGTTCTTTCGGTAAAGTCACGTAGAAGGGAAATAATAAAAATATATATATAATAAAATAATTCTCACGACGTTTCGGCCACAACGCAAGCAGCCGTCCTCAGGTGAAGAACAGGTCTATCGAGAAAACAGAGTCTGAAGACTATTCTTCACCTGAGGACGGCTGCTTGCGTTGTGGCCGAAACGTCGTGAGAATTATTTGATTGTTTTATTTTTATTATTGTATTATTTCCATTCTGCGTGACTTTACCGAAAGAACTAAGAAGATGAATCCCTGCAGTCACGAAAGCTTTAAATCGAAATTTAAAATGCTTTGTACCATAACTACTCTAACAGAACACGTTTTGGAGACTCTCAATATAGTGTGGTACTTGAATGAATAATACACAGTGTCTCTTTATGTCCAGACGAAAGGTTTTTTTTTTAATGCCTGGATGTTTCTCTCAACAAATATTGACTTGTTACATTGTATTAAACTCATTCTTCTATTTTTCAGTTTTAAGTTTCATTTATTAGGTACAGCCCTGTGAGCCATGTGGCTCTTGACTCGGGTATAACCGTAACAAACAAAACATGAACAAAAACATGAACAAATCAACTCTCAACCTTACAAATGTTAAGCCCACGTAGATGGCTGGGCGTTTTCACACGCCCTTTTCTTCAAGCAGAAAGTGACAACACGTTTAAGAGTTAGTATGCATTGCAGTATCAAACCTGGCACGCTGGCCCATTTCCCAAAGTCGATTCCATTGAATGCTGTTGAATTTCGCACTTCCCTGTCAATCCGCAAGTCAATGATCTCACTTGTTGATCTATTATTACTTTCTAAGACTGGCCTCCAGCCACCTGAGCACTTCCATACTCAAAATAACGAACAGACCACTTTTAGCCTCGACATTTAAGTGCACACTTAACAATCCACCAAGCAAAGTTCTACCATTGATCAGATTCACTTTTCTCGCTGAACTTACCAACCTTATATTCTCTCTGGATTCCCTAACCTTCCTTGATTATCTTCCACCTGTTTTGCCCAAGTTTCCCCATGCGAGTGCTCCAAGCTCGCCATCAAGTGCCATCCTCTTCCCTGAGGGTTGGTGGCGTCCAGCACCACCCTCCACTTATCTCTGTCCTCCGCCGGTCTCGCGCTGTGAATCTGCGTCTTCTGTCATATGTCCAATTGCCTTCTTGGTCCATCTCGGAATTTCTGAACAGATGTTCAACCTCGGATGAGATGTCCATAAAATTATAGTTTGTGTCTTCGTACACAACCAAAGTATATGCTGGTATAATGACTATAATATGTCAGGATTATATCTGACTCTAATTTGGCCCTTGGGGTTAGAAATGATCAAGTGCTAACCTCACCCTTTAGGGTCAACTTTTTGGGGTTGATTTCAAGGTGAGATATCAGCAATATTAATGGGCAAGGGTACTTTACATATTTTGTTGTACATCACTAAACTTACATTAGCAATGACTTTATACATTTAAAATGCAATGAGGAGCTGTACATTTTCAGGAAAGATGGAATTAGTGCAAAGTGTGTCGATTTTATTTTTTATTTCAGGGCAAAAGTCATGCACGTAGAAATTCTTGGGTGGCTGTAACCAGGATAACTTTGTGTGACTGAGCTCATGTGGCCAAAGACTGAAGGAATAACCCTAACTGCTGAGAAGGGCAGGTGAACATTTTCTGTGATTACTTTTGTCATTCATCCCTAGAGAGAGAAAAGATGACAGAAATCGGTCAATGAACACTTGCGTATCATTTTATTTACTTCTTATCTATGCATTGTTGTTGTTGTGAAAGCTAGATGTATGGCTCATCAACATACCCAGTGATGTCTCAGAAGGGTGAGGCATTGGGAATCCATGCTCATCCACTTTGATCCTGTTCAACACACAGACCAGTTCCAATTAGAGTCGTATAACTTGGAACCTTATGAAATGAGTTGCACAATAAGAACATAGGATTATAAACCTCCAAATCTCCATTCACGAACATCACGGAAGCTCAGCACTAATATCATATAATTTAAAATGAGGCTGCCTTAGTACTTTGTTTGCGTGTTATCATTTATAATGCATCGTGTGATATTGACAACTACGTATATTCTACACAGTTGAAAGATGTATTTAAAAAAAAGCTAAGAATGAAAATACTTGTATTTCCAAAGCTTTTAAATTACTTTCTTTGGCACGATTGCAATTAATGCAAGGAGCATTGTGATGGTAACAACTGAAGCAAGTGTATTATTGTAACAAGTCAACTTTCTTTCAGTCGCCAAATTAATAAAGCACTTTCAAGAACTTTATTAACAGCCTCTGTGTGAGCAATCATTTTCCTCTCCAGTAATGATTCATGAATTAAAGCATTCCTTTCCTATAAAGCTCACCAGGGTGAAAATTATTGCGATTTTGTTCAGCTGGAAGGCTACAAAAATTGGCCAATTTGGTCCAAGGATATAATGAGCAAATGTGTATTGAGATTTTGACAGACACTTAACATTATAATAGAGACTTGAGGGTTATTTTTGTGAATTCCTAAGTACGGTACCATGTTCTAACAAGGAATCACAGAAAGGGGCATCCCATCAGGGTTTAACATGTATTAATGCAGCTGAAGATACATTTATAGACAACACAAAAATTGTTACTAATTTTGTTAAATGTAAGCATGTGGAGGGACGGCACAGTAAATATGAAACAAATTTCAAACAAATGTCAATCTTGACTTAAAGCTTTCGTGACTGCAGGGGTCTTTCGGTAAAGTCACGTAGAACAACATTTTGTTTTGTTCTACGTGACTTTACAAATATCAATGTTAAGAATTTGAATGGAGGGGATAGGGTTGATAGTTGTTCAACATTTCTATGCCATTTTCATTCGTGATGGTTAACTAAAGGCACAAACTCTGAGATGAGTGTGAAATCTCATGTGCAGTACCTGTGTGAAGGTTGGAGAACTGGAGCCCATGATCTGGCAAACAGAATTGAGATATAAACACTGGGCCGTTGGCTGTCTCTGAAAGGCTGCCTGTGTTGTCATCAGCGGCTGTAGAGGTTGTACCGACTGGAGAGTCGTGCTCTGCTTTCACCGAACGAGGGCTGAGGCTTTCAGCCTCTGATTCGTCACTTTCGGGCTGTAAGTCTGTTGCACTGAAGAGAGGTGAAAAGGGCTCCATATCGAAGATGTCCGTCACTCCAGAGTCTGGAGATTTACTGCCAGTCTGGATAAGGAAATAGAGACACAGAAAGTAAGTGCACGACTTAGCTTGAGTGCAATGCACCCGTTGACCATCAGTAGACATAAAACGTTCAAATTGAACCACGTATGTGTGTGTTAAACTTCTTTCGCACCGTACAGAGCCAACCGCACTAATTGGAGGTGTGGGGTAAGAACAACGAACTAAACACACAACGCGGTTTGCACAAAGCTATTTATATTTGACACATTTTCAAAAACATACAAATATATATTTAATCATTAATATTATAGAAGCCAAAACAAAACAAATGGCACGCAATTCAATGACTGATAAATGTCAAACTGACATGATATTGATCAAATACTGTTATAAAGCAAAATACAAATGTCTTCTTCTTGGTTCTTTCGGTAAAGTCACGTAGAAGGGAAAGTAATAAAATAATAAAAATAAAACATAATAAAAGTAGGTCCGCCTCGACGGACCTGGTTTTCACCTGAGGACGGCTGCTTGCGTTGTGGCCAAAACGTCGTGAGAATAATTTTATTGTTTTATTTTTATTATTTTATTACTTCCCTTCTACGTGACTTTACCGAAAGAACCAAGAAGATGAATCCCTGCAGTCACGAAAGCTTTAAATACAAATGTTTTGTTTTGGAATGTCCTTGTAAAATAAGTAATCGTCAGTACTATGGTGTCTACTACCTTTTGAGGGTGCCAGGGTGGCGAGATGTTCACTACCTCGCCTCGTATACAGGAGGTCATGGGTTTGATCCCGACTGCGACGCCTGCATATTTTGAGTTTGCATGTTCTCCCCATGCTCGTGTGGATTTTTCTCTGTGTCCTCCGGTTTTCCCTCCACATGAAGAAACGTGCGTTTAGATGATTTTTCTGCTATACATTTCCACGTGAAAAAAAAAGTTTTGTTATCATTTTTGGCCAAGTCGCTTTTGAAAAAGAGCTATATAACTCAGTGGGCTTTATCTAGTAAAATAAAAATACCGTATTTTCTCGCATAAAACCCGCGGGGTATACCACTTTTTACAAACAAAACAAGACACTAAAAATATTTTACACGTGTGACATGTCATAACTCGTTTAATTTTTTCATGGTAGGACTATCCACTATGCAACACTTACCTTTGACTAAAGCACTGCTGAATAAACCACTCACACTAAAATTGCACATGTTATCACGTTTTAAATGAATTGTTTGTACAATTAAACGACAATGTTTGAAGTGCGCGGGAGAGCTGGGGAGAGCGAGAGGTAGGGTGCGAGGCAACGGAGTTGCCGTAGTGCCGCTATTATCTGCGCAGTGCGCAATCTACCAGTGCTAAAACTGTACTTACTTATCTACCAGCTATGTGTTGCTTATTTATTGGATATTTACTTTTGTTACTTATTTACTGTTTTAAGTTCACTCGTTTCCAGTTAGTTTGTTTTCTTTGTGCACGTTATAATGTTAATGTTAACAATGGATAGTGGAATGTATTACAAATGTAAACTTCTTATTAACATGATGGAATTAAGCTGCGGTAACGACGTTAAATATATGAATGCATGCGGGGTATAAGGAGGTTTGGGCTATCTGAAATTTGTTTTACACAAAACGCTATTTTTGCGAGGTATATGCGTCTGCGGGTTATATGTGTATGCGGGCTATATGCGGGAAAATACGGGAGTAAATAGCAAACAGTTCTATAACGTTTGTTGATTGATGGTCACGATGTCAGTCCCACACGGGAGGTCAAACACCATGGTATTCAGTGCGACTAATCATTATCCTTTGAGGCACACATATCTAAAGTGATTAAAATGTCCCTTTTTCACCTTAGAAATATTGCCAAAATGTATCGCTTTCTGTCACCTGCTGACTTGGAGAGACTGGCCCATGCTTTTGTGTTATCCCGACTCGACCACTGCAACGCCTGACTGGTTGGGATACCGAGCAAAGTCCTGGACAGACACCAGCTTGTTCAGAATGCATTGCACAATGGAATCCCAGGATGGAATGTGCATTATACATTTGAATTGTTATTATTATAACGTCGCTCTATTCAAGCTCAAATGAAGGCTACATTAGGCCTGGGATGCAATGTCAAAGCTGTAGCTCTAGATTTCGATTTAAAGCTTTCGTGACTGCAGGGATTCATATTCTTGGTTCTTTCGGTAAAGTCACGTAGAAGGGAAATAATAAAATAATAAAAATAAAACAATTAAATTATCACGACGTTTCGATTGCAACGCAAGCAATCATCATCAGGTGTGAAAACCACAGCAAGAAAATTTGAAAAAAGTGGCGATTTCTTGTGTCCTAGAGCAAGCCATGGTTGTTCCTGACTCCACCTCTACAAGCTCTCATCACTGCCTTGTATAGTTCACGAGGTGCATTCTCTCTGTGTGTTCCACCCGTTGAGTGCTGTCTAGAGCGCCTACAGGTGGAACGAAGAGGGTCGAGAGCTCCGTGTTTAGCAGGGTGAGGCAAGGCTGCAGCAGCAGGGAGTTTGGCCGCTTGGTTTCCACACTTCTCTCCAGCCCACTCTGCATGTGACACACACACACCATCATTGCAGTACACAAATAAATAGCTGCATTCATCAGCATTATAAATTGTCGTTCATGTCAAAGAACCACTGAATTATATCGATGCAATAATCTCGCTGGTTTAATAGCTGACGAAAGCCCTCAATAACATTAATTCAAGGAAATAATGGAGCCATTTATACGTGCTAAATATTTATTTATTTTGGTACGTCTCATTAAGGTTACTGGTATTCATATTCTTAGGTTTTTTCAGGTAAAGTCACGTAGGTAAAAAAATTAATTAATAAAAGTAAAATAAAAATAAAAATCACGACGTTTCGGAGGCAACACAAGCTTCCGTCTTCAGGTGTGACTTTACCGAAAAAACCTAAGAATATGAATCCTTCCAGTCACGAAAGCTTCAAATCTAGAATTAAGGTTACTGGTTTGTAATAAAACACAAAACACACGTTTTAAACGAGATGCAAAAATTATTGTTATAATGAAACTGCATACCTGTGTACTCTCAAACATGTCTTTCAATCCCTGAACCTGCTTCTTTAGCTGCCCATTCTCAGTCTCCAGGTTGACCACCTGTGCAATAAAAAAAAAATAAAGATAATTAAGAATCATACAGAATCACCAGGAATCACTCGCTCTTTTGACAGTCCCAGTCAACAACCACAAGTGTCTCCCTGTTCAAATTAGCACAACGATGGCACTCATTTCCACTGGCAGTCCTGAACCAGTGGTGGAAATTCCGCATTACCCATGGAGGAGTGATAGTCTATCCACAGGACAATCACCGTTGACTTCCAATGGTGGTACTCGTCTTATGGACACTGGAGGGATGATCGGCTGAACTTACCCCTGACCAGAATATAAACGTAAGTTTTCAGTTTTGAGATCAGCACTGTAACCACAATCAAACGCTTCTGGGTTATTTGGCAGCACTTCGTTTTAATCAACTATTGCTTAATCTATGCTGCCATGAACATATCTGTCATTAAAGTGACTAATGATTGGTTGGGGGACTGATAGTCTGCAACAACAACAATGAAAGATAAACGATATAAGCATTATTTTAGCACTTTAATGGAATGTGATCAATTTTGGCTCTTTAATCTATTTTTTTAATAGCTAAATTTAGGCCAATGTCAAGCTAAATGTAATGAAACTTCTTTTTTATCCCCTTCTTTGGATTATGAAAATATATTTAACAAACAGGTAATTAAATGAGCTGTTCAGTAATTAAGCTTCCTTTGATTCGTACAAATCCAATTCCCAAGTATATCGTTAGTCATTCATAAGTAATACACATGTCAATCATTGCATGTCTATGGCAGCAGGTAAAAAAAATGGGTTCCATTATTTTAATGAAGCAGGCATGACATTAATTATTTGATCAACATATACGGATGGGAATTGAGTAATATCTACCGCTAACGTTGAATAACTGTCCTACGTTTTGATGTATATTACAGATATATCGCTCCATCAAATAATCTTTATTTTATTATGCATAACTGTTCATCTCACATTCATCTTGAGTTCAAATTTCAACGATTCTTCATTAAGTAATTTAGTATTTTTTGTAATTAATTTCCATTTGTTGCAATGACCGCCATAATAATGTATGAAATAGTTGTATAATTTCCCCATTTATGTCAGTGCATTCATGCCGCAATTTTGTTGCTTGTAAAATTTCGTCAAATGTCCCTGTGAATAACTTTAGTGAGAGGTTATCTACTTGCCAGACTCCCCTTTTGATAAATGTTGTTGCATTCTTCATGCAACGTCAGTGTAGCTGTTCCATTCGTGTGTATGTTTTTTTTCAATAACAAATATATATTTTACGTAGGCCTCGAATTGTGATCATCAGTATCCACTGAGTGAATTTCATTTTTGCAGTCCACAAAGGCTATAGCCATGATGGTATTTGATATTCATTTGTCTTTTCCCAAAATCGAATTGATAGCATGTATTAAACAATATTTTACTAAATCCGACTGGCTAATGTGAATAATTTACACATATATATAGTTATAAATTAAAGACGTTTGTGAGAGCAGGTCAGAGTGCTTTTGGAAAACTGAATTTGATCATGAAAAGCAATACACCAGTGTTCCGAAAAAAGGGAGTTTTCTGACATCGCATATTACCTGCTATGGCATATGGATCGTAAAACAGAGACACTGACAAATAACATTTAACAAAAGCTGAAAATAAAACAGTCTGCTTCAGCAGCAGACCATGCTTTCCCACCTGATGACGGACGCTTGTGTTGCGCCCGAAACATCGTGATTTATTTTATTTTATACCTTCGTGACTTTACCGAAAGAATCAAAGAGTATATAAGAATAGGTTTTTCCCCTTTTTCATGGCAACACAACTTAAACTTTTTTTTACAAGGAATCATGTCTGTATTAATCACAATACTTGTGGTCAGAATGCAAACGAAAAAACACACTCTGATAATATATGCATTGTCCTTGAAACTGATTGGTCCACACCAGAGACAGCTTTCTTTTGAGCCTCGTCTCAAACGTTGCTCAAAAGAAAGCTGTCGCTGGTGTGGACCAATCAGTTTCAAGGACAATGCATATATTATCAGAGGTTTTTTTTTGCTTTTTGACCACAAGTATTGTGGTTAATACAGACATGATTCCTCATAAAAAGGTTTCAGTTATTGTTGCCAGAAAAAAGGGAAAAAACCTATTCTTATATTTTGGTACTGGCAAAGCAGGTCTCATGATGGAAAAAAGCTGAAAAGTGTGCAAACAAGCAAGGAGAGGTGAATGCTCTGGATTACACGAAGAGATAGCAGAAGGAACATAGATGGGAACATATGCAAATTAGAGACATCATGATGACCGAGGAAAAAAAATGACCCTGGGGTGGGAGACGTTTCACGAAAGGATGATGACCATTGCTCGAGACTAAGGATGACGTGTCAGCCAAAGTAGAGCACACGCCGGAGAGGACGACCACCACGGAGTTGGCGTGATACGCTCAGCTCATGCGAAGAAGCTAGATCAGGGAGCGGCAACCCTTTCAAAAGAAGAAGAGACATTTTTTTCTTTGACCAAAATAGTTCTTGAGCCGCATCACACGCAGAGCTACTTGTACACATACACAGCAGGTACACAGCAGATGACAGACCAATTCTGGCTTTAAAAAAAACAAAACAGGTGATGAAATAAACTGTGTCAAATAATGTTTTTCTTCCCTTATTTATTCTTTAACAATACAGTTTGACTGTTGTGCATTTTGTTGTCACCAAACATTCCACAGTGACCCATTCCCTGCCATATTTAATACATTATTTTTACGTTAAATCACGTTTAACATTTAATTGTTTTGCACCAGCTCCCCGCAAGGGGGGGGGGGGAAGCCAAAGAGCCGCATGTAGCTCCCGAGAAGCAGGTTTGCCGATCCCTGAGGTTGATGACTCACAAGACCATTAGGGATGGCGATGACTGTGTGACGCCTTCATCTTGAAGTGTGTTCATCATGGCCAATGGTGATGATGAATTCGATCATGAGATTGCCAAGACTTTTGAAACTTCTCATCCTTAACCCATCATCATCAACCCTGACATATATGGACAGTACATATGTACATGTTGTATTCTGTATACAATTTAATAGAGTACATAGCACGTGATACATTTTGAGTTGGCCTTTAACGTATCAATTTGAGTTTTAACAGTTTCATTTATTTAAGCCTATGTATGCCTGGCACAAAGACTTGGATAATTGTGAACTTATGCATGGTCCAAAGCATGCTAGCTCGTGGTTTCCATTAAAGGAGACCACAGCTATGCACTGTATTTGGGTGTCCATGTGTGTGTGCAAGCACATGTGTGCATATGCATCCACGTGTGCGCACATGTGCCATTAAAACGTTAAGTACATGGCACTGGGCACACGTACTTGTGTTCACATCTTTGTGTGAGAGCATATGTTAAAATACGCGCATGTGAGATCCTGATCTGTGGACTGCACATTGCACTACATCGCACTACCACACTGGTTTAAATATCTTATTTCTTTAAATACTTTATTTAAATAATATTTTACATTTTAAAAATTCTTGACTGTTGTTTATTTTAAGTTTATTACATTTTTGATTATTTATCTTGTGTTGATCGCCGATTGTTAATTGTTTATTTATGTCTGTTAATTGTGATTAATTTTTTTAATTGCTTGGTTGCACCGTGGGACCAAGAGAGAGGACTGTAATTTCATCTGTGTTGTATGTCATGCATGTAACACACTTGACAATAAAGTGACTTTAAGACTTTAAGACTTTAAGAACGTGGGGAGTGCCTTTGTGAGCGGTGTAGCGGTTAGGGCGCTTCACTGCCCAACTGGTGATCCGAGTTGGATTCCCGATTAAGGTCAACAGCAGTGACGAGTATCTGAACTGGTTCTGGGCCTCCCCGAGGTCGACCCAGCCTCAAACGAGTACCTGGTGCGATGTTTACAGGGAGACAAAAGCGCCAGTCGTGCTGTTGGCCACCCCGCCCCTCGTGTGTCGCATAGGTTCTCACTCACAGCAATTGCTCCAACAGTCTGTTCAGGCTATATGGGGGATATTTGGCTTTATGTCTGCAGATATGTGCATCCGTGTTTTTGCATTCGCCTGTATTCGTTCTGAGCATGTCATACCCGCTGGCATAATGACGCCATCTGCTTTCGGAACTCTGCATCTCTGGCCCCAGAGTCGACGTACTGCCGATAGGCCACCTCAAACGCCTGCCCGATTGTCAACGCAATCTCCTTTGCCTGATCAAAGACAGCAGATTAGATTATCGATCGACATGATGTTGAACATTATGGGAAGACTTCTCAACAATTAATGAGATTCTTAATGATTATGCAATGTATGGATCATGTGGTTGCGATCACAAACATGTGATCAGCATGCGATCAGCATGTTTGTGATGATGATGGAAGTGGTGTCCATTTAATGCTTCAACTCCAACCGTATAGCTCCAACCGTATGTTGAGAGCTTTATTTTGAATGACAGGGGAAGGATGAATTAAGCACGAACAGGATTTTCAGTCATAGGGATGCGTAGGGGACCGTTCATGGAATAATTACACTATGTAACACAATTTTTGTTCCTGGGTAGTAAGTGTTATTTCGTAATTGCTTATGCCTAAAATTATAGAAAATGGCTATTATTCCCCACAAACTTTGCTTTTGTGACCAGGACAGTGATATTTTGAAATTTACCTATTTTCAATGGAAAAACGGGCAAATTTGTGTCTTTTCGTTCACATAAAGTCAGAAAAAACAATATATGAATCAAAATTAACATGTATTTATACTAAAGTAATACAAAAATGACTACAAACGATTTAGGAGTAGTTTTTCGAGATTTGCTATTATACTGTAAATCACTTTCACGAATCAGCCCCCAAATGTAGTCTCCCATCATGTTCTGGTTGTACTGTCCTTGGTAGCGGCGTTCAAAGTCCAGTATATCCTGGTGGAAGCACTCACCTTGCTCCTCCGAGTATGCTCCAATATTCTCCCTTGAATTTATCAAGATGAGCATCAAGGATATGGACTTTGAGGGACATCCTACAGCCTATTGTGCCGTAGTTTTTCACCAGTCTCAACCAGCTCCACAGTTTTCGACCTTGTGATTGCCCAGGAAGCCACGAACCACTGCGACAAAGCTGTTCAAGCCGCTTTCTCCTTACTATGAGCTTCTTGGGGAATTAATTGCACTCCAGGATCTTCTTTATCTGTGGTCCGACAAAGACACCGGCTTTGACCTTTGCCTCAGACAGCTTAGGGAAGAAGTCTTGAAGGTACTTGAAGGCTGCCGACTCCTTATCTACAGCCCTGACAAATTGCTTCATAAGGCCCAATTTGATGCGCAGTGGTGGCATCAGCACCTTCCGGGGGTCCACCAGTGGTTCCCACTTGACGTTGTTCCTCCCCACAGAGAACTCGGTCTGCTATGGCCAGTCCCGCCTGTGGTAGTGCGTCTTGGTGTCCCTGCTGTCCCAAAGGCAAAGATAGCAGGGAAACTTGGTAAAACCGCCTTGGAGACCCATCAGGAATGCCACAATGTTTAAGTTTCCGATGACCTCCCAGCCGTACTCATCATACTTCAAGGCGTCCAGCAAGGTCTTGATACTGTTGTAATCCTCTTTGAGGTGTACCGAGCGAGCCAAGGGAAGAGATGGGTACTTGTTACCATTATGGAGCAGCACGGCTTTGAGGCTTCTGGATGAGCTGTCAATGAAGAGGCGCCACTCATTCTGGTTACAGGCGATTCCGATTGCCTCGAACAGACTGGTCACATTGTGGCAGAAGCAAAGCCCATCATAATGGGCGAAGAAGCTGCTAAAAGGTTGGTGACTCTTCCTCTGATCTGCGATTTGCACACTTTCGTCTAACAAGTTCCACTGCTTGAGACTAGACGTCAAAAGCTCGGCATTGGACTTGGTGAGACCAAGATCTCTGATCAAGTCGTTGAGGTATTTTTGGTTGGGGTAGTATGGGTTTCTATCCTCAGCTCCATCTCTGAAATTGTCATCTGGATCTACATCTTCCTTGCTCTCTGACTTGCTGCCTAAAGACGGCTGATCTCTCTCCGGAGGAGTGGGTATGGGGAGCTCATGGCAGTGTGGCACCGGGGCGATGGATGAAGGAAGGTCCGCATACATGATAGCAAGTGCATTCTTGCCAGTCCGTCGTTTGGAAGGGTCCACCATGCAGAAGTAGCAGTTGCGTAAGTGGGCAGTGGGTTCCCGCCAAATTCTTGAGATTGTAAACTTCATGGCTCTCTTTTCCCCTCTACCATCCTACAAAAATACATTTATTTCACCCATGACTAATGTGTAAGCGATTCTCGCAACATTTTTCATATATGATATATATTTTAAATAACATTGAAAATTGTTAAACATTTAAAAATGAAAAACTTTTACAATTATTTTTTTAAAACAAATTTTATAACATAAAATTCTAAGCAACAATTGTCCATCTTACCTTCCAGAGTGTTTTTGCATTGCTCGCTGGTGAAATTAGGGGCCCAGGGTTTGTCTTGATCCCCGACAGGCATGCCAAAATATGCCTTGTAGGCCTCACACATCTTACAACAAGCCTGATGAAGCTTGTTGTAATTACTGGCGAAACATCGTACTCAGATTGTAAATGTTGTAATAACGAATGGGCATGTTCTGTTTACGTGACAAACCTTACTAATTGGCTGTGTCATGTGGCGGCGAGTAAATGAAATATTATATATTTACGCGCACAAACAAAAAACAACATGTATTATGGCTTATATTATTTATTAATAAAAAAACTATTCTAGTGAAATAAACACTTGAGGTATTATTTACCATTGAATACACGTTCCACATATATTTAAAGATGTAATTGTTGATCCAAGTTTGAAGAATGACACTCAATCACAATATCACTTCATTATAAGAATAGTTGTTTGAAAAAAAAATGATGAGTGAAGAGTATTTTGGTCTACTTGATCTCCTTTCGATGGTCATGACTACTCTGATGTTGCCCCAAAGGGCCACAGGCGAATAAAAAACATTATTTAATATTATGTCAAAGCGAAATAAATGTAGCAAAGGCTAAAGAGCCAATTTATAGACTTGAAGATTGTTAAATTAACTGTTATCTATGGCCTTTACCACATTTTAGTAAAATTCTAAATCTATTGACACCTCAACAGGGAATGATGTACCATAGAATATATATGCTCAAAACATCTAAGCAATGTACACAGGTATCTGGTAAGCACTAATCAGATCTGTTAAGAGCTCAAGTATTAATAATATGGTGTTATGAATCACTCGAGTATTTTTTGGGCTACAAATGATGAATAAACTATTGTGACATTAGTGCAGGTGGTGTTTGTAACAAACTATCAAACGCGGCAGATTGCAGAAGACGATGGAATGGAATGAATCATGTATACCAAGTCATAATTTGCCTCCGCAGTGCCAGTATCCACACCACACCAAACACTATCATATGGTTGAATCGAACTAGCAGAAGCCCATTCGACTTTTTGTGAAATACATCTTGAGTCTCTAAAAATGTCCCATGTTCTTAAACGAACTTTATGTCACCCAGGTCGCCCTTGCAGAAGATGGAATGTTTCATGTGTCTCTATGGGTTTATGTTATCTGTTGGTTAAATAAATGATACTTGCTGGATCGTCGGTACCCTAGCATAATGATCTAATTACCACACGATGATGTTCTATCCCACATACACACATGGACATGCGCACTATATCAAGACCCCCCCTCCCTCCACTAGGGCCTTGAACAGGCTGGTTTCAGGCGGGGCTACCGCAATCAATAGTCCTGATTCAAAACGTTGAAGATGTATTTTAGCCTGATGAGGAAAGAGGCACCCATCCCATTAGACCAGGGGTCGGCAACCTACGGCTCCGGAGCCGCATGCGGCTCTTTACGGGCTGCTTCTTGACGATATGTACGTATGTACAGTATGTACTCAGATGCATTGCGGCTCTTGAAATACTGAATTTTGTACCGAATTGGAAAGAAATGGCTCTTCTTGTTATTTTGGTTGCCGACCCCTGCATTAGACCTACTGCAGCCTATGACATTGTTTGGAACACTAGCCTCGCTACAAAACTGCTACGTACCAGAGGCATCATGGAAATGACCGGCAACTGAAGTTTATTCAGTTGCTGGTCATTTGGAGAGCAAAATAGCAGGCTACAAAGACTATGCAATGTTTCACTGCAGGGGTCTGTAGCCAGAATGAGGTAAAGGTGGCGAGACATTAATCAGGTTTCTGGGTTCTTATTATAGTAAGCTCATACCTCATCATCGCCCACACTACATCACCGCCCATACTACACCACCACCCAAACTACACCAACGTCCACACTGCATCATAGTAAGTTATACCTCACCACCATCCATACTATACCATAGAAAGCTAACACGTCACCACTACCCACACTACACCACCGTCCATACTGTGCCATTTTCTGCCCAAGCCCAATCATATAAAAGTCAACATGACTTGACAGTGTTATCATTTACGTGTTCCCTTTTCCATCTCTAAGTATAGTTCCAAACATGCTATTATTACACACTTTTCATATGTAACCATAAACCACCACACGACGTATTTTAGCATCCTTGTCTACTGCAGCAGTAAAAACAGGTTAAGGCGTGGTCTTGAAATTGCTCGCTCACGCCACTGCTGGCGAAAGGACATCAACAGACCTCTGGAGAGCCACTCAAGAGGGCATTTTGCCCGAAAAATGTCATGCTGGCTCGACATTTTGGAAGAAGTGGGCATACTCACACTTTACCGTAACCCTACTGACGGACATGTGGTGTACCCATTCCTATGCCTGAGTGGACAAAGATGTGAGTAATGAATACACCTGTCGAATGTTTAAAATTCCGCGCTCTGGGAGTTCGAACCAGCAACCTCTGAAGCGCATGTTCACAGTCCTACCACTCATTACACCATGGCAACATACCCACTGTAGTGGTACACAGCTGTAATTCAACAAGTTCGTTGCTGACCTTTAACAAGGTTGAGTGATATGCCCTCAGTCGCATCACATTCCTTCAGGTACCGCTGTTAGATTCAACGTGACACACAATGGGGGAAGGTGGTGATGAAATGTATTATTTAATATGAATATAATTAAGGCCAACTCAAGAAATTCAGCAATGTAAGCCAATATAAACGCATATTCACATTTCAATGAGAGGGTCAAATTGACTCCCTCAAATAGGAAAGATATAGGATTATTAGAGCGTGTAATCACTATCCTGCCTTTTTCTGGGACAGACATTGTTTATTTTTTTCCCTCAAGCATTCTCAATGCCCTGATGGATGAAGGCCTCCCCATGCCACGTCGCCCATGGGGGTGAACTGACCTTATTTCACCATACTACTTCGTGCAGATTGGAAAAGAGGAGGGGGAACAGGTTCTGATATCAATTGCCACTGATGTTAGTCTTGGTCAGGAATCGAACTTTGGTCTTTTGGTTTGTAGAGCAATGCGCTAACCACTGTACCAATGCTCCACCTCGCAGTTAGTGTTACAGTTAGTGTTACTGCTCCTGTAAACCTCGGTTTTTCATTCAGCTTAGTCGTCACTGTTAAGTCAAATCAAAGTCAAATCAACAAACAATGGAGTTGCAATCATCCCCATTACTCAGAATAAGTCAATGGTGAAAATTACTACATCCCAAAAGTGGACGCCAGTCTCCCCATAGGATGATGCTATCAACACTGCCACATAAACCGAGTAATGAACATGAAGCCAGCACGATTCATAGCACAAATAAAACTGACTCCATATGTTGCTTTGAATAGACTTACCGATCAGTTCTGCATAACGGATGTGGGTGGAGTGACTCCTAGTGGCAACTCCAGAAATACACGACTGTCAAAAATAAAGGCCCTTAATTCTGTGCTGGTTATTTACCTTTGAGACCAGTTCCAGTATATTTGCTACAAGTCGTCAAATGCTCAACACTCACGCATTTATCACTGTCAAATGCATAGCAGAGGTTCCTGTTTTTGTCCACATCCCTGCAGACAAAGGCAAACATCCTTTTGTCCACCTTGTCATCCGCGCAGAATGAGATATGGTTGAGTGGAATGCTGTGCAACAGCTCCTGTGAAACATAACATACGTAGGCACTTCCATTTGCAAGAAATACAATTCTGGGAACACATTCAGGAGTACAAATTCAAACAATTCAAGCATTAGGACCCTAATAATTTTTTCATTAATTGCCATCGTTAAGGACACATTTAAAAGCACATCTGGCTCTGTTTGGAGCTCAGCTTTTACCTGCACCATGAAGGAGCATATATATATATTAATGTTACTAAGCTATATTTCTGAACATTGGATTGAAGGAAGACAGGCGTACATATGAATGGGGATAACATTAACGATGTCATATTTGCTAACGACATCGTGATTAGAGTGTCCAATGGGAATGAACTTCAGGAAATGATTGAAGTACTTAACTGAGAAGGCATAAAAAGTTGGGCTCAGGATAAATACGCGCAAAAAAATTGTTACGTGCAGCAAGTTCGAAAAAACATTTGGAGGCGTCTGACCGAGGGATACAACAAGAAAATTCAGTAGAATGTGCACCCACGACAGCTATTGAAGGCAGAACAATATCAAAATAATGAACAAAACGTAGATGACAGCAAAATGATTCGATTTTATACACTTTGGTTCTTTCGGTAGAGTCACGGAGGTATAAAATTAAATAAATCACGACGATGATTGATTTACTTTATTTTATACCTACGTGACTTTACCGAAAGAACCAAAGAGTATGGATTCCTGCAGTCACGAAAGCTTCAAATCAAGATTGATTAGATTTTGTTTTTAATCAGTACATACTCAGTTTAACACGCAGGCTTTCGCGACCAATGTTATTCATAATCAACGTTTTTGGGTTTAGATCGCGTTATTTATAAATGTGTCGTAACCCTCCACCACCCGACACGGCCAATCAGTAAAAAAGTGTCACGTTGACAAAAGACAAATAGTTAAGTACATACTATCTACCGTTGACACTGAAGTCATTCACAAAAAAAATAACAAACTGAAAGTTGCACAGAGAAGCATGCAGAGATGCAGACTTGGAATTGCGGTAGAAACCATAAATAGGCACATTTGGATGAGAGAACATATGCATATTAATGACGACATCCAAACGTAGTCGAAGTAAGTGGAAATGAACAGGGTCCATAGCTGAAGGGATGATGGTCAAGAATAATAATAGAATGGCAGTGGAAGGAATCTAACACATCTGGATGGCTTAGAAGCCTTTCATCCACCAGTGACTCGAACATGGCTATGATGATGACGACACTAATTTAATCCAGCAGTATTAAGTTGCAATGAAATTTATACTTTAGAAATGTTATGCTACCAAACTACGAATTAATATTCCAGTTGTGTTATTCAAAATAACAATGGGAATCATTGTAATTCCAATCATTATGAAAGCACTCAAATGTAGTGCATTCCATATAAGAATGCTATTTCGCTAAGAATAATCACATGTGTAACAATTTGTAAATACAGTCGAAGGCATTACAAATATGAATATAATGAATTATATACAATAAGAAATGGAATGTATATTTTTAAGATGAAGGGCATTCATTCTTAAGGACGCTTTTCCGAGGGCTACTTTAAAACATGGAGATGTTATTGTGGGGAAAAGGTCATGTTGTAATGATGACTACAATGGTATACGTGTTTAGGATATAAACACGGGTAAAAAGGCATGCAGCAGAAAAGATAGGTTTTATTTACAAAGTTTCAAATTTTTATTTAAAGCTTTCGTGACAGCAGGGATTCATATTCTTGGTTCTTTCGGTAAAGTCACGTAGAAAGGGAAATTATACAATAATAAAAATATAAGACAATAAAAATTCTCACGACGTTTCGACTGAAACACAAGCAATCATCATCAGGTGTGAAATCCACAGCAAGAAAATTTGAAAAAGTGGCGTTTTTTTCTTACATCAGCACCACGAAACGTCGTGAGATTGTTTTTATTGTTTTATATTTTTATTATTTTATTATTTCCCTTTCTACGTGACTTTACCGAAAGAACCAAGAATATAAAGTTTCTAATGTTTAGAATTTCAATTATTGACTTTATGCCTCTAGCTTTTAATAGACTAGACCAGTTACTCAAGGTGTCTGTATGTGTTTCAACATTCTTAATTGCTGTCAACCAAAATAGCAACATATTTGTTCTCATTTATGCATCTTTTATATACAGCCCTTTGTCAATCCACTGCTGAATGAGGGCCTCCCCATGCCAAATCACATTGACATACAGCTGGTCTCATCATATATTAAGAGCTAAGCATAGCTGAGCGAGGATAGTGCTTGAATGGACAACAACCATGCATAAAACAGGTGATGGAGGCTGCTGCGGGAATACGTTGTCAGGAAAGGAGAGTGATCAAATCTATTGATGTTACGTGACTATGCTCCAACATCTATGCTCCCTGCCTTCACTGCACTGCCCAGCGATGTTAAACACTGCATGATCAAACAACCCTCCACAACAGCATGGGGACGCCCTCATGCAGCAGTCGATTTTTTTTATGTAACTTGTAAACGATTAGTATACATGCGGGGTTTGTATGTATGATGTCAAGTGTTATCTTAGTAGCATATAATAGATTATCTCTCATATAAGTGAGTGATATGTAAAGGCATGGGATTCAACATGTCGAAATATAAGAGGGGTTGGGTAAACATATTAAACACTGCCTATCTGTTGAAATAAATATATTATTGCAAGCAAGCATTGATAACCACTAGGTAAAACAGTATACTAAGGATTGACATCACTTGACAGGAAGGGGGAATTATGTATGCATGTTGACCTTATTCTTAGGTTTTTCGGTAAAGTCACGTAGGTAAAAAATAAAAATTAATAAAAGTAAAATAAAATAAAAATCACGACGTTTCGGAGGCAACACAAGCTTCCGTCTTCAGGTGGAACCGTCACAGCCCGACAGCTGTATCAAGTAAATGAGAGATTACAGGAGATACCACTCCGTTTATATAATGGTTGAGGGGGGGAAGGGCCAGGAATGGCCCACTTTTTATTATTATGGTAAGGTGCGGTTTGAGACTATGAATAGACTGCATAACAAAAGACTGAGCCTTTATTATGGAGAGGTTCGGTTTGTGACTATGCCTAGCCTACATAATAAAACTGTGAAAAAAGAAAGCTAAACCTGGTAGAAAGCTAAACCTGGTGAAACAACTGGCTGTCCATCAGTAACCTGCAATAGTTTTCTGTCAAATAAGATGGTCCAAATAAGTGTAGTTAAATATTTTTTGCATGGTTAATCACATCTTTCCAATGATTAAAGGTGCGGCTCGAGACTATGAATAGACTGCATAACAAAAGACTGAGCCTTTATTATGGAGAGGTTCGGTTTGTGACTACGCCTGGCCTGAAGACGGAAGCTTGTGTTGCCTCCGAAACGTCGTGATTTTTATTTTATTTCACTTTTATTAATTTAGATTTTTTTTACCTACGTGACTTTACCGAAAAACCTAAGAATATGAATCCTTGCAGTCACAAAAGCTTCAAATCTAGAATGCATGTTGACCTTCTTTCGCACCGTAAGTAGCCAACCAATTGGAGGTGCGAGGATTATAATCACACGATCGAATTATAATCACACGGTCTCAGATTGAAGTAAAAACATGCTTCCTATAATGGCAGATATTACAGAATGGCTGTCAGTGATGTTACCAGGAATGTAGAATCCCAACCTCCCTCTGTCGTACTTGGCAACACGAGGTTACAGCTCATGGGCTGAACCTGCAGAGCCTTACACCACTCAGCCTCATTACTGCTCACCTCATATCACCTCACCTCGACCTTGTCAGAGCCGGTTTGTACTTTGTAAAATCTATTTTCCTTTATGCATCACTTTCAGAAAAAAATAATGCACCTTTTACGTTTAAAAAAAACACCTTTGTCCAGCATTGATTGTACGCTTAAGGGTTTGAACAATTACTGTACTGCAAATCAATACCAATTTCATGCATAAACATACAACGGCAAGTCAGTTGCTTGTATTGCAATCGAAACGTCGTATTCTATTATTATTTAATTTCTTTTCTTTATACGTGACTTTATCGAAAGCACCATAGAGTAGATACAAATAATCGATATTCTGTTGTTTATTTGGTTGCACACACTTTTTTTTTATCTTGGATCTTGGAAATCTGGGGTTTAATGCTTTTACAGAATGCCCTGGGATTGATTTCAAACATCCACATTCCATCCATACACCCCAACCGTTGGGAAAGAACTATCTGAGGACCCAATCAAAACCATCACCTTGCCATACATAGGAGGGGTCACCAAAAAGATTTCCAAAATGATGAGCAAACATAAGATCCAGGTTAGAATTAACACAGTACATAAAATTCGTGATGTGATCCCATCTGTGAAGGCTGTAATCCCTGATATGCAATACCCCGGCGTCTACAAACTAAGCTGTGTCTGCGGCAGTAGTTACATTGGGGAAACGAAGCGACATGTCTCAGACCGTGTTCGTGAACACAAGGCAAATCTGAAACACGGTAGGACCAATACCTCGGCCGTGGCTGATCATTGTGTTAATGCGGTGGGCTCACGTAAAATTGATTTCTCTAAGACCCACTGGCTTTCAGCAAAGATTCGTTCATGAAGCCATTCATATATATAGACAGACACAATTTCAACCGAGAAGATGGGTACAAACTCAGCAATCACTGGAAGGACGTTATCAGCCAGTTTAAGTCCTAACTGGCTGTAATGTTTGCATTTTAGACCTGGCAACCCTTTAATTGGTGGAAGCCCACCACCAGGACCATAACTGCCCACTACTACCATCACCACGAGCAGTAGCCCTTTATTGGTGGAAGACCACCACCAGCGACGTCATTGCCCTCTACGAGTACCATCACTTACATTAACATTAGCGGCCCCACCCATGCTGCTAACACTTGGGCTACGGTCCATTTCAAACCTTTATAAACAGTTTGCCTTTAGAGGCTAACCCCCTTTTCCTGATGACGGCCGCTTGTGTTGCGATCGAAACGTCGTAGTTTTTTGCTATTTTCTTTGAACCTATCTACGTTACTTTACCGAAAGAACCAAAGAATATCCACATTCCAGTATAATGCAAAAGAGAACAGTTGCTATATTTTGTCAATCTTACCAATACAAACTCACTCGGTGATGAAGATGATGATCACTCGGCTATCCTGCCACTTAAATGTGTATATGTAGCATGGATGAATTTATTTATGTATATATGGACTGGATGTATATTAGAGGCTGGCTCAGAGGATCATATACAGGAACAAATAAATAAAGTCCATTTATCTGCATCGTTTTTTACAAATATTTTTTTTCAGTCCATCAGCCTATGGGCTTTCCAGATGGGCTGAAAAATATTAAATTTCTTTGTCAATAGATTGCCTTTTGTTATGTTATTTTAAATATATGTGTAATAACAGCCATAGAGGGTTCACGTGGGGATTGGCTTGCCGGTCCTGCTTTGTAGCCAATAAGGGTTGAGACAGGGAGCATGGCCTCTGCGTGATCACGGCATGTTAGCAGGGGTGATTGGCCTGGCCATTCGGGGCCCCAGCTAATGGGGAGCCGGATCAGAGGCGTGGTCCCGGGATTGACAGGGAACCATCGAGAACGGTCAATGCTGTCTATGGAGGATTGGCTGGGGGGTACCACGTGACGAAGGGATTAAGAGAGAGAGAACGATCGAGAGCAGACTTGGGAACGACAAGAGCAAGAGTCACGCGCGTACGGGGGCTCTGGGTGCCACGTGCGCGGTGGGGACTTGGTGTGAAGTCTGCCCTCTCTCCGTTGTCTGCCGGCAACGGAGAGTGTGTGAGTAGAGTGTATTTGTGGAAGTGGAAATAAAAAGGACTGATTCCGAAGCCGTCTCAAGAAGGTTTATTACATATGTAGTTATTTGCTTATATTACTGTGGAGTAGCCAATCTGTTTAATAATATTGCATTGAGGATGAAACTTGAGTGCTTGGAGAAAACCACGTATGTCAGGGAACTACACACAATCTCTGTATGGATAACTTCTTGCTGCATTCATTAATGCCCTGAAGGTTGCCGATGCATGCTGATTATCCACAAATTGAAACTATTTTATATACCACCTCATTATCAATCGCTGGACTCCGCATGATGCATTTATTTATATGCAATACAAGACTGCCGTGTGCTGACCCAGCCTCGATTGCTTATACTAACACTGAAGTTCTTTAAGCCATTTACCTTGGACTTCTGTTGCACAATTCGTACTATGTGGACGGAGATATGGAGCTCCACCTTCTGCAGCTTCTGTCCTTCAGCTTTTTTGATGTGGCGTGTAAACTAGTAACAAAAAACAAGCAGACAAACAAATACAGAAAACGACGGTTTCACCCGCATGGTTCAAGAGTCGACGGATAAAAACACAAAACATAACATACCAAAGAAAAACCAAGATATATACATGTTTTACTTCCGTTATGTTCTCATGGTTCAGATTGGCTCTCATATGGTGTAATAAATAAGCTTGGCATAACTGTAATACTTGTCACTCTAATTTTAAGCAAATATCCATGCACTGTAACTTCATTATTTCAACATTTAAAATAGCAATTAAGTGCAGATTACTGCACTATGCCAAGAAAGCCATCTTTAAACAAATCACCTGCATTGACCTGTATTGTCTATAGTTAACACAAAAGTGTATTAATTTAAAAATTACTAAACAAACAGCCACCAGCAATTGTTAAATGCAGTGTTTGAGTGCATTTTGCCATTGATAGTTTGTTGAAGTTGTACAGGGATGATGGCGTCATATGTCGGTGAGAGTTTTCACAAGGCCCCTTCTGCTGCAGGGTGCTGATCACACACCATGTGTTGTGCCAGGTTGTGAATTGAGAAGGCTGCATTATTTTTTTCATTAAGCTTGCAGCTGTTCTACAAAGACAATGTAAAAACGCAACCATAGAGCGTTATTAAGGAGTGGTTTATCTTACCTATAAACGTAATTTTTTGTCTGCCTGTCTGTCCGTCTGTCTGTCCGTCTGTCTGTCCGTCTGTCCGTCTGTCTGTGTGTGGATGCAACTTGCGAAGGATTTGGCTCGCAAACCATGGGGTATACATTTTTTTTAAGTAGTCAGGTACCACGCCATAAGCCCCGTGGTGAGCCAGCGCTATTCCATTTTCCCATCCGTCAACTTTAAAGTAGTTAAATAAACAATTGAGTGGTCATTCTTATTTAATTATTTCCTCGCGCCGCTCCGCGAGTCCTAAAGCTGCCCTGGTGTTGCCCCTAGCAACGCACACGCGTCATTGGTCGAGGGGGGGATTTCTCCTTCGCGTAAAAAATGTAAAAAAAATACACACAACGCTGAGGTAAATTAATCAAAGTGTCATGTCCTCTTCTCCCCCCCACCCCAATATGTGCACTTACTACTATAGGGTCGGTAGATACTAGTATTATAGCGCTTAGATAGTATTATTGTAGCGTGAGCGGGGGGGATGGTGGGGGGGGTAGCGGCCCAGCCCCCAACCTGCCAAGATGCCACCTCGGCCGGCTGGGCAATCTAGGCGAGGCTGGGGGCTCTTCACGGGACTAGGCCTCACCACGGCAATGTTAAGTCAGTACTTTTTTCTTGCCTCTTTCGCTAAACTCACGTAGATAGAAAACTAATATAAAAAAAATCGGTTCCGAAACATTAAAATAATAATGTTTGTGTGTAGACAACTAATATTTCAAAATTAAGTTGGTAAATATTAAAATAATAATGTGTGTGTCTAAGTCCTTGTGTGCGTGTGAGAAGTGCGTGTCTGCGATGATGTGTGTGTATACATCCGTGTGTGTGTAAAAGTCGATGTGTGTGCAAGTCGATGTGTGTGTGCGTGAGTCGATATGTGTGTGTGTCAGTCGATGTGTGTGTAAGTCGATGTGTTTGTGTGCGTCGATGTGTGTATGTGTGTGTCCGTGTGTGTGTGTATCAGTCGATGTCTGTGCGTGCAGGTCGATGTGTGTGTGTGTGAGTTGATATGTGTGCGTGTGTCAGTCGATGTGTGTGTGTATGTCCGTGTGTGTGTGTATCAGTCAATGTGTGTGCGTGCAGGTCGATGTGTGTGTGCGCAAGTCGATATGGGTGTGTGTCAGTCGATGTGTGTGTGTTAGTCAATGTGTGTGCATGGTGTGTGTGTGTAGACAACTAATTTAAAAAAATTAAGTTGGTAAATTATAGAATAATAACGTGTGTGTCTAAGTCCATGTGTGTGTGAGTCGATGTGTGTGTCTGCTTCGATGTGCGTGTGTAAGTTGATATGTTTGTGTGTGTGAGTCCATGTGTGTGTGTGAGTCGATGTATATGTGTGAGTCGATGTATGTGTGTGTGTACGTCGATGTGTGTGTGTAAGTCCATGTGTGTGTCAGTCTATGTGTGTGTGGCTCTATGTGCGTATGTGAGTCGATGTGTGTTTGTGTGTGAGTCTATGTGTGTCCGTCCATGTGTGTGTGTGTACGTCGATGTGTGTGTGTTTCCATGTGTGTGTGTAAGTCCATATGTGTGTGTGTAACTCCATATGTGTGTGTGTAGGTCGATGTGGGAGTCTATGTATGTGTGTGTGTGATCGATGTGTGTGTATAACACCATGTGTGTGTGTTTAAAGTCGATGTCTGTGTGTGTGAGTCCATATGTGAGTGTGTGTGTAAGTCGATGTGCTTGTATGTGTGTGGGTCGATGTCTGTATGTGTGTAAGTCGATGTGTGTGTGTCTTTTTCGCCTGGGCAACACCGGGTACTTCCCGCTAGTGAGCATATAATTCAACATCATATACATAGTGCAAATACCATACCATTTACAATTGTTTCGGTTTTCAGATCAGAAGGGTTTTTAATACAAAATTAAACCCAGCCAGTTTATTTACTCTTATACCTTAATTTGGACATCATTGTGTAATAAACGACTCTGTCAGGCGATGCTGGTCTCCGTTCGTCTTTTATTTAGGTTCTTCTCCGCACCCCCACTGGCCTCTTCCTCGGACCAGTGCTGTCTCGCGTGCGCCCCGCGCACGCTCTCTCTCTCTCTCGGACCAGTCCTGTCTCGCGTGCGCCCCGCGTATGCTCCCTCTCTCTCTCTCTCTTGCCCGCACACTCTCTCGTTAACTCCCCTATTCCCGCACTCCGCACACCGCTGGACGACGGCGTGCAGAGGTCCTTTGGCCACGTGGCCGATGGCGCGGATCCCTCTCACCACCCAACGTGGCTCAGCCTCTTAGATTCCCCAACTGACCCGATCTCTTCTGGGCTCCCACTTATATACATGCCCCCCACGTGACCCTGACTCCTCCTCTTCCGGATCCTCAGATCCGACCTCCCCATACTATCTCTCTCTCTCCCGCTGGCTCCGCCCCCATTCACCTCGCCCCCCATTGGAGCCGAGGTGAACGGTGGCCCCTCCCACACGCCCCGCAGGCCCGGCTCCGCCCACCAATACCCCCGGCCGTGTGATTGGACCCGAGCCCAGCAACAACACCATTTACGCTCGCATTACAATTGTAAGCTATGAAAAATGTCACAAGGTATTCAAGTGTCATGTTATTCGTTGCTATCCTAATTTTACTCAATTTTAAATATATTTTAAAACTACTTTGAAACATCTAAGATTGTCGACATTTACTACAAAGGTAAATGATGTCATTAATGTTTATATTTGTATTGAAATGGCCCGATTAGCACTCCAATGTTTGCCAATTTCATAATTGTGTAATGCAAGCGTAAGCGAGATTTCCCGCTCAGCTCTGGGCCAATCGGACGGCCTGGAGTATTGGGGATGGGGCCCAGTAAGGTGGGCGTATGGGGAGGTCTGCCGCCCACCTCCGGTCCAATCGGATGCCCGGATGATCAGGGGCAGAGCCTAGGGGCGGAGCCGGGGGGGGGGGGGGCGCTGAGTGAAGGGCGTGATCTGGAAGGTTCGGAAAGGGCGTGGTGGAAGGTGGAGACGGGATGACGAGAGAGGGGAATATAAGGGGGATCCGGAAGAGGCTCGTGGCAGTTGGCATAGAGTCGAAGTGGGACCACGTCGAGCCATTGAAGGTCTCTAGTGCCATCGGCCACGTGGCTGGAGACGGCTCCAAGCACACCGTCAGCCAACGGTGTGTGGGAGTGCAACTGACGGAAAGAGCGCGCGGGGCGCGCCAGTGGAACAGCCGGTCCACGGTTGGGACCGGCGGAGTGTGAGCGGCATAACAAGAATAAAGACAGAGATGGAGACCAAGCTGTGTGTCGTCGAAGTCCTTTATTACATTGGAGTCAGAAGCGGTTCGAGATGTCTAAGCATCTCAAAAAGAAGAATCAACCCACACCTTCTGATGACGACGACGATCTTCCTCGTGATGTGGCGGTCCCGGGCGCAGAAGGCACAGACGGGACGGTGACGCGCGACTCTGCTGGGGTGGAAGATGTCATCGATGGAGCCGGGCCGTCTCCGTCTTCGGGTGCCGAGGAAGGCTGGCGGCGCGTGGCGGAGCAGATTGACTCGCTGTGGGCTGTTTTGCTGAATTTGGTGACCCTGGTCGCAACGGGGCCGGGACAACCACGCGTCGGGCCGCGGGATGGGGAGTCTTCGGGAGGGCCCGAGCCTTCCGCCATCGCGGCCTCTGCGAGGCTTCCCGCCATCGCCGACACGTGGCAGGGCGCCGCCATCTTGCGCGCGGCCGCGACGGTATCGGGGGAGGCCACCATTTTGTCCCCGCCGCGTGGTGCAGCTGCGTCCGGGGGTGGCGGCGGCGGGAGTCGCAGCCACCGCCTGCCGACTATTAAAGATTTGTGCGCTGGCAGGGTCTGGAGCGTGTTCGCTTGGCGCTTCGAATCGGCCGTCCGCTCCGCCAGGTGGACGGAGGAGGAGGCGTTGGAGGCCCTGCTGACGCTCCTGGAATGATGCATCCTTTAAGTTCTTCCGTTCCATTCCGGCTGAGAAGAAGGCGATGCTGCGGGGGGCTTTCGACGACATGGCGGAGGCCTACGAGCCTCCATCCGACACTCACCGTAGGTTCGTCCAACGCAATCGTGCGCCGGAGAAATCGCCCATAGCCTACCGTGGCACTCTGATTGCGCTGGCCATGGCCGCGTACCCAGGCACTAAGCCCAATTTGCTGGAGCCATTGATACTCAGCAAGATGTTGTAGCTGTCCAAAGACCTGGCCATCCCTATGCCCGTGTGTGGCCACGAGCCGCTAACCTCCCGGTTGGCGGCCAAGTGCCTTGACGCACAATTGAACTTGCGCCGCTGGGCGCAGATGGCCGCCTGGACGGGCGATCAGGCCGTCGATGGGGAACCCGTAGGATGGGCACCGTCGCGGGTTGTCCACACTCCGGACGACGTGGGGCCTGGCGACCTCACTGCTGCGACGGGCCATTGGGTTCCACGGAAGGGAGCGATGACACGCTCGGCGCCCTCATCGGCGCCTCGCCGGGACGTCGGGGGGGCCAGCCGGCGGGCCGACATGGCGTGCTATCGATGCGGCCGACTCGGCCACTTCGCACGCGACTGTCGGGGTCGACCTCGTCCACCTCCTCGTCGGGATGACGAGAGAGGGGAATATAAGGGGGATTCCAAAGAGGCTCGTGGCAGTTGGCATAGACTCGAAGTGGGACCACGTCGAGCCGTGGAAGGTCTCCAGCGCCATCGTCCACGTGGCTGGAGATGGCTCCAAGCACACCGTCAGCCAACGGTGTGCGGGAGTGCAACTGATGGAAAGAGCGCGCGGGGTGCGCCAGTGGAACAGCCGGTCCACGGTCGGGACCGGCGGAGTGTGAGCGGCATAACAAGAATAAAGACAGAGACGGAGATCAAGCTGTGTGTCGTCGAAGTCCTTTATTACAATTGTATCCCCAACAAATTAGTGAGAACTGACTTTTTAATGAGGCTCTTTATATGTTTGGATAGCAGATACATTATGAGACCGATATTCTTGTAATTGAGAGCTCCTGTAGCAGTAGCAGACGGCTTCCTGTGAAACACTTCTGGTTTCATTCGTATTTATATTATACGTACAAACTCTATGGACCCAACAATATCATGCATAACTAATACTCGGAAATCCACACGCCTGGAAATGTATGCAATGGCATGTTGTATATTTCACTGAACTTCACTGTATCATTAATTTGGCAGGAGTGTTATTCAATTGTTTAACAATCCCATCATTGCAATACGAGACAGCAATCTATTATTCAGCAGTACATATGAAAAACTGGTTTGTATGAAAAATGTAAAATTCAAGAAAACATCAAACATCTAAAAATCCACATCTCAACCAGAGCTCCAGCCTAATAAATACGCGTCCAAATTCATTTTTCAGCTAGACAAAATGTATTCACTATAAAATGCATGGGATTTTTGTATAGACACCCACAGAGCGAGCGGTCAATAGAATGGTAAGGTTGTACGCATTTCACAATAGGTGCTGCGTATTCCAGTCCAACCACACACATCAAAGTAGCATTTGTTGAAGATAATGTTTTTTATTTGACAAAAAGATACACTTTTGAAAAGATCCGAACTGTAATACTGTACATTTTGATTTGAATTTGCTTCACAGCTGGAAGTCATCGACACAACGAGTGATGGTTTTCTTACTTGCGTCTCATTCTGGCTTCTACGTGATTTTATGTGAAACGCAAAAACCATACAGTACTGCATTGAACAATGATAAATGATACGCGATAAAATAAATCAAACATTAAATATCTCTTTAACAAACAAAAAACAAGAACGTCTGTTTAGTTATCCCATTTATATCTGGCCTTGTGGAATATAAGCTGGAAGTAAATGAGGGATAAAGATGAATGTCCCGTTTGTTGCTAATAACACAACAAGCCAAAGGCCAGTAAGGCCATTTAGCACTCCAGCTCATAAATTCATGATGGAGAGTATGGTGCATTTAATGTTATCCATTAAACACCAGGGCATTTAAAGCTTGTAATCATTCTCTTGCCCATATATTAGTCCTGTGAATATGAATCTCTCTGTTGTAAGGGTGCCCAAAATGTAACTAGCGACCTTCAACGAAGCATCCATATTGCTCATCTCCAATGGCAAATCTTAGCCAGTTGTGGAAATTCCACATTCCTATGGTGAGAACCAATCTGTCTGCAGTACAGCCACTCTGGACTTTTATCACAAATCAGCAATTATTGATGGACCCCAATGGGCTGAGTTGATAAACTCTGACTGGGATTTAAACTCATGGCTTTATGATTGTGAGTTAGGGATACTAATAATGAATTTCCTGAGCATTAAGCATCGTGTGCTTTATTTTCAGTTTGCATGAATCGTTTAATGTTCATCATAAACCGAACAAAACTGCTCTGCATAATTGATTGTTATTTCTACAAAGCAGGTGCCATGCCGATACGTGTGTAAACAACATACTCTTTATTTGAAGCTTTCGTGACTGCAGGAATTACTCTTTGGTTCTTTCGGTAAAGTCACGGAGAAAGAAAATAAATTAAATAATTAAGATAATGCATTCAATAGATCATCTCACATGTCGAAGTTATTTATCGTTCATGAATTGTGGTGATGCAATGGGTAGCGTAATGCACTATGAACCCTGTGAGCTCGAAGCCCAGCCACGGCTGAGACAAGTGGCGATTCATATCTGAACGGTCCTGGGATCTCTCCCCTCTTTCACCAACCCGCATTGACAAGCATTGGTAATGTATGGTCAAACTATCACAATGACGGACACAACATTGGAATGCCTTAAGTAATAGATTGTATTTTTAAAAATATAAATCTATCAATGCGAGCGTTTTTTTTCTGAACCATCTGTGTCCTTGAGATTAACATTTAGTGTGCCTCATATACTGTAAATATAAGCTAATTGTTGACAATCTTTTAAATTTTCATTTCAAACACGACAGCATTTACTCTGAAAAAAGGTAAGCCCCTTAATTTAGATAGCTTCTATATATTGTTTTAGAAAACAAGGGTGGCATAGATATGAAATGACCTTCGCTAATGAAGTATACATTATGTCAAGGAAATTTAACAATTACATCATCACGTGAAAACAAAGATTATCCATTAATCACATGGGAGCCATATCAATGTTGTCGACTCTGGCTTGTCCCAAGTTTTATTAGCAGACATTGAAGTATGTATGTTGAACTTTGCAACATACATAACCTGTCATGGCAATCGAAGGACAACAAACTAAACACAAAAAGCAGTTCTAAATAAATTAGTTTTCAATCTAGATTAAGAATTGCATAGCTCCAATGGATTCATAACATCGGAAGGAAGAGCATTCCAGACGGCCGCAGTAGTGCATTGGAAAGCACGCGATGCCAAATGGCAACCAAATTTTTTAATGTTTTGGTTTTCAAACGTTTAATTATATGGGTGCTTGCCTGCTTCTGAATGAATAATTATTGATTATTATAATGTTATGATGACCTCACGATAAAATCAGAGTATGGTTACAAGCATGGTCATACTTCAAGCAAAAGTCATCATAATATGAAATCACCATCAACTGATATCATGCAGAAGCTCAACTAATGAATTTCTTAAACAAGTCCTGGTTATTTATAAGGTAGCATTAACATAGTGTCCGACTGTGAAACCACTCATTGTTGTTGCTCAGCGGAAGCCAACTTGTTTTTCTTAACAGTATGAATTCCTGTATGCGTTTAATCTATGTATTTTCTCCAATTCACGTGTTCCTCTATTTGTCTTTCTGTGTAATTTTGAGAACGCATTTCTTTGATGAGCACTTTTCAGTGCTTGTTTAATGGTCTGTGTTTATGGTTCTCATACCAGGTAGTACACACTAATGAAAACAAATCTTCTTGAGGCACATGTTTTTGCGACTCTTTCTTTTCGAGTTCAGTATTCGAAAATTACTCCAACCTGTTCTCTTGTATATCTCTATGTAATCCTTTTGATCCCAGGCCGTCTTCAATTGCTGTTCCAGATACACATGCTCTACTGTTTCCCAATCCTTAACATTATTTCCTGTAAATGACCTTTGCTTTACTCATATTCATCTTGGCTCAACTTTGTAGGTTTCTTTATTAAGTTGTTATCACATATTCTGCCATATTCCTTTGAAAATTATCATCAATATTTCATCCGAAAATCTTAAGTTATTCATTGTTTCTCCATTAAAATGTATGCCATTGCTTCTCCAATTATATTTGTAGAGAGTATTTTCTAATGTTGCTGTGAATAACTTCGGCCAAAGTACATGAGATTATGCCTCCCTTTTTATAATGTTTATTTGTACTCTCTTCATGTCATCTTCGTGCGGCTGTTCCCTTTTTGTAAATATTTTTTTATGATAAAAAAAATATTTATTTTTTATTTATGCCTTGGCTTGTGAGACCTTGGATGAATGCATATATTTTTAACTGATATCGAATGGATTTTCGTAGCTTACAAAGCTCCGCACAATGGTAGCATAACTAATTACCCAAGTCGCCCTTGCAAGAGACAATGTTGCATGTGTCTCAATGGGTTTATTTAATCTGCTGGTTATATTAAAGGCGGTGTAATATTTCACACTAGTCTTCCCCAAACTCTGATTAATAGTATTATATGGTCAATCAATATCATGAAATAGGAAACACTGTATATGTTATCATTCATAGTACCATTGCTTTATTTTTCTTCTTGGTTCTTTCGGTAAAGTCACGTAGAATGGAAATAATAAAATAATAAATATAAAACATTAATAATTCTCACGACGTTTCGGCCACAACGCAAGCAGCCGTCCTCAGGTGAAGAACAGGTCTGTCAGAAAGACAGCGTCTGAATGAACACCACCAGGCTTGGCAGTATATATTTAAGCTGGGTTGGAGGGGGAAGAGCGCCTTGACAAAGGAATTTGCATATCAATAGAAATTTTGCATATTTATGGAAATGCAGGTATGTGATTAGTACTACTTATGCCCGTGCATTATGCAGGATTAGCAGCATCAAAGGGAGGGGATATGGAAAATGCAGGTATGTGATTAGTACTACTTATGCCCGTGCATTATGCACACCATAGAGCCCAATGCATCTCCGACCAGGAACACATTGCCAGTGAACTCAAACACGTACGCCAAGCTCTTAAGGCTAATGGTTACTCCGACTACACAATCCGCAAAGCCATCACTCCAACCATCAAGAAGGATACTGTTGAGGAGCCTTTCAAGACCATCACCTTACCCTACATTGCTGGGGTCACAAAAAAAGATCTCCAAAATCCAGGTCCGATTCAACACAGTACATAAAATCCGTGATCTGGTCCCGTCTGTAAAAGATGTGGTTCCAGACATACAGTGCCCTGGCGTCTACAAACTAAGTTTCCTCTGTGGTAGCAGTTACATTGGAGAAACCAAACGACATGTCTCGGACCGCATCCGTGAACATAAAGCAGACTTGAAACACGGTAGGACAAACACCTCAGCCGTGGCAGATCACTGTTACAATTCAGTGGGCTCACATGATATTGACTTCTCCAAGACAGAGGTTCCCTGCCAGCCATCTGGCTACCATGAGAGATTCGTTCATGAGGCGATCCACATATACAAACACAGAGACAATTTCAACCGAGAAGATGGATTCTGGCTTAGCAATCATTGGAAGGACGTAATAAACCATTTCGGATCTCAACTGATTGTGTTCACGTTTACGGTGACTTTCAGACCGCGTTCCACTCACTGGCATTGTATTCTTTGCAGGGAATGGATTATTTGCTCCGCTGCAAGTTTCCTCACTACTCTCCCCTTGACATATTTCGTTGCTTCCTCTTAGTATCTTTCACACGACGGTCAATGGTACAGTGTATAATAACAAATAGTATAAAATTTATATGCTTAATACAATGTACAAAGTAATATATAGTATCGTAATTGTATAGTGAATATACAGCAGTGTGATATACATTAGGGTGGGTAGAATAATACATAGTGTAATATTACAATGTATAAGGTTTAGGGTGGTTTATAGCAATACAGTATATAATTTAATGTTGGGGTTGTCTATCTATATATATAAAATCGTGAATGTCTGTCTGTCGGTTTGTCTGTGTGTGTGTCTGTGTGGCCAGACCATACGCAGTTTCATTGGACGGCGGTTGCCCCTGGCAATGGGTAGCGACGCATTCGCTGCCGGGTGGACGCCATTTTTAATTCCCGTTAAAAATATGCGCACGCATTAACACGCGACTCTGAGGTAAATTCATCAAAGTTTCACGTCCTCTTCACTCCCCCCCCACCACAATGTGTGCAATTACTATTATAGGGTCGGTAGATAATACAATTATAGCGATTAGACAGTATTATTGTAGCGCGGGGGGGGGGGGGGTACCCAGCCTCAGCCGGGTGGGCAATCTAGGCGAGGCCGGAGGCTCTGCATGGTACTAGGCCTCGACACCCACCACGCGACTCTGAGGTAAATTCATCAAAGTTTCATGTCCTCTTCACTCCCCCCCCCACCCCAATGTGTGCAATTACTATTATAGGGTCGGTAGATAATAAAATAATAGCGATTAGACAGTATTATTGTAGCGCAGGGGGGGGGGGAATGGCACCCGTACCCAGCCTCAGCCGGGTGGGCAATTTAGGCGAGGCCGGAGGCTCTGCACGGTACTAGGCCTCGACACCCCACCACACTATAGGCCGTACATATTACTGCACAGCGGCCGAGGAGATCGTGGCTGGGGGGGGGGGGGGGGCAGGGGTAGCAGCCCATCTGTGTATATATGTAAGGTTATTAAGAAATATATTTTTCACCCGGGCAACGCCGAGTACTTATGCTAGTGGCAGTATATAGTACGGTGTAGACTCGTGTGATGTAAGAGAATAAAGTTTAGATGGAAGCATATTATATTTTTTACGACGTAGAATTGTAATGTATTACTCACTGTTAGTAACTCAGCTTATTGTAGAGTATATTTAGTATACTGATGATACTATGTAGTTTATACTTTAGTTGTTTACGTGGTGGTTTTAGTTACTGCAGCTACATACTATTAACACTCCTTCCCTTTATTAATGCTACCCCTATCCCCTCCCTTTGATGCTGCTAATCCTGCATAATGCACGGGCATAAGTAGTACTAATCACATACCCGCATTTCCCATAAATATGCTAAATTCCTCTTGATATACAAATTCCTTTGTCAAGGCGCTCTTCCCCCTCCAATCCAGCTTAAATATACGCTGCTAAGTGTTCATTCAGATGCTGTCTTTCTGACAGACCTGTTCTTCACCTGAGGACGGCTGCTTGCGTTGTGGCCGAAACGTCGTGAGAATTATTTTATTATGTTTTATTATTATTATTTTATTATTTCCATTCTACGTGACTTTACCGAAAGAACCAAGAAGATGAATCCCTGCAGTCACGAAAGCTTTAAATCGAAACATTGCTTTATTGTTATATTTCCATTATCATCAGAATATTTCAGACATTTATACGTGCGTGTATATAAAGGATGACATATCCACAGATCGTGAACTCCAAATGGCGATATGAATCATTGCTTGAGCTGTTGCGTTACATTCGGTGTATTGCACACAAAACATCTGTATCAGTGTGGCTGTGTTCATGTTCCCCACTCATCCGTCACGGTCTCAGGGCTTTGACCTACCATCTCAGAGGCATGCTGCCTCCTTACCCATGACATGGGCATCAGTCCCAAAGTCGACCAACTATTTCACCAATTTCATTTTGAATGCAAAGCTACTTTCGCCAATTACATTGTATTCATTTTATTTTCGGAATCGAACTCATTTTTCTTTCATTGTGCAGAGTCCGATGGATGAGACACGACACAATGGGGAAATACATGGGGGACAGGGGGCAGGGAACGGGGATAAGAATTCGAAAAAAAAAAGAACATGATGCGTCGTATTCCTTGAGCAAGGCAAAGCTGTTCATTTTTCTTTGTCGTGTGATCCATGAACAAATACAGGATAAAAAAGTACTGGCACTCACGAAGGTAGATATACACACACAAAAAAAACATCAAACTAAACATGAGGAAAATGTTCAATACTGTAAATATAACCTGCATGAGAAGTAGGACAGTTTAAAGTTAGCACAGCACATATCTTATGCAGTAACATACATGGGAACTCCCCTGCCAAACATGACAAATCCATAAAATTTTCGTTTTACAATAGACATCTCATTCATGTCAGTTTACTCATCATGAAAATTGAGAGGACCTAGCCTAAAAGGTGCAACAGTTGCCAAATGTAGTAAACAATAACAACAAACTGCACATTAAATGTGATCTGCTCATAACAAAACTCAAAAGGCGCACCATGCTATAATGAGTATTGGGTGAAACTGATCCACATTGGCAGTCCAGAGTCAGTGGTGGAAATTCCACATTGCTATGGTGGGGTCTCAGGGCCAGCCTTTCCATGGGACAACCACTGCTGACTTCGCACAACGTTTTACTCGATGAATTAATCAAGAAAGCATGATGGCCAAGGTCAACTCCTAATTGGCTTTTGAATTCGCAACATTCCAATTGTGGGACTAATTTTAACACTGATAACTTGACTAAAAGAGCAATTCAGAATTTGGGGAGGAGGAAGGTTAACAATTGAAAGTCACCTTAAGTTTGTTGACGGCATCCTTCACTATATCTGACCCCTTGGGCTGATCAACTTCACGGCTCCCAAGGAACTGGGAATACAGCCAATAACATCAGGGTTAAACCTTTCCGTTTATAATAGGCAACTTATTATATTTTTACCAAGGACAACAAACTGAGGCAATGAAATAATAAGGTAGAATGATTTTTGTAGTTGAGCACAAATAAGGCAATGTTTTTAAAATTAGCTGTCATTAAAATGTATTTAGAAACGGCTGCATGTAATGGTGGCATTTGTATTTTGAAACAGCTCCTTGGAATAGTTGCATTTAATGCTGAAGTATATGCAATTTTATTTGCATGTTGATGTGTAAAATTATATTGTAAATTTCTTGCAGGAGCAGTGCAAAGACCCTTATTTGTCAATTGGTCAGAACAGATATAGCTGAGAATGGATGTGTAGTCAGTCCAAGTGAGTTGCAGATGTTGTCTTGGGAGCAATACTATTTATTTCACCAACTCAACATAACATAACAAAATGTAAACAATTCCAACTTAAAAAAAATCACAAAAAGTCTCAACCTTTGCGATTTGCTAATCACATTGTTTCAAATTACAATTTCGATTTGAAATCGATCAATCGTTCAGCCCGAGTATGTACATTTAACTTATTTTGCACGGTACATAGCCAATGATGGTAATCGGAGGTACATAGCCAACCTTGTGAATAACCTCAGGTGCTACCACCTCAGGTAGCCGAACTTTAGCACTACAGATTTATTTACATGGCTTTTGAGAGTGAATTATTGCATAACCCAGTCATTGCAAATGGTTATCACATAATGGACTGTTGTTGGCCATATCAGGCAAATGGGCCTACTAAAGTCATGCCACCTCAGGTGGAACTGGCAAGTCCAATATCTGGTCTGGGCTCATGGACTGAGGCTTTGCAACAGCGATACTATTTCCAAGTGCCCTGTACTATACTGTGTACAATTATACTTTTCTACGTGGAATATATACTCTGCTACATATAATGATATATATTTGTACATTGAGACAATTACCATTCATGTTGTGCATGACAATGTTCATATGCCAGTGCGTGAACCACAATGCCACATGTAGTCTTGTATATTATACTAGAGAGCAAAACATGTTTGGAAAGTAAATAGTCATATTAAATTGAATGGGTGGCTTTAGTGGGAAAAAACTATGAGGTTGAAATATTAAAATATCTATAATGTTCTGGGAAATGTTTTATCCTGGTATGTGTATACCAGATATGCTGTATGTTGATGTCGTGTAAAGATGATTGGCTTCTATATATGCTAATTTAATAAGTTAAACAAATATCAATGAATAAAATGAACTGTTGACAAATTAATTAGAATTAATTAATTTGTATAATCTTTGGCTAGCAGACCTTCCTTCCCAATTTATTAAAGTCATATATTTTAAGAATCACTGTATATTCCTCTGAAAATTTATTAATTTTTCATAACCACAATCTTAAAATTAAACAACTACACCTTAAAAGTTCCACATGCAAAGCAGATTGCAAGTTTTCTATTTCTTATTTAAAGAAATGTATGCTTTTTTGATAATTTATCCAAATACATGAACATACTTTAATAAACAAGTACAATTTCTATATTTTGTCAGATACAGTTGACTTATATCATGCAATATTAAATTGGCAAGGATCTGCTTTATTGAAAAAATTACTCTGTGAAGGTGGCACCATTAAAAAATAAAATTTATGAAATGGTCCGGGAGAAAAGGCTGGGGTCAAAGTGCAGGAGATTCTATCGATTATGTTCCACCTCATGTAATAGCAAAATTGCTTGCACTGTCTACGGTGTTTAGACAATTGCCCTTCCTCCATACGGTCTGGCTGGCAATGCTAATGGTAGTGCTGTAACAAAAAAAATTCTTGCTGTGGTTGTCACACCTGATGATGATTGCCTGTGTTGCAATCGAAACGTTGTGATTTTATTTTTTTATTTTTTTCACCTACGTGACTATACCGAAAGAACCAAAGAGTATGGATCCTTGCAGTCACGAAAACTTCAAATCTAGAAAAAGTGGTGTATATCTCACACACAAATAAAATTGTGCACAATGAATACGCAAATCAAAAATAATCTGCAACCCAGTAAAATGTAGTTTTAAATTAACGTGCATTATTTCCACGTTACAAAACAACTGAATTCTGTTAAATATATTTAAAATATCCTTGTTATTCAACCAGACATTTAAAATACAGTGGTACCTCGGTATACGTAGTTAATTTGTTCCAGAAGGTAGGAATTATACCAAAAATGACATATACCAAACGAATTTTTCCCATAAGAAATATGTATATATATCAGTTTTTTGCAAAAATGCTTTTGTATATTACATTTTAACCTTGTTCAGCATGGTTTACTTAAGACTTGAATGAATCTGGCAATAACAATATTACTCAAGCATTCATCGCCCACATGAATATAAAAAGTCTTGCTCTCATGGTAGTATGCTGGAAATGTGGGAGTCCTCATGACAATAATAACCATTGTTCATCGAATGTCTTTATTTAAGGTAATACCATTGAAATTTGTACCGACAACTTGAATGAATGTCACACCCGAAGAAGTAGACTTGTATGGTGGGTGTTATTCTACAGGCAAATACTTAACCTGCTGTATTTGACCAACAGTCACTGCGTACTTCTTCTGTTCTCTTTATCCTCATGCTATATACATACGTACAATGTTCATTGTAGATTTTACTTCAAGCACTGTAAATGCCTGTAATATTGACGGAAACAAAAGTAAAAAGTAAAATCTTTCATAAATTCAGTGACATACGTGTAGGTGGATGCTGTTCTGCCTCACGGCAGGTGTGGGTGTGCGTACACAGGAACTTCCTGTATTGATGTTGAGTTTGGTCACGTGACCAGGAAGTTACGATTTGACATTCTCTCAGCCACGTGGCAGGGTGTCAGCCATTACACAGAGTACAAAATGGAGGCACAAATAGCGTCTCAGAGAAGACAGGTGCATATTTTCATTGTGAGAATTTAAGAAGCATTGTCTGTAAGTTCGTCTATGTTCTTATAATACTGGAAATGCTGTTATAATGTTAGGATGGCCGTTATAATGCTGTAAATGCCTTTATAATGTTAAATTGTGATGATAAATATGAGGCCTAGTTAACAACGAAGCCTGCCACTGGCATTATTGTGAATGTTACTTGTAATTGAATACGTCAAGTCAGACTTGCACCCATGTAACCTTATTACGATCTTGAGAGCAAGGATGACAAAATATCTCATCCACAATTCAGTGTTATGCGTAGTACTGTACATTTAGGCTGCAGTATGGTGATTACACGATGTGCCCTTAACACAGTAGCTTATTCTCTTGTATAGCTATCCAGTACTAATGTAGGTGCCTGGTCCATCCAGGATCTATTATTGAGTTTCATGTTATCTAAGACAATGTTATGATGATGTCATGTTCGTTCATTGTATTGATATTTCAAGTATTAATAGATGCTGTATTTTGTGCTGTGTTTTTCCATCAGTTTTACCTCGTTCAATTCATTAAATACGTTTGGAGTCGGATGTTGAATGCGAGGTTATCTACTCGTATAGTGGTGCAACGCGACACCCAGCGAGGCCGAGATAGATGCAATGGTTATTGTAATAAAGTGCAGTAGTAATCAGTGAAATTTGTGAGTTATGTATGCCACTGTATTCACATTCTGTACTAATGTTAATGCGATATTTACATATCACAATTAATTCTAGATTTGAAGCTTTCGTGACTGCAAGGATTCATATTCTTAGGTTTTTTCGGTAAAGTCACGTAGGTAAAACATCAAAATTAATAAAAATAAAATAAAACAAAAATCACGACGTTTCGGAGGCAACACAAGTCTCCGTCATCAGGTGGGACCGTCACAGCCGGATTAGCTGCATCAAGTGAGGCGATGCAGCTAATCCGGCTGTGACGGTCCCACCTGATGACGGAGACTTGTGTTGCCTCCGAAACGTCGTGATTTTTGTTTTATTTTATTTTTATTAATTTTGATGTTTTACCTACGTGACTTTACCGAAAAAACCTAAGAATATATATCACAATTAAAATAATTAACTACATGAGGCAGTGGTCATGTTTATTCGTAGTCATGAGGCAACGTTTGAAATTCCACAATCACATGGCAACAGTATTCTCACAGGCCAACTGTACAATAAGTAGAGAAAATATGAATGTGTAAAAAATTAGCTGCAGTAAATTATATCAGTATTATTATTGCTAAAGCCACCATTGCCAATATTTAGGTATATACTTTAGTGTCACTGTCTTACTGATCATTATGATAAGTGTTACTTTTGCATTATCCGAAAATCAGTAAGAGATGTGTATGCCTGCATGCTTGCATTTGAATTTTATATTGTTACACAATAAACCCTCGACTGTTCAAAACTTCACTATGGGGACCTCATTTGCCAGTAAAAATATGATAATTGGTTCTTTACCCTTCTATCTGGCAACAAAACTGACACCTTTTTGCAAGGAGTCATGTTTGCATAGACCGCAATACCTGCAGTCATAATACAAACAAAAGAACATAACTCTGATAATGTGCACTGTCCTTGAAGTTGATTGGTCCACACCCGAGACAGCTTTCCTTCGAGCCTAGTCTCATATGGGTTGGACCAGATGACGCCAAAAGGCGCACAACTCAAGGACAATGCACCATCAGAGTATGAGAGCTCGGGGCAAGCATCTACACTATGGGGACCTCATTTGCCAGTAAAAATATGATAATTGGTTCTTTACCCTTCTATCTGGCAACAAAACTGACACTTTTTTGCAAGGAGTCATGTTTGCATAGACCGCAATACCTGCAGTCATAATACAAACAAAAGAACATAACTCTGATAATGTGCACTGTCCTTGAAGTTGATTGGTCCACACCCGAGACAGCTTTCCTTCGAGCCTAGTCTCATATGGGTTGGACCAGATGACGCCAAAAGGCGCACAACTCAAGGACAATGCACCATCAGAGTATGAGAGCTCGGGGCAAGCATCTACACTATGGGGACCTCATTTGCCAGTAAAAATATGATAATTGGTTCTTTACCCTTCTATCTGGCAACAAAACTGACACCTTTTTGCAAGGAGTCATGTTTGCATAGACCGCAATACCTGCAGTCATAATACAAACAAAAGAACATAACTCTGATAATGTGCACTGTCCTTGAAGTTGATTGGTCCACACCCGAGACAGCTTTCCTTCGAGCCTAGTCTCATATGGGTTGGACCAGATGACGCCAAAAGGCGCACAACTCAAGGACAATGCACCATCAGAGTATGAGAGCTCGGGGCAAGCATCTACACTATGGGGACCTCATTTGCCAGTAAAAATATGATAATTGGTTCTTTACCCTTCTATCTGGCAACAAAACTGACACCTTTTTGCAAGGAGTCATGTTTGCATAGACCGCAATACCTGCAGTCATAATACAAACAAAAGAACATAACTCTGATAATGTGCACTGTCCTTGAAGTTGATTGGTCCACACCCGAGACAGCTTTCCTTCGAGCCTAGTCTCATATGGGTTGGACCAGATGACGCCAAAAGGCGCACAACTCAAGGACAATGCACCATCAGAGTATGAGAGCTCGGGGCAAGCATCTACACTATGGGGACCTCATTTGCCAGTAAAAATATGATAATTGGTTCTTTACCCTTCTATCTGGCAACAAAACTGACACCTTTTTGCAAGGAGTCATGTTTGCATAGACCGCAATACCTGCAGTCATAATACAAACAAAAGAACATAACTCTGATAATGTGCACTGTCCTTGAAGTTGATTGGTCCACACCCGAGACAGCTTTCCTTCGAGCCTAGTCTCATATGGGTTGGACCAGATGACGCCAAAAGGCGCACAACTCAAGGACAATGCACCATCAGAGTATGAGAGCTCGGGGCAAGCATCTACACTATGGGGACCTCATTTGCCAGTAAAAATATGATAATTGGTTCTTTACCCTTCTATCTGGCAACAAAACTGACACCTTTTTGCAAGGAGTCATGTTTGCATAGACCGCAATACCTGCAGTCATAATACAAACAAAAGAACATAACTCTGATAATGTGCACTGTCCTTGAAGTTGATTGGTCCACACCCGAGACAGCTTTCCTTCGAGCCTAGTCTCATATGGGTTGGACCAGATGACGCCAAAAGGCGCACAACTCAAGGACAATGCACCATCAGAGTATGAGAGCTCGGGGCAAGCATCTACACTATGGGGACCTCATTTGCCAGTAAAAATATGATAATTGGTTCTTTACCCTTCTATCTGGCAACAAAACTGACACCTTTTTGCAAGGAGTCATGTTTGCATAGACCGCAATACCTGCAGTCATAATACAAACAAAAGAACATAACTCTGATAATGTGCACTGTCCTTGAAGTTGATTGGTCCACACCCGAGACAGCTTTCCTTCGAGCCTAGTCTCATATGGGTTGGACCAGATGACGCCAAAAGGCGCACAACTCAAGGACAATGCACCATCAGAGTATGAGAGCTCGGGGCAAGCATCTACACTATGGGGACCTCATTTGCCAGTAAAAATATGATAATTGGTTCTTTACTCTTCTATCTGGCAACAAAACTGACACCTTTTTGCAAGGAGTCATGTTTGCATAGACCGCAATACCTGCAGTCATAATACAAACAAAAGAACATAACTCTGATAATGTGCACTGTCCTTGAAGTTGATTGGTCCACACCCGAGACAGCTTTCCTTCGAGCCTAGTCTCATATGGGTTGGACCAGATGACGCCAAAAGGCGCACAACTCAAGGACAATGCACCATCAGAGTATGAGAGCTCGGGGCAAGCATCTACACTATGGGGACCTCATTTGCCAGTAAAAATATGATAATTGGTTCTTTACCCTTCTATCTGGCAACAAAACTGACACCTTTTTGCAAGGAGTCATGTTTGCATAGACCGCAATACCTGCAGTCATAATACAAACAAAAGAACATAACTCTGATAATGTGCACTGTCCTTGAAGTTGATTGGTCCACACCCGAGACAGCTTTCCTTCGAGCCTAGTCTCATATGGGTTGGACCAGATGACGCCAAAAGGCGCACAACTCAAGGACAATGCACCATCAGAGTATGAGAGCTCGGGGCAAGCATCTAACATGACTCCTTGCAAAAAGGTGTCAGTTTTGTTGCCAGATAGAAGGGTAAAGAACCAATTATCATATTTTTACTGGCAAATGAGGTCCCCATAGTGTAGATGCTTGCCCCGAGCTCTCATACTCTGATGGTGCATTGTCCTTGAGTTGTGCGCCTTTTGGTGTCACCTGGTCCAACCCATATGAGACTAGGCTCGAAGGAAAGCTGTCTCGGGTGTGGACCAATCAACTTCAAGGACAGTGCACATTATCAGAGTTATGTTCTTTTGTTTGTATTATGACTGCAGGTATTGCGGTCTATGCAAACATGACTCCTTGCAAAAAGGTGTCAGTTTTGTTGCCAGATAGAAGGGTAAAGAACCAATTATCATATTTTTACTGGCAAATGAGGTCCCCATAGTGTAGATGCTTGCCCCGAGCTCTCATACTCTGATGGTACATTGTCCTTGAGTTGTGCGCCTTTTGGCGTCATCTGGTCCAACCCATATGAGACTAGGCTCGAAGGAAAGCTGTCTCGGGTGTGGACCAATCAACTTCAAGGACAGTGCACATTATCAGAGTTATGTTCTTTTGTTTGTATTATGACTGCAGGTATTGCGGTCTATGCAAACATGACTCCTTGCAAAAAGGTGTCAGTTTTGTTGCCAGATAGAAGGGTAAAGAACCAATTATCATATTTTTACTGGCAAATGAGGTCCCCATAGTGTAGATGCTTGCCCCGAGCTCTCATACTCTGATGGTGCATTGTCCTTGAGTTGTGCGCCTTTTGGCGTCATCTGGTCCAACCCATATGAGACTAGGCTCGAAGGAAAGCTGTCTCGGGTGTGGACCAATCAACTTCAAGGACAGTGCACATTATCAGAGTTATGTTCTTTTGTTTGTATTATGACTGCAGGTATTGCGGTCTATGCAAACATGACTCCTTGCAAAAAGGTGTCAGTTTTGTTGCCAGATAGAAGGGTAAAGAACCAATTATCATGTTCAAAACTTATTTCATGTTAGTACAATTTACAAAAAAAATTGTCAGAAGCCAATTGGCTGGAATAAACGAGGTTTGAATGCACTAATTCCACACAATTACAATAAAATTGACTTATTCGTATTTTCTCTTGACTTAAAGCTTTCGTGACTGCAGGAATACAATGGCCACCTCCACAGCTTCATCGTCGTGGAGGCAGCCCAGCTCTCCGATCTTACATTTACATGCAAATGCAATCTCTAGCCCCGCCCACTTCGCTTATGACCCTTGGGCTACACCCATCTCAAACATTTATAACATCCTACCTCAGCAGCTCCCCCACTATATTATTTCACCTGATGACGATTGCTTGTGTTGCGATCGAAATGTCGTGATATTTTTATTATTTTTCTATCTACATGGCTTTATCTTCGTATTTTGTTATGATTTTGAGTAATGTTGCCCATCTAAAACCATCGGCATCTAATAGGCATGCAACAATTTACAACCTGGTGATTCAATGAAATGCCATGAATTATGTGTTCCAATTTGATTCAAGACTCAATATATTTTTACATTGTTGTACTCTTATTTATTTTGCTTTCTTTTTTGTGTCTTGCTTGTTCTGTTGTATTAATTTTGTTTGCCAAAGGTACACCTACACCTTATAATCAGCAAGCATGAAGCATAAATGATACATTGTTAGTGTCACAAATGTATGTATGTATTGGTGGATCAATGAATTGCTGCATTCCTGTTATCTCAGTATCTACATTTGTGCCACGTTCAGCAATTATTTTATTATCAGTGTAAGTTATACCATATAATATACATGGATATGGATTCATTGTACTATGGTAGTTCCTGGCAGGTTTGAATGTGTACCTTAACAGTATAGAGGACAGAGCCCAGTATGAGGACTTCAGGGGGATGTATCCAAATCTTGTCTGTCACAAGAAAAAAAAATCACAATATAACCATTACACGAATGACAAACACAACTTCAGTGCCATAATTTTATCAACTCCTGAGGGATGATGGATTGAGTTGACCCTGACTGGAATTTGTACTTAGAATGCTTCTAATGTGGGTAAAGCATTCTGCTACCATGTCATCCCAAACTAATCACTGAAAGATAATACTCTTTAAATAAAGCATCCATGTTTTATTGTTGTTACAAAATATATATTTAGTTAATTTCCAGTGCTTCTAGGTTCCATTCCAAGAATGGCACATCCAGATAATTCTATACTGGAGATGTAAATTGAGGGACAGCCATAATTCTGGGTTGATGGATCGGAATCCCTTATCAAACGGTAATCACTGTACATATCAAAACTTGAAGGGAATTACATGGGGGAATTATAATCCAATAGAAATGGCTTCTAGCATCTACTCTATAAATCTCGCTTCCTTGCCTCTCGTCAAACAATTATGTAATTTAATGCTGAGGTAATCGAGGGTACTTTTAACGGCTTTTAAAACTTAAAATATATTTAAGATCAGCAGATTAAGAGGAATTTGATGTTTTGTTAAATTGAAAGATTTGCCTGGTTTAACCCATGTCTTCCCACAATTACATTAAATACATTATTATTCTGTCAGGGTCAAAAACTGGTATATGTTCTCATTCAGCTAAAAGGCGTAAATAAAAACACATTTCAAAGGACCAAAAGCTATGATTTAGGCTCTTTACCTGGCTACTGGGGTTTTAACATGAGCAGGGAATAAAACTACATAGATAGAAATGCAAGGCATTATTTACAATTCATGACTAAGTATAGTATTCACACACTTAATTAAGGTAATCAGTGCAACAACAATCCACATATAACCAAATAGAGCACGGTGTGGAAAAAAAACCCACAACCAAAACCAAAAATACTTGCAAAAACAATGAACAGATAGACGTTTTAAGATGGGTACAATTTTCACGTGTAAAAGAGTACACTGAATAGCAATCACTCACCTTTGCGTTTGTTGAAGGGACGTGGCATTGTCTCACGATCGTCGTTGCCAGGATGTTTGACTGCAACTTAATAAACAAAGAATATGCAATATTGCAAGTTAATTTGCATTTCTTTCGTAGCTGTGGAAGATATATGTTAAACCAACAGCAAGCAATAAAGTTTAGCTGGATTGAGTTTGTGCCCTCCCTGCAAAAACACAGCCAGCCTAGTTAGTTATCCACAAAGACATGTCAATGCCAAATTATTGACATTACATGCGATTAACCTATTGATTTTTATGAGGACGATTTCCCCTATTCAATCATATCCTTGTACATATGTTTCAGTGTTACATGCAGCCTTTTTTGCAGAAACAGCACAATATATACTGCGCTTTGGCATGATCTCAACACGCCGTTCTAGTGTTGTGATGCAGTGCTAGCATGATAACATTTCTGTAAATGAAAATAAATTATTTAAAACATCATTAGAACATAATGCAGCATTATGGCATACACTTGCCCCAGGGTAGGTCAAACGCCTTCAATGCATGACGGTTGTGACTTGCAAAGGCTTAGCAGCAACTTTAATCATTATAATTTATGAAAAGCTCTTGATCTAAAACCCAATGGGTGATGGCGTTAGGAAAGAACATGGGAATCCTGGAGGATACTATATGTACACTGTTTGTTCACATGGGATGATGTTTCACACTGCTTGCGGAGAGAAATCCAAGTCAAGTTTTCATTTCTAATTCAGCATAACTTTAGCTCAATTTAAATGTGGACAATAGTGCATAACTTACAATCGGGTTGTTTTCATGATGCTAATGAAATGTTATGGGAATTGCTTGATTTCCATTTGGCAAGTAGTGTCTGGGCTAAAATATACATTTAGCTATTTGGTTGGCAATTTTCTTTTTTTTTTCAAAAACACAGCCCTGAATTCCAACGAGTTATGGGATGCCAGTTTGTTTTTATTACAAGGCTTATTTAGTCAAGAGAGGCTCACTGAGTGACATGCCTCTTTTTGAGGACAGTTCTGTCAAGTTTTCTTAGTAGCGGGGCAATGATTGTCTATGTACTGTATATTACAATCGAATAATGTGCAGGTTATTTTTCGAAATTGACGAATTTGGACCGGGACGTCGGCACACAATGGCCTACTCTTGTGAATGACGTCGCGAGGGGTGTTTAACATCCACTGTGATCAGACAGCACGTGTATATTTTTGGTTTCAAATGCCCTGCGGGTAAGAACTAGGATGGCCGCTGATTTCGAACCCTGGGAGTCTGCAACAAGCGAGGAATGCACTGTTGTGAGGCTGCGTCACCGCTTGGACCATCGATGTTGTTGCAGGCTACAAGATCACCTTCCATGAAGAAGAATGGGACATGATCCTTTTGATGGTCATGAAACATGGAAACCTAACAGCACCTGCCAGGAGATTCCACTGCTGCTGTCTGGAGCCCAACAGCTCTGCCTTACTGTTGGATATTTCAAAATCCCTGACAAGGTCTTTCAATTCAACTTGTGTTATGAGTTTCGATTTAAAGCTTTCGTGACTGCAGGGATTCATTTTCTTGGTTCTTTCGGTAAAGTCACGTAGAAGGGAAATAATAAAATAATAAAAATAAAACATAATAAAATAATTCTCACGGCGTTTCTGGGACAACACAAGCAGCCGTCCTCAGGTGAAGAACAGGTCTGTCGGGAAGACAGCGTCTGAATGAACACCACCAGGCTTGGAAGCGTATATTTAAGCTGGGTTGGAGGGGGAAGAGCGCCTTGACAAAGGAATTTAGCATATTTATGAGAAATGCAGATATGGGATTAGTCACTACTTGTGAAATGCGTAGGAGGTGGGCGGGGGGTTTCAAAGTCATTATGCCCGTGCATTATACAGGATTAGCAGCATCAAAGGGAGAGAGTAGAGTTAGCATTAATAAAGGAAAGGAATTTTAATAGTATGGAGCGGCAGCAACTAAACCACCACGTAAAAAACTAAAATATAAACTACATCAGTATCATCAATATACTAAATATACTCTCCAATAAGCTGAGCTACTAACAGTAAGTCATACATTACAATTCTATGTCGCAAAAATATAATATGCCTCCAGCTAAACTTTTTTCTCTTACATCACACGGGTCTACCCCGTACTATATACTGCCATAGACAAACCCAACATTAAATTATATACTGTATTACTATACACCACCTTATACCTTAAACTATACATTGTAATATTACACTATGTATTATTCTACCCACCCTACTGTATACCACACTGCTGTATATTCACTATACAATTACGATACTATATATTACCTTATACATTATATTAAACATTACACTTTTATACTATTTATTATTATACAGTCTGCTATACAATACCATTGACCGTCGCGTGAAAGGTACTAAGAGGAAGCAACGAAATAAGTCAATGGGAGAGTGGTGGTAGGAGACTTGCAGCGGAGTAAATAATCCATTCCCTGTGGAGAATACAAGATATATAGTCAATGCCAGTGAGTGGACTGCGGTCTGAAAGTCACCGTAAACGTGAACACAATCAGTTAAGATCCGAAATGGTTTATTATGTCATTCCAATGATTGCTGAGCCAGAATCCATCTTCTCGATTGAAATTGTCTCTGTGTTTGTATATGTATATGTGGATCGCCTCATGAACGAATCTCTCATGGTAGTCAGATGGCTTGCAGAGAACCTCTGTCTTGGAGAAGTCAATGTCATGTGAGCCCACTGAATTGTAACAGTGATCTGCCACGGCTGAGGTGTTTGTCCTACCGTGTTTCAGGTCTGCTTTATGTTCACGGATGCGGTCCGAGACATGTCGTTTGGTTTCTCCAATGTAACTGCTACCACAGAGGCAACTTAGTTTGTAGACGCCAGGGTACTGTATGTCTGGAACCACATATTTTACAGACGGGACCAGATCACGGATTTTATGTACTGTGTTGAATCGGACCTGGATCTTGTGTTTTTTCAGGATTTTGGAGATCTTTTTTGTGACCCCAGCAATGTAGGGTAAGGTGATGGTTTTGAAAGGCTCCTCAACAGGATCCTTCTTGATGGTTGGAGTGATGGCTTTGCGGATTGTGTAGTCGGAGTAACCATTAGCCTTAAGAGCTTGGCGTACGTGCTTGAGTTTACTGGCAATGTGTTCCTGGTCGGAGATGCATTGGGCTCTATGGTGTAGAGTCTTGATGAGGGAATTCTTCTGGGATGGATGGTGGTGGGAATCCGGTTTTAGGTAAGCATCCGTATGGGTGGCTTTCCTGTAGACAGAGTGGCTCATTGAACCATTAGGTCTCCTTTTAATTAGGACATCCAAAAAGGGTAGCTTGCCATCTCTTTCGACTTCCATGGTGAATCTGATGGCTGGGTGTATGGAATTGATGTGGTCGAGGAATTGGTCTAGAGCAGGCCGGCCATGTGGCCAGATGACAAAAGTGTCATCTACGTACCTCTTCCATAAGGTTGGGCGTAGAGTGGCAGTCTGGATGGCGTCAGTCTCAAATTTCTCCATGAAAACGTTGGCTACAACCGGAGATAGGGGGGGAGCCCATTGGGGTGCCCTCAGTTTGTTTGTAGAAAGTTCTATTCCAGGTGAAGTATGTATTGGTTAAGCAGTGTCTCACCAGGGGGGGGTACCTCAGTATTCAGTCCTTGATGAACCAAGTCTTCAATGATTGCGATGGTGTCAGGTACAGGAACTTTGGTGAATAAGGAAACCACATCAAAACTGACAAGCAGGTCGTCTGGGGACAGGGAAATTCCCTTGATTGTCGATACCAAGGTCAGTAGAGTTTAGTACTGCAGAGGTGGTTTTTCCAGTGAAAGGCCGCAGGATTTCAGACAAAAAACGAGCCAGTTTATACGTGGAGGAGTTGATAGTAGAGACAATGGGACGAAGGGATGTATCTTCTTTATGTATCTTTGGCAAGCCATATAATCTTGGTGGCCTGGCTGCAGAAGGTTTCAACGAGAACTGTTTGGTTTGATCAATTAATGCGGTTGAATCAGAAATGATTTTGTTGGTTTTAATGACGAGGCTGTTGGTGGGGTCTCTTTTTATTTTTGTATAGCTGCCATCGTTGAGTAGTTCTTGAATTTTGTTGTTGGTTCAGAGGAGGATGGGAGAACATCTGGGTCACGTGACATTGATAGTTCAGGACCAGCAGTTTCATCCTCTTCCTCATCTGACTCAAGTGATAATTATTCTGGTGCATCAGGAACCAGCAGTCCTTTTCCGTGGGGTACTGGGCATATAGCTGATTGCATTATACAAACATTCTCGGTCTACTTTTTCTTCTTTGGACACACCTTTCCCAATTGGATTCGCCATGCAGAAGTAACAATTGCTGATATGATCTGTTGGCTCTGTCCATATCATTGGCACTGCAAAAGGCATATATTTCCTTTTCCTGTTCAACCACTGGCGAAGATTTGTTGCGTAAGTGTTGCAGCATACAGTATGTGTGGGGCCCACATCTTGTCCTGATCTTCAATTTTGCAGCCAAAATAAAGGTGATATGCTTTCTTAACCATAGTGGTTATACTTCGCTTTTGTGATGCAAAAGTCACTTCACCACAACCATAGCAGAAGTTATCTGCTTTGTGCACACAAGAATGAGGCATCTCTTTGGCTAAACAAAAATGTATTTTTGCAAAATCAAACACTGACAAATAAGAGAGCACGGCACTGTATGATTTCTAGAGCTGATATAGGACAATTTGTTCAGCAGAGGGGTGTAAGCCTAGTTATGATTGCATCATCCATGACTTCTAGGAATAACATGATGCAATTAATATCATGTATGATACAATACCAGGTTCAGATTGTTTTGCTCAAAAAGCAAGTACTGTACTGTCCAAACCCAGTCACAGATTTTTTCATAGATCCATTCAAAGATGTATTCTAATAATTTCTGGTTCAAATTGAGATCCCTTCCCTTTATAACTCACCTATCCTCTGCCATTTCCAAGTCAAAGGTCGTATATATACTGACCCAGTAGCATATCTTGATAACTAAAGCCAATCAACAATTTTAAGCATCATTTTCATTTTCATGGACCCAGAATTAGTAAAGTTGGACCCCATTTATTTCGGAAAATTTTGGTTGCAGACCAGTGTTATTCAAGGAATTCACAATTCTTATATAATTTTAACAGCCGAAGCAACTTCATTCTATGACAGCCAACATAAAAGTTCATAACATAATGACATTAAATGAATATATCTTGATATACAACTCAAATAATGTTGGTCATAGATAATTTACATTGATTTATTTTAAAATGTCGTGCAATGCTTTTTCTGCCTTTTATCAAATCATTCTTCAGCCTTAGAAAAAGTACTCTTTTTACCATTTTGACCAAAAACACAGTAATCACATCGTAGAGCATCATTGGCTAATACTAGCCATTCCTCTGATGATTGTTGAAAAACAAACCTCTTTTGATCTGGATTTTAAACTGGATCCCTTCTCACCATTGAATGCCATTTTAATCCATAAATCCTGAGAAAGTGCCACATGCTGGAATGGAGCTCACGCTTATTCGACGTATGACATCACACCAAATACGTTTTACTTCCAAAAACAGTGTAAGAGTACAGGGTGTTTCAAACATATTGACTCGATTTGAAATCGCTATATCTCTGCTACCACGAACCGCCCATGAATTAAACTCTTACCACTTGAAAGGGCGGGGCGTAGAGTTTCAAATGATTACCGCTAGATGCCTCTCCCAGCGAACAAACAGCCCCTAGACTCAGTCATTCGCAAGATGGCGACCCCACAACACAAGGCCTTTTGCGTTCTGCAGTTCAGCAAGAATGAATCCATAATTGCAGCGTGCATTTCAACGGCGTTTTGGCATTGATGTCAACGAGCATTCGTTGTTGGTACCGACAATTTGAGGAAACAGGCTGTTTATGTAAGGGAAAGAACACAGGGCGACCATGCACCTCAGAGGAAAACGTGAGAGAGTTTTCTGCCGAGAACTTGCGATCCCTCATACGACTGTCTGGCGTGTGTTAAGGCGATGCTTAATCATGAGGCCATACCAGTTGCAAATGGTACAGGCTCTTCGTGCAGGTGACAAAGGCAAGCATGAAGAATTTTGTGATGTGATGTTACAGAACATGGAGGACCACAGCTTCTTACCGCGTTTGATTTTTAGTGATGAAGCAACGTTTCATCTAAGCGGTAAAGTTAACCGTCACAATGTGCGCATATGGGGATTAAAGAATCCGCACGAAACTGTAGAGCATGAGTGTAATTCCCAGAAAGTGAACGTGTTTTGTGCTGTTTCTCAAAGAAAGGTTCATGGCCCTTTCTTTTTCGAGGGAAACACAATTTTGGGGCAAGCGTATCTCGAAATACTGCAGAAATGGCTCTTTCCACAACTTGATGAAGATTCCGATTACTTCATTTTTCAGCAAGACGGAGCACCGCAACATTGGCACCTGCAGGTTCGACGTTTTCTAAGTGACACACTGCCTCTAAGTTGGATAGGTCACACGGGAACCCAAGACTTGGCGCTACACTCTTGGCCCCCAAGATCCCCAGACATCACACCCTGCGACTTTTTCTTGTGGGGATACGTCAAAGACCGTGTTTTTGTGCCACCATTATCGACTAATCTGGATGACCTGAAAAACAGAATCACATCAGCGGTGACTTTAGTGGAAGAAGACACTTTGAGAGGCGTTTGGGACGAATTCAACTATCGTCTCAATGTTGTCCATACAGCAGGTGGAGGGCACAGAGTATTTATAAAATGTTTAGTACAACTTGTTAACTCATTTAACCGTTTGTGACTTTTCGTGTAATTGTAACATGTTGTCATCGTGAAATATACTGCTTTGAAATTGGGTCCTTTTAAAAAAAAATCATGTTAAGCAAAGTAACTTAGATTATTCTGTTTTGCAAAAGTTCCAGATGACCGAGACATTAACTCTCTCAGGAAGACCAAATATTCAATACATGCTCATACACTATAATTGACATTACTATACTCTAATAAAAGCTGTATTAGAAGTATTGCTTTTGTAAGGATTTGGGATGATTGCATATGCTAAGGCATGGGTTAAATGATATAAGTTGTAATTTTGCTGCTATAAAATGTCTGTGAATATCAAAAACGATATCAGTTATTTGTTAACATTTAATTCACGTAAAAATATATAATTTAAGCCGATGAAATTTGCATACAAAATCGTATTCAAACAGATAACAGTATGCACATAAGTATACCATGAATGGTATTGAAATCAAGACTGAAGATAACTTAATTGTATCACTCATAATCGCGCAGGAGCTACCTATGGATTCCTGGCACATGAATGGTAAAGGTCGTGGCAAATGATTTTGATACGAATTAAGTGCAACTGTGCTTCAATGCCTTCAATCAACCGGCCCACCCCAAAGTGCACTTATAAGAATAATGTCACCCCGTGCCTGCTCGAGTAACAAGTGAATATGATTACATATTTACCCCTTCTGGCAATACAACAGGTGTTACGATGTTCGAACACCAAGGCACCAAGTCCATTTGGTGTTTGAACATCAGTTTTATTGCTTGAAAACCTATTCTTATTTTTCATAATTTTTTATACTGACAAAAAGGTGCCATAGATATGTTGACCCCTGTTAGCAGTGTTTTCAACTAGCATGTCATGCAACTATATTTTGGAAGCGTTCCCTTGATAATCATCACTAGGTTGCATTGCTGCTGAAACATACCTCATCAGTTGGTTGTTACACGTCTAAGCTCATCATCAGCCATGATTCGTCCACTGGTGGATGAAGGCCTCCCCATGCAATTGCTATCCATCATCTCGCATCGCAACACATTGGAAGAAGTCAGCATTGGTTGTTCCTGTAGGGAGGCTGGTCTCCATCATGATGTAATGCGGTTGTAAACGGCCCTTCTGAGGTGCCGTCAGGGGGGGGAGGAGTTAGGTCACGTGGGGGGAGAGGGGTTGAGTATAGAAGGAGGGGAACCGGAAGAGCAAGGGGAGTGACTGGGAGCCAGGAACAGAGGAAGGCCACGTAGGGCGAAGCGGGGTGTGGCGAGATCGCCACGAACACGGGGGAAGCGAGGATCGGCACCGTTGGCCAGCGGTGACCGACCCGAAGCAGCAAGGAGGCTGCAGTCAGCAGCGGGGCTGCACAGAGAGAGTGGGCAGCGGGTCTGCATACAGTGACAGCCAGAGGGTCTGCACATAGGGGTAGCAGCGAGTCTGCAGGGAGGAGGTTACAGTAGATGAAGCAGAGAGTCAGAGGGGTGAGGAAGCTATAATAGCAGTGAATAGCCGGGGGCTACAAATACAGGAGTTATAACAGAGTGCCGTGTGGGTAAAGACGTGAACCTGAATAAAGACACGAAGACAGAAAGAAGTGTTCGAGTCCTTTTATTACACTGGAGTCAGAAGTGAAACGGCATGGCGAAACAACTAAGGAAGAAGAATATCCCATCTCCGGCGTCGGCTTCATCATCGGACGACGACGATCTTCCTCCTGAGGTCGGCTTCACTTCGGCGGAGGGAGAGATCCGTGAGGGCCCGGGTGTGGAGGAGGTTGCCGCTGCGCCCGACCCATCTGCGTTGAAGGACGAAGATTTAAGATGGACCCGGATGGCGGAGCAACTGGCGACCCTAAAAACCGTCATCACGGAGTTGTGTGACCTTGTCACGCCAAGGGCGGCGTTGGAAGGTGATGGTGGTGATCGGCAGGAGCCCGGGTCGTCTTCGATGGCGCCGCCATCGACCACGCGGCGTGAAGACGCCATCTTGGGCGTGGCGCACCACGGAAGGCGGGAAGCCGCCATCTTGGGGCCGCCACGAAGATCGTCCGCCATCTTGGCGACACCGCGTTGCGACGCCTTGCTGAACTTGCCGCCGGAAGAGTCGGTGACGGACGGAAGCAGGCCAAGGAGCCGCAGTCGTCACCTTACAACTGTTAAGGAGTTCTCCATCGGGGGCGATTGGAGTGCGTTCGCTTGTCGATTTTTGGCGGCGGTACGAACGGCAAGGTGGACGGACGCCGAGGCGCTGGAGGTGCTTCCGACTCTCCTTGACGATGAGTCTGTTCGTTTTTTTCGCTCTATAAAAGCTGCGAAGAAGAAAACATTGCGTGGAGTGTTCGACGAAATGGCGGACGCGTACGAGCCACCGGATGACGCCCATCGCCGCTTCGTGCAGCGGCAACGCGCACCGGAGGAGTCGCCTGTAGCGTACAGGGGCGCCGTGCTGGAACTCGCGATGGCCGCTTACCCGGAGACGGAGCCTGACCTGCTGGAACCTCTCATCTTGGGGAAGATGTTGGAGTTATCCCGGGATCTGGGCATTCCTATGCCGGCTTGCGGTCACGAGAAACTCACGTCCCGGACCGCGGCTAAGTGTTTGGACGCCCAGTTCAATCTCCGCCGCTGGAAACAAGTCACGGCGTGGACGGGCGGTCCTGTCGTCGATGGGGGGGCCGTAGGGTGGGACCCTACAAAGGCTGTGTACGTGCCGGATGCGACCGGCCCAAAGGAGCTGTCGGCCGCCTCCACTCCGTGGCCGGCTCGAAGCGAGCCGGGGCCGCGGGCTCCGCCGCCGGCGCGGCCACGTCGGGACGGGGTGCCTGCTGCGCGCCGACCCGACGTCGACTGTTTCCGCTGCGGCCGTCGGGGCCACTATGCCAGGGACTGCTGGGCCCGGGTTCCGGGGCCGCCCCAGCAGGAGGCCTCGATCGCGGACGTCCCAAAGAAAGACCCTCCGGCACAGGCAAGTCGGTGCGCACCAGACACCCGGCAAGGCCTGACACCTCACTCATCGCCGTTGTTGTGCGACGCGGATGTTCTAAAATATGGGAGGCCAGTATCTGCGCCTTGTCGCTCGATAACGCAGTGGCGTAAGTTGGCTCGGCGGGTTGTCGCGGCCGCTACAGGTTCGTCCACTGTACCGGGGTCGATCCAAGGGGTGGACGTGCGTATTTTGGTGGATTCCGGGGCGTCCGCGACCATTATTTCGGATGTCATATTCCATCTTTTGAACATCCCACCGGGGGCCGTGAGGCCGGCTTACGCTTCCTGCATCGCTGCGAACGGGGGTAGTATGGGCATCGTGGGACAGGTGGACGCTAATATTTCTATCGGGGGGGTCTCGGCCTCGGGCGTTGTGTTAATTTCGAGGTCCCTGGCGGTTCCTTGCTTGTTGGGCACGGATTTTTTGGCTAAGATGCCCATTTTAATTAGAATCAATGAAAATTGCATTGAACTGCCAGGGGGCCGCAAATTGGCGTTTTTACAGTCCACCTGGGGGCGACCGGCTCCGGTTGCCCAGGTGCAGGCGTTATCGGAAGTTTCAGTTGATATTCCACCTGGCTCGCAGATGCTCATTCCCCTACGATACCGGAAGCCGGTTCCGGGTCGGCAGAGTGCTTGTGGAATTTTGCTGTCGCCGTCCGCCGCTGTTACGGGCGGATTGGCACTGGTGGGGGCGCAAACCATTGTCCGTCCGGATCAGCGCCCGTTTTTGCAGGTGTTAAATGCGACTTCTGAAAGCGTGTTTGTGCCGGCTGGTACCGTTGTGGCACACGCCACTACGGCGTTTACGGCTCAGAGTGACATTCCGGACGGGGGGCTGGTGGGTGGTGTTTCACACGACGGAGGGGTGGACGATCGTTGGATCGCCGAATTATGTGCGGAAAATTCGGCCCTTTCCGCTGAGCAGCGTTGTGCGATTCATAAATTATTAGCGAGCTATTCCGATGTGTTTAGCTCGGACGATTTGGACTTGGGACGCACCTCGCTGCTCTCTCATCACATCGAAACGGGGGACGCGGCCCCTATCCGCTTGAACTCGCGTCGGATGAGTCCGGCTGAGCGTGAGCACGTTCGAGGGGCAGTGGAAGACATGTTGAAAGCGGATATTATATCTCCGTCTAATAGCCCGTGGGGTGCGCCTGTCGTGTTGGTTAAAAAGAAAGATGGTAAATTACGATTTTGTGTGGATTTTCGGAAGTTAAATAAAGTGTCGGTGGCAGATGCGTATCCCCTGCCGCGTATGGACGATTCTCTCGACGCCTTGTCAGGGGCTAAGTTTTTTTCAACGCTAGATCTCTCTTCGGGCTTCTGGCAGCTTCCCCTTGACGAGCCCTCGCGGGAAAAGACAGTGTTCCGTACGCCGCAGGGGTTGTTCCAATTTAACTGTCTGCCGATGGGGTTGAATGCAGCCCCTGCCACCTTTCAGAGATTGATGGAGTTGGTATTGACGGGGTTGCAGTGGGAGACATGTCTCATTTATTTAGATGATATTATTGTCTTCAGCCGCACATTTGATGAGCATTTATTGCGGTTGGAGGCCGTTTTTGCCAGAATGCGTTCTGCTAATTTGAAATTCAAGCCTAAGAAATGTCATCTACTGCAACGTTCCGTTCGATACTTGGGACATATTGTTAGTGCGGACGGGGTGGCCACGGATCCAGAGAAAACTGCGTGTGTCCGGGATTGGGCAACCCCCGCCAAGGTGGGTGATGTGCGTCGGTTTTTGGGGTTCGCCTCATATTACCGGAGGTTTGTTCCGAATTTCGCTACTATCGCCAGGCCTTTGCATCTCCTTACTGGGAAGGGGCACAAATTTGTGTGGGGACCGCCGGAGGAGGCGGCGTTTCGGAGCCTGCGCGACCTACTGGCTACTGCGCCGACGTTGGATTATCCGGATTTTGAACATCCCTTCATTCTGGATACTGATGCGAGTGACACCGGGATTGGGGCGGTGTTGTCCCAGTCAAAAGGTGGTGTTGAGCGTGTGGTGGCGTACGGGAGTCGGGTTTTGTCTCCCGCGGAAACTCGTTACTGCGTCACTCGCAGGGAACTTTTGGCTATTGTGTATTTTCTCCGCCAATTTCGACCGTATCTGTACGGTCGGTCGTTTATTGTCCGAACGGACCATGCGGCCTTGCAGTACGCTCTTAAGATGGACCAGCCATCCGGACAATTGGCGAGATGGCTGGACACGTTGCAAGAATTCTCCTTCCAAATTCACCATCGGAAGGGTGTGCGTCACGCTAACGCGGACGCACTGTCCAGGTTGCCGCAACAATCCCCTTGTGCGTGTGCGTCGGGGACGCATAGGTGTGGACCGGCTCAGCCCCCCCCTCAGCCTGTCGCGCGGGCAGTGGATGTTCTCGAACCTCCGCTTACACCGGGACCGGTTGAAGGGGGACCGGCTGACGGGATTTTGCGTCTTCCAAGGTCTGTGTGGATTCGGGAGCAAATGTTGGACGATTCTTTGGTGTCGTTACGGAAACGAACGGAGAAGGCGGGTAAGGAAGTCGGTGCGGGTGGTAATTCGGAAACTGCTCTCCGAGATGGGTTACTGATGTGGAGGGAAGGGATACAGGAACACTGGCGTCTCGTTGTGCCTGCGTCATTGCGCTATGAGTTGATTAGATCTTTGCACTGTGACACACTTTTACACCTGGGGGTGCAGAAAACCCTATTGACGCTGCAACGAGACTATTATTGGCACGGCATGACGACGGATGTCGTCGGTCACGTTCGCGCGTGTCCCGATTGTGCCCGCCGTAAGCCGCCTAAACATCCATATGTTCCGCCGATACAATCGATCAAAGTATCTCGGGTTAATGAGTTGGTGGCGTTAGATATTTTGGGACCCTTTCCGCCATCAGCTAAAGGGAATAAGTATTTACTGGTGGGGGTGGAGTACCTCTCTCGCTGGCCGATGGCCTGGCCCTTGCCTGACCAGTCAGCGGCGTCTATCACGGACGCCTTTCTATTTGGGTATGTAATGGACAAAGGGGCTCCGGAGAGGCTCCTTACGGATCAGGGACGTAACTTTTCGTCTAAATTGTTGGGGGAGGTGTGTGCGGCTCTTGGAACTAAAAAGATACGGACGTCCCCCTACCACCCGCAAACGGATGGTATGGTGGAACGGTTGAATCGGACTCTGTCCGCCATGCTGTGCCATACAGTCGGGGAAAACCAATCTGATTGGGATTTGCATATCCCTGGGGTGCTTTCGGCGTATCGCATGACGCCGCACGCGGCTACTGGATACTCGCCGTTTTTCCTTATGTACGGCCGTGAGAACGTGCCGCCGATTCATGACCAGTTGGGAACCGGTGCGAGGGGGCCTGTTAAGCCTCTTCCTGAGTATATTAAGGACAACGTTCGGCGTGTCGCTGAGGCGAGGGAAAATGCCCGCATGGCTACTGCCAAGGCTCAGGCCAGGAATGAGCGGTGTGCCCGACGTTCAAAGGGGGAGTGTCCCTGGAAAAAGGGGGACCTGGCCTGGCTTCATTGCCCACAGGTGCGGCCAGGTACATCTCCTAAATTACATCGACCTTGGCAGGGTCCGGTCCGCCTCATTGAGGTTCCCAACCCACAGTCGGCGCGTGTTCAGGTTGGTGCACGGCGTTGGGTCGTGCACACGTCCCGGTTGAAGCCATACATTGCCCCACGGCCGGATGCGTCATCTCCCCAAGTTGCCTTGCCGGGGTCTGTTGCCGCCGACTCGCCCTTGCCTGTGTCTGCTGACCTTGCGAGAGCGCCTGTCGTACCCTTCACAGACAAGCCGGCCGTGACAGCGCAGGGAGGAGGACCTTCCGCTTGTGGGACGCCGACCGGAGCCGCAGAACCCACGGGACCTGCAGCTCTTCCTATCCCTCCGCGGACGCGAGTACGGGATGTTTCTGGACGCGAGCGGGACAGTGGCGGGCCTCCAATGGCGACGGAAGAACTTGCGCCCGTCGCCCCTAAAACCCTTCCACGTTCCCGCTCGGCGGGTGGGCCGCCGACCGTCCGGGACGGCCCGGCTACCCGTACTCGCTCGAAATCCCTCACGTTTCGTTAGATTGTGTTGTGTTATTGTTATAATGTTCTTCAATGCTTCGTGTCTTTTTGCGTGTTGGCCCTTTACACCCGCATTGCTTTTCAGGTTGCAATTCAGCCGAGGTCGGCTGGATTTTCTTTAGGGGGGAGGGTGATGTAATGCGGTTGTAAACGGCCCTTCTGAGGTGCCGTCAGGGGGGGGAGGAGTTAGGTCACGTGGGGGGAGAGGGGTTGAGTATAGAAGGAGGGGAACCGGAAGAGCAAGGGGAGTGACTGGGAGCCAGGAACAGAGGAAGGCCACGTAGGGCGAAGCGGGGTGTGGCGAGATCGCCACGAACACGGGGGAAGCGAGGATCGGCACCGTTGGCCAGCGGTGACCGACCCGAAGCAGCAAGGAGGCTGCAGTCAGCAGCGGGGCTGCACAGAGAGAGTGGGCAGCGGGTCTGCATACAGTGACAGCCAGAGGGTCTGCACATAGGGGTAGCAGCGAGTCTGCAGGGAGGAGGTTACAGTAGATGAAGCAGAGAGTCAGAGGGGTGAGGAAGCTATAATAGCAGTGAATAGCCGGGGGCTACAAATACAGGAGTTATAACAGAGTGCCGTGTGGGTAAAGACGTGAACCTGAATAAAGACACGAAGACAGAAAGAAGTGTTCGAGTCCTTTTATTACAATATGTCTGTGAAATGCCCACCACTGCCTCATGGCCAACAACAGGGACTGGCACTGCCTACAAATGCTGTATTCTTAAAAATCATAGCTCTTCACCGAGGGTGTAAATATTGAACAAAACAAAATTATAGCAGTACGGTATATGGGTTTTAAATTGAAAACCAATTTCTTTAGAACTGATTTGTGTGTTTAGTTTTGTGTCCTTCCCCTGCACCTCCGATTAGCACGGTTGGCTATGTACGGCGCAAAATAAGTTTAACACACATTCATACGTTTGACAGTCACTGCCAATCAAACTAAGGACATTTTCAGGCAAGAAGTTGTAATGCCCTTCAAATGATGTTTTGCGTATGACCCCTGGGAGTAGGCATGCTTTGGTGTGAGCGTGTGTTATCCGCTACACGTCTCATTATACCAATTTATGCTCATGCTACTCTATATCACCGACTTGTCATTTTCATCATGATTCTATGAACGCACTTGGGCAAGCAATGATAATAGACAAGTGTAAATTAGATTTTAATGTATGTTCAAAAAAGTGTATCTAACATGAATATGTATGTAAACCTCTGATATAAGCCCTTTTAGTTAAATGCAATACATTCATAAATAATGTAATTGATTTAAATGGAAACTATGCACACATGCATTTGAGTAAACGTATTTTTTTTTATCTAACCGAATTTCACATTAATTTTACTTGACACAGTAAGTACTGTATGTTGCAAGTCTGCATATATGCTATGTATAAACTACTTTTATAAACTCTGGTTCTTTCGGTAAAGTCACGTAGAAAATAAAATCAAATAATAGAATACAACGTTTCGATTGCAACACAAGCAACCATCATCAGGTAAGAATGAATGAAAAAAAACATAGTAAACTTAGAAACAATGCAACACAACACAACACAGAGAGCCGGCCAATACAACAGACAACACCCCACCTGGTTGACCTATATATATTACTTTTATATAACAAAATTATGTTTGGTGTAGTCTCAAGTAAAAAACATTGTTACACTTGTTTTAAAATCATTAGTTACTAAAAACCATCCCATATCAGGGGAGAATCTCATTTGAGCAGATGTGGTGACAATGTATTTTATTATTTTCAGCAGAACATGAATTTAATGCAGGCAAATTGGTCACGTGCGTTAATTTGACTTGGCGTCTGCATGCCACTTATATTGATGTATGAGCATAAGTGCTAAAGATTCAGGACCTCAAAATAAAGGTACCTAAATTTGTTCTCTTATATCTCGTTAAAAAGGCGCTAGATTTCTGTTTGGCCCATTTATTTTTTTATTCTGTTCACGTTTAGAAATAAAAATGTATCATGATCATATCTGTTTAACAATTAGGCTTTCGCGACCAATATTCACAAGGTTTTTGGGTTAGGTCGCGTAAATATATAAATGTGTCGTTAATACCCGCCACCACCCGACACAGCCAACTAGTAAGGGTTGTCACGTAAACAGAACGTGCCAATTCGTCACTAGTACAGCACACTGGTGTGTTGGAGAGCCAAGCCACAATATTTACAATCAGAGTACGACGTTTCGCCAGTAATTACAACTAGCTTCATCAGGCGACAGCCAGATTTGTGGACAAGTCTCACTGTTTCGTTCCGTATACAGAGGCAAAGATGTGTTGACCATGCAGCTGCGCTCTTGCACAATGTGTGTGTGGGGGGGGGGGATTACTGAGTCAACGTACATGATGCATGTGCATTATGCAAGCCATTTTAACTTGTCCTTCCTGTCCATTGTGTTTATTATTAAAATAGCAGTACCAACGGTAATCCCTATTGAAGTACGCTGCCCTTTGTAGGCATGCATTTAAATAATGTATTATTTGATAATTCGCTTCCACGCAGCACTAAGGCGGTAGCTATCCGAACGGTTAACGTTATTTTAATTTATTTCTCTAATTAAACACAATAAACAGGAAGGGCAAGTTTAAAGGGCTCGCATAATGCACATGCATGATGTACGTTGCTTCAGTAATTCCCCCCCCCCCCCCCACATTGTGCAAGCCCGCAGTTGCGTGGTCAACACATCTACACCTCTATAAAATGAACGAAACAATAAGACTTCTCCACAAATCTGGCTGTCGCCTGATGAAGCTAGTTGTAATTACTGGCGAAACATCGTACTCAGATTGTAAATCTTGTGGCTTGGCTCTCCAGCACACCGGTGTGCTGTACTAGTGACGAATTGGCATGTTCTGTTTACGTGACAACTTTTACTAGTTGGCTGTGTTGGGTGGTGGCGGGGTTTAACAACACATTTATATATTTACGCAATCTAACCCAAAAACCTCTATTATGGATGATCATATTTGTTTATGCCTTTGTGTACCAACCAAAATACAAGCACATCTCACACGCATCACAGAGAGGGATATTAATTTAGACCCAAGCACGATCTTCAAGATAACTCACTTAAAGGTATTCTATTTTTATTATTTTGCAAATTTATATTCGACATTTAGTTGGACGTAAGTTTTGGGCATTATTTTCAAGTCAGCCTTGTTTAAAGCCATGGATTCTTCAGGCTTTAGAAACATAAATAACTGCTACCGGTAAAATGTAGGTATCTTGTAGAGTCACGATTGTGTGCGGCTTCATGATAATACAGGATGGAAAAGTAGTTAGCTCAGTATAAAAGTATATCTTTTAATCTGGGTTCACTGCATACTACAAGCCAGATAAAGGCAGCAGTGTATCTGCCTTGAACCCGGGAGTGGCATCTGTTGGTGACCTTGTGCCAGGTGTCGACATACCACTTTCTTATGGCGGTGGACAAGTCTTTTGAAAGGATGACCACTGATAATTTTCGCAAAGTAGTAATTTATATACAGCACTCAACCATAGAGGGATGATCAGCTGAGCCAACCCCTAACTACAATTTGAACACTCAGCATCCAGCTGTGAGTCAAGAATCATGCCAAGGCAATTCCAAATTGTATTTCATAACAATGGCCAAACACCCAAGAAAAAAATACCAGCAATTTAAAGTGGTGCCTACAACTATGGAAAGGTGTTCCTGTGTAGGCAGGTGGCAAAGGTGGCATTGACTCGTTAAGGCCATTTAATTTCTTAAAACCATACTATTTGGTTCTTTCGGTAAAGTCACGTAGGTATAAAATAAAAGAAATTAAATCACGATGTTTCGGGCACAACACAAGCGTCCGTCATCAGGTGGGACAACCACAGCAAGAAACAATTGCCGAATTGTTTGACTTTACCGAAAGAACCAAAGAGTATGGATTCCTGCAGTCATGAAAACTTCAAATCTAGATTCTTAAAACCACTCGTGGTAACACCACCAAATTGATTCGCATTAATAACATGTCACACGAGTCTCACACGCTTGCTCAAGCATTAGGAATTCATAGCAATCCATCCCATTGTGAATTCAAGCATTTTGAACGTCATCGGCCTAAAAAGGACATGTCCTGATTACAGTATATAAAAGCATGCAAGCGGAATGACCGCTGTGCATTTGAGATAATCTGGTGCAGTAGTTTGGTTCAGATGGTCTATCTGCACCGTGGTGATGACACAGAATTATACTCGTGTGGTCATTATATAAACAATGTCCGTGATAATGACGAATATATTTTGCACATCAATACAAAACTCCAGCTGATTTACCCTAGGCAATGAAGCACTCCAAAGGCAATAATGAGATACGTAGATTCTCCACCATTTTGTTGTTCACATACCACCCATTGCTCTTAGGTTTCACTCACAAGTAAATACATGTTTAGTCTGATATGGTTGGAGAAGTCCCATTTGCCAATAATAACATCACACTTGAACATCCTCATTTCTTCTGTATTTCATGAAGAACCTGAATAAGTTTTCACTTGATTTTTGAACTTCTGACTTTGCTTTTTATAAAAGTTTATTTTAATACATTGTATTTACTGAAATATATTTTCATGATGTAATTGTTACATTTGAATATTTTTTATTCATCCTACATAACATATGCAATTTTGTAGGTACCTTAAAAATTAAGTTAGATTGTTGTGAGATATTCTGGGCAATGAAAAAAAATTTTCACCATTATGATTCGAATTATAAGGTAATTCTTATGTTTATCATGGGCACTAAAATATAATATTAATTACCATTTGTAAGGCGTGATTCATTCAGGGATCTCAGTGTGCCATGCCCTTAAACCTCTGCAGTCCGGTAAATGCAAATTCAATAGTTCATTGTGCATCATGACAATGAGAATCAGGCACTGCCCTTAAAATCTCAGAGAGCTTGGCAGCAATAACAATCTTTATCACGCCAAAATAATAAATTAGTGTAGGTTTCTAAAGTGTGTCCTCATCCCTCTCTCTTTACAAATTGCATCTCTATTTTTATTCCTGTAAACAGAGGTGTGTAATTCGTATGATTGATTTAATGATGTGTACAGCCTCTTGGCAATACACTGCTAGATGAAAGAAGGCCATGTCCAACATGGGACTATGCTTCGTCACTGTGGTCGCTGTGAGTTGTTCAGGGGAGGGTCCAGGAGCAGTTCAGGTATCACTCGACACCGATGTTAGCCATGCCCGGGAACAGGCCCGGATAATGACATGGTCAAAAAAATGCTAACCTATTTTCAAATGATTACCTTATTCCATTCTTTTACTACGGCAGTGGTTTCTTAAATCTGTTTTACAAGAGGACGATGAGGTCTGTAAGACAGATATGACAACCAAATGATAACGAGACTCAAATGAAGATGATTTTGGATAATTTGCTACAGATTGCCAAACTAACGTCATGGAATTGTAACTGCATTTGACTTGCTTCCCATGCTAAATGTTACAGATGAGACCATCCATTGACAGTCTGGCACTGGCTAGAAAATATAAAAGTGTGTTATTCATCATCACGGACACTGTTGTGGCTATGCATGATGCTGCATTGCCTGTTAATGTTACACGGGTTAATTTATCTGATATAATAGTATCACCATCAGATGAAATTGCAGCAAGGGTGAACAATTACAAAGAATACAGGTATGCCTACACTTAGACTCCAGTGCTTGAAGTGAATGAATTATACATGAGGATAGTATATAATTACATGAAATAACTCAGCCACAATAACATGAGAGGGGAGATGTTGTTTTAAGTTATAAACTATGGAGACTGTTGGTAGCCAAATACTATGATGCATATAGTAGACGTTTATGCTGTTGGTATAGTGCTTGCTGGTTCACGCTCACATTCAATTAAAAGATAAATACTCTTTGGTTATTTCGGTAAAGTCACGTAGGTATACGTACGGACGCTTGTGTTACGCCCGAAACGTCGTGATTTAATTTATTTTATTTTATACCTACGTGACTTTACCGAAAGAACCAAAGAGTAATGGATCCCTGCAGTCACGAAAACTTCAAATCGAGATTAAAAGTTAAATCTTCTGACGTCATTACTTCAGAGCGTTACTCGTACCAAGAGGAGGTAAAACTGTCGCACCAACACATTTCTACGGAGCATTTGAATTTGTTCAATGACGCACATATAACATTAAGTGCATTTATTCCAAAGTGTATCTTTGTTATTCATAATACCGTTTTAAACACGCAAAATTCACATGCCCAATGTTAATTTTGTTTGCGGTCAGCATAAATAAACATACTAATTTCTCAACTTTATCGCACGAGAACAATCTATAAAGACGTACCCAGGGCACATTGCAGTGCCGCTGTCATGCTTGTACATTTATTATTAAACAACTATAGACCATTTTCATGATTAACCAAACGGTGAAAATCGAGGAAATATTAAAAGTTCCTTGCACAGCACGCAAATGCAATCAGCAATTTTACTAATTTAATTCACTAGAGAGAGCTTATATGATTATATATTACCCACCGATGGATCTTGGGTGCTGAGCACCCTGCCGTCTTCCTCGCTCCTGTCGCTCTTATCCACGAGCACCGCATGCACGGAGCAAGCACCACGGACAGCCAGCCAGCCCCTTCCTTATAAAACTCACTCCCTCCCCTTCAACCCACGACTACCCTGCCCGGCCCATCCCCGCTTGCCCCACACGCAGAGATATACAACCCCCCATGCTCTTACCTCTCTGGATTTTCGCCCTTATCCACAGGAGCACAATAGCGAATATATTAATGAGCTGGAATTTAGTATCAGCCTATGATGACATTGAAATGATACTCATGAATTACCGATGTTGCCCTTTTGCACGGACTCGAGATGAGCATGGTTTTTGAGAGCGAGGCTGCTTTGTGGTTCATTTGCTGATCCACTGGACATCTGTGAAATATTGATTCATAGCTCATCGGATTCCTCCAGTCGAAATAAAGATTTTGATTATTATCACTTGTGTAGTGTTTTTTTATTTCATGCGGACAACTTTTTCTAATAGTAAAGGTTTTTGGGTTACATCGCGTTATTTAGAAATGTGTCATAACCCTCCACCACCCAACACGGCCAAACAGTAAAAAATGTGTCACGTTTACAAAAGACAAAAATAGTTCACTACTTTAGCCCACCGGTGTGTTGAAGAGTGAATCAACATCACTTACAATTTTGAGTACGCCGTTTCGCTGGTAATTACATCCAGCATCATCGGGCAATTCGCCAGAATGGTGAAGCCCTCCACCTGCTCCCGATCTTAAATAGCAGCAGGGTGACGTCATCATTTAACCCAGCGGTCGGGAACCTTTTTGACTGGGAGAGCCATAAAAGCCAAATATTTCTAAATATATTTCATTGAGAGCCATATAGTATTTTTAACGTATAATAAATTAAATATGTCTTACTTTTAATGCGACTTCTGGTCCACGGGACCCGTGACCCGAGAAATTTTATCTTCAAAACTAATTTCTGTTTACTTTAAAATGACACACTATTATTAAGCAATATCACAAGTATTTTAAAATCAGTTCCAAACTGATTTTATTTTTATTTTTTTATTATTATTTTTTTCAACTCAAAATTGTCTGGGAGCCATATGCCGTCACCGGAAGAGCCATATATATGGCTCGCGAGCCATAGGTTCCCGACCGCTGATTTAACCCAATCTGGTGCAGTGATTTGAGGCTGAGAGTGGGAGGGTATTGTAATTATATAATAGATTGGTAATCATTCAATTGTTATTAATTGGTATTCGTTTCCCCTATAAGGAATTGTAATATATTTTATTTAATAATACGCTTCCAGGCCGCACTAAAGTCAGAGCGATTAAAGTTATTTGCATTTCTCTCAATTTCCATGGATTATCTCATTAGTCTTGGCCAGTAATAAATTCGTTTTACACAACACTTCAACGTTATCAAAATAAATTGAGTGTCATTGTTGACAAGCATGTTCTGCCACTGCCGACAGTTGTGTTTATCTTTCTCCTGCGTCACTTTTTATTGAACAGAACTCCTCGCGTTCGGCATCCCGTAACTCCGTCATGATCATCCCGCTCACTCCGCCCCCCCTCTCCCTCTCAGCCTCTCCACTGCTTGATTTCTCTCGATACTCTTAGGTTTTTTTGGTAAAGTCACGTAGGTGATAAAATCATAATAATAATAAAATAATAATAAATGAAAATAACTAAATTAAATCACGATGTTTCGAAGGCAACACAAGTCTCCGAAACGTCGTGATTTAATTGAGTTAGTTTAATTATTATATTATTATTTTACCTACGTGACTTTACCGAAAAAACCTAAGAGTATGAATCCTTGCAGTCACGAAAGCTTCAAATCTAGAATTGATTTATCTCTCTCTCTCTCCTAGCCTCTCCACTGCTAGCCTGTTCTCTCACTCCCCTAGCCTCTCTACTGCTAGCCTGTTCTATCTCTCACTCTCCTAGCCTCTCCACTGCTAGCCTGCTCTCTCTCTCACTCTCCTAGCCTCTCTACTGCTAGCCTGTTCTCTCTCTCACTCTCCTAGCCTCTCCTCTGCTAGCCTGTTCTCTCTCTCACTCTCCTAGTCTCTCCACTGCTAGCCTGCTCTCTCTCTCACTCTCCTAGCCTCTCCACTGCTAGCCTGTTCTCTCTCTCACTCTCCTAGCCTCTCCACTGCTAGCCTGTTCTCTCTCTCTCCTCTCCTAGCCTCTCCACTGCTAGCCTGTTCTCTCTCTCACTCTCCTAGCCTCTCCACTGCTAGCCTGTTCTCTCTCTCTCACTCTCCTAGTCTCTCCACTGCTAGCCTGTTCTCTCTCTCACTCTCCTAGCCTCTCCTCTGCTAGCCTGTTCTCTCTCTCACTCTCCTAGTCTCTCCACTGCTAGCCTGTTCTCTCTCTCTCACTCTCCTAGCCTCTCCACTGCTAGCCTGTTCTCTCTCTCACTCTCCTAGCCTCTCCACTGCTAGCCTGTTCTCTCTCTCTCACTCTCCTAGTCTCTCCACTGCTAGCCTGTTCTCTCTCTCACTCTCCTAGCCTCTCCACTGCTAGCCTGTTCTCTCTCTCACTCTCCTAGCCTCTCCACTGCTAGCCTGTTCTCTCTCTCTCACTCTCCTAGCCTCTCCACTGCTAGCCTGTTCTCTCTTTCACTCTCCTAGCCTCTCCACTGCTAGCCTGTTCTCTCTCTCACTCTCCTAGCCTCTCCACTGCTAGCCTGTTCTCTCTCTCACTCTCCTAGCCTCTCCACTGCTAGCCTGCTCTCTCTCTCACTCTCCTAGCCTCTCCACTGCTAGCCTGTTCACTCTCTCTCTCTCCTGGCCTCTCCACTGCTAGCCTGTTCTCTCACTCTCCTAGTCTCTCCACTGCTAGCCTGTTCTCTCTCTCACTCTCCTAGCCTCTCCACTGCTAGCCTGTTCTCTCTTTCACTCTCCTAGCCTCTCCACTGCTAGCCTGTTCTCTCTCTCACTCTCCTAGCCTCTCCACTACTAGCCTGCTCTCTCTCTCACTCTCCTAGCCTCTCCACTGCTAGCCTGTTCTCTCTCTCACTCTCCTAGCCTTTCTACTGTTAGCCTGCCTGCCACTCTCCGCTAGCTTCGCTCTCTCCGCTGCTGGACTACCACTACACACTCTGGTAGCTTCTCCGCTGCTAGCCTCTCACTATCTTCTGCTAGCTTCTCCACTGCTAGCCTCTCACTATCTTCCGCTAGCTTCTCCACTGCTAGCCTTCCGCTATATACTCTACTAGCTTCTCCACTGCTAGCTATACTCCCTGCTAGCTTCTCCACTGCTAGCCTCGCACGCTCACACTTAGGATTCCGCTAGCTTCTCTACTGCTAGCCTTTCTACCCTCGCCTCTCCAACCTCGCCCTTGCCTCCGGTGGGGGTTCAGCCATCACCGCTGGAGAGGGCCAGGTGTGGCGAGCGGGGCCTGGGACTTCTCTTGTCTTTCCTCTTGTCTTCACTCCGACCAACTCAACCCCGTCGCTCTCACGCTGCCGTATATTTCCCCCTCCTCATTAACTCCTCATTAATTAAGCTGGCCACCTCCCGTCGCATCATGCCCCGTGGCATCAGCCATTATCGCCTCAATCTCCCGTCAACCTGGCGCCTGTTCCGCGCCTGCATTTGCAGCCACCCAATCACTCCGATGCATCCTAATTGGCCGTCTCCTTTCCGTTGCTCTCTCTCTCGCCGAACCTGCGTGCACACCGCTTGCAAACCCCCGTGCGCGTTATTCCACTACACTTACATTAACTGTAGAGCAAGGGTCGGGAACCTTTTGACTGGGAGAGCCATAAAAGGCAAATATTTCTAAATATATTTCATTGAGAGCCATATAGTATTTTTAACGTATAATAAATTAAATGTCTTACTTTTAATGCGACTTCTGGTGCTGTGTGGTTTTGCTGATGGCCTTGTAGTAGTCTGGTTCGTACGTGGTGAGGTTGAGCTTCATGCAGGCGTGACCCGTGAAATTTATCTTCAAAACTAATTTCTGTTTACTTTAAAATGACACACTATTATTAAGCAATATCACAAGTATTTTAAAATCATTTCCAAACAGATTTTTTTATTTTTTATTATTATTTTTTTTCAACTCAAAATTGTCTGGGAGCCATATGCCGTCACTGGAAGAGCCATTTATGGCTCGCGAGCCATAGGTTCCCGACCGCTGCTGTAGAGAATGAAAGTGACTTAAATCCTGAAGTAAAAAAATTACAGATTTTAAATCTTGACTTAAAGCTTTCGTGACTGCAGGAATTCAAATCTTTGGGTCTTTTGGTAAAGCCACGTACGTTAAAAAAATTATCAAAATAATAACAATATCACGACGTTTCGATTGCAACACAAGCAAACGTCTTCAGGTGATTGCCTGAAGACGATTGCTTGTGTTGCGAACGAAACGTGATATTGTTATTATTTTGATTTTTTTTTTTTCTAACTACGTGGTTTTACCGAAAGACCCAAAGAATATGAATACAGATTTTAGCTGGACTCAAGCCAGCACACCCAGTGCAAACACTGATCACAATGCAGCACAATACAAAGCAAGTTGGATTTTAGTATGTATCCTCTAAATGTAACCTCATCTCAAGACGCTGTTGACAGGCAGTGAACAGCTGTCTCACCAAAGTTCATGAATGCTTCGAAACTCTTTTTGCTAAAAAAAATCAATCAAAATGTTGCATTTATATATACATAGTACAGGCTATTTTTGTTGTTTAATTATATCCTTTATTCACGACTATGTCTCATTACTTTAGTGCACTGCCTTGTCATCCTTTATTATATGTACATTTTATTTTATTTGTGAAAATAATACTGCTACAACCAATTACTGTCATGGCAATATACAGTACATCCAAATAAATGATGATCATTGAGCATCCTAGTGGAAAATATAAGTACCATAATAAATACGCATCCACAAAGCTTCCTTCCCATCAAGTGTCTACAACGACACTCAATGATTATCATGTTATATCTTCTTTGATCTCACCTTGTTTTATATTTATACAGCGCCTTATTTCAAGGCACTTTACATAGTTTTAAAAGCGGTAACAAAAATAGAGTGATTTAGATGGCAGTGGCATGCAAGTGTAATGTGAGGTTATATCCGGGTCATTGACGGATTACAACTCGTCACGACAATTGGCTTTGCCGGTCCTGGTTCATAGCCAATGCGGGGAAGCCTAAGGGCGTGGCCCTGACGTAATGGAAAGGTGACAGCTGGTTGTAGAGGATTGGTTCTGCTGGCTTTAGACACAGCCAATGGGGAGACGAGCCAGGGGCGTGGCCCTGACGTAATGGAAAGGTGACAGCTGGTTGTAGAGGATTGGTTCTGCTGGCTTTAGCCACAGCCAATGGGGAGACAAGTCAGGGGCGTGGTCCCGGGAGCCTCTGGAATATTCCATAGAGGTTAACCAGGATTGGTGGAAACGTACCACGTGACCCAGCTATTAAATAGGGGTGGAGACGGACGACACGGGGTCAGAACGGGAACGAACAGAGGAAGGGGGCCACGCGGGAGCGGGGCTCCGGGTTGCCACATGGCAGTGCGTCTCTCTCTCTCTCTATCTGTCCCTCTCACGCTGCCTGTCAGCAGCGTGAAGGAAAGCTGTAATGCAAAGTTGAATAAAAGACCGGATTCCAGAAGTCGCCTCAACGACCTTAATTACACAATGGTCGAAGAATGAGTGACCACAACAGAGGGAACGTGGGGATCATGAAAGGATAGGGGAGGGATGGGAAAGAGTGGAGGGGCGAGGGGAGGGAAGCGGAAGGGAATGGGCAATGGAGAAGAGATGTGGCTTCGAGAGAGGGATGAAAGGAGGTTAAGGAGGGGGCGGCTTAATGTACAGGTAAGTTTATTCCAGTGGAAGGGCGCAAGGAGGGAGAGGATCGAAATCGAGATTGGGTACAGGGAGATGGGACAGAGACAGAGAAGACTGGGAACAACAGGATGAGAGGGGATGTAGAAGAAGATGAGAGAGGCAAGATCAAGAAGGACAAAGCCATGGGAAGATTTAAATACTAGTGTAACATATTTGAAAAGAGAGCAAAATTAAATGGGAAGCCAGTGAAGTTTAATTACGATCATTTTGAAACCAGGAAGGGTCCTTGCTTTTAAACATTTAGCAGTTCACCAGCATTGGCTAAAGCAATCCTGACTCAGCTGATGAGACACTGGATGTAGAAATCATAATTTTCTTGCATTAAAACAATGATTATGAAGATATGCACTCTCACAAGTCTGTGCAACCGATGTATAAAACATGAATGAACTCCTCTACGTGGAGAGGCCAATGTAGGAAACAGGTTTGAAGCTTTTGTGACGGCAGGAATCCATACTCTTTGGTTCTTTCAGTAAAGTCACATAGGTAGAAATAAAATAAAATAAAACAAATCACGACGTTTCGATCGCAACACAAGCAATCCTCACCAGGTGGGACAACCACAGCAAGAAAATGCTGAAGTCGGCGAGAGAACCAAAGAGTTTTATAATATACGATTGACACAATTGCAATGGCACAGGTAATATAATTCTATTAGAATAAACATATAATATTTAACGTTGATTGATTAGATTGGTCAAAAAACCGATGACTCATAGACCTACACAGAGACATAGAGACTCCCACAGACTGACTTGTGATTAAACCGAATTCTCAAGTGTAGCAAACTGATTGTCTCAGCCCTGTAAAAAATGACTGCACAAAAATCTAATTAAGTTTGGATCCTAACTTAATTTGGCTCAATTTCAGTTCTGAGATTTCAAACTTGGTTTGATTGACAAGCGTCAAACAATATTTGCATGGAATATTAATGGTGCAGATCAGTGGCGGCTCCTGCAAAATCTCTCAGGGGGGGCAAATGTCTGGATGATTGATAAGGATAAGGTCCACCCATGCAAAGGATAAATTAACAGCTTAAGCATGTAAAGGCAACTTCACTTCTTTAATATTAATGAAAAATAAAGTGACTCTTACAATACATCTTGTTTGTTTCTATACTCACTATTAATACAATCCACTCATGTTTCTTTTATTAAAGATTCCACTAGGTGGCGACAAATAATTTTGTTGGATGAAACGTCCTTACGTATGATGACGTAAGCACGTTAATGCGAGCCCTCCCGGAAGCCATAGAGAATGCATTGCAGCGCCCCCCGTTCGGAAAAAAACATCTTTGAATGTAAGTCTATGGGGCCACTCGGGGCGATTCTCAGCCGGAGTGAAATCGCCCAAAAAGAGGCGGTACTCCACAGAACGTGACATGACGCTGATTGGACTATATCCAGAGGCACAGTGACGGCTAGCGTGACTCTGTGGTTGAATGACATTGGTGGTGCGTCGCCCAATCGCCCTAATGAAGAAACCGCCCCTGGTGCTTTTGAGCGACTCTGAGCTTGGCTCCGCGCCTCTGAGTTGCGGCCACTACGTCTGCAAATTTGCGCGCGTTACAAATTGTACTATTATTATTATTAACCTCAGAAGTAGTTCTGTGACGCAATCTTCGAGGTCCATTCTCTGACAGCGCCAGTTGCAGAGTTCCAAATGAAATTATCACATAACATAATACTTTTCAGATTATTTGAATGTACTTGGTAAAATATCTAAATACATATAAAACAGTATTGATTACTATTTAATTATGCTTTGTTCAAAATACAATGCTACATTTCACATTTACAATACAGTGATACCTCGGTTCACGAACGCTTCTGTTCATGAACAACTCGGTTCACGAACAGAAAAGTTCATAAAAATATGCTCCGGTTCACGAACTCCGCTTCGGTTCACAAACAGGAGCCGCGGCCATTTTAATGCTATTTCCAGGCTGTCACATGGTCGTGACTTCCTGTAGGAAGATCGTGGAGAGAAGAAGAGACACAGAAAGAAGTACTTTGAGTACTGTGAAGACACTTTCAGTGACTTTTTGCTTTTTGGTGTGCTTTTTAGCACATACAGTACTGTACTGTACTACTGTACTGTACAATACTGTACTTACTGTATTGAACAGTTCACCCGTTTGAGTGCTTACTGAAGTCATCTCAAGCAAGGTTAGTGTTCTCTCTTTATACATTACTATACTGTACAGTACTAATGTGTATTGTAATTTGTTTAATATTTTTGTGCTTCAAAAACCAAAAAAAAAGGTCAGAACGGATTAACCGGATTTACATTGAACCCTGTGGGGAAATGTGCCTCGGTTCACGACCAATTCGGTTCGCGACCAGAGTCAGTTCACGAATTAAGTTCGTGAACCGAGGTATCACTGTATCTCATAAGTAGTATATAAACACAAGGGCCCGAGCGAATATGAAGGTAAATATGATTCTAGTTATAGAAATGATATTGTCTTTAACTTTATATCTTAACAGTAATTAGATTTTTTTTTATAAAATGGTATCTATATATATAAAATCGTGCATGTCTGTCTGTCCGTCTGTGTGTGTGTGTGTGGATTTCGGACCATACGCACTTTCATTGGACGGCGGTTGCCCCTGGCAACGGATAGCGACGCCTTCGCCGCTTTCATTGGACCTGGCAACGGCTAGCGACGCCTTCGCCAAGGGCTGCAGTTTCATTGGACGGCGGTTGCCCCTGCCAACGGCTAGCCACGCCTTCGCCACTTTCATAGGCTCCGTAAATAATTAAATAATAGCCATTACACAGTGTTGTTGGAGCGCTGAGGGGGGGGGGGAAGGCACGCCACCCGTACCCTGCCTCTGCCGGGTGGACAATTTAGGCGAGGCCGCAGGCTCTGCACGCTACTAGGCCTCGACACCCACCACGCCACTCTGAGGTAAATTCATCAAAGTTTATCCTACTCTTCACTCCACCCCCACCACAATGTGTGCAATTAATATTACTTTTAAACCCAACGCACCAACAATCGATTACTTAAATGTTCACTGTACAAATAGTCATTAAGCTGGGTCAGCGTACTGCCAGTCTATCATGTAGACTGTAGCCTGATTATTAAGCTCGGTGAGCGTACTGCCACTCTATCATGTACACTCTAGCCTGCTTATGAAGCTGACTGCGTGTACTGGCAGTCTATAATGTGGACTGTAGCCTGGTTATTATAATCGATTCTTTATATGTTCTTTGTACAAATAGTCATTAAGCTGGTTGAGCGACCCCAGTTCGATTCCAACTCACGCCCACCACCGCTGACGATTATTTGAAACGGACCTGGCCCTCCCCTAGGTCCACTCAGCCTCAAACGCGTAACTGCTGTCGTGTGTGAACATCGTCACTGGGGAGACAAAGGCGGCCGGGCATCGTGGATCCAAGTCCCGGGCGAAGCCGGGTCTTTTGTGTATGTGTGTATATGTTTATGTGTATCTCTGTGTGTCTGTATGTATGTGTGTATGTATGTGTATGTGTTTGTGTGTGTGTGTATGTATGTGGGTTTTTTTCTATGTCTTTATGTGTATGTCTGCGTGTCTATATGTATGTGTGTATGTACGTGTATGCATGTGCTTGGGTGTATGTATGTGTGTGTCTATGTATGTGTGTGTATGTATTTCTGTGTATGTATGTGTGTGTATGTATGTGTGTTATGTGTCTGTCTGTGTGTCTGCATGTATGTGTGTGTGTATTGTGTATGTGTTTGTATGAGTTTGTGTCTTTACGCTCGCATTACACAAATGTGTTGCAGGTCTAAGGCGTTCCTTGCGCAGCTTTGCCGCTTTATTATTTCAGTCGTTTACTGCCGTACGCACCATGAAAGTCGTGTGTGTCTGCGGCAAGCGCGTGTATGTGTACCTATGGACGCGCGCGCGTGTGTTGTGTAGGGGGAACGGTAGTGTAGTGCTTAGCGTGCTGCCTGTGTCTGTGTGTGTGTGTCTGTGTGTGTGTCTGTGTGTGTGCGTGTGTGGTGTGTGGGGAGCGGTAGTGTAGTGGTTAGCGTGCTGTCTGTGTGTGTGTGTGTCTCTGTCTGTGTGTGTCTGCGTGTGTCTGTGTGTCTGTGTGTGTGTCTGTGCGTGTGTGGTGTGTGAGGAGCGGTGGGTGTAGTGCTTAACGCTACGCTGCGCTACCAACCCGGCGAACCCAGTTCCATTCCCGCTCACGGCCACCACCGGTGACGATTATTTGAACCTCCCCTAGGTCGACTCTGCCTCAAACGAGTAACTGCTGTAGCGTATTAACATCGCCACTGGGGAGACAAAGGCGGCCGGCCGTGGTGGATACAAGTCCTGGGCGAAGCCGGGTAGTACAGCTAGTTATCATATAAATGCCAAAAATATACCTTTACTAACTCTACAAATGTAAAAAACATTGTTTTTAAAGAAATACAAAATATTACTTTTCATGCATTGCGAGGTATTAATTCCTAATCCATAATACCAATATTTGAAAAAAATAATTTTAAATAATTTACCTTGAAGTGCAAGCGCCTCTCGTAAAACGCTGACTTGGCCTCTATTTTGATCACTCCATCGTCTGTTTAATGGTTATCTTTTCATCTCCTTTCTGCCATTGCATCACTAATTTATTAGTAAAGTTTTGAGCGTCGCCGGTTACAAAAATAATGGCAAAAGCACCTGCTTTTTTTAACATTGAGTGTGATGTCTTGGCTTTGCTGAAATAAATCCATATTTTTTATATTCTCCTCCTGACCATGTGTGTCTTACTCTCTTTCTGTGCATCTCACACGTCGGTGATGTGCACGCATTCTTCGAACGCTGGGGAGCCGGAAAGGCCCTTTGCACAAGTGTGGACGGCACCCTCGTGTTCACTTTCTGAAACGCTCGCTCGTCACCGTGGCGTGCGCGATGACACCACAACCACGTGACTTTTTTTGTGTTGTGTGCGGTGCTTTCAGCACCACAGCACGTAGATTTGTAAAGATATGTAACGTTTGTTTTCTTTCGTTTGTTGGCGACTGTTTTTCATATTGGAATCGCCTCCAGTGATTTTCCTGCTGGCGGCAATAAAAGTTGTTTAAAAGTCAAAGTCTCTGTGCATCTCTCTCCGATCTCTACTCCAGTGACCCGGGTGCTGCCGTGGGGTCCACTTTCTGCCCTGCCTCCTTCCCCCCCCCCCACTTCTCTCTCCCCCCCTACTGCCGAGTCCTATATAACCTCGTGCCACGGGAGATCTCTCGCCTACTTCAGCAGTTTTTTCTCGCTGTGGTTGTCCCACCTGATGACGATCGCTTGTGTTGCGATCGAAACGTCGTGATCTATTATTTTTCTACCCACGTGACTTTACCGAAAGAACAAAAGAGTATGGATTCCTGCAGTCACGAAATCTTCAAATCAAGATCGTATAGTATTAATAAACATGTAACATAGGTTCATGCAAAATACGTGGCAGGATGTAAAATGTTTGTGTTTACGGCAAGGTCGTTTAAGGTACAATTATGGAATACTGCAACGTTTTGCATTCGCTTAGCTTGAACATGCTCTAAGGAACTTAAATAAATCTAGGTTAAATATTTCCTGTTTCAAAATACATCACACAATATTTTTATTCGACTATTTTTATCATAGGAAACATTTTGTCGGAAAAAAAAGCGATTTCTTCCTTCCAGCTATTTAGACAACAAAGCCACCACTGTATTTAGAGACCGCCCGCTGAACCCCGACAAGATGGACTGCACACCACTCACTCTGACACACCACTTCGTTCTCCATTCTGATGGATAGCACATAAGCTGCCATGTCATTTGTTTGCCTCACAGATGTGATGAGATTTTCACCTTCGAATGGCGAGGACCTAGAACTGCTTATTAGATTCCATTACAGGAATTTGGAAAATGCACATTTCAGGATGTGAAGATTTCCAGTGACATTTATGAGAAGACAGCCATCACATTTCATGAATCCTTGAACAATCCATCAGCTTTAGCAGTTAAGACATCAATAACGACCTGATCAACCTAAATAAAGCAAAACACACATCAATGTTGTCCAGGTCAGACATTGTGCCGTACACAAGTGTTAAAAGGAATTATGAAGAAGGCAATGGGATATGCTTTGCATATATAGTATCTCCCAAAATTGTTATGGCATTTTTTTCTTTGTGATCAAGAAAACCTCCAGTGAAGTAGTGTTGTATCTACATAATACATTATCACATACAAAAATAAGAGAACGGGATATTTACTTATGCTTTATTTTATTTTAATAAATCAGGTCATAATAATTATCAGCCATGCTCCACCAACTATCACGACTTTCCAGAAGAAAAAAAAATGACACAATCGGTGAGGTTTTTTTCTTAATAAAAAAAAGACATTTTCACTAGATGTTGTTTTAGTCAATGAGATGCGAATACGATTCCATCAATTTTTAAAATAATTTGAACGATACAAATCCAGTTTTAGCTCTCTTTTAAGTGTGTAATTGCATACACGGTGGCGTAGTCCCAAACTTCACTTGCAAACAATACTAAACACATAATTTAAATGGCCAGATTTTTGCACGCCATTGACCTCACTGTGATGGCTTGTGGCAGTTAATATCTGCTTGACAAGGGCAGGAAATTAATGAGTTGTGGTTGATCTATGATGCAAGACTCATGCAGCCCTTGGGGATGCGTTTATATCTTGATAAGTGGCACAGCTGCGATGTGCAGACACGAGTATTTCCGTGTGAGTGTGAAGCCACTATTAACGCTTGATCAATGGACACCCGAATGAGATCAACTTCTCTCTCTACCTTTTCCTGGACATTGTTGCTTATGCAACACAGCACTGGTGCAGATGATAACATCTACCGGGTGATTTGCACATACTATATCAAGGTTCCAATAAGTAAATGTTCATCTGGGTGGCCCCGTGGTTAGAGCACTTAATGCAGAATCACAATGTTCAATTCCTGGCCGTGTGACTTTTCAGGCTATCATCTCATTGGGGTAAATAAACAGTGGCGGCTCCTGCAAAATCTCTCAGGGGGGGCAAATGTCTGGATGATTGATAAGGATAAGGTCCACCCATGCAATGGATAAATTAACAGCTTAAGCATGTAAAGGCAATTTCACTTCTTTAATATTAATGAAAAATAAAGTGACTCTTACAATACATCTTGTTTGTTTCTATACTCACTATTAATACAATCCACTCAAGTTTCTTTTATTAAAGATTCCACTAGGTGGCGACAAATTATATTGTTGGATGAAACGTGCTTACGTATGATGACGTAAGCACGTTAGTGCGAGCCCTCCCGGAAGCCATAGAGAATGCATTGGAGCACCCCCGTTCGAAAAAAAACATCTTTGAATGTAAGTCTATGGGGCCACTCGGGGCGATTCTCAGCCGGAGTGAAATCGCCCAAAAAGAGGCGGTACTCCACAGAACGTGACATGACGCTGATTGGACTATATCCAGAGGCACAGTGACGGCTAGCGTGACTCTGTGGTTGAATGACATTGGTGGTGCGTCGCCCAATCGCCCTAATGAAGAAACCGCCCCTGTAAATAAAGGATTCCGACTATGGGGATGTCACTGGAAATGAGTACTGCCCCATTGCACATCTCAGCAGATACGCACTTTAATTTATTTTATATTATTTCTACTATTAGTAATATATGTGCACGGTACAGTATTCTGCGAAACCAATCAGGACTTAAGTCTAATGCATTTCATTGTGCACTGTACACATTTATAAGTAAGACTGACTTGCTGGACAAGGCGAGTAAGCAGTGTGTCACCCACATTTCGGAGAGGGTCACACAAGCTACAGGGAACATGGGGCCATTGTTAATGTTCATAAGTCACCTGGCAGAAAGTATAGTGCTTTCTGTTGTGACAACTCTACATTAATTGAGTACGTGAGAGAATGTGTTTCCGTGTTATGGGAAATTACGTTGGGATTTTGTCTCCTTTGGTGCAAAGGATCCCCTGCCATATGTGGCACGTTCACATTTAAAGGTCAGGTTAATTATCCCTTATATTAATTTGTAGAATCAACATATACATACATGTGAAAGTGAAACTCATACGCAGACTTTTTACATATTTCTAGAGGAACTTGAGGCATGAATGCAGGCTATGTCAACCTCAATCATGAAATAAATCACTCAATGACCTCTCAGTCGAATGAGCACAAGACCAGACATCAAAGTCGACAACACAATTTTCGACATGTCATGTGAGTACCTGTCGAAGGCAATATAATTGCTTGTAAATACAACCAAAACACTCATAGTTGAATGTTGGTGGGTAAGTGGTCTGGCAACACGTTTGTGGAGTGCAATTTTGCGTCTATAAATACAGTGCTTCAGTTTGTAAGAGATGCTATCCTCTACGATTGTATGTTACCGTGGGCTCAGGCATAGTGAATATTGTATAATTATATTAATAATTACTTATCTACCAGGAAAGCCACACTGAGTCTTAGCACTATTTTTCAGGAAGACCTTGCATTGGGTTTATTATTATTATGTTTTGAGCCAATTAATGAGTTATTTATAGAAGTGGGGGGGAACCGGAACATCCGGAGAAAAATCAAATGCGTGAGGGGGCAACACTCTATCCCCATATAGATGGAAACAGATGGTGATTAGTCAACTTTCTTTACTGCCTTTTCCTGGTGAGCCAGGGTATGGCACCTGGACGTTCATGGGAAGGGCGTTTCTCAACATTTGTGTGATCAGCGAACCCCTTTGCCTCCACAATGGGTTCTGCTTTTTGCACATTTTTAGTCTACCTAAATTGGTACAGTGGAACCTCGGTATACGTCGTTAATTAGTTCCAGAAGGTAGGACTTATACCGAAAATGACATATACCAAACGAATTTTTCCCATAAGAAATAAAGGGAAAGGAAATAATCCGTTCCAGAGGAAAAGAAATTATATTTTATATGGCATATTATACATTAATGGGGTTGTATAATATAATTTAGACACTAATTACTAAAATGCATACAGAAGCCACGTGACCGCGCTAGTACCAGCTGCGCTGGTCACATGGCGTGCCTCAACCCCCCCCGCCCCCCGCCCCTCTCCCCCCCCGCCCCTCTCCCCCACGCCCCCCGCCCCTCTCCCCCCCCGCCCCTCTCCCCCCACGCCCCCCCCTCTCCCCCACGCCCCCGCCCCTCTCCCCCACGCCCCCCCCCTCTCCCCCACGCCCCCCCCTCTCCCCCACGCCCCCCGCCCCTCTCCCCCACGCCCCCCCCTCTCCCCCACGCCCCCCCCTCTCCCCCACGCCCCCCTCCCCTCTCGCCCCACGCCCCCCCCCCTCTCCCCCACGCCCCCCCTCTCCCCACGCCCCCCGCCCCTCTCCCCCACGCCCCCCCCTCTCCCCCACGCCCCCCGCCCCTCTCCCCCACGCCCCCCCCCCTCTCCCCCACGCCCCCCGCCCCTCTCCCCACGCCCCCCCCCTCTCCCCCACGCCCCCCGCCCTCTCCCCCACGCCCCCCCGCCCCTCTCCCCACGCCCCCCCCCTCTCCCCCCACGCCCCCCCCCTCTCCCCCCACGCCCCCCCCCCCTCTCTCCCCCACGCCCCCCCCTCTCCCCACCCCCCCCTCTCCCCCACGCCCCCCCCTCTCCCCCACGCCCCCCCTCTCCCCACGCCCCCCCTCTCCCCCACGCCCCCCCCCCTCTCCCCCACGCCCCCCGCCCCTCTCCCCCACGCCCCCCCCTCTCCCCCACACCCCCCCTCTCCCCCACGCCCCCCCCTCTCCCCCACGCCCCCCCCTCTCCCCCACGCCCCCCCCTCTCCCCCACGCCCCCCGCCCTCAATGGGCTAGTTTCCCAGTCCATTTGAGCCAGGAATGAGTTGACTTAGTGGACATTTATTCATCAAAAGTGATGAGGCAGCTCTCTTGTCAAACTCTCTATGAGAGGAGCTTTTCAGCAATTATGCATGGTCAAGTTTCCAACGGCCTCCCAATGTAAGCTGCACACTGCCCATTTACAACATCGAGTTATTTAAGCTGCTGGTCAGGTAGCCGATGCCTGTTGTACGCCTCATTATGGACAGATAAGTTCCCACCCACTACGAGCGGAGTGAGGCACAAGCTAACAATCACTCTCCCAGCGGTGCTCATGAATAGTTTCAGATCACCGAGATTCGGTCGCTTGTCATAGCAGTAGAACAAAAATTGGTCCCAATTATTATTATACATATGCGCAACCTTTTACAGAAAATCTTGACTTAAAGCTTTCGTGGCTGCAGGAATTCATATTATTTGGGTTTTTCGGAAAAGTCACGTAGATAGGTTCAAATAAAATAACAAAAAACAAAAACTACGACGTTTCGATCGCAACACAAGTGGTCGTCTTCCTTATTTTCTTTGAACCTATCTACGTGACTTTACCGAAAGACCCAAAGAATACTTTTACAGCAACTTTTCACAATTGTAAATTCATCAATTTTAATGTGATGAACAAGAGCAAACAAATTTAGTTGTACGAACATATGTAAGGAGACATGTAATGATCAAGAAATAAAGACACTTGAAGGTTCATTATGTGACTGAGCAGATAAAACCATCGACTGAGACCTACATCACTTCATAATCAACGTACTCAAATTGTAAATGTTGTGGCTTCAACACACCGGTGGGCTAAAGCAGTGAACTATTTGTCTTTGTCAACGTGACACATTTTTACTGATTGGCCGTGTCGGGTGGTGGAGGGTTACGACACATTTATAAATAAACGCGATCTAAACCCAAAAACGTTGATTATGAATAACATTGCTCGCGAAAGCCTACGTGTTAAACTGACCTACATCACTTGTTTGCTAGGATATTTCAGATGGTTGTAATAATTATTCAACAATTTATTTGGGAGTATGCAACGACATCTTTCATTCAATATGGCGGTGGGAAATGTGTAATTTACAACCAGGCTCAACTCAGCATGTCTTCCCTCTGGATTTTCAAGAATGGTCACAACTTGACAAGAAGACAACACTTTGTAGAAAATGAACAGTGGTTGTTCTCTGGAGATAATAGTCTCTATGTTTAAAATCAATAAATAATTTGTTCCTCAATGATTCAGAGCTACGAACATAGATGAGCACTACTTATTATGCATAAAAGGATCGGGGGAGAATTAATATTTTTTTAATTTAAATTAGACTGCTCATATTAAGTACGAAAGTTGCTTCTGAATTATACACGAAGCAATCGTGAGCCCATTGGACCTAATAAGTGCACAATTCCTTAACCTACAAGGAGAAAACAGAATCATGTCTAGTCTCGTTTCAAGTATCACAATAATAACAACTCTCACAAGGACTGACAGAATGAAGGGCATCCGCTGCGTAATACATGCCTAATAATGAGCATGATAATTAATTTTCCTTGCTGTAAATTGTTAGATTATAAAGTGTCACTTGCACCTATCAATTGCAGAATTATGGACATTTCTAATATAACCCAGGCCTTAATTTTAAAAAAATCAACATCCAAACATGTGAAGATATGAATGGAATGCTTTATTCCTGATATATCGTCAGTCTTCAAGGTTCAATTATCTAAAAACCCAAGTTACTTGAAAAGTACATGTCAAGAGTTTGAAAATATGTACAATATTTGCTTTTTCGACATTGTCTTCACATCTTTAATTAATGTGCATCTTTGTTTTTCCAATCCAATGTTTAGAAAACTCCATGAATGATGATGGAATATCGCCTTGCCTGACTCCCCTTCCAATATACAGTAAAACGGCGCTTTCCAAATGTAATCTCAGTGCGGCTGTTCCATTTTTTTGTATATTAACAGTACTATTATTATTTCTAATGACTATCAATTTCCACTGAGTCAAAAGCCTTTTCATAGTATTTTTTTCGCATCTGATAGACTATGTATGGTCCGTGGTAGAGACACATTTCCTAAACCCTCCCTGCCAAAGCAGATGATTGGCCTCCGATTTGTTTTGTTTTATTGTGTTCCTCATTTTCTTCATGAACAATGTCTGTTAATGGTATGTATTACAGTAATACACCAGGTGGCATTTTAAAACTCAAGCAGTGTTTTAAAGTGTAATCGTGATGTTGATCAAAGTTGAAAGAAAAGTACACAACGTTGATTCTAGATTTGAAGCTTTCGTGACTGCAAGGATTCATATTCTTAGGTTTTTTCGGTAAAGTCACGTAGGTAAATTTGTTTTTAAATAAAAGTAAACTAAAAAATAAAATAAAAATCACGACGTTTCGGAGGCAACACAAGCTTCCGTCTTCAGGTGGAACCGTCACAGCACGATAGCTGTATCAAGTGAGAGAAATTCTAAGAAAACAGTCCTTGTATATATACTGGTTGAGGGTGGGAGGAGGCAAGGTAGGCCCTGAATATTATTTTTGTGAGGTTCGGTGCGGCTGAAGCACGCTGTCATTCCTAACAGCGTGCTCTGTGGGATATCTGGGGGCGCACACAACCCCACCCCTCGTTGGGGACGAGGCATAAAAGGGCAGCTCCCTGGCCGATCGGGGCCAGTCGCAGCTCAAGACCCAAGACCCGCCAGCCAGCCAGCTTAGGACCCTGGACCCCCTCGTCCCGCTTGTCCTTGTAAGGGCCGGGACGCTGTGAGGGCCAATGGTGGGACTCTGGGACTCCTGGCTCTACGTCCTTGTAAGGGCGAGTTCCGAGAAAGCCAGAGTCCAGACCTGCACCTTGGCTCGGTCGGGTCAATTAGCCTCCCCTAGGGTAATTGCAGCCGGAGGACCCCAGAGCCTAGCCAGAGTAGTGTATCTAGGCTGTGTACCTAGGCTGTAACAGAGTATCAGGACTATTGGAGTGTTGTATTGTAATAAAGAAGTTACCTCTACAAGTGTCTCCGGAACCCATTACATATGGATACAACTTTTCATGCAGCAGTTGGGAATGTTCGATAGCACATGACCTCGAAATGTAATACCAGAAACGTAATGTTCCCTTCTGAATGTAGCCTCAAACTGATTCATATATAATGATGCCCTCGAAATTGGACTAAAATAATAATTTCACATTGCAATGAATGGTGGTAATGTAATGTCTGAATACAGGAACTCCTTTACTTACAAACATTCATCTTACGGACTTTCAGAGATACGAACAAACCTGTCCATATGTCCAGTTGCCTTTTCGGACCGAGAGTCGTAAGTTCAACCGCCACGCAATAAATGGCGGTGGTTGTTCGGCGTCATTACCCAGTATTCCCAGGATTTCTGCCTGGGCCGCCACCATTGTCTGTTGTATTATCGGTGTGTGGATCACTGCGAGATTCTCTCTGCTTTTCATGAACATTATCAACCCCCATCATGTCTCAGAAGCGTAAGAGTGGTGAAAGTGTCGAGGGTGGTAGTAAGAAGAACCAGTGGCATCTACATCTACTTGGAGATTATACAACTTTTAAAGCCATTCCCCGTGTTTTGCGTACATGCCATGCAGCATGTTTGGAATCGACAGGAGTAAAGTTGGACTTACGAACAAATTGACTTAAGAAGAGACCTCTGGAACCTAACTCGTTCGTAAGTAGAATCCCTGTATAGGTCATTTGGAATGCACCATCTTGTTGATTCCACCAATTGCAGTGATTACATTTTTATTTTCACAACAGTCTCTAGTCAGAAGGCCTCTGGATAAAAAGGGGCAGATGGCTACATATCAAGTAGTCAACTCCCATGAGCATTGTTCAAAATGCAGCTTTAGGAGACATTATTATAAGCACATTATTCAGTGACCATGAATGAAAAAGTCTGCAAAGCTTCCTGAAAAAATATAATGACAGGAGCAACTGTAGAAAATATTGCAGTAAAAGTTAATATTACAAGGTCACTCCACATGTCGTTTAATAAAATGTCTTCAAAAGGTACATGCACTTAATCCACAAAAGGCTACTATTAATATATTTTGGAAATACTTAGTGTTTGCACCTTCTTCTTCCTAGCGTTGTTCCCGCTGTGGCACAGGGTCCGCTTTTCGGCATTGTCTTCTCCATTTGGCTCGGTCCAGGGCATCTTCGGGGGATGCGTTGACCGTCTTCATGTCTTCCTTTATTCGATCCATCCATCGCTTCTTCGGACGTCCGTGTGGACGGCGGCCCTCTGGCTCAATACGCATGGCAGTCTTGGCCACTGATGACTCTTCACTTCGCATCACATGGCCGTACCACCGAAGCCTTGCCTCAAGCATCTTGTCCGCAATGGGGGCCACACCAATTCGCTTCCGAACGTCTTCGTTCATGACACGATCCCATCGAGTCAGTCCAAGGCTCCATCTGAGCATCCTCATCTCCATGGTATGGAGGGCATGTTCGTGTACAGTTGTGGCTGGCCAGCACTCGGATCCATAGAGTGCCACTGGTCGGACGATGGTCTTGTGAATTTTTCCCTTCACACTATCCGGCATTTTCCGATCACAGAGGACTCCGGTGACTTGCCTCCACTTCATCCACGCCGCATTGACTCGTGACCTCACATCAGTCGTGATGCTACCATCTGAGCTGATGGTGGAGCCCAGGTACTTGAAGTCCGTCACTTTCTTCAGATCTTCTCCGTCAATGCTGATGGTGCTGTCGGTTTGGGGGTAACACTCCATATACTCCGTCTTTTTGATGTTGAACCTCATCCCGTTTTCGTCCAAACGTTCCTTCCACAGGCGCGTTTGTCTTTCCACATCTCCTCTCTCTTCATCTGAGAGGAGGACATCATCCGCGTAGAGAATTGACCATGGCAGGGGCGTGTGCAGGTCGGCAGTGATCGTGTCCATGCATAGGATAAACAGGAGTGGTGACAGGGACGATCCTTGGTGCACTCCAACGCTGATGGGAAATGGCGATGATATGCCCACTGCGCACCTGACTGCACTGGTGACGTTCTTGTATAGGAGTTGCACCCAATGCACGTAGGTTTCAGGGACTCCATGGGATCGAAGCGAGTGCCAGATGAGGTCGTGGGGGACCCTGTCAAATGCCTTTTCAAGGTCGAGGAACGACACGTGCACAGCTTTGTTCTTCTCTCTGTGCCTCTCCAGCAGGAGCCTCGCCGCGAATATGGCGTCCGTAGTGCCACATCCTTTGACGAAGCCGCATTGGTTGGGTGATAGGGTGCTGATGTTTCTAATCCTCGTGTCCAAAACTCACTCAAATATCTTCATCGCATGACACAGGAGCCGGATTGGCCTGTAATTCGAGTATTCTGCCACGTCCCCTTTACCCTTCCAAATTGGAACCGTCGTGCTGGTCGACCAGGCTTCTGGGACCTCACCGGTGCTCGTGATGGTGCTGAAGAGCTGGGTAAGGAGGGCAGCACCCTGCCTGCCAAGGATCTTCCAGGCCTCAGCAGGGATATCGTCTGGGCCAGTCGCTTTCCCATTCTTCATTCTCTTGATAGCTTGTTCCACTTCGATGATGGTGATAGGCAAAACGGGACCGAGGACGTGTTCAGCGCTAATAATCGGTGGGTGGGGAAATTCCTGGTTACAGATTCCAGAGAAGTAGTCGCTCCAGCGTTGAAGGATGGCGGGCGGGTCTCTGAGAGCGCTGTGATTCTCATCTTTTATGCATTTAACCTGACCAATATCCTGAGTCGAACGATGGCGCGCCTCTGCCAGTCGATAGATCTTATTGGCACCTTCTGGGGTGTCCAGTTCGACATACAGTTGGTCGTATTGAGCTAATTTCACCACTGCTACTACTCTCTTCGCTGCCGATTTGCAGTTTCTGTAGTGTTGGTAATCCAGATCTGCGAGCGTTTGGCGCCACTTCTTGAAAGCTAGCTTCTTCTCTTTCACTGCTCGCTGCATTTCTTCGTTCCACCACCATATTTGCTTGTCAATGAAGCGTTTTCTCGGCTTAGTTAGCCCCAGTGCTTCCATTGCTGCTGTGCACAGTTGGCCGGCGAGATCTTCCCAAATCGCATTCGCTGGTCGGTTGGTGTTCACGTCAATCTGATTGAGGGCGACTCTCAGCTGATCCTTGCATTCCTTCATCCACCACCACTTAATTCGCTGTTGTCCCGTTGTTGGTGGGCGATGTCGCTGGCCAATGTCCATTTTCATGTCCATGACCAGGATGCGATGTTGTGGGGCGATGTTGTCCGATGGTATGACTTTAGTGTTTGTCACCGTTTTCAGCTTATCCCGCTTTACAAGCCAGTAATCAATTTGAGTTGATCTCCCACCACTGGCGTACGTAATGAGATGGGACGGTCTCTTCTTGAAAAAGGTGTTGGCGAGGACAAGATCATGGGCTTCCGCAAAGTCCAGGGCTCGGTTTCCCTCATCGTTCCGGGTACTGTATCCTTGGCCACCGTGGTTTCGAGGGTATCCATCCCGGGCGTTTCCAACGTGTCCATTTAGGTCTCCACCAATTACTAACTGCTCTTCTCCGTTTGTCGATTGCATGTGTCCATCAAATTGTTCCCAAAATTCCTCCTTGGTATCTGCTGGGCAGCCAGGCTGCGCCAATATACCAAAATTGAATAAGTTGTTTTAAATATGTATTCATAAAAAGCTTTACAAGTGACGTTTGCTTGATAGCACTTTGAATGATAAAAGGATATTGGCACAGAATGCGTTACATTACATTGTAAAATGTCTATAAAAACGTTCTATACTGGCAGTGCTTTTAATTTAATTAACCGCAATTGCATAACTGACAGTTTTTCGAATGTTTTTTATTTCCAATATGCATTTTCTAAATGAGAACGCATATTTCCAATGACATTGCTTTTCATATAAAATTGTGCTTATAATTGTTCATTTCAATGGGCAGTCAGTTTGGAACAAATTAGCAAATGAATATTAGCCACTTACGAATACTCTATGTACATAATAAAACAGTCACCTGCTATTGGGGACACATTTAATACAGTCTTGCATTATTCTTGCCCTGAAATTAATGGACCCAAGGGACATAATCTGTGCTAATGCTATATTAATTGAAAATTAGCAACCAGTCTAAACTATTATGTATTCACTTAGGGTGTGTTATTAGTTTCGATGCGTGAGATCCACTGGAATGTTTTCATGAACTCAGAAAGGAGTTCATAATAAAAACGTCCAGCATATATTGAGTTATTGGGCAAAACTGTTTGTGTTAAAATTCCAAAGAATATTAGATTGGTCACTTGGTGCTTTATTTTTACTTTTTATTTGTTTTTGATCGAATGATGGTTTTCAATAGATAACTATTACATGTAAACACCAATATGCAAACTGGTAAACATGTTCATTGTTTAAGTGAATCATCAAAACAACTACATCACTGCAAATACGCTATGTGAGAACGCATTTGCATACTTGCTGGTGTATTCTTAAGAGATCAATGTTCATTCACAAGTCCGAGTCTCATTGAAATAGACTAATGGAAACGTTCAGCATTCTATAGAACACATTCCTGCGGAGGGAGCTGATAGGAACATTGGGTTGCTCGGTTAATGGCCAGGGTCAACGGTGGCGTGGTGTATTCCGCAAATATGCCCGACTGTGAGGGCCGGCACAAGCCGGCGTGAGTAGGTTAAACGTTAAGTTTTATAAGGGCACCACGGGATGACCAGTCCCTCCCCACCAAGCCCCACCCCTCCCCACCCAGCCCCTCCCCACCCTCCCCACCCAGCCCATCTTCACCCTCCCCACCCAGCCCCACCCTCCCCACCCTCCCCTCCCGACCCAGCCCCTCCCTCCCCACCCAGCCCCTCCCCACCCTCCCCTCTTCACCCAGCCCCATCCCTCCCATGTTTGGATGCACGACGGGAGGACACAATAATCGCCTGTGGGCTGGTATAACCTGGCGGTTCCTACTAGTATATTAGTTAATTGACAAGGTAAAGCTAAACAGAGACTATTAAGAGCTTTAGGTTTTTTTGTATTAATGTCTAAGCCAATGTTATATTTAACACATAGAGAAGTTTCCATTATAGACCCGACTTGTCAAGTTGTCCTTACGACAAGTGGCATGCGGACACATCTGCACTTACACAGCTGCCTCGCTGTGTGGTTAGCCACTGCTTATATTTTATACTGAGATGTTCTCCAGCTGCCTGCACAGTGAGAACAAGCACTTTAGAGCCCATGGGAACAGGTACAGGAGATATACACCTCACTCTTAAGAGTATGTGTCAATCCACAGCTGGATGGGCAGTGGAGGGTTTGTTTGATGGTACTTCACCATGCGGGTGTGTGCATATTTGTGAGCAGGTAGAGCATAGATATCTGAACAAAGACGTAGAGTACAACAATTGATCTTTGCTGCACTGCCCTCGGTTGCCCACCACATTGGCACCGCAGCAGCTTATCACTCTAATTTTAGGCATGTTGGTCACCCATCCAATGCGATATCCACTGTCAAACTTGCTTGGCTTCCAAGATTTCAATACATAGAGTGCATTTGGGTGAATTGGTCGTAGGCAAGAGCAATTAGCCGCCGTGTAATAAACTCTATGTTTAGTGGCGACATTGCTGAGCAGAAGCACGCTGCTGCCTGTTGCAGAAGTTTGCAGTCCGAGCCTGGCGGTCGCCCTGGTTAGTACTGCGGGTGTATTTGCCACAAATAATTACCCCACCTGCTGCACAGTGGAACCTACATATCCCGTGAAGTTCTTAAAAAATAGTAGGCCCTGTGTCCACATTTTCTAAATGTTCAAACTACCTGGAAATTACCAGATTTCCTGATTGTGTAAAAACCACGGAGAAAGCAAAGTTGCTCCCAAATGCCAGACTATAGCTGTGCCCAAACATAGCCCCTTCGTAATATTATTGCATTATAAGAATGGCGCAAATACCAAATTCCCTCAATGTTTAATATTATTTTACTGTTTAATAATGTCAGGCAATGCGACAAATGTTCATACATGACGTTGTCTGGAGATTTATAATGAAGTTAACAGCCAATTTTCAAGTAGTACCCAGTGTTGTATTCCTCGACGTACACAGCAAACAGTGCACTTCCCTATGTAGTATTCCGACTCTATATTGAGTAATCTATCAGGGCTCAGGCCGCTCATGTATATTAGATGTCCACTTAAATATAACTCTGCCAAAAGCTGTCAGTGAAACACATTTACTCAAAATGAAAAGCAGTCACAGCTCATCTCATTGCTAGATGCACATGTGCAATATAATGGGGAGAAGTACTTTGGCTGACATGTACGTTTCTTGATTGCATCGGCATTTCACACGTGCACCAATTTTAGATTGGCATGGATTTGTTTGCAATGATTGTGTCTTTTGTGTTCACTTTCTAGTTTCGTTCTATTTTAACCGTTAACCCATTCTATTTACGCAATCTAACCCAAAAAACCTCTTATGAACCCTTTATAAATCCACATTTTATGGATGGTGGTGCCAGGTTCATTACAGGACACTGTTTGGCTTATTCCAACATCATATGCATTTGATCGACCTTGAGGAATGACATGCTGTGCTATCTCCCACCCAACAATATGATCATTGTCCTGCCTGAATGAAATAGGTTTTTAATAAAAGTATAGGTGACTACATACAATCATAGGTAAATGGTGCAACCTTGGAATTGCACATTCAAGAATTAACACACATATTATTTCATTTGAGCCACCCCTGAACCCTTTACCTGCCTCAACATTTCCCCAGTCTGTGTAAAATGAACTCTCATGGAAATTACATTTACTCTTACCATATATCTGTGGTGAGTCCAACTGAGTTGCAGACATTATTCTTCAGAGGCAACACATTTATTGTAACACGTACATACAAAGGGGTAACTTTGTATATACGTGTTACTGCCCCTTTACCAGATACAGCCTAGGGTGGTGACCACCCAGCTAACTACACTATACGTAGAAGTTACAGCTACGAAGGGTCGGACTCTCACTCGGGTCCTTGGCCACGTGTTGATGCCTCGTAGGACGTAGAGATACCAGCTTGTAGACGTTGAGCTTACAGCTTGTAGACGTAGAGCTTCCAGCTTGGAGAACGTGGAGCTTCCAGCTTGTAGAATGCAGCGACCCTGGTCCCTCTCAGGGACCCACCTATTATCCTCCCGGGGCGGGGCCAGCTCCGCCCTCGGCCCCGCCCGTCTTCTCGAGCATTCTAGCTCCCTCTCGGTCCCCCTCGAGAGCTCTCCCTGGACACGTGATCACCCCCTAGCCCCCCCCCCCCCCCCACCTGGGGCCTCTCTGTGGACCCTCCAGATCACGTGTCTACGTGGTCAACCAGAGTGCCATGGCCCGGGGCAACCCTGCCCCTGGGCTGACACTCTCCCGCTCCCCCTTGTGGGAGCCTGCATTACACGCTATGCGCGGTGCCCGCGCTATCCCAGCGCTCACCGAGCCCCGCTAGGGCTGGTACTACACCCATCTACGGGGTGTACGCGGTGACGGTGCATCGCACGCCGTTCTATGCTAAAGCCGGCATCACACAGCAACCCACCCGGTGCTGTCCGCGATGTAGGAACATTGCGATGTCTCCTGCCCAAATGCAGGAGGTTCTGAAGAGGCCCATGTGTTTATCCTTCTGTCTCTCAATGTAATTCAGAGAATGCATTTCTGCACACTTTTCAGCCTTTTGTTCCCTTTTACTTTGTCAGTCTCTGTGCTTCTGATCTGTATGTCATGACCGGAAATATATACCCATTGGAGACTATATTCTTGGGTCTTTCGGTAAAGTCACGTAGATAGGTTCAAAGAAAATTATAATAAATAACAGAAAACTACGACGTTTCGATCGCAACGCAAGCGGTCGTCTTCAGGACGTCGTAGTTTTCTGTTATTTTTCTTTGAACCTATCTACGTGACTTTACCGAAAGACCCAAGAAAATGAATTCCTGCAGTTACGAAAGCTTCAAGCCATTGGAGACTCTTTTGGCACATCGGTATGCTACGTTTCATGACTCGTTCTGCTCTCCAAATGTGCTGAATGCCCTTGTTTTCACCTCTTTGCTTATTATCTTGATCGTGATCATATTTTAGATAGATTATACATTTTCATTGCATTTAGTTTCAGCAAACTTGGTGTGTGTGTGATTTGTTTTTCTTATATTTACTGGTGTCATTCAGTTATTCAATCAACCACTACTTCTCGTAATACGTTTTCATGGATAATTATTACGAATTTGATATAACTTTATGCTTTCTCCATTACAGTTTCTGCCTAAGTCCAATGTCATTTTATTGAAAATAGTTTCTAACATTGCTGTGAATAGGCAAATCGGTGGAGCCCAAAATCACATTGACAAGGGTATGAAAGAAAATGCCACACAGTACATTTAATTCCCACTAACATGGGTGTTACTGATCTGGACAACTATCATAAAAAGTTGCACATTCGCAACTTTCAGTAGCTGCGATATTTAAATTACAAGCCTTCACGTTATTACTTCTGACTAAATGTAATCTGGCTTTCATCTCATTAGTTCATGTTACATGTCACGACAACCCACAAAAAAGTACATAGTTGAGGCATTAATGTGCATTACATGTCTAACTTTTTGACGCCATCTCAAATGTGAGTGATCACCTGACCATTCCTATTATCTCATTGCTATAAAGCACCTCCCCATCTAATTTCTTTGTTAACATGTAAAACATACAATACGTAATAACTTACATATAAACCAAAGACGTTGAGAACAAAAACCAGGGGGAATGTAATACATTGTACTATGCAAAAGAAATCTGTGCTGAGTAAAATGATGAAATCAAGTGAAATGTATTATCATACTAAGTTAGAAAAAATGTTTGCTGGCTGGAGGGAGGGGAGGGAAGGGGCGAGGGGAGAAAGGTGCAAGCTGTTAATATAAATAAGAAACAAATATTCTTCAATTTTCTTCATATAATTCCAGATGTATTGATTGTATTCAGCATGACTGATTACTGATGAGATCAGATCAACAGTACCCAATGCACCTGAACATCAAAATAACACAAAGGTCATCCACATTTGTATTTTTGGCATGTGGTTGCACATTAGTGGATGCTCTAACTTGTTTTTTTTCAGAACTTTCCCTGAAATGTCATTGCACTTTTCTTGTATTATAAACAACGTTTTTTCTTTGTACTGATTCCATAATAAGATGGAGAGAAAAAACCCAGCTGCACACAAAAACTGAGGCTTTTAATGCAGCGCACGAGTGTTTCAGCGTTGCATCCACCAATGATGGTGCACAAAGTTTAGGCTCCAGGCTATATAAACACAAATCATTTAAAAGCCCTTTTCATTGGAAGGTAGAGACTGCTAATGCTTTCTGACAAGGGTGTATTCAGTACTCGGAGAAAAGACGTAATAATAACTATATCTCTGTAAGTGCACGGCAGGGGGGGGGGGTCTGCATAAACCTATAGCACAATCAATTCTCCAATGCCGGAGGGAGGGAAATGCTATTTGAAGCACTGAGCATTCCCAATATAAACCCTCTCAGCATCTGTGACGGTGTAGTTGAAATTTACTGGAGCGTTTAACCCTCACAATATTGCAAGAAATGAATCATTGGACGTCAATCTCGTTCCAATATAATTATGGGGCAGCCTGTAACTTTTGCTAATGTGCTCTCAACAAAACCACTGACGAAAATTGTGACGCAACAATCATCAATTATTATATACATACCTGTAGATACATATAAAAAGTTCAGTACATGGTAAGGATAATAAGCATAATGTTACGGCTTCACATTGCACCCAATGAAATCTGTGTAAATCAGTTATGACCAATTATAAAAAATAGCTATCACACTGACATCATCTGCCAGGTATTCCATATTTCCACTGAAAATATCAAGAAATATATAGATACAATGCATGAATGAAGGTTTAAATGTTTCACATGTTTGTATTTAGCTTTTCTCATGGAATTCCTATTCAAACCATCACCATCTATTATGGATGTGGGATGTAACTACCTCTTACATGAGCTGATTTCATCACTCAATCTTTGCAGAATATGTCCACGTGTAATTGGTGGCTCATGGGTCTATAATTCAATTCAGTTTTTTAATAGAAGAATAATTTAGGATGAAGGAAAATACATTTAATTAAAAATGTAGTGATAAGGACAGCTAATGTTCCAATAACTGGCCCCACTTCGTTGAGTATAGGGTGCTCCATGTTGTGTCCATGCTAAATAGGTTTATAAACATCAGAGGTTGTTGAGACGTGCCTATAACAATTAGCTGATTACCAAATATTTATACCTGGCAAGCTATTCTTAAATATGTAGTGGTAAGATGAGTCCTTAATTCACTTTAAATTGGTGGAATCATATAACACATTCCTGCGGAGGGAGCTGGTAGGAACGTTGGGTTGCTCGGTCAATGGCCAGGGTCAACGGCGGCGTGGTGTATTCCGCAAATATGCCCGACTGTGAGGGCGGGCACAAGCCGGCGTGAGTAGGTTAAACGTTGAGTTTTATAAGGGCACCACGGGGTGACCAGCCCCTCCCCACCCAGCCCCACCCCTCCCACCCCCCACCCAGCCCCACCCTCCCCACCCAGCCCCACCCTCCCCACCCCCCACCCAGCCCCACCCTCCCCACCCAGCCCCTCCCCGCCTTCCCCTCCCCACCAAGCCCCTCCCCACCCTCCCCACCCAGCCCCACCCTCCCCACCCAGCCCCACCCTCCCCACCCAGCCCCACCCTCCCCACCCAGCCCCACCCTCCCCACCAAGCCCCTCCCCACCCTCCCCACCCTCCCCTCCCCACCCAGCCCCTCCCCGCCTTCCCCTCCCCACCCAGCTCCTCCCTGCACGATGGACGGACGGACACAATAATCCCCTGTGGGCTGGTGTAACCAGGAGGTTCCTACCAGTATAAGTTTTACGGCGTAGCAGAATTCAGTCAACAGTGAATTAAGAATGGCTGTAATGATGAAGGTACTTGTATATTTCCAAAGAAGCGGTGTGCTGACAGCTGTCATGTTTTGATGTCGGTAAACATCTTTTTTAAAACTCCAACATTTGTTGAGCCTTTTATATAAGTAACATTGAGGACCACTATACTTAATTGCCTTATCTGCGATCATAACATGTATTTCTTAACGTTTATTCGAGAAAAAATGCGTGTTCTTGATGTCGAAGGAAAAAGTGGAACGCATGGGGGAATATAGATTTACTGAGTTCACCAACTCTCACAGTTGTGGAAATCAATTGGATTGTAAGTGTACAATGGGTTCATCAATATAACAGCCAAATGCATTGTCTACATTTATAGCCTTCCAATCATTCCCTCGTCATTGTACCAGAACATATGCACTGTGCATAGCCAACCGTGCTAATTGGAGGTGCAGATTATGTTTACAACCCTTCCATTCGTGACGAGTTTCTTCTGCTATTCTTATCAAGTAAAGAAGAAAGTAAAATGTCATAACTGGCATCTAGCAAATGCATCAGTCTCTTCCCTACATCTATGATGAGCTCATCTAAAATGTTACCAAATAGTTTCGTGTAAATATAAATATTATCTGTTAATGTGCAATCAACATTAATATAATATCAACAGCGTTACACGTTTCCATGAGAGTATATATTATTAATTATAAATTAATCAACCTAAAATGACCAATCATCTCCTCAAACAGATTCTAGTTTTGTTTTCACTAAACACTCATGAGCAAAGTTGCAACCCACACAAGCTGTAAAGCAGAAAGAGTAAACATTTCAATCTTTGTGTTCAGCTGGATAGAATTTGGCATTCACTTCTTCAATGTTAATTCCCCATATTCATACTCAGTGGCTCTTGTTACATCGTTCCAAAATAAAAATAAAACAGAGAATGCCTTTTGATACTCTTCCCTTAGAAAGGCAACTTGGTTGATACGTTGAAAATAATCTCGGGCCACGGTTATTTTGAACAAACGCCAATTTCAAGCCATTTAATTAGAATGCATTCTTAATTCAGAAAGACAAAAAAAATATGTTCATTAAATTAGCTAACCAAAAGAAAATAGTGAGCTAATACTACATACATAACTGGTTATTGTATTTGAATGGATGCTTAGACTGCTGGAACGCAACTTGGTGTAATGAGTGTCTTAAGCTAGTGTCATAATTACAATTGGAGTTGGTATCAGTCAAAAAACACAAACTGATATCCTATCTTGATGCAGCACCCAGTTGCTACTTCACTACATTCGACAGAATTCAAGTAAAGAAGTCAGGGTGATGAATGATCCAGCACTCACTGATGCACACCAGTCACTCGCAGTGTCACGTCCTTAATCATTCTTCTATCACATGATCATTGTTAATGTTTCCGTGAACTTCACTTATTGATTCCTCCGCCCATGTTGAGAACTCGGTCTACCGGAGTGACTATTTCGTCCCATCTATACTCTGCTCAACCACCGTGCTGCAGGTCAAAACACTCCTCTGTCTGCTTCTTATCCTTGCACCTCTCGACTATGGAATTCCCTCCCACTGTCTTCTTAATCTCCTTATAAGATTGCTCAATTCAAGAAACATGTTAATGCCTGTTAGTGTTGATAGTTGTTTGTTGCTGGCTACCGTGTAAACAACATATGGCCACTTACATAATAAATAGATTGTATCATGGGACCCTTTTTTGCTAGTGTAATAAAGGACTTCGCCGATACACAGCTTGGTCTCTGTCACTCTTTATTTCCGTTGCCGCTCGCACTCCGCTTGTCCCGAGAGTGGACCAGCTGCTCCTCGCGCGTGCCCCGCATGCGCTCTCCCGTCGGTCGCTCCTCTCCCCCACTCCCGCACACCACTGGCCGACAGTGTGCTCGAAGCTCCTCCAGCCACGTGGCTGATGGCGCGGAAACCCTCCAGCCACCCAACGTGGTCCAGCTTCGTGACTCCACCAACTGACCCGGAGCCCTTCCGGGATCCCACCTATATTCCCTTCACCACGTGATCCTGTCTCCTCCCTCTCACCACGCCCTTCACCAAACCTTCCAGATCTGGCCTCCGCATAGCCCCTTGCTGGCTCCGCCTTTAGGTTCCGCCCTACTCACCTCGCATCCGATTGGACCCGAGGTGAGCGGCGGACCTTCACATATGCCCCCATACTGGGCCCCGCCCCCCAATACCCTGGGCCGTATGATTGGCCCAGAGCCGAGCAGCGAACCCCGCTTACGCTCGCATTACACTAGTATAAAGTATTACAAAATAGGAATAGGTTTTACCCTTTCTGGCAATAAAACACCGTTCGCCTTTTGGCATTCTCTGGTCCGACACTGGTAACACGAGGCCCTAAAGAAGGCTGTCTCTGGTGTAGACCAATCAGTTTCAAAGACAATGCATAGATTATCAGAGCACGTTTTTTGTTTGCATGTTCACCATAAGTATGTGTGGTTATATTCTTGGTTCTTTCGGTAAAGTCACGTAGAAGGGAAATAATGAAATAATAAAAATAAAACATAATAAAATAAAATTATCACAACGTTTCGGCCACACCGCAAGCAGCCGTCATCAGGTGAAGAAACAGAGCTGTCAGAAAGACAGCGTCCTAATATTCGTTTACGCGTTTGTCCTTGATAGACTTGTATTGAGCTTTACAATAAGATGAGCACCCTCATTTCCTCTGTTTAATTGTATACAAGACGCACAATTACACTGTGTATGACATGTAGGCCATGACCTCATCGAAACCTGAAATAAGGAATCAAAATTGTTCATTACACAAAGGAAAAAAATCCTGTTCATATTTTAAAATGTTTTTTATTTGGCTGACTCAAAGCAGTTGAAAAATTTACACGGTTCTTGAATGTCACCCCACCTCTCTGTCCACTCAACAGTATAACTAGATACACGATAACAGCTCAGCAAGTCCTGTTGATAATATAACTCAAGCATTAAACTTGCATTAATATTTTGTATGAACTGCAATCCTCTTTGACAGGATTGAATACTGTATTCTTGGCATGTCTGCTAATTGAATGTGGTTGCTGTTCATATGAACATTTTCATAATAAAAACGCTCTTGTAAAATCAAAATGAAAAGAGATGTATGTTGAACTTCTATTGCACCGTATGTAGCCGGCCATGCTAATCGGTATGCATATTTTGTCAAACACGTCCTTATCTCTGTCCCTGCCATGGTATTTTTAAATCCTTTATATTAAGTTCGCTTGCTTGCTTGCGTGCTTGCTTGCTTACGACCGTGCAAATCTTTCGGTCGTTTTTTAACCCACTTCCCGTGATCCAATCGAGCTGACATTTTCCACACAGACTCGTTGTGCCAGACAATTAATGTTCGTGAAAAAAATCCCAAAATTTTACACTTTTTAGGCAAAAAAAAAATATTTTACATATATTCAAATATAACTCATTCTTGGCTTTGGTTGAACGTCACAGTATAAGAGCCCAGAGCGTAACCCCTCCACAGGCCGTGGTGGAGTAGCGCAGTTTGTAGCGCCCTCGCTTCCCATGCCAAAGGTCGCGGGATCGATCCCCGCGTCCTCCACAGGCGAATATATTTTAAAATCCTTTATATTAAGTTCGCTGCCACGCATATAAAGGATTTATAGTGAAAAACTTTGTTTTTACGGGTTATACTTATTACACTTGCTGCATAATTAAATGAGATATCATAAGCTTAGTAGAAAAATAAATATTGGTTAAAAATGCAATTAAGTGTAATTGCATTTGAGGAGTAGCAACCGTGTTGATACTTTAATAAAAGCAAAACAATATTTAGTAGTAAAATGTCTACACTCAAATTATTCCTCAAGGAAATAATGGCAGGGTAGGTGTAACAACATTGGATTGGATAAAGTAAAGTTATGGTCATATTTCTGTCAGGAAAAAAAACTCAACATGTACTATATTCGTAATAGAGGTTTTTTTGGGTTAGATCGCGTAAATATATGAATGTGTCGTTAGAACCTGCCACCACCCGATACAGCCAACTAGTAAGGGTTGTCACGTGACAGAGCACACTGGGGTGCTGGAGAGCCAAACTTACTTGGCTCTCCAACACACCGGTGTAGTGCTGTACGAGTGACGAATTGGCCACGTTCTGTTTACGTGACAACCCGTACTAGTTGGCTGTATCGGGTGGTGGCGGGTTCTAACGACACATTTATATATTTACGCGATCTAACCTAAAAAAACCTCTATTACAAATATAGTACATGTTGAGTTTTTTTTTTCCTGACAGAAATATGACCATAACTTAACTTTATCCAATTCAAAAAACCTATTATGGATGATATTGGTCGCGAAAGCCTACGTGTTAAAATGTACTACATTCATTGTAAATGTATTACTGTAAAATTAGTGTGCTTGTACTTTGAGCTGTAACATTAAGATGCAAAGTGGCAATACAGTATTTAAATATTGTAGATGATCAAACATAATAAAACGGAAATATAGTTTTAACTTACATCTTTACTTGCATTATTATATTTATCTGAATTCGGCTGACAGTTAAGTGAGCATCATTTCATTTTTCAAGCATTGATATGCAGAACCCTTGAGTAAGACCATACATAACAGTGACAATCGACCCAATTACAGCAATTTCCCTGAAGGAGAGAGAAGTTAACACTATGTTGGCATGAGGTCCTACAGTCTGTGAGCTGACCAAGCTCCTGATCATGAGAGGGGGATATGGCAACACTCCATCGTTTAGGTAAACCATAACGTTGGTGGACATTTACAGATGTGGATGTTCTGGTTAACCAAGCAATGGAGCAGCTGAAGCTGAATTGGCACAGCAGAATAGTACAGGCTGCTGGGAATATCGGCATTGACTTCCACTTGTGGAAACTAAAACAACTTTACTGACCCCTGCTGTCTCAAGCGAGTCAACACTGAAAGCGCACAGCATCGCAAAGTGGTGCTACGTGCTATGCCAGGGATTGGTAACCTTTCAAGAGCTACTTGTACACGTACACAAGCAATAGCAGGTGTATGGCAGATGGCAAACACATCTGAATTAATTCAACAAAATAAGTGATGAAATAAACTGCATCTAATTATGTTTTTTTCCTGAGTATCGTTTTCCCCTTGGAGTTATTCTACAGTTTGACTGTACATTTTGTTGAGAAAGTAGGGTCCGATCTACTACGATCCGATTAACAACAGGGTTTCCAGGAAGATGGTGCCGTAAAATCGGGTATTCCCTGTACTACACTTTGGAGCAGCGTTTCATAACCTGGGGTGCACGCACACCCTGGTGGTGCGAGATGCCCTTTCTGGGGGTGCCAGACTTTTGCCAGATTTTTTAGAAGGTAAATAATCGAAAGACAAATTAAGCACGGGCACGTAAGTACAACTACTTTGCTTAATCAAACCTATGTATTTATTAACATTTGTTTCTACGATTTAGAACCAAGGCTGCAGTAAAGGTTAAGAACCACTGCTTTAGAGTTTAGAAAGTAATTAACCAAATAAAGTAAATTGTTTTTTTTTAAACGGCTTCCCGCATGGGGGCAGCCAAAGAGCCATATGCAGCCCCGGATTAGCAGGTTTCAAACACCTGTGTAATGCCTTACCGCCAGTGTTCATTTTGTGAACAAAATTAATTCGGAGAATTTTCGTCTACGAATTGTTTGTCAATGATTGTAGATGAAAATCATCAAGCATGACGATGCCTTAAAACGAGCTACCAGAGGCCAGACTAAAATAATGTACACTATGGGGACCTCATTTGCCAGTAAAAATATGATAATTGGTTCTTTACCCTTCTATCTGGCAACAAAACTGACACCTCTTTGCAAGGAGTCATGTTTGCATAGACCGCAATACCTGCAGTCATAAATACAAACACATTATCAGAGTTATGTCGTTTGTTTGGACCAATCAACTTCAAGGACAGTGCACATTATCAGAGTTATGTCGTTTGTTTGTATTTATGACTGCAGGTATTGCGGTCTATGCAAACATGACTCCTTGTAAAAAGGTGTCAGTTTTGTTGCCAGATAGAAGGGTAAAGAACCAATTATTAAAATAATGTAGTTGCATTACTAGAGACCGCAGTGGACTGAATATTACCAATAGCGGTAATTTACCATAAAGAATATGAAAATATTTACTGCATTTGCATATTTACTGACAGCAACGTTTAATATCTACTAGCGGACACAAATTTGACGAGTGCTGTTGACATCTCAGAGAATGACTAAATAGGATCCACAGGCTGAAGCTTCAGTTAAATAAAAATACACCTGACAACATTAAAACTGTTTATCTGCCACCTAGCTTTACTGCACAGGGAAAGACAACATTGCTACACGTGAGATTAATCACACGTTTCGATATAAGCCCTAGTTACATGACTTGATGGAATTTATCTTGTAAAGGTCAATGTTTCACCAAGACAGACAATAATTTATTCTGTTGTCCAGTAACGGCAACTGCGGTGGACGAGGAGTACACACACCGGTGAGCATATACACGGGTGTGTCGGCATGACGGATGAACTGGGGCAAGAGTCATGTAAAACCCCGCCTGGAAGCCCCTGTAACCCGCTACTGGGTTCCAGAAGGGAGGCGTGGCCAGGGCGGAGCCAGGCTGCGCCGGGTAGCATAAAAGCAGCGGAGAGTGGGAGCTCGTGGCTGCCGGTTCTGGGAGTGGATTCGTCTCGTCATCGCTGTCGTCTTCGCTAGATATTGCGCGGCCGGATAGTTGTTGGCTGTTTCGTCCGGCGACATCGGTGTTACACGGTCAGGGTTGTGGTAAGGCTAGGCTAGATGACTAGGGAGAGAGCAAGGGCGAACCTGTGAACCTGTGAAGGTGTTAATGAAGGTGCTCCTGAAAAACCTTGTCTCCCACTCTGCTGACACTACACATGTAAAGCAGTCTCAATCAGAAATTGAACATTGCATTTTCATATATTCACACGATGGGATATATTTTTGTATTAATATTTTAACAAAATAGAGCATCATATATACAAATACTGTACACGGTTAATAATACATGTTCGCATGCACTGAGGTCACCGTTTCTGATGTGAATTGTAAAAAAAAACTGAAAATTACCGACTTCCTTTTAGCAAAACCAATCACACGATGCATAATAGTTTTTTGGGTCAGATCGCATGTGTCGTCAACCCTCCTCCACCCGACACATCCAATTATCGTAATTAATATGTCACGTGAACAAATGTGCAAATGTATATTGCTGCTTCAGCAGCACCAGTGTGTTGCTGAGCAATTTACAACATTTAACAATTTGGGAAGATGTTTCGCTGGTAGTTAAAGCCAGCATCACCAGGCAGTTGCTAGATATATGGCAACACACTGATGAGCTGAAGCAGTAAGAGATTGGCATGTTTGACAAATTTATTGAAAGGCTGTATAGGGTGGAGGGTTTACAATACGTATTTAACTTACACGATCTGGCCCGAAATTCAATCATGAATCATTACCAACATCCTATTGAAAATGAGTATTTTCAGAAGAGCTGGGTAAAGAGGGATTATTTGTATGTACCGTAATCCAGATTGTAGCCATAAGCTGCCGTGCTGGAAGTAATTTTTTAAAGCCACCTTTTATTCATCTGAGTCGAAACCTAGACACCCCGCTGATGGAACTTTATATTCTGTTTTTAAGCATTTACAATTATTTTTTTCAGCATTAAGAACAAATAAAGGTGAACCAATTGCAACCCATTGTTTGGGCATCACATTCGTTGATCTGCAGCTCACAGTGCTGTATTATGAAGCTACCATTGCAGCATTTCATTTTCTCTTTTTAAACTTCCAATGTTAAGTATGATAGAAAATTCGTGAAATGGAAATGACAAATACGGTATAATTCTCAACGAAAAACATTTGGCACTGTGATCATCGGTTGGTGTTGTCATTGAAAAACAAAGTTGCAACTAATTCCAGCAACAAATTACACAGAGAGGCAGTGTACCCGCATCACACAAATCACATCACATTCACCCCATATCCTCCAGCCCCTTATGGTGATAATTGCAAACACCAAGATACCATTCACGCTGCTATTTATGCAGTGAAATCTGTTAAACAACCTAAATATGGGTTATTTCTCTTTATTACATTTGAGGCACAAAACAAGCAAAACTCGTTTGCAGGAATAAAAGTGTAATAAGAGCCTATGTCGGATTCACGTGGTGATCGGCTTTGCCGATCCCGCTTTACAGCCAATGGGGGGAGAGCCTGAGAGCATGGCCTCGGCGTGATCACGGGATGTCAGCTAGGTGATTGGTTTCACTGGTCTTGGCCTCAGCCAATGGGAAGACAAGTCAGGGGCGTGGTCCCGGGAGTTTATGGGGAATCTAGAACATTCGGCGCAGGCTATTGAGGATTGGCTGGAGTGTACCACGTGACCCAGGCGTTAAATAAGGGGAGAGAGGAGAGACACGGGGTCAGACACGGAACGAAGAGATAGAGAGAGGCTACGCGCGAGTGGGGCTCCGGGTGCCACGTGGCAGTGTGTCTCTGGTGGCTGTCTGCCCGCTTCCCGTTGCCTGCCAGCAACGGGGAGTGTTTGTGAACTGCAAGAAGTGAAATAAAAGGACCGATTCCACAAGCTGCCTCCAGTGTGTTATTACAAAAGCACTGTAATTCCAAGTTATAACGAATGGGGGAGGGATCACAGGGAGGTTGGAGGCAGGTAACTGAATGCAGCGCTTACACATACTGGGATATACCATTAGATATATTCTTGATTTATGGATTTCAAGAAAGAAAAGGGTGAAAAGCATGGCGATATGCGTGCTGGGAATAACACAGAGACAGGTGAACATGTGAATTCGGGACATCATATTGACGATACTCTTTGGTTCTTTCGGTAAAGTCACGTAGGTATAAAATAAAATAAATCACGACGTTTCGATTGCAACACAAGCAATCATCATCAGGTGGGAAAACCACAGCATTTTTTTTTGCTGCCGGGTACTGATCTATTATTTTGAGTTAACCCCCCCCCCGCATCCCCAGCTCTCTCGGCCTCCCACTTCCAGCCCCCCCCCCCCCAGCCTCACGTCCCTTTCCTAGCGTCCACGCAGCGCTCCCCCCCTCCCTCTCCCCCTTGCCCCTCCCCCTTTCTTACCTATATAACCTCTTACCACGGCAACTCTCTCTCCCACTTCAGCAAAAAATAATTATTGCTGTGGTTTTTCCACCTGATGATGATTGCTTGTGTTGCAATCGAAACGTCGTGATGTATTTTATTTTATACCTACGTGACTTTACCGAAAGAACCAAAGAGTATGGATTCCTGCAGTCATGAAAGCTTCAAATCTAGACAATATTGACTTTTAAGGAAAACATGTGAGCTTGAGCTGGACGTATTGCTGGAATAGATGATAGCTGCACGACGAGACCGGTGACTAAATTGGCATCAAGAGGGGAAAATGCGCCCACAAAGTGAATGGCCACTGTGGTGATGGAGCAATGAGTTCCGTTGATGTGCAGGGGTGATGTGGATTACGGCATTGCAAGACCCTGAATGATGGCAACAATGGAGGGAGGACTTCATTCAGTAGCGAAATATCATTGCTGCTGATGATGATTTCCAAGAAATCTCTCCCATCAATGTAATATATATGGCTCCTGGATGACTAAACATGATTTGAATTTGTATCTGCAGAAATATGATAATTTGAGACTCTAGGAGCTCATACCACATCAGAGCACTTAGTCATCACATGCTGATGTCCTGGGTTTGAATCCAGGCTTGAGCCACCTGTTATTAATCAAGGTTCTCTGAATGTAGCGAGTTTATGGTCTCTAGTTCGGTCACCAATAATGGCGCAAAAAAAAAAACCCATTATATTTCATTTGAGTTTTCACTTCATTGGTATATTCCAGATGTTTGAAAATACGGGAAAAACCTATGTTTTATTGACACATCACCCCTCTTTGTAGGCTATGCTCAAGTTTGTCCGGTATGAATACTGAGGTGTAAGGAAGTGACTACAGAAGTAGTTCTGTGGCAACTATCTTCCAGTACCATTCTCTGATACAGGGTGAGACACTGATAGCTGCAGAGTTCTGAATGGACATATCGTCATCTCAATGAGATCATGCAAATTAGGATAAGGATAATATAATTGGGGAGAAAAATAAGTAAACACCTGTAATTATGTTTTTCATTAAATTGTTCATATGTTTAATAGTATTGGCCTTGACTAAAAAAGCATTACAAATAAACTTGAAATAGTCAGATTAATCTGCAAATTTATGAAGATTTCCTGATGTCAATCAAATTTAAATTGTATTCTCTCAAGGTTGTTTATGGAAAAGTTAAACATGTTTATGATTTAGAGTAAATTAAAAATGTACTGTGCTGTATTATAATAGAAAATAAAGTGTTTTTATACTTGAATTGTAAGTAAGTGTGTTTATTAAGTGTGTTTAGGTCTACTTTGAAAATGCACAATTTTGACAATATGTAAATTAGAGTAAATGCCACATTAAAGAACCATTTTCACTGTGCCACAATTCGTTAGCTCGATTAAAACAGATTTTTTCTTTTTTGGAACTTCAAACAAAAAAAACATGCGCAAGATAATGTATTGACTGGCTCATTGATCATGGCATTTATATCTTATCTGTCTGGTGAATGCAAGTTTGCTGTGCATTGATCTGTTCTGCCGTGGACTGACACGGTGATGAGTGGGGAGTCAATTATCGGATACCACGTGACATGATCAGAGAGTGTCCCCTAATCAGCAGCTCCTGCTTCAGCACAAACACGAGATAAGGTTATCACAATCGCACTCCTATACATTTAATCATGCAGTTGAGTGATTATAGAGCAAGTGTGCATATTAACTACACATTAAAACCCCACGGCGTTGCATTGGTCCTTCACTTAATCTATCTAAATTATAGCTCTGAGAGAAATAAAAAGTGACCACCGATGCAGTGTCTGCAAAGAGATCCCAGTGCATTAACTGTGTATTTAAAAACAAATACATGAGTATAATATAGAACATTCTTGATTTGAAGCTTTCGTGACTGCAGGAATCCATACTCTGTTTTTTTCGGAAAGCATGCTTTCCCACCTGATGATGGACGCTTGTGTTGCGCTTGAAACGTCGTGATTCATTTTTTTTTATATACCTACGTGACTTTACCGAAAAAACAAAGAATATAGAACATGTATCACTTTAATGACCAGTTCCAAAACTATAAAGCCTCAACATACTCTGGTATAGTGAATGTAGCATTCTGTCGATACAATATGCTCAGGGGCTTGAGGGCTCATTACATCGGTTATATTCTGTTCTTGCAAATGGCAGCAATATGTTCGGGCGCGAATTGCCAATGTCAAGGTCTGCTGTTCACGACAAGTAGGCTTCAGGAGAGAGTTTGTGTCGTGTTGCTGTTCCTCCTCTGTTGAAGCAGCGCCAGACGACCGTGGTTTACCATATGGTCCAAAGTTTGGGTTGCATGGACACAATCGCACGACTGTCACTTAGCTTTCCGTGTATCGCTCAGAGTCCCTATAGAGCACCAATGTGACTCTTTGCGTTTCCTATGCAGTTGCGCCACCGTGGCTTGCCTTGAATCTTCCAGTTGTGCAGGGGGTGTGCACATTGGCACGTTGTTGTCCTGATGGGATTGATGGTCACACCGATGTCTTCGTGGAGAAATGCCAAAGCCAGGAGGTTTGCGATGTTTGCGTCTCCAATAAGGCGTTTGTTAATGTGGACGTCCGCGTTGTTGGTGGGGCATGGTAGCCGGCCTCCTTCTCACCGTGGCGCCGTCTGTTATGTGTTCGTGTTACCTTAAAACAAACACCTAATAGCGGCATCTGGTTTCGTTAACTTGAATCCAGATATGATCGCTTACCTTGGTGAGCCCCCTCACCCCCAATGCTGTCGTGAAGCCCGGCTAAGGCGCATCCGAGTGCAGTCCCCCTGGATTTTATCTCACGGATTAACCTTCACTCTATGTGCATTCCACTTGCAAATCCAGCAGATGGCACCATATTCCTTTGCTGTGAGGTTTCAATTATTCAAAACACCGAGACACCCTCTTCACAAACAAAGTGTGAGGCCAGGAGGGTACAACAACCACAATATGTAGTATCAGAACATCTGTTTTACGAGTGCACCTTCTATTAACTGCCACGTGTCTATCGTGATGTTGGCCACACACGTCGTATCAATTTTTTAGATCGCTCATGCTTTCACCAACATGGCTCAAAGACTGTCAGAAGATGTGGAAGATCGCTCAAAGCCTCTCCGTTTTACAATGCGTACGCACTTAAGGGGTGTATTGCAAGACGTGCAACCACGCAGTGTAAACTGTTATTAAACACACACCAAACAATGCTAAAGACAGCCGATGGAAGATATCTGGCTTTGAAGTTCACAGCCAGCTCTTGAAAGCTCACACTACATCATATCAGCCAGCTCTGGCTTGGTTCACATCAGAATTCTCCTCTGCTCTGATTGCCAATGATTCTGGACATCCTAAAACCTCATTTGAAATCCTCTAAACTTCTTGCTGCATTCACAGAACCAGTCTCTCTCCACTACCCCAGCAGCAGTTGCCCAGTGGGAATGACTCCCCTCTAATGTTTCTGAAAAGGTATGAAAAATGTATGAATGCATGCTTATTTCTGATTCTGTCTTCTGTTGCTTGTACCGACCCTTGACATTTTCACCACCACCACCACCAACCCTTGACATCTCTCCAGTCATCCCAAATAACGTCACCACCATTATTTGCAACCTACATTCTTGATTCCTCTAGCGACGCTGACTCTCTCTACCTGCGCTACCTCATACATCATAAGATCGCTTATAGCCTCCATTTCCTCTGGTACTGGTCCCAGAGCCCCCAAGACACATGCCACCACTCCCATCCCAACAGCCCCTACGATGGTTCCCTCGATATCCTTGCAAATATTCATCCACCTCAAACCTCCCCCTCCTTGGAACATTCCAGTCTCCACGACCCAGTACAACCTGGTGTCCGTCAAGTCATTATGCTTAAACTGACATTCCACGTGTGCTGAATGATATTCTCTTAGCAGACCATGTCCCCCTCTCAATATTAGGTCTCCTTGTTCGCTATGCCGCTTTGAAAACTCCATCTTCGTTGAGCATCTTCTGCCGAAATCCGCGGTCAATCATTGCTCAGTGGGAAGTCGCTCTTATGTGCTGCCCCCATAATTTGGAACTGTCTACCTGGCCACTGGTCCTCTTGACTACCTGTCTCGTGTCGAAGTCCAAGCTCAATACTTGGTTATTCTCCTATGCCTATGACGATGCCAGTGTATTGCCTATTTATTCATGTGAACCCCAGATGTAGTTACACTCAATAATTATTTGAGTTAAAATAAAATACAATACTGTAAGCACTAAAGGACAACGCCTTTGTAGAACTTCATAGTAACGCCTTGCACAACCATCATAGCAATGCATGAACATGGATCAACGCAGGAACTTCTACACAAACCCAGCAATTGGGAGGCCCTCGGTTATACAGCTGTTGTCACGTGAGTATACAATGCGTATGTATGTACTCACAGAGGTCTCTGAGCGCTGGTTACGCTCATGACATGGAAATAGCATGCGTTTCGCATTGCTCCGTGTCAAAATGTTAATGCTTTTGACCATGGAATATGCAATAGTCAGAATTCTTTACCATGAAACATGAGTCTAGCTTCTTAGTATAAAGTGGGAATGCCTGCCATAGGTTGCAGAACATCTTGCATTTTGTCACTTGTTCATTAATCATTAGATTTTAGCTGCAAAATGGTTGTTCCATGCAATCTCAAGAATGATTCTTTCCAGAATAACCTACAATCATTAGAAGTAGACTCCTGTACTTCAAACGGTAAACGTCTGTTTTACTTTAGGATATCCCACGAAAAATTACTTTATATGAACATCTGGCCCTTTAATAATTAAATATGCTTTAATGACTATGCTTATTCAATCTCAGTTAAGATATTGGAAATGAATCCTAATGTATGATTAAAAGTAACTGTTACAATTAATGTGATGCTGTAAAGCAACAGTTTTATTGGTTCGAATTAATACAACTTCAATATAAAACGTTGTTCCTAGTTCAAGAAGTAAGTATAATATGTCCATCGCAGAGTGTGAGAGTGTGCAATTGGCATCCCCTTGTGAGTTTATACGCGCATTACGAGTCGGCCTACCAGTCACAGTGTATGGATGTATCTTGAAATTATTTTTCACCGTGGGCAGCGAACCGTGCCAATCGGAAGGTGCGGAAAATTATCTAAGGCGTGCACCATGTTGTGTGTGCTGCCTGCACAGTGACTATGGAAAAGGCTGTCGTGACCCATGCGACATTGGCATGCCGTCTATGGAACATGTGAGAAACACGGAGGAGCTGCCAGCAACGCTTTAAAAAAAAACATCCCGGTGTAGTCGTAGCAAGTGAGTTTGAACACAAAGATGATTGTTATTGAAATTAAGCTGTCATAGTTCACATGGACTGGTTCGTGTAACCTTATCGAGTTTTGGCACACCATGAAAACAAGCTTTGTTTAATGATAGGTAACTAAATAATTAATTATTATCCTGTACAAAGGAACATGGCAAAAGTAGAGAAAGGGATGCAATGGTTAACTACTATCGTCCAAATGAATCATAAAACAATATATCAGGGTCAAATGGTAATGTTTGGTGACCGTTTCCATGGGGGCTAGTGATGTTTATTGAACTTCATTGCAAGTGTGTAAGCTCACCCAGCCTCCTGCTCTGGTGGATTAAGCAGCGCACACTTCCCACATGTCAAGCAGGTTTCAGACACTTCCGAACAAACACGATGCCATGCAAATACAGCACATCTTGCCTTGCTACATAACAATTCATGGGCGTGCACGACTCTCACGGTAGCGAGATGTTAAATACCTCGCCTGTTATGCAGGAGTTCGTGGGTTCGATCCCGACCCCGACCCCGACGCCTGCTGCATACGTGGAGTTTTTCGCCGTCTTTCTCCCCGTCGTCGCATGATTTTTATCTCAGGGTCCTCCGGGTTTTACCCTCCACATTTTGAAATATGATAAGCCACTTCGTTGAGCTATCATTTATGGCCAGGTCGCTTCTGGAAAAGAGCTATATAGCTCAGTGGACCTTACCTGGTAAAACAAAAGTGTAGTCAAAAATATAGTTTTCTAGTTTTTTTGTTTATTGAGAAATTCATAGCCCAATGAAGTAGCTTATCATAATGTGGACATTTATAGCAGTCACATACTATAAACACATGTTTCTAAATGTCGAGGGAAACCCTGGAGGACCCTGGAGATAAATACAAACTCCAAATATACAGGCATCAGGGTCAGGATCGAACCCACAACCTCCTGCATACAAGGCGAGATAATTGACATATCACCACTGCAGGTGCCAATTTGCCCTTCAGCTTAATTAGACTTTGCCTTTCAGCTTAAATTGTCCACACACAGGTTTAATTGTAGCACATTTGCCGATAGAGAAACACTTGCTTCTACAGTTAAAGTATACCCACTGTCAAGCAAGTTTAGGGGTCAATTAATTGCCAGTTACAGATAACCTGTCTTGACTTTGGTTCAGCAATCCTCCAAGTCAAGACCATATGTTGTAATGGTGTGGAGGGGTTTACAAGGCAATATACTTAAAATCGCTGTCACTGGCAAGGGCAATTATGTATTTATACACATTTCTCTTCGTCACAACATATGCATTTGCAAAAGTATATTGTGTAGGCACATATGTTGCCTACATGGTGTTACCTGCAGCATCATTGCCTCCCATTCCCATTTCCAATGTCACCCTGCCAATTCTAAGCTCGCTTTTGCCTCAAACTGTCGGTGGCAAATTTGTATAGATCCAACTACTGTATCTAGTTACACAACCTCAAGTCAACGTTTTTACAATAATGTGAGAAATAACTTACATTTTGTACAATGCGCTTTGATACGGTAATCCCAACAGGAATGGGCTAGGGTTTCGACTGGTGGTTTTGGGATACGTTATCAGAAACGGTGAGATGAAAGCGAGATCCAAGTCCAAACACACTTTGGGAAGGAAGCAAGACTTCAACAACACCGATTGTGATTCACTTCGCTTGAGACACAAACATCCTTATCTATTGTACAATCAAATACTTTTACATTTTTTGCTTATCCACTTGCACGGCTACCAGACGTATTAATCCACTTAGGGTAATTTCCTCGTATTGTTTCAATGTTAAAACAGCAATAAAGTGTGCAGCTCTTCTCACCCCTCTTGGTACAACACGTGCACTTTAGTGAAATGTATTTGCTATACTGTTTCCCCGACTATAAAAGTGCCATTCCACCACAGTTACATAAAGGCCACCACTGGTGCACTGTATAGTTTCAGCATTCCTTGACAACAAGAGAGCATCCCTACGTCCACATGTCAAATTTGGCAGTAGAGACGATTAATTTGAGTAACACGTGGCAACATTTCCCTTTGCACACCACCACATGATTCAATTGAATTTCATGAGTGAGTGCTCGAGCAGCAGCTGTGGCTTCACGATATGCATTGACCCCTCACGTTGATCTGAACGAGGTCTATAGAACACGTTGCCTCCTTCACCACCCCAAGCAGTCAAATGCACATGAGAAAGAGTGTAACCGTTGCCTGACGTCGTGATGCATACCTAGAACATAACATCGTGGATGTGGGATTGGTGGATGATGCAGAGATGGAGCTAACACGTGTAGTGACATCGGGGATGTCACCATATGGTGCCGGCTCGGGAGGGCCATGGCGTGCGATATACTTACATCGCGGACAGCACCGTGTGGGTTGCTGTGTAGGCCGGCTCTAGCACAGCACGGCGTGCGATGCACCGTCATCGCCTACACCCCGTGGGTGGGTGGGATAGCGCAGGCACCACGCATAGCGTGTAGTGCGGGCCCCCACAAGGGGAGGCGGGAGAGTGTCAGCCCAGAGACAGGGTTGCCCCAGGCCATGGCACTCTGGTTGACCCCGTAGACACGTGATCCACAGTGTCCACTGAGAAGGCCCCCAGGTGGGGGAGGGGCTAGGGGGTGATCACGTGTCCGGGGAGAGCTCTCGAGGGGAATCTAGAGGGAGCTAGAATGCTCGAGAAGGTGGGCGGGGCCGAGGGCAGAGCGGCCCCGACCCGGGAGGATATAAGGTGGGTCCCTGAGAAGCTGGAAGCTCTACATCTATAAGCTGGAAGCTCTACATCCTACAAGGCATCAGCACCTGGTCGGGGATCCGAATATGGGTCCGACCCTTCGTAGATGTAACTCCTACGTATAGTGTAGTTAGCTGGGTGGTCACCACCCTAAGCGACCCTCCGGGAGGCGCACGGTCACCTCGCGGAGCTCCTCCAGGCTGCGGCTTCGCTCCTCATGGAGATCAATCCCACGGTCTGGCCGGTGAAGGAGGGAGCGGCGATGCCGCTCAAGGACGGCGGTTCTGCCGCCATTTCACAGCAGGCGGGGAACTCGGCGGCGCAGCCCGCGCATTCGGCCGCCATTTTGTCACCAGCGCGGAGTGCGCAGCCCGCCAATATTGAAGTCGCGCCATCAAAGCCGATGGACATCCCGGCTCTCCGACGTCGGCTACCAGTGGTGACTGGGTGGCTTTCAAGCGGCGGTTCCTCACGAACGCCGACTTGGCGGGATGGACGGAGGCGGAGGCGCTACGGGCGTTGCCTGCCGCCCTCGACGACGATGCCCTTGCAGCGTTTCTCACCATCCCGCTGCCGTAGAGGTCCACCCTCACGCAGGCTTTCGACCAGATGGTGTCTATTTACGAGCTTCCGGTGAACACGCGTCACAAATTCGCTACGCGACAGAAGGGGGAAAACGAGCTGGCCCTCGCCTTCCGTAGCACGCTTTTGGCGCTAGCGAAAGCCGCCTTCCCTAAAATGGACTATGATGGAATCGACACGTTGGTCCTCGAGAGATGGCTGCCCTTGACGACAACCCTCCACACCATCCTTCCAGCTGAAGATGATGACGTTTCGTCTCTTAAAGTCGCTAAGTGCATCCAAGCCCAGCAACTTCTACAACAGGACAGGGTGCTGGTGACATGTGCCATGTCCCGCATGGAGCCGGGGTCCCTTTCGGCATGCACGTCGACTCAGGGTGATGGCGGCGCGTGACGTAGGGACGAGAAGCGACGGACAAGATCGCCGTCACGTTCCAGAGGCGGCCGTGTTACCTGCTACAATTGCGGCCTGCTGGGGCACGTGTCATCGGGCTGCCGCATACCACGACGGCGCCTCCCAGCATCACCGCCATCCTACGCTTCCCTACACCCTAAGGTGCTGCGCGACTGACATCCCCTGAACGGCCGCACATGCCAACTTTACAGGCTTCAAGCACGAAGGATCCGTCGACCCAGCCTACTGCTCTCCGTGAGGAGCTGAGTTCGGTGGAACATTTACACATTCCCCCCGGGACCTCCAGGGTGAGCAAGCCCACCTCCCCTGGGGGCCCAGCATCACGGACTCGCTCAAAGACTTGTTTTTCGTGATCCCCTTGCACACACGCTCCCACGCTTGTCAGTTGCTTGTCGCGCTCGTTGAGTGATGGCGGTTATTGGCTGATCCTCGCCGCCATTGAGCTTACGAGCGTTGTTACACGGTGAAAGTGGGAGGTGTGGTGGTAGGGGGGATCCCGAGGTTGTACGTGATTTGTTTGCTTGTTGATGTGTTGTTGTTATGAGTTCGTTGGTTTACACCCTTCTCCCTGTTTTGTATGTACATTTGTGGATAGTGTCATTTTTGTACAGGTGGGTTTGGGTATTTATTGCCGTTCTGTTATAGTTGCGGCACACTATGTTTTTCTTGCATTTCAATAATGTGCTAATGTAAGCAGTACGACAAGTGAGGTGTGTTTCTCACACAACTGCAAGAACAGATTTGATTGTTTCCTCGCACGAACATAAAAACAACCGTTTTAAAAATACTAATGAACTCTCCAACCCAACTTAAAAATAATCGTGAAATTTAGACAAAATTTTAATGGATAATGTCGAATTATGATTATCATTAAGTATTAGCTAACATGCTGTAAATACAGGCACAATTAGTGATTGAAAAGCAAAAGTAGCTATCCGTGCTCAAGCTCCAACTCATGAGGTTACAGCACTGCCTTTTCACCTTCAGGCCTACCTGGACCCCATGCCTTAGTATAGATTGTTGTGTTGTTGGTCACGCACACATCTGCACCATGAGTTGTGAGACTTGTGATCTCAGCTCCATGCAATATCCCACATCAGCTGTGTGATGAATTAGGATATTTTGCGTTGACTGTGGGTAACACAACAGATTCTGTTATACACTCATACTTGTAGAGCTCAAAAGGCTGTATAATGTCTGGATAAAAGGAATGTGGAAGTGTGTAGCCTCCCACATCACTGATTTTTCACCTGGTTAAACAGAATATACTTGAAACTTGATGTGAACCAAGAAGGGTCTGCATGGATATGTGAATAACAATGTTTTTCTTTATTCAATAATCCCGTGACAATAGTATCAAATTCGAAGCAAATACTTGAATTCAAGTACCACAAATACCAAAGACCCCCCCCCCCCCCCCCCCCGTATAGCCTTAACAGATTGTGGGGGAAAAGTACTGTTAGCGAGCACCTAAAAAGGCCAGCACAGTGGCTTGCCAACAACACGCCTGAACGCCTTTGTTTCCCTTGTGGCGATGTCTACACACTGCACCAGGTACTCATTCAAAGCAGTTGACCTACGGGAGGCCCATGACCGGTTCAGCCAATCGTCTTTGGTGTTGACCGTGATCGGGAATCAAACCCGGGTAGCCAGGTTCGTTGCGTAGCGCACTAACCGTTACACTAACGCTGTGTAGGCCACTTATTCCGTACACATAGTCATACATGAAACACAATGTCATTCTGTTTACAAAAAAAGCCATACTTTATTCAAAATAATGCTATATTAGAACACATGTACATTATTTACACAGCAAAAGGATTGACATAAAACAAAATTAAATGCAGTCCTCTTTTTTTTATAACACAAAAGCAAGCACTTTGTTATTGTTGTATTGGTTGGGGCAGGCTAATGAACTCAATTGATTAAACTCACACTTTTTTTTTTACAAACTGCATTGTGATAATGTTTATACATATATACTTGTGCATGTGTGTGTAATTGTTATATACTCTTTAACACATTTAACTAGCTATGGTATATTTAGACTCAAATACAATAAAATCGGCATACCTTAATTAGAAATTGGAGCACATACAATCGGTATTGGCATACAAGAGTGACACGAATGAGTATGCTGATCATGAAACGCACATTAACTTTCGCACCAGAATATTGGTTTAAAACAGCAAACTGGAACGAATAAGAGGAGTACACAGCTAGTTATATTATTTCGACTAGGTGAAGATGCAGTCAGGTGGAGAAACGGGAAAATATGTCGGAGCTCAGGTTACACTATAAATTAATTTAATGTGTTGGCTCATACGTTGTCTGTTTCACTGAAGCCAAGATGAAGGTCTTACCAAAGAGTATTTAGTTAATATTTATTTCATCTCGGTCTCCATTGAAACACACACTTCCGTTCTCGACAGGATAAAAAAAAATACTGTAATACATCTATCATTAACCTACATCGCCTTGCACGTTAGAAATAGAGTACCTTTAAGGACCAAACAAAGCTCCATAACATACCACATTTACCTAAGTAATAATATTTTTTTCTTTTATTAAACATCCATCGTGGTCAATGATCAACTTCTCCATATTTTCCAGAAACGTCGTAACAGCACAAATGCTATGGGTAAGTGTTCACCGCTAACATTATCCTCTTTCATCGGAAAAGTTTTAGACAATTCAATTCAACGGCAATTAAAGCAAATTGTAAAAGTATCTATTGGCAGGTTGATGAAATTGTTCTCCAGCCACGCTTATCAAGGGCATTAAGATGTAAGGAGCTCCTGAGTCTGGCTTTGATTGGATCTCAACTTAACATCGCACGTTAAGTGTAAAACGCACAGCTTCGCAGGACTTAATTTAACATATGCAACTTAACGCTCCTACGGGTTGTGAATATTACAGATACCTTATCGACTTGTTTATATGCAAGTTGTTTTTGTATTGCAAACTATTCAAATGTAGGTTGTGCTGTGTTGTCACGTTTAACCAAAAAAAAACGTGGCATAAAGCCTGCTGACAGTTAAAGCAGAAGACTATACGATACTATTCGGACGTAGAATTGACTCAGAATGGACTCGACAAAAGGTTATGTTCGGTGGAAAGTCTACACAAACTAGGATGCTACCATCCGCGTAAGAACAGATGTGTGGGTTTAGGAGGAAGTGTGCTCGTTGAAACATTCGTCTTAGGTCAGACACATTTGTCCATCAAATAGCCAAATAACGTTTCCACTTACTACTTGATCTAAACACATTTACTTGGGAAAGTCATTACCTTCTAGGTACAATAATCAATATTCAAATTTAATAAAAGTAAAACAAATTCTAGAGAAAAACATGACTCAATTGAATAACGTACTGCAGTCAAGCAAAGATAAGCCATTACTTTCAGCTAACAAAATGTCTTGTGCAAATTTGAGCAGCACTATTACTAAACCACAAACTGTCATTTGTAAAAAACGCGGAAAATGAAAAATATATAAAAAATGAGAACCTGAACTTGCATTATTTGTAAGTATCATGTTTTATACAATGTAATTATTCATCAGTACGTTTAGGAAGCTTTAAATTAAAGCCATGAGTGGATTTGAGTCAAAGTTTTTGTAGACTTTCCATGGATCTGGTAGTTTTCCCAACCAATACAACAAATATTAGCAATTGCCACCTTAAATACACCATTTAATTCAATATGCAGCTTCAAAAAAATGCTGCAAGAAGCTTACAATTAATTTCCGATTTTTTTATTAATCATAGAACATTCCAGTAGAATTCGTAATCTTGCCAAAGCAATTCCACAAAAGCCACTTCTTCCTTGGCCGAATAAATCACTGTGATAAATCCATCACTTGCAGTCTAATCTGCATTTACAAAATCACTTTATTAATTACAAACCCACTCTTGTACAATGTCAGCAGCACACCCAAGGTAAGAATCTGCAAAAGCATTGCTCAGAATTTTGTACTCGCACCAAATATGCAAACATGTCAAATGCATGCATTTTAATGTCAAACACATAGCTGACAGACAGCTCATGTAAGTGTTTATTTTTGAAAGTCACATATTGGAACTGCTTTTAATGATTTGATAAAGAAAAAAATTGCTGTACGATTTGTTGGAACATGTGTTATACGAGCCACGGTTACAGGATCTCATCATAAAAAAGTTACTACTGCTTTTGGCAGACTCTTACCCCAGCCATTCTTCATAGACCTTATACATATTACAGTATTATGCAAAGTCTACCAACCACACTAGGCAGTGTACAAAATAAAACCGCACACACACACTAAACGAAATACAAAATAAATGCCACACTTAAATCAAGTTGGCAGACACCACAATATGCAGAAACTTTCTTAAATCGTGAACCTGTTACAGAATAATTTAACTTATAAAAATAACAATGACAAGTGGAATTGCATGACTTAAAATGTCTACATGGGGAAAAATGAGTCGTATACCCATGGAACTAAGGCTGAACGAATATAATTGGCTCATGAATACACTAGGTGGAATCAAAATGTCACAATGTTGCCTTGCTCTTGTGGCAGGGCCTTGTGTCTCACCACAATTGCTGATCACAATTATAATTGAAAAGTCACCTTAATTAAGTGCACACTTTCCAACTGTTGGTAAATTCTATTTCTGACCATATATGTAACCAAATAATTCCATGAATGAACGTTTACAAAAAAAATATCAATGAGTATGTTAAAATGTATGTTTTCAGGACCCAGTTTGCAGTGCTTCATTAAAAAAGCCAGCAGTTTCCCAAAATTGATTTCTCCCCCTTTACAGGTTTTAATATTTTTTGACCAATGTCCCTCGTGTGCATGGAAGAGGAATTAACATTTGAATGTAGATATTCATTGTAGGGCAGTCCAGGGAATGAAGTTTGAGAATTTCTATACAGGTTAGGGGGGGGGGGGAAACCCCCAATAATAACGTATGCCATCATGTGATCAAAAACAAAGCCAAACCACAGAGCACTTGTTTATTATCCGAGGACATTTCTGTAAAGACAAAGTTTTCACCATAAGCCCAGATGACCACACTGCCTGCAATATGTGCTCTCGTCGAATGCACTGAAAGAATATGTTCTTAGTGAACCCCAGTGTAGAATAAGTATAACCCGTAAAAACTAAGTTTTTCACTATAAATCCTTTATATGCGTGGCGGCTAGAGTCCTCTCGTCCTCTGGCTTGAGATGGCTGCCACCTATGGGTCAGATGATTGTCTGCCAGTATTAAGCAATTTGTAATTAAATATTTAATTTGTTTTCCCTAAAGTGTAAAATTTTGAAAAAAAAATTCACGAACATTAATTGTCTCGCACAACGAGTTTGTGTGCAAAATGTCAGCTCGATTGGATAACGGGAAGTGGGTTAAAAAACGACCGAAAGATTTGCACGGTCGTAAGCAAGCAAGCACGCAAGCAAGCAAGCGAACTTAATATAAAGGATTTTAAAAAAAGCACAGCATTCTAATACGGTCGTAGAGACACACAGACACAATGCTTCTAATTTTAATTCCAACAATCCCGCCTTTGTGGCGTGGTTATTGCCAATCTTACCTGTATATTTCCATCGCTTGTATGTGCCAAGAGGCAGGAAATACAACACAATTATACAAAAAATGCTTGCATCGTGATTATGGCTATTACAGTAACGGGAGGCAGATTCTATTCAGCTAATAATAGCGACCAATGCTCCACACTACACCACTTTATTTTATTAACTCCTGATAAATTAACCCTTGAAAGGATCTAGCACAAGCGTACATTTTGGAAGGTGTATCGGCTTTGATTGTACAATGCTCGCAATAGCACAAGACAAGAGGTCATTTTGGCAGTAACATTATTGGCAAGATTTTCCGCACTTCAACTATTCCTGACTTTCTAACAGTGATTAAAAGTGCACGCAGCCGATACATTGGGGGCATTATTAAAGTAATGTACAATAAAATGAAATGTCTAAACGTGTTAAAATGTGCCTTTAAAGTGTTTTATACAAACATTTAATGCACTTTAAAAAATCCAGATTTTTAGATCAGACATTTGCTAACATGCCTTTTGCAAGTAAAGTGCAGGAGCTTAATTATTTGACAGATACAAAACACGAGCATACATCAAAACCAAGACAAGGGGAAGTCATTGTATCAAAGATAGCTAAGCAACATTAGTGTTCTTTTTTAACTTGATGGCCAATTCACATCAAGCCAATGAATTGTAAAACATGCATTGTGATGATATCCATTGACTATATAATCTGTGATTTAATAGTATGTGGCAGTCACACGAAAAGGGGTTATAAAGCTGGATATCTGTTGAAATGTCAAAGCCGTATACGTTACAATATAATTTGGTTATTGCATTTGAGACTACCATAACGAATAACCGAAAACTCTCCTGCATTGTCATATACCAAGTAAAATCTATAGCACTCCAAAGGCCACAACAAACACCACCTCAAAATCATCTCATCCCCATATTCGCATGCCATAACTATGCAGTCACAGGTGGTCACAATTGGAAATTGTATGCATCATCAATTAGTCAATGTGTTTTTTTATCCTGATGCACACATAAAATATAGTGAGAATCAATTATATGTTGTATGTAATTCGTTCGCATGGCCCTCCGCCGCCACTAAAGGAGATACGTTTACCACAATGTTGAAACAATAGTTTATTAAATTGGATTGTGCCCCAAAATTAGACGGGTAGCGTCTGTTATTCCTGATACAACACCAGTTTACAGGGCTTTCCAACCAAGGACAAAGCACGTGGATGAAGAACATTGTCATATTGCACTCCAACGAGGGCAGTACTTGCAAATTGTCATGCAGCCATCAAGAGCATCATGTTTGCAGTCTCTGTTTTTCTTAATTCTTTAAATTACCCTACAGCTTATAAAAAACATAAATACTTTTGTGAACAATGCATGTTGTTACTATTATAATTAAGATAAATATACATGTGTTTTGTCCTCAAACAATGAAGATCAATTGTAAATGTGATACCAGACACTCATAATTCAGCACCAAGAACAAAACAGAAATAGCTACATATGCAATTCCAACAGACACTGCACCTCACACACTTCTTTGGCTTCTAGGAATTTGCTGCTGACTGTGGAAAGGGTAGCAGTGATTAAAATAGAATGCCTATAGAAGCATAAGTGGCTTATGTCGGACGTGAAGGCACATTGGCAAAAGTGTCGAAGCCACTCCTGTGGAAGCGCGTCATTTATTATTCTGTCAAGCAATCAACATAAAAGGTTTAAACATTGGTGCTCCAAACTCTAGGTGTAGAGAAATGCATAATTAAACCAACCCATAGTCAGCCGAATTCCTCTTAAAATAAGATGCAGAGTTGAACAATCGACAACGTTTTGGTAGCATATGCAGCTTCATTATTTACACGACTCGTGATGAGGGGAAAAAACCCAAAATTAATATTTTTGTCATTGTTTATGGATCAGGCAGGTTGAAAGTGTGCATGTCAAGGCTTGCATCGGGGGGGTAGGCATTGATACCGAGCAAATAGCCCAGTGCTTTCCCTCAGATGGACGGTGCAGAAATTAAAGTCCTTAACAACACGCGACACTGAAGAAAAACAGTTGTTAACATTCAGTGCAAGAAGCAGAGGTTTTAAGGAACCACCAATCCAAGCATGATCCAAAGAAATGCTGGCAGAGACCTGAGTTAGAACAGCAAATCCAGTTCAACCTGTTCCTGTCATTTCACACAGCCCAGCACAGTGTGGGTCTGCACAACTCTGCATGGCTTGGTCAACTCTTCCCATTCAGTAGACAGTGTAATAACCAGACAGTCTCGTGGCCTAACATCTGTTCTCTAGGGACCAGGTCCCTTGCCAATGCTAATAAAATAATAGTTGAATATTGTCTTTGGATATTTAATGTAATTTTCTCTGTTGCGATTGCTCCCAATTTGAGCATCAGATCTTGTCCATGGCGTTTCATGCTGCTTGATCCCATGCAGTCTGTTTCTGGCCATTCCAGGCATCTGACATTTGGCTCAGCGTTGCTGCTCAACGTAGTCAGACGTGAGGCCAGCTTCTTTCAGAATCTAATTCAATCCGGTCTCGTCAGGCCTGGTGCAGATTAGTCCCGGTCTGCTTCGGTCAGGCTTCCACTCCATTCTGCCGCGGCTTGAGAAATGCTTTTTCAGCGGGAATCTCATCATGCATGTAGCGCTCCCGCTTGAAAAATCCCATCTGCGCGTTTGCATGTGTACGTGTGCAAACGTGTGAAGGTTTGCGCATGCAGGTGTGATGGTACATAGATGCAAAAGCGTGAAATTTTAATGTGTGTTTTATGCAATGGACAGACACAAAAACAGAAAAAAAAATTACGTTAAACATTGTAAAAAGAAGAATAAATCCAATTGAATACATTTTAGTGTCAGCCACGGTTATAAGGAATTTCCTATTTTTTCCGCAACTGTTTGAAATGTCCTTTTTTTACGTAAAATATGACGTTAATTATATTATAATTGTTGACATGGGTTGGACCAGATGACGCCAAAGTGCGCCTTTTGGCGTCATCTGGTCCAACCCATGTGAGACTAGGCTCTAAGGAAAGCTGTCTCGGGTGTGGACCAATCAACTTCAAGGACAGTGCATACATTATCAGAGTTATGTCTTTTGTTTGTATTATGACTGCAGGTATTGCGGTCTATGCAAACATGACTCCTTTTAAAAAGGTGTCAGTTTTGTTGCCAGCTAGAAGGGTAAAAAAACAATTATCATATTTTTACTGGCAAATGAGGTTCCCATAGTGTTAATTATTTCTCAAACATCTCAACCACTTGCGGATGTACGCGACGTGTAAATGCAATGGGTGTAACCGCAATGACCCAGCCCGCCCCCTCCCTAAGGGCTGCAACTCACCTTCCACAGGGCATAGACGAGCAGGGCCAAGAGCAGCAGCCCGGCTAGCACAGCCAAGAAAATCACCCAGTAGGGCACGGGGCGCTGGAACCCCGCTTTCACAAGAACCACCGTCGTGTTCACCTGGCGGCCCACAACGTACACACGATGGGAACGTCGTCGATGTCATCTCCTCCACTGTGCCATTATCTCCTATTTAAATGGGCGAACCTTCACAATAGCCTGAACAGCCGACGAGTACTACTACAATCTGGAGGCAAATCCCCAACCCAAAATGAAGGATTATGACAGCTTGGCACTTTGTGTACTGAATATTTACCTGCTGCTGCTGTTTAAAACAAACTATTTACATTACAATTATTATAAATATCTTGAGCGAAGTAAAGGATTCATTCCTGTTACACTAAAACTTGGGCCAGTGACAAGTGTTGGTGTTACGAATATCCTTAACGTACACATACAGCTTTACCAATTCTCAATGTTTATTTTATCAGGAAGGTCAACCATTGATAATATTGGAACGTTCCTTAATGAGTATATATATCTTTTGTAATAGGCCGCACATGCCAAGCATGTCAACAAATAGGTTGGTGCTCCATTGTTAACAATAATTTGTCTCAGTCGGCTCTCACCTGGTTGTAAATAACACGTTCTGTTCAGTCAATACATTATTCATTCATAAGCCTGCTGCAGTGCTGCTGATACTACTTCCTTGTGGGAAAACTCTTTTTTACAGTTTGACAATATGCTTCAAATACGAAGACGCATATTTAATCCATTAGGCATGTGGGATTACTCTTGATGATTTTCTGGCAGTTTCTATTTATGTTTGTACTCGACGCTTACCGTGCAACCCAATAACACGCACTCACTGTTAATGTTCCAGTTCTAAATTATAAAACATGGCCATTACATTGCCCACCGTGCCTGGGTTGAGCAACCAATCTGAAGGTTATTTTAAAATGGGCTTTCCCAGAGGTTCTGTGCTACGACCGCACAGTGCACTGCCTTTTAAAAGCCTTGGCATAACTAAGGACTGGGAGCCAGTAGTCAATGTAATGCAGCGCAATTGCATTCGTGAAACATACCACTCTGCTTCCTGATGGGAATTCATCAGGAAGTAGTTTGTAGGGCATCTCAGTGACCCGGAAAGCAGCACTGGTTTGTAGGACGACTTGATTTTGTCCTCCCTACACAAATGGGGGCGCACACACACAGACACACAAGTTCAGCATTGTTCAAATCTTGGCGTGGGTATCAGTAAGTGCCACTCATTGTGGCAGGCAAAGAAAAAGGAGTAGCCAAGTGGCAAAAGCTGATCAGAGATTGTAGATTTGCTATGTTGTCCCCACCTTAAGAAGGACGCTTGTGTTGCGCCCGAAACGTCGTGATTAAATTTTTTTCATTTTTCATTTATTTTATATTTTTCACCTACGTGACTTTACCGAAAAAACCAAAGAGTACTGATCAGAGATCCTCAATGCTGTTGAATACTTGACTTGAATCTATTTCACCACTGTGAGGCTAACCACAATTGGCCTGATTTTCAACTACTTTCTTTATTAGAAAACAGTGCGACTGTTTCAAGGAAGTGAAAAAGCACATTATTTTAAAACTTAGAATGTAGCTTGTATAGGCCGCAAAAACATACAAAATTAATAATATGACCATCTATGCAACCAATGTTACTACAAATGGTATATTCCAAAAATAGCCACCTTGTTAAAGCTTGGAATGTACATTTCTGAAGGATATCCATCTCATGTGAATATATTCTCAATATCTAATTAATGCTAGGCAGCTCTGAGCACCTCCTGACTATCCATGTAACCCACTGGCACCCACTAGAAGTGCCATTTTTTAAATCCTTTATATTAAGTTCGCTTGCTTGCTTGCGTGCTTGCTTGCTTACGACCGTGCAAACCTTTCGGTCGTTTTTTAACCCACTTCCCGTGATCCAATCGAGCTGACATTTTGCACAGACTCGTTGTGCGAGACAATTAATGTTCGTGAAAAAAAATTTCCCAAATTTTACACTGTTTAGGGAAAACAAATTAAATATTTAATTACCAATTGTTTAATACTGCAGACAATCATCTGACCCATAGGTGACAGCCATCTCAAGCCAGAGGACGAGAGGACTCTAGCCGCCACGCATATAAGGATTTATAGTGAAAAACTTTGTTTTTACGGGTTATACTTATGTTTAATGTTAACACTTGCTGCCCTGTAAACTATACTTACACCACACAATCATCACCACAGATGTGTAACTCGTCAATAGGCCCTAACTTAAAAGCATTACACATCCACGTCAATCAATTTACTTTATTTAGTACACTGATAATAATTCAGAGGGACTCGGGAAAACTAATTAAATAGCAAAACCTCATTACGTGTTTTTACAATTTAGTTGCAGGTAATTTTCCAGCTAAGTATTTATGTTACAGCATTAGTGTGGAGTAATCTATTGAAATAAATAAATAGATACATACAAATGTCGTTAATGTGCATTCCACAGCAGACATTTAGCAATCAAACTCCAAAATGCAAGATACACTCTTTATCAACGTCAATACCCCTGATGCAGTCACAATAGTACGTGTCGTCATGTTATCTTATATACTACTGCGGTTGATGGTCCTCTAATCATTCTGTAAACCTTCACACTGGATTCCAACTAGTTTTCCAGATTACCCACATTTTCCAGCAAAGCCAGGAATCCACAAGGTACAAAAGTTATCATATTTCAAATTGGTGTTCATTTCCCTGAATTTTCAGAAACAGGTGGTCCCAGCTTTAGTGCATTAACAAAACATAACAATTATTTCATGGAAAGCTGCATTCTCCCATGAGCATAACCAGACAGTGACCCACAACTATGAATTGAGTGAATCATACCCAACTGTTTAGTTGGGAGTGTATTCAAATGAACTCTACATTTTCCAAGTAATTAATGTCAGCACTCAGTCAATCATTTTGAACTGTAATTATACTTAGAAACGTTGTACCAAATCCAGCTGCACATATCAAACAGGTATAATATATGACGATGCATGTGATGATATCCAGGGCAATTAAGTAAACATTTTTACATGGAACAAGGAATGCTTAAACAAACCCAAAGCCCTGATTAATTGGCTGATAACACCTGAATATATACAGGAATGCAGAGCTTGGGAAATTGTTTGCACCAGCTCACTGCATGGCTGCCTTTGTGCTCGTCTGTGGTCAATTGTGCCCCTGAGCCACTCGTCGAGTGTGAGTAAAAACTGTGCATGTCACAAGTTGAAATTATTAGGAATAAATGAAGGTTATGTTTTCATTTGTTCATGGAGTTGCATAGAAAAATCCACCGTCATGAATTTGGTTCTGTTGTACGAATTCACCTTTAAGTGTACCGTATAACCACGGCAATGAAGTATCTGAAGTCTCAAAGAATGCTTTTTAACCGTGCATATTTTTCAAGAACATATCCACTGCCTTGTTGGAAACATCACATCAATGGGGTTCACATGAACGCAACCATGAAAAACCCTTTACTTCCAAAGAGAACGACATTGGGTACAATTCCACAGTCACTACACGGCTGATTTTTTTTTCTTGTCAGGAATGAAGTTGGACAGAGATCAGCTTTCCATTTGACTTGGGACTGGCTTTTATTAAGGGAGTGAAACGTGAGCCCTGCGAGTGTCTGCCAAGTGTAAGGGTCTGCCCTGCAGTAAGTTGCTAATTAAATTCAAGTAGGTGCATGTGCTCAGTGTGCTTATTTGCAGAGAACACAATTGTACATCGGCATTCGCATATGCACTTGTTATGAGACGAAGGTTTCTGTAACTAGGCTCAGTTGGTCATTTTAGGGTAGACCTATGTTATATACCACTTTCATCGTAACACTTTTTAACATTTTCAATGGACACCTTTTCTGGATAACAAAAAACCTAAAGACAGCTACAATTTTAGTTTGCACATTCCTCATTTGAGCTTGGTTCACTCGATTTGGCAGGGTACTAAATACAGAGAAACATAAAGGAAATCCTGAGTCACCCTATGTCATACAGCTATGCACTGCAAATGAAGAGTTGGCCTGCAATGCTTTTAGGAGGGGTCAAGCGATCATTGTACAAGGCATGCCTTTTCTCTTAGCAGATTCAGTAAGATTCGAGTGCATAAATCCTCCAGGGGATACTCTAGGTCACGCACCACATGTACGAACATCTGAGCACTCAAATACATCCACAAAGGACCATGTCCCAAAGGCATTTTGGAGAGCGTATAAAATGCTGGGGGCAGAAAACCTCAATCCCAAATGTGCAGCCTGACCAGGGGTGGCAGCTCCAACGAAAGAGAGTAATTGCTCTGAACAACAGTGGCAACAGCTACAAGCCAGGAGAGAAAATGGTTGCGGCTGGATGAAGACTGAGAACAGGAAGCCACGGACCTTCTATGTGTTATCATCTGCAATATCAAGAAGCCATTGGTATTGGAAGAGGGATTGGTAGGATTTTATATTTGGTTGTTGTAATATAAGTGTAGTGGCATAGAATAAGTAATGTAGCAGCATAGCGCTGGCTGCTGGCGGGGAAGGGGATCTGCGGTTTACGGCAGCCCTGACATCAGCAGGCCACGTGACACACCAGAGGGGGATCGAGGGGAAAGGTCACAGAAGGGGCAGACCAAGAACCCGCTGGTCAGTCCTAGAAAGGGGGCGTTGGCCGGGGGCGTTGGCCGGGGGCGGAGCCAGGCCATGCCGACAGTACAAGGGCCCCTGTGCAGGACCTCGTGGCTGTTGATTGTAAGTGGCATCCCCGTCGTGCTGCTCAAGTCCATAGTCGTCACCATTCTTCTCTCAGGTGGTAGCAGTCGTCGTCATCGCTTAATAGTGCGCTGCTATGCGGTTGTTAGCTGTATCGGTCAGCGCCATCAGTGTTAGACGGCTCGTGTTGTGGAAAGGCGAGGGTGTGTGTAGCCGAGGCGACTGTATGGTGTGTTAAGGGAGATTGTGCATATAATAAAGTAAGTGCCTCGAAGAATTACTGCCTCCGAGTTGAGCCACTACATAAGTATAAAGTACACAGCCGAGCCCTAGCAAAGAGCCTGGACAACCAAATGAAAATACATTTTCATGATAAAATTAAGACAAGGAAAAGCATTAAATTCCAAATGTAATTTGGTGCACTTTAAAAATATATTTAAATAAGTACTGCAGGAACATCCTTCTGGGGCCAGGAAAATATAACAGTACCCTGCTGCCTTTGATTGGCAGCATTACCCTGAGTCAAGACCATCTACGACAACATATTGATAATTAATAACCACTGCAGGATCCCCACAAAATTATGGAGTGCATCATCCATAAGAGTCCGAATCTAAGAATAACTCAGGCAATTCCACCACAGCTGCACTGAGCAGCGCCACAATTTTCAGCCGTGTTAAATAATGATCAACCACCGCCATTCCATAAATAACCCCACTTGACGCTTGACAAGAGATGGCATCTGCCATTCACTGCCACTGCAAAATCCTTCTGAAGTAAATCCAAGCATTGAACAGCTGGAAACGCTCAGGTCCCGTTGATAGATGTTCATCTGGAGAATTCGGCATTACCTCTGAAATTCTTAGGGAGCCTAACTTGCTGCTTCATCATCATTACACGCTGTACACTTAAGTCTAAAAGGACATGCACATTCAGCCACCTCACGGCATCAAAATAGGAGCCTGCTCGAGTGACGGTGCCTTGGCCTGCTCAGGTTCATGAGCCAATATAACGGATATCATTATAACCTCAGAATCGTGTAAATTATTAAATAAATGTAATACAATCGAAGTGACAATACCAGAGATAAATAAATACAAATATCGAGCTCCATTTCATCATCATCTTCAACATTAAATACGTTTTTAATATTCAAACTCCCAAGTCATATTTGTTTTGACTTTCTAAGTCACAAGGGGCAACCAGACTAGCTAGCATGGCAAATATTTGGTGAGTCGTGGTAGGGCACAACTGAAACCTAATTACTTGGTGGTAGGTAAGAGTCGTGGTTCGTAGAAATGAGAGACTGTGACACTGCCCTATAAAGGTAATAAGCTGCCATTGGAAGACGGTACAGAAAGTAGGTCCCCATCTGTTCTGTACAGAGCTTGAATTGTGATCCAGTTTTGGTCTAATTTAGTCAGACCTGCATTATTAACTTAATTCCCACTTATTGATTCATAACAAATATAAATGATGGAATACCAATGTAATTTTGCAATGTATATTACCAGTTGTGTACATCATATTATCCAGCACGGTATTAAGTGGAACAACTAATATATTTCTAACCATAATGGCTCAGTGCTCAGGGTGAACGTAAACCACAACCTTTAACAAGGCAGAATGTATAATTTCAAGGTTACTGGTCTAGTATGCTGAGAATAATCCACGAAATGAGAAAACAGCAATAAACTATGCTGTGATGTTCTTTGAAAAAAGGTTACATAACTTTAAGATAGTTTTTGTAAGGATTCGTTAATACAACCAAGAGCACCAATGCTACAACCATGAAATTACATTTTTAATTCCATCCCTACTGTGCGAAATTATCACCTTTCAAAATATGTTTGAAATGTATTCGCCTGTGAAAGCAACACACCCGGGCCAAAATACCATACGACCAGAATAAAGAACTGCAACATCAGTATGGCATGATTGAAGAGAGACAATGACCACCCAACCATTTTTTGGCAGAGGACTAGGAAAAGTGCACAACGCTTGCAAGAACGAGGAACGGAAATAGCGAGCGTCATTTCGTGAGTCAGAGCGAGGTACACGTACATTGTGCACGGAGCAAGGACAGACGCTCAAGGTTTTTTTTCTTCCAGCTGAACTAAACCGCAGCAGAAAGTTTTCCTCGAGCTACGGAAGAGGATGCCGACTGTGCACGTGTGCAAGCATATGGACGATGAGACAAAGATTCCCCATATAGCCTTGAGAGACACTTAGGGAAAGTGCTGTTAGCGAGCACCGATAATAGTAGGTATGGCACATGAGGGGTTTGTGGGGTGGCCAACACCACTCCCAACCGCCTTTGTTGACACATCGCACAAGGTACTCATTTGAGGCCGAGTAGGCATAGGGGAGGCCCAGGACCAGTTCAGATATACACGATACACACGTGGTCGTACGCGGGATATGGACACTCCAGCATCCCGCACTCAGAAAACACGCGTTCCAATATAAACGTCCACTACTCTTGGGGCTAGCACCCGACTGTTAAGCGAGGACTTTTTGCGGAGATATAAAACAATTCTATGATTTTTTTTCCAATAAATTAAAGAATCAATTATTTTTAGCAACATGGTGAATGTCGCGTATATTTTATAAACATTCATTCTTACTCGTGATTGATGCATGCATTTTCAGCTTTAGAATTAATATTAACAGATTAATAAATGCACACTTGTGATCATATGGGCTAGCATCATACCTGGCCACCTTTTTTTCTCTTGTACAAATATGAACACATGGTACCGATTTAGGCTGAGTCACTCTAGGGGAGACACGTCAGGCTCAGATACCAATCATAACTTACGTCTCTCATCACGCAAATATACATACACACGAATACACATACATACACACACACATCTAAAGTTACATGCAGACAATGACACAGATCCCCCGGATAGCCTTAACAGACTGTAGGAGCAAGTGCTGTTAAGCAAGCACAGCACACGAGGGGGTGGGTGCCCAGCACCACGCCCGGCCACCTTTGTCTCTCTACCGGCGATGTTTACATACTGCACCACGTACTCATTTGATGCCGAGCCGACCTAGGGGAGGCACAGAACCGGCTAAAATAATCATCATTGGTGTTGGCCTTGAGCGGGCATCGAACTTGGGCCACAGGTTCCATAGTGCAGCGCACTAACCGCAACACAATGCAGACAAGCAAATACCGACAACTACATCCTGAGGTATGGATATAAGGAGTGGGTATAGCCATGCAGAGTGTTGGGCTGAACACAGCCCTGTTCAAAGCACACCCCAAAGGACCAGACAGCAGAATCATTCCCCTGCTCCGCTCAAGGGTGGTGACGTCCCCTTCGATGACTCCTTGCGCACGTGTTCCAGAATGGAAGGAATCCCTTCCCAGACAGTCACACACTCCCCACGGAAATGTCAAATCCTGTTTCCTTTCATTCATACCCTTGAACGCAAATCCATTGAGAACAGCATGGCGTGCATGCGCTGTGGAATGTTAAGGTCAAGAGCCAAAGCCGTGGTTGTTTTATAGCTCGCATTAAGACAAGATCTTTGATTGCTGTTGATAAAAGTTTAGAAAAAATGATGCGTCGTGAGCTCTTACCTTTCATTGTAATACCAATATTCGAATGTAAAACACATGGACGTCACATTATTTTACCTTACACATCGTAGTATATGTATGGAGACCTTCTTTCGCACCGTGCATCGTCAACCGTGCTAATCGAATGTATAAAACGTCAGACAATTATTTGTGAATGTCATTAATTTGTAAATTTTTCAGGTTTATAAATTAACCTCATGGCGGGACCCCGGGGTCCCGAATAAACGGAAGTCAAAATCGCAATTAATTAAAAAATGTTGGCGACTCCGTCCCACTGCGCACATTAATGCCATTACCCGCCTGGCGCGGATCATTCTGTTGTCGTCCAAGCGCAGCGAGGATGAATTCGCAGAAGAAACAAAACTATGAAACTTTGATTAGCGCATCGTATCGAGCTCGTCGAGAGGAATAGATTGCAGTGTCGTTCGCCTTCAACAGACATAAAATGACGTCGTGACGTCGCAACGCAGTTTATGCGAGAGCCGGGGGCTTATGGGACCGCCATAAGATTTAAATATGGCCATGCTGAATATCATCAACATTGAAGTACTGTAGCAAGTATTTTCATCTACATCGACAAGTACTCTCATCACTGATAACATGTTCACTTCTAAACTGTACAATGGCAACAGATATTCCATTAAGGAGACTTTTTTTTTCATAAAATGTCATTTCACCTCATACCTCAATGGCTGCAGGCATACACTCAAATACCCACTAAACCAATCACGCCACAAAGGCCGCTCACTAAATTGTATTTTAATATTTGTGTATGTATACTGAACATATTTAGCACCGTTACGTAGCTAACTGTACTACATCATCATGCCCAGCACACAATTGACGAGCGCCGACGAAGATTTTACTAACTGTATAGGCCGCAATCAAACGTTGGGAGAAACTGCCTACGCACAACTTGCCAATTTGCAGAATTGCTTGCCAAATACGATGAAACAAGAACATTTTCCAACACGTGAATCGGGCTCAATGTGTATACAGCATTGACAAGGGGGTAATTGTGATGAAAAAAGACAGAGACAAACACAGAAACTGGGGTTCCTGGAAAAAAAAACCTTTACACGAAGGGGAAGAAAACTTGAAAATTTTAAGTACCAGAAACGTAGTCTGTACTGCCTACTACAGGCCTTATTAATCTTTACCCTCGTTTAGGTGCCACACAAAATGTATTTTGCATCCTTGCACGATCCGCTAACGATCAAGTCAAGTACATGAAGGGACAGAGAAAGTAAACATTGCCAGAAAAAACACAGCATGTTCTTTTAAGTAAATTTTTTGTTCAGTAAAAAATGTCTAGGGCCTATTTGACTGTGCCTTATAACTGTAAAAGTACACTTTTGCTGGATTTCACCATGACCAAATAAAAACTCTAATTCACAGCTAGTTAACCCCCCTCAGGCAGCTCGTATGTGCCAAATGCTGCATTTACTTGGCTGCGTCCGTGTATCCCTCAATGTGACCGAGCATGTGCCTGGTGCAGCTTCAAAAGCGGCATTAATGAATGTGATGTTTCATTTCCTCCCGGGGGCTAAAGGAGCCATTCGCCATCGCAAATAGACTGAGGCCTAACAAAGCATACCGCTGGATGGTGATCAACTGCCAAATGCCTTCCATTAGATATGCTGTTAAGTAGACACGACAAACAATAATATCATGGTCCATATCAAGATTTACCTTTGTTTCATTTCATCAGGATATCTTTTTTACATTAAATATGTTATTGCCTTACTCTTTGCGGGGTTTAGTGTGTCGAGACAACAGGCCTTGTCTGTCGGCTATAGTCAGTGAATGCATCCATCCATTTGCACGCATCTGGATGTTTGAGTGATGCAGTGCCAATTATAGCCAGACAGTGTCTGCAAAGAATGCAATGGACTTCTGTACAGTTCTATTCCTGATTCTCGTTCATACACGTAATATACTCAAACGATTTGAAAGCGGTCCTAGATCATTTAGTGGAGTTTCAATCAATTATATAGTATTATAGTTTAGTGGCATTTTCTTTGGTTCTTTCGGTAAAGTCTACGTGACTTTACCGAAAGAACCAAAGAGTATGGATTCCTGCAGTCATGAAAGCTTCAAATCAAGATTGTAGTGGCATTGTTGGACGTGATCGCCACTACTCGTAGCTGGCAGTACCGGCCCCGTGTCAACAGGGAGCAGAAGGGAGGCTGAGCCACCTAGGTAAATGGGTCAGGCCGTTAGCCCAAGGTAATCCCTGAGGAGCATTGTGACCAGGGGTGCGGGACCCCAGACCCCATGAAGTGGGCTAGGGGGGATGACGTCACACTCCAGGTCCTTCAGGAGGATTCCAGAAGGAAGGTGTGGCTCGGGGCGGAGTGAGCTGGGACTGTGTATACAAGCCGGGTCCCTGAACGGGCCCAGCAGTTGTCGTCCACTCGAAGACTCAAGAAGCCACCTGGAAGACCTGGAGCCTTGGCTTGGTCGGGTCTGAGCAGCCCCGTGGATAGGACCCGAGGACCTTGGCTGAGTCGGGCCAGGTTAGTCACACTAGGTCCCGCTAGCCGGAGGACTCTTAGCGGGCAGCTCTCCCAGTGTATAGGGCGTGCGAGTTGGAGGACATACCTCCTTAGGGTATCGGGTGGAAGGGGCCGTAACCCCTTTGTGTTAGGCTGCGTTAAGCTGTATTGTTATTGAGTAATAAACGTGTTGCCTCCAAAGAAGCCTCCTCCCATTTGTACCCACTACAATAGTGTTATCCTTATACGACTGATTTGTGTTCCCAGTGTATCCGATTATTACCATGCTTGTTTAACCAGGAAAGGTTCGCCGAGTCAAAATACTTTTTCAGGAGGGTTCTGCCAAATGTGTGCGGTAGGGGGCAATATTGCTGTAGGTAATCTGAATTGTAATTTTTCAGCTTTGAGATGTTTGGCCAATGCCAGTTACACCGGATGCTTTTGTTGCTATTGGAAAGAACCAGAGAACCCGGAGGAAAGTCCATGAAGAACAGTGTGAGAACTTATTTTGCACCATACGAAGCCAACCGTGCTAATCGCAGATGTGGGGAAAGGACAATAAACTAAACACAAAATGCATTTCTAAAGAAATGAGTTTTAATTTAGATTTAAAAGAGCATAGCTCCAGTAGCTTCCTAATATCAGAGGGAAGAGCGTTCCACGTAGAAATAAACGAGAGTTGTGAAATGCTATGAACACAAGTGTAACCACTTCTCCACCCTGCCACCCAATTAAAGATTGGAGACCTTCAATTTATGATGCATTTAAATTCCATGCCTTGGTCATACTGGAAAACACAGGTGATATCAATCTTGATTTGAAACTTTCATGACTGCAGGAATCCATACTCTCTGGATCTTTCGGTAAAGTCACGTAGTAAGGAAGGACGTCGGGTGGATGCCTGAATGGCATCTGTCTCAAATTTCTCCATGAAAATGTTCGCTACCACTGGTGATAGGGGAGAGCCCATTGGGGTATCTTCATTCTGTTTGTAGAAAGTACCATTCCAGGTGAAGTAAGTGTTGGTAAGGCAGTGCCTTACCAACGAAGGTACATCAGGGGATCCAATCTCTGTTGGACTAGCTCTTCAATGATTGCAATAGTAACCGCTTGTCGTCATCCTCACTCGCCCGGTTGTCGTTGTCCGATGACTACTTGTACGACAAGTCCATTTACTTGTTAATTTCTCTCCCCCCCCCCCCAGCCATGTACACCACAAACCCTTCCCCCTCTCCCTGGTGCTTGCCCCCTCCCATCCCTGCACGCCACAAACCCTCCCCCCCTCTCCCCTGTGAACTCCTACAGCCAAACTCCTCCCCCCCCCCCCTTTCCCTCTCTCCTCCCGTGCCTATATAAAGCCAAAACAGCAGATCACTTTTTTCTCACCTGAAGACGGACGCTTGTATTGCGACCGAAACGTCGTGTTTTATTTTATTTTATTATTTTTCTATCTACGTGACTTTACCGAAAGAACCAGAGAGTACAGGTGATATCCTTAGTGAGTTTTTGTCAAAACACCAACACAGAAAGATGAAGATATTCTTAGCATTTCCACACTTGTTTATATTTGTATTCTTTAACACATTCTGGAAAGCCTCAGGATAGCATCGTTATTTACAAACCCGAATTTAATCTGGCTGCCTTGCGAGAAAATTGCAAAGCAACTCTTCTGAAAAAAAATTCAGGACAGGTCTTTTTTAATGCAATAGTTGCCAGATATTGAGTTGAGACCATTACATTGAGTATGGGTTTAAAACAGCCAATTGCTCCCAGAGCCACCTGCCAACCTGTTGTGGTCCTGCATCTGACTCTTCTGTGTAACACATGCAACAAAAGCAATGTTGCAATAAATGATCGTCAAGATCAAGCAATTGCAATGAGGGTTTGCTACATGGGGAAGTGTCAAATATATTTGTTGCGAGTTGGTAAATTTTCTTACACATTCCATGTCTACAGAATATAGTGTGTGTGCTTCTGCTTGTAACTGTTAATGCTTATGAAGGCACACTTCAAAATGTGCAATAACAACCAAAGTCAAACGAGAAGCTTAACTCGAACATGAAAATGCAATTTAGTGGATAACATTATTGTAAAGAATTAAATACGAATTGTAGCCGAGCTGAGCTCAAGCGCCGAGCAATGTTTCAAACAGGGTAATACAATTAGGTCACCATTTGTCCTCCTAGCGGGCCCGGTCATCTCATTCCCCAAGGCCATTTACACGTAACAGCTGTGTGCTACAAATGTAATTAACACACACACTGACAGCCAAAGTGGCATGTCTGTTGGGGATGTACCGAGTTTTATTTAGGAACTGATATTTACCGCATTAGTAAAACAGAGAGGTCAAAGTTTCCCTTCGTTGCAAGAGTAGGGTTCACAAACTCAGTGATTTTAAATATAGGTATAGGGCAATGTTGACCAAAATTAAGACTACTCCTGCATATGATTTGCTGGTGTTGATACAGGGAATAAAGAAAGTTATACACAAATATAACTCAAGCATATATATGTTAGACTTGTGCAATGACCATGTACCCTAGTGTGTAAAGGACAAACTAATCTTTGAGGATGTGAATGTCATACGGTAAATACTTTTTGTAATTAATGACAATGTTATTTGTCAATAAAATGTTGTCTGTGGTAACCAGTTCTTGTGGCACATGATCATTATGACTGCGGACTAAGCAACATGCCAAGCTGCATCATGAAGTGAAAATTATGCATCTCTGCAGAAAATGTAAAGTCACTCATGAAAAACTATTAAATGTCACATGCAGTAACAATGCCAGACGATGCCAATTTGTTTTGTTTACTTTTAGAGGAGGCGGGAAAATGCCATTAGCCATTCAGGGGCCCATCTTCTTTGCAAATATACTGTAAATAAAACACTTATTTGTGTGTTTAGTTCGTTGTTGCCTCCCCCCCACACCTCTGATGAGCACAGTTGGCTACGTACGGTGTGACAGAAGTTCAACATACATCCACCAGGAAAGTATTCGGTGTTCCGTTGTGAAGTCATCTCTCTCAAGGTGTCATGTATTAACACAGGGGAGTGGATTTCGCACGGTGACGCGAGCATCTGTGCTGCACCTTAAGGAAGCTGGGGACCCAGAGTCGGGAGCGAAGAATAAGCACGGCGCTTGTACGTCGCGGCAGCAAACCCAGCTGGCAGGTGACATGCAGGCACTGACTGCTGCTGCAACCCTGTGTGTGTACGCGCGATGCACAGGAGAACGATAGCATCGTGATTAGTGCGTTGCACTACGTACCTGGCGACCCGAGCTTTATTCCCGCTCATGGCCAACATCAGCGACGATTGCCTGAGCCTTTCCTGGGCCTCCCCTAGGTCAACTCGGCCTCAAATGAGTATCTGGTGCGGTGGAGTAAATATTGCCAATGGGGAGACAAAGGCGGCCGGGCGTGGTGTTGGCCACCCACACCTTCATGTGCCACGCTGACCTTCAAAAGGTGCTTTCTAACAGCACTTGCCCCAACAGTCTGTTAACACTATACGGGGGATCTTTGTTCGTCAACCTTTGTTACCATGGCAATGATGTTTGCAATCCCATAAAAATGTACGGGTTTCCTTTGCCTTATATGCGGGTTCAAGTTTGTGCGATTTAGCATAAATGCGGCGAACCCATTTATACTCAAAATTAGCTATGTGCGGTTTGAATTCACTCTATATTCAGACGTAGGGCAACATTGTGTGTGTACCGTGAGTGCTATTCGGCAGGTATCTGTGGTCTCACTTTGAGAGCCCCTTTTTTTGGAATTTATTTCATTGCATAGAGCGAGGGAAACCTGTACTTTTAGTTATGGCCAAGTTGACCAGGAGGCTCCAGCATAGGTTCGATTTACAATTGCCAGTGCTGTTGAACATGATCTGGAATTGAACAGGGATATTTTTAACGGAGTGCACCAACCACTCGCTGCTCATCCGCAATGTCTGTGTGTAGTGCTGGAGAGTGATGCATTACTGTTTCAATAACATCAGCCAAAAGGTAGGTGGTACTGGTAATGGTGTATTTACTCAATTAGCAATTTGTAACGAGATAACCATTACTTACCGTCTTGTTTTATTGTTACATTTTTTTTAGACTTTAACGTTGTTGACCTGTATTTTGTTGTATAACAATAATAATTTAGATGTATTTGCATCATAACATTATACGCATCTCTATACACTGTGCAATAACAGCTATTTCAGCAAACAATGCTGATGAAACATGCAATTTTTTTTTACTTTCCAAAGTGACCTGACACACGATGCCATGCGACTCGTTGTAAAGCCTCAAGCGCTTAATAATCAGACAGATCACTTTGCGAGTCAGTTTAACACGTCGGCTTTCGCGACCAATATCCATAACAAAATTATTTTTTTGGGTTAGATCGCGGAAATATAAATGTCTCGTTAACCCGACACCACCCAACAGAGCCAATGAGTAAGATCTTGTCACAAACATGACAAACCTTACTTCAGCAAACCGGTGTGTTGGAGAGTGTGATCCCCCCCCCCAACACCATGTACACATGTAGCATCTCCCCACTGTGCTGCCAACGAGTGAGTGGGTGGGTGGGTGGGTGAGTGAGTGGGTGGGTGGATGAGTGAGTGAGTGGGTGAGTGAGAGAGTGAGTGGGTGGGTGGGTGGATGAGTGGGTGGGTGGATGAGTGGGTGGGTGAGAGTGGGTGGGTGGGTGAGTGGGTGGGTGGGTGGGTGAGTGAGTGGGTGGGTGGGTGAGTGGGTGAGTGAGTGGGTGGGTGGGTGAGTGAGTGAGAGAGTGGGTGGGTGAGTGAGTGAGTGAGCGCGCGAGCGCAAGCTGCTCGTACCAGCACGCGTGGCGCCGGTGGTCGCTCCCCGGCCTCCCTGCGCACGATGACGTGGCGAGGGTTTGGCGATGGTGCCACTGTGCTGGAATTGTCGGTCGGCTCCATTGAAGTCAAACGTGGCTGCGTCACGGAAATCCAACAGGTGACAATACAACAGCAGGAAATCATGTTCGCATCCCGATCCGCGATATATTTTTTACTCATTCCTTTCATTGTACCTCCTGTGCTCAGAAGACAAATCAGCTCATCTGGAATACAAAGATCTGCTAGATTTGAGGCTTTTTTGACTGCAGGAATCCATACTCTTTGGTTCTTTCGGTAAAGTCACGTAGGTATAAAATAAAATAAATCACGACGTTTCGGGTGCAACACAAGCGTTTGTCATCAGGTGGGAAAGCATGGTCTGCTACATGACTTTACCGAAAGAACCAAAGAGTAAAGATCTGCTAATTGAGTAATTGCAGCAGCAGCGGCAGAACCCCTGAATGTAATTTGCTATTGACAGAACATGCCAAAACTCTCATTTACACAAAACAATAATTACGCATAGAAACGCACGCAAACATGCAAGCAATAATTTCGACCAATTTGTTTACATACGGGTTTAAAAATCACAGTAACGTTATGCTGTGTTACACATTTGACAGTAAAAGATTGAAAATATACGTGGCAATCTAGTTTATTTAAGAACCACATCCAAATAGGATTCGAAAAAACACATGGAAACCTCTCCTAATATATACAGATGACAACAAAAATACATTCAGGATGGACAGAACAACAATACAAAAGGGCATTGTTGTCAACTCAATCCAAATCGTAAAGTAAACAAAAATTCAACAAACTTGATTTGAAGCTTTCGTGACTGCAGGAATACACTCTTTGGTTCTTTCGGTAAAGTCACGTAGACGGTCGCTTGCTGTTGCGATCGACACGTCGTGATCTATTATTTTTTCTACCTACGTGACTTTACCGAAAGAACCAAAGAGTATAAAAATTCAACAGTTATTATGAGAGCGCGATAATGTAAAAACATTGACATGTTATTACCGATTTGTTTTTGTCCTTTTTTGGTGTGTGTAGGGAAGCGAGTTATCATCGTGGTTAGGGTTAAAAAGCCAATCTTGGGAAATCTCTCTAAACTGCCTCATTCCATCAGCCCATAACGGTAAACAGGAAGCTGCAGTTTCCCTGTGGCAGGAAATGTCAGCCCTTACCATCGCACTGGGAACACAGCTGAACTTCAACGACCGTAAAAAGAGATTTGTAGCCGAAAAGCTCCCTCAACTGGAGCTTTTCGTTAATTACTTAGACTGAACTTTAACCTAAGCATTAAAATGCAAATAACCAAGTTGAATTTTATAATTATCGCATTTCTATGAGTAGGCTTGTAACAGGCTGCTCAACCCCTGCAAGTCTATTCAGTCCATCCTTCTCTTCATGTCAATAAAAAATACAATAGTGGCGATACAATGAACAAAAGTGGTTGTCCATTGGAAAGAATGACTCCAAGCATAGAAATGTGGAATTGTCATCCAATGGTAAATACTACCAGTGGAGATGAGCAATGCTCAAATGACCATGGAAACATTATTGGCTATGAACTCTTGCAATAACAATAAATTAGTGTTATCATCTATTGCTATGCATTAGAATATATCCACGATATTACACCGGTTAAATCATGCATAAACACAACATTTGTGCGTCATGGATTTTGGTCTAGACTTTTGCCCTCCAATGATACGGACGACACAAAATGAAGTATCTGTGCAGATATTCTTTGGTTCTTTCGGTAAAGTCACGTAGATAGAATAAAATTTTGAATAAAGTGAATACAAAAAAAACACAACGTTTCGATCGCAAGACAAGCGGTCGTCATCAGGAAAAGGGGGTTAGCCTCTAAAGGCAAACTGTTTACAAAGGTTTAAAATGGGTGTAGCCCAAGTGTCAGCAGCATGGGCGGGGCAGCTAATGTTAATGTAAGTGATGTCCCATCACTTACATTATGATGGCATCACTCACATTAACATTAGCTGCCCCGCTTGCGTTGCGATCGAAACGTTTTTATTTGTATTCACTTCTATCTTCGTGACTTTACCGAAAGAACCAAAGAATACGAATCCCTGCATTCACGAAAGTTGCAAGTAAACATTTTTCTGTGCCGATATATGCAATAAAAAATATACAAGGTTTATGTAGAGTAGGTGGACGATATAAATTATGCTTCAGACATACAGCATTTCATCCAAATGGGATTTATTTTAGAGATAAATTGTTAACTTGCAATGTGATTTGAGCAATTGCACCGACCAATTTTCAAGTGTTATTTTTAGCCCTCTACATCATTAATTATGGAACATTATAATTTAACATCAGCAATGTATGGTTTGACAGAACGTTTTATTGTGCTCGTTAATATTAACAATTCCCCATATAAGACATTAAATGTACAAAACGTTCACTACATTTTTTTTTCAGCAAGGGAAGACTAAAATGCCACCTGTGTAACTTGATTGGAATTCATTACTGTTCATGGGCTAGTTTTGTATATGTGGGTCCAGTAAAGGCAGGGAGCATGGATTTATTGTACAGCAATACATTTTGCACTTCCCTCTGCTGCCCATAACGTAGCCCCACAGCCTTCAACATCTGTTCTGCATGGTGGTCAACCATCCAAGCATGGATCCAGGCTCAACCCAAACTTAGCTTGTGACATCTGACTAGATCGAGCACATTCTAGGTAATTTGGTCAAATTATTTATACATTTACATTCGTTTAAACTATTTGATTCATATTTGATCTCGGTTTCTCAACCGCAATGCCATTCACGTACGGACACTTATACAGAAACCATCGTATCTCCTGAAGAAATCCATCAAGACTTTGTTCCTGCTAACCTCTGATTTATTTCCTTTTGGCTGATTCTGGAGCAAAATAATGCCGACACTCTCATCGCTCAGTCGGTATCTGCATGAAAAACTAAAAGGTATTTTCTGTTGCATTAAATGGATTTTTATAAAGACTCTCAATGGCCACAAGTGTTGAAGAAATGTATAATTTATTTTACGATTTTCACAATTCTGCATACAAGTACTATGCTCATATGTGCTTCCTTCCTAATTTAATATCACCATATGTTATCCTGTTTCCAGCATCTAGATATGCCAATGAAGTTTGGTATGCCATAAAGCCAAGTTTTTTTGATTATGGAATGCTGTGGTGTTTGCCAGTTATTGTGTGGTATTTTTCCAGAAGCCTATAGAAGGAACCACTCTTGGCACCTTTCAGCTGGCCATGCTAAATGGCCATGAGGCATTATATAGCGTAATTTCATACACAATCAATTTCAGCATACATATGTGAAAGCAATGCAATCTTATTGCTGTAATAATAAACAAAAAACACTCCGATAACTTATGCATTGTCCTTAAAACAGCTGGTGTGGACCAATCAGTTTCAAGGACAATGCATAAATGATCAGAGTGTTGTTTTTTTTTTTATTCTGATTGCAAGTATTGTAGTTAATGTAAACATGATTCCTTGCAAAAGGTTTCAGTTTTCTCGCCAGAAAAAAGGGGAAAAACCCTATTATATTTTGGTACTGGTAAAGGAGGGCCTCATGATGTCTTATTGCTGTAGTTAATCCATCCATGTGCATCACCTTATGGAATCCACACAGCCACACACTTTGCCAAACAGTAAAATTGTACCACTCATTTCATGCATGATATATATTTTAGAGCCAGAAGAGACCATCACCACTATTGTATTTATCTTCCAATCTACACCCTGGGCCTACTTTTTCGCCAAAATTCACTTAGGGAAAAGGCTGGGCAAGCCTGCTGGAGTCTCCCTTATCTCCCCCAGTTGCACTAAGTTGCACTGCATTCAGATTGGCCCAGACACCTGAATTAGTGTCATCCCCTGCACATGGCAATCTGCCTCTTCTGATCGACCACATGCTAAGAGCTCCGCCCAGATCAAGTACAATGGCTGCAGAAGAGACACTCCACCTTCATGCTCTATACATTCCACTTTCTACAGAAACCACTCATTAAGATGTTTATCAGCATCATTACATTAGAGCTTTACGTGGCGCCAAGCATGGGCATTTTTTTCTGCGCTGGCTGCCGCAGGGGAAATGCAGTGTTGGGTTTGAGCAATGTGGCCGTAAAATTATATATATTGTTATGCTACTAAGGCAGGTTTTGTGGTAAAATTTCCTTTGGAAAATTAACCTATTTGGAGAGGGAGTTCGGTGGGAAACAGTTATTAGTTTTCAATGTGCTTTTTGTTGTTGCTGAAATGTAGACCATTTATTCGAGGGTGAAAGGTTCAGCCGTACAATTGTTTCCTTAAGGCACTGCCGATGGAAAGGACTGCACTAGAGGGAGCTCCAAAAAAAAACCGTCACGAGGGTAATTTCACCTAATCTTACACGCTGGCCAGACATCTTGGAAGAGGTGGGAATACCCACACGTTACCCTACCACACGTGACCACCTGCCTATCCACTATGTTCACTCTGGCATTTGACCTGGGTGTAGTGAAGTTGCAGAGCACATTGTGGTAACATAGTTTGGCACTCAAAGGTAAACTGCAAATCCGGTATGAAAATTATTTAAGTTTTGATAGTTAAAAGTGACGTCATATTACCGTTAAAGCAGTAGCATTTTGGTTCCATAAAAACTGCATCAAGTGAAGAATTACGACGCATAGACTTATGAACTGAAGTGATATATTGCACTGCACATGGAGTATAGCTGCCCCTCTTACTGTAATTTGAGTGTTGGCCAATTTCAGGCAATTTGGTACCGGTCAAAGTGGATTTTATTTTAACACTTAAAACAATAATAAAGTGGGTGGGGTACTCATCTGCATTGGTGGAGCTGTGCCAATTAAACCATACTCTTAGGTTTTTTCGGTAAAGTCACGGAGGTAGAAAAATTATTTATAATTATTATTTATTTTAATTTTTCTACCTACGTGACTTTACCGAAAAAAACCTAAGAGTATGAATCCTTGCAGTCACGAAAGCTTCAAATCTAGAACCAATTAAACCAATTGTTGATTTTGCACAAAACGATACCACTTTACAGACCCCAAAGGGATCAAAGACTGGCTTGACCCAGAGACCAGTATATTCAATCCAAATCTTGCACTCGTGAGACCACCGTTCTATCAACTGAGCTATCCTGATAGTATCACAAAGCACAAGGGAGTGCCTTTAAATAATGTGCTACCCATTTAGAGAACTTAAGCACACGCAGTACAAGGGCAAAAATGTGGATTTTCATCTCTTTACACATCACTTTGAAAAGATGCACGATGGATAACAGAAATCATTTTAACTTTGAAGCCACTTGTTTAAAATAGTTATAAAAAGCAGACTAAAAAAATTGTGCAAGCTCAATTTTAATTAGCAAGTATTACCAGCTGTGGATTTTCTCATTGAAAGTGAACAGGTGTTATACTATAGACCAAGATACTCTGGAAGCTCTCACACATGCGCACATAATGTGAAGGTTTTCTTTTTACCAATTGTGCCATGCAATACTCGGCAAAAAACATTCTCTGGATTTTTATAACATGTACCACTTGTCTATTCCACACAGATTTAAGTGCTCAGCATGATGGCTTCAGTTTTTAAATGTCATTGCGTTTTCACATCATGCCCCATGTTGTTCGACATGTCTGAAGTTTGTATTTCCTTAAGAAGCTCCAAAAATGTGGAATAAAACATCGGACATCTTGCCAAGCAACGCGCATAACAATAAAAAAAACACATCGGAGAGCTATATTGCACCATCACAAACAAAAGAGAGTAGTCGCACTATTAAATATATCTTTAACAAGTGATTTCAGTTTTTAAAATACATTAAACCCCCACTGAAAATTTATTATGAGCATTTTTTCAATTATAAACATGCCGCATTGTTCATTATGCTACACTCGCAAGAGTTAGCATGCCAAATGCAGATGTGTTTACATCGGGGAAGTAGGAATTGCAATGCTTGCATATAAACTCTATTAATAACCAATAGCATTAGTTTATAACTGGGGCCCCTCAACACTCCCTGCACATTCCCAGAGGGCACTTCCCTATACAGCGCCCGCCCCTCACTTTACACTGGATTCCCTAAGGACACAGATCACTCACACTTGCAGGCACTTAAATAACTTCAGGCAAAATGGTTTGCGGTCTAGGAATGACGTGGTGTCTCAGCGGTAAATGTAGCTATTTGGAGCGATCCTTTTGAGATGATTGGTCCGATTATTTTGAAATGAGCACATCTAAACTTTAAACGTTAATTGGGACGTGACAATACTGTTATAATACCATGCAAAATATCATTCACATTGGGGTTTTTTTTAACAGATCTGGCCAGGTGGTCCTGTGATTAGTGACAGCGCTTGACACAGTCGGAAAGTTGCAAGCTCAAATCCAGATTGTGGGTCAACTCGGCTCATCATATTTCCAGCGTCAAACAAAAACTCCTCAACTTTGTCAGAACTCAATAGTAGCAATTCTATGGGAAAATATGGCAGTAGAGAACTTACACCACCTGGTGCAGAGCAAACACCAGAGAATTAATGCGAAGCTAAATAAATAACTTTTGGCTTGAAATCATCAAGCGATGTTCAGCAGTGCAGGGATACTGCAAGTCCATTGAGGAGGTCATACCTGTAGATTCAACGGGTTCAAGGGCATGCTGAACGTGCAGTTGAGGGGCCCTTCAGTGGCGATCTGCAGCGGGTAGAGTAGGAAGTCGTCATCATGCTGGTGGGGCACCTTTACGTCCAACCAGCCTGCCTTCACCCAGCTCGGCCCATTGTTGTGGACCTTGGCATGTGCAGGAGGGAGGTGGTGCACAAATGCAAAACGATGTTAAGAAAAAAAACGCCACTTTTTTCAAAATTTCTTGCTGTGGATTTCACACCTGATGACGATTGCTTGTGTTGCAGTCGAAACGTCGTGAGAATTTTACTGTTTGATATTTTTATTATTTTATTATTTTCCTTCTACGTGACTTTACCGAAAGAACCAATAATATGAATCCCTGCAGTCACGAAAGCTTTAAATCAACAGATGTTAAGTCTGTTTAAAAACACGTTCAATCATTTGCCCTTCATTTAAAAATCAGGTGAAAAGCTTATATGAGGAAAAAAGTCTCAATTGCAAGTCCAGCACTTTGCCACTGCATCGTGCAACTTGGATAAACGACGTGAACAATTCCGTTATTTGAACGTGTGTCGTGAAGTGAGAGGGCTCAGAACATAAATACCTCAAATACTTGCTGGAGTGAAGGTCCGATCTCCTCCTGATAAGACATGGGTGCGGCCAATTTCCACTCTGCAGCATAGATGGCTGTTGCATCTGGTATCGACACGCTGCACAAAACACAAGAACATCCTTATACCTGGGTGGGAGAGATGCAACTGATGGTGAACCCTAAACATTATTCACAATCAAATAATAGAAAAACAATTACTGTATTGTTTAGCTAAGGAACATTTTACTTGTTAAATAAACTCGCCCGACAAAGCAAAGTCTAAAGTGAAATCTTTTGAAGTTGATGTATGTATTACATAGAAATCTCTGGCCTAATGGCGTAATTGGATGGCTACGAGTTTAAATTCCAATCAGGAGTTGGCTCGGTCCAATAAACCCTCCCAAGTATGAACACAATATGCATAAAAGGTGCAAATCATTACTGTATTTTGTTTGCCAATTCAATAAAAAAAAGACTTCAGATTATATTTGTAATTTCATAAAGTGTAAGCCACAAGGAAATACATCTGTAAATGTTAAAATATAATAGAGAATAGTTTTCACCCCATTGTCAACCTCCTTCTCTGCATGAAGTCCTTTTACACTGCTATTCATGGGAATTTGTTTGATTATAAGTGCAATATTTTAAAAATTAATCAAAAAAATCTATCAAAATTAAATCAACTAGGAGACTTAACAGGCTTGTTAAATTTTGTTGGATCAATTTTTTGAGAGTAAATGCAGTGAAATAGTTGAGTTGGACTAGGAGTGAGAAATCATGGTAACTTCATGATCTCAGACTTGCAGTTTCTCAGTTTAATATCTCAACCAAGCATACAGCATCCTACGGCCCAATGCCCTCAAATACCCTGTAAAAACAATGAGTGAGCCAAACAATAAGATATAGTGCCCTATATTAAGCCACCAATTTCACTCATAAACAAGCTATTTTTTCCCCATAGCCACCAAATAAACAATGCATATAAGTAACATGTTAAAAGTCAGATAAAAAAAATGTCGTGAATGTAAAGGGGTGATTTATTTAAGGTTGCTTAAGGCTGCTAACTATACTACAACGTGGATTTAAACCTGTAAATAGTTAGATGAAAATAAAAATAATTCACTTTTCCATACGCACTTTTACGAGAAGAACAAGTGTTCTTTTTCGGAAAAGGAGTATTTGTTTAAAATTTATGGAATAACCAGAAATTTCCACACTATTTCATAGTTCAACCGATTGACGCTGAATGAAGGAGTTCCTGACATCCAGTGTCAGTCTTCCGAAGTCAGCTGTCTTTGTAACTCAACGTTTCAAAAGATTTATTTTAGTTGGACATTTGTTTATGATTAGGTCACCACAAATAGCATAACTGCGCATAATAGTTTTTTTTCTATTAACTCACAAAAACACAGGGGCAGCCTAAGAGCTCGAGATTTTATGCACAAACACCCGCTCACGAGGGCACGCGCTTTGTTTTAACAGCTGAGAGTTTTAAGGTGCTCATTTATTGACATTTTTGTGGTTGTGCAATGTGCACTCTCTGTGCCTCCCCCCCCCCTCAGTTGCTGAAGTTTCTGCAAGTGCGGACTTATGACAGCTGTTTCAAATGACATGTATGTTGAACTTCTTTTGCACTGCACATAGCCAACCGTGCGTATCGAAGGTGCGGGTATAAATACTTTATTGCATTTTCAATGCATACATTTATGAAGTTAATTTCTAATAAAAACTAAATTCACCAGCGAATCACCCCAATGAGGGACTTTCTAAAATTAAATCCTCCGATACTTTCCCAGGCAAAAGCCTCAATATTTCAGTTTCGTAGTTTTCAGTGTACACATTTTTTGCAATAAACCTAGGGACAAAAGCTCATTATTTTTCCGAAAGAGCAAACCCACAAACTCACCACCACACCAGTGTGCTGTACTAGTAACGAATTGGCATGTTTTGTTTACGTGACAAACCTTACTAATTGGCTGCGTTGGGTGGTAAGGGGGCTTAACATTTATTTTGACGAGATCTAACCCAAAAACCTCTATTATGGAAAAAAAACACCACCACTCAAGTCACGATGTGGCACGAGCCCAGCACATATTGCTTGGGGAGGGAAGGGGGGGTCCTTGAAGAAACATCGAGTGAGGATGAGACACCTGTGTGTGTGGCCAGGGCCATGTATATAGTTGCGATGTTGCCATGGGAGACAACTCACCCCCGAATGTCAACCTGTGCCAAAACAGCCAGCTCGGCGCGCAGAGCGAGGGGCTGACTCTCCGGGTTGTCTTTGTTGGTGCTGAATGCAAAACAGCAGCAGCAGCAGCCGTAGGTTCAGCTTTGAACAAAACACTTATGCATCTCCAATGTTAAGTTCAGTTTTACACTGTTTTTTCAATATTGTTTTGGTGATCGACTTTATTATTTGGAAATATGTTAAAGTACAAACCTTTTCATGTTGGCATTGAATGTGATGGATGAGCTGTCATAAGCCATGTTTTTGAAATCAAACCGGAGCCCAATCAGAAGCTACATACACACACACAAAGGTGCACCCACAGACAGACACACACACCATTCGTTATGTAAAATAAACTATACTCCAGCTTACACATTGTAATTCCATTGCGTCAGCTGTTTTTGGAGAACACGTGATGTGAAAAAGATATGAAATGAACTCCAGTGGATGCATAGCTGCCTTGCTTACATTCGTTCCAGCTTTCATTGGGTTCCCCAGGTCACAAACAACCAACCTCGTGTTGTTCTCCTCCTTCAGGGTGCAGATTGGGGCGAAGAGATTCTAAAGCAGACAAAACACGATGAGCAAAAGGACAACACAGGAACACAAGGTTAAATGTCAAATCCTATTTCACATTCTTACAACTCTATCCACCTTAGTAATAGGGTTTTACCCTTTCAACTGGTACAAAAACTGACACCTTTATACAAGGCATCATGTTTGCAATAACCACAACACAAGCAGTCAAAATGCAAAGAAAAAGAAACAACTCTGATAATGATATGCACCGTCCTTGAAGTTGATTGGTCTATCCACCTTACTTAGATTTTTTGAGAAGGCATTTGGAATGTTTGGTGTAAATGTAAAAATACAAATGTAAAACCCTTGACTATTTCCAGCTGGGTAGTACAGTAGTGGTTTAAGCACTCCACCCGTAATTGTAACCTGCAAGCTCAAATCATGGTCAAGTTTGACGCAGTACATCCTTCGCCTCGGACTGATAAAGCATTTGCATCTTTCTGGGAACACAACAGTGATAGAGCGTTATGGATAAACCGACCCCAACAGTGGAAATGTTAATTGTCCACCATTCTGAGGGCCACAAACAGACACACACATCTCCTCTTCTCGTTTGAGCACAGGATCAACCCTGAGATACTATAGATAGCAGTATTTTCCGGCGACTGTCATTTCTTCCCATGACCCGCGCAGGTTTATGACTCACGTTCGTGTACTTGCGGTCTTACAAATACGACAAGTGATATAATGAACAAATGACAACCACCACGGCCCCTCCATCATCCCCCACCAGCCAGGACGACGTACCCCATCTCCCGTTCCCAGCCCCTCGCTGCTGCGCGTGCTGCCGATGTAGTCCCCCTCGGGGGGCACGGCGACTTGCAGCTCCGCCTCGTAGGCGCCCTCGCCGTGGTTGGAGCAGTTGAGCGTGAGCGTTAGCGGGCTCGTGTCACCCATGTAGAGCTCCGTGCGCTCCCTGCGACGACACAACAAGGCCGAGGCTGGCACTGTGAGCGCGTCATCCAGAACGCGGCAGTGAACGGCAGCGGGAAGCGGTCGAGGCAACGCATGCCTGCACACTATTTTTACTTTGTTTTACCTTACCAGGTAAGGCCCACTGAGATAGAGAGAGCTCTTATTCAGAAACGACTAGGCGGTCACAAATTGCAGCTCAACGAAGTGGCTTATTGCGAGGAAACGTATAAAAACTAAATACTCTAGACGCACGTTGATTCGAAATGTGGAAGGGAAAACCAGAGAAGCCTGAGAAAAAAGCCATGTGACCATGGGGAGAGAGACATGCAAACTCCAAAAATAAACCAGACGAGGTAATCAACATCTCGCCACCAGACTGTTGCACACAGCAATGCTAGCCAAGCAACTTGCACACGAAGTTGGTGGATCTTTTACGCCAGCCAGCGAAAATCAATTCCATTAGGTTTGTTCAATGGACCGACCAGTAATGCTGGTCGACCCATGTAGCAATCAAATGTTCTACCCTTGCAAGTGAGAGTTCTCTGGGCACACCAATTTCTTTCAATGAAGCTACAACTTTAAAAAATAACTGATTGAACATTCTCAGCAGAATTATACGAAAAAAACACTCATTGAGGCTTCTATTATTACTGATATTATTATAAGGAGGTGAGATAGCAATGCGATTCAAAATGTGAAGACCAAAGAAATTGCCTACTCGTATATAAAATTAGGTTTTGGTATGCACATGGATTTGAGCTATTAGTGATTACAAAAATAGGCTTACAATTGTAAACAATATCACAGCGTCATCAACATTCAAATTAGAGCATATTTCACTACGTGATAACTCCTTGCAAAAGTTCATAAGCGGCAGTATTTACCACGTAAATCAACAGACAAAACATAACATTTACTGTCATACCATGAACAAAAGCATCCTGCAGAAAAAAAGGCTCTTGGTATTTATAGTTCAGCTTTCAGTGGATTCATTATTATTATAATGTGCCTGGTGTACATTTATGGGCCCCTCATGTGTTCCAACTTTGCAGTTGATCAAATTTAAAATTGCAAAATTACGCAAAGGACAGATGTGCACACAAGTTTGTCACTCAATACCCATTTAACCCACTGGGGTGAGTGCATATGAGGATAGATCTGCATTTGCTGTAAGTTGCTCATTAATAACACTTCAGACAGACATTGCACTGCACTACAAATGGCAAGGCAAGACCACATCGGATATGATCAATTCTAGATTTGAAGTTTTCGTGACTGCAATGATTCATACTCTTTGGTTTTTTCGGTAAAGTCACGTAGGTAAATTTTTTAAATAAATTAAATCACGACGTTTCGGAGGCAACACAAGCTTCCGTATTCAGGTGGAACCGTCACATAAAAATTACTGTATCAAGTGAAGAAAGCTCTAAGAGACACGAGATTATATATAATATATAATCTCGGCATGCGAGCTACATGACCCAGCCAACGCAGCCTTGCCTGCCGGAGGAGCTCACCGATGTGATTTTGTCTAGATTTTTCAAAGATATGTGAGCTCCTCACACAATCCAGTCTGGTTAAACCCAGGATGGATCGTAGGCAGGCCAGCCTAAATGTTTCTAACCGGCGAAGATGTTCCATTAGGGGGGTCCACGTTTCGCAAGCGTAGAGAAGGTAGGGAATGACTGTGGCCAAGAAGACCTGAAGCTTCGTGCAGAGCGACAGACCAGGTAGCTCTTCCACACTTCGTTACAAAACCGATGAAAAGATAATGCCGCTCGACTGATTCGGAGTGAGACCTCTGCTGTCAAACCGGAGCCGGTCATGAGCACACTGCCCAGGTATGGGAAACGCTCCACTCTCTCCACAACTGCCCTATCAACAATTGGGAGTTGAGGGGGTGGTTCGTCCGATGGTACAACATACCCAGGCAGGTGCTTAGTTTTGGAGGGGTTGATGGTAAGTCCCCACCTCTTAGTGGCAAGCTCCAGGTTCAGCAGCAGTGCCTTCAACTCCTCCTCTGAGTGAGCAGCAATTACCATATCATCGGCATACATAACATGGTTGAGCAATAGGGAGCCATTCCTTGACCGCACCCGAGCATCGATCAGCCTCCCATTGTATCTGTACCAGATGGAAATTCCTCCGGTACAGCTATTGATTGCTTCACGAACTACGTGGTCGAAATAGATGTTAAATAATGTGGGAGCCAGAAGACATCCCTGTCGCACCCCAAAGTGAACAGGGAATGGTTCCGACTCCCAGCCACAGAGTTTTACCTGGGCACGCTCACCATCATCAAGGTCCTTAATGATCGTGAGCAGCGGGTCAGGGACTCCAAAAGCATGAAGAACAACCCAGAGCCCAGGCCTACTGATGGTATCATAAGCCTTGACCAGGTCAACAAAGCAGAAATGTAGGTCTTAATGCAAACACACACACGTGTGCACACACAGTCCTATGTTGTTTCTGGCTAACAAAGGATCGGTGAAAGAACGGAGTAGGAAGTTTAGGCGTCTGCTCCTCCCACATTATGTACAGGATTAGCAGAGAAGCTGTGGTACTGAATTACGTTCATTCTTTCCCAGCAACCAATATCTATGTTAGGCAATAGCTGCAGGCCAAGTATAACATTTCAGACGCTGTCTCCCCGACAGACCTGGTTCTTCACCTGAGGACGGCTGCTTGCGTTGTGGCCGAAACGTCGTGAGAATTATTATAGTATGTTTTATTTTTATTATATTATTACTTCCCTTCTACGTGACTTTACCGAAAGAACCAAGAAGATGAATCCCTGCAGTCACGAAAGCTTTAAATCGAAAAGTATAGCAGAGTTTAATTCAATGGTACTGCACAGCAAACTCCAAATAGAACATTTTTAGAAATACATGCACTCATATCAAATGGCAATTCCTGCATCGTCATTAAAATCAGTCTAATTATATTGGATGATTATTTCTCATGTGGAATTCCTGTGAGAATCCCATTTAATTAAATGGATTTAAACATGGGAATCGCCCAAAGAAAAAGGAATCATCTATGGTGCAATCATGGCATTTGGATCATATCCCAGATGGAATTTCCCAGCACGACCGCTGGCGGTGATGTGCCTTTATTTATGCAAGCACGCTGTGCCGCGCGAGTGTTACGCACAGATATCCAGCGAGCTGAAGGTCTGGCATGCAGATGTTGTCTTCTCCACAGTCCAGCAAAATGTACGCCTGTAGAAGTACAATGGGGACAGTTCAAATGGAAAAGATTTAAATACTTAACGAGAAGGTCCACATCTGTGAAATATAATATTGCTTTCCTCCCCACCCCCAGGGAAATTTTAATTATAACATTTCCCTCCATTGAAGCTGAAATAACATGGAACTCTATGTAACTTTTTTGTTCTTTGCTGAAGCAGGTAAAAGGCAGTACACGCAGGCACACCAGTATATGTTTACAATGTATAATAATACAAATATTTTTTTTTTAAACTGCAAATAATTTTTAAGTGAGACATTAGTGCTCAGCATATGTCATGCCTGAACTCAGCATATGTTAGGCCTACTCTTCAAAATGTCACAATAGCTTTCTGGTTCATAATGCCTAAGAGAATCAGTGGCTGTGGAAATTGAACTGTTGACCCAGCATGCATTGGCTATGGGGGAAGTGTCGACTCCCATAGCCTTAAAGATGTAATCAAGTTTGCAACCATAACGAGTTAACCCGACTATAAAGTTGCAGGGGAATGCGAAAGCTTCTTGACAAAATCTTAACTTTGGAGCTTTCGTGACTGCAGGAATTATTCTTTGGTTCTTTCGGTAAAGTCACGTATGATTTATTATTTTTCTTTATACGTGACTTTACCGAAAGAACCAAAGAATAACTTCTTGACAAAAACAATGGTAGAATTATTAAATGTACATTGTTTGTGAGCGGTATATAATTGACACACTCCAATGTATTACACATATACAATAACATTAAAAGTACCAAATGGTAAAATGAAACGTTTGTTTTTGTAGTCGTTGACGACGCGAAGGACACCATCTGTCTCGGTATCACAGATGGGTCAAACGTTTAGGCATTCGACCCAGAGCTGCCCTGACAGCAGCACCCATGTCTTGCCTTGCAGCACAGCCCTCGTGCCACCATTCTCCCCCCCCTCCCCCCGTTGTCCTCACCCCTCCACTTAGAGTCACTTTCCCACACCTCCATGACCCTCTGATTATTTACCAAATGCATTCCCCCAGACCTACGAGTGTCCGCATCTCCACAGCCTTGCTGGTGGTTATATTACACAATTGCCCGCGATATGGGCAACACAACAAAGGTTCTTAAAGTTTCTATGGCTGCCAATGCAAGTGAATATTTCACAAAGCCACATGACCAGTTTTCTCTGCCGTCAGGAATTTAACTGCATCAAGTTTGATAGAGCGGACTTTGTTCGCTTCTGAATGTCACTGGCAATGCAGGGGGATTGTGTCCCATGGAATTTGTTGTTGGAAAGCATGATTCGTGAAGTATAAAGCATGAAGATCATCAATGTCGCTGGAAAAGTCTTTACAATTCACATGGCCATTGTCTACATTCATGAGCCCGAGTTGGCCAATTTGTTTCATGGTCACGAGGGGGCTTCCATAATACCATAAATATGTAAGACACCAGCAGAACACTGTTGTACTGTATCGATTTAAAGCTTTCGTGACTGCAGGGATTCATCTTCTTGGTTCTTTCGGTAAAGTCACGTAGAAGGGAAATAATAAAATAATTAAAATAAGACATAATAAAATACAATTTTCATGACGTTTCGGCCACAACGCAAGCAGCTGTCCTCAGGTGAAGAACAGGGCTGTCATTCAGATGCTGTCTTTCCGACAGACCTGTTCTTCACCTGAGGACGGCTGCTTGCGTTGTGGCCAAAACGTCGTGAAAATTGTATTTTATTATGTTTTATTTTAATTATTTTATTATTTCCCTTCTACGTGACTTTACCGAAAAAACCAAGAAGATGTTGTACTGTACTTCGGAAGTCATGGATATGAATATTCAGAAGTCATGGATATGAATATTAATTTTGAAATGTAACCCTCAGTAACTTTACAAGAAATGTACCGTTAGTAATTATTAATCGTTGGAATTATTGCATTTTTATTACAGGGCAAACTTGTGAATAAAGTTACCAATGTACATGGAGCATGTCATTTTCAAATGTTTGTTGAAGTTTTTACTATTTATGGTCGAGGTTATGGAAGATAATTTTGACAAAATAAGGTTATGCTTTATAAGTAGAAACCTATTTCAAAGTTATTAAAATAGCAATCATAACCTGTTTCCAGAGTAAGATATGGAAGTACAGAGACCTTGTACAACCCTAACAATTTTACCAGATCCATGAAATACACTTGATCATTGAACCAAACAATCAACGTATACAGTGCATCAGTTCCAATTCATGTTTTGAAGTATCAATGGTCATTTCACAACACCGGTAAGCATTTGTCTATGGGGTACCTGCTTCTGGATGTGGTCTGCCTGGTAGTGGTTAAGAATTGGCACCACAGCGCTGTGATTTGAGTTGTACTCTTCATCCAGGCTGTAGTTCAGAGACACCACGATGGGAGACAGCTTGTCCCGGAATTCACTTTCATCCTATAAAGGAGGCACACAGATAGATGAACACGTACCATGCGGCTGTAACAAAGCATGTTGACTGCAGAGGAAGCTTGTGAATAACCGTGTACATGGAACATTGTATAATTTGCATGATAACGTGGTCTGGAAGCACCCGAGCTGTAAGTCCAGCATTTCTGATCTCGGATTAGTAGAGTTCCCCCTAAAGTCAACACGTTGGCCTAGACCAGCGGTCGGGAACCTATGGCTCGCGAGCCATATATGGCTCTTCCAGTGACGGCATATGGCTCCCAGACAATTTTGAGTTGAAAAAAAAAATCAGTTTGGAACCGATTTAAAAATACTTAAATAAATTTCACGGGTCACGCCTGCATGAAGCTCAACCTCACCACGTATGAACCAGACTACAAGGCCATCAGCAAAACCATGCAGCACCAGAAGTCGCATTAAAAGTAAGACATTTAATTTATTATACGTTAAAAATACTATATGGCTCTCAATGAAATATATTTAGAAATATTTGGCTTTTATGGCTCTCCCAGTCAAAAAGGTTCCCGACCCCTGGCCTAGACAATCGTTTGTGGGACTCTGAGATGTTTTGTGTTATAGTGCTGCACAAAGGTGCATGACTTAACTGGAGGATAACTCCTCTTGATGCACACCAATGTGGGGGGGATCTTTAAATCCGAATTAGAATCTTTATTTAGACTGGAGGAATCCCATGAGCTATGAAGCTCTATTTTACAGATGCCCAAGTCGGGGCGGGTCAGCAAGTTAGAATTCATTATTTCGATTTAAAGCTTTCATGACTGCAGGGATTCATATTCTTGGTTCTTTCAGTAGCGTCACGTAGAAGGGAAATAATAAAAATAAAACATAATAAAATTCTCATTAGGACGCTGTCATTCCGACAGCTCTGTTCTTCACACGAGGACGGCTGCTTGCGTTGTGGCCGAAACGTCGTGAGAATTTTATTATGTTTTATTTTTATTATTTCCCTTTTACGTGACTTTACTGAAAGAACCAAGAATATGCGGATCATAACATCAGTGGATGCTTTATTCCACTGATCCACGTAAAAGAAGCCTGATAAACATTGATAAACGGGACCCGTTGTCTGTTAGAAACCCCTTACCTATTGAAATCGTGTGGATTAATAAAAGAAAATGCGGATTTTATATCAGTAAATGCCAGAAAAATTGACCAAACAAGACTCGTGGATAAAAGTATGAATTTGCCGAGACTACTCTCATCTGCAAAAAGAATTGTGCAGATAATAAGCTGGAACGCTGCATCGCTATAGCACTGCCTTGTTGATAAAATGTTGCTTAACATACTACTTTGAGGAGCCCATATTTTAGCTGTGATTTCCGGAGGATTTTATGACAGTCTGCAGCAAAGTATTGCTCACTGTTTAGTGTAAAGTACAGGACTCCCATGATGACCTAATGCCTTCCCGGAATGCATTTGGCTGAAAGATTGAGATGTATTAGTCAAAGAGTAAAACTAAACGTTTTACGTAAATAGTATATACAAACAACACGCGTATTAAAATAGGCTGGTTTTCCACAACAGATGAGCCTTCCTTTCTTGTTGATGGACAGACTTAAAAAAAACCCACTCTCAACCTAAATTAAAGACAATTAAATCCCTAGCTGCATCAAAAATAACACTGGAGCCACAGACAAGACAGCTGAGAGGGTTGCCACAGCGGGTATATTTACGCACGTGCAACTCAAGCCCACATAGGGCCCCCTTCACACTCAGAGCAACGCCCTCTCCTACAGCGGGGAAGGGCAAAATTAAGCCATGCCATTTGGAATCCCAGCAGATTATCTGCAAGCGTGCGTGGAAAACGGTGCCAAAACGTGCTGGCAAGAGAGCTAAGGGGTCGGGTGCGTGGATGTTTGAATGACTTTGTCGGTTCCTATGCTTTAGCACAGAGCACTGTGAAGACCCCTGGCCCGTGCCAAAAAAAACAGTGACACCATGCAAGGCACACAACATGCATAGCACGGCGTGCTGCAAGAAGCACGCCACGCTTTGCTTCAGCTTCACAGCAGATCTTCCTCCGCTGTGAGTCCGTCTGTACAAACTGGAGCTGTGGCTTATTTCAGAACAACCTATAACCAGTGTAATTCCACTGACGCTTTTAAACACCAATTGATTCTTAAAGTCAGTTTTGTCGTACCGTTAAAAGCACACACTCTGCGTGTCCTTTACACATTTTTGCCGGAGCAATCCGATGAGCTATGCAGCTCTTTTTCACAGATGGCCAGTAGTGATGTATGTTTTACAGATATGCACACATACAATCTGCTCACGCATAAATGGGCGGTGGTGACATGGCCGAGTGGTAGCAAGTTCGCTGCTTGTTGCATTAAACCTAATAGGACCCCTCCTGAAAAAAGTGTTTGCATCACTATTTGTAAACGCATCCTTTCGTTTTGTTAAAACGTTGGTCCCCTCTTCCACTCTGACCACGCAAGGTGGATCTGGTGAGGATGTAGACCATTAGTGCAAGCATCCGCTTCATTACAGTATGCAATTCACTGCTGTGAAGACAAAGAGGGCATCAGGCAAAATGTTCTACTTCCCTGACTGAATGTTGAAATAATGTCCTTAAATACGAGTTACAGATGCGACCACAACACCCTGGTGATCACGTTGCATCTTTTTTATTTATTACAATATATCTAAATATATATTAAATTACAGAAATGATAAGTCGGTCAAAAATATTACTTTTCACTCCGTTATAATTTCTACTTTGCCAATTGCAGAAGGCGTGGTACATGAGCAGTGGAGTGTACTGCTGCACCCTCTGCTACCAACACATAACCCGCCTCCTTCCCCAACAGCACACCTCAAATGAGTAAATCATTCTATTTTTCAAAGTCATTCTCATTTCTTCCCCATTTTCTGGGACCTGGAAAATATATCTTTATATTAGATGAAAAGGTTTACTCTAATAATATTGAAAAATTGCCTTCATCATTGCATTCCAGGCTAATCTACATTTACTTATAATGAGTGTGGTCTCACAAGCTTTCAAATTGAGTGAACATATCTTTGGAAACGTAAATGATCTCAAAAACAGTGACAGAACTGCTTAATAAGTTGACACTATTATAGTAGGGCCTCAGCCAAACCATAATGTCCCTCTACATTTAGAAACATGCGTTTAGAATATTTGGCTGCTATAAATTTCCACATAAGTCACTTCGGTTAGCTATCATTTGTGGCCAGGTATCTTCTGAAAAGAGGGATATAGCTCAGTCGGCCTTAACTGAGAAAATTAAAAAAAATTGTTTAGTTTTAGTTTATAATGTGAGGCCATGCAAAACCAGACTTCCTTTATCAGGGAAATATGGAGTCATGTGTGAAAATGTCTTGTTAAAACATGACTCCACATTTCAATTTACTTGACCTCTAGCTGCTTATTGCAAAGTTTATTTACACGCGCTTTGATTCTGAAGAGACCCACGTTTAGGCACAGGCAAAGCAGCCAGTAAGGAGGCAGCAAAACGTGGCATTTATTTAGCCGAGGGCACCGAGGGAATTAACCTTTCCTCTGAATATTCTCAAAATACTTTGTCAGAAATAACCATGGCACCGAATAAAGGATACATTTTTTAAAAATAAAAAAACAATTGACTAATTGCAATACATCTTCATCTTTTGTGGTTATAATGTACACAGTGAAGCCCATTTTGCCCAATATCCATCTTTTCCATTCTTATCATTCTATTACAAGCTGATGAAATAGAAAAAAAACTCTCTCAAGCAGAGCTTCCAAATCTCCAGTCTTTATAAACTATGGCAACCCAGCATTAACTTTTCACCAATCCATTGGATAAATGGTATACAAGTAGACAACGTTTTTATCTACATGTGAACAGAGAACAAAGCTTCATGCAAAAAGCTGGTCTAATGTGGGGAAAGTGAGGACCAACGCTGGCACTAAAAAAGGGGATGCTCAGGTGGACCCTGCACTACCAAATATCCCTGTGGCCCATCCAAGTTCACTCTCCTTAGATGTGAATCACTGTCACGATTGTCCGCTATACAACAGCTCTACCGAACGCCCTATCCCCCCCCCATCCAAGAAGAATTGGAACTGGGCCCTGGTAAGGACCTTGAAAAGTACAAGCGCCCCTCCAGTTGCGGTACATAATCTGGTGGGAATGACGGCATACCCACCCTGAGATACGCTGTGAGGGTTGAGCACTGCTCCTGAAGTCCCCGGCCCATCTGCAGACGCGTCCTGAAGCGCGGGGACTTGGAGTCCTGGAAGAGCACTCGACGGATGGCGCCTTTCTCCTTCAACTTGTCCAGCAGCACCTCCACCTCCATGCCTGCGACCACAGACAGGTGTGGACACAGATCATTAGACACGGCACGACCGGCGGATGGATAGCTGCCTAGCCCGATGGGTCAACTGAACCTGGATTCAATTGACAAATTCACGTGCTTTCGGGCAAGAAATCCAAAAATGAACTTGTCTGCTGTGAAGTAGATACTCTGGTAAGAAACCAGTCTCCATTGGAAAACTACTCTGGACTTTGCGCAAAGTGGCACACATTTTATTGTAGAAAGATGGTGGAATGCGTGGACTTTCAACTTGGGGTTAGAACTCATTAATCTCCTAATTGAGAGTGGACTGATCTGCCACAACAACAACCAGCCATATATATTGTATATATGTAGAACTTCTTTCGCACCGCATGTAGCCAACCATGCTAAATCGGAGGAAGCGAATATTAATGTTTTTGCATTATTATAATGAGGCTTTATTAATCCAACAAAAAATCTTTCTTCACAGGGTTCTGCATTGGAAGATTTATATATGAAAGGAAGTAGTACAACCATTACCAAAAATATCACTAATGTTTACGGCATATTTTTAATAGTAAGACATTTGGATTCTGAGTCGAGTACAAATTCCTAATTTTAACATTTCAGGAGTGTTTACAATAGAGACAATCGGTGTACAGTGTATTCTCGTTCATTGTTTGTTCTGGCAAAATGGCAACTTTAATAAAAGGGAATTCCCGTAACCTTCAAATGCCATTATGATCAAACATGGTATAAACACGTGTATTGATGTTAATTTAAATCTATTAGCGTTTAACCTGACTGTTGTCAGCTCTAATAAAATAAATCAAGATATGAAATGATGTCGCTTAAACATAATCATGAAATCACACATTATCATTCATCTTCCCTCAATCCAAGTTACGTGAAAGTACAGTTAATGTATTGGCATATAACCATGTGAAAACACCTTTGAGCATGCACAGACTTGCATAAAAAATGCATTCACGGTGAAACCCCCCCAAAAATCTTGATTTATTAAAATACAAATATTGAATGCTTATCATGCAATTACATTAAGACATACAAGTTATATCTTCTGCTTTACTCCCCCCCCCCTAATTTTTTTTTACTATATTAACCACTGTGTATTTTGAGGGCAAATATACCCCTTTTACTTAATGGCCTTCTGGCGAAGTGCTGCAAAAGCAACATCTGTTAAGGCTGCCCATGGCACATGAGGTGACGTGCCCAGGGCCACGCCGAGTCACCACCAGCAGCACTGCCAAACGCTTACAATGAAACACCACACGGGAGCTGATTTAAAGAAATCTAGTGCAGGAATAGGACAGGTTCCGATGCCATGTCACGGATACGGTTCACGGCCAGCAATCGCATAATGGTCACAGAGATCATGACACTGTACACTAACTGCTTTACGCACACGTGCTCCTTCCTGAATCTATTGCATGCACACCAGCGTTATTTTTGGCCAGAGAAAAGTAACGTTTCATCTTACTAATGGCAGAACGGCAGCAATGAAGCCAGGCATAGGGCCGAAAATCAGTGCCTTCATCATCATTACCACCATTGGATGTGTTTCTTTATTTAACACACTTCCAATGAGTCTCCAGGGAATGGGTTATTCAAGGCAAATTTGGTACGCAATTCGGGAAATTTAGCCAACATTACACCTAGTTAGTATTTTAAACGCCATAGCGAATTAAAATGTTAAAAGTTGCCATCAACTTCATATATATGTCGTTAATGACTTTAAAGGAGCATGAATTGATAGCTTGTCAGATTTTTTTTTTTGGCAAAGACAGTGGTTAATATCTACTACATATATCCATTAAGAAAGTGTGCAGTGCAAAGCTAATTTTAATGGAGTTATAGTTCAAAATGTATTTACGTAGAACTTATGTTGCGCCATACGCAGCCAGCCGTGCTAATCAGAGGTTAGCACTGTTGGCATCGGAAAATATTCTAGTGATGTATTATTTCAGTACATGAAAACTAAAGTCTTGTCAACATCCGTTGTCATGTCAACACGCCACACTTCTTAGATCCCTGCTTTGGACTGAGCTGACCAAGAACGGGAACTCGTATTCATTGCAATAACTAGTCCCAAGCATGTCCATGGTCAATGCATAACCAGCATTGCTGAAAGCATTTCCACTGCAGCGATTTAACATTACTGCTAAATGCTTGGTTTGATGAATATTGACACACACTGCCCCTTCAATATGTACCCCATCCCTCTTAAGCAAATCGCACTGGTACCATAATCCCTCTCAGTTCCACGATAATTGTGGTGCCATAGCGTGTTGATCAATTCGTTGGTGGGCTTAGACGGCTTTGATGAGGAGGAGGAGTAGGTGGTGGTTGAGGGAGATGGAATGGTGTGCAGATAAAAAAGTATAGTGCAACAAAGCATACTTTTGCCGACTGTGTGACATAAATCACTGTGACAAGCAGTGGTAGATATTCAAAATGTCCGCTATTGGCTGCTTAAGTTGCCGGATGCAATGGTTAAGTGTATTAAATAACATACAGAACTGTTTCTTAACGTCGGTAATTTCTCATTCCTTGGAAAAAGCCAATTACATTCCCGGCTAATATATGTAAATAAACGGGCACATTCGCCGTTAGCGCACAGCAGATAAAAGAGCTAGACCGCATGCCGCAAAAGCCAGACGTAAAAACAGGAAAAAATATCAATGTTCTAGTCTAAGATTCATGTTTTTTCTCAACGACATGCATCGTCTACAGAGGCAACTTTCAGAGCCTCGGAGGAACTAGAAAAAAAAGGCACGATTTGCTTCACCAAAAGTCAAATTCAATGGCTCTTGCACACAACCACAGCGAGTTACAAGGTTTAGTTTCATTCTTGTAAAATTCAAAAATATGAAACAAAGACTTGTTCTGAATGCTACATCAGCTAATATGAGTATATGTGTATCAATAACATTTTCCAAATTTATTCCAACTGTGCCATTGGCGTCACGGGACGAAGAAACCATTCGGGAAAATATTGCAGAACAGTGCACCCCATGTGTCTGAGCGGCCCGCAAAAGAGATTTGTTACAGCACTTGTCTAAAAAAAAATCCTTCAAGTGGGCTTTTCATCCCTCATACAGTTGGGACAGTACTTTCTCATACACTCTGCCAATTGACTGTCACATGATCAAATAGATAAAAAAAACATTCCCAGAGCTAGAATTGGTTTCAAAATATCATGCAAAAACAAATGTAATTGTTTCAGTTTTTTTGTGCCTTAATTGGTGACCAATCTGTGTCCAGCAACAACTAGCTACACTTGGGAACCTGCTTTAATGAGGTGGTGGCTGCCTGTATTCGAACACAGGATTTCATCAGTGGCAGCTCAACGTTCTGAAGCTCCGAGTCACTTGGCCACTTCGGCAAACATATGTTTTAAGATTCACAGCGGACACATTCATCTTTTTTGTCAACACAGTAAATCCTCATCAAATGTTCACTGTACCCTCGGCCTCATCGATTTGAGATCTTCGGAGAAAACTAAATCACGTTATATTGTCACTTATTGGTCAGTGTTTTTACAAAAAAAAAAACTAAATCTGCATTGATGAAGCAACTGTCAAAGACCTGTTACAATGTTTAAACATCTTTGACATGTGCACAGCTTTGTTTCTGAGTTTTGACTAAGAAAATAGCAACAAACACCCATACACGGTTACAATTAGTCCACGCCAGCCACCTGTCACTCGTGCTTGCATCTGTATTTATCCAAACTACGCCACTTTTAAAACCAAAATCAAATCTCTGAGCCTTAGTCTAACAACTGCTTTCATTCAGTGAGATGTCTTCGCAGCCTGAATGCTTAATTTTTTAAAAATATTTATTGCCATACACCACCATCAATTTATCAACCGTCAATTTTTTAAAGTCTACAGAATAGTCAAAATACTGCTAATTCTAGAAGAGACCACTTTCTGTAATAATTTCGAGTATGCAAATGTTTTCTATAAATATCTTGTTTTTCATCGAATATGAGAACTGGACTCTTTAAAACAACACCATAACTTTGAATTTTGGACGATTATTTGTCCATGATAGTATACTGTACTTAAAAACACATCAAGACGAATCATCCGTAAGAGGTTTTGGGTTAGATCGCGTAAATATATAAATGTGTCGTTAAAACCCGCCACCACCCGACACAGCCAACTAGTAAGGGTTGTCACGTAAACAGAACATGCCAATTACACGTTAATAACATTTGTCCAGCAAACAGACATCTCCCTTCTGGGATTTGTATGTGGGGTCAAGCGGCTAAAGGTCAATTGCCCAGCACACAAACAGCAGCTCTGGTTTAGTTGTGAAGCAGATAGGTCAAAGGTAATAAGCCAGACAAAGTCTACAACACGATAACAATTTGGTAGAAAGCAGAACAGAACGTGCTTGAACTAAAGCATAGACATTTAGATTACGTGGCTACTACAAATGTCCACGTCAGAAGCCACTTCGTTGAACTATCATGTGTGGCCAGGTCGCTTCTGAAAGATAAGCCAATAGTTCAGTGGGCTTTACCTTAGAGAAATAAAAAAATAGTAAAGTTTTATTTATTGACAGATTTGCTTACCTTTCCATTACACTCCTGTCGTGTTTTTGTATTGTTTGTGGTTCTAACTGTATGACCTGCCCCTACGGGACATCTGTGAAAAAATAGCTTAATAGCTCATCGGATTCCTCCAGGATAAATAAAGATTCTGATTGTATTAAAAGCATGTCTACAACAATACATAGCACATCAGTGTCTGCAGAATGCTGGTTTGTAGGATGCCGTGATGGCTGCCTATTTCGAGGGTCCAACGATGTTTAAGTGAGGTGGGGGGGGGTAAGGCTGTTGACCTGAGGTTGTATAAAGAAGTGGGTTGTGGTGTTCATGTCAGTAATGTTAAGGGGAAGAGGTTGTGAGGAAGAGGACCGTTTTACACAGTGGCTGGAGTGGTTATAAAAGGGCACATGTCAACTGAACAAATGAATGTATTGTAATGGTCTAGTTTTATGGGCATTTTGGCAGCTTTACCAGCTATATAATGTGGTCAGAATCTCAGTTCCAGCATGACATCAGTGTGGCTGCAGGCATTCGGTGCATGCGAGCTGTGATTAATGCTCAGCAGAGACCTGAAGGCGTTTCATTTTCTGTGCAGCTTTCCTCGAAGCACACCCAGCCATTTTCCCATGTAGGACATACACATGGCTACACTTTATGTAAACCGTGTCGGAGCAAGTTCTAAAGAATGTCTGAGTTTTATTTCAATGTCTTGACACCAAAGTAAGCCAGAAATATTTAATCAGAAGACCAAATCAGTCAATTAATTTACAGCTGCGGAACATCTGCAATTAATGTTCTCTTAAAAACAGTGCTCAGCAAAGGAGACTTTTTTCGTGAGAACGAAAAAGTATAAATGGACATTCAATAATTATTGGTCTGCAAATAAAGTTGGACACCAAAATAAAACACATTAAATAGATCTTCAATTGCAATGTCAACAAAGTCGTCACGTAAATTATTTCTGTTTGCGTTTATCTTAGAGCACGTGAAGACCTCCACTTACCTACAGTATCAGGTATTCTCTTTCCAGAAACCTTCAGGCAAAATTCCACTGAAAAGCTGAGAGAGGACAGCACAGATCACACGGGTTACAGTGTCCCCCAAGCCCAAATGCAACACATTGTGGCATTGACTGCACTTCCTACAAATAGGATTTCATGGTGATAAAGACAATAAACAGTCCAAATCCTCAACAGTTGCTTGTGATGTTTTTTTAACAATAATAATGGACTGTGTATAGTTGTGCGAGCACTTACCTATATTATTTCTACTCTCCAAATGTGTCAACTTTTCATCGATTAAAATGTCTGATGAACAAATTAATTGTGACGAAGCTTGGAAATTTTTGCGTGTAAAATGAAAGCCAGAGCACATTCCGACTAAATACAGTGACATCGGAAGAATATCATCTTCAGGAGAAGCAAATAAACAAAGCTGAAATAAGTAATTACAAAAAAACAATACTTGAACAGTGAATGGTAACTGCTATAAATGTTTACCTAACATTTGCAGCTTAAAATCTGATGGCCGCAAAAGTCCCTTCCCTAAGCATGCACTTACAGACACCACCACTCTCTATTTTCATCCAACTGTCTGTTGATAAAAACTATCACGTTTCAGTCAAATAACGCCAGTACCAAAGTGTGTCCACTCCACATTACTAAAGGAGCAGTGGGTGGATGTTCATTCCCACTCATTGGTCCTGGGCCAGTGATGGACGTTGCTCCACGCACCTATGGGAGTAACCAGTAACTGCAAAGGACCTTCACTGTCGGGACTACACAAAGCAATACACATAGCATAAGTATTAATTCGACCATTATCCAATCTAACAGGAAGCTTTGTTCACAAAGGTGCTTTGACTCATACGTGGTTGATGTCAGCAAGTTTCAGGAGAAGGTCACCATGAAGAATAACGCTGCTGAGTAGAGGCACGTGGACACGTTATCTCGAGAATGCAAGGAATGTGAAAGGAAATTGCTAACAGGTGAGGGCACATTCGGTGCTGGGATGTTCATTTAATTGGTACCAAGTGGCCACACAGAACCTTTCATCCACACGTCATGAAGAAAAATACAATGCCCCAAGTAGAATTGCTTTCTAGATTTCAAAGCCTGTAAGTTGTCAAGATTGAGATCGTATCATTTTTCCTTAAAAAGGAGAACCATTTTCAGATATGTTTGGACTGTTTTGCATGCTGGTTAGTTTGGTCACTTGCTACTGAACCTACCAGCCCACACGCGGATGAATCACACACGTGAATGAATCCCACTAAGTTTTTCTCAAAGGATTGATTACCCTACACTGAGCCATTCAAAGTTGCAGCACACCGAATAAAAGCACAGTATAAACACCATATTTCTAAAATAAAATGTATATATATTTACAAGTTTAAACAAAGGACAAAGAACAGAGAATGCACTCTCAAACTAAAATATATTCTAAGAAACTACAGCATTTCTTTGAACATAGTCATTGTTGTATGTACATCGTGTGTTATGCCCATGTTTATTATGATGTATAAGCATGGCAAGCGTAGCAGTAGCAGCAGCTACACATACACGACTAAAACAGTCAAACACTATTAACACGTGAAATTTACATCATCCATTAGTCAGTAGCAATTCCACTGACGCTCTCATTGTTCTCTTTAAGAACATTTAGAAGGTATTACAACATCCAGGCCCAGCCAAGGGAGCAGGGCAGCACAGGCTGCGATGCCTACACAAAACACAAGCCAGAATGGGGAGAGCATTGAAAATTCCTACCTCGCCACAGCCAGTGCCAACACACAACACTCTTACATTGATTTATGCCAGCATTTGCATGGCATTTCTGTTACTGCAAACTCCGGCATGTGACCCACATAGGGCAAAGGCGGTTTTGGCCATTTGTCAAATTAATTAGATTGGCCTACTTAGCCATGAAACTGCAATAGAGCCTTTGTATGGGGATTTTTTTTTTCATTGGGCACTTTTAGTGTGCTCGAGACATTCAGAAGCTTAAATCAATAAATAAGCTATACCTAATGTAGTTAAATAATCAAAAGGAGTAGTGTGGTGGTTGTCGATAGTGTTGGCAACCCTCAGCCACAGGTGGAAGTTTCACATTATTAAAGTGGGAATTAGATTTCCCAAAGACGATGACAACTTCTCACAAATGAGTAGATAATGCTCAATTTACAGACCCCAGGAGAAATAGCAAAGTGGATCGAGCTCTCACTGGGATTTTTAACTCACACCCTTCTGTGATGGACGGTCAAGAACATTCAGGCACAGTGCCACTCAACTATAATATTGCATCATGCAGTATGGATTATTTTAATCATAATAATAAGAAACAACAATCTCATCTGTGTGGTTATTTAGACCCTTGTCATATGTATATATGAATAAATATGTTCATGGAACTCAAGAAAAGTAAATCACAGGTGTTTAATTATACATTTGTCATGCTGGAACCGGCTTAGAAAATGCTAAAATTCTCCATTAATGTCTAAATTGTTCCTTTGGGCCACTGATATTGCAGCATTACTATGAAGGTAATAAACCATACTCATCAGCACAGAGGAGAGGGGTAATGTGCGCCTGGACTTGCTGAAGTCTAGTTGTGAAAAGTGGCAATAATAAAGCCGGCAGCAACAATGATGACGGGTGCACACGTCAGATACCCAAACGGGGCTTGTATTTGAGTTTTACTTTTGAAGCATGCTCCTGTTAAATAAAGGAATAAATGTTACCATGAGGCCTTTATCAGCAATATAAACTGAAACTTGTCAGACATGACATGCAATACTGGACGATTTATTTATTTACTGCGGTTTCTATTATGCCCTCTCACTCGCTCTTTAAGTCTAGATCCTGTGGCAGATTTTGAAGCGTCAGTTTCTCTGTGCAATCCAACAAGTTGGAACCGTATCAAGAAGGGGTAAGATTCACACCCACCCACTCACTACCCACCCTTCCCAGCAGTAAGTCCATGAATTGACAATTTGTAGTTTTTAATTATAATCGAATTTGTATTGTTTGTTTTGCTGTTGTTTGTAATTTGTGTTAAGGTTTTTGCTTGCTCCCGTGAGCCTAAATTTAACACGAGCGTATCAATTTCAAGCACTGCAAAACATTCTCACATGCGAAAATTGACGCATGTTCCATATTTATAAGAATCGGCTGTGATTTATGATTCAATGCAGCATTTATTGACGAACCAAGAAGATAAATAGCAAGTGGTTTATGATATAATTTAATTCAAGTATAAAGAAATGTCATTGCCATCACAAAATACTGTCATTATCACTCAAATGTTATAATCTATTCAGAGAAAACTGTATAGTATCCAGAGTTATTTTGCAGTTAACAGAGAAATTATATCTTATGTTTAATTAAAATTATTTTATTATTTCCATTCTACGTGACTTTACCGAAAGAACCAAGAAGATGAATCCCTGCAGTCACGAAAGCTTTAAATCGAAAGCGAAATGATACCTTTGAAATACCTTCTTGAAAACAATCCACTAGGAGCCAAACAAATTTAAACCATTCTTCAGATGTTGCAAATGCTCTGAAGTGTATAGAACCTTTAATAATGTAATGTGGGTTTTTGTATATCTAAATATCTACAAATTAATTATAGGAATTAAAAGCAAATTATGAATTCCAGCATAAGCATCACATATACCTTTGAAGTCTAGAACCATAAATCATATCAGCCAGTGGAAAAGGAATTGGGTGAAAAAGTGAACTTAAAAAAATTGAGTGGGTAAATGAAGAAATATTACTGAATGCAGCTGGGCCATTTAGCCTTAATTGACTTTTGGGGCAAGTGCTGTTAGCAAGCACCTCTGAAGGTCGGCACAGCCGGCACACCCGGGCCGCTTTCGTCTCCCCAGTGGTGATGTTTACACACAACACCAGGTACTTTATTGAAGTCGAGTCGACCTAGGGGAAGCCCAGGACCGGTTCAAATAATCGTCACCGATTTTGGCCATGAGCGGGAATGAAACTCAAGTCGCGGGTTCGTAGTGCAACGCACGAACCGATACGCTACCGCTCCCCACCGGAAGTGACAGAGACGTGTGCACACACAGGAAGAGATGAATGAGGCAAGCAGGTCAGTGCATCCAGCAAAAAACAAGGCTCACCAGGACTGCAGGGTAGCGTAACCAGTCACCATGCAGCTCCTGTTCTCAGGGTGCAGCACCATGGGGGAGACCGTGAGCTCCGCGCTGACCGTCACAACTGGGCGCGCCCTGCACAGAGTCGTGCGCACATCACCACGTTACCACCCGATTGTTCCTATCACTGCCTGTGCTTTACAGGGGAGTTAAGACTCGGTACCCTTGATGCCTGGAGTGGGCATGGGTGCTTAGTGTATGACTGGCATACACGCCAAGCACTTGTGGGGTTTACTCATCATCACCATCAATCGTATAGAATTGTATTATCATCACGCTAATGTTGGGAAAACCGGCACCTCTCGCGAGGCTCCATCAACTTGGTGGTGGTCAATAGTGGTTGTCGTTTACGTCGATTGCTTCTTGCAATAAAACCATGGAATTCCCACCACATGTCTCTTGCAGCGGCTTTTGGATAACTATAGAACAAAGATGGTCAGTGCATCGTGCACTCTCAGATGCGCTTTTGCGGCCGTCTGGAATGCTCTTGCTTCCAATAATAGGAAACCACTGGAGCTATGCACTTTCAAATGTAGGTGGAAAATGTATTTCTTTAGACCTGTTTTTGTGTTTAGTTTGTCGTCCTTCCCCCACACCTCTGATTAGAATGGTTGGCTACATACGGTGCAAAATAAGTTCAACATACATGATTACATGATCATAGTTCAAGTCACATTAGACCATAGGGACACCTTCAGATTTGACTGAACACACTCATGAAAATCAATTACTATATACTACAAACTCAATAATGAAGGTGCCCAGCTGGACAAAACATCAACTTTTTAAATCGTTCCCAGCAAGAGAAAAATAGATTGTATTATACATATTCCACACACATAACATTTACAACACCATGCTCTACGGAGATTATTTCCAGTTCTGGCAAAAAAAAAAGATTGCAAGACCAACAGGACTATTTCTTCACAGTCTCTAGAAAAATGATTCAGCAGTCTTGTGCAGCACATTGTGAGATATGCCTCATCACTGTCAGCTTATCTGGTCGGGGGTGGCCAGGTTTAGGGACAACAGCTATACTTGCGCCAGCACCCTCCGTAATTACACTAGTGAACAAAAAAATCATTTTTTTCTGGCCTGGACTTTTGCAGCTGTTTTAGACTAATTTCAGGGTGCCGATTCCAAATCTGATCTCACATCTCATTTTTATGCTATCGGTATACCCCATTTTCATTGATTTTACCCGAAATTAACTCTGTCACTTATGATTGCAAGTTGTTGCGAGTCAGTGACTGCTTTAGTGTTAAAATATGGTGCTGTATTTTTAGGATAGTGTGTTTATATCATTTTATGTAGATATCCACATTTATTTCATATTTTTTTTCTGCAGTTTTTATTGAAATATTTGATATCTCAAAAACCTGATGTGATAGATGCCAGATTTGGAATCAGCACCCCAAAATTACCTTAAAACCGTTGGAATACCTTATGCCAGAAAAAGTGTGTTGACCAGTGTTATCTTTCATCTCAGACATTCTCAGCCCATTGGTGCAGGCCCAGCACAAGACTCCTACCAGCCCAGTCCCCACTGAGGGCGTTTATTCTGTAGAGCAAGGCAAGGGGTCATGGAATAAGACCCCCGGGGAGCCAGACTTCAGCAATGATGAACAACATTGCTGTTGTTGCCATTTCATTTTATAGGCTTTTAAGAAATAATAATCTTCCAAAGTAGTAAGGGATAGGTACTCGGCTCCAGTGATACTGCCACAAGTGGTGACATTCACATGCCTAGGCCAAGGAGTAGCAGCTCCATAAACCCACAATTGATTACCACGAAGCAAGGCCATTGTTAAGTCAAGCAAAATGTTATTTATTACGTGATTATATAAATGCTATTTTTAAATACTGCAATGCACTATTATAGGATTGCACTATTTCCATATAATATTCGTAGAGTATATGGTTTGATTTGTGCCATATATACAAACATACATATAGTATACTGCATAAACTTGTATCTGTACAAATATGCACATGTTAACAAGTTAATAATGAATAAAGATATACTTATACATACATTTATAATATAAAGAAATATGTATATTTCTACGAATACAATAACCAAATCATCTACTACCCATTCCCTTAACACCGAATACCTCCATCGAACTAACATTATGTATGTATGTTGAACTTCTTTCGTACTGCACGTAGCCAACAATGATGTGCGACGCATACAAAGAGAGCGTCCCGTTGAGTGCTGCGCTGCCCTGTAACCTCAGCAGCGATACAGATTGTCGCCCTGTGCATAGTTCGCCACTCGCACGACTTGGAGGATAGGCACGGGTCAACAGGCAAGACTTGAGGACGTCAATCACGCGGGCATCAAGCCGGGTCAGAAACAGAGCCCTCGTGTGCAGCCTTTGTGCGTCCTACAGCGAGGCACGGCAAATTGAACGCCAGATACGGTTACGCCGCAGCATTTGCAGATAACCTAAATGGGCCACAACATTTCTCCCAGAGCACCGCACCGGTGGGTCACACAGGAACACCGCACGCCAGCATGAGCAGCGGTTTCTCCGAGCAGCTCTCCCCCCGCTGTAACGCGAGAGCACTCACCATGACCCAGCAACATCGGTGAATGCATCACCGTGACCAATGATGTTAACGCTGGCATGACTTTCCAACCACATGTTGCACACGACCGCTCTAAGTCTCAGTCCACGCTCATGGGTAATCGTAGCTGCACAAGCAGCAGATTGTGTGTCCCCGTTCAGATTTGATCTTTCTTTCCTAAGACGGGTTTTATATGAAGACACGGAGCAGCCATGCAGTCACTGACGTGGCGAGATGTATTTGACATTGAAATTGCACGTCAAACAAACTTAGTTTTTTTATACTAGGGAAGTGTGGCCATGTTTTTAAGTCATTTTAAACTAGTAATGTTCCTCTTACATCAATTTAAATATTTATTGTCAAACCGAGTTTAAGGTTATTATCCTCATTTTTGTTTTAATCTAAACATTATGACTATTCCACAAAGGTGTATTGATGATTTCCAAAACAATGTGTTCTTTATTACACAATTAATGTGCCGAAACCTAATCGCTACGTGTATATGAGCGTTAACTAAGAGACGATCTCTTCCAATGCTCCTGCCAAAGTAATCTGCTCGTTTTCCTCATATATAAGAGGGTGTGGGGTTAGATTCTCACCCAGAGACACGTTTTTATTCAGAGTTTGCATGTTCTCCCCGTAGTCATGTAGATTTTTCTCCAGATCCTCTGGTTTTTTTCCCTCCCCATTAAGAAACATGTGTTTAGAGTATTTGGCTGCTAGAAATGTTCACGTGATAAGCCACTTCATTGGGCTATCAGTTGTAGCCAGGTCACCTATAAAAATTAACCCGTAAAAACAAAGTTTTTCACTATAAATCCTTTATGCGTGGAATCGGGGCGGCTAGAGTCCTCTCGTCCTCTGGCTTGAGATGGCTGCCACCTATGGGTCAGATGATTGTCTGCCAGCATTAAGCAATTGGTAATTAAATATTTAACATTTTTTCCCTAAACAGTGTAAAATGTTGGAAAATCTTTTTCACGAAAATTAATTGTCGCGCACAACGAGTCTGTGTGCAAAATGTCAGCTCGATTGGATGACGGGAAGTGGGTTAAAAAACGACCGAAAGACTTGCACGGTCGTAAGCAAGCAAGCAAGCAAGTGAACTTAATATAAAGGATTTAAAAAAGAGCTGGCAAAACAAAAATAGCGGAGGAAATAGTTTAGGTTAACAGTGCAACACTCACCTATACACAATGGCCTTGTCCACTCCGAAGGCTCCAACAATCAAATCTGTAATAAAAACAGGAGGGAAATGTATACTACATCGTTTCCTCTTGTCCATACATAGCAAAACACAACACCCATTCATATCACCCCCTATAACGTTCTGAAACGAAACCCCATTCGAGTGTCAAGCTAAACAATGACACGCCCATCATCAGCGGGAACAATGTTCAATTTAACCATCATCCCTCATCGGAGATCAGCGCTGTTCACGCTTCGTGATGCTGCACATTCTGTGGCAACACTTTCATGCACTGAATAACACAGTATTTAATTAACAAGTCCATTGCATTTTTTTCTGGTAATGGATTTACAATGTGGGCATGGGGCAGCTAGAACCACAGCAATAGTTTTGTGTATTTATATGCAGTACACCCATTTAGTATGCAAACTTCAACAGTACTGTCCTATAGTTGCAAAAACATTATTTTAACCTAAACTTAAATGCAAGAGCAAAAAAAACCCTCAAATAAATCAATATCAAAACTTCTTAACAAAACTCATTTGAAATGCAAAATGGTTTCAGATATCTTTAGAAGTCCAGGTGCATTGATGCAGTAACAAAAATAATAATAATGACGATTGAGGTTGATTGAAGCAGTAAGTGGCCAAAGAAAGAGAGCCAAGTCAGAAATGTGTTAGTCGTGACTTGACAGAAGATGATGCATATTCTTAGGTTTTTTCGGTAAAGTCACGTGGGTAAAACATCAAAATTAATAAAAATAAAATAAAATAAAGATCACGACGTTTCGGAGGCAACACAAGTCTCCGTCATCAGGTGGGACCGTCACAGCCAGATTAGCTGCATCAAGTGAGGCAATGATTCAAGATGTAATCCCTTCTGATGAGCTCCCCCCCCCCCCTCTCCTCCCCCCTCAACTCGCTTTTAAGGGATTACATCTTGAATCATTGAATCATTGCCTCACTTGATGCAGCTAATCTGGCTGTGACGGTCCCACCTGATTACAGAGACTTGTGTTGCCTCCGAAACGTCGTGATCTTTATTTTATTTTTTATTAATTTTGATCTTTTACCTACGTGACTTTACCGAAAAAACCTAAGAATATGAATCATTGCAGTCACGAAAGCTTCAAATCTAGAAGATGATGCATATAGCTCTCACAAAGCACCCACTGGACGGAAGGCCAAGCTCTAAAAGTGGACTATTTATATTTGGATGAAAAGCTGAACTGGAAATTGGTTTTACTCGTAGAATTCCTTTCGTTTCACCTGCTACGAAGGCGGTTCCAATTCTCTAACTTGTTGTTTATATATTTCGATTGGGTATTGATGCATGCAGACATCATTATCTGGAAGTTCAGGATTCCCAGCAGCTGGTCAAGCAAGACTATTTGTGGTTATGCGATGCCATCCAAGCCGGATGAGAGTAAAGCTCCCCCCGCTTATTGGGAGGTGGTCATTTATTCTAATTTTGGCCGATTCCACTGAACGTTATCTGGCATCCAGAGAAGTAGGGATTGGAGAGTGGCACCACGGCTTGGTTCTTAAAACATATCGGTCAGGACATGTTATTATTAAGTGCTTCATAAAAGTCATACTAATAATAGTATTACTCTGTATTCAGAATTGTCTTCAAATGCATGAAATATGCATCACAGTGTATAGTGTGCTGACATGGCAGAAGACAATTTCTCTGAACTGTCAAAATCTCTCCCGTTTATATGAAATGCATTTTTTTTTATCACTCTTGCAGTGGTGCTAAAATGTAATATAACTTTCACAGGACCCAATGAGGTGCTATGAGCCTGCTAATATGCTCCACATTCACAAAGAATGGAAGAAGCCAAAGGGTAGAGAAGCACTTCTATGAGAGAAACTAAAAACCGTTTGAAAAACTCCAAACGAAACCTTTTACAGGGGGAAAACAACTCCAATGCTGTAAAGTGTGCCGCGCTGCTTTCAATCCGAATGAACAAGAGTAAACATTTAGAAATAGCTCCTTTGATATTAAGATCTTGGCTAAGGTGTTTCTGGCTATATGCAGAGGAAGTTCTGCAAATCTCGAGGCAGCAGAGGGTGCAGAATCGGTCACTGGTATTCTTCAACTAGCGTCATGGGAAAAAAAGGGCCAAGATGGAAAATTTCGATAAAATAAATAAATTAACGTAACTCTTCAGATAATTTTCTATGTTTTTTAATTAATAATATATTTTGTGTAAAAAAGCATACAATTTTCTTATTCCATCTGTAAAACTAGTTGGCGCAATTAGGGTGAACATATCCACACACACATTCCCCAAACACATTAACATTGGCGTGAAAAGAAAAACACGGCGTGTGTACATGCCATGTGCGACGCTGAGCGTGTGCTGCTGGACAGACTAACAAATGATGTGACCATGTTGATGTAGCATCTCTTGATCACACAACACTGGGAAAATTGCACACATCCCATTGTACATTTAAAATTCCATTCGAAAAAGTCAGCAAAAGGTTGAAACTAGTTTTTCGTAAAACATTAATGTCAGTAGCAAACATTAAAAGGCAAATTAGATAAAACATTAAAATTAATAAAAGTAAAATAAAATAAAAATCACGACGTTTCGGAGGCAACACAAGTCTCCGTCATCAGATGACGGAGACTTGTGTTGCCTCCGAAACGTCGTGATTTTTAATGTTTTACCTACGTGACTTTACCGAAAACACCTAAGAATATGAATCCTTGCAGTCACGAAAGCTTCAAATCTAGAATTAAGGCAAATTAGAGTTTCTTGAGGTGCTATAAAATTAAGCACACCCAAGAGGCAAGCGGAGTCCACACACGTGCAATGTAGCCATGACACTTCTTGCCATTGCTCAGTCAATGCCCCCTTCCCCCTCCCCCCCTTCTGAAACCGAGCACCGAGAGCCGGTGCTTCTTCTCTGCCCGCGGTACACGTGCTGCGTGTGTTGTTATAGCTCAGAGTGAGAGCCAAAACCACACGGTCTTCATTGCAGGATGTTTATAAGCCTTCGTTGTGGCTTGCACGAACCCATTGGAGGAGAAAATGACTTTGCGTTGATACTTCCATGCCTACTTGGGGTTCAGACAGAGTCGGCAGCCTTTTGTGCACAACATTAACAATTAAATTAAGGTCACTTAGTTACAATGGAAACTCACAATCAGTGGTGTGCCATTGTTTAGACCCCATGTAACCCAACAATTAATCTTTCAAAAGCAGACCGTACCACTCTGGAGCAATCGCAGTGCTGGCCCGGTTTCCTTCAAATGTTTTCCCATTTGACTCTCCCGTTTAAAACCACGCACCTATCTGCTGCCATCTTTGCAGGAAAAATAACAGTCATTATTTGGAGGCGGTTTTTTTTTACCGAAAGCAGTAATTATGGGGTCATTATGCAGCCTGAATCCTGGGCCAATTAGACCTGGAGGCGACGGCAACTCATAGGTTAACCAAAGGCCAGAGAGCTACTTGCACTGAAGCTAAAAGGGCTTTCCCTTGTGTTGGGGTTTGGATAACCCAGAGTAATTCACAACTGCTGCCACTTAGGGAGTCAATTGTTCGACTGTTTGCAGACCGATTCTGTTCGTAGGTACAATTGTGCGAAATAGCGTCGGGGACTAGAGCAACGATGTAAAATTATCTTTGAATGTGATACAATTAATTATTGAATTTCCTCGCATCGAGGTGACAATGCATGCCTGTAATGCAGCAATTTGGAAGCAGAGGGGTCTCATGTTAATAATGATGGCAAAGATAGTGACATCATTAGCATGACACACCAACTTACAGGGCAGAGGGGTTCTGGAAAACGCAGTAGAGCGAGTAGGTTGTTGACCCATCAGCAGAATTCCCTGTTTTACACTCACATGAGTGGTGTTTCTCCAATCACCCAGTTGGTGTTGCTGATCACATCCCTTGATGTACCAATACTCACTAACAGCACTTACCTCAAATGCCTGTACACACAATCTGTATGCCAAAATAGACGATCTGTCTTTTGCTTATGTGTGCTAATGTAGGGTCAGATGGAGGATACTGTTTTTTAAGCTTGCATGAGCAATTGATCAACTTTGCTCTTAAAACATACTGCCTCGCTAACACATTGTCTGAAATTAATCACTTTTTGCTGTAGATAATAAATAGCCTTGTTCGTTTTAACACGTAAGAGGCCGTCCATAAATATAAATGACGTCACGCGATTTTGGACGATTTCTGACCCCCCCCCCCCCCCGCGTCTTCACAAAAAGCCAGACCACCCCTAAAATATGACGTCACAAAGCTCTACCCCCCCCCCCCCCCATTTTTTTTTGTCAACATGCTTCAAATCGCTTTAAACTATTGCCATTGTAGTGCGTATTTAATGTGGCACTGCACTCTGATGTTGTAGAAGAAAACATTTATTAAAAAGTCTATTTAATTAAATCGAACGTTTTGTCTATATTTATTTAAAGTTGCACATTTTGATGTGACGTCACATTTCTCCCCCCCCCCCCTCTCGTCACGCATCGTCACAAATGTCTGACCCCCCCCCCCCAGGTGAGTGACGTCACGTGTAGTTGTCTGGGCTCGGCGAGAGGTGTTGAGCATTCCTTCTGTCAAGCTTTCATCACCCACGGACTGCAGGCAGTTCCTTAAGATACCAAGTTGCATTGGGTTTTATTTTAGCCATCAAAATACGAGAAAAAATGGCGTCCAAAATTGAGAAAATGCACCAAATTTAGTCATCCCGATCACATAAACAAAAAACTACAAAATGTTTACAGTCGATAACTTATTTCCTTCACAAGCAGTTTTCTGATTGAAGGGATAGCCAGATACTGAAGTCATATTTTCCCACCAGCTTTCAAATGACGTGCCTCAATACTGGTATCTTAATAATGTTGTTATAATTGATAAACTGGAACAACAAACCCTACATCCATTCAAGATAAAATATCATGAAACTGTTCTACAAGTGCAAGCACCAAACTACGTCCAGCCACAAGAATGCCGGGTCACTACTTTTTTATGTTTGCCACATTGTAGTTGCATTAAAAAGGTTTAATTGACTAATTATATGAAACGTAACTTATCTGTATCTTTTTGATTAAACTACAAATACTCTAACAACACACGCATGTAGATATAATCACACACACAAAACACATCCACTCACTTTAACACGTAGGCTTTCACGACCGATATCATGCATACGAGGTTTTTGGGTTAGATCGTGTAAATATATGTGGTTAAAACCCTCCACCACCCGACACAGCCAACTAGTAAGGGATGTCACGTAAACAGAACATGCCAATTCGTCACTAGTACAGCACACCGGTGTGTGGGAGAGCCAAGCCACAACATTTACAATCTGAGTACGACGTTTCGCCAGTAATTACAACTAGCTTCATCAGGCGACAGCCAGATTTGTGGGAGAAGTCTTACTGTTTCGTTCCGTTTATAAAGGCGTAGATGTGTTGACCACCCTTCTGCGCTCTTGCACAATGTGTGTGAGGGGGGGGGGGGTTACTGAGGCAACGTACATTATGCATGTGCATTATGCGAGCCCTTTGAACTTGTCCTTCTTGTCTATTGTGTTTATTAAAATAGCCCTACCAACATTAATCCTTATTGAAGTACGCTGCCCTTTGTAGGCATGCATTTATATAATGCACTATTTGAGGATTCGCTTCCACGCAGCACTAAGGCGGTAGCTATCCGAACGTTTAAAGTTATTTTGATTTCTTTCAATTTCGATAGATTCTCTAATTAGTCTTGGCCAATAGTGGCTAGTTTTGCACAAAACTTCAACATTATTAAAATCAATTCAGTGTCCTTGTTGGCACGCGTGTTCTCCTACTGCTGACAGTGGCATTTGGGAGAATTTAATATTTCTCTGATGTTCTTTTAGTCTCGTGCTGATCATTCGTCCTATTTGCCCAACATAACACTTACAACACGTGCAGTTAATCCAGTACACACCTTCTGTTTATAGCTTCGCCAATACATCTTTTGTACTAGATATTAATTTCTGTATTTTATGTACTGTTCCAAATCTGACTCCGTTTAATTTCTCTAAACATCTGGCTAGTTTATCAGTTACTCCCGCAATGTATGGTATTTTGATAGTTTTCATTACTTGGGCAGTTTCAAAGCTCTTGTTATTTGATTTGGTTTTGGCATTCAATGCCCTGTTGATTTGTGCATCATTGTAACCGTTCATTTGCAGCACTTCTTTAACAAGATTAATATCACTTCTCAGGCTGTCACCATATGATACTTTCTTAGCTCGATGAATGCAAGTCTTGATAAGAGCAGATTTCTGCACGGGGCGATGGTGTAACTATGCATTCAGAAAGGCGTCAGTATGCGTTATCTTTCGGTAGACACTGTGTTATTTTACCATTTCTACCCCGTCCGAGCAGAATATCCAGAAATGTTAGAGTTCTGTCAGCTTCCACTTCCATGGTGAACTGGTTGGATGTGTTTTGCGAGTTGATACGATTTAGAAATGCGTTCAGTGTATCTTTGCCGTGTGGCCAGACCACCAATGTGTCATCCACATATGTAAACCAAGCAGATGATTTTGGTGTGCTTGAAGCTATTGCTTTTGTTTCAAAATCTTCCATGTACAAATTCGCTATCACAGGAGACAAAGGAGAGCCCATTGCTGCGCCTTCCTTTTGTTTATAGAAGTCGCCTTGCCATCCACCCACATCAGTAACCACCACAGCTGCCTCAAAGATCCCCCATATAGCCTCGGACTGTTCAGGCAAGTGCTGTTAAGTGAGCACCTACAGTATGAAGGCCTGCAAGGTACACGAGGGGGTGGGTGGCCAGCACCACGCCCAACCGCCTTTGACTCAAAAGTGGCGATGTTTACACATTGCACCAGGACCAGTTCAGATAATCGCCACTGACGGTGGCCGTGAGCCAGAATCAAACTCGGGTTGCCGATTTCATAGCAAAGCACGCCAACCGCTACACTACCGCTCTCCATGCATGCGCGCGCACACACACATACAGCATAAAGTTTAGGAAGAAGTACTATATTTGTATCCTCACTAATAAAAAATCATCGCTAATCAAAATCAGGGGACCACATTAAACAGCTTCCAAAAACAGCAGCAGACGTTTCTCTCCAAACAACTGTGCACGACATCGCCGTGGTAGAGATGCCTCCGTAATCCCGTGGCTTGGCTTCCTGCCTGCCCTTTCAACGTCCCCCTAATTGGCGCGGTGCCCATTTAAGCCCGCCTCATTACACACATTTCAAAAAGACCCAGAAAGCAATATTCATGATAGCATCCTGGCCGATTTTGTTTAAAAGCCAGATTTTTTTTTTGTTGCCGTTGCAAATGGGGGTAAGCTAAATTGTTGGGTTTTAGTGAATTCATTAAAGGCTTTAATAAACTGAAAGTTGCAGCAGGAGGTCAAACAGCTGGTGGCGGTGGATGTCTGAAACTTTGCCACATCAAGCGCTGCTCGCCGTAGAATATGGACAGCTGTGACAATATGTCCCAATGCTGCCCGATCCTGCAGTTGCGACAACCCTCATTACAGGATGTTACTGCTGAAATTTGAGGCCATGTGTGCAAAAATAAGAGCTTAAATGCTGCCTCTCAATCATAGCATTCATTGCCTGCTGTACTCCAGCACCCATGAAATGTCAGATATGAATGCAATACACTCAAGTAGAATTGCTTCCTAGTAGAGTTAACTCTTTAAAGAGTGTGCCTACACACTTTTTTTACTTCATGTACAAAAATTTCCTTCTGCTGATTTAAATATACTTATTTAATAGCATGTATCATACCAACCATGTTTACCTGCTTGGTATATAGTATGGCAAATATAACTATAACATTCCCAACATTTATATTTTAACCTAACAACGTGACAAAAAATGGAATCGGTGGAATTATTACAAATGTCAAATAGATTATTGCCATTCCATTTACTTTTGAGAAAACAGCCAACCCCTATCATTAGGGGCCCTATTAAATTTCCAAGCAATATGTGCAACTAAAAACCATACATAAATCTCTGTTAATACATAACTAACGTCTCCATTGCAGCACACCTGTTATGTATGGGCTCTCACCTGTTTATAACAGCTTGCAATAAATTATCGTAAAGTTTAAACAGTGGTATGAAAAGATGTCCGTTGCTTACTTGTGCAGATGTAATGCTATTTAAAAGACGAAAAACATGTTTAATTATTCAATTTAGAGTAATTCTGATTATGGATAATATATTTATATTCTTAATAAGTCTATCACTTACCCTACAGTGGCAAAACAATTTAAATGCTACAGAGCAGTAAGCATCAAAGCAAAAACACCACAAGTTCAAAGTGAACAATTTATAGGGCCTCACAATCCCATCTGGAAGGGATAAAAACAACCCCAATGTCTCATCTTTAAAACATTTGTCATTTAAGCTTTGATAAATGTACACTTACTGGAATGAAACATTAGACCGACAATTCATATCCATAAATTAATTTACCCAGGAAAGCCTCATCAAGTCTAACAACCTTTTCAGGAGTTCGTGCATTTGCAATATTTGGCAAATTCAGACTGTGCCCATATACATGCCATGGAAGCGAATCCACAACACTCAAAGGTCAGTCGACATGTTTGTGAACCTACTTTCTGTATTGGTACCATGAAGACATATAGAAGCAAATGTATACCTCACAGCACAGTCGGTTTGAGAGGATCAACCAAAATCTAAAACGTGATATCAATACGATCAAACAACCCTTGCCTTCAAAGCACACGATGAGAAGTGTGCCACCATGCCTGGCTGTCGCTAACAGCAGCCTGCTTACTGGACGCAGCTCCCACCACATTCGTTACAAATACAGATGTAACATGTACACACAGCAGACTGTGGAGGGAACATGGCAACCTGGAATACATTATATCGCAGATTCAAAGCTGCATCGCTGATGTCAACTCTCACTGTTGAATAAAATGTTGACATTATATTTGCCAAACACCCACCTACTATAAATTGTTGTATTGTGTAAACTCCATACTCTACGTAAACTGGTTTCACACACGCCAACAAGATGCACTGTGTGCGAAAGGCTGTGCAAAAAAAATAATATTTAAATTAATGATATACAAAACCATCTGGATAAGTGGGGATTAGATACAACCCACCGTCCAAACAATGCACGCAAGCATGAATACAAGAGGTCACCAAGCACAGCTAAACCAGAGCATGCAGGTCACAAACTCCAGCTCAGCCCGTGATCAAATACTTAATTTCAAATACCCCAGTCGTTGTCAGCAATGTCGTCAGTGTAGAGGACCTCCTAAAGTAGACCATACTAAACCAACACACACAGAGACAAAGATCCCCTTTTCAATCCTGTATATACTGTGGGAAAAGTGCTGTTAACGAGCACCGGTACAACACCACACCCAGCCACCTTTGTCTTGCCAGTACTGCTGTTGATACACTCCTGCCAGCAATTACTTTATGCACAGTTGACCCAGGCATGGGCCAGAACCCACATTGCTGATTGTCCCAAACGTACACAAGCAAGATGCGAACCTTGATCACTAACATAACAGTGTAATGTTTTAATGATTGGTCTCCATGTAGACAAGACTTCTACCACACTTGTACACATGCAAAGCACCCAAGTACAAACATACGTGCAAACTCAACCAACAAACACCGAACGTAAAAACCTTCAACAAAAACACAAATTAACAAGTGATCACAATATGTAGAGAGCAACTGTCGGTAAACACATTACAAAGAACCACCTTTAAAAAACAGTCAAGATACATACAGCCTTGGAGAGGCATCTGTAATGGCTCACTGCTATATGCCTGTGTAGTGACATAGAATTGGTCACTTAGCAGCATAGCGCTGGTTGCTGGCAGTGAAGGGTTTCTGCAGTTGCAGCAGCTCTGACTGACAGCAGGTCACATGATAGGCCAGAGAGGGGGGATGTAAGGGAAATGTTACGAAGGGGCACATTGAGAATCTTCTAGTATGTTTCAGAAGGGGGCGTGGCCAGGGTGGAGCCAGGCCACGCTGACAGTATAACAGGGGCCCCGGGAGGGGACCTCGGGGCTTAAAAATGCCTTAAATGTGGTCTAAAGGTTAAAACAAACATGTAAACACTTCTTCTTGGTTCTTTCGGTAAAGTCACGTAGAAGGGAAATAATAAAATAATAAAAATAAAACATAATAAAATAATTCTCACGACGAATTATTTTATTATGTTTTATTTTTATTATTTTATTACTTCCCTTCTACGTGACTTTACCGAAAGAACCAAGAAGATGAATCCCTGCAGTCACGAAAGCTTTAAATCGAAATGTAAACACTTGTTTAACATAAAGGCTTCATTTATCCTATGCTCAGCGCCAAAGTCTACATTTGCAGCAAAATAATAAACATTTTAAGTTTACCGAGATCGATAAATAAAGTACTATTCAGCATTAAAAATATAAGTAATCAACCAAAATGATAGACCTTCATCTTGTGAAGAATACTGTACATAAATGTCGACAAAAAAATCATAACCAGTGGCCTCATAAAGATCAGGCCCTCAAAAGCCTGTAAAATGTATTCAGGAGCCATATAAAATGTTTGATTCACCACCTTTTTTCTGCGAGTTAGTGCAGTAACGTGCACATGGACATCAAATTAAAATGTCAAGGCAGACTGGGGTTGTAACCCCAATAAAAAGTGGCGCTGCAGTGCTGCGACCACTAAAAACAGCCAGATGGGAAGTAACTATCGACCACGCTGAGGACACGGTGAATTAAAACTTGTGTCAATTTGAAAAAAACCACAACAGTGGTCTTCCTACGGAATACTGGCACCCGCCATGGGATCGTGAACATTTCAGATCAAGTTGTGGTCGTGCTCCGAAGGATATTTGGAATTCCATGAAGTAGGAATGGATAGATATTGTGAGAACACAGAAGTCAATAAGACGCATGTCCGATAGGACGTGAATGGAATTGACCTAAAAGATAAAAAGTTGTGGTTGTGGTCAATAAAAGTCATGTATGTGAACGGATTCTGAGAGCGAAGGAATTCACGATGGAGATGACAAGGCAAAGAACATGGTTCTGGGGTATGGGAGCTGAGCTTAGTTGGAAGACTTCCATGGATTCGCAGAGTGAACATAAAATATCTGAGATAAAACTAGATACATCATTAACATGGATGTTAAAATCACGGGTAATCAGTGAAGAGAAAAAGAGACCCCACGTGGAGGTGACAAAATGCAGGTGGATCTAAAATGAGGGCTTGGCTAAAGTGAACAGTAGATGTCAGAGTTTGACATGGGAGATAATGTAAAGTCGGGTTTAGAGATGATATTCTCCCCCCCACCCCCTTCTTCTATCCCCTTATTTTTGTTCTTCTTCCCTGATCTTCCCCCCCCCCTATACATACCTGGATGGGGGCAGTGAGCCCAATTTTCTTCCCTCGTCTAAAAACCAGGAGCAGTGAGTTCGGGCTTTAGTCCACAGAGTTTCTATCCCTCCAACACCCCCCCCCCCCCCTTGTTACGGTTTGTGCTTTGTACCAGACTCGTAAAAAAACACACAGAAATTCTACCACCCATGCCAGAGGCGTGAGCACGCTAATATAGGCGCTAGCTGATGGTAGTGGCAGGGGATCGGTGGAGAGGGGGGGGGGGGTATGGAGCTTGAGAGAGCAGGTGAAGCTCAGGGGCTACGTGTCGCTTGTCGGTGAAAGAGGATGTCGACAGTGACCTCCTCCTGCAAGAAATCGTGGGACTTGTCAGCAGGAGAAGAGCTGCACGTCACCTGGGTAGCCGTTTGAGTCGAGGTCAGTTCCCCCACGGAGTGCGAATCCAAAGCTGGCCGGGAGGCCCTGCGATGCCCAGCGTCCACGCAGCGTCTGGGATGGTATAGCCATCAGGCCCGTGTCTCGCCCGTTATAAACAAACACCACACCGGTGCCATCCTCCCCTCCAAACGGCATTCCCACTGCAACGTCTGTGATGAACACAGACACGCGTGCACACAGGAGCTGTTATTTCACATCAATTGGAGGCGAGGTCACCACAGTGCTTCTACAAGGCTATGTGCACTCTGAAACCATAGGCGGTGTTATGGGTTACCCACAAGACAGAAATCCCCAGTGTTGTCTTGAACAGAGTGTGCACTCACCACTATAAAAAGACACACACACACACACACACCCCCTGGACAGATTGTCAAGGTAAGTCCTGTTAGCGAGCACTAATCTAAAACAGGCATTGCCTGGCACATTAGGAATCCTATGGCCAGAATCACGCCTGGCCATCATTTTTATCTATTTTTGATTTGAACGTGCGGTGGCCAGACTCAACCGATTAGGAGGCCAATGGAAGCGGTTCAGATACTCATGCTGTGTGCAAAGTGCGTAAAATGAGAATCACTTTGTGGCAAGTACGCTATGGTAGTCCAAAGAATAGACTGGCTACCGCCATAGGAATGTAACATTTGTATAACTAACATCAGAAAAGAGTACTGCCTAATACAGGGGTCGGCAACCTACGGCTCCGGAGCCGGGCTGCTTCTTGACGATATGTACGTATGTACAGTATGTACTCAGATGCATTGCGGCTCTTGAAATACTGAATTTTGTACCGAATTGGAAAGAAATGGCTCTTCTTGTTATTTTGGTTGCCGACCCCTGGCCTAATAAATGTGATTAGGTTGACACTGCAACTTTTGACTATTACCTTTTGCAGCGATTTATATTGATAACTAACGGAACATTTCACGTTGATTTCTGCAACCAACCACGGACTCTGTCTGGCTAAGCAACTCGCTTCAGAGTAGGTTTCCGTGGTTGTGCTGTAAAGCGCCGATGTTTTTGCATTCTGTAGCATGACGTCAGACGTTTCGCTCCACATGCTGGGTGGGAGCTTTTTCAATTCGGTTGCTGAGGAAACTCCCAGCACGTGCAGCAAAGCATCGGGCATCTTTGCTGAACCATATGCGGGTAGTATGGCTCGAAAGCACAACGGAGAGATGAACTTGCTGAACTCCATTTCACTCCAAACTATTACAACTGAAAATTTTTATTTTACCAGTTAAGGCCCACGGAGTTGCATAGCTCTTTTACAGGACGATCAAATGACAGCGCAACAAAGTGGCTTATCATGTGGAAATGTTTAGCAGCCAAAAACTTGAAACGCATCTTGATTATAAATGTGGAGGGAAAAACCGGAGAACCCAGGAGAAAAGTCCACTCAACCATGGGGAGAGACTGCAAACCACAAATATACTGGTGTCAGGGTTGGGATTGAACCCACGACTGCCCGTATACTAGGCAATGTAGCTAACATCTCGCCACCGTGGTGCCGAGTGTCAACACCGAATCCGCCCACCATTATATCCATCCTGGTCGAGGTCTCCAACCGGCGTGATGGCGCTGCCGTAGCGGCCATAAACGTCTCGCCCCGACAGCGTCTGTGCGGCGCCCAGGCTGAGCGGGGCCTGCTGCAGGTAAAGATAAACGCGGCCCAGCTCCTCCAGGCGACCCTGGGAGCCGCGCTCCATGTAGAGTGGGGCGCCCACGAGCAGGTCATCCAGTCTGTGTGTGGGGGGGGGGGGGAAACACGTGCACGGCACACGGCATACGCCACGGTGTCAAGATGTTAACTACCTCGGCTGGTATACACGAGTTTGTGGGTTCTGTTAGCGAGCACCTGTTAAGGCCGGCACAAATATGTGGGTGGCCAGAACCGTGCCCGGCTGCCTTTGTCTCCATGGTGCTGATGTTTATACACCCCACCAGATACCCATATAAAGGCTGAGTAGACCCAGAGGAGGCACAGGACCAGTTTAGATATTCGTGAACAATGTTGGCTGTGGGCAGGGTTTGAACTCAGGCCACCAGGTTCATAGTACAGTGTGATAACCACTACCCTACCGTGCCCCACACCAAGCACTACACCACTTTTCACACACAAAGTACCATGAACAACATTCTTCTTGATAATTGTTTTTTTTACCCTTCTATCTGGCAACAAAACTGACACTTTTTTTTACAAGGAGTCATGTTTGCATAGACCACAATACCTGCAGTCATAATGCAAACAAAAAACATAACTCTGATAATATATGCACTGTCCTTGAAGTTGATTGGTCCACAGCCGAGACAGCTTTCCTTAGAGCCTAGTCTCACATGGGTTGGACCAGATGACGCCAAAAGGCGCACAACTCAAAGACAATGCACCATCAGAGTATGAGACATTCTTCTTGTTAGATCGACCAAGTAGGTATTCATAGTGAAGCCAACTGGCATTCCATAGTTAGGGTGCAACGGTGGTGATGTGCAGAGTAAACTTTGTTCAATATTCCATATTACAACGAATACACGAAGCTACAAATAACTGATGATCGATGCTTCATGCGATCATTTAAAATTATGACAGATTTTAATCACCTATTGCAGATATGTATATACTTAACTGCTCACACATCGATGCCGATTTTCTATATTCAAGAAAACAAGTGGCCCATAAAAGATGAAAATATTTAGCAATGGAATAATATAGGTGCCACTTGAGCGAGCAGAAGTGGAGGCATTTTTGGAATCAAGGAGACCTCAGAATCCATGGGGCCTTTTTTATTTTGAGAATTTGGGTGAACTTTGGTGCAGGAAAACTGAGGGAATGCATCTCACAGCGAGTCAGCTACCCAAGCCATCCATATTCACACAGCGTTCGGCCTTTCATGGTACAATGCATACCATACATTCGTTGGTACATTTAATAAAAACTATTTAACATTATATACCTCACACAAATAAAGTGGGATTTAGGTAAGGTTGATGGATATTGAGGTTAAATAACTTTAGATGTATGTTATTACACGACCGACTAATGGCTACACATTACAACTGCCAGTCTCACTTTAATTGGCAGATATCGTACAATAAGCTCTCACTTTGACCATATATATATGGGAGCATTGCCAAAAAGTGCACGTTTGCCCAAATTAAATTTCACTCACTAAAAGAAATACAGAATACGCCACACCCAACTTTAAAAACATTCCAGCAAACTGTGCTCCTTTGTGGATTTCCATTGACCTTATGCAAGAGCAATTTGCAATTGCTAGGAATGCCTTAACTACAAACCAATCCACCGAAGCTATGAAATGCGAAGGTTTTCTGTGGTAATGGAACCAGTCAGGGCAAGCAGCCGACCTAACTCGAAATGCCCAATGCCTAGAGGCCAAGCCAACACAAGCCAAGTTCAGGTTCCAAATATTTTCCATTCCAAATGCCCAGGTATCAAGGCCATGTATTCAGCATAACGGATGGCACTTAAATTTTACACCTTGGTCTGCAGTACTCATTCCAGTTGCAATGAACTGAGCAAATATTTTCTGTGTGGGTGGGTAGCCACTTACTGTATATCAGTATTAAGGGTGATCATACCAATGGGGAATTAATTCTCCATTGTGCCAAACAAGAAAACAATTCACTATCATCATGTTCTTCCTTATAACATTATCACACCAATATTGAATCATTGTGTACGGTGAGGTAAATAAAAATAATTATTATTTATTAACTCAGGAAAACTTCACTAACCCTCAAGAGTATTTTGTAGTTCTGTTTTCGATATTTGATCAAACAATTATTGAGTTTGTGTGGTAGAATAAGTGAGTCTCATGAAAAAAAACCATGCAAATGACGAACTCAAAATCCACATTGACAAGACAACCTATTTGCTACATTGCTTCAATATCAGCTTGCTGGGTGTGGCTACTGAATGTAGATATGGCTCAATCTGTGAATGAGTCACCAAACATCCCTTCAAGTATTCTTTGTTCTTTCGGTAAAGTCACGTAGAAGGAAAAAACAATAAAATAATAAAAATAAAACAATATTATTTTATTGTTTTCCCTTCTACGTGACTTTACCGAAAGAACCAAGAATATGAATCCCTGCAGTCACGAAAGCTTTAAATCGAAAAATCCCTTCTAGTAGTTAGATTATAGCCGTCAAAGGTGACCCGGTGGTAAAATAGAGCCAACTGCTGACCAGTAAAATTTCGATTTAAAGCTTTCGTGACTGCAGGGATTCATCTTCTTGTTTCTTTCGGTAAAGTCACGTAGAAGGGAAGTAATAAAATAATAAAAATAAAACATAATAAAACAATTCTCACGACGTTTCGGCTACAACGCAAGCAGCCGTCTTCAGGTGAAGAATGAGACACTACCAAACTAGGAGCTTATATATAAGCTGCATTGGGGGTTGAAGAGCGCCTTAACAAAAAGAATGTGCATGTGAAGAGGAATTTAGCATATTCATGGAAAATGCGTAGGCGTTGGGCGGGGGGGTGTCAAAGTCATATTATGCCCATGCATTATGCAGGATCAGCAGCAACCAAGGGGGGTGCAGGGATTAGCAGTAACAAAGGAAAGGAATGTTAATGATATGTAGCTGCAGTTACTCAACAACCACGTAGAAAACTAAAGTATAAACTACATAAAAAGTAAGTATACTGATGGTGCGATGCAGTTTATACTTTAGTTTTTTATGTAGTTTATACTTTAGTTTTCTACGTGGTTGTTGAGTAACTGCAGCTACATATCATTAACATTCCTTTCCTTTGTTACTGCTAATCCCTGCACCCCCCTTGGTTGCTGCTGATCCTGCATAATGCATGGGCATAATATGACTTTGACACCCCCCCGCCCAACGCCTACGCATTTTCCATGAATATGCTAAATTCCTCTTCACATGCACATTCTTTTTGTTAAGGCGCTCTTCAACCCCCAATGCAGCTTATATATAAGCTCCTAGTTTGGTAGTGTCTCATTCTTCACCTGAAGACGGCTGCTTGCGTTGTAGCCGAAACGTCGTGAGAATTGTTTTATTATGTTTTATTTTTATTATTTTATTACTTCCCTTCTACGTGACTTTACCGAAAGAAACAAGAAGATGCTGACCAGTAGTTAAAATGGACTTTGGCTAATTGGCTGGGGGTATGAAGGCAAGTCTGAGGAGCACAGCTATTGGCCTGAAATAATCCCCTGTAAAAAATAAGGGATCTGAATAGCATTGCCTTATCTGCATAATCATAACATTATGCTGGGTGCCACGTGCAGCAATTGTGGTGCACAAATGGCTATTTGTGATACTGCAATGTACAAATAATAACAGTTGGGCCCGATTCAGTGACATACAGGGATTAGATTAACAATGGTGCAACACTCTACTCAAGAGTTGTTAAACATTTAACATTTTAAGATCGAGTAATTGTAATACATGAAAACAGCTTTGTTATTTTCATTTGTTTCGGATTTGTTTTCATGTGGGAATTCATATCAATAAAACACCACACATGTACATTTTACTGGACAACATTTCACAAGGCTACAAGTGGAAATACAATCAAATAAGCCTTTAAGTTGATTTCCATGAAAACAATTATCATTTGCTGTGCCATATCAATTTCCAGACTGTGCATGCCATCATATAATCGTAAACTTGCATGAAGAAATTTCTCGAATTCTAACAATGTTATGACAACCACTAGTTTGTTGTAGTGGCATAACATTAATGGCTATGCACAATTCAAAGTGAAGACAATAAAATGCAGGATATTTGAAAAACAGTGAAAATTAATGTACAACCCAATGCCCCCGTTTAACATCGAATTATACGATATAAGAATTATAATAAATATGACTTAAAGCTTTCGAAACGTCGTAGTTTTTTGTTATTTTCTTTGAACCTATCTACGTGACTTTACCGAAAGACCCAAATAATATAATAAATATGGTCGAATAATAAAGAGAAGGGATAGAATTCTTACTGTATAATAGCAGAAATGAGTGACACATATGGAAGCTTGAACGCTGGCTTTTATCGTGAAATTGACTCAACAGGAAATGAGGATGACACAGAGCGAATCTGACATTGTAAATCATAATTCCCATCACCATGGCAACGGTGTCCAAGTTTATTTAAGGATATGTTGCAATGAAAGGGGGCTCATCTTTTGGTTCTTTCGGTAAAGTCACGTAGAAGGGAAATAATAAAATAATAAAAATAAACGTAATAATATAAAATTCTCACGACGTTTCGGCCACAACGCAAGCAGCCGTCCTCAGGTGAAGAACAGGGCTGTCGGAAAGACAGCGTCCGAATGAACACCACTAAGCTTGGCAGCGTATATTTAAGCTGCGTTAGAGGAGGAGAGCGCCTTGACAAAGGAATTTACATATCAACCCAGCTTAAATATATGCTGCCAAGCTTGGTGGTGTTCATTCGGACGCTGTCTTTCCGACAGCCCTGTTCTTCACCTGAGGACGGCTGCTTGCGTTGTGGCCGAAACGTCGTGAGAATTTCATCTTATTATGTTTATTTTTATTATTGTATTATTTCCCTTCTACGTGACTTTACCGAAAGAACCAAGAAGTTGAATCCCTGCAGTCACGAAAGCTTTAAATCGAAAAATTTAAAGGGGGCTGTTAAGATACCCTCAACTAACAACCGACGATAATATTTCCTGTCAAAAATATTTGAGAACAATATTTGCCAAATTGGTTTAATCTCAGGTACCTGGTATTTGCATTAATTTAGGGCAAATAACTAATTGAGGACAGTGAAGAAGATCTGAAAATAAGATCAAATGTCAGATTGTGATAATGTTTACAATCAATGCCGACAAATAATGACGTATTTTCGTTTCTCATTGCCTCCCGATTAATCCTTTCTTGAGTCATGGGCATGAAAAAAAAGTCCGGAATAATACAACATATTTACAGAAATTATCTTAAAATAACCAGTGTTGCAAAAGGCATAATTTTTATTTGCAAAGATCCAAAAAGAAAAATATAGACCTAAATAAAAAATGTTTGTTTAAAACTGCAACAAACCTCTTTAACCATTCACATGACGACACAGTAATGTTCATTTTCTCAGAAGCACAATTGTGCATAGTTAGTGGTGCCCTGGTATTTCCTTCCCTGGAAAAGGGTAAAAATGTTGCAACCGTTGCTTAAGCGCAAACAGAATGACATTTTCCCCGAACATTAAAAAGTCTGCTTACAGACACACCCACATAATCAGATCACAGTTGTCAGAGGGTTCCTCTTAAGGCTTACACATTTCACAAACCAAATAAATCAGTTAAATTGCTGGCAAAGAGCATGGAATCCTTAAATGCCGAGATGTTGACATTTCAATCCCCTGCAATTGTAGATTTACTTTCGATTCGGGGGCCTTAAAATGGTAAATTCACTGGGAGGGATGGCTTCCATATGCAATGCAGCATTCGCATATACCAACTGCCCGAGCAGTGTAATTGCACCAGTTAGAAATAATTAGTGGCATGTGACTGAATGCCCATACAGTGAAAGCTTTGTTGATTCAGACTCGAGGAGACCATACTGAAGAAAATAAGATCCATGTGACACTATTTATTCCTTATTTTTTGGCCAATAAACTTTTAGGATCACTGACATGCTAATGAAGACAAACACATATATATATATGAATGACAAAGCACGTTTTGAGTGGTCACGCTGGACTTCTACACCAAGTTCTAATGAGAAACCAGCAGCTGTAATTAACGAGCACAAAACAATTGCAATCCATGTGCACATGAACACAAAATAAAAGCATAGACCAACTAACTACTCGGCGAACAGATGAGGCGTAACGAACTTAGAGATCTTGTAGGCAAGACATGGACATACACGTCTCCCCATTCACCAGGCTCTCAATCACTTGCCTCCCCACCATCACATAACTCCCCACCACGCAAGGCCGACTGAGCTACATAGCTCTTTTTCAGAAGCTATTTGTGCATTGTGCTAAAATGACTTCCTTCACATGATGCACATCCTCCTTCCCCGTGACTTGTGTGTCCTCCTCTGGAGGCGAGCCGGCCCCCAATGAGGAGACTCACCCGTCATTATTCACATCCGTGACTGCCACCGTGTAGCCGAAGTAGGAAGCCAGCTGCAGGACACAGACGCACATACATCACACATGAGCAAAGACAAAGATCGCCCGTATAGTCCGATGGGCAGCACGACACGTGAGGGCGTGGGTGGCCAGCAGCACGCCTGGCTGCCTTTGTCTCCCTAGTGGCGATGATTACACACTGCACCAGGTAGCATGCATGCACACACCACATTCTGCTGCACACAAAGGTTCAAACACACTTCTGAATGGGTACACAAGCTCTGCACACACACCGACAACATTCAACATGATAATTGGTTTTTTACCCTTCTATCTGGCAACAAAACTGACACCTTTTTACAAGGAGTCATGTTTGCATAGACCGCAATACCTGCAGTCATAATACAAACAAAAGAACATAACTCTGATAATGTGCACTGTCCTTGAAGTTGATTGGTCCACACCCGAGACAGCTTTCCTTAGAGCCTAGTCTCACATGGGTTGGACCAGATGACGCCAAAAGGCGCACAACTCAAAGACAATGCACCATCAGAGTATGAGAGCTCGGGGCAAGCATCTACACTATGGGAACCTCATTTGCCAGTAAAAATATGATAATTGGTTTTTTATCCTTCTATCTGGCAACAAAACTGACACCTTTTTACAAGGAGTCATGTTTGCATAGACCGCAATACCTGCAGTCATAATACAAACAAAAGAACATAACTCTGATAATGTGCACTGTCCTTGAAGTTGATTGGTCCACACCCGAGACAGCTTTCCTTAGAGCCTAGTCTCACATGGGTTGGACCAGATGACGCCAAAAGGCGTCAACATTTGCCGATAAGTAGTGATGACGTTATTAGACCTCATTGACACAGGCTAGGTATACAGTAGAAGTTGCATGTGCGATTTTATCACACTTAACCCAATCAGTGTGATGTAAGGATGTGTAACTTGGATTAGAAGTGTGCTTATACGCAGCGTTCTTATATCCAGCTTCTACTGCAACTAAGACACCATAAAGGGTGAAAAAGGCTTCATAGAAAGGAAAGAAGACAGCACTCGGGCGGTATGGGTGAATGCATGTGCACAAGCACGCACATAAACATTTAAATTCATGTGCATTCACCTTTCTATTATCCACATGTAAATTTTGTCGGTTATCCACATGTTTACACGTGTAAGGACAGTACGGGGCCTAGTGGTCGTAAATAGTAACCGAAACGACAGGGACAGGCAGGGTCAAATGAGGCGACAGAGAGGTCGCGAAAAGGGGCGTGGCTGAGCCGGAGAGGGAGATAAAAGGCAGCGTGGAGCGGGGCTCGGGACTGCTATGGGGATTCGAAGTTGGACCGTCGTCGCTGTCGTGATCTTGGAGTGGATCATCCTCACCGTCTGGGAGCGGGTCGCCTTATCGTCTTGGAAGACCATGGGGAGATTATATATCGTCGCCGTAGCTGCTACTCCATCGACTCCTATATAGTCAGCAAGCTATATAGGTGAACGTCGTGTTGCAGCTACATAAAGTCACCCACTGTACATAGTCAACTCACGTCTACCCGTTAACATGCCATCGCGTTGGGCGGACCGGAATAGACACTTGAACAAGACAGTGTCTCCGAGTGCTGCATTACACATGGATAACAGGAGTAACCCAGAAGTCGGGTCACACATTAGATTATCTGTGTTTACGTGCAGATTTGACCCAACCTTAATGGACCCAGAAAGCTCTCAATAGAGGTCCAACTTTCACTCTATTATCCACCCAAAAGCATGGATAAGAGTAACCTGACAGTGGCGACGCACGTATTCTATTAACCGTTTAGCTGCGCTTATCCAAGTAGCTAAGGGAAGGAAATGGTGCAAATATGTAGGACAATACAATCCACTAACAACATCCACGTAGGACAATACAATCCACTAACAGAATCCCCTATAAGGGCTGATCAGATGATTTTCACTATAGTAATGCAAAAATAGTGACTTATTTAATGTATATACAATATCATAAAATGGCAATCATTAAAAAATTTAAATACAATGGACATGCAAACATTATGCATAAGACAGCTGTCAAAAGGCAGCCAAATTGCATTTCTCAGCAGACATAAAAAAAAATGGAACAGCCGAGTTTACGGTGTCATCAGCAAGAAGTTGCCTCATAAATGAAGTGCACTTATTCATCACGGTGCTAGAGGCATTACCCTTGCACCTGGCGGAAGGTCAAGAGACGCCCGCCCAGCGCTACCAATGGACAAACTTCTCCGACAGCACAACCCAACGCAGCCGTGTGCGTATGCTTCAGTGTCCAAGAGCATGTCAGAGCAGCGCATAATGCCAAAAATAATAATTATTATTTTTTTCCAAACGTGTTACAAGTTAAAACACTTAAATTGTGACAATGTGTTACAAATATAAAAACCGTTAAGACACAAATTTACTGTATGAAGTATAAAGTGCCACTGCCAATATATTCATGTTATTGAAAAGAAAGAAAAAAAACTCTGCCATGACAATATCCTAAACTTGTCTCCATAGACGAGGGCAACATTTGGAATAAACAATAGCAACATTATTTGGTGGTACAGATATATCCATTACCGACTGCGAATAGTACATTTAGTAGTGAACGTGCGACGTTCAGTGAACACCACATGCCTTTTATTCCGTGAATTCTGTCGACACCAAAGCAAAACTTGACTTCGTGTCAGGGTTACGTTGGTATAATGAGTGCTCCAGAGCCCTTGACTGCCTCCCTCGTCCTCACCCTAACCTTTATGTGTCTCTTCACACGTGGAAAGGAGGTGTATTTTTATACTTATTTACATGGTTAACCCTCATTTCACTGCCTGGCTCCCTTCAACACATTCTAGAGTTCAAGCTAGGAAAAAAAATAGCAGCAGGTTAAATTTACACCCCGGTGGTATGGCATGAGTGGCCACTCACATGGGACCGATGTGAACCCAGACATGGGGAGGAGCCACCTATCCCCTGCACGCACGGACAATGTGCTGCTGTATTGAGGTGGAGACAAACCTGCTCTCCTGTGACGTTCATGAGGGTGCTCATGTCTGTTGTGTTGAGGATGAGCACCTTTGAGAAACAGAGCAGCAAACAAGGGCTTAACATGGAACAGCACACGCGGACACTCAGGGGGACTCAAGGCTACTCGCTTGATCTTCACGCAGCAGAGCTATGAAGTATGACATTTGTTGAAACGACCGCTATATGCACATTGTTTTAATTGGAAGAACTTGGTTACACATTTCACTTGTGCAGCTGTAAATACTTAGGTTTGTCAAAAGGCATATATAAATAAAAGTATAAAACACAAAAACGCCCAGCAAAGACACAAGACACTCGGTTTAGCTTCAGAGACTACTGGGGAAAGTGCTGACAGCAGTTGCCGATTAAGGCTAGCAGAGCACATGATTTAGTTGTCGTTATACCCTTGCGTACACAGCTTAATTTGTCTCTACATTACCCAAAGACACAGAATGCACAAGGTATCTATGTGTAAGGCTCAAAATACAGGAAATATGCAAAGGTAATGGCTGTTTGTCTTTTGATAAGTTTCACACAATGCAAAAAAAAATCTAAATATTTTAGTATGACAAAATCTGCCAGGCAGTTATAATTTTTTACTTTTTATTGAAACAAATTGTCTGACAATCATAATATGAATCCTATTTATTCTAAACCGTGCAGTGTGTTATACTGTCATGTGCTAGCAGTTTCTGAGTTGCAAGTTATAAATGGGTCATTAATTGATTAAATAATTAATGATAACTTTTCATAATCCACAAGATCAGCAATGCTCTCCACAGCATGGTGTAAAATGCATGCATTAGTCATACACATCTCAGTAAGCTATAAACTTGAGGTAATTACTTAATCAGCATCTTATGATACAGAATTTGTATAATAGATGTGGCTGTTTTTGCAAGCTTTTTCATTCCGCTTCAACTACTGAATTTATATCCCCGCTTTTATTGTGCTTAGGAAAGCAATCGATGTGGAAATGATACAACAGCTGCTATAACTGCCTTTGCTATTGCTATTCTTAGTTATAATGCTGCATTCAATTTGCCTGGCTGACTTACGACCAGAATGAAAAAGCATCAGCAGAAATGGACGTTTAGACATTGCACAGTACCTGGATTTTCCACCGAAAGCAACGCTTATTTTCTCACTTGCGTTAATTGTGCGTACAAAGCAGAAGCGAGTTATTCTATTCATGAGAGCCGCGCAGGCCTTTTTCCATCAGAAAAATCACAATGTTGATTTATTTCAAAACTAACAAAAATGTACTCACGTATCCAAACGTACTGGATCCTTTTGGCACACCGGTGACAAACTCTAAATCAAACACAGATGGACCACTCGTTAAGAGTTGAAAAAAAGTAAGTTTCCCAATTATAATAATACAAAAATATATACAAATCTTAAAATTCAGTTTTTTTTGCCAAATCGAAACTAGGTGCATTTTTTTTCATTCAAGAGTTCGAGTCAGAAATAAGGTATGTGCATCGACAGGACTTGTGTAATGTTACCCACCAAAAACATCTGCATTGTTAAAATTAAATAACACAACTTGCCTTGCACAGAGTCTCCCGTGAATTCTCCAACAGCCACAGAATAACCTGCAAGCGCAGCAAATATCACATATGTAGTCCACACGCACTGCACATTAATAAAACACCTACCTAGCAAAAGGAATAATTTTAAAAGCAAAGAAAGCTTAGTCAACATTTCAGTCGATTTGTGTTTCTCGTAAGGACTTGATAGCCAAATATTAAACGCTTTCCCATTCAGTGAAAATTACGATTTTGTGAACCACATTCTTTTCCAACCAGGTTCATGAGAAGGGACTTAACAACATGTTGTATATAATAGAGGTTTTTGGGTTAAATCGCGTAAATATAGATTTAAATATCTCGCAGTTTATGTGGACATAAAATAAATGCTCAAGCAAAACTTTCATGACCAAGTGTAAAGCTGCAGCCACACGTCCTAGGCTTGGCAGGCCCATAGATCACACACACGAGCAGCCTGCCATCCCATCACTCAAGAGTCACCAAGACAGTGAAGGCAGCTTTAGTGCAAAGAAAAAGACGAAAATTCCCAGACCCACCCCGATAGCCTGAACAGACTGTTGAGGAAAGTGCTGTTAGCGAGCAAGTATGAAGACCGGCATGGCACGAGGGGATTGATGGCCAGCAACCACGTTGGGCCGCCTTTGTCTCCCTAGTGGCAAAGTTTACACACCGCACCATGTACTCATTTGAGGCCAAGTCGACCTAGGGGAGGCCCAGGACTGATTCAGATAATTTTCACGTGTAGGCCGTGAGTGGGAATCGAACTCTGTTAGCTGGTTTGGCAGCGTATCGTGCCAACAGCTACACTACCAATACCTGCTAATCGCCACTAAGAGACGGTAACGTCACCACGGTGCTTGTCCCAGGCAGGCAAGGTGCACTACATACACCCAAGCACACACACACACACACGTACCCATGTACGTGTCATCATTGTTGGCCGGAGTCTCAGCTGTCTCCTTCTGGCCCTCCACTCGGGACAGCAGAAACCTGGATTTCTGGCGAAACACAACCTTGGAGGAGGCAGCCATGACCTGGCCTGGGGAACACATGTGCAACATTACACACATCAGTGCAATAAAACAAGCGGGGATAAAGATCCCTTGCTCAAACTTATACTCTTTTGGGAAAGCGCTGTACGGGGGATGGTATTAAGGCCAGCATAGGGTACACGATGGGTCGATAGGGTCAATCTTACACACGAAGCAGCCCTCTCAGGTACTGACAAGGTAGGGCAACAATGAAGCAGGCACATATTTTAGGCCGAGTTGAACTAGGGCGCATTAACGCACCTAAAATCACAAATACACTGTATCCACAATGCAATATACACACACAAAAACACAATCAACATACTGTGTGCATACAAATGTACATATCCGATTCGCGCGCTTGGCTTCATACGGTGCGAAATAAGTCCAATATAATACGTACATATACTTCTGGGTTTATAGCTGGTTGAGTGATGGTACAGTGATTAGCACACTTTGCTATGCACATGGCGATCCAAGTTCAATGTGATTCCTACAGCCGTGTTCACTCCATGTGCATTAAATTTTCACACATTTTAAATTGTTGATATTCACACATACGATCTGACACGTGAATATTTAGGAATATAGGAAAGTAGCACATACAGACGCCTACCTAAAACCTGATTCCCACCACCATCCATCCCAAAATTCCCTCATCAAAACGCTACACCATAGAGCTCAATGTATCTCTGACCATGTACACCTGACCAGTGAACTGAAATACATACACCAGGCTCTCAAGGCGAATTGATATTCTGACTACACAATCCGCAAAGCCATCACCCCAACTGTGAGGAAGGAGCCATCTGATGATCCAATCAAAACCATAAAATTACCCTACATAGCAGGGAAACCAAAAATATTTCCAAAATCTTGACCAAACACAAGATCCAGGTTCGATTTAACACAGTGCGTAAAATTCGTGACCTGATCCCGGCTGTAGATGCCGGCAATATGGTAATATGCCGGCGTCTACAAACAAAGCTGTATTTGCGGCAGCAGTTATATTGGGGAAACCAAACGGCATGTCTCAGACCGTGTTCGTGAACATAAGGCAGATCTGAAACACGGCAGGACCAATACTTCTGTCGTGGCTGATCATTACTTTAATGCGGCTGGCTCACATGAAATTGATTTCTCTAAGACGATGGTACTTTGCAAGCCAACTGGCTATCAACAAAGATTCGTTCACGAAGCCATCCAAATATACAGACACAATTTCAACCGAGACGACGGTTTAAAACTCAGCAATCATTGGAAAGATGTCATCAACCACTTTGGGTCATGACTTGATTTGTGTTTTTCTGTCCACCTCTACCGTCAGCAGTGTGGGTGTGTGGAGCGAGGTGCAATGCTTTGATTGGTGTAGACTTACTGCCGGTATCGGGGCCCTCTCCTATATTAACATTAGCTGCCCCGCCCATCTCTAAACCTTTATAAACAGCTCTTTGATTGGTGTAGACCTACTGCCGGGCCCTCTCCTATATTAACATTAGCTGCCCCGCCCATCTCTAAACCTTTATAAACAGCGTCCCCTCAAGAGGCTAACCTCCCTGTTCCTGATGACGACCGCTTGTGTTGCGATTCGAAACGTTGTCATATTTTATTATTTTTATTAACTTTATTTTCATTTTTATTATTTTTTCTATCTACGTGACTTTACCGAAAGAACCATAGAATATGAATTCCTGCAGTCACAAAGGTTAAGTCAAAATGTTAATATTTATTTTAGTTGAAGATTTGAAGCACTTCTACATGCCCAGTATTTGCTTTCCACATTGCAGCAGAGCACACTTTGTGTACTTTAACATTTTCTCTCCATAGCAAACACCACACGATTTTAATCAGAGTATTTACTCCCCACTTTACAAAAGCAGGATGATTTATGCATTCTCATCAGAACTTATCAAGCAACTGGAGCACTTCCAGTGTGCATTTCATTGATGTGAACTGGTTATTTGATTAGCATCCAGTATACACACGTGATACCATGGCATTAACATTACGTGCATAATACATTAACCTGACATGAACGTAGGCCAAAACCTTAATACAATTAACACCTTAGCACATTAAATACTTAACGTGTTTGTGTACACAGGTAGTGCAGCCTAACCCATCTCAGGTTAACAGCAATGAGCTAGACATTCTTCTGGTAAATCTGGAGGCTGGGGGGGATTGTGAGCAGCGGCTGAGACAGCGATGGGAGGCTGTACTTCGCCTGCCCTCCCTATGACCTGAACAACTATTCTGTGCTGCGAGCACAACAATGCAAAGCAAGCGAATATCGATTTCTGCCACATGTCTGTGCATCGGGTAACCTTTGAGCATTTGCGCATCCACAAAATCGCCAGCCATAAATTGTCGGTGTTCATATTTATAAATTTAGATGTTTTTGCTTAAACGCAGTTGAGTTGCAATCTGTACAAGTGCAAGCGCAACTTCTTTAATAAACATTCAGCGGCTATCTTACAGAAAAACGTAATTTTTTGTCCGTCTGTCTGTGGACGCACACAAATCTAGAAAGGATCTGGCTCACAAACCGTGGGGATGACGTTTAGAAAAAGTAGCCAGGTACCACGCCGCAAGCCCCGTGGTGAGCCAGCGCTATTCCGTTTTCCCATCCGTGAACTTTAAAATAATTAAATTTAAAAAAGTGCTATTTATTATTTAAGTATTTACTTGTGCGAAACGCTGACCGGGGTTTGCCCCTAGCAACGCACACACGCCATCGGTGGAGGGGGATTCTCATTCGCGTTAAAAATGCATTTAAAATACACAAAACACTGAGGTCAATTCTTCACAGTGTTATGTCCTCTTCTCCCCCCCCCCACCCCAATGCGTGCAGTTACTACTATAGAGTCGGTAGATGCTACTACTATAGCGGTACATATTACTGCAGAGCGGGCGGGGAGATCGTGGGTGGAGGGAGGTAGCAGCCCAGCCCCAGCCTGCCAAAGTGCCACCTCGGCCGCCTGGGCAATCTAGGCGAGGCCGGGGGCTCTGCGCAGGACTCGGCCTCACCACGGCAATGTTAAGCAAATACTATTTTCTTGATTCTTTCGCTAAACTCACGTAGATAGATAACTTATATTTTAAAAATACGTTTGGAAATATTAAAATAGTAATATTTGTGTGTAGACAACTAATATTTAAAAATTAAGTTGGTAAATTTTTAAATAATATTGTGAGTGTCTAAGTACATATGTGCGTGTGAGTAAATGCGCGTGTCTGCGTCGATGTGTAAGTCGATGTGTCTGTGTGTGCGAGTCGATGTGTATGTGAGAGTCTGTGTGTGTCGATGTGTGTGTGTGTTAGTCGATGTGTGTGGGTGGCTCCATGTGAGTGTAAGTCCATTTATTTGTGTGTGTGTGTAAGTCCATGTGTGTGTGAGTCGATGTGTGTGTGAGTCAATGTGTGTGTGTGAGTCAATGTGTGTGTGTAGTAGACAACTAATATTAAAAAATTAAGTTAGTAAATTTTCAAATAATAACGTGTGTGTCTAAGTCCATGTGTGCGTGTGAGTCGATGTGCATGTCTATGTTGATGTGTGTGTGTGTTAGTCGATGTACGTGTGTGTGTAAGTCGATGTACGTGTGTGTGTAAGTCGATGTACGTGTGCAAGTCGATGTGTGTGAATAAGTTGGTGTGTGTGTAAGTCCATGTGGGTGTGCATGAGTCGATATATCTGCGTGTAAGTCGATGTGTGTGTGTGGCTCTATGTGCGTGTGAGTCGATGTGTGTGCGAGTCGATGTGTGTGCGTGTGTACATCGATGTGTGTATGTGTGTTAGATCGTGTGTATGTGTGTTAGATCATGTGTGTGTAAGTCCATTTGTGTGTGCGTGGGTCCATATGTGTGTGTCTTAGTCGGGGAGCGGTAGTGTAGCAGTTAGCGCGCTGCGCTATGAACCCGGTAACCCGGGTTCGATTCCCGCTCACGGCCAACACCCAGTGACGATTATCTGAACCGGTCCTGAGCCTCCCCTAAGGCGACTCAGCCTCAAATGAGTACCTGGTGCAGTGTGTAAACATTGCCATTGGAAAAACAAAGGCGGTCGGGCGTGGTGCTGGCCACCCACCCCATCCCCCGTGTACAGTTCCGGCCTTTATAGGTGCTCGCCAACAGCACTTGCCCCTACAGTCTGTTAAGGCTATATGGGGGGTCTTTGTCTTTGTGTGCAACTCCATGTGTGTGTGTGTGTGTGTAAGTCGCTGTGTGTGTGTAAGTCTATATGTTTGTGTGAGTCGATGTGTGTGTGTAGGTCAATTTATGTTTGTGTACGTCCATGTACGTGTGTATAAGTCGATATGTGTTTGTGCAGGTCGATGTGTGTGCGTGAGTCGATGTGTGTGTGCGTGAATCGGCGTGTGTGTCAGTCGATGTGTGCATGTTAGTCAATGTGTGTGCGTGGTGTGTGTGTAGACAACTAATATTTAAAAATTAAGTTAGTAAATTTTTAAATAATAATGTGTGTCGAAGTCAATGTGTGCATGCAAGTCGATTTGTGTGTGTGTAGGTCCATATGTGTGTGTCAGTCGATGTGTGTGTGTAACTCCATGTGTGTGTCTAAAGTCGATGTCTGTGTGTGTGAGTCCATGTGTGTGTGTGTAAGTCGATGTGTTTCTATGTGTGGGTCAATGTCTGTGTAAGTCGATGTGTTTCTATGTGTGGGTCAATGTCTGTGTAAGTCGATGTCTGTGTGTGTGAGTCCATGTGTGTGTGTGTGTAAGTCGATGTGTTGCTATGTGTGGGTCAATGTCTGTGTAAGTCGATGTGTTTCTATGTGTGGGTCAATGTCTGTGTAAATCGATGTGTTTCTATGTGTGGGTCAATGTCTGTGTAAGTCGATGTGTTTCTATGTGTGGGTCAATGTCTGTGTAAGTCGATGTGTTGCTATGTGTGGGTCAATGTCTGTGTAAGTCGATGTGTGTGTGTGTGTGTCTTTCGCCCGAGCAACGCCGGGTACTTCCCGCTAGTCCCTGATAAAAGCGAATGAAAATTACCAACGTTTACCTGCTTTTGTTACGTCGATGTTAACGATGACGTGCCATTATTTATAAGTGTAGGATAATTTTCTGCTGCAACATCACAGCACAATGGACGCAATTTAAAGACTACATTTTTGGAATAACGGTCCTTAAATTACCATCAGTTATACAGATCTTCCTTACAAAACAATGGACATGAATGTACTTGCACCTTCAGATATTACATTAGATGTTCTATGCTGGACATATGTATTAAATGTTAAATATATTAAAATGCTGGACATCTGTGAGAAAGCTTCATAGCTCATCAGATTTTTCCAGGACAAAGAACAATTTTGATTCTGGTCACTTATGTGCGAATCTTCGGATTTAGTTGACCATTTAGGTTTTCTTTCCCAAAATCATGCAATTCACACTATCACTAAAAAGCCAGAGAGACACGAAGAAGACGAGACAGTCAATGAGACGGACACTGTACAGTCACGCACAGAGACAGACAGAGATGAGCACATAGACGTCTGCACATCGCGGCTTAACTGGGAGACCTCCTCCCTCGGAATATCCCAGATAAGAGCAGGCAGCACATCCGTCACAGCCATGGCATGCAGTGTCAACAGGTGGAATGCCCGAAGGCAACATCAAAAGATAAACATTCTGGGCCAACGGAAGCCCCAACAGTTACCCACCACCATCTACTCACACGCCAAACAAGCAATATCCAGAACACCGCCCTTCCTGCTACTTACAAATAACTACTGCACATCATGTGCTAATTTTACTTGGCTATGTGAACGTGGTTTTTCACTTTCAGACTGCCAAAGGACAACTTTTTGTTCGTAAATAATTAATTACGATTAACGCTTGGCTTACGACAATTAACTATTTGAATACAATGAGAGGCCAAGAGCGCTTGTTACCGAAGGCAAAGCTTTGTACGAACTATAATAACATTACACACACCACTCACTGGCAATTACACACTCTCTTTGGAAAGCAGTAATATATGCACCCACAGCATCTGCTTCCAATGTATTTATGATTAAATAACGACAATTTATAATATTCAAACGTACACATCATTTCATTAAGGCGTCATTTGTCTCCACCTGTCTTGTCATTTATATTAAAAGGCCATTACTTAAATTAAATATAATCATGTTACTAATATTTACCATTTTGTCCATATTACTTTTCATATTACCATGATAAAATAACAAAATGATTTTAAAACTTATTTTTCCATCCAGAATCGGTATCTTGCATTTATTTTGCCTTTTCTTATTCTACTAGACAACGTCTTAATGAGCTCTCACTGTGGGAAAGGTAAGAATCAATGATTCGTAGTGCTATAATGTTAAGCAAACATTTTGGAAGGGGTTTCACACTCCACTGCCATCTGGTTATAATGATCTTCACTCATTCATTCAAATAAGACATTGAAATTCATTGCTCATAAAAAAAAATCACTTTACTTCATAAAATACACATTCAAACCAAGATCTGCTTGCATTCACCGTCAGCAGCTATAGGAGGAAACTGATGGACTTGCATGTATTTAGATTTTAATAAGTAAATGAATCTATTGACCGAGCTGCTTTGGAGAAGATCCAAACCTGAGATCATCTCCTGGAATCTTACTCCTTTGTGGCAGATGTTCCAAGTAGCCATCTCACAAAGACACATGGCAAGTATTGGCACTCAAACCCACATCCCATCCCCAATGATTAATAATAGCATGGATTAAAACAGGACGGCTTTCGTACATTTTTTTAAATTGGTTATTTAAGTCCCCCACCCCTCCCCCGTCTATTGCTCATGATCAAAATTAGTACAACAAAAATCGCTGGAAATCCCAATGTGTTGACGCGTTTTCCCATGTAGGTGGGTCAGCACATGAGTCATGTCTGTTAATCGACCATTACGATAATTATTACAAAACGAACTTGCAGACAATGAAGAGTTTCTGATTACCCGTAACTAAATTCAGTAGCTTTCATTTAAACAGGTGACAGCCTATTGGCATTTAGTTATACCCAGTAGTATCCATTATACATACTCTTTTGTCATAGCCAACTGAGAAAAACCTCAGAATAATGTAAGACAGATATTTTGTGAAATAAAAACATGTTTGCCAATGCTGTGTTGCCAGTGGTGCACACGCACAAATAGCAGTTCCACGCAGCTAACAAACACTCACCATGCATCAATAACACCGTCATGAAAAGGAAAAGCATTTTGTTAATTTGTTATTTGGAACTTTTTCAAATGTTGGCCTATAATAGTGGTATGAAGTATCTTTCTCTTGCTCAATGTCCCAGTCGATGAAGTCCCATTTTAGAGCACCCAGAATATTTTGGAAGTTAGTGTGTCTCTGTACTCAACCATTATTTAGAAACGTGCGTTTACATTATTTACAATATCCATTTCCACATAAGCCACTTCGTTGAGCTACCATTTGCGATAGCCAGGTCGTAATGTAAACGCACGTTTCTAAATACTGGTTGAGTATAGAGGCCAGGACGCTTCTGCCAAAGAGCTATATAGCTCAATGGGCCTTTCCTGGTAAAAAGAAAAAAACGCAGTTTAAATTGTATTTGGCTATCTGTTATTGGCCACAAAAGCAGAATAGAAGATTGCAGCCCAAAAGACGAAGCCAGTCTCTGAACAGGATGACCACTGCAGAGTTCCCCAAAAAGAGTACACATTTGATCAACACTGAACAGATGACAGGCTGTGTCAACCCTCAACCGGAATTTGAAGTTGTAAAATTCCAACCGAGCTGAGCTTTATGGTGATAATCCCACCCAGCTAGATTTGGTAACGCTCCAGAGACAATATCAAGAATTTGAAGGAATTGACCCAAGAACCCTCGATGTCACAATTGTACCGGCCGCCAGTCTGCCCATTCCTTTTGCATTGTTATCATTTGTGGCCTGCATGCACTCGATTGGAGCTAATGCTGGACAGAGGCAGACAGCTTCATAGCACCATGTACCCAATCTGTGCAGACAGAATCAGAATCTTTATTTATCCTGGATACATCAGATGACTTATGAAGCTTTTCTTCACAGATGCCCAGTAGGGGCAGGTCAGAAAGTTACAAAAAATAAAAATAAAATAATAAAACAATACAATTCTCACGACATTTCCCTTCTACGTGACATTACCGAAAGAACCAAGAATATGAATCACTGCAGTCACGAAAGGCTTAAATCGAAATTTAAAACAATAACAAATCAAAAGGAGTGAAAATATAGAAAGTGTAAGCAACTCGCGACCAGGCAAAGCCCACTGAGCTATTAGTTATTTTTTCAGATGCGACCTGGACAAAAAGAAGAGCTCAACGATGTGGCTTATCACGTGGAAATTTACAGCAGCAAAATAGTCTGTAGCGTGCCTTTCCTCCCCCATAAAGCCATCTCCTACATTCCCCCATCAGCATCACTACCACCACAACCACCCTCCACCCAACACAAACAAACCTATGCCACCATAACGTAACCAGAGTAATTTTGTAAAATAGCTCCTCAACACATGAGGGTATTTATTCTTTTCCCTGCATTTACATAATGCAGCAATCATTGGTTGCAAGGTCTCAGACTGTGCTAAAAACATACGGCTGACAGAAGAACACAATTGCTTGTCCAACTGCCCACACCACACATGGATGCCTAAAGGCAGGTTCCACGGCCCCAGGTTAGAGCATGTATATAGAAGACCGCTGTTGTTTGTTGGCTTAGTTTTAATTAAGCGGTAGGCAGTTTATCGACCGATTTTAGTTGTTGTAACTGTATGTGGTGGTGGCACTTGTGGCCTAGTGCATGACTCATAATTGAAAGGTTCCAAGTGAACATTTCTGGACCATCATCCATGTTGATTCGATAAACATAAGTACCACTTGATGAAAAGTTGACAGTGGTTGTCTGATGGAGATGCTTGCCCCTGATATGGGAATGTGGAAATTTCCTCCACTGGTTCAGAACAACCAGTAAGGGACAAATATAAACCCGATGCACATTTGATCATTAAACATTTGTTTTATCTTATTTACATACCCATGCATTTACGTGTCTGCGAGTATACACGTGTAAAAATATATAACTGGAAGAGAACATTCATTTATTTTATCCACTCCACCCAGCCACCCTCAGACCTCCGCAAACATTACCTCACTCGGCAAGTTTCAAATTAAAAAACACAATTCTCCTTCGGCAAATACCTGGAAGCCACCACTTCCTTCAGGACATCCTTCATCTGATGTCAAGGTTCATTAGGCTGATTATCTTTGCATTGTGCTTAAGCTGCCCGTGCCTCCTGTTCACTCTCCCTTTGTGATCACAATGTGTCTTTTATGTTTGCTCAGCTGCGACTCCCTTAAGAGCTTAACAATTTCCAACAAGAAACCACATAATTTCATCTCACGATACAGCATCCTAAATACATACAAAAAAGTTATGCAATGAAAAGTGGGTGTATACATTCAGATAAACATTCTGCACACACAAATAATCTGTTCCAAGAAATGTATACCTTAAGTTGAAGCAAATATCAGGCTGACTTCCGAAGCTTGTCATCACTCATCTAGTAATGTAATAATCCACCTGCCACTTGCATATGAACAGGATTTCATCAGTTCACCTTCTCTGTGGACATCCTCTCAAGTATATTCCATTCATTGGCTTCCACTCCATCATCATTCCTGACCATCGGCCATCATCCCATGTAGTCACACATTCTGTCCAAGCCCACTTACTTTTAAAACACTTTTAATTAACCTGTGCATGTTCTATCATTACACTGGTCAACAAAAAAACATTTTTTTTTTCTGGCCTGGACTTTTGCAGCTGTTTTAGACTTAGTTCAGGGTGCTGATTCCAAATCTGATCTCAGATTTGCTCTATCACATCTCATTTTTATGCTATCGGCATACCCCATTTTCATTGATTTTACCCGAAATTAACTCTGTCACTTATGATTGCAAGTTGTTGCGAGTCAGTGACTGCTTTAGTGTTAAAATATGGTGCTGTATTTTTAGGATAGTGTGTTTATAATATCATTTTATGTAGATATCCACATTTAATATTTTTCTTCTGCAGTTTTTATTGAAAATTGCAATATTTGATATCAAAAACCTGATGTGATAGACAAACTGATGCCAGATTTGGAATCAGCACCCCAAAATTACCTTAAAACCGTTGGAATACCTTATGCCAGAAAAAAGTATGTTGACCAGTGTTATCAATGCTGTCATCTTTCCGTCTCCATGCAAGTCCAAGTGCATATCTCGCCACGATTCTTTCTACACTTTCCAATGTTTGTTCATTATTTTCATTAATGACCATGCTTCTGAACCCATATGTCATAGCAGGTGATATATACGGATTAAAAAAAAAACATTCTATTTCCGGCACAGTGGTATGTTACTTTTCATTATCGAGTTCAGAATTGGAACTGCAACTGTTAATGTGCACGACCTAATTGAAAGAAGATCCGACATAAAGTGGACTTGGTTTCCTCTCAAAATACCAGCTGCTCGAGGCATCTGCTCACCCAAGTCCACACAGCTGCGTTCAGCTTCTACGGCTACCTCTGCGCCAAGTTCGCGGCACAAGAGACAATGCCACTCCCCCCACCCCCTCCAGCCTCCCTACCATAAACAGAAGGACAACGCGGTCGCAGCTCTTGGACACCACTCGGTAAACGGCTCGTGAGCTTTTAAAAAAAAAGCAGAGATGTATATATTTTTTTATGAACGTCTCTTGAAACTTAATGGTCATTGCAACGTATAACCGAACCATCCGGCAAGGAGGCAATCGTTGAATTCCTGGAACAGCTGGGTAATGCTGCATTAAGCATTTTTTGTTTAGTGGATAATAAAACAACCCACGACATATTTTATGAGAGTAAGTACAGGGCTATCAAAGTGAACTCCTAATCAGCATGCCATACATAGCGCGTGTAAAATGAAACAAAATTAACACAACTAAAATGTGCAACCCATGTGATGATTTTTTTTGTATTTTAAAACAAGACAGTTGTAACGAAATATCACAAATGCATTCGTATTCAAACATGCACAAGTTTTTTTTTCTTAAAAGGCATTTTATCTTCGCCTTTAGCGAGACTTACTAAAACGTTGATCGGATACCTAATATTGCATTGTCCGCAAGTTCTCCTGAAAGGTACTTCCCTGAGCTACCAACTCCATTTCCTGCTTACATGGAATGGAGGCCGATAAAAAAACCAGCCTTATTATACATTTAGATTTATCGGCCATACCTTATTTTCAATAGGAACTGCTTTAATTTACTGTTACACAACACCAAATGATTTAAAGCTGTCCACTAATGAATCAGTTTGAGTAAGGTATAAACTGACACCAAGAGAAGTCAATTAAAAATGTGCATGAGCAGAAACGGAAAATCTTTTTTCACATGGGACTGTTTCAATGCGATTCATACATTCTTTTTGGCTCAGATTGTTCAAGTAAAATGTGTGTCATAATCCCTCCTTCACCTGGTGTAACCAATTGATCAAGGCCATAATGTGAGCAAAACGTGGCAATGTCTTAACTTTGTCAGCTCGCCAGTGTGTTGCAGAGCTATTTACAGCATTCCACAAATTGGGTACGACAATTAACAATTCTGGAAATTGCCCGATGATGCTGGTTGTAACTAGTTCAGCGAAATTTTGTAACCATTTGTTAAATGTTGAGAATTGGTGTGCTGAAGCAGTCCTACATTACACGTTTGCTCACATGACAACTTTATTAAATGGGCCGTCAAGTGGGGGAGGGTTGACGACACACATTTTACGTCGGCAATTCAACCCAAAAATGTATCAAGAATCATATTGGTCACGACAGCCAACACATGTTAAATGCTTCTTTGTGGTCAATATTTATGTATGCATACATACGTGTGGAGAACAAAAGTAACGTGTTGTAAATATGTAGAGGTAAGAGATTTTCAAATATTTAATTTCAACCCAAGGTGTCTTCCAGAGGAACAGTCACATAGCAAAGAATTGGGGTCGAGTGGTGATGTTGTGGTCAGCACACTGCACTATGAACCTGGCGACCAGTCCATGTTATGGCTACAGCCAACATCAGTGGTTCTGAGTTTCATCCCTTGTCCAACCCACCCTGGCCAACAGTAATGTAGCGTATGGTCACAAGACCTCCACCAATAACAACTGCGTGGGGAGGCCTTTAGTCACCAAGACTGCAACTTATTAAGCATTATTATAAGAAGAGAATTTGGCATTGCCGAGAATAGCCATTCACAAAATGATTCACAACGAATCATGGAAATGACATCATTGTTGATATTGTCATCTGTCATGCGAGCAGGACAAATACTGTATGAACAAAATAGACATTTATATTAGTTAGAACCAAGACAACTTCTTAAATTGCCAAGAGGCAATAATCTAACAATTGACTGGTGACAAATTATTGTGAATAGTTATAATCTGTGACTTCATAAATCTACTGCCCCCTCCAGGCACATTAATGCTCAGCGGGATATCGCAAACATGTGGCTCCACCTCTGCATTATTCACCAACCCCACCTTCAAATGCAGGCATGTGCCACAGCCAGGCTCTGTTGAAATAATCCCATTTTTCCAATGCCTCTGAAAGTTCCCCTTTCATTTATTCCCGCACTTCCAATTAGCACGGTCGGTTACGTCTGATGGAAAGAAGTATTCCATCTCCCACAATTTACAGGAACCTGCTGTGGCAAAATTATGGCACGTTGAATGGTTTCGTAAAACTATTTAAAACATCAATATAATATAATAATTCGCATGGGCTATTTCGAGGCTTTGACAAAGACAAATGCTGATGAATTGTGAAATTAGACTTTGGGAATATCTGCAATGGGAACACATGCAGCTAAAGTTTCAAAAGCACGGATTGTACAGTAGTTTTTCCAACCGACATCAATACCGCATGATCCAAATCCACAGGCTACACACCCAAGTACAATTAATCAGCGCTGTTGGCACGACTTACAGAACTTCACTTAAATGCTCGCACACACGAGTGCTGTACAATCACAATCGTGTTGGTTTATAGGTCAAAAACCATGGGCCATTTCCCAGATTGCGTGCAACTACACCGTCAAAGTTTCTGCACACACAGATAGGTATGGTGGGAGTTGTGTACAGTGCTGGTGTTCCCGTTCACACACACACACATAGTGTGTGTACTGTACCACGGTGGGCTGCCAAGTCCCACGGGAGAGTCTGGGAATCGTTAGACCGCTTCCTTTTCCTCCCGTGCCACTCCCGCCCGCATTACTGCCCCGGGACTCCCTCCTCCCTCCCTCGCTCTCCTCTCCACAAATCTCTCCGTCACCCGCAATTCCACCCGTAACCCTCCTCCTCCTCCTCTCTCAAGCTTCGAAAAATAATTACCGTTGTGCACAAGCGAAGGCAAGCTAGCCCTCCTGAGCCATCATGCTATTCTGCGACAGCATGCACCAAATATAATACAGACAGACAGCAGTTCATTTCCAGGTATGGCTTCTGGCATCTTGCGAACGGTGTCCCAAAGGGCTCTTCAACTTAAAGGCCCCCTCCAGCCACAACCGTGAGCCACATCGGGAGCCCTCGTATACTCCAGTCTCGTTGTGGGGCTTTTGTTCGGTCAGCTCACTTGGTTCCTCACCTAAATTCCCACTTGCTGAGTGAGTAGGGTTAACCACCTTGTGCCACCATTGCAATTAAGTTTCAATCACGCTGCCATAGACCGCTCAAACATGGGCCCCAAAAAAAAGCTCATCTGGCGGACCAAATGTCGGATTTGTAGTTTTTTTTAATATATAAAAACAAATTTCCACAAAAGTGTCTAAGCTTCAGGTTTAATTTAGAGTTATTTAAATTTCACTACTTAAAAAGACCCCCCCCCACCACCCACAAAAAGCAATGTATTTAGCCTTTAAATTTTACCCACATTCCTATACAAGCACAACAATCACATTTGACACTCTTCCACATATTTGCCACCACGCTGACACACGATCCGATGAAACTTCCCAAACTCTGCAATCCGATGAAGAGATGGACTGACAGCCCCGTAATGTAGACATCAACATCTATGGAAGAGCCTGAAGCGTCGCAGTGCACCGAGCCTAGCTTCACGGGCATTTGGTTTGTTTAAAAAAGAATAACAATTCCTAAACTAATCGTTGAACTTTAATTGAGACAGATTGTATCGTCAAATAATTTCAACGTATTTTTATTATTTACAAATCATAGAATCTCAATGCACAACTTAAACATTAATTAGCAATACCGATTTGTCAATGATTCTTGTATAATTTCAACCCATAGAAATAAAATTGTTTCTAACCATTTCATTGCTCGCCATGCATAACAAAAGTGAGCTTTTGGGACGTTTGTTAGTTCCAGAAATGGCAATGGCCAGATTGGTAGCAGTATAGGACTACCTACGTTCAGAGTTGCACATGGCAAGCTAGGTTGCAAAATGAGACAATCCCACACCTCTAATTATAAAACCCAACACACAACAGCCCACTGAGATTGTCACTTTCAAGCAAGCTCGAGTTGTCGGTCCCATACTTTATGGGTTTAGGGAACCATTTTGTAGTTTAGTTGGAGGCAGTTTTCAAATTTGCCATTTGGGTTACGACACCAGCACACAATGGGGCACTCTCTTGCAGACGGTGGGGCAAGTTGGTTACCCCACAGTATCCCTTCCGCAGACGATACTCTTACACATAGAACTGGAAAGAGGATTTCGTTTACTGTGGCGAACATCAGTTGGCTCCCCAAATGACCGCAAATGCCATGAAACCATCCGACCTTGCTCAGGCCCCAGGGTCTTTTGAGAGCGACTTGGCGATACATGGAGCAGAGAACGACACTGGCAGGAAGCACATTCAGCTGGGTCCCATGAGGCCTCAAACAAACAGTAATTTATCATCACCAGGGCATTTATGTTGTTTGTGTACACAGTCAGTGTTGGGAGAGTTACTTTTGATACGTAATCAGTCTCCGTTTACCATTTTTTGGACGTAACAATCCCAGGTTCAGCTCTTCCAAAATACTTGAACATTATCGGATTGCTTGATTTTTGTGTGCATTAACCCTGCTCAAGTGAACGTGTTTTAGGTTGATTTAACTGCAGCAATAACAATACTATGCTATGCTTGTGAGCGTCGTCAGGTACTCCAAATGCATTGCATTGTGCCGTCCTCACATTAACCCAAGGTGTTGACGTGACTATTTCCATTTAATTGCTTCAGATTAAAAAATTTGAAGTAACCATGGAAAAAAAAAACACTCAATACACAAGATACGAATTATTGGCAATACGGTACAAATAAAAAAAATTAGACTTAAAATAGAATGACTACAACTTGCCTTTACCACAAGATCACGGTAATGTGTCACTTGTAGCACACTAGTCCCCGACAATGTGCAGTTTAGTTCACAATCCTGCTCATTGTCACGCCGCCAAGTCCGTGTCCAAATGCAGACACGTGTCTGTGCTGCATTAACAAATATGTCGACCGTGCTCGAGTGTTTCCTAAAGTGCAAAGTTTCCTGTTTCAGCTCGATTCATTTGTGACGTTCTCCACAAATTGTCACCACGTTTAAAGATCTGCTAAATAATGCACATTATCCCCTTTCGACAAATTTCATGCATGTTACACTGCAGAAGAACCCAGTGTAACAGTCGTGCAAAAGTTTGGATGTAATGGATGTGCTTCTACATCGGTTTCAGTAGGCACTTACTTACAATGCCATGACACAGCTACATTAGCTAATTTATATACTCAGGTTCAGTAAACCGACCATTAGATATGTACAAGTCAGAAAACAGACACCAGCAGGATCGAGCTGACCATCTGCATCACCAATTGCAATGTTTAGTTACAAACACCCCCATTTATTTAGTAAACACTAAGGAAATATATCACTCACTGGTGAGGTCTATAACACGGGGTTGACTCGACATGTTTATGACCGTTTCTACCGCAACTCTTAGGAATAAAGCAAGGCCCCCCCATCTCCGCTCCACCCCCCTTGCACCCAATCCTATCCCCCCCCCCACCTCTTCGTAGGCCATTGCCTGGACCACTTCATTCTGTGGGCACCAGTAGAGTTGCACAGTCTATGCACTCAGCTTTGCCACTGCTTAAGATCTTCGAGAGTTTGACTGCTGTATGTATTTCAATTATATTAAATGTAACGAACAATTTCGAAATCTAACCTTGATTTTAAGCTTTCGTGACTGCAGCAATCCATACTCTTTGGTTCTTTCGGTAAAGTCACGTAGGTATAAAATAAATCACGAAGTTTCGAGCGCAACACAAGCGTCCGTCATCAGGTGGGAAAGCATGGTCTGCTGCTGAGGCAGACTGTTTAACAAAGGTTTGAAATGGGTGTAGCCCAAGGGTCATAAAGAAGTGGCCGGGGCTAGTGATGTTAATGTGAGAAATTAGCATGTAACTGTAAGGAGGAATTCTATGTTTGTGATACATGCATTGTACTGGGTGTGTAATTATCTGTCATTCGAATGTTTCACAAAGTGAGTTTCCATCGCTCCTGCATCAACTAGAATCGTGACAACATCAGACTGCCATGCGGTACAGATCCACCCACGGTTAAAAAGTACTTTCAAAATCAGTAGTTGATATAAACAATTATAAAGACAAAATATCTGACGGAGGACGTTCAAATGTATACATTAAGTTATTCCTTTTCTGGCCAGGCAAGCTTCCTCACCAGAATGGATCATATATTGCTTTAGTACTTTAGTTGCCAAATTGTCATTCGAGATGTGAAATCGGTGTACGAGGACCTAATTTCGTGAAAGGTGTCACAGGGACTTTAATGTGGACATTATGGCAAATCGAGTTTTTTTATTCCTTGCAAAAATCACCTGCTAGCATAGGAAGGGAGCCATTAACTCAAGTGGACTGGGTGGTGAATGACCGACTACCACCCGTCATATCCCCCCCCACGCCCTATTATTTCTCTGAAGCAGCCATATATACCGTACAAGAACACAGTTATTTGGATAACAGGTAAAAATTATAATATATTAAAAACATATCTTGCAAGACATCTTTAACGGATTGTTGTTTTCCACAGAATTGCCGTTACCAAGTTCCAGGAAATGTCAAAGGTTAATGGGAAAAATGTCATTCATGGATATGTTTTTATTTCACTACATCTTTTAAGTCAAAGAACATGTTCTTAAAGAAGTGTTGGGTAATGCTAATATGCGATTGTGGTAATGAGTCAGAGGTGTAAATGTCCCTTTCCTATTGCAGGAACACATTTCTGTCATGATCTATTTTCTTGTAAGTTACAGATTTTGATTTCAAGTGTTTTCAAAGCCAAAATAATGTTAACTTCTATATATAGGTACTTATTTTATTGATACTGTAGGGATGATGGGCCAAGTCAACCCCCAAATGGTATTTGAACTCTGAACCTTCTGCTAATATGTCAAAAACACTCCTCCACAACTCCATCCAGCCAGGTCACTAAAACTTTACACTAACAAAATATGTTCACAACCAACCCTTACAGAACGAAAGTACACCAAATGTATACTTACACTGCGTTTTGGATCACTCAGTCTCAGAGTACACAAAGGCAGGCGTAATATCTGCCTGTCGATTTAATGGGAGTCCCAAAGCAAACCTACAGCAGCAAACGGCTGCTACTCCGCAAGGTGTCAAAACAGAACTCCAACATTATCGTATGCAGTAGCAAATGCAAAAAAGAAATAATCGACACCTGATAAAACATTTAAACCAAGCTCCACATTTCGTTTGAGAGCTTGGCACAGGGGCTTGTAAACAATACATGCCTTATCAGTATCGGCCTCCATTATCAAGGGCTGGACTGTTTTAAGCAGCCAACTGATTTTTTCAAGGCAATTACCAGACTAAAAAAAGGGAGTTCCCCTCCATCAACACAAACAGTCTCACCGACACAAGCAGCCGTTATTCTCCAGGGGTTTTTTGTGTTCATGCTGAGCATTATCAGCGAGGACACGCTAACCAGAACGATCACGTGAAAAACCACAAGGAAGCTTGCTCCATCATGGCACGTAGTGCGTATTGCTCCCAACTTATCACAAAAACTACCATAACAAATGAGGGCAAAACATCTGAAAACCATTTATTGGAAGTGTATCTTGCTATTTTTTGTTAAAATGTTTTATCCACAAAAGTGGGCAGCAGTGTGCAATGCAGAAAACGACATGAACTAAAAACATTTTTTCTAACTAAACTATTTTCTATTTTACCAGGTCGGTTCCCACCGAGCTATATAGATCTTTTTCAGAAGTGAACTGGCCACAAACGTTAGCTCAATGAAGTGGCTTACAATGTGGAAAAGTTTAGTAGCCAAAAACTCTAAACGCATGTCGATTCTAAAATGTGGCAGGAAAAACCGGAGGGACCTTAAGAAAAATCCACGCGGCCACGAGGAGAGAGAACATGCAAACTCCAAACATATAGGTATCAGAGTCGGGATTGAACCAACGACCTGTATACTACCAGGTGAGGTAGTTGAGGCAATATGGCACCCCATAGAAATCGTTTACTGTACTTCTATGCTTCCATGTCTATATCCACACCTTCATCAACCCGCACATGTTGTGAAGTAGTCAAACAACCCCCATAGACTAGAGGACCTCGTCCAGCAGTGGATTGACAATGTAAATTCTGTTATGGATAACATGCATTTTACATTGAAGTATTCCACATTTATTCACAATATTAAAGTACGAGAGGTAATCGACTGCAATGTGTTGGTGATGTAATGGAATAACAATACTAATTTACATCCCTTTGTCAATCCACTATCGGATGAATGCCTCCATATGCTGTGTCAGTTATGGGGATTTTTAACCATACTTTACCACATTGGTCAGTACAGGAACGGCTAAGGCATCAGTCACCACTGATTGTAGCTGTGGCCAGGAATCGAATGCAGATCACTAGAGATTCATTGTGCCAATCACTGCACCACCACTTCAGCCAGAGGAATGGAATGCAACCTCTGAATTACATAATTTACACTTAGGCCATTTATATCAAATAACTCCAAGAGTATGTGTTCATACTCCGTCAGACTCACAGAGCCCTCAAATTACAGCATTTTATTTAACAGGTTTTATTGAACAGAAATTTGTATTTAAAAGTTATTCATCCACAATCTCGCTGAGAAAATGAAGAAGCACACCTCACATTTACCTCTGTTGTCTATGAATGCACGTAAGATACAATGAGATGTGTTACACCGAGCAATAGGAATAATGCATGAAACGAAGCCTCTTGTCAACGAGTGAATGGTGGCCATATGTGATGTGGAAAGAATGGGGATAATGCGTACATCTGCCTATTCTCTGTGGGAATCACTAAGCAATGCAGCGATTCAAGTAAGGACATCCACGCATGGTCAACACTGGCAACTTTCCCAGAATTCTGTAGATACATAACAGGTGTGAGGCCAGCAATGTGTGCAATGAGCCTCATTGTACGTATGTTGAACTTCTTTTGCACCATACGTAGCCAACTTACGCTAATCGGAGGTGTGCGGTTAGGACAACTAAACACAAAAAGCAGTTCTAAAGAAATTATTTTCAATCTCGATTTAAAAGTGCATAGCTCCGGTGGCTTCCTAATACCGAGAAAGAAGAGTTCCAGATGGCCACAGAAGTACATCTTAAAAGCACGTGATGCAGTGACCATCTTTGTTCAATGGCTAAACAAAAGCCGATGCAAGGATGACCGGATTTCGCGTGATGGTTTGTGAATCTGAGATGCTAAAATAATGACATCTGCACACCATTGTACACGAGACAATTGGGTCTAGCAAGACAGATTTGCAAAATCAAGTTTTTTGCAGCAAACGTCCAACTCTCTTAAATGAGTAATACTCCCATTGACAATGTCTTATTGTATCCATGTGTCAGTACAGTGGTACCAGCGTCTTCATTTTGCAAACTTTTATTCGTGCTCAAGAGGGACCATGCACTGCCACCCACAGCGATTTCAACAGCCCCTCCCACTCCCATCCCAGCCCCAGACAAGCAAGGACACCTCACGCTGATGAAGTGCCAGAATTTTAAGCAAATGCATTTCACGTGTGAAAATACGAATCAAATACTGTAAGTTTTTTTTTTAAACTCAACGCTAAATGTCATGCAAATTTCAGATTTGGAGATTCAAGTTGGCAGTTACGAGCTCTATGGATGTGAGCAACCGTAAGATTTAACATGTAACATTTCCATAACATATGGAGATAATTTACGCAATACATTTTTATGTCATGAATAAAATAATTGGATGTTGAAACCACAGCTTTGTATATATACAAGATTTAGCAGAAAAATTTGACAATTCTTACCTTGAGCAAAGAAACTCCCTGGGCCTCCAAGCACCACCCATCCAGCCTGGAAGACAAAACAAATAATTACTTTTAATCTTAAAAATAGCCAATTTACGTCTATGGGACAATTAACTAAACGTGTTTATTCAACAGATTATAGAGGAAAAACGCACATTCTGTGTTGAACAACAATTCTAGAGGCCATGCAATTTGGAACACTGTTCAATCAGCCATTACAAAACGTAAACACGTTACTGCAGGAAAAAAAGCTGCTTAAACGAGGTTTGTAAATAATGTACATGAATTTTTTTTCTTCTGAAAGGAATATTAGTTTGAAGATTAAACAATATGCATCGGGCAGGAAGCATACATTTTTTTAATTTTACATTTTAAGAATCATTGTGGAAACAACATTATATATGTCGATGCAGCAATATCCTCTACGTCGATCAGGATTTTGCTTTTCAGTTAGGTCACGTTGTGGTTTTATCAAGATTCTCGCCATTAATATATGAATAATGATTAACATTTGTAAGGTGCATTTCATCCGTACATCCCAATGCACCGTTTATGGAAATAAATCATTTCCGTAACCTGGGTAAATGGCCAGAATTGCGGGGTAAAGGAGAGTTGAGGTGAGTTTTCAAGACAGAATTAAATATATGTTTTCAAGCCATAATTAAATATATATAACGATTCTGATTATCTTATTCGAAGAGGCGAAGCGCCCAAATCTTGGGAGCTGCAATGGCAAAAGCCCCGATCACCCCAGGAAATGAACCTTGACCTTGGAGTACACTTCGAAGGCAATCCCATAGATCTCATGGACCTCGGTGTATAAAGATGGATCAGTTCCTGTAAACATTGTGGGGTGAACCCATTGAGTGCTCTGTAGCCATCAAGAACCCAAGAAGATTGTCACGTTAATAATGATTGTATTTACACAAGCAAAGCTTGTTGATGTTAAGTCTTAAGCCACCGGTGAGGAGTTTTATCAGTCAGAATTTGATCGATATATTAGCACGTGCAAATAATATATTTGTAAACATGACAATCTTGTTAGGTGGTGGAGAGTTAACGACACATTTTTGGCATAATACAACCATAAGGCCCAACCCAAAAGCAATTATGGATCATTCAATTGGCTACGAAAACCTACGTTATAAAAGTCTCTGTTTATTGCATTTTCCTAAGGCCTTGTAATTTGAGCCGAGTCTGCAGTGCTCCAGACCACTCATTGCTCAATGCATTTGGAAGGCTTGTTGACTGAAGTTAAGTTTCTATTTTCCACATTAAAATAGAGCTGTGTTTAAGTTTTTTTTTACTTAAACCATTTTTACAGCTAACCTAGTATACATTAACAATTATGTCCTCATCATTAACAGTGTGTGCAGTGGCAGGATCCCAAATTCTCCGGTGCATTATATGACCTCCACTTTTCTGGCTCACACCCAGTCCCCTGTTGAATTCCCGAGTATGCCGCCACGCAAATGACAAAGCTGGCGAGTATTTTCTTGCAATTGCCTTTTAACGCGAGTTGGATAACAAACGTCTATGCACACGGAGTCATTTGTTCAACTCTATGACGAACCGTTGCCACGTATAATACATGTATTGCTGGCAATGTGGTTTGGCAGTGGCTTGCTCTGAGTAAATGGCAGCAGGATATTACCAAGCAGACAGATTAGGAGCTGCCCTCAAAAACTATGACGTGTTGTCATCCGGAAATTGCCAACAGCATATTCGTAGCAGGCGGGGTTGTTATTTATTCTGCAGATTGCCACCAAATACAATGAATGTTATCGGACCACAAGACCGTGCGCACATTTCCTATTTTACTTTCTTATTTCTAAGCCAAAAGTTGAATGTTGCCCATCGAGGAAACAATACGAATGTATCAGATCGGGACTCGGGGGGCATGGTGTAGGGTCCACATTGTGGGATGCTGATTGCATTATCACGGGGGATGGGGGGAACGGCATTACCTTGGTAAAGTCAGCGCTAAAACCGGCTTGGCACACTCCTTGTCCATTTTGGTCACTTCTGCCTGCACACACACACACACATCAGAAAAAAGGTTACATGTGTGAAACACACACGCACACGTACACGTACAGAAAACGGCATGCAATCAAAAACATCCATGGCTTAACATTCACAGAATATTCTTTGGGTCTTTCGGTAAAGTCACGTAGATAGGTTCAAAGAAAATAACAAGAATAACCAAAAAGTACGACGTTTCGATCGCAACGCAAGCTGTCGTCATCAGGAGGATGATGACAGCTTGCGTTGCGATGGATTGTTATTTTCTTTGAACCTATCTACGTGACTTTACCGAAAGACCCAAAGAATACGAATTCCTGCAGTCACGAAAGCTTTAAGTCAAGATTCACAGAATATAAAAGTCACAAGATGCCCTGTGCACATCTCCCGACTTCTCCGTTGTTTGCGATACTCAGAGGCAACTGTTTTGCAACTGCAGCCACTTTCCTTACAATCTTTTTGTTAAGAGTCAAGTGGCTGAATTCATATTGCTGAATGTTTGTTACACAAAGCAACGGCTGCAGGGATGGAAAGACACCGTTTTAGTTCCGATTGTGTTCATGGACCACTTTTATCTCCCCTTAAGCTGGAGTTACCAATACACCAAAGGAAAATTGCGCACGCAATCTCATGCATAGACATGTGTCTGTTTATATTGAAACAACTAGGAACTTTAAGCACATATCTTACGAAACCCATGTTGTTGAATGAGACTCTGCGTTGCAATTCCGTTTGCCACGCAGTGGACCACAAGATGAAGCATATTCATGAGGAATTGTGACGTTTCTTTTGCTAAAGAAAGCCAAGCGGACACGACTTATTATTGTTAAATCTCACACACATTTTCCCACGAATCGTTCCCATCGATTACAAGGACCTTTAAACGTCAGCTGCATGCAAGACACTTGTGTAGGTGAAGGGCCCCCATCTCTGATAACACTGGTCAACAAAAAAAAAACATTTTTTTCTGGCCTGGACTTTTGCAGACTAATTTCAGGGTGCTGATTCCAAATTTGATCTCAGATTTGCTCTATCACATCTCTTTTTATGCTATCGGCATACCCCATTTTCATTGATTTTACCCGAAATTAACTCTGTCACTTATGATTGCAAGTTGTTGCGAGTCAGTGACTGCTTTAGTGTTAAAATATGGTGCTGTATTTTTAGGATAGTGTGTTTATAATATCATTTTATGTAGATATCCACATTTATTTAATATTTTTCTTCTGCAGTCTTTATTGAAAATGCAATATTTGATCTCAAAAACCTGATGTGATAGACAAAAACTGATGCCAGATTTGGAATCAGCACCCCAAAATTACCTTAGAACCGTTGGAATACCTTATGCCAGAAAAAGTGTGTTGACCAGTGTAATGCATTATTAACCCCAAGCACTCGTGCTGCTGGCCAGACGAGTTTGAGAGTTCAGGTGGCACCCACGCCTCGTAAACGGACGAGCGATTCCCAAATAATAATTGTATGGGCCAGGTGCGGTGGCCTGTAAAGCAGGCAGGGTGTGTGCGGAGCACACAAAGACAGCATAATGTGTGTCTGACCACCGCCAATACAGCTCCTGAAGTGCAGCACGAAGATTTGAGATGTATTATCAGTGTAATTTTTCATTCACGTGTGGTTTTTCCCTGGGAATGCCAGGTTATTTTATTTTATTCAATCAGCTCGTCATCAGTATGGGTTTTACAGGTAAAAAAAAACCCCTAACATTTTCGCCACTGAACGATTTTTGATTATCTAATATCTCTCTCTCATCATCAAGACAATATGTGGGATGTTTGTAGCTAGCATACTGACAGACCAGATTATTTTCATCAACAGGGTCATCAATGTTAGTAGAGTGTATCTATGCTTAAATAAGCGTGGTGCAATTGCTCATCCCCATGGGTGGTTAGGGAACCATTGTTTGAAATTACACTTTTCTCTGGCAGGAGCAAGCTTCCTTGCAAAGGACAACAAATGTTGAGGTTGCACAAAGTAGTACTCATTTCACCTTAAAATAAATTCAATTAATGGGTGGAAAAAAAGGTATAAATGATCAAAACAAAACATGGTTAAGATTCAACAAACATTATTGGTCACTAGAAATTCAAAGCAATATGGCACAGTATGTACCTTATATAAACAGTTCTGGTTCAAAAGCTCCCTTAAGGGAGGTGTGTTTAACCTCCTACAACCACTTTCACAAATGTTGCCGCTTTCGGCCAAACGAAGCCCCCACACTGAACCCTCAGGCCACCAGCACGGGTGAAGAGTTAAAACAAAGAACGGTTTTTATTTTCCAAGAATTTCAAAATAAATAAATAAACGTTTCTCTGCCACATGCACTCCGTTTTCAGAATTACAATTCACAGCCAACAAAAGCTGCTTCTATAGCATAAAAAAACAGCTACACATTGTGCGTATGCTGTGAGGAGCAACTGTTTTTTCAATAAAGCCTACATTATATCTATACATTTCTCTCACTTTTGTATAACTGCACTCTGTAGCACCATCATAACAAAGCCCCACACATGCTCTCTCTTCCTATATTTGTACAGAGTAACAAGGAGGGCAATATTGATCTTGGCAGAGATGCAGTTGAACTTTGTCATTGCCACTGGCATGTAAGCAAGTATTGTGTCCGTCTCTAATGTTTTCCTTGATCAGGAGCTTTCCTGTAATATAGGAGTAAAAAACGTGTTTTAATGGATAAGGGGCCATCCATTTAGTAAGTACGCATGGAGTGGGCTAACCCAAATGCGTACGCTTGCGTATGGGGGGGGTCTACTGACAATGTACGTACGCATAGGAAACGGGGTGGGGGGGGGGGGTTAAGCCTCGATAAGGAAATTGTCTACATTGGCCTTCAAATGAGTTAGATAGTCCGGTGGTGGACTGTTTGCTTAAACACGTTAATATAATTAATTCTTGATCAGTTTCTGCGTGGCCGTTCTATAGGATTCACTTTAAGATGTTTTTTGTTCATGTTTTTGCTTTTTGTTTGTTGCGGTTGCACCCGATTCAAGAGCCGAATGGCTCACAGGGCTATACCTAATAAATGAACTTGAAGGATTCGTGTAGGGGGTGGGTCAAGCGTAAGTACGCAGATGGGGGGGGGGGGGGGTAAAATGCGCACATGCGTACAGGGAGGGGTCAAGTTGACAGATTTTTGCGTACCTACTCAATGGATGGCCACCTAATGCTGACATATGACAGAATGCGGTGACCCCACAAGATTTATGTTTCAGTGGGTCAGTCATTGCTGTTGGCTATTAAAACACCATTTTGCTTTTCAATGGGTTCAGCATTAGGTCGGCTGACTAATTTGACACTTGCCAGACACATTCACAATCAAGCACCGATTGTTGCGGGGGTCAGGAAATGAGATGCGCACAAGGAACCACCCCAGAGTTTACTGCCAATTTAGCGAATTCAAAAGCAAGACCGAAGTGCCTTTTTTGTCAAGTATGAACAACTATGAAAAAATACAAATGACAAAATCGACATGGTACAATTGACATTCGCACCTCCGATTAACAGGGTTGGCTACGTAGGGTGTATACGAAGTTAATGTACATACAATTAAGCTGTCATTTCTAGGTGGGTTTAGTTAATATTTGAGTTTTGGGTTATGGACTTGGTGGCCTACTCTTGAAGGATATCACGTGGCCTTAAAATGTACTTTGCAGCAGATGAATGCATCCGGTTTAACTTCCTATGGAAATGTTGATCCTGGAGTGCCATTGAGTGTTAGCCCCTCGATTGCATGGGTTATCTGTCGGTACTCCCAATTCTTACTCACATACAAAACAAAGCAGGGACTTTACATTTCCATGCAGAACACTACTGAAAGTCTGGAAACTAAATTGATGCTTTTTGGATTAAATAAGAACTATTACTATATATTTGAAGTGCCAAATCATTGCTGCAACATGGACAAACATTATCCACTTCACAGAGCCAGCATAAGGTTTAAAACATTCTAAGTATCTCAATGCTCATGAGCGCAATGGGTGGAGTGGCACTCATCTCCTTTAGTTTACCCAAGCCAGTGGTGGAAATTCCTCATTCTCATGGCGAGGGACCATTCTCACCAAAAGATGATCCGTACTTATTTTCCACAAAGTGAAGCTACTTTTATGAACCCTGGGAAGGATGATTACTGGCCAAGTAAACTCCAAAACTGGGATCTGAACTTGCAGTCATCCCATTGTGAGCCAATGCTTTCTATCGACAATCTGACTGGTTCTGAACGGCCGTGCATGGTTTCCGTATTTCCCTATGGGTCAATGAGAATATCGTCTCCAAGTGCATCACCTGTGCGGCAGGGAGAGTACTCGGCTTGGCTGGAGAAGTTTCCCCTCGAGAGGAAGCAGGTCCCCACAGGCTCCTGCTCGGCCTCCTCGCTCTTGAATGTGCGCCAGCTGTACAGGGGCGCACAAGCCTGCACGGCACAACGCAGCCAGCAGCAAATGACAGCGGTACCAACGCTAACAGCGCTCCTTAATCAATTAAGCATGGGGCATTGCTCATCACCATGGTTGGCCCCTGAGTCAGGAGCGGAAATTCCACATTGCTGTGGTGAGGAACCAGTATATTAATATGACAAAACAGTTGATCTTCCCACAGTAAAACCCATTGCGTTCGAACCCAAACGGAAACTTTTTATTGCAGGTTGTGTGCTCTGCCATGGTGCGACTGGCTGGTTATTTTTGCAATCGCATGTATTGCATTACTGGTAGAAGCCTCTTGTTACACCAGCCCACAGGGGATTATTGTGTCCGTCCGTTCGTCGTGTAGGGAGGGGCTGGGTGGGGAGGGAGGGGCTAGGTGGGGAGGGGCTGGGTTGGGAGGGGAGGGGCTGGGTGGGAAGGGGCTGGGTGGGGAGCGGCTGGACACCCCGTGGTGCCCTTATAAAACTCAACGTTTAACCTACTCATGCCGGCTTGTGCCCGCCCTCACAGTCGGGCATATTTGCGGAATACACCACACTGCCGTTGACCCTGGCCATTGACCGAGCAACCCAACGTTCATACCAGCTCCCTCCACAGGTAATGTGTTTACTTGGGAAATGACCGAGAACATAGGTGTGTAAACAGGTTGCTCATGTGCGGTGAACAAGTAGGACTCCACTCACCAGCAGAGTTTCACCATGTGTCCTGACGGTGGCTCCAAACCACTGGTGCGACTTGAACTCCATTCGCTCCGGAGGGCTTCCCAAGCGAATCTGCGTGTACCGCTCATCTGTGCACACACGCACACATTTGCAAGCGTGAGTATGTGTAAGCCAAATGCTCATATATACGACATGTCAGATGTCAGAGAGGAGGATGATTCTCAATCAAATCACACATCTTTGAAGGATCAACCATCAAAACATGATGGATATTTACTCCACTGTTAAATGCAACCTAGCAAGGTTGTGATATTACAAAGAAAAAATAAAGTATGACACTTTTGAAATTCACAATAAGCTGGGAAAAAAGAATTGGCCAGGGCCACTTAAATGAGTACCACTCTGGGAGGTTGCTTGTAGTTAAGGCTAGATAAATATTTGCCTCCACCATGCAAATGTGAAATTTACGTAGGTTCTGGGCCCATAAAAAAACATTTTGACCTTTTTAACTGAACTACACCAAGCTGCCAAATTTACACGAAAAAAAAGAAAAGAAAACAACGCCACATTTAAGCATTAGCCTTAAACAACTTCAGGATTTCAGATTACGTTTTACGTACTTTTTGTTTAACTCTTTTCACATGGCACAGGAAGGGCAATGGTGGTAAATAATACTCAAGCTCCCCTTTCAATGCTGGCATAAACCAGTGTAATGGCATGCCATAGATCAAGCTTGCTATTAACATCAAAAAGCTGCATTTTCCATGTTATTGCTGCCATGGAAGCCGATACAGTACCATAGATAGCAAGCACTTGGGGGCAGGGGACATCCATATTTACACAAGTGGCTTAAGAATCAGGAACTGCCTATAATCAAAGAACCCAAAGTGCACCGAGATGTTTTGTTATCAGATGCATGCTCCACTTAGATAAACAAATCAACATCCCTCAAGCCTCGACAGCTATAAAATGCTGAAACTGGTCATTCCCAAATGAGCCATGGAAAAAAGACAGACAGCCAAAGTGCCTCCTCCCACTACTCAATCAACAACAGGACACCACTCATTTCTGTTGGCAACACTGGCGAAATTCCACATTCCCATGTCTCTCTCCATTGAACACTTGTAAGGCTTCCCATGAAGTGGCACTCATTCTATCAACAAAAAATAAATTATTTCCCGATATAAAACCTTTCAATTGTGATGCATGGATTCAAATTACAGAACTGTTTGAATGAATATGGAGAGATAAGTGGTTCTGGAATGGCAGTGGTGTCTGACAACATGTGCCACAGACACATCTTAGTGACCTTTCATACTGTCTTGGCCATTTAGGCACTTGATAAGTGGAATTCTGCCTCTCCAGAAACTCAGCCCACCTCCCGCTTGATAGCGACAGGGCATTTGCTAGGTTGCACCAACTTTGCGCGAGGGTTTTTGAGTTAGACTTTAGTCATGTCCACATCTCGTTTTAAGTCAAGCCTTAAATATGGCTTTGTAGAACAAAACCATTCATCCTGAGCACTGTTCTAGGAATAGGTAATGTCACAGTTTTTCATGCATCACCTAGTTCATTTGCATGATTAGCAATTCAACTAAGCATGACATATTGCAGCGTATGTATATGGTACGGTTCCTTGGAGAATAATATCTAAAAGTAATTCCACTTAATGTGATTTAGTGCTGTTATAATAATTATTATTTCTACAGCCGAGCAGGCTGCCAGGTTACCCATTCGGCTTTCCATAGCAATGACAAGATCACCGCTCAGCCCCGTGTTCTTAAGTTTTCCCACGGAGGCAAGAGGGGGATGACTGAGAATTAACTCTTTTTTTTGAGTGCTACTCAGACTGCTGCCCGATAGCAATCAGTCTTCCCTACCCGTGACCCCTGCCAGACTTTACCCGGAGCCACCCCATCCCCTAATGCGTGGCCAAGTCTCTGAGCCACAGCACTTCAAATAGATATCAAGTCTTTATTATTTTTTTGGCCAAATAAATGTTTACCCCCCCCCCACCTTCTCCTCCTCCCACCTACATACTCCCATTCTTTCCACACGGCTATGCACCTGAGAATAATATTGTGTGACCACCTTTCAAAAGTTGCCCTTTAATTACAACAATTTAATTAAATATAATAACAAAACACTTGGACCGATGGGTTCGCATATGCAGGATGCCCATCAAGGTATCATCCGTGAATAATGCATTATAATTGGACATGTTTAACGGTGTGGTATGCTGCTGGAGAGACGCGCAAAATGAAGTACATGCGAAAAAGCACAAAAAGCTGGTGTGATTTTCAACAAAACACAAAGAGAATTGAAACAATCACGGATCAGGTGCTGGTAAACAGCTGGAACTCTCAAATTGATATGGTGCGTCGCTAATGCCATTGCGGGACATATTGAAGTTTGAAGAATACAATTAAAACAATAAAATTTTAAAAGTAAAACGTGTGGTTATATTATCAGTGTTGTCGACAGAGCACAAACTGCCAATTCATGATATTACACTTATAACAGATACCTTTATTAACCCCCTGTATTCCTAGTTTGGAGAATGCATCTCACATACATTACTATATTTCACATAATAAAAACCAAGGACTGCAGTGACCTTTAATTAGATTTCACTAAGATTTGTTTTCACTTACCAACTCATAAGCATACAGTACTTGAGGAATAACTAAGAAGGGGAGCAACGTTAATTCGCTATCTGTAAAAGGTGCTAAATATTGTTAGGTTTTTTCGGTAAAGTCACGTAGGTAAAACATCCAAATTAATTAAAATAAAATAAAATAAAGATCACGACGTTTCAGAGGCATCTGATCTTTATTTTATTTTATTTTTATTAATTTTGATGTTTTACCTACGTGACTTTACCGAAAAAACCTAAGAATATGAATCCTTGCAGTCACGAAAGCTTCAAATCTAGAAAGGTGCTAAAGACGAACGGTGGAGTGGCAGCCAACAGAGAGAACACGGCCAACAGAGCGTTCGCCGTGGAGATTGAGCGATGGAAGCAGCTCATGTGCAGATGGATTGTTGTTCAGAAGTGGCGTGTCCATAAATCAGATCTCAACGAAGTGGCTTATCAAGTGGACATTTAGACTAGCCAAATACTCTAAAAGCATGTTTCTGGAGGGAAAAACCGGAGGAACCAGAAGAAAAATCCACGTGACTACGGGGAGGAGAACGTACAAACTATAAATATACAGCCGTCAGGGTTAGGATCGAACCCACGACTCCTGCATACCAGGCGAGGTAATTCACATCTTACATCCGTGGCACCCATTTTTTTTGGTTTAAATCTTGTCAAAGTGTGTCGTAAACCCACCTCCACAGACACAGGCAATTAATAAAAGTGGCACGTGAATCAGACGTGCCAAATGTATTAATGCTTCACCATATTTACATGGGTGCGGACGTTTCGCTGGAGATTACATCCAGCATAATCTGATTCTTAACAGGAGCTCAAATCGAGGGAAAGCACTTTCTGATGCGGGTCATTAAGTGTGACAACCCACGTTCGAGTCCCGGTTACAACAAACATCAGTGATGAGCGAGTTCAGAACCGTTCCTGGGCTGTCGAACCAGCGCACAAACCAGCACTGCCAAGACTTAATCCAGCAGTGGATTGACAAAGGCATTAAATAATCGTTTAATTTGACACTCCACAGCTAAAGTCAAAGCACACCTTTTCTGTCTGGAATTATAATAATTGATGTCTGCTGGGTCCAAAGTGGAGTGAGCAAACCAATTAAAATCACTGCTCCACCACTTCAGTATTACTTATGACTTCCTGTAATTTGCCGAACTGTGCTTTCCCTCTGCCTGCCTACTTCTTATTATCCAGTAGCATCGTAGGAGTAAAACAAAGGGGAAATGTTGTAAAGATATATTTTGTTACACGTATGACAACGTCGGCACATGCCTTGGACATATTCAAAAGTTAAATTTCCAATGCCACCCTATTCCGAGACCGACTGAGCAATGCCTACCCTTCCTTTAGTAGCCCTGACAAATGCAGTTGAAAAATTCGACATTCATGTGGCAAGGACCACTAAACTTCTTCCAATATGGTACTTGTGTTATTAACCCTCGATTGGGATTTGAAATTGCATCCTTCATATTGCGAGTTGAACGCTCAAAACTGCAGCACGACCTGGTCAGATGCTTGTATGGGGGGCAGTGTCTCCTCATTCTGTGCCTTGCCTTTACACAGCACGGAGCAGCGTCTCCACACAGCTTTATATAATGACATCATAGAAACATAATATCAAGTAGTCGAGTAAGGAGATAAATCAGGGTAGCAGGACGGTGAGACGAAGGCTGTTAGATAAGGCGCTTCATATCCAGACACGAGTGTGTAGCAGGCGCATGAAAGCATGCAGATGGAAGAGAGGGCATTCGGTGAGAGGCGAAGCCTGGAAGGATTGGGGAGAGACTGATGAATAAAGGCTACACAGACATATGGATCATTTTCACATTTTTCTTAGGTTTTTTCGGTAAAGTCACGTAGGTAAAAATGTTTTACATTTAAATTAATAAAAGTAAAATAAAATAAAATAAATGTATTTTATTTTACTTTTAGTAATACAAATGTTTTTTACCTACGTGACTTTATCGAAAAAACCTAAAATATGAATCCTTGCAGTCACGAAAGCTTCAAATCTAGGAGCATTTTCACATTGATAACCCACCGTACGTTCCATCTGACATGTGGAGAGAAACTGTGCGGAGAGAAGTTGCGCCTGCATTTGGTGAGCAGCACGCAGCAACTAAACTCTGCGAAACATTCACTACGTGAATGAAATGCGGTGCTCACCAGATCACGAATAATCATCACGGTAATAAGCATGTAGCTTATCTCGCTAGAAACACGTTCACACGAGGCAGAGCATCGTGGCATTGACAGAGCCCATCTCTGCACACAGAGCCGCACGTAACATCATTGGGATGAATTCCAAGCCTTTTTTGTATGGTCTCAATTACACAACGTTATTATATTCTCTAGTGGTCAGGACTAAAAGAAATCAGCTTTCAAGCATTGCAGCCAATTGCCAAATAATATTTAGTTTCAAGTCAGATTAACCAGTTTTACAAATCAGATTAATAATAGCAAGTTTTCTACGAGCCATCCCGACATCTTTGCTAAGTGGTGATATATAGGAGTAGTGAAAAGCTCTCAAACAAGTGTCCAAGCGGAAGGAATGCAATAGCATTCATTGATTAACAAATTATTGGATGTATAATGGGTCACTTTTGACACCACCCTGTAGCCCGCAGTGAGGGAGGCAAATACCCAAGGAGAGGGCATGACCACTGCATGGTTTAATAACAGGCCTACAGAGCACCATAGATGATGCCTATGATCTTCCTTAAGCAATGTTTAGACACCCAAATCTATGGATTTGTGAGTCAAAGCCACAAGACATTGTAATGGTCCCCTTTTGAAATCACCACATTCAGAAAACCCACAACTCAGAAACGAAATCGAAAACACTCGCCAAACTTGTCTCAGTGGAAGCTTCAATGAAGAAATTGATTGATTGTGTCACATATCCATTCAAAAAACCACACCATATTCTTCATGTATCACTGCCAACACAGCACCTTACATTTATGAGTCTCGCCATTGTTTATTCATCACTACACTTAAATATCTAATCACTGTATAGTTCTTACAGGACAAAGAACCACCCCTGGTATAGGGGCGCCATTGTAGAAATATTCTTTGGTTCTTTCGGTAAAGTCACAAAGAAAGAAAATAGATTAAATAATAGAATACGACGTTTCGATTGCAACACAAGCAACCGTCATCAGGTAAGAATGAAAGCGAAAACAAACCTAGTAAACTTAGAAATATAAGGCAATACAACACAGAGAGTCGGCTAACAGTAGAAATATGTTAACTACCTCGCCTGGTATACAGATGTTCGTTGGTTCGATCCCGACCTAAACGCCACTATATTTGTAGTTTGCATGTTTTCTCCCCTCGGTTGCGTGGATTCTTCTTCGGGTCCTCTGGTTTTTCTCTCCACATTTAGAATCAACACGCGTTCAGAGTATTTGGCTGCTATATATTTGCACGTGATAATAATCCACTTTGTCGAACTATCATTTGTGGCCTGGTCTCTTCTGAAAAAGAGCCATATAGCTCAGTGGGCCTTATCTGGGAAAATAACAATAGTTTAGTTATCCGATTTACTTATCAGAGCAAGTTCTTTCAGCAAGCACCAATTAAGCCCAGCACTGCGTATGCAGTGAAGGCGTGGCCACAGGCAGCAACCTTCATCTCCCCCTGCTGATACCGACAAACTGTAGCAGTCCTCCTTTTAGGTGGAGTCAACCTTGGGCAGTCCAAGGCCACGTTCACATACCAGGAAGCCTTGGTGCTTTGCATGGCCAGGAATGGAACACAAGCCAGCAGGATCATTGCGTAATGTGCAAAACAACGTCCACTGCTCCCCATCTAATACTTTAAGACGATCACGAGAAATCCATGTCAATTCTAAATTATGCTCTCGAAGTACCATAAAGCTGAGCTTTGATGAATAGTCAATATTGCGCTCACAACTAAAAAGTGGTCGCGTGGATTTTTCTCCGGGTCCTCCGGTATTTCCCTCCACATCTAGAAACATGCGTTTAAGAGTATTTGTTTGCTATACATTTAAACGTAATAAGTCACTCTGTTGAGCTATCATTTGTGGGCAGGTTGCTTCTAAAAAAAGGAGCTATATAGCTCAGTAGGCCTTTCCTGGTAAAATATAAATAGTTTATAGTTTTTGACCTATTACATGAACAAACACTGTATCGCGAGTGCTATCTTGGAAAAGGCTAAATAAATATATGCTACATTCACTACCTCGGAAATGTATGGCTTCACACACTACTCAGGTCCTTCCATTCAGGGCCATTACGTTATTACACATTGTGTGTGCAACACATGCAATTAACCCCCACTTCACACACGCAAACGCACACAAATCTTGCGCAAACTCACACAACTATCACACTTGAATTGCAATCAACTCCGCACAAAAACATCACTCTCGCACGTCTGAGTCCAGTGAATAAAGCGCCATCACAAAGATAACGGTGCTCACTTTACTAGAGGCCTCCCCTTGTTGTCCTCCTGCAGCTCCTGATATGGCCAACAGTGAATTATGTGATAACTATTTGTAATGATCTTAATTTTGGAGCTTTCGTGACTGCAGGAATTATTCTTTGGTTCTTTCGGTAAATTATAACTTAGCAATCTTTGAAATACGTAATCGACCAGGCTATGCGTTAATTGTGTGTTGACCGACTCTCTGTGTTGTATTACATAACATTTCGATATTTTGCTAGGCTATTTAATTTAGTGTGTTCTTTCTCCCTCTCTCCTAATGTTCAAGCCTGCGTACTTTACTACGCGTTCTTCGTACTCATTGACATGTTAATTTTTTCTCTAACCCCACCCTCTCTCTGCCTCCGCCCCCCTCTGTCTATTTAAGGCCACGACACAGAGACGATCTCCCTCTCTGTGCCTGTGTTGCTCTCTCTATGTATCTTGGTCATATCTGTCTGCTTATATGTCTGTCTATAGTTTTCTGGTTAGATTTTTGTTGCTATTTCATTTATACCTGATGATGATTGCTTGCGTTGCAATCGAAACGTCGTATGCTATTATTTAATTTATTATTTTATCTTTATACGTGACTTTACCGAAAGAACCAAAGAATATTTGTAATGACTTGGTAATCTCATAACTCACTCTCAATCGCCATGTAAACACATATGTAGTGCTACAGTTTTGCGACCTGAGGTTTTCGCACGGTTGGCTATGTATGGTGCGAAAAGAAGTACAACATACGTACATACTTTAATGTTCAATGCTACCCAATGCCACCTCGGCTATCAAATGCCACTCAGCCCCCCACCCTTGACCTCTGCAACCTCCCCACCTCGGGGCAGTGAATCAATATACATCTATACAAAATATATCCCAGTGCCACATGCTCTAGATCAAGACGTTCTTGGACACAGAATATACACAACTGCCCACACAAAAGATATGATCAGTGCAACACACACACACGCCACACCGCTGTTACAATCGGCCGGCGCCAACTGTGATGAGGCTGAGGTGGCAGGGCTTACCGGGCGGTCCCAGGGGAATGCGTGTGCAGTTCTCCTCACGCAAGAGGCACATGAAGACGGCTCCAGGCTGCGTCACGTTGGGATGTGCATCTGTGTGCGCTTTGGGGGCTCCCACCACAATGCCCTTGCTGCACACACACACACAAACACATTCCGCTGTAAGCATGGATAGACTGCAGACACAAGTGCGGTTAAATGTTGACTTAAATTGCAGTTAATGAGCTAAAATGTCTATTGAGACCAGGGCTGGTTATTTTGGACTCCATTAAAGTCTAAATCGTAAGGCAAGTTCGCATACATTAGTCCCAAGCCGGGTTTAAACACCATTTACTTCCAGTAACTGCGATGGCCATGGATCAAACCGGATCAACGGGATTACGGAACAATAAGCTACCACTCCAGTCTTGCTGCCATGCAGCACATGCACAAACGACAAATAAACTATGCTTACATGGCAATTTAAACGTTGATGAGAAACAGTGTTATGGACTTGATAACTCGTTTTATACATCTTTCGTCCAATGATGATGGGAGAAAGCATGCAATGTCTTGTTTTGCGTTGGGGTTTTGAATTTTTAAAAAAAATTCGCTTGTGAATTCATCATGCCAGCACTTTAAAATAATCAAATTCGCCGACTACAGCTGTGGCCAAAAAGTAATCGTATGAACCATCCCCACTCCCACCACGAATACAGCTGCACAATGACTTCTCCAAAACATTTTTCAGCTTTGCTTCCTCGAGCCAGTGTGCTTAGCAACCCAACCGCGAGCAACGATACTAATACTTTAGATGGATACACAGTCATAATTGGTGACTCGTACTTTCAGCGTATCACTACAACAGGAAAACCACTTATCAAACTGCCACATAAGCAAGGCGTGGAATGCATCATCATAATCGGCAGCTCTTCCCACTGAAATACAAAAACAAAATCACCTTCTGCAGTGTATATTCCAAAGAAATGTGCTCATATGAGGTCACCCACACACTCACACTGTCAGGCACTGTTCCGCAATTCAGGCATTGCGTTGGATAATCTCCCAGCCGTATGTCACCACGTTTGTTGCATAGAAGTTCACGTTGTTCTTATGCGAAGGAAGTAAAATTCATAGCCAGCTTTGGTTGTCTTGTGATTTCCAGTCTGCAGACCAATTGTCTGGGCAGTAAGTAGATGGTTCTGGCTGGTCAATAATGGCTGCACTCAATGCACAGATGGGAATTCCCCCATTGCCAACCGTTACTCAACTTTACCCACACACAGAAAAGTGGATTGGTGTTACTTAGTAAAAATACATCAGATAAGATTGTATAAACTGTACAATGTGGACAACATTAGCATGGTTAATTTTAATGTGGCAGCTATGTGCGTATGAATGCAAGTCAAAGGGTCTCATTATGCGAATAATTCCACATTCTCCATGGTACAACGAAGGTTGATTTCCCATAAACCATACTCATGTTACATACAATGGTTTGAGAGTTTCTTGGGATCTAGAGTTCAATGAGCAATGTTCGCACTGTGAATGGAGCACTTCAGCACTGCAACAACAGTGCCAACCAACCATAAACATGTACATAGCATAGGCAGTATTATTATTATTGCTGTTGCTGCAGTAGAAATTAAGGTTGCGCGAGTTGAATTCCTAGTTGGGGGAATGATTCAGACCGTCATCCCTCTCAGATCGATACAATTACTGCCGCCTTGCAAAAAGTCAAGAGTCGTCGTCCGATGTGGAATTTCAAGCAGACTCTCATGGCCACCAGCGAAGATAAGCGTCGCTCTACGCTCGCTACCACAGTCCCCTAGTAGCAGCACAAGGACACGAACTCGTTCTTGACTTACGAGTCGTCAAGTTACTGATGATAATGATAATACCGTGTTTAAAAAAAATAAACTTTAACTTCATGTAGTGGAAATAGATGCCGACACTTTTTTTGCTGTAAGACACTGTGTGTGTATATCAATACGAATATAAAAAAAAAACATTTAAATGTAATATAGCAAAAACATGCATACGATACGTAAAAAAAACATTTTGAAATCACCACACACACAGTGCGTCATGAAGCTGCCTACCTAGTTTGGTAAAAGCGCTTAATTAAATCATACACTTGGTACTTTTTCCAATGTTCCAGCTCACAGCTGGCTCTCCCTTGGAACAAATCAAACATGCGAGCATGCCAGTGCTGGAACGTGCCCTGAGAGAGAGAGGGCAGGCACTGACTGGGAAGGGGCCTCAACCGTATGGAGGCCAGATGGGACGGTGCGCCGTTTGACACCTACGCACGAGCCCATCTTCCCAAGAATTCTGTGACGAGCCCTGGGTGCATGCGTGTCAGCCCCACCTGTTATATTTTCTATTTTATACCGGTTTGGGGCACACTTGAGTGTTCGCGTTGGCCATTTTGAGAGAGCACCCACCGAGGCGAATGGCATTTGTTATTGAAGGCAAATAAATGTGTGCTATTGGACGGCCTGACAACCAAAATAATACATTTCAATTGGAATTTATTTCGATTCCAATTTCAATTGGAGGACGTAGGAGAACAAACATCACCTTGGATGCGAGGTCGGTGGCTCAAGTTGAGAATGTACGAGGCACACTTCTGTAGCAGGCAGTCCAGCAATAGCTTGTCGAGTCATTGGTGTTGGATTATGGTGCGGTTATCCACTCCTACGCACAGGATTACTACAGGAGCTCTGCTGTTATCTTACACAAAGCAAATACCTCGTGAAATAATTGCCCAAAAATATCTTGTAGGACCCTGCTGACAAGAAGCAATGGGAGTAATTTGAGGCTTCCATTAATAAACCACCAATATTTTACAATTACGATTTTTTTTTATGCAACTGCATCTTGAACCGCTGCACAAAAACCATGGGACATGAGCAATAAAAATGGATATAAATTAGTGTATCGATGAACAATTACGAAGGTTCAAGCATTAATTATGCAAAAATAAAAGCAAAATGATAAGCGTGCAAAATAATTGTTATTAGTCATTTCCGATTAGGGTTGACATCTATCCGGGGTTTTACCGAGCCTGTCAACTCAGGGACTTTGCAGGAATTAATTATCTGTACCGAGCTCTCGTTACCGGAATTGTGCCGAACTTTATTCCAGTCAACTGCAGTTTTGATAACATCGCAGGTCGCTCACGCAGCGTTCATTGCTGCCTGGGTTGTGTGGAAGCACACTAAGGTTTTTTCGGTAAAGTCACGTAGGTAAAAAATAAATGATAAAAATAAATGATAAAAATAAATGATAAAAATAAAAAATTAAAGAAAAAATAATAGAAATAAAATAATAAATCACGACGTTTCGGAGGCAACACAAGCTTCCTTCATCAGGTGTAAATAAGTATAACCCGTAAAAACAAAGTTTTTCACTATAAATCCTTTATATGCGTGGCGGCTAGAGTCCTCTCGTCCTCTGGCTTGAGATGGCTGCCACCTATGGGTCATATGATTGTCTGCCAGTATTAAACAATTGGTAATTAAATATTTAATTTGTTTTCCCTAAACAGTGTAAAATTTCGGATTTTTTTCACGAACATTAATTGTCTCGCACAACGAGTCTGTGTGCAAAATGTCAGCTCGATTGGATCACGGGAAGTGGGTTAAAAAACGACCGAAAGGTTTGCACGGTCGTAAGCAAGCAAGCAAGCACGCAAGCACACAAGCAAGCAAGCACGCGAACTTAATATAAAGGATTTAAAAAAGGAAGCATCTGACGATTGTTGTCCCCCCTGCTGGCGAGAGCCGGCAATGAAAGAGCGCGCGTGCGTGCGCCTCCGAGCGAAACCAAAAATGAGTCGCATTGCAAATGAGAAAACTGGTGTGGGGAGAGCACACCCTCCTCCTCCCTCCCACTAGATCAATCAAAAAACCCAAATCGATCGAGCCAGGCATTCAGAAGCTGCACGAGGGAACCCAGCAAGGAGCTCCCTGCCTCACACCGCCACCCCTTTCGGGAAAAGGAAACTTTCAAGTCCAGGTATGATGCAAGTGAATATACCGATCAAAAACCAGGGCAAATTTCATTCAAACGCCATTCACCGAGGCAAGCAAGCCAGTGCGAAAGCTATTCATTCCATCTGGCCCATACGACGTTACTTATACAAATGCATACCCCTGTAAGTTTGGAACGGGTCTGTCCGAGCACATTTGTGTGCAAGTAAACACGCAAACGCGTTTGATATGCGGAGATGTAACGGTGCTAAAAAAAAATGTGGGTTTTTTTGGCACCGTTTCAGCGGAACAAACGCAGTAGCCTCGCCAGGCGTGCGCCAGGTCTTGAACGGACGCAGAACGCGTGCTGCACACGAGTCGAGCAGGTGCTTGTGCACAACAACAACAACAACAACTCGAACGGGAGCAGTGTCCACGAGCAGTCAATGACCCACCCCGTCCCTCTTACAACGCAACACACGCGCACGTGATGATACCGATTTACATTGCAGCATACGGGGATGTGGTGCAACGTGGTCCCGTCAACCTTCACTCGGCATCCCCCGATACGATATCTTGTCCTGTGTTAAACTGTCCGCACAGACTGTTAAATCACGTACACACGCACATTTAAAAAAAAACCCCAGCAACAACCAGAAACCATGCCGTACCTGGAGCTCTCTGGGCTGTAGAAATCCAAAGAGTATCCAAAATAGCTGCCCTGAGGTCCCGAGAATACGTTGGGACGCGAGTCATCCAGGTTGAAGGCAGAGGTGGGTCCCAGCTGGGTGATGGAGAGTGCCACCACCAGCAGCAGCAGAAGCAACAAGAGGCTACCAGCAGGTCCCGTGTTCGAGCAGCTCCCCCCGTGCCGTTGTCGACGATCAGTCCGCATGATGAGACGTTAAAGACCGCGCAAAAGCAGCAAGAACTCGGATCAACGCCGAGCGCACGTCCCCTATACCCGCCCCTAATTGATGGAACAAAATGTGGACCCTTCCTAAAGTTGACTAAAATAAAAGAAACTTAACAACGATGACAAACCAACAAAAGAAAAGAAAAGTGAATCGTGTTGACAACAAAAAGCAAAAAAACGCGCGTATCAATTGTATCCGGCGAAGGCGAATTCTGCTTCTTTGTAGCTAGAAGCGCGGCTGGGTTTGCTGGAGAACATCAGAAGCCGGTGGGGGTTGCGGTGGTGGCTCCAGCAGCAGCAGCAGCACAATCACGACTGAGCGAGCGGTCCAAGGCACTCCTTCGGAGCGTTGACTCTCGCTTTGTGCTGACGTCACCCTTAAACCGGCCCAACTACCCACCCCCACAGATTGTAACGGGCGAGTAGCCACCCCCCACCACATCACTTCACCACCAAACCTCTTCCCCCCCCCACCACCACCCATTCCACTACCACCAGCAACCAAACACCACCACTCATTTTCCCCTCCACCAATCCGACCAACCACACCCAAAACTCCCTCTTGCAGTTCTCCCCCCCCCCATCTCCCCTCCTCTCCCCTCTCCCCAACTATTCCAGCATTGCCATGAAGCACCATTCGCCCACTCCTCTCCCCATCATCCCACACGCGGGAGACGCAAAATGCTGAGCCCACGCGCACACAGACGCGTTAGGTGGGGCTTGCTAAGCATGCGAACGTCATGGGATGCACATGTGCTGTTCGTGTGGGCGGGAAATGTTTCTTAAACTCCGTCCTCGCGGTTTTTACATGTGCACATTCATGAATTACTACTCGCATGCGAACTTCAAGATGTTCATTCTATTAGTGATAGTCATGCTTTCAAACCGTGTGTCATTCCACTGCTAGATCTTGGTGACTCATTGGCCATATTGTACCGCACGAGCGGGAGAGGGTTGATCTCTGATGGCCGGGTTCAGTCCACAATGCGCTAACCACAACGCCGCCGCTCCTATGAATTCGTTTAGGTATGTGTAGGTGTATGCTCCGTTTAAATCAGGCAAGAGCTTCTTTGAGATAAATTCCGTTCTTTGGTTCTTTCGGTAAAGTCACGTAGGTATAAAATATAAAATAAATGATTTAATTTATTGATTTAATTTATTTTATATTTTATACCTACGTGACTTTACCGAAAGAACCAAAGAGTATGGATCCCAGCAGTCACGAAAACTTCAAATGTAGAAAGTTCCGTTCTGTGCAGGATATGCCGTGAATGTAGTTGTCTCTACTAAGATGCAGCTATTGTCAGATTTAGGAATGTAAAACAGGTAAAGGTGTAGCCCTGAAAATACTTGCTCCCGCCGCTGCTTTCGGAAGGGAACCTATACGACTGTGACCAGGGAGCACACGTGCCTACTCTTTAGCATAATGTTATTTAAGTTTTGAAAAACCACCATAGGGGTTTTAATGAGCCATCATTGGAAACGGACCCTAGCATGGCTTACTAAATGAAGGATGCAGTACATCGAACTCTAAATGATCTGCATCATGAAAAGACGCGATGAATTGATGTATAGAACGGAGTCTATGCGGTGCATTGGGTACAAGACTTTCGCAGCTGTAAGCGATCATGGTCATTATTTTTTTAGAAATCCCACCTGAAGGAATGGCCTTTATGTTTGAAATGTGTGTAAAATGCATAACAATAACCAGCTGTCCAATTACAGTGTCCAATCACAATATTAGACAGGTCCAATGAATGTATCAATTGCAACTTGATTAAACAGGTTATGTCAGTGCTGAGCTCTAACCAAATAATTTACTTCGGAGCAAGTTGTGGTCAAAATGTTGTCACTGCAGCATATTTTCATAATAACATATGTTTATACTATTCGTGCGTTATGTTGTTTCTAAGAAAGTACATAAAGTAGCATGGTTGAATCATGGGCAACCGAATATTCTCAGAACATTGACGTTAGTGTTAAAACAAATAAATGCGAATGGGTTTCGTATGGTGCTCGTGTAGGGGTGTCAGGGGAAGGATTCCCACCAATAGATGGGTTAGTGGGAGGGGTGATCGAAGAGATATAAGGAGAGAACGGGCGGGAAGAAGGGGCCTTTGGCGGGAACGAGATTGGGACGGCTGGGGGACAGGTGTGGAGAGAAGGAAAAGAATAAAGGACGAGACCCCTGCAATCTGGTGTCGGCTCCTACTTTACATCTGGTGGCAGCGGTGGGATCTCATGGCTACAAAGAAAAATCCCCGCGGGAAAGAGCCAAGGGAGGAGGAAGCAGGGGCCGGGGATCCTTCCCATCCCGGGCAACAAGGGGGCCTGCTATCAGAAGCAGCAGCAGGGGGCCCGGATCGCCTGGAGGACACCATGGAGGACCGCATGGCCCGCGTGGAGAGGGCACTCCAGGAGCTCCTACAGAGGCTCCCTATGGGGGACCCGCCAGCACCGGGACCCCCACCCCCACGCGTACTACGGGAGGAGAGGCCACGGGACCCGGAGGCCGACCAGCCGGCCGGGCAACCAACCTCGTCACGCCAGCCGCCGCCGGTCCCGCCAAAACCCCCAGGGCTAACCACCCAACAGGGAGAGCAGGTGGCCGGACGGCCGCGTCGGCTGGGGCCCGTCGACAAGTTCGTGGCTGAGGAAGAAGACTGGGAGGAGTTTGTCCGCCGATTCGAGGCTGCCTTCCACGCTCTCGAGTGGACAGACGAAGAGGCACTACGAGCGCTGCCATCCGTTCTGGGCAAGGAAGCACTCGCCTCTTACACCTCCCTTCCCTCGCACAGCAAGACCACGCTACAGGCGGCCTACGAGGCTTTGGGGGAGATCTATTGCCCGGCGGAAGGGGCCTTTAAACGGTTCCAGGATCGCCAGCGAGGGGCTAAAGAATCCCCTTTATCCTACAGGGGTGCACTGCTCGTGTTGGCGAGGAGAGCTTTCCCTCGCCTGGCTGAAGAAGCGCTCGAGGATCTCGTGGTCGAGCACCTCATCGCCTACGCTTGCCGCGCCGGCGTTGTAATGCCCGTGGTGACGCCGGGGGAACGCACCTCGCTGTGGGCTGCCCGGACCATCCAAGCCCACGAGCAGGTCATGGGCCGGGCGCCACCCGTGGGCCCGGTAGCTGGCGCGGCGGGGGGGAACAGCCGAGCCGTTGCCGCGGCACTACTGGGTCCAGCGACACCAACCGCCGAACCTGCACCGTCGCCACAGGCTGCCTGTGGAGCAGCTGGGGACGGACCCCCGACGTCTGAGACGGAGCCATCGCTACGGGAGGTGTACGCGGCGATCCGGGGACTGGCGGAGCAGAGGGACCAGGGGCGCGACCAACCGCCGCGTCGCTGGCAGCCGCCTCTACAACATCGCGCCGAGCCCCCCCGACGGAACGCCCCGTGGGTCTGCCACCGTTGTGGTCGAGAGGGGCATGTGGCGAGGGGGTGCCGCACAGAGCCGGAGGCCGCCAACGTTACCTGGAACCCGCCGGGGCCGAACGCCGACAGGATCCAGGCGAGTGACGCCTTCCCGCCCGGCCTCTCGGTCGGGCCGAGCAATTATAATTCCGACGCCGCGAACTTACCGGGAGTCTCCTCGGGGTGGGCGCCGTCGGTGTCGTTCCCCGGTCCCCATTGTCCGGGTCGGGGGAAGGGAATCGCGCCGGGGATAGCGCCGGGGCCTGGGATTGCGTCGCGACCAGGGGTGGCGTCGCGACCCGGAGTGGCGTCGCGAACGGACGTGACGTTGCATCCGGGAGTGACGTCGCGGCCAGGAGTGGTGTCGCGGATCGCGCCGGGAATTGCGCCGGGGCCGTGGACCACGTCGGGGATCGCGCCGGGGCCGGAGACCGCGTCGGGAGTCGCGCCGGGGCCGGAGACCGCGTCGGGAGTCGCGCCGGGGCCGGAAGGGACGTCGCGGGCGGACGTGACGTCGCGGGCGGAGGTGACGTCGCGGGCGGAGGTGACGTCACGGGCGGGCGTGGTTTCACCGGCGGGCGTGACGTCGCGGGCGGGCGTGACGTCCCGGGCGGGCGTGACGTCGCGGGCGGGCGTGACGTCCCGGGCGGGCGTGACGTCGCGGGCGGGCGTGACGTCGCGGGCGAGCGTGACGTCGCCGGCGGGCGTGACGTCACCAATTGCCTGCGACGCCGGCGAGTTGCCAGGGGCAACGGCCCGGGGGCGGAGGCAGCCCACAAGATTGACAGTGCGCCCTGAAGCAGTTCCACGGGCCGCCTCACCACCGCTTTGCGGCAGATTGAGACGGAACCAGGGGGACCACGCCCCCGTGACAAAGGGAAGGGAGGGGAGAAGGGAGGGGCTCACGGGAAGGCCCACCCCCCAGTCCCCACTGCCCCCTACAATGGGGGGGGCCCCCCACACCACAAGGGGGGCCCATCCTACGTCACCAAAGGGGGGCAATTTGCACCACACAGAGAGCCCAGCCCGCAACCCAGGGGTAAGCCCACACTATGTAACAAGGGCGCGTTCACCCTGCTGCGACGCACTCCAAAGGGAGGAACCCCATCTTCAGTCCATTCACATCCATCCCCCATCATTTCACCATGCACCACAGGATAACGAGACGCCGCCTGGTCAGTGGCCGGACTCAGCCACACAATGGAGGAAGCTGGCAAGGCGGGTGGTAGCGGCCACGTCAGGAACCTCGGTCCTGGTCGGTGAAATCGCGGGAGTGTCGGCACGTATCTTGGTTGATACGGGGGCATCAGCCACGATCATCTCGAGCACCATGCACGAGATGCTGCCGGATAAAATCCGACCTTTAGTCCCCGTCAAGACAACGTTCATTGCAGCAAATGGAGGCAGCATGGGCTTCCTGGGCCAGGTTGAAGCCCCGATACAGATTGGGCAGCTTTCGGTAGCAGGACCCATCCTTGTCTCCGCAACATTGCCCGTACCCTGCCTGTTGGGGACGGACTTTCTGAGGCGGATGCCAATGAAAATCGATCTGGCCAATGGGCGGGTGGAAGTCCAGGGAACGCATCTCCATTTCCTAAAGGCGGAGGGAGCCAGCCGGGGAGTACCCTACGTGCAGGCTCTGGTCAGTAAGTCTGTCTCCATTCCCCCGGCAGCCCAGATGCTGATTCCGCTGCAATATCGGTCTCCCCTCGTGACAGCCCGACCAGACTCACCCATCCTGGTGTCTCCGGCATCAGCTGCCATGGATCGCCATGCGCTGGTGGGGGCCGAAACTATTGTACAGAGGAACCAGCATCTGTTCATTCAGGTGCTGAACATCTCCGATAGAACAGCGACGGTGCAGGAGGGAACAGTTCTGGCCCACGTTAGTCCCTTGTCACTAGGAGCCCCAGGGACAAAGCCCGAGCTTGTAGGCAGCATCAGCCAGTCCGAGGACAGAGGGGCCGAATCGTGGATGGACCAGCTGGCGGGGCCTGAGCCGGGATTGCCGCCCGACCAGAAACAGCAGCTGCACTCATTATTGCATGAGTTCTCGGACGTGTTCAGCCGGGGACCGTTCGACCTAGGGCGCACAAATCTGTCGCAGCACCACATTAACACGGGAGATGCCGCACCCCTGCGCCAAAACACATATAGAATGAGCCCAATGGAAAAAGGGCACATTCAACAAGCGGTGCAGGAGATGCTGCGGGCCGACATAATTTCTCCATCCTCGAGTCCCTGGGGGGCACCGGTGGTCCTAGTCAAGAAGTCAGACGGGTCACTGAGATTCTGTGTGGACTTCCGACGCCTCAATGCCGTCACGCTGGCCGACGCATATCCCCTACCACGTATTGACGACTCATTGGATGCACTGGCGGGAGCAAAATTTTTCAGTACGCTGGATTTATTGTCCGGGTTCTGGCAGGTCCCACTAGACGCGGACTCCCGGCCTAAAACAGCGTTCCGGACACCACAGGGCCTGTTCGAGTTCAACTGCCTGCCTATGGGCCTCCAGACTGCGCCGGCGACGTTCCAACGCATAATGGAGTTGGCCTTAGCAGGCCTCCAATGGGAAACGTGCCTCATCTACCTGGATGACGTCATTGTCTTCAGCCGATCATTCGAGGAACACATTGACCGATTACGTCAGGTATTCCTGCGGTTCCGGAACGCGAACTTGAAGCTCAAGCCGTCGAAGTGCCACCTTATGCAGTCGTCGGTACGCTACTTGGGCCACGTCGTCAGTGAGTCTGGAGTGGCTACAGACCCGGAAAAGACGGCCTGCGTGAGGGCCTGGGCTGTTCCCACAACGGTTCCAGAGGTACGCCGGTTTGTGGGTTTCGTTTCTTATTACCGCCGGTTCGTACCCAACTTCGCAACCATTGCCAAGCCCTTGCACGTGTTGACGGCGAAGAACCAGAGGTTTTATTGGGGCCCTCTGGAGGAAGAGGCATTCCAGCAGCTGCGCTCACGTCTGACAGATGCACCACCATTGGCTTTTCCGGATTTTGGCCTCCCCTTTATCCTGGACACGGACGCCAGCGATGTGGGCATCGGCAGTGTTTTGTCGCAAGTCCAGCAGGGTCGCGAGGTGGTTATCGCCTATGGTAGTCGCGTGCTTTCATCAGCGGAGCAGCGCTACTGCGTCACACGTAGGGAACTCCTGGCAGTCGTTCACTTCGTGCAGCAATTTCGACCCTACCTGTATGGTCGCAAATTTACGGTCCGCACTGACCACGCGGCCTTGCAGTATTCGCTCCGCATCGACCAGCCTTCGGGCCAGCTGGCCAGATGGATAGAGCGCCTGCAGGAGTACAGGTACCAAGTAGTGCATCGCAAAGGGACCAGACATGCCAACGCAGACGCATTGTCCCGACTGGCGCCCCAGGGCCCTTGTGCATGCACCACAGGCGGGGCACGCTGCAAGGAGGCGAGGCCGGAGGGGACAGTCATCGCTCCCGTACGCACGGCGGAGGACGCACAGGGTGAGGTCCAGCTGACCGACCACGACCTGGGGCTGACCTTGGACGATTGGCGACGGCTACAGCTGGAGGAAGCCCCACTGCGAACGCTACGCGCCTCAGCAGAGGCAGGGGGGGAGGAGTACATCGTATGGGAGGACCTCCTCATGCGATGGGACCCGACAGGGCGCCGACGATGCCTGGTAGTTCCGGAGTCGCTGCGTCAACAATTGGTTATGGACGTACACGGCCGCCAGCTGCTGCACCTGGCGGGGCGGAAGACACTGTACACATTACAGAGTCGGTACTTTTGGCCAGGTATGACCGCTGATGTGCATCGATGGGTCGCTACCTGCGTCGAATGTGCGCGGCGAAAGCCGCCACCCCGGGTAAGCCGGGCGCCCCTACAGCCCATCACGGTGACCAGGGTCAACGAATTGGTTGCGTTGGACATCCTGGGACCACTGCCGGTCACGCCACGGGGAAATAAATACCTGTTGGTCGGAGTCGAGTACTGCACGAGGTGGCCGATGGCGTGGGCCCTCCCGGACCAAACGGCACAGACCATCGCCGATGCCTTCGTGGGAGGCTATGTCCTTGATAAGGGGGCACCGGAGCGGTTGCTCACGGATCAGGGCAGGAATTTCTCCTCACAGCTATTGAAGGACGTCTGCTCTATCCTGGGCACTAAAAAGGTCCGAACATCTCCGTATCATCCCCAGACCGATGGGATGGTAGAGCGGCTTAACCGCACCATAGCGGCCATGCTGTCCCAAGTGGTGGACGAAAACCATTCCGACTGGGACCTCCACATTCCATCTGTCTTAGCGGCGTACAGGGTGGCCCCACACGCGGCGACGGGGTTCTCGCCGTTTTTCCTGATGTACGGACGGGATCCCGTTCCGCCTATTGAGGTGCAGTTGACGGACATTCCCGCAAGAGCCGACGCATGGCCGAAGGCACTAAAGACCTCCCTCATTTATTTGAGAGAGGCCCGCCAAGCAGCCGAGGCCGCATCGGCCACGAGCCAAGAGAGTAATGTACGGATACGGGAGAGGACAGTGACAGCCAAGCCCTTCAAAGTCGGGGACCAGGCATGGCTACACTGTCCTCAGGTGCCGGTTGGCCTCTCACCAAAGCTGCACCGACCCTGGAAAGGGCCGGTCGAGGTCATTAAAGCACTCCGACCGCAGTGCGTCCAGGTCCAACTGGGTAAGCGACGATGGTTTGTACACCCCACCCGCCTTAAGCCATACATCTCTCCACCGTCATCTTCACCAACATCACCACCAACATCACTGCCAACATCATCATCATCCCTACCCAGGCCAAGGTCGCCGACCACCACGCACCGACCGGCAGGGGGTTCGGTGCCCTGTGTTCCCTTGTCACCTACAGCACCCCATGTGAGGCCTGACGGAGCGGCGGCACGAGCGGGGGCCGGAGAGACAGCGGCGCCGGGCAAGGCGACACCAGCACCACCGAACCAGGGACCGCGACGAGAGGGCCTTCGAAGGAGGGGGCCGCCACGGTCATCTGCTGCCTGTGGATGTCCGGGCTGTTACGAGATGCTGGCTGGAGACCTGGGCAGGCCGCGCAATTGATTTCGTTGTGTTATGTTGCATTGTATGGTTGTGGGGGGGGTAAGGGCTGTCGTCACTGTCAGTGGGGGGAGGCATGGGGAGATTTAAATGGTCCATGGGGGAGGCAGAACCGAGGACGGTTATTTTTTTCTCCGGGGGGGGGGGGTGATGTAGGGGTGTCAGGGGAAGGATTCCCACCAATAGATGGGTTAGTGGGAGGGGTGATCGAAGAGATATAAGGAGAGAACGGGCGGGAAGAAGGGGCCTTTGGCGGGAACGAGATTGGGACGGCTGGGGGACAGGTGTGGAGAGAAGGAAAAGAATAAAGGACGAGACCCCTGCAATCTGGTGTCGGCTCCTACTTTACACTCGCAATGTGTTGAAGATGCCGTCTTCTGTGTGTACGGCTCAACGATAGCGCCCCCACTTGGTTAACGTAACGTGAACTCACAGTGATATTGTACACGCCTGCAGCGGTATCGAGTCACTCTTTTCATATCAAGAGTTTTGCCAGGTATGTCGACCACTTCATCAGTTACGTATGATACAATGTCATTACCATTCCTGTATTCTTGACTCAGCTGTTATTCCACGCCACCCTCTAAATTCACTGGTGTTTAATTAGTAACATTACTCATCTTCACTGCCACTTCTGAGTTGTAGTAATTCCACGTTCGTATGTGTTGTGGAACTTATTTCACACAATACGTAGCCAACCGTGTTACTCAGAGGCGGTAACCATATTGACGGTAGGATGACTACTGTTGGTGTCCCACCAAATGATTGATCACCAGGTGCTGATTATTTAACCGACACCAAGAGAATGATGTCGATTAGGCAGGGCGTTGGCAGGTCCCTGCCACTCTATGTTTATATGAGAAGCATGAGCACTTTATATTTTAAACGGGACAAAATTTAAAAGTGACATCAAGACTGAAATTTAAAATTCCAATGTGGCTATAACTCCAAATTTAGGTCTAAGCCTCGTGGTTCTGGCTGCCTCGTTTAAATAACACAACATCCTCTGCTTTAATAAAAGTGAACTCCCTTTGGCCTGAGTGGAGGGTGTCAGGGCAATATTACCCAGACAGGAATCCCCAGACTACTACGTCCAAAGAGAGGAGACTCGTAAACAGCTTTGAAAAAAAACAGTCTGAAAAAGAAGCGAATGACACATTAGTCATCGTGGTCTCAAGATGCGCAGACGGGTGGGTGCCCCGGTTAGGGCAGACGCTCGGCCGACAATAAACACTTCGCGGCGATGAGCGATGAAGAGCATCGAGTCATCGTGCCCTCTCTGCTCTCCGGGGAGGTGTCCTCTGACCATGGCACCACGATTGCGTGCTTGTTGGTGAGTGACTCTGTGCGTGAAAGTGTTCGCGCGCTCCAATTATGGAATTCAACTGTGCAAGGTTAATGCTGGTGGAATCCCATATATTTGTTTTATTGAAAGGACATTCTGTCTCTATTTCCATTTACTGCGTCATGACCACTTGGTACATTTGCCTTGGTAACCCATTCCATGTTTTACTGTTGCTGTTGTTGCTGCTAATGGTAAACGTAAAACAAAGTTAACTAAAGAACGGATCCAATTTTCAATGCTTAACAGCTGAGTCATTTCTGCTGGGATTATTATCAAGGCGTACGAATGAACAGTGGACGTTAAAGATCATAAAATAGTGCGTGCCTGTCATAGCACAAATAGTTGCAACTACAGTACTTGAAATTACTGTATATGCATTCAGTATTTTGTTCTTCATACAAATTCATAGTGGCATTAAAACACAAACGTAACTCAATAAGTTTAACATGCGTAAAGCATTATTGAACAGCTATAGGGATTGTGTCTGGAATAAGAAAACATGACAATAAAATCAAATGTGTATTCTTCATACAGGCATTTGAAGTAATGGTTTTAATTTTACCGAGTGATCGTTATGAATAGCAGAGGCCATGGGAACAGTTGAGAGCGTGCGTGTCCTCCCAGTCTGTGGCGGTAGTTTATGGTAGGGAACACACAGAGGGGCATGAGAGGTGAGCAGGCGCAAGCCGATGACAGTGGTCGTGCAGTGTCAGAGGACAGCCTCCCGGGCAACGATGCGAGTTGTGGGTGCGCACGTTGATGGGAAACGAGAAAAAAAAACAGCGGACGCTCTGACACACATCTGGCAGACAATAGAGGATGACGCGCCGTCATCCTGCGACTGCCAGAACAAACGCACATGTCCTACACACATTCTGTCCACGGTCAAAGTACAGACCAGCACTTTGTTGCTACAATGATGTACGAGAACAATGGAATTCTTGCAATTTTCGGATGGGTGCCGAATAGTATGCAATTTTTTTTTGTAAAATTGTATGCGTCATCGAGGAACTAATGATAAGTTTTTTTGGATGTCTATCTACAGAGTGTTGTGATAGAACAAGGACTGTGTGTTCATATTAATGCTTGAGTGAGTCAGTGCTTGCATGATTTGGTGTGGGTACATGCAACTAGTGACTATAATTGGTGGGATTCATCTCTGAAGAAATCTATGAACATTTACCCCTCTGATTTCAACAATTTATTTTCCGTATGAAAATGATACAATTTGATATTTTGTAATTGTCCATTGTTGGATACACATATCTCATGTATGGGTTCTCTTCCCCTTCAAGAAACAGAGAAACATGGGTTACATTACAAATAAGAAACCAAGACGGAACACACTTTACCGCATCATTAGCAAAGCTTGTGTTATAAATTAAATACATACTAGGCTGCTTCAGGAAATAGTTACTCTTTAGGGTAGAAAGACACTTAATGCATATTTCTTATTTCAATGTACTTTACGCGGTTACTTTGAGCATTATGGCTTATGATATACTACACATTTCACACTGGTCCCTGCCATAAAAATGCGGCATTTCCACCAATGACTTACGACTGCCAAAGGCGATAAGTAAGGTCCACGCTTGCTTTTTTAGCGGGTTAATTTTGGGAATAAAACATTCGTGATGTTTCAGTCAAAATGTTTAGAACAGGTCCGTAAATGTGACAGAATTTCATTAGAAAGGCAGAGGGGTTCATGGAAATTGCACCAAATAAATTCCACACTTATCATTCATGGTAGTTTTGTTTGCTTGCAGGGTTTATCTTATACAGTAATTAAGTAAAACAAATACTCGGTAACACATCTCTCTCATTTTGAAATGCTAATTAATTCTATACATACATTCATGCAGCAGCCATGGCAAGTTTCCGCAAAATAACACTTTAACGTTTTATAGATATTAATTGTCCACGTAAATGTCTTTGCATTTATTTAAATGTAAATATGTTCCTGAGTATCTGTGTATCACCGCAGAATAACACATTCCTGCGGAGGGAGCTGGTAGGAACGTTGGGTTGCTCGGTCAATGGCCAGGGTCAACGGCGGCGTGGTGTATTCCGCAAATATGGCCGACTGTGAGGGCAGGCACAAGCCGGCGTGAGTAGGTTAAACGTTGAGTTTTATAAGGGTACCACGGGGTGACCAGCCCCTCCCCACTCAGCCCCACCCCTCCCACCCCCCACCCAGCCCCACCCCACCCAGCCCCTCCCCACCCAGCCCCACCCCACCCAGCCCCACCATGCACGATGGACGGACACAATAATCCCCTGTGGGCTGGTATAGCCAGGAGGTTCCTACCAGTATAACTGTGCTGCTTAAATTGTACAATGCTTTGTACCAGTTCTGGTCTTTTTTCTTCGGTTTCCACTTAAGAGAGTATATCCATCGGCTCTCAAATGACATGAAGGTCTGCGTTAATATATGAAACCGAATTGTATTACCTAATATATTTAATCTGCCTCCTTACAATTGACCCGATAGGCCTACAATTAAAAGTTAATTTTAATTTGGAATTTGTACATGACTGAGAGCACTTGAATATATTTTCCAAATGCGTTTTCTTCGAGTGTATACAATGTACAGGCTGTTTCAGGGATATTATCATGTATTTAGTACTTGGTAACATACACCACTTGATTTATTCACGCACCTTAAAAGGCAAGCGTTATAATACATGAAAACCTTGCATTTCAGTTTGGAAAATAATTCGTTGGCTAAGAATGTTTAACCACTATTTTACCCAGTGTGCATGATCAAGTGCCACTTGGAGGTAAATAATTATGAGTTGTAAGGGCTATTTTCGTGATACATTTGTTGTTAAAGGAAATGTACCAGTGCCACTTTTAGACGCCTGTGCAGGTGTGGCTGTACTTTGTTTAAGCACACATGCACACTCTTAATGGCTGGCAATACTTGGGCCAACTTCATTCTAAAACACATAATTTCCACGCGTAATTTTTAAAATATACCGTACCACAAGCGAACACGGTTCCAATGCAATCAAAGCTAATGTACGCTTGTATAGCATGCTCATTTAAATAATGCACATCTACCACCTGATGCTGGGAATGTTCAAGGCCTGTGGGAGATTAATATGTGGGTGCTACCGTAAGTCCAGCATGAACAGCTGTTCTTTTCCAGTGCCTAATTAGAATAGGAACAATCCAGATTCAAATGCGAGTTGGCCGCAATGGGCCGGTCTACCGAAGTCCTCTTAAAGCACATGCCACCAATATAGTACCTGAAAATGAAACCTGCAAGAATCTACAAGTACATGTTATAACATTAAGTGTCTTCACTTAGCTTTTATGCATTGTCTGCAGCAGTCTAATCTCACCATAAGAAAAGCACATGACCCAGACTGAAATGTACACTTAAAAAACCTCATGATCCCAACTGTGAAGCAACCTTCTGCCGCAATTATCTCCACGCTGCTTTGATAACATAAATATTTTGTTCCATTTCAATTGTCAATGTCTAGTTACCTGATCCATCTCACAGCAGGCGATATACACGGACTAATTGGCATTTTTTCGGACATATTGGCTTAACTTAAATGTAATCTTGACATGCACCGATTAAACGTGCCAATTATTATTCTGCCATGATTATTTGCATAACTCGCAATTTTCAGACCTAAACGTAAATAAAACCATCAGAAATGTTCATCCATGAACACTGCTTTTATTAAACACAAAAGTTGCTCTACTTGTGATGGAAAAACATGTGCAAACACATTACTTTTAAGGACAAAAATATATATACATAAAACACAGATAAATATATGCGCTGTGGGAATTTAAATTAGCAATTAAGACGATGCAAGTCACACTTGTACCTAATTCTGGTTGCATCCTTCTGAGCAATGTTAAACACATTTCCTGGATGACGAGCTCATACTTATTTAATATTAATTTAATTTTACGGTGTCCTTGAGACTGCCCCCCACCAAGGAAATGTGGAACTTACACCAGGAGCTCAAAGCAACCAATGGAGATGACCCACCACCGCATCGCTCGTTTTAAGAGCAGGGAGACTTCGAGTCGTTCATATGTGCTCAGCGAAATGTAGATGATTGATTTGCAGATTGAAAAAAAATTGCGAGCAAACGAGACTGCTTGTTTATCAAGGCTTTGATGATATACACTGTGCCTCTCAAATTATTCATAATAGGGTCAACATCTGTTCTGCTTAAACAAAAAATGTGTTAAGAGTTAAGCCTGGGGGAGAACAATACTCAAATCAGTGCTGGTCACAAAACATGTATGGTTTATTGGTGAAAAAACGAAGGCTGCAGCTTAATATGCTCAAATGAGATGACTGCACACACACTTTCTGTTAACCTCTATTGCTGTGCGACACATTGTAACGAAAGCATTGTTTAAGCATTTAAAACAAGGGCGGGGAACCTTTTTCTGCCAAGTGCCATTGATATATTTATAACATCATTCGCGGGCCATACAAAATTATCAACTTAAAAATTAGCCCGTTAAATTTGGTCAAACATTTAATTAACTCACCCCTAATGCGATGGCTGGAACTGCTTGTCTTTGGCGAGGCGTGTGATGTTAGCTGGTGTTGATAATGTTGCTACACGCAACTGCTTTTCCAGGTTTGCTCCTAGATTTATTGAATTTCGAGTCCCGCCTGCAGTTGCCTTGGCAGGGCCACACCAAATGATTTTGTGGGCCTTGTACGGCCCGCGGGCCGGACGTTCCCCACCCCTGATTTTAAAACTATGTACCTGCCGATCTTATTTTATAATGGCCTGAAATTCAAATTAATGCACAAAGTGTAATTTTAGAATATGCATCAACTCTGTAGCTGTCAAATGCGTGTAAACACATACATTGGGCCACTATTCTCAAATCACTTGAAATACCTTCCATTGCATTGTTATTAATAAATGTATGTGTATAAACTAATACTTGCTTAAATTAAAGCAAAACATCCATTGACAAACTCAACATATAACGCCTTATTAAACCAGTTTCTTATTCAATGGGTGTTTCAGTGAAGTGTTATGCTATCCCAAAATGCTTCTCATATTTTACTGATGACAGTCATTAAAGTAAGGATTTGTAACTCTGAATCGCCATACACCACCACACACCACCACATTCCATTTTACAGCTGCTAAAGCCAATTACGTTAAATAAAAATACACCTGGGCCATGCCAGAAGCGAAAGGCAGGCAAAGGCATAGTTGATTTCACTGAATACACAACACCACGTGTTCATTGGGTGATAGTGTGCCTCTTCGAAAGCACAAAGGAGAACTGGACTCATAAAACGGTCCAACATTGCAATCACTGCTGGTTTGTTTGATAAGCTACTGAATTCACGGTGTGGTCCATATTTGTACAAGACGTCAGCAGCCTATTGACTACTTGCTGTTAACAAACAAATAAAAAAACATCCGATAGCTTGCTTACTGGTTTTCTTGTTCTTTTAGTTTTTGATACGGATTACAATTGCTCCTTCCTTAACACACACATATATAAATACATCAAATCACAAAGGGGAATGCACATGGAATATTCAAGGTATACGTGAATGCGTCAACAGCACGTGGAATAATTACAACAGAGAAGCCAATGCTTGACCCCCTCAGCAGACCACAGCGATGTGCAATCTCACTGTGGGTGAGCGTGTTGTTGCAACACATCTCCTGGGCTGTGCCTATGGCTTGATCCCAAGTCGATATGCATGACGAGCACTTGTGCTTCTCACACAACACTTTCGACCAACCCCACGTGGGGTAGCATCCCAATGACGTTCAAATATAATATAAGCCACTTTGGGTTAACGCACGACACTTGTACGCAAGGCCTCATTTCCGTTGCACACGTGGCACACAGAACAAGGCGTCTCTAGTTAAACGGACTGCAATGCAACTCGGAAATACGCTTTACTAAAATGGTCCGTTAATTTAAAAAAGGGGTATGTATTAACAGGTTTATGGGTGTAAATAGCTTAACCTATATGCATGCCTAACATGCACAAAATGCACAGGCTAAGACAAAGTGTGTTGGTACAGTTTAAATTAACTGCAACATAAAAGGCTTACTCTTGATGAAGGGGTGAAGCATTTGCAAGCAACTTATTTTGTTTTACGCTAAACTGGTATTGAAGATTTGTTTTCAAAACATGTAATTACCTTGTTTTTTGGCTATGTTTAAAAATGATTGTTAATTTCCAGGCTAAGATGGATAGGTAGTGTGGTGGACAGTGGCAGCAATTTCATCAGTGTAGTGTCAATCAAAAAAATACATGTACACATAAAAACTGAAAATAATCCCTTAAAATTTTCAATAGTCCTGGTAATATTTTTTTTTCTGATTAAAGCAAAATGTTCCAAAAAAAACCTCTAAATAAATATTGAAGCCACAGGTGGTCTTAAACAACTGGAATATTGTTTCACTACTTATCAAGAAGGTGCTACGTTTGTGTGCCTTCAAATGGAGGGCATAATTATCCCAATCACCTGAACCCTGCCCATGAGGTAGTGGGTGATGCTGGGAGCGGACAAGGGACTGAACACGTGTGTCAAGGCCACAGTGATGGCCTGACACGGAGGCTGATCTGCTATCGTGGAGGGAGTGGGATATTTACCAAGCGCGTCCATATGTTCTGTCCATCATAAGCAGTAAATAAAGTGGGTTAATAGCATTAGTGAGGTCAAGCATGTGCATTTACGCACATTTTTGTTTGTTTTCATTTATAATTCAAGACATTTTACTGATGTTGATGGGTGATTTGGAAGTTAACACTATTACCATGTGACATTGCTTAGCTAGTACTCCTGGAATCCTGGGATAAAATCCTGAGGCCCCCTCAGGTTCTCACGTGTGGTTTTGATGGTCTCAGCTTAGACTTTTGCACAGCACAAGAAAGAATATTAGGGTTGTACAAGACAGACCATTGAAGATCACTGAATGAAGACCTGCAATGCCACTTGATGGTTGTAACACAGCTTACCGTAAGGTTATATTGTCACAGGGGATTTCAAAATGCCTTACTCTGTGCCGAATGCTTTGTTTTTGCCAATATCAACTGGTGAAAAATTCCAAATCAAAATCTTAGTGGAATAAACAGTACCTTCCTGCACTTCTCCTAAAGTTAGAGCTGTCCAAGGTCACTTCTAGGTAGGGAAACCCACTTCAAATACTGCTTTAATGCTTGAAAACTCACTGGGCCACACACACATACACACTGGTTAGTTTAACGAGGGTGCCCGGGCTGTGGACCAGAGCAGCTCGAGATAAGGCCACTTGGTCTGCAGGCAGCTCTTGACGGGCGTGTCGTCTGTGGAGAGGCCGGCCTCATGGAAGCCCATCACCATGGCCGTGCCCTCCGTGTAGCTCACCTATAGGAGGGGAGCATGGAGGCAAAAGAGAAACTGTTAAGGTTTCAGACAAATAGAGCACGCACATTTGAAGTTCAAGTGTCTCCCTCTCGGATGATGCCAATGTCCAATGATGGCTCGGAGTCACTTTGTAAGAGTTCAAATACTGGTTTGGAGTTGATAGAATCAATACCGCTTTGTGGTGAATCGAACGTTGATGCGATGCCACTGATAACTCCTTAAAAAGCAATATTCCACAACTCACATGCGTGGGTTAGATAAAAAATATTTACCTTCTCCTTGGGACAAGAGTGCCGCAGACCATTGTAGTGGTAAACTGTAAATGACTCAGGAATATTCACTTCCTGTAAAAGAGCAAACCTGAATCAGCATGCTGGTGCACACTAACATAATATTTCACTTGGTCGAACACAATGGATGGTAAGGCGATTAATAAAGAACATGGAAGCTACTTTTAGCTTGAATACCTAAATTCCTTGCAACTGAATAGCAGTGCACAGCATGGGATACCAGAAGCAAGACATTCTGTGGTAGCATTCTATGAAATTTCTTGTCACCTTTATTATACCTCGAGAAATCCCATTCAGTCTTTATTGCAAGGAAAACTTTGAGGGATTATAGTAAATGAAACACGGCAAAAGTGTACAGTTATAAGGTTTAATCTAGAATGTCATCTTTATAAAGTTTAGCTTAATTGTGAAATTATAAATGTAAATGTAATTATTTGAATCTTTCATGCAATGTTTGAGTGACTGCATTGCAGTTAAAAACATTCTCCCACAAGTTAAACAATCTGGGCAATGATTGTCAAAAAGTGGCATGTTGCTCCTACATCTTAAGAATAAACATTTTGAAATACAGAATCGTCGGTTAATGAATTAATGGGACTGATGTTTAACAGTCCCAATGTAAATTATATTCAATGGTACCTGCTCTGGAAAGAACTCCAAGATAAATGGACCCAGTAGTATCAGCCCCAGGCCCTCAGGGTCCAGCTTTGTCTTCATAATGTTGACACTGTAAATATACAAGCACAGAGAACATTCTTTCTAGACTTGCAATTGCTTTCCAGCCTTTTCAGAAACTGAACCCAAGTCAATAAGTAAGTACATTTAAACACCATATCATGTACAATAACTATGACATTATTGTTCATCATAGTAAACATGCAAGCACAAACAATGTAACTTTGTGTAACACTATGCAACACGATTTTTGTTCCTGGGTAGTAAGTGTTATTTTCTAATTGCTTATGCCTCAAATGTATAGAAAATGGCTATTATTCCACAAAAACTTTGCTTTTGTGACCAGGACTTTACGTGAAGGAATGACACAAATGCACACGTCTCATTGAAAATATGTACATTTCAAAATATCACTGTCCTGGTCACAAAAGCAAAGTTTGTGGGGAATAATAGCCATTCTCTGTACTTTTGAGGCATAAGAAATTGGAATATAACACTTACTACCAAGGAACGAGACAAAATTGTTACACAGTGTATAATCAGCCAATACCAAACACAGCACCATAACTGCCATTGTTAACATATTTTTCAACACCAATATTTTTGGAATGTTATCAGTACCAATTTGTCCATGTGTTACTTTATATGACTAAAGTAGGCACCAGTATCATCATCACGATCCATGGCCAGATAGCCCATACATGTCCACTGCACATTCCGTCATTTTTTTTTCCCAATGTGCTTAAGAATTGTTAGGTCTTCCTCTCCTTCCATTTTCCCAAACAACACACTTTACATTTTCCTGTTGTTGTCCATCCTACATATGTGCCCAAATAGTCGCAGTTTCATTTCTCATCACTGCCTGCATCAGGTCTACTATGCGCAACATTTTTCACACTTCTACATTGGTCACTCTTTGGGTTCAGTTTAGATGCAATACATTTGTAATGGCGATCTTAACTCTTGTCAGTCTTTTTCAATGTTCAAGTCTTGCAGGCATACAAAATGGTACTGAACAGGCATATTCTTAAGATTATTCATTTGATTTTGTTGCTGATTCGCTTGCTTCTCCAGGTGATATTTAATCCTACCATTACTCCTTTTCCCTTTGTGATCTTCGCTCTTAGGGTCTTTCGTGAAGTTGTTGTCCCCCATGTCAGTAGACTTCCCAAGTATACAAATTCGTTTACATGGCTGCTTTCTATTACTACTTATTTCTCAATGTCCTCCCTTTCGAACACCATCGTTTTTGTCTTTTCCACGTTAATCTTCAGTCCTGCATCCTTTCCCGACTTATTCGGCTTATGAACACTTTCCTGCAGTAGTATGCAGCTTTCTTCCATCAGACCTATGTCATCTGCGAATCTCAGGATTTGTATTCTTGCTCCTTGCGGATATTCATGTGCCGTTGACTTCGAACTTTCACCTATATCCTGCAGAATCTGTCAGTCATTTCCCTACTCTGTATAATCTTAATGCTGCCCACGTTATATTTATCTTAGTCAAATTGAATGCTGTCTGGAAATCTATGAGAGCTATAAACCAGCCTATTTCTTTCTCTTTGCTTTCTGTATGAGCTTTAACATTAAGATGTGCTGTACTGTGTTCCTATCTTTCATAAACTATGCTTGTTCATCCGCCAAATAATCCTCAGTATGCGCTTTTAATCGGTTTAATAGTCCTATCATTAGTATCTTCCCCATGTGGCATATTAGTGTGATGGTTCTGTATTTTTTTTACATAGAAGTATTTTTTTTTACAGTTTGTTGTTGTTTACGCCATCTTCCTGGGATTCTGCCCAGCAATTAGCACACATGCAATGTGGGGCAACCATGAAATTCTGTGGGATTATTATCTTGACAGCCATATGCAGATGTTTCCTTCAAACATGTACACTCACAACCTCAGAGCTTTTGCTTGTTTTCAGAAAAGCAACGCTATTGCTTATAGCATCTATTGATGGGCATGCACGAATGAACCTTGTGAATATTCATTTCTGAAGTGTAAAAAGAAAGGATGTGCTGTTTAATGCTTCTCTCTTAGCGCAACTGTTCACCAAATCACTCCAAGCCAGTTACCAAGGAGCTCACAGAGTAATCCCTGCGCTCACCTGTATGTGCGTCAATAGGAAATTGTATCACCAATTGTAGGGTAACAATATAACTTGTGCTATCACTCGCAAGAGGAAGTCTTATCGTTCCAGTGTTATAAGGGCGTTTTATACAAATGTTTTACTTGCAATGCTGACGCTCTCTAGGTGGAAATAGCAGCGCTACAGCACTGCAGAAACCAGTGTCTCCAAGTCCCCCAATCTGCAGTGCAACCGCACAATGAAACGGCATTGCCGCCTCATTTGCCAATGTCATTGTCGTTTGTACCTGCCCAGCATGGTTTAGGTACACCAGGTATTTATTTAGGTAAGCTTTTTGGTAGAGTGCTAGAGGATACAGCCAATGCCTATGCTCATGAAGTCAGACCGACATAATTGTATTCACACAAATCTGCTACATTGACTTAACGTGTATTATGTTAAGTTTTATATATTGCGTGATATATGCAAATTGCATATCACAACGATGAGGAACCAGGTAGGCTGGAATGCCCAAACGGTATAGTCCTCGATATATGATGGTGTTTTCAGCCAATACATGTTTTTGCATGTGGGGGAAAAAAAGCTGGAGCACCCACTGAATACCAACGTGTGCGAGAGAGCAACACTATCTCATACAGGAGCGACAGATGATGATATTAGTCCACACTTTGCTGGAGCACATTCTCCTGACAAGCCAGAGTTATGGCACCTTGATGCCCACCATCACCTCTACATTTCTGCATTACAGGCATGCATCACCAATTAAACACATTCTAGATTTGAAGCTTTCGTGACTGCAAGGATTCATACTCTTTGTTTTTTTCGGTAAAGTCACGTAGGTGAAAAAATAAAATAAATGAAAACTAAATTAAATCACGTTTCGGGTGCAACATAAGCGTCCGTCATCAGGTGGGAAAGCATAGTCTGCTGCTAATGCAGACTGTCTGCATCAACGTCGTGATTTAATTTAGTTGTTTTCATTCATTTTATTTTTTCACCTACGTGAATTACCGAAAAAAAACAAAGAGAATTAAATACATATTATAAACTTGTGTATTTTAACGTTAACTATTTGAATATTAACTATATTGCAAATACTAGCTTTTTGTTTACTATTAGTGCGTTTAATTATGTGTTTACTCTCATCAGCATTATCATTGGTCATAAGCAATCCACTGCTGAAAGAATGTATCCACAAGACATTGCAATTTCTCATCAAATGCCGGCACACAATCCGATCACTCCATCTCCTTGGTGGACGTTCACCTCATCTCAGCAGTGTTGGTATGCTCTGATAAAGTTACTCAACTGGTTTTTCCAGTGACATCGATCTTGCTGTTTCCCTTCCACACGCGAGTTTTTGGCGCTTAAGGGGAACTGGACAATGCTTTTATTTATAGCCTCAATCGTGAATGGGAAAAATCCCAGAAACCAAAACTAACAACTGGTCTCATATCATTACAGTATTCCAGATAACCCTTGATAAGGCAATAAGGAATTCCAATAGACCCTCAAGTTGTGACACGTGCTCTATTGTACCTTGAATGTGAGAAGGAATCTTGATTATTGCATGTGCTAAATCTAAAAATATGTCTCGACTGTTAGGCTACCTATAATAATTCCATGAGAACTTTATTTAAAAGTAATGTTTTTTCTTCACATGTATATAACCGATTATAAAATCCACTTTTTATCTCGGTCACGACGTGGCTCGGCTGCAAACAGTGAATGTAATTGTGTTCTAGAATGCTGCACTTGCTGCCTGAAATAATTATCAGATGAGGTCACTCACCCCAGTGTCCAGAAGAGTTTATATTTACTGTATCTAGAGGGGAACCACGAGTGTAAACATTATCTGTGCGCAGGTCCTGCAAGGAGCCCCAAGTAATGCTACTTTTACACTCTACAATTGCAAATGAGAACTAAAAACATTCTGGTTTCCAAGCTACATTTCACATAGTGGATGACACGTTTTTTCTTTTCAGGATGACAGTTTTAAAACTCAGGCTTCCCCACGAGGAAACGGGGCAGATTTGCAGCCATGCAGATTCAAAGAGCCATCTCTGCTGTACTGGAAACCCACCATATAGTCGGCTGCATCTCACTATTTTTGCTTCCTTGCTGTGCAGCATGGAAACAATATTCAAGATGCACTTGCAGCCTAATCTACCTAAAGCCTTTAATGGAATCACTTCTCGCGTGCAGCAGAGCATGGCCATGCAGGTATGACATTTGGAAACAAAGCATCTGTCAACTCTTAAAATAGCACAGGGCTATGGATGGTTACATAACATGTGAATGTGTGACCACCTACAGTAGACTCAAATAATGTGGTTGAAAATTGTAGTGAGATGAGATAAGCGCGTAAAGTTTATAAGTAGCATGGGTGTGGCCATGAACCCAAATATTTACATCCGCAATGGAGCTCTTGGAATGCACTATTCGAGGGGGAATAGTTGTTCAGAAATGCAAAAAATGGCAAAGTTGGTTGTTAAAAGTTTTACTATGTTAGTATAAAAATATCATTATTTATGTCTTCTTTATTTGCCTGTAATTGTGGTATTATTCCAAAATGCAAAAAATAAGATGTTTACTGTTAAAATGTTGCAGTTGAGGATTATTTAAAAGTGTTTCTCTTCATGTCTACAGATACGTGTTAGGAACAGCTTCATATATATACACCACCTTACATGGGCTTTACACGTTACTATAGAAGTAACTGTTAAAAATGTTTCAACCCACTTGTTAATCGACAAACGGACGAATGGCATGTTGGTCTCAGGGGTTGTTTGACCATACTTCACTATGCTCATCAAGTGTGGCTTGCTGGCCCCAAGACTACATAAGTATAATTAATTTCTGTCCATCGTGTTCACGTGATCCCAGGTTGAGATGCCCCACCTTATGAATGTGGACGTGTAAAATTACATTTGTTATCCAAAATCAACTATTGCCACTATGTAATACTTCAATTTCAAAAGATCAGCCAAGTCTTACTTTGAATAGACTGCAAATAAATAAAAATGTCTCAGGAAATAACATGTCTGGTGAAGAAACTTTCATAATAAATACAGGAAACACCCATGACTTGCCCCAGAAACCTCAGGGTTAAAACGTGCTCATTGTGTTTCTGAATTGCTATGATAAATCTGGCAGCAACTGCATGATGAATTAAAAAATTTAGTAGTCATAGGTTCGAGGCTCAAAGTTTAACCTCACCGCAATGCATGAACTGAGTCATGAAATATTTTGTTGATTTCGAAGTAACTGGTTTCTAAACGCCAATGCTAATTTTACACAATAACGTTTTACAAAGTTAAATGAAAAACATTCCCAAGACTGCCATGGTACTGTTTTTAGATATTTGTATCGTAGCTAACCGGCCCTAACAAATTATTCAAGACATAAATCACACACGACTAGCTTAAAAGTCTGATTGATAATATAAAATTAGAATGGAGAGGTAAAGTAATGCGTTTCAAGCACTGTAATTGATCCAAACACACCCTTGTTTTGTACCTGACAGCACAATCAGGTCATTCACATTGGTAGAAAAAGCATTGTTGGCTCAACCATTTGGCATCAATTGGCAAGCCCACCTGTGTTAACAAAATCCTCTGTATGGAAGTCACTTACTACTCAGGGTCGGCAAAGAGATCCAGGGTTTTCATAAGATCCTCAAGCATAGAGTCCAGGATGAAGCCATTGTCTAAGCAGATTCAAGACACACATCCCAAACAGCATCTTGTTAGGCAAGTAACTGTTGGAAAAGTGCAGTGTTAATCAAACATTCAGTATATCTCCCAAATACAGTTGTTGGTAAATGAATAGAGAAAAATAGTCGAGGGTGAATTGACCGAAGATACAGGGGGTGTTTCGGTAGTTTTTGTGGGAAACAGATACCAATAACGATTACAAATGTACGTGGGTAAACATTAAAACTAGTTGCTGAAATATTAGTTTTCATATCATGCACCATGCAATGAGACAAACCTGCTTGTTCCAGCTATGCTATTATGCCCTTGTTGAAAACCACCAACACTTTTTGTTTATCCCATAGATTTAACAACATTCACATAAATGTATTCTCGATGTTTTATACCTAACTGGACTTGTTTTTTTCTTCCCAAAATCAAAACAAGCCAAAGTTAATTCAACTTTAGTTGCAATGCGCACCCAATCTCAGATATTCTTTTTGAAAACACTGGAATAAAAATACTTCACTGAAATGGGAAAAATATGCTTTGTTGAGTCAATATCCCTCATTAAAACCAAACAAATGTGACTTTTTGATTGATGCCCACACACATGCACAAATCAAACACATTAAAAAATCTAAGATCAAGCTTGTTTGCACTTTTGAATCCAATGGAGTTTGGATTAGTAGTTTTACTATAGGCTCAATCTGCTGTAGCCTCAAACACAACAGTCATATTTCGATTTAAAGCTTTCGTGACTGCATGGATTCATCTTCTTGGTTCTTTCGGAAAAGTCACAATTGTAAATACAATAGTGAGAATTGTATTTTATTTTGTTTTATTTTATTATTTCCCTTCTACGTGACTTTACCGAAAGAACGAAGAAGACACAACAGTCATGTTTTTGTGCTTCTCGTGCATAATGGGTAATTATTAGCAGTGTTGATATATATTAAATTGTGTTTTTACGTAGTTTATTCATTTTACAACAATGCACGTATCAGCACAACACATCACTCGAGATGTATGCTTACACAATGGCAAGTCTAGACTTAGTACTTGAACAACTGCATCAAGTAATGGGCAAGGAATTGTCTTTATCACTAAAGTGACTGGCAATGGTGTTAAATTGGACTGAAAATACCTTAAATGGCTACCTTAAAAAACATTGCTAATGTGAAAGAATATCACAAAAAACTGTCATAACGAAAAAATTGTGCTTACATTTTTTTGGCAATCAAAAGATCTCATGTTTTACAGCACATGCAAAAACATGTGTGTAACATTTACACTAGATATATAATTACAATCAATCTATTTATAACTTTTCCAAACCTAGGAAAAAAATACAGTGCTTGTTAAGGCATCAAATCAACCAATCACAATTACTTAAAACATTTAATTAATTCTAGCGTTTGTTACTAAACTGCTTCATGAAATATTCCCTTTGCTATGTTGATCCTGGGGGCTCTTATGCCCATACTTTATGAAAGGGGCCTGGGATCAGGACAATTCAGTTTGATTCTTATCAATAGAAATTGGGTTCATGTGTGCTCACCATTGTTCAACCCCAAATACATTGCATGCAGCATAAATTCTAATTGTCGATCAGGAAGAAAGAACGTCAATTAGGAGAGAGTGCACTGCTGTCGTAGTTCTTGCTGTGGTTGTCCCACCTGATGACAATAGCTTATGTTGCGATCGAAACGTCGTGATCTATTATTTTTCTACCTACGTCACTTTACCGAAAGAACCAAAGAGTATGGATTCCTGCAGTCACGAAAGCTTCAAATCAAGATAGGAGAGAGTGTGTTTTACAGTACATGCACACACAAATCTAGTGTTTCCTTGCACAATGAGATCACCAGCTTTAAACGCTGATATAGGATACAAACTAGATTTGTCATATGCTCCACAGGTCCATGACAAAAAGGCGATCTCTTCGCAATGAAAATCAAAGCACGCAGGGTCAGCTTACATTGCAGCAAATTGCTCTGACGGATACTGTTTAACTTGCGCTCAGGGGTAACGCAAATGCCACCTCTGATTGCACCTCCATGCTTCATGTCCCTTGACATACTGACATCAGCTGATTGGCTCATCGCAAGTAGAAAGCCAGATGTTTTGGATTGCCCACAGTAAGACATCTAAATGCCATTTAGTGAGCGGAAAAAACAGGAATTACACTGGATTACATGAATTAAAAATGCTGTATGAAAAGCTTGAAACTGTATCACTATGATCTGTGTATTAGTGGGAATTATTTAATGAAAAAAAATCACAAGGCAGTGAGAGAGAACATCGATATTCATTCATAAACTAGGTGAAAGGCAACTCAAGATCAACAACTGTTGTCGCAAGCGAAGCGTGAAAATATTATTTCAATAAAAAATGACAATTTGGTTGCAGAACTTTAAAACGTTTAATTTGGAAAGTGGCAGGATTGAACAACCACCTAAGCTCTACAACTACCTTTTAAATCACTCTTATCTGGCATCTATTTGACTGTGACCAATCTTGACAGCATTTTTAGGGATGGCGCATGACAACGTCTCACTTGGGACTGTAGTCCGTTCATGTCAAAGGTTAAAGTTATACGACGACTAAAACATTTCATTTGAATATGTGTCACCCATGATCCCTACAGCCATGTTGGGGAACTGTGACATGATATTTAACTTTTATACACCCACTGTCTTGCTCGGGAATTATTTTAAAATAATAGATGAATAGTAAAAGTGGATTCTACAAAGATGCGTTTAAATAAGTTATTACTGGTAATAATTCAGTAAAATAGCAAAGAATTACCCATGACGATAACATAACATTATATTGACTTATATTCTTACTATATATCATGCACTGTACACCTTGGAATATTGTTTGAGGATGCATTGGAATCAAAATGCTGAAGCAGAGATAAGCAGAGGTTTGAGCGCTTGTGGAAATCTTGGTTTGTTTTTATGTTGACTTAAAGCTTTCGTCACTGCAGGAATTCATACTCTTTGGGTCTTTCGGTAAAGTCACGTAGATAGAAAAATTATATTTATTAGCTGGTAGAATAATATTTATTATATTTATAATTATAATAATACTAGCTGTACTACCCGGCTTCGCCCAGGACTTGGATCCACCACACCCGGCCGCCTTTGTCTCCCCAGTGGCGATGTTCACACACCACAGCAGTTACTCGTTTTGAGGCTGAGTCGACCTAGGGGAGGCCTAGGACCGGTTGAAATAATCGTGACCGGTGGTGACCGTGAGCTGGGATCGAACTCGGGTCGCCGGGTTCGTAGCGCAGCGCGCTAACCACTACACTACGCTTCCACATGCGCGGGTCACGTGACAGATTTGACGTCACAGCTCACTTGCCGTGCAAAATATATATGCATTATTGAGCTCTCCCCTGCCCCCCCCCAAAAAAGTGTATTTTCAAAATTTTTGCATGGTTTACAGTCTGGAAAGTACCCACATGGCAAATTTCAAGTTTGTTGCATGTCGGGAAGTACGCTAAACATTTTGAACAGACACATAATCACAACTTTTCCTTTTATATATAGGGAGATTTATAATATATATTTATTATTTTTCTATCTACGCGAGTAATAAATAAATATATTCTATCTACGTGACTTTACCGAAAGACCCAAAAAGTTTGTATATATGTGTTAAATGAACATACAAGTACGCATGATTTATTTAATAATGGATAGGCACAATATTACGAGCAGCATTTAATAATGTGAGCAATTACACTGGGTAGAGTATGAATAATAAAAATGCTAAAAATAGACACCATTACGAACAGTGAAAGTGTATATTTTGGCATCATGAGAGCTTTATAAGAACCAATTTTGTAAAATCTGAGGTGAACCTTTGTCATTCTTAAGCAATGAGTGTGCTTGTTTGTAGTCTACAGAACGCACGCCTGCCGCACAGCTCCATCTCAAACTTAATTTGGAGCTTTCGTGACTGCAGGAATTACTCTTTGGTTCTTTCGGTAAAGTCACGTATAAATATAAAATAAGAAAGTATTACATTTATTTAATTTATTATTTTCTCTTTATACGTGACTTTACCGAAAGAACCAAAGAATAGCTCCATCTCACTTTAATGCATGTTAGCCTATGGCCAGAGTCTCACTTGTAACCACTGTTGAGAGGACCACACAGGTAGCTTTGTTGGCAATTAAGCGTGAAGTTACAGACTGCGCTCTACATACATACCACAGCAGTGCAAACTGCCCGACCAGCTGCACACAACGCCAATGCACTTAAAACATGAAACATGTCTGATCCCAATCGCAATGAACAGCAGCAGCACAACCTGTTAAACAGAGACCCTGGAGTTTTCTTGGAATGAGCATGTCTCATTATGGTTATCTGAAAATCTTTAGGCTCTGTGGTCTGCAACTTGCCTTACTTATCAGGAAAAGTTGGGCAATTACCATGCCAAAATCACCCCTCACACTACTTCAACCAGGCTTTCAGAACATATGATAAATATTAACTAATATTTGCCACTAGCAGGTGAAAGCCGATGCTTCTTTGCTGCTGTCTGTGTTCCAACAAGTATTATGCTTCTATGGGCCATCGTAAATAGACCACAATAGATAAAGAATTGCATTCAAAATATTTTGTTTATAATTGATACACTGGTATGTTACATGACAATATAGGCAAGAACCTCAAACCAATATTAGCAAGTTAATGACCCACATACCCTACCAGTTATACCTACAAGTCACTTATTGTGAGCTCTTTCATGCTTTTGAGCATGGCTGATGTGTCCTTTGAAATAGGACCCAGGTCAAAGCCAGTAAACAGTCTTGGTGCCCAAAATGGCCAACGCGAACACTCAAGTGTCCCCCAAACTGGTTTAAAATAGAAAATATAACAGTTGGGCTGACACGCATGCACCCAGGGCTCGTCACAGTGGGAAGAAAGCTCACTCACCTTCCGGGTCAAAGCTCTTGAAGACCCTGCGCGCATGTTCAGTGGGTGACTCGGACGCGACCACGGACAATTCCTGTGAGAGCAAGCAGACGGCAGTGGTCAGCACATTCATACCACTGCCAAGCAAATAACCGGCATTGTGAAACTACTATATACAGCACCTCCTCTTCATTAACACATCCCCCCCGTTGAAAGAATGTACTCAGCGAGGAGTCAGGTTTGAGAGTGTGAAGGCACGTCATGTGTGGGTAGCTGCTATTGTAGGCAAGGTAAACGAAGACGGCTGGCCGAAGATAGAGGCCAGCCTGAAAAAAACACACATGCACGCAGACCGAGAAACATCTGATGCCGATTGCCATAATAAGCAGAGCACAATTGAAAATGTATGTATCTATTATCCACTTATACCACTCTATTGATCGATGGAGCTTAGCAATAAAATTGCAGTGGACATCTTCTCAGGCATGTCCACTATTTTGGCTGCCACTCCATCGTAAGTCCTCACCATTGACCATCATCCCTCCTCACGATTTGTCCTGCCCAAGCCCACTTACTTTTTCTTATAATTGTTTATTTTTTAATAGTCCATCACGCCTCTTATGCTAGCTTAAAAGAAAAAAAATATTATTGGAAAGAATCCGTCAACTTTTGGAAGGAAACATGTCTGTGCCATATGCTTGGTTCTTTCGGTAAAGTCACGTAGAAGGGAAATAATATTATTTTTTATTATTATTTCCCTTCTACGTGACTTTACCGAATTATTATTTCCCTTCTACGTGACTTTACCGAAACAACCAAGAATATGAATCCCTGCAGTCACGAATGCTTTAAATCAAAATGTCTGTGCCACTTGTTGGTTGAAGGTAGTTTTTGCCAAGAGCCACCAATGAAGTTCAACATACATAGGTTAAAACTTGAAATGGTGGCAGCTGCTGCAGACGTTATATCAAAGTCAAGAAATTATATAACATACAGTTGTGGCAATGGCTGCATACAAGTCTACACAAGTGTTTGGATACTGATGTATTCCATTTGAGGCTCAATCTTGATCAAGTGTAGAATACAGTGTAGTAACACACCAGAGCCGACAGGCTACCGAACCCTTTTTTCAAAATGTATTCTGCACGGTATCCATGCCACACAACCACGTGCCCCTGACCCACGGGATGAGAACCTCTGCGTTAGGCTAGAAATTCAATCAAAACACCACTCCCGAAACCTGCCAGGTGGTGCGTAATGTCTGAACCCTTGACAACTCATCAACATGAGTCACCTTTCTGAAGCAGATGGCAGCCCCTCTGTTAAGACTACCATCAGTATTGACGTTGTGCTCTAGTAACATGCAAAGGCTAAGCATGACTCTCCTAGCATGCACCGTTTGCGTGTGAGTGGGCAGGCACTGCAAAGGGCATATTAATCTAGAAACAGGAGAGCGCCTGCACCTGCTGCAGACGTCACTTTTTGGCATCTGCTACCATCTGTGTGCCTGTGTAGGAGGCCCCTGCAGCAATGCAATGGCCCTTTAGGTCACACATTCTTAAGTGTCGGCAACGTAGGCTGCCGTGCAGGGATACACCCACAGATTTAACCGAACGGGATAACAACATTTGTCATAGCAGATGAATAGGTTGTCCATTTCTTATATGTTTTTTCAGTGAATAAATACACAAAGAAAGTCAGAGTACAGACTCATTTATAATTTCACAATGTTTTTATAAATGCCCGTTGAGAAATTAGGTGTAACAGTGGGATATCGCTGCTGCAAGAGTTAGGGGCCTTACCAAAATAATCTTCTAAAGGTTTGTACAGTAACATGTTGGCTGGAAAAATAAAATAAGTTTAAAGAATTGCACAGAAGTATTCATGATATATTACTCAGTTGTCCTACGTTAATACATTATGTTCAAAATGCACTTATAAAAGATAAATAATCCACTGACATGTAATCCACTTTGATAAAAAATAAAATCAATAAGAAAAATACATGCTAAGGGATTGGCCAGGCATTATATTACAGGACTTTTCTGACAGTTGAGACTAAAAACAGCTTTCCTGAATAAAATAAAATAATTCATATTTTAAAAAAACTATTTGTTTACTTATAGCCATTAATTCAACAGATAAGTACACACTGATATGTTTAGAGTAAAATAAATAAATCCTAACATTTTCTGTATTCTTCATGTGTCCCATTAAATGCTTTTATGGGAATACATCTATATATAAATCTACTTTTTAGTGGAACAAAGTCCAATTTTATTTGAAAACAAATGCCAAGATGGTTCAAAGGCTAGGTTATTTGTAAAGAAATGTGAACTCAATACAAATTGGTAGCCAGGAAAAATCAATGATTAAGGTCTCCTCCCATCATTATCAGATTATTATAATTTTTGAACAAGGAAGCAAAGGTAGTTGGCGTCCCGTTTTTAAAGGTGCGGTCTTTGCAATACATCATTGTTCTTAAGGTGAAAAATGCTTGTTTATTATTGTTCCTGCTATAGATGGTGACTGGAAGTGATGCATTCACTTAACGGCTCCTAAAATATGGATGAGTTTACATTGAATTCTTCAGCAAGAAAATTGTTTTCATGCCTTCAAGACTATACTTAAAGTTTAAATTTATAAAGACAAACCTTCACATGGCTTAGTTACATACTTGTGCTATTTCGATAGTAATGTTAACTTCTTTTCAACATCATTTAACAGACATACATCAATTACCATAACCAATGCCAGTGAATTGGGTATAGACCTTAGAGGTGCAAGAAATCAGAAAAATAGTGGTGGCCTGAAAAAGTCATTCTGGAAGCTAGCACATGATTAGAGATGGCAAGAATGCTACATCACTAAGAGACACAGTGCCCACCCAGAAGTCGAAAACCCCAGAACCCTGTTCACAGCTTCAAGTGCTAATTCAAGAATGCGCAACAACTCCAGGCCTGTGTGTGCAACAATGATGTGTTGTTTTCATGAACTCTCTGCACAAAGGCCGAGTGTTGTACACAAAAAGACAGTGCAAGGGACGGGCACGGATAGAAGCAAAGTCTGCGCACAACACACGTGACCCAAGCCTGAAACAAAAAGCAGGAGTCATTTAATTAGCCGAATGTGTCTCTTGAGCGTGACAAGGCTCTGAAACGCACATTTGTCCTGGGGTGTGGGTTCCTGACCCATCCAGCTGGGGGTCTAGGGAATGGGATTCATGAGTGAGATAGTAGTGGTGGGGTAGCCTTAGGAGGGACGGTCCCGTATGAGTGGGTGCGAGCCCTCAGTCAGCCCTGCAGCAAAGCGAGAGACTGAAATGCACAAGCCTTTGTTCCCACACACGGCAGGGGCTGTCTAGCCGCGCTGTCAGGTTGGGATCGTTGGAGGGGGGGAAAGATTGGCCACCCTCTTGGTATGACCTCATTACTTCAGGCTCACTGCATAAATACACACCAGAGGAGGGGAAACGTATACCATTATATTGGCCATAACTCCATTTGCCCTTTGACAAAAAGGGGGCAAAAATAATACTGAGCATACTTTTTGGACACCTTTTCAGCATCAATGAAGATAATACATGCATATGGACCTGAAATGGAGGAATTAAGGGCTTCATTTTAAGCTGCTATCAGTAAGAATTTAACCTTATTTTCTCAAATATGGTTGTTATATAAAATGGTATTAAAAAAAACAAGCGTGATTCTCATGTTAAGATGCATGATTTTTGTGGCATGTTGACAGATTAAGAGGGCTAATCTCCATAAGGTCACAGATGACCCAGTATTTTTTTCTTAGAATTTACAGACAAGTGGCAACAAAGTAAGGCAAGCCATAAAACGTACGAGTTGCTAATACAGTAAAATCTTGGATTGTGAGCATAATTCGTTCCGGAAACGTGTTTGTAATCCAAAGCACTCGTATATCAAAGCACTCGTATATCAAAGCACTCGTATATCAGTTGTGATCACGTGACGCTCGGCAGACAAAGCGTATACTTCTACTCGTATTGCAAGACCTCGCTCGTTTATCAAATTAATATTTATTTAAAAATTTTGCTCGTCTTGCAAAACACTCGCAGACCAAGTTACTCGCAATCCAAGGTTTTACTGTACAGCTCCTTGGTTCTTTCGGTAACGTCACGTGACTTTACCGAAAGAACCAAAGAGTAATTCCTGCAGTCACGAAAGCTTCAAATCAAATACAAAAGCTACTGTTTGTTTTAATTAAGCAACAAAGCTGACAAGCCAACATTTTCACGAAGAACTCTAAATAATCAGGCAGAGAACAGAAGTAACACAATAAACACGCTTATATCATACATCTGTCCCTCCAAATACAAACAAGTTTTTTACACAACCCATGAGCCTCACAGCCTTCTGGGAGTGCATAATTTCAGCAGCATTAATTAAATGCGAGCAAATTCTGGAACGTTTTGACCAAGTGGCTCACCATTGTTATCCACAACAACACTAATGGTTATTTTAATTCTCACAATATCCACTGGTGGTGCAATGTACGACGTTGACATCATAGGCACATTTCTTTTAAATCGGAGTCAGCTATGAAACAAATAGTATGCCTCTCACAATGCCATTCCGCTATTATTGTGCTGCTCTTAAAAGCACACTTGACAGTTTCTGGATTAGAAAACATCTTTAAAAGTAATAACTAGCAGTAACTTGCAAAGAAAATCAAAGATTAACTTACAGTTACATGCTAATTTCTCACTTTAACATCATGCTAATCTCTCACATTATCATAGCTACTTCCGTGCCCAGTTACATGCTGATTTCTCACTTTAACATCATGCTAATCTCTGACATTAACATAGCCACTTCCGTACCCAGTTACATGCTAATTTTTCACATTAACATCACTCGACCCAGCTACTCCTTTATAACCCTTGGGCTACACCCATTTCAAACCTTTAAAACAGTCTGCATCAGCAGCAGACCATGCTTTCCCACCTGATGATGGACGCTTGTGTTGTGCCCGAAACGTCGTGATTTATTCTATTTTATTTTTATACCTACGTGACTTTACCGAAAGAACCAAAGAGAGTATGGATTCCTGCAGTCACGAAAGCTTCAAATCAAGATTACACATTTAGATAAACTACTGCAAAAATCAAGCATCATAAACAATTACATGTGATTTAGCAAGAACCAGTTGATATGCAAGTCATTGATTCCAGTGCTAGTAAAGTGTAATATGACATGGTTCTGGATTTCCGAAAACAAAACTGGAGGTGAGCTATATTTGAATGGAATTCTATTGGTACTTGTATATAAATGTGTAAGCACTGCCTTATAAGGACAAACTTAAACATAAATGGCGAAACAAAAATGACAATGTGCCATAAAACTGAGTCCCATATGTGCAGAACACATCCACTCACCCGCCACCACAGGAAGGGCAAAACCTACTACCGTGTGATGAAAATGCTTAACCTTGTGGTCTTTATGGGTCCTGAATGTTTGGCTTCGCTTTATTAAGACAGCACTGTCACTGAACCATGAAATTGAACCCAAAAGAGAAGAAAGGTTGTTTTGTAATCTCTTAACTGTAGAAACGAAAGACATTTTTTCTCATTTGATACGTACAAAAATAATTTAACAACTGACTGTCATTGATTGAACCAAGTGATGGCCCACTGGCATTTCATAAACCAGCAAAGCTAAGTGGGACATTTAATAGTAATATTTACAATGAGTGAACAGAATATGTAATGATGACATTTGGGAAACATGTTATAACACTGGCACAGTATACTAACAGAATCATTAACATTAAATTAACAATAACGCTAAAACAGAGTTGGGGAAAAATTAGTGCTCAACATATACACATAGGCACATGAGCTGAAATGTCAAACAGTTAGTAAGTGGTGTCGCCATATGGATATTTTAAAAATATGCAATTATTTTCTGTATTGGCAAGTGGATACAAATGGAAATATGATTTATGATGCGTTACTCTTCTCGTACAAATAACAAAGGCAACTTATACTGTAAACAATACATGTTGAATTAATTAACACAGTGAGGTACAGCGCTAAATCAAGGCGACTCTTCACTAAGCTCTAGTCACCGTTAGAAATGAGATTGATAAAAAAAAAAACTGGTGAATAAGTGTTAATCAATTAAATGCTGCAGCAACAATTGGCAGGGGAGCAAGCAGTGGCTACATCGGGAGAGGCATCGGCAGCAAACAGCAACTTCCGCTCAGTAATGAGCAGCGGGGAAGCAGGGCTCCGTAAACGCTTCCTTTGGTCGGAGATGCCTTGGCCAGCGCGTGCCGCCACCCCATTAACAGTGCTGGTCACATGGGCCTAGAGAGCTGCATGGAATGACCTCTCGGCGACACCCACACTTGTGCCCTACACGTCCACAGGGCCTTCTTTGAATAGAAGAAAGCGCTAGTCGGGAACTAAGAGTCTTGGACTAGCACTCAATGCTGGGTGGAAAAATGTCATTGCCTTCCGGCATGATGCGATTAGTCAACAGACAGCTTGTTGCCTCTAACCCGACAGTGCAAACATTGTGGGGATTTGTGGATGATAAGAGTGTTATACAATTATTTAAATGCAAGAAAAGCCACAGTACCAATAGCAATGTTCACTTGCCAATCAAATTGTCCTCCTCAATGAAGCCAGCTTTTCTATAGTGTCCACGTTGTTGTCTAAATGAAGATGTTTTACTTACTTAGGTTGGTGGATCAGAGATCATGACTTGTGCATGAAACATGAAACACATTACATCGACAATTGCTATACTACCTGCATGATTGTGTGTTATTTATATATATATGCATGGGTTTTCCTCGGTACACATGGAAACTTAATACTTAAACAAAAAGGACCAACCATTTCAAACAGGACCTTTCTTAACACAGGTTATCACAGCCAATATCATGATTTATAAAACTTTTTGGTTGAGGCCACGTAGTGACCTGACCAAATCTGTGCCATTAGGAACCCTTCACCACCCAACACAGCTGAACAAATTCATCGTCACGTATACAAGTATTTAAGGCACCAATTATATATGTTTCAGCTCAATGTTCGGTTGAACAATCCTCACAACCAAATGTAGCAATCAGATACGATGCTTTATTTAAAATGCATCAAACAGTATCAGGACAAGATCCAGAATGTCAGTCCATGAAGTCAAGGGACCATTCTGATAAAAAAAAGTATTGCTTTCCTTGGTAAATAAACTACTATTAATATTATATGTTTTTCGAAACACAATGCACAACTGCTGTTTTATCCTTGATACAACGTAAAGTTTCAACATTGTTTAAGGTTTTTAACACATGGATGGGAACTGAGCCATGGTACATAAATAAATCGGAACCCCTGACTAAAGAAAATGTAAAAATAAAATAACTGTTCCCACAGGCCCTGAGCCAGAATTTTACGGCATATTTGTTTTATACAGTGCACAAACAATGCATCTCAATCACCCCTTAATGATAACTAAAATTGTGATAACATTTGCAAGACAAAAATCGATATTGAAAAGGTCATTCAACTACCAAAAATTGACCCTTACATCACATGAGAGGAATTACATTCTTGAGTCTCAATGAATAAGCAGGCCCTGTGCAAAAAAGTGGTACAACCAACGCCATTCATGCACTCTCAGCCCCAGGAATCTGATAACCCGGAAGGTCAGTGCCTTGGATTCTTTCAGACGGACACAGGCTACACACAAAACAGTTAATCGTGTCAGCCTCCATGGGAAGACGTATGATCAGCAAATGGCTACAATGAATGTGATGGATCACAGACGTGTGGTGCACACAACGACTGGGACACTTGGGCAAACTGCACGATATAATTGGTAGTAGCAATGCTGGCCAAAGCGGAAGACAAGCCCAAGGGAATTAGTCACTTATTTGTAAGAAATGATATGTTGGTTGTGGTTTTGGCATCTGTGTCTAGACAGAGACATTCTGTCGCAGATCATCCTGCAACGGAAGCTAAAGAGATAGATATAGAACATGTTCGTCATAAGCATTAGCCTGAGATCCTTCAATGACCTATCTTACATGGACGTAGCTCTCTTACAAGCATACACCACACCTTGTCCAATGTTTTTTTTGTTCAAACAAATCCTACTAGAGTATATACCTCCAGAACGCCCATTGGTGGAGTTATTTTCTTTTTGACTCAAATGCCTTATTTTAAAACAAAGCATAACAAATGTTCATCACACAAACGGGTGGCACAGAGGATGAAGCAGCCAATGCCTATGTTTGTATTGCCTACAATCTACCAGAGGCAGTGCTGAACTATATTGGTTGTGCACTTCTCCCAGGCTATGGAGATGAAACGTTGTTTTTACCTATCTACACAATGAATCCTGATAGTGGACCCGTACTGTAATGTTTTCTTTATACAACCCACAAGAACAAATATGATATTCAAACGCATTAAACAAGAAAATGTATTTACTTTGGGTGGCTATCTGTATTTCAGACACCTGTGCGACATTTCGATGACCATTGGAAATCAGGGTCTTGCTGGTCTAAGCATGGTTCATTTGCATTTTAGGAATGGGAGCAGGGATAATAAGCCACGAGTGTGTACTTGGTCTCTCTCCATGCCCCTTCACATCCATACCCTCTGCAACGGAGGGTTGAGGGTCAAGAATTGGTCTGAATAAAGTCTCTTAAAAGGTTAAACTCAGGTTTTGCTCAAGTTACTTCGACAAATCTATCTCGTGTTGTAATCTTTTTTTACAGAGACGACACAAACGACGTGTTCCACATCTACATTAATTCTCTGATGTTACACCTGGTTCTATGCTCAGCCCAGGTAATAGTGTGTGATTCACATATAAAAGCTCCTAGGCTTAAAGGAAGCTTCATGAGCCAATTTTATGTCAGGTCAGCCTGGTAAGGTGGCTGCGATAGGAATATGGCCTAAGCTTGTGAGCCCAGTTCACGAATTGACCAATGACGCTTCTGAATAGTTTTGGAAACACATGTTAGATATCAGTGGTGCCCATTCAGTGCTCTTAATGCATCTAAACCCTTCAACCACCTCTGTTATTCAGTACTTCTAAAAGATGAGTCGGGTGATGTCAGCCTCTTAGGAAAAAACAGCACAGTGGAAGCAGCAATTCTGCAGCAGGGTGCTCTCTGGGTTGTAAAGTGAGGTAGTACTGGTCACAAATATGCATCTGCATATGCAGCGGCTTTTGGCTAGCCATCGAACAAAGACGGTCACTGCATCGCACGCTTCCAGATGCACTTCTCCGACCATCTGGAACACTCTTCCTTCAGTTATTAGAAAACCACTGGCGCTACGCACTTTTAAATCTTTCTTGAAAACTAATTTCTTTAGAACTGCTTTTTGTGTTTAGGTTGTTGTCCTTCCCCTGCACCTCTGATAACAGCGATTGGCTATATATGGTGTGAAAGAGGTTCAACACACATACATACATAATGTACATGCAAAGCAATTTGTCATTGCGATCAAAACAAAAAATACTTACCAAGTAGGCTTATTATGAACTAGCTTTACTACCTGGCTTCGCCCGGGACTTGGATTCACCATGCCCGGCCATCCTTTGTCCCCCCAGTGGCGATGTTCACACACCACACCAGTTACTCGTTTGAAGCTGAGTCAACCTAGGGAAGGCCCAGGACCGGTTCAAATAATCGTCACCGGTGGTGGCCGTGAGCGGGAACCGAACTTGGGTCGCCGGGTTCGTAGCGCAGCGCGCTAACCACTACACTACTGCTCCCCCCACATACACGCGCGTCCATAGGTACACATACACGCGCTTGCTGCAGACACACACAACTTTGAGGGTGCGTACGGCAGTCAACAACTGAAATAAAAAGCAATTCTGCACGAAGAACGCCTTAGACCTGCAACACATTTGTATTTCACTTTACCCGCCATCAGCAGGCACAATCGATGCAAAATATATGCATTATTGCGCCCCCCTCCAAAAAGTATATTTTTATAATTTTTGCATGGTGTACAGTCTGGTAAGTACCCACTTGGCAAATTTCAAGTTTGTTGCATGTCGGGAAGTACGCTAAACATTTTGAACAGACACGCATTCACAAATTTCCCTTTTTTTTTGATAACAGAGGCCCTTTTAACGCAAATATGCAAAAACGTGCCTTGTAAAGAAAACAAATTGAAAATAATTCTGCTATGGAAATACAGCAACTATTTCTGAATTTAATTTAAAGGGTCCATACCTACAGACTCTGGGAGCAGTTGAACGTTGTAACGCATTCCAAGCCAAATATATACAACCCAATGCTGTCAATGTCATCAAAAACAGAAGGCAAGCCGGTGGCTGGGGCAGCAGTCAACTTGTTTTCATCAGAGCAACTGGCTCCTCTGTCTCCTCCCACATCTGCACACTGCGAGCTTAATAGCAGTCCAAGCGTATTGCCACAATTCACTGGCAGGACAGGCACTTAATCTGAATCCCTCACATTGAATACAACATAGATTGAGTGGAGGGCTGGAAGGTGGAAATAATAAATGCATTTGCATACATGATACAGAAATGCAATGGTAAGTGATTCAAAAATAGACACTAAGAAGTAGATTAGTTATACCACTGACTCAACTCAATGTGTAGATGTTTCAGTGCCATTATACACAATGCATACACTGGGGGCCTAACACATCTTTGTAAGTGCACATAAGCATGTTTGCTAATTCTGTATCATTTAAATTCAACTGCTTTAAATTGTGGTCTGGAATAAAACATATAAACGTTTAATCGTGCTATCTGTTACCTAAGTATGTTTAAAAATGCAGAGGTAAATACTAGATGGTCAGAAATGATCATTCTTAATTAGATTCAGCAGCAAACATTTTATTAGTGTTACAATTATTAAAATAATATCCTAGATCACATTATAAGTTACTTTATAATACCATATTACATTCATTGATATCACAAAAAACCATGAAGATGACAGAATGTTGAATTCATGAAAAAGCAGATTTCTAGCAAGAAGATACCTTGTAACTCATATAAACAATGTACTGCTGAAATTGTGGGGTATTTTTTTCCATACATCTCCAGCGCATAGCAAACAAAAACTAAAGAGTAATTCCACTGAGAGGCTTCTGATGGCCAAGGTCAGAGCAGAACACTTTACGAGCATCCAGCTGCCAGGTGGTGCTCTGTGCAAGTCACAAGGGAATTACTCAAACGTGTGTCCAGCCAGCATTTATCATTTAACCCGTCAGCTAGCAGTTATGATTTAACCCATCAGCCAGCCGTTATGATTTAACCCATCAGCCAGCAGTTATAATTTAACCCATCAGCCAGCAGTTATGATTTAACCCATCAGCCAGCAGTTATGATTTAACCCATCAGCCAGCAGTTATAATTTAACCCATCAGCCAGCAGTTATAATTTAACCCATCAGCCAGCAGTTATGATTTAACCCATCAGCCAGCAGTTATAATTTAACCCATCAGCCAGCAGTTATAATTTAACCCATCAGCCAGCAGTTATGATTTAACCCATCAGCCAGCCGTTATGATTTAACCCATCAGCCAGCAGTTATGATTTAACCCATCAGCCAGCAGTTATAATTTAACCCATCAGCCAGCATTTATCATTTAACCCATCAGCCAGCAGTTATGATTTAACCCATCAGCCAGCATTTATGATTTAACCCATCAGCCAGCAGTTATGATTTAACCCATCAGCCAGCAGTTATGATTTAACTCATCAGCCAACAGTTATTATTAATAACCCATGCACGGACTACACTGTGCTCTATTGATGCAAAAACTAAATCAGAACTCGCACTTAAACAACTAATGGAAAGTCTGTTTATATTTGCAACAATCAAAATTATACTACTCAATCTGGCGTCTAAAATAACTGCACAAGTCCAGCGAAATAATGCATGCTTTTGCAAAGGTGACTTTGGTGCTGTTATTTTAACCCAATTAAGTTGCAAGTGGAGTATGAGCTATGACACTGGAACACACTGGTATGCTTATGAGTAGGTTTGAGATGCAATTAATTTATTAAATAGGTGACAGCTGGTGATTATCCAATTGTGGATATCAAACGATCACTTCTTAGGTCACTGGCTCAGCGGTGAGCTCTGTGATGAGGTGGCATAGCCTCTTACATGCTTTGTGTTTGATGGTGTGCATGGCCTACAATGTTCAACAGCAAAATGACATATAAACTGTGCTAAAACAAATAAACGCTAACCGTGTGGCCGAGTTCCACAGCTGCATCTGCCCACATTTAAAATTGTCTGCTACAGCTACAGTAGCTTTGGTTCACAACTCAATCTATTCACAACAGACCCAGTACCTATCCACACGGCTAACGTGCCATTCCATTCTGGCAATAAATTCGACAGTGCCATGCCACATTTGAAAAAAAAAGTGGACAATCCAAACACTCGGGGAACATAAAACAATTAAAGGGAATCCCTGGAGCACAGAGTGGGGTTGTGTGGGAGCATCAGAGAAATGACTCTGGCTGTGTTTGGATCAGTCACGCTACATTAGTATCCCTCTGAAGGGGGGGGGGGGTGCTGGGTGCACATTTAAGGGGTCACCCAGACGAGCAGTCCAACTGGGCTGGGCAGGAACAAAGCACCGACAGCTGTGCATACAGTCAAACCGCACACGCTCGTGTGTGCACCTTTTAGCATTTGGGTGCAGCCATACAATGACGGCCATGAAACACACACCGCCATATACACTGCATAAGAACACATGCAATGCTATTGTACTCGACAAGTCCACACAAACACATGGTATATAGTGTATATTCATTTTTGGAAATACATTTTTTTAAGGAATGCCTAAGAAGAGCAAGGAATTGGTCTCCAAAATAACACAGGTTACCCTCACCCGCACAAATGAATCGTGGCAGTTTTAACATCTACTTCAGAGCACGCGGCATACTTTTTAATTACTCGGAAAACTCTAGAAGGAAGCGTGGCAGGAATGAGACGTTTACTACTTGCAAAGCAACTCAGTGGCAAGCGCACCGACTGCTTGGCAATGCAACCACTACGCTTGGCTGTGACGGAAAATATATACCAATAGCGGCCACACACGCAGACACACGCACGTAAAGTGAACACAGGGAATGTGCTGGTGCTGCCAAGCTACTGCGGAACACCGACACCTTTGAAAATGCAGCAGGCAGTGTGTCCCTTAAAATCTCTCACCATCACTTGTGTTCCTGAGCCCTGGATATTTTACAGAGGCAATTATGAAGGTGTCCAATTGTGATTTTCTCGTGCATGTTTTCTTGATGTACATACTATTCAAGGTGCAGTAACCGTGATGAAGTATGACCTATGGTCAAACAAAAACGGTGGGCCACTATATCAGATGCTATTGCTATTCAATTATTGTGAGGTTCAAAATCAACGACAAAATGTCAGTAACAATATTCGTGGACATGTTTTAAATTCAACAATGGAAAACAGAAAATGTTCTAATTAAAAAGTCCTCGCTGTTTGAAGCAGTAAAATAAGTGGCTCAAAGCAAATTTGGGAAGCATTTTAAGCATTCAAAAAGTAGTAATTTTGGCTGTTAATTATTCAATGACAAAATTAACCATAAAACCTATACTGTACTCCCCACGTGTAAGTTTAAGATTGTAAATGTGTTTAAATGATCACAGGCCCATCCATGGTGGCTGTTAGCAGGAAATATTTTTTCAAGGCAACCGATTGGGGCAGACAAATCAGATTCAGGAAACTGGCCTGCAGGTGTCTGGACACTTTCTGGCTGGATGCCAAGATCAACCAATATTTAATTTGTCCAAAACGAACAAAAAAACTACCTGCTCATGAATCAGATATGTATATTTTCCTCTCTGAACCAAGGTGTGGGAGTGCCTCACGTGACTGGATTAGCAATTTAACATGTAGGCTTTCGCAAACAATATTATTTATAACAAAGGTTTTTGTGGGTTAGATTGCGTAAATATAAATGTGTCGTTAACCCACCACCACCCAACACGGCTAATTAGTAAGCATTGTTAGGGAAACAAAAGGTGCCAATTAGTTATTACTACTTCAGCCCAACGGTGTGTTTACGTGACACACCTTACAAATAGGCTGTGTCGGGTGGTGGTGAGTTAACAACACATTTGTATTTATGCGATCTACCCCAAAAAAAACTTTATGAATGAACATTTTTGTTCCAAATGTAAGAAAAAAATATATATATATATATTGAAGTTCAAGGAGTCAGCAACAGACACTAAAGGTCATCAAAGAGTGTTGACCAACGGTAAAGTTGAACGTTGGATTCATCACAATCATTCATCTTGTGTCTGGATGTCAGATCAATTTCCTCCAAAAGGCATCACATGGCCTTTCAGATGAAAGGTCATATTTGCCACTTAAAAAGTAGGTCTCCAAATGCAATGGCAATGAATTTAATCTTCTCAGGTCTGCCCACACATGGTCAAAATCTAAAATGAACTGTCGTGTTTTTTTCAGGGCAAACATAATGTTCCACACGAAGCCAGAAAGAGGAATCAACGGCTAACACCTTGCATTCAAAAAACACTTTACGTGCACTGTAGCCTTTTATTATTACAACCATTTCTAGGGTTCAAGCTTTTAAACTAATTGTAAACAAAAATGCATTAATAGGAGAGACACAATGCCATTACTTGCCAGGGTATGAGATAGCATATATAACAGGAACTACACTGAATGTATAAAGATCTCAGTGGGAAGTGGCTGTACAAACCATCTTTGTGTCCTGACCTGACCTGTGAGGAGGGACTCCTGAAATAATGGGAGCACAAGCTATTAAGCATTTTCCACAGGGGCAACAATATCCTCTAATAAGCCAGCGATTATGATCGGCAAACATTATTTTGAAGTAAATGCTACGAGCACACGTAACTTATCTTGGTGTTTCTGCATTTATATAAATGGTCCACAGCACATAAAGGGACACTTTTATTTGGTTTACAGCCCTTGTTCAATCCACCGCTGCATTAATGGCTCCCCGTGTCGTTTTTTTTTACCATACTTCAAGTTGGCTTGTTGTGCAGATAACGTGAAGTGCTGAGAAATGGTTCAGACATTAGTTGCCACTGATGTGAGATCTGGCAGGGAATCAAACCGAGGTTGGCAGGTTCATAGCACAGTGCACGAGGCACTGCCCTGTCGCTCCATCAAATTAAGCAACATGCACATATTTTGTATTTGCTTGTAACCACCTTTATAAATATGATGGCTGGATAGTCATAAATAGGAATGGTTTGATTGTTGTAGCTGTCTAATAATTTATGTGGTAAGGTATTGTGTAATCTATCTGTAAAATACACAAACAAGTCCATAGGAAATATTTACAAGAGTAGGCCACTGTATCCTAATGTTATAGCCCAAACTGCAATTTATAACTTCATTGTAACTAACCTGCATACTATCGTAACTAAACTTGCAAAGTTACCTGGATCAATTTTCAAGAGACAATGAATCTCAATGAGCTCTCACCTGTTAAAATAGAGGAAACTGCATTGAAATACATATGCTCTTGGTTAAATATTTCATGTTTTTTGCCGTTGTGTAAAATTACTTTCCCACGCAGAGTGTGCGCTATGTTTGGATGACTTTTACGGTATGTTTGGCTATTGATATAGGCCGCCAATAATTTGCGCACCTTTGCTTTGGGCAGGTGAACATCAGCCACATGTGGTAAACCCTGAGAGTACAGCATGCAGGCCAAGCCATCCATTTCATCTATTGGCACTCATATGGAGCTGCATGTGCACAGCATGGTACCAGATTCATTCCCACAGGCTTTTTATTTAACGTCTTGTTTTGAATGGGGAGGGGAGAGCAGATTTACAACATTTTTGCGATAAGGAACAATAATAGTTGGGAATTTACCATGTAAAAATATGACTATGCACACAACCAAAACAAATCCTTAAACCCTTTATAGAATGTTGGGGCAAGTGCTGATAGTGAGTAACTATTAAGGCTGATACATATGAAGTGGTGTTATTTCACGCGGACAACTTCTTCCCGTATACTGCTAGCCGTTTCACTCACACTTGGGATTCCGTTAGCCTCTCTACTGCTAGCCTTCGCACACTCACACTTTGGATTCCGCTAGCCTCTCCACTGCTAGCCTGTCTACCCTCACTCATCCATCCTCGCCCTTGCCTCCAGCGGGGGATCAGCCAACACCGCTGGAGAGGAGGAGGGGTGGGGAGAGGAGGAGGGGTGAGGAGAGCAGGGTCCCACTTCTCTTGAATTCTCTCTTCTCTTCACCCCCCCCCCTGTCTCACACGTTCCTCTTTGATCCTCCTCCTCATTAAGTGCCCTCAGGTGGCCCTCGTTAAGGCAGCGTCGTCCCGACGCCTCGCGCACATGTCCTCCCCCTTATCGCCTCTGAATTGGTACGCCTTTCTCCGATTGCTCTCTCTCTGCACCTGTTTGCCCTGACGAGACTTCATTGGCAGCCGCTCACATATGCGTGGACACTGTTTGCGAAACCCCGCGCGCGTTTCTTCACGACACATACAACGGGGTTGTGAGGCCTACACCATGTCCACTCACTTTTGCCTCGCTGAGTGCTAAGAGCTAACACAGCGCCAGGTACTTGTTTGAAGAAGAGTCAATCGAAAGCCAGGTTCAGATTAAATTGTCACTGGTGTTAGGCATCGCCAGAGATTGAACTTGGGCAACTGAGATGGAAATGAATTGTATAAATCACTACAAAGACAAAGATCCCCCGTATAGCCTTAACAGGCTGTAGGGGCAAGTGCTGTTAGCGAGCACCTATGAAGGCCGGAACGGTACACGAGGGGGTGGGTGGCCAGCACCACCCCCGACCGCCTTTGTCTCCCCAGTGGCGATGTTTACACACCGCACCAGGTACTCATTTCAGGCTGAGTCGGCCTAGGGGAGGCCCAGGACCGGTTCAGATAATCGTCACTGGTATTGGCCGTGAGCGGGAATCGAACCCGGGTCGCCAGGTTCATAGCGCAGCGCACTAACCGCTACACTACCGCTCCCCACTACACCATATAATACACATACATGTGTCAGTATACGCATGCAAAAAAAAATCCATTAAGTATGCGAAAGTCGTAATAACATCATGCAAAGAGGCAATTATTGTTATCCAGAAATTATAACGATAGTTTGGTATTAATTGGAATTATAAATGTTGAACAATAAAATTATCCGTGGCTAAATAACAGATAAATGTTATACAATACATACTTCTTTAATGAAGACCAGAAGGACAAGAACAATATTCTCAAATGCATTCACATGCACTACCATCTTCAGCTATCTCAGCTGTGTTTGTTTGGTTCAAAATTTAGCTTGTTAATAGATTAAATCGTTTAATTTACACACAACTCAACCATTTCCTTTAAAACCTTTAAAACTTAACAAAAATGTTTCCCATGTGTTTCTTTTTGAGGCTAAAAACTATTTTCTACCGTGATTTGCAAACATGCATTTTGTAATGTTCACCCATTAAATCACAACTGTGCTGTTCGACCCCTATAAAGGCAGAGAAAACTGTGAAAATGTCGGATGCTCTCTAAACTAAAGCAAAACACTTTAGATTGTGTGATGACTTGGAATAAGAGTTTAGGTGTTTAACTTATACCCTGCAAAAATATTATTATTTACACAGTACACTAGGCAAGCAGCACACTTGTGCCCGTATGTTCAGTCTCATGGCAAAATGCATGCATTTCAATTTTGTCATTCTGCAGAAATAACAAAAAATGCCTTTTAGTATTACCCGATTTGGACATTGACAGTTTGTGACCACTGGCATCATTAAAATGGCTAAAATCGGCAAAACTAAAAGTGTGATTAATTTCCCAAATGCACAGATCTTGCAGGCCCCTACATACCAGCATAGTTAGAATATACATTTGCCAAGGTTATAGTTCACACGTATATTTTCTCACAAGGAATGTACGGCCCATTGCCAAAATTTGTCCACATGTGCAGGCGTTTGTGAAATAAATACTGTTTGTGAGGACATATTTAGGCAAGTATGGCGCATAATGTGGTGACTGGATCAGCACAACATGTGACCGCGTTTTTTGCCAAGATTGATAACATTTAACACAGTTCAGCAGGCGCTATATTTATGCTCAGCTAATCAAGGCCAGACAAGAGGCTTCATGAACACCTGGTGTATGGGTGGGTAACACACATTGATCGCTGGGAATAGGGGGCAAATCACAACCACCACTTCACCACTTGCCATACAAAGACAAAGATCCCCCATGTAGCCTTAACAGACTGAAGGCCAGCACGGCACACGAGTGGGTAGGAGGGGCGAGCACCACGCCTGACCATCGTTGTCTCCCTAGTGGGAATATTTACTCACTTCGCCAGGTACTCATTTGAGGCTAATTCGACCTAGGGGAAGCCCAGGACCGGTTCAGATGAACGCAGGAATCTAACTCAGGATGCTAGGTTCATAGCGCAGCGCGCTAACCACTACTCCGCTGCTCCCCACTTGTCATGCACAAAAACAAAGGCATAGCTCCCCCGCATAGCCTTAACAGACTGTAGGAGCAAGTGCTATTAGCGAGCACCTATGAAGGCCAGCACGGCACACGAGGGGGTGGGTGGCCAGCACCACACCCGGCTGCCTTTCTATCCCGAGTGGCAATGTTTTACACATCGCACCAGGTACTCATTTGAGGCTGTCGACCAAGGGGAGGCCCAGCACCGGTTCAGGTAATCATCACTGGTGTTGGCCGTGAGCGGAAATCGAACTCGGGTCGCCGGGTTCGTAGCGCAGCGTGCTAACCGTTACACTACTGCTCCCCATTTGTCATACACACACAGGCAACACTAAGCACGAACAAGCAGAAACCTACATGCTAACAACAGTGCAAGCGTATAGACACAAACACGCGTTGCGTGCACACGCAGGCGGGTCACACGCCAGGCCTGCCCCACCCAGGGACCCGTCTGCTCACAAAGGAAGCCCGCAATTCCGTGAAGTCCACACAAGCCTTCACAGCAGCGCCGCTCTAAGGGCTCAGCAGTGCAGGAACATGTGTGCAGGTACTGCCCGACAGTGGAGTCCTGTGTACGGGTTGGTGCATTTCAACACCGAATTACTGCCAAATGCACACGACTGGATATTTCCGTTGAGATTTTTTTCGTCTCCAAAAGAGAAATGAATAGTGCTATTTTTGTTTTCCCTTTCATAAGTTGCATGTGCATTCCCCCCCCATGAGATGCAACCTGTATGTTGTTTTTTGTGTGAAATGAATGTTGTATTCCAGTCGCCTGGATTGGTTGTAAAATGGGCTGTGTGGACTCTTTGATTTTCTTTATATTAAAATGAATAACCAACGGTTTAGAATTTCTGAAAATTTATTAAATTATTAGAAAACTTTAACCTTTTAAGCACATGAATTCAGCCAAATCAATATTATTTGGAACATTTACAGCCCATTCCAAAACGTTTGTATACACGCTATTATGAAAATGAATAACAAGAGAATACAAAACAATTAACGCAAAATTAATCAACCATTTTTTCAAGTCAGAGTGTATTTTAGAACAATATAATACCCTGTTTATGAACATTTGTATTCCATTAGTCCTACTTTTATATTTTGTCAATGAACAAATCAGTCAATGTATCACACTAAACCATGATCTCATCAGGATTCGGTATGCACAGTGTTTTGATGGGTAACCATCATGTTGCATAATAGGTGTTATAGGCTTCAGGATTATCATGTGGGCCCGCAGAGGGAAGAGAAGCAGATCCATTGTGGTGCTGTGCTACCATGCTTCCGCTACGATACCCTATTCACTAACCCACACTGGCCAGTGTGATGGTGAATCAATAACCATGACCCTCCAGTGTGGGGTGGTGTTCTCATTCAGCAGTGGATTTAAAGGGCTGTACATGTACCTATAATAGAGGTTTTTTGGGGTTAGATCACGTAAATATATAACTGTGTCGTTAAAACCCGCCACCACCAGACAGCCAACTAGTAAAGGTTGTCACGAAAACAGAACATGCCAATTCGTCACAAGTACAGCACACCGTTGTGTACATGCCAATTCGTCACTAGTACTAGTGAATGAATAGTACTCGTGACGAATTGCCATGTTCTGTTTACGTGACAACCCTGACTAGTTGGCCGTGTCGGGTGGTGGCGGGTTTTAACGAAACATTTATATATTTACGCGATCTAACCCAAAAACCTCTATTATGGATGATATTGGTCGCAAAAGCCTACGTGTTAAACTGTATGTACCTACTTTATATAGACAATTGACTTTTCTCATCAAAAAGAGCATGTTCTAGGTTCTTTCGGTAAAGTCACGTAGAAGGGAAGTAATAAAATAATAAAAATAAAACATAATAAAATAAAATAATTATATTATTATATTTTTTTATTTTATTATGTTTATTATTTTATTACTTCCCTTCTACGTGACTTTACCGAAAGAACCAAGAAGATGAATCCCTGTAGTCACGAAAGCTTTAAATCGAAAAAGAGCATGATTATTAGAAAATAATGTTTGTCATGTTCATCACTATCATCACCATCAAAATTATCAATATCCCATTTATAATTTAAAATGTTTTACGTGCTAGTTGCAGTGACATGACTTCTGGTCTTAACATGATTATGTACTGCAACTTGTAAATAGTTGTTATCAAAGCCAAAGTTGGAAAGTAACTTCTTTCTTAGTAATGAATTCTAAAGTGTAATAAATAGACCACTGTGGTGAAGGAGTTGCTCACAATGACTTTTTTATTTTTGCTAAGAGTACAACCCCTCTAATGTTGAAACCCTCCCTCCCTCGCCTCCGAAGCAAGAGCACAGAGCTCAGAGTCTGCAGCATCATGTCACTAAACCTCATGGAACACAAAGATGCAAGAGATTGCATTTGCAACAGGAAGTGCACATCCTTTATGCAAGGCGATAGTATTTCAACATAACGTGTTGGAACTTGCATCCATATTGATAGTATTTAACCGAAAGTAGAGCCTAATTGAAAAACAGCTTCTATGTAAGCAAACAATGTTTTTTTGCAGTATTACACAGCCTGGAATCTGCTTTCTGAGGATACTTATCTTTTTGTATCCCTCCATTTTAACGCTGATTTTTCCTGGTGATTGGGCTGGTCGTGGTATCAAGATTGTCTACTTGAACATATCATTTAGGGATGGTAGGGAAGCTCATGTAACGGCTGGACATTTGAATCCCAATGCATCATTAAGCCATGTGTTGAAGAGTGTGCTTTGCATCTGGGAAACAAACTTCCACACCAAGTATGGATTCACAACCAAAAACATTATTTAGCAAATAAATGCCTTTCCTGCCCTAAGTCGATAGGTTCCAAGATTATTGACAAATCAACGGTTCAACGGTTATCTAGTCAAACTGGTCAGACAGCAATGAACACAGCACTTTGTTTATAATAAAGATCATAAAGCACTACATCATTCACGTCGCTGATCGCTGAAGAGCATTACAAAAGGAACTCAAAATCTTGGCTTTTGCTGCTGCCATCTGAAAATGGAAACATCAAAGGCGACGTTATCGGAGATCAGATGCCCAATAATTGGTCGTGGAGGTTAAGCAAGGGAGGGGCATGGGAGGCGAGGGAACAATTCCCACGAAGACCACAAGGCAGTGCTGGCCAGATGAAAGAGACAGGTGTGAAGAGACCAGCCCCTGTAATAACACAGGTGGTTTGAGCATTTATCCCACCGACAACCATATGACAGAGCTGCGTGTGCCCTCTGAAGTGCACTGATGAATGCAGTCGTTCACACCCGCATCCCTGTGCAATGCAGTAATTGAAAACAAACGTATAAATGTGCTGTGTGTCACTTTGATACCTACACAAAATGATAACACAGTAGCCTTTCTGTAAACTGTATGTAAATAGATATATAGATAATTTATACAGCATTTTGAGTAAAAGAAGTAATAAAAAAGACAATTAAAAGTAAATCAACTTAATCTATGTATGTATGTATGAGAAAAGGTGACACTGAATAATCACGTGGTTTAAGGCAAAACTATTAAATATGAATGAATACATAATTTAAAAAAATAGGACAATTTGCAGACTGGTGTATATTTGTAAACGTAAGTGGGCTTGGTGCAGGACCCGCTGAAAGGGCTGATAAACCGTGGTCGTGACCAATAACAGAGAGCCAACCAAGGGATTGAACATGTCTGACAGCATACCCACAGCGAAGATGGAATGATGAGATGAGCTCATGTGCACGTGGTAGTTGTATTGTTGCATCGCAAGACCGTGAGAAATTGGCAAAACTTGAGGAGGCCTTCATTCAGGTGTCAACTGACCATGCCTGTGACGTTAGTGACGTATGATGTCATGTACATTGACATAGTTTGATTAGGAATAAAAAGTCCCGTCAGGGCAATGTCTGCTTTATGGAGCTGCCTCGTATTTCAACGTTACCATTATCTGTAGTGAGACTTGAGCTTTGACCACACACTCGCACGTAAACCCAATACTCCTTTCGTTTTCCATAATATTCTGCAGATGACTCCACAACAGTAAACATGTCCCTACAAGTGCACAACCGCAAAATACAAAAGACCAAAAACTTCTCAATTTAACGAGGTTCCATATATATTCCTGAAACTGCAGCCGGCCGTTAAAAAGTATATCACCAGTCATGAAATAACTGAAAAATGTAAGAGACCATTTTTTACTCAGTAGCCCTCCAAGTATCATAATGTTGCATTTAAAAATGCATTTGGCACAATAAAAAAGATTTTGTTTCGCACCTTTGAAAGGGGTCAATGTGGAACATGTGCAACCTACAACTGCTTCGACAAACTTAACACCATTTCTGTTCTCTGTAACACCATTAATGCAGCAACTGCCGCATACAATTAGAAAACCCCCTGGTACAACATGCAAAATCAAAAGCAGGTGGTTCTTCAGTATGTATACGGGTGGAGGCAGGCCAGCCATATTCTGCTCACTCCTCTAATAGTGATACAAAAGGCACCCTTGTACTGGGCTGACAGAACACCTAGAGCCACGTGTACGTGCACTCCTTGCAACAATAAACGGGCCCCCACGCACGGAAGGTCCACTTTCACAGCTCGCCGAAACATTGCACGGTTTAGGAAAACTAAGCACCTACATTGAGGGGTGGGGGGGGGAAATACATGATCTCCAATCTGTTATTTTTGTCTTTCTGTGTCATCTTAAGTTAGCTAAAGTCAAACGACTGTTAGGTGTTCATCCGTACTCATGGGCCTATGTACGTGACGTTCTCATGTCACCTAACCAATCCATCAGTTAGTTCCCTTTATTGTATCAGGTGAGAGAACACACTAAGACCATGCTTTTACAAGAGAGACCTTTCAACCAATGAAAAATATAACCAATGTTAATATATTTTGCATTATATTTTAAGCAAAATTGACACTACATTTCTTAAATAATCACAAGGTTAGTTTGGATTTGTGGCAATAAGCCTGAAAAAGCTGCTCTGTAAAAATCCTAACCTTTATAAACAAACTACACTAAGATTGTTTACAGTGATGGTGCATTCAACAAAAGGAGAGGTATGCAAACGTCTTAAACATAACACCGCCTACAGATTCTGCCATGAACGTTGACAATGTCAACAATTTCACTGACTTTCTGTTGCTCAAACTCTGCCCCCTACCGGTTTGCACTTGCTGACGTACTTGCTGCATACCTACTATAATCACCCAGGAATGTCTGGCCTTAACGCTCGTGACGTCACTCCACATCGACCAGCCCCCCTCATTAATATTCACATGCAAGTGACGTCCTCCAAATGGACACCCCCCCATCCCCATTCATAATAATTAGCGGCTGATGTCACTCCACATGGGGGGCCGAGGCGACTCCTCCCCCCCCCCTTCCTCGGCGTCAACTTACAACCCTCACTACAAAGGCAGAACCCTCACGTCACGCGATCTCCGTAACGCTATTGAGACATCAAAGTATAAAGGACGTCATGATGAACAAGGGATTATAACCTTAAAATAAAATAGGTCTGTGTCACCGCACCCTTACAAATTGCACACCAATTGATGCAATTAATGTCACGTCACGGTCTGCTTTTCGCTTGCAAGTTTCAGATTTACTGAAATACACCCGTCCTTGGACGGGCAAAAGGCTATTTATATATTTGTGAAGCTATGCAGTGAGCTCCCGACCAAATGATATGGTCTGACCCCAAAAAATAACCAGCTGCTTCTCTGGATTAGTGCTTTGCTAAACAACTAAATTCTTTGGCGCAAAAAGAGATAAAAAAAAAACGTGACAAAGGAAGGTACAGGCTGATCAGTAATGGATTGTGCCCAGTAGACAGTATTCACCACCGGCCAATGCTCTGCTAAAATGTATTTAATCCAATTTCCATACTGGAGTCAAATACAGATGTTTCGCAGCATAGCCTACCCAACCAAGGCCAACAACAAAACGTACATAGTAGCATCAGTACTTGCCCTTGTGGTCACACAAACCGCAGGTTCAGATGGTGCTAGGCACATTGAATCTAAAACCTGTGCATTACAACAGTGATAAGAATGCAGTGGCAGCTATATTCATGATAAAACTACTGTCATTCCTCTTTTATTTTACTTGTCATAGTTTTGCTGAAAATGTGGTGTTAAGCTATCGATTCAACTATTGCAGAACTCTGAGCCATGACCCTATTATCCACGGCAGCTGGAGAGTCCGCAAAAACTCCTATTAGCCATGGCCCTATTCTTTCTATTATTCACAATTAGCCCTGACTTTTTGTATAAGTCTTTGTGGAATGACATACTATCCACCACATTTTTCATGAATAAGAGTCAACAACAACCGCCATTCGCCACTAAGCGGCAGTGACATCACCACGACGCTTGTGCCAGGCGATGTGCACGTTGAGGCCACATGAAGTGTCTGGGCAGACCCAGGTACCACGGATCGACTGACTGAGATGACTAGCTGATGCACCACCTGTGCTCCCTACTGTGACAACTTGCTGTGCTTTAGCCACCCGGTGCTCCGCTAGTTGTTGTGAGCGTCGCTCCTCTGTCCTCTGTTGTTGTTGGAGGGCAACTGCCTCCAACTGCCCAGTAGCGTCCTTCACGAGCCTCCTCCACAGAGGCCGATCGTGACACCGCTTGGTACCAGTTATCGATTAGTCCACTCAGATCCACATCCTCCTGTACCACATCACTCCATCTCTGCTCTAGACTGTGCCGCGCCCATTTAGCCCCTTCTATCCAGCCGAACAAAAGCTGTTTAGGCATGCGGTGACTGGTCTGCGGGCTAAATGACCCAGCCAACACAGCCTTGCCTGCCAGAGGAGCTCACCGATGGGACTTTGTGCAGATCTTTCAAGGATTTATGAGCTCCTCACACAATCCAGCCTGGTTAAATCCAGGATGGATCGTAGGCAGGCCAGCCTAAATGTTTCTAACCGGCGAAGATGTTCCATTAGGGGGGTCCATGTTTCGCAAGCGTAAAGAAGTGAGGGAATGACTGTGGCCGAGAAGACCTGAAGCTTTGTGCGGAGCAGCAGATAGCTTCCACACAGCGTTACGCAACTGATGAAAAAATAATGCCGCTCGACTGATTCGGAGACCTCTGCTGTCAAACCGGAGCCAGTCATGAGCACACTGCCCAGGTATGGGAAACTCTCCACTTTCTCCACAACTGCCCTATCACCAATTGGGAGTTGTGGGGGTGGAGTGTCCGATGGTACAAAATACCCAGGCAGGTGCTTAGTTTTGGTGGGACTGATGGTAAGGCCCCACCTCTTAGTGACACGCTCCAGGTTGAGCAGCAGCGCCTCCAACTCCTCCTCTGAGGGAGCAGCAATTACCAAATCATCGGCATACAGAACGTGGTTGACCAATAGGGAGCCATCCCTTGACCGCACCCGGGCATCGATCAGCCTCCCATTGCATCTGTACCAGATGGAAATTCCTCCGGTACAGTCATCGAAGGCTTCACGAACTACGTGGTCGAAACAGATGTTAAATAATGTGGGAGCCAGAGGACATCCCTGTCACACCCCAAGGTGAACAGAGAATGGCTCTGACTCCTGGCCACGTAGTTTTACCTGGGCCCGCTCACCATCATGAAGGTCCTTAATGATCGTGAGCAGAGGGTCAGGAACTCCGAAAGCACGAAGAACAACCCAGAGCCCAGGCCTACTGATGGTATCATAGGCCTTGACCAGGTCAATAAAGCAGAGATGTAGGTCTTGTTGGAATTCCCTACACCTCTGCTGGAGCAGACGGACAGAAAATATGGCATCTGTGCAGGACCGCCTTTTCCTGAAACCGCAAACCTCTCCTCAGCGTGCCTGGCAAGGCAATATTGAATAATCCTTGCCAGGACCTTTCCCGGCACACTGAGAAGGGAGATGACCCTGTAGTTGTTACAGGGGGACCACCAGGGCACCCTTCCAATCCTGCGGAACCCATCCAGTGGTCCAGACTGTTATGATGTCATATAGGGCAGGCTGTGCACAAACGCCACCCTCCCTCAGCATTTCGCTTAGGAGATCATCTCTGCCCGGTGCCTTTCCTGGTCGCCTTTAGTATTTCCTCAACAGATGGCACCTCAGCCAGCCACTCACAGGGGGTGACTTCTTTTTCCAATATTTGAGACAGCATTTTTTTATTTTGAACACAAATAAAGAATTATTCTCCCCGTCCCCACCGATCGCGTGTGCGTTGCTAAGAGCAACGACCACGAGTCAGCGTTTTCGCGCATGCGCAGATGCATGCTTTGGCGCTGCTCATAGTAATAAAACAATAAATAGTTTATTTAACTACTTTAAAGTTCACGGATGGGAAATACGAATAGCGCTTTTTCGTCCCAGGGCTTCGCGTGGGATCTGGGTAGTTTTTTATATGTAAACCCCACAGTTTGTCAGTTAAAAGCGTTACAAGGTACACGCGCAGACAGACACACAGACAGACAGACAGACAAAAGTGACTTTTATAGGTAAGATAATTAGTCTTAGAAAATATCGTAGTTTTGTGTAACTAATCCTATCAAACAATAGTAATTTTCATCGTATAATAGCAGTTACCACAGTAGTTAACTCTAATTCTAGTATGAATGGAACAGATAATTGCTAAAGGAATTATTATTTCAAGAGTCAAGGGCAACTGTAGCCATGTTAGTAGTACTTTCTGTGATGCTGGGCTGAAGTCAGTGTTTTTGAACAAGTAACCACTGCCCTTAACAGTATGAAAAAAGGGAAAGTTATTGGGCTAGATATACTAACCATGGATATCAAAGAAAAGGAACCAATTGTTGGTTAAAAGCATTAGCATTTGCCTTAATAGTCTATTATCATCAGGTATATAAATTGTGCACATATCAGAGAGTTGAATATTCGACAATGTAGAGGGAAACCAACTATATAAGCAGGCCTGTTTCAAATAACGTTTTCCTGACCACACCCATCCTGTCAATCATCAAACTATATTGTAAAAAAACTGTTAATCAAAAGCAGTGTTGTGTGTTGGCGGTAGTAATAATGCCAAGTGCCATATAAACTGATATTTTTTTTACCTTTGTGAAGAAGATGGTCAAGTGAGTCTCACTTCCCAACACCCAAATGGGGACTTGAGGTGACTTAAGAAAGCTCCCAACCTGGCACAAATAAGGTTTTTACTTCACGACCAGCACAAAACCAACATGGATTGGGAAGATTTGTAGATATTCCTTAAAATGAACCGGTGACATTCAAGTAGTTGTAAAGAAAATTATATATTGTTACAGTTATTTTAAATGAACATTCAATATGTATAATTAAATAGAAAATGTGCATTTAAGCCACATATTCAGCACACAATGCTGAACAGTTGAGAAATTACATGACAAGTGTTGATTTGCAAGTGCTAACTTATTGCCAACTCTTAACACATGTTAAATATTCTTGGTTATTTCCCTTCTACGTGACTTTACCAAAAGAACCAAGAATATGAATCCCTGCAGTCACGAAAGCTTTAAATCAAAACATGTTATGATGTTATGTTTCTCTTGACTAAATTTAATCACCTAACCAAGTGTTAAAAACTGGGTTCTGCACACTCATATAAACACAACTTCTACATATTCACTAATTATTTCAATATTATGTAAACACTTACCAACGATCTTAAATTAGATATAAAACGACAGATGAGTACAATTAGTATATAAGAAACTTTAAAATGCAATAAATGTGAACAAGAACACACATTTCCACATCTGGGAAATGTGGTTAAATATGCAGTTTAAAGAAATGTGACAGTGTGCTTGCATGCGTGACTAAATAAAAGGTTGTGCTAATAATCATGCATGGAAGGATAATATATTTTTTGTTCAAGTCATACTTGTGGACAAAGATATGCTTTCGTTCGGTTAACAGTCGTTCATGAGCAAAGGCTTTATTGGCAGGGAAGATTACAACAGCAATGGCGTCCGTGCAGCGGCAACCTGCCTTACCACGGTTGGCTACGTACGGTGCGAAAGAAGTTCAACATATACACAACCTACCTGGCAAAGGCGGAATGATTCCATGAGTGTGAGAAAGCCAATGGTGGCTTGCTCACGCATTCCAAAGAGTCCTGCAAAGTAGTACGAAAGAAAGTTTCCGTTAAGACACCAGGCATAAAATATAGTCTTTTACAAAGAACAAATCATATCCAAGCACTTAACTTAAATTAAGCCAATTTAGAAAATCTCAGCACAGGCAAACATTCAAACTCTGATGGTCCATAGTCTAGACTAAGGGTACTTTGTATAACTGGTAAATGACCAATATCGCCCCACTATGCTGATGAAGGGCAAAAGCAAGCAAAGTTATGGTGCGTAAAAAGTCAGAAAGCCAACAGCCTGGAATACTTTTAATTTATTTGGAGATGCACAGCAACAGTTTGGTTTATTACCCAGAATGCTCCACGACAGCCGTAATTAAGGTTTTTTTACAAAAATGTATACACGAGATAAAAGGCAAAAGCACAGCCCTACAATGTTTTGCTCAGTAGACTGTTGGCAAAAGGGCCTCCACAAATAGGAGCTGTAGAGAGAGACCTGAGAGGATATTTGGTCTTCTCTTTCTACACTGGCCAGACATCATAGAAGATGTGCCAATTGACTAACTGTGGTGTACCCATGTATACTGCGGGGTGGAGAGGCATGGGATTTAATAAACTCTCCCATTGCTTCCACTGCCATGCCAGGAGACCAAACTCCTGATTTCTGGAATGCAAATCCAATGGGCTAATCATTACATCAAGGTGGCATCCCAATTAATAAATAACTTTAAATCAAGCTGTATAGCTTTGTATTGCTTCATATTTCCAAACAGTTAATGTTGCATCATGATATCAGAAAAGTATGTAATACAACAGAAGAGGTGTGATATAAACTACCAAAAAAAAAGTTAATATTTCAAAAGGCTGTGAGCAGGTTTTACACACATTTCATATGACCCAAAGGTACCATCGCTTAGCATTTGAGTGGCCAAAAAGCATCAACAGTCTGTCGTCAGTGGCCGAAAATCCTTTCAACTAAATGTCAAACCACAAAGTGGCTTCATGTTTACCCCTGGTAAAAGGTGAAATTACTTTCCTTCAGCAATATAAAGTGCTCACAGAATGACACCAACTCATCTGGAATCACCTACTGCCCATGAACGCTGGACAGGGATGTTTGTGACAGTGAAAACAGAGCAACTGCCTATTGGGTACTCACTCATGCCAGAGCATTCCTTCTCTCCGTCCCAGACGTTGGACACGGCCTGACCAGTCAGTAACAAGTTTATTAGACTCTGGCTGGGAAAGAAAGTCACACAGCTAATGTTTCAGAAAAGATCACAAACATCAATCATATTTAAACACTCAATACAAAAAGTTATATTCATGACATGCATTTTATGAGATATATATGGTTACAAATTTCCTCAAAGAAAATAAACATACAAATATTCCATCTCAATAAACTGACTATGGTGAAGAATAATGAGGATTACCATTGCCCCAATATATTCCATGCTCACCTGCCATGGCCATAAGTAGGGTCAATCAGAGGTATGTTTGGATCTTCGGTCTCATTCTTGATATTCTCTATTCCCTGTTACCAAAACAAATGAAAAAGTAAATATAACGGCCTGCTCTTTAAAATACATAACACATTAGTAGACACAGAAGGGTCCTCATTCAAACTCGCACAGGTTCCACATTGCATCTCGTGCCTCCAGTGACTCAGATTACTTATGTATCAAATGTAAAAACTATTTAAAATTTAAGTCATTAAAACATATCACATTGTCTTGCTCCTAATGGCAGCAGTTTAAACAATCGCAAGTGGCATACATACGTACTACGAAGCAATGTTCCACATTTAGCTATAAAGGCAATATGTACAAAGTCAAACTTACCTTGGTGAGAATGAGCGAGTAGAGGAAAAGTAGGACACCAAAGTTACCCATGAGGTCAGGGACCAGCTCTGTGACGGCAGCTCGCAACTCACTTGGATTAGCAACACATTCCCTGCTGCACAGAAACAGGGACACACAAAAACAGATATTCAAAGTCAGGACCTACACTCAACTAACCCAACGCAGACAGAGGAAAGCCTCATGCATGACTCAAAATCTCAAAAAGCCTTTGAAGTAGCATTTAAAAAGATACTCATCTTTAAGCAATGTTGCAAGGTATACAAGCGGTATGCCTCTTCATGTTATCGGCAGGGCCACAGAACAGAAGCTAACCTACCATTTGGTTAATGAGTGATCGAGTTCAAAAGCTAAGCATGCATATCAGTAGATAAGTATGAAGACCAAGTAGCTAAGACATCATGTATCTTTCTTTATTAAGCAGCTCTTGTTATTTGCAATGTTAGTTATTTAATGTAAGTACATAAAATCCATATTTGTTTTTGCAGCTTACGGCAGTGCAATTGCAAGGGTATTGCTTTTGAGACTACTTTAACTTGGCCACTTAATCTGTAAACCAGGTGCCACTTTGCTAAAAGGTCACACTGCATATGGTCAGGCCCTAAAATTAATTAAACCCCACACACGAGCATGGATGAAACGCCACTTTATATCTCTTACCATCACCAAGGCGAAAGAGGTGCCAAGGGTGGCTATAGCGTCGGAGTCGAGAAGAGGGATGTTATTAAAAGCAAAAGAGACAAATATGAATGGCAATGTAACATATGTTCAAAATGTATGTTGTCCTATTGTCATGGTTTGTGGATAAAATAATTGACAAGGCAGATATTATTTCAGTACCATACAAAGGGAGAGAAAAACTAATATTTATATTGTCCTCCATGACATTTTAAAAAATTCAGTGGATGATTCAAATACCCAGTTTCATGGTGCACAAAGACTGCTCAGCTTTAGATGTCAACCAGCAGCCTGTCATTCACTGATGACACGAAGATTCCGGCAATGTAAGTTCATTTTATAATCGGAACGGGTCCAAGTCTCACATTATGATGATTTATGTTACGTAGTCAAACCAATTATGTGAATGACACCATTACTCACAGGAAATGGCAAACGCATTATGGTATTAAAATGTTCATGGACTAGGTTTAAAAATATTTCATAACATATCCCCTTTCGTGAATACTTACTGTATAAGGTTGTGAAATCGCTCAAAGGTGATTTCATCCGATGAAGGGTCATCTGTGGACATAACAATTTGTTACAACAAACTCATGAGACTCACTGAGGCTTTCCCAGATAAAAAGGGTCAACAAAGATTAGTTCATGAAGCCATCCATATATATATAGACAAAGACACAATTTCAACCGAGAAGATGGGTACAAACTGAGTAATCATTGGAAGGACGTTATCAACCAGTTTAAGTCATAATTGGCTATGTTCCCATCCTACCACCTTCCGGTGTTAGTTGTGCTTTACACCCATTTCAAACTTGTGCTTTCTGTCACTTCGCACGCCACCCCCCTTGGTTGCGGCTCTGCGATCTTCCATTAACATGGTAATCTCTCTTTAACCTGCTAATTTTCACCTGGCAGCCCTATGATTGGTGGAAAACCAACCACCATTGGGTTGGCTGCCCACCACTTACATTATCATTGGCTGCTGACATTTGGGCTATGCCCATTTCAAACCCTTATAAACAGTTTGCCTTGGAAGCTAACCCCCATTTTCCTGAAGACGACCGCTTGTGTTGCGATTCGAAACGTCGTAGTTTTTTTTGTTATTTTAGTTATTTCTTTGAACCTATCTATGTGACTTTACCGAAAGACCCAAGGATATGAATTCCTGCAGTCACGAAAGCTTTAAGTCAAGACTTAATCTGGTTTTTAAAAAAAATATCCACAATGAGAAAATAAGACGCGACTGATTTACAGATCGACTTGCAAAAGTAAATTTTGACACCGACAGGAACCAAAAACAAACACTTAAAAATATTTTACCAAGTTCGGTCAACAATTTTTACTTTTTTTCTCCCAATTCATTCAAATCGCGCTACCAGCAGTCATAAGAATAATAATTAATTTTATCTCACAGCATGTCCCAATTGTCAGAGAATGGACTGTGGAAAATAATTATTTTAGAACATCTCCTGCAAAATCCTTCAGGTGGCCTTATCCTTTGCAGGTGCGGAGGCAAGCTTTGCCAAGTGCTCTCCAACGAGATTGTCCAATAATTCTCAGAGCTGAAATTGAGCTAAATAAGATGAAAGACACATTTTAAATGCTTTTGGTGCAATAACTAGTGAACCGTTTGAGAACATCAATTCACCAACACCCAGGAAGCCAATTTAATCACATCCAGCTGCCTGGATTCAACCCCAGTGGCTTGCAAAGCACTCAGACGTCTGAGCAACGCAGTCACTTCTACTTGGCGGTTTTTGGAAATGCTGACGCAAATGCAACTTACAGTTGGTTTACAAAAATGCCCTTGGTAAGGCATGTTCTGTGACTTAAATTATCTTCCAACAAAGCACATCCAGATGTCTTCCCTCGTGACTATGCATGTGTGAAATTATGAACATTCAGCAGAGCGTCGATTCCAAAATTATTGGCCAGATGTACACGCACACATTAAATGAACACATGGATGCATGTGCTTGGAACCAGGATTGTTTGCTATGGAAGCCCACCTCAATCAAATCTCTTGGAGATGCAACGAGTTAACTATAGTGTCTGCAAGATCCTAACCAGTTGCCAAGACACACATAATTGTTTTAACTCACCAAGCATGGAAAAACTTAATTTGCATCATTATCATATACACCAACTGATCGCATTTGTTTGCTTGCCAATATCTGTTAAGGAAATGTGATTGCTTAAGTAAGCTAGAGTATTAAAAATGAAAACAAAATAGCAAAACTGCCCTTAGTTTACCATTTCAATATACACGTCAGCTGCTAAATATTTTGAGTCTTATAGGATTAAACGAAAATGTGCCTTGCAGAAGCCGTGAATTTAATAAGGAAGGCAATGCCTTTATTAGGAAATGTGAATTCTTTTTGACAAGCTGCCGCATGTGCCAACTTGCATCAATAAATATCCCTCTCAATGTGTTTGGAGTGACCCCTGTGCAAACTGCCATCTTCAATAACATTTACAGAGTACTTATTGTAAAATAGAAATGCGAATTAGTATACATAGCTCTTAATTCAATTAAACATATAAACATTATTTAAACTCATCTAACCATAATTGTAACTGTTTGCCCTGTTGTCTTCCTGAAACCTGTTTTCACTTCCACTGCGGGCATTGGCAGTTGATGATGTTACCACCCTGTAATAGCACGACCACAAATGGACATTATGAAACAAAAACCAGCTAAGTCACTGTGTTGGCCTATCATGGCTAGTGTAAATGTCAACAGCTCTTTAACATGCGCCCTCCTTCCCTATCATTATTCTATCCCATTCTAAACATGTGTCGCATATGACCTGATCTCATAGTGACTGATCAGCCCTAGGGCCTGCCTACTCCTACATTACCGACACGATAATACATTATTTTACACATATGGTCATCACAGAGGTACAACTTCCAAACTATGTGATATGCGCTTCTATGTCCATAAAATAAGCAGTATACAAGCACGAGTGATAATCACTGAGAACTGCACCATCAGTATGTTGCGAATGAATCCTGACCGATGAAATGTGAACAAAAAGTAAAGTGCACGAACCACGAGGCCACCGGGCAACCATTACAAATATTAAAATATTAAACTATCCCACGTCATCAGACACTCAACACCCAAACAGTCTCAATTTTCCATAGAAACCAGATACTACTTACATTTTTCGGTATTGTTTTCAATGAAAGACTGAAAATAATGTGCAATCTAGTTTTTATCTTACAATTAATCAGAATCTTTATGATGAAGCTCTTTTTCACAGATCTCCAGTGGGAATCACATGTGTACTGTATGGAATTATGATTCATGATTCCATACAGTACATATGTGATTCCATAAAGTATATACAATGTACTATATGGAATCTATATATATAAAATCGCAAATCTGTCTGTCTGTCTGTGTGTCACCGGACCATACGCAGTTTCATTGGACGGCGGTTGCCCCTGGCAACGGGTAGCAACGCATTCGCTGCGGGATGGACGCCATTTTTTATTCCCGTTAAAAATATGCGCACGCATTAACACGCGACTCTGAGGTAAATTCATCAAAGTTTCACGTCCTCTTCACTCCCCCCCCACCCCAATGTGTGCAATTAATATTATAGGGTCGGTAGATAATAAAATTATAGCGATTAAACAGTATTTTTGTAACGCAGGGGGGGGGGGGGGGTAACGGCCCCGGTACCCAGCCTCAGCCGGGTGGGCAATTTAGGCGAGGCCGGAGGCTCTGCACGGTACTAGGCCTCGACACCCCACCACACTATAGGCCGTACATATTACTGCACAGCGGCCAAGGAGATCGTGGCTGGGGGGGGGGGGGGGGGGCAGGGGTAGCAGCCCATCTGTGTATATATGTAAGGTTATTAAGAAATATATTTTTCACCCGGGCAACGCCGGGTACTTATGCTAGTCACATATATGCTAATAGTATGACAAACTTTTAAAATCTTCTAACACTGAACATGAGAATATCATTGTTAAACAAAAAGTTAACGATGCATCAGACTTCAGCTTCACTTTCACTAACAGGTCATTAGCTACATGGAGAGAAAAGTCGAGATCCCAAAAAGAAAAGCCATACAAATGAATTTATAACATTGAAGAGAAACACATGCCGGTCAATAACCCATTAGCTTCTCCAGACAGGAATATCGCCCACTGCATTTTACATGATTTACAAATATGGTTACTTTTACCAACATTCTTAATGCTTACAGCCACGTTTCCGTTATAGGAAAAAAACTGTCACAAAGTTAAAACTGCATGTTCTTTCCATGTGGCCCTTGTATTTTGGCTGCAGTAACACCACTGAGTAAGAGGTTGGGCAGACTACACATGGGCTGTGATGATTCACATCCCTAGAGAAGGCAGCCAACTCACAGCCGGCTTAACACCACTTTTAACCCATTCCTAACTGCTAACATTCACCAAATTTGCACACTGCAACCTGAGCACAACTATAATAAACTAAGAATTAATACAGAGCAATAATGAGTAAAATGTGCAATATTATGCATGTCTCGATTTAAAGCTTTCGTGACTGCAGGGATTAATCTTCTTGGTTCTTTTGGTAAAGTCACGTAGTAAGGAAGTAATAAAATAATAAAATAAAACATAATAAAATAATTCTCACGACGTTTCGGCCACAACGCAAGCAGCCGTCCTCAGGTGAAGAACATGTCTGTCGATAAGACAGAGTCTAAAACTCATATGGTCATCACAGAGGTATTATTTTATTATGTTTTATTATGTTTTATTTTTATTATTTTATTACTTCCCTACTACGTGACTTTACCGAAAGAACCAAGAAGAAGATTATGCATGTCATTAACCAATGACCTTTCTTTGGCATTAGGTGGGAATATATTAAGACATCTATGACCAAATCACCCATTGAGAGCCCGATTCTGACATATCTTAGAAGTAAAGTAGATTGTCATAGGCAGATTGCAGTGCTATGTTAGATGGTGGGCAGGAAAGAGTCCTTAATAAAAAATTAATTCCTGCACTGGCTGTTTATGCTGCCATATCCTTGCATGTGCCCTCACTAACCCACACTGACAAGTATAAAATATGGTGACATGACCCTCAAAACCCACACAGTGTGAGGAAGCCATCATCCAGCAGTGGATTCAAGACTAATTAAAAGCAATCACCAACAATCACTTCAGATTGGATTGGTTAGTGCTTTAAAAGGACAAACCAATTGACCATGTTTTATGATACTTAATGCTACAGTGCCACCTAAAGGACAAGACAAAAACTTTCTTGTGTGAGAATAAAAGAAACCGAAAGTAGCAACTAATTATAATGAAGACACATTGATACATTTATAACTGTGTGCAGAACACAATTCACCACATGGTATGCTTATCTGGTGGTGGTGGTGGTGATAGTAGTGGTGGGAGCACGAATTGATGGCCAAAAGAGGTGGTGATGGTGAAGAAGACATGGTGGTGCAAATGAGGATGGAGACATTGATAGTGGTGGTGTGGTGATGGTAAAGACAATGGTGATGGTATGAGTGATGGTAGTGATGTTGGATATAATAGTGGTGATCCTGGTAGTAATTTGTCAATGTTTCAATAGATGTAGCCGGGAAAAAAAACACACCAGTGTGTGCGGCTGAACTGGGGCCACGTGTACTAGGGGCACTGTTGGGTGCTCCCTGATCCTGTTCATCATCCTCCCCCGGCAGCTGCTCCTTGCCCTTCGCCCAGCGAACCAGGCAGAGGGAGGAAGCATGTGGAGGTTGAGCCTTCTCCAGGATCTCGCACAGTCCGTGGCACAGGAGTAGTCGCCGCTCATCCTCTGCACGGTCCACCACCACCACACGAGTGTTATATAATTGTTAGCTTCTAAAACGTGTTTCCCAATACAGTAAAACCTCGGATTGCGAGTAACTTGGTCTGCGAGTGTTTTGCAAGACGAGCAAAAAAATTGAACAAATATTAATTTGATAAATGAGTGAGGTCTTGCAATACGAGTAGTACGTATACGCTTTGTCTGCCGAGCGTCACGTGATCACAACTGATATACGAGTGCTTTGGATTACAAACACGTTTCCGAAACGAATTATGCTCGCAATCCAAGGTTTTACTGGAATGCAATCCAATATACAGTGTAAATGCATTATCAGTTACAAAGCAAGGGGAACATCTTTTCCCAGATAGTCCTTCATTTCATATTTACAAAATATTTGTTTCTTGAATGAGTTACGAAAACGTTTAGAAAATTTGCTTATTTTAATGCTCTGAACCAATCATGGAAATCTTCTGTGCATACTGTACTGATTCAGGAAAATCGTTTAATTTCCAATCATGAGTGCAGATAAATGCATGTTTAATGAGGTATGAATACGCTAGTGCTGAGAAAAGTTACACATCGCAAAGGCATAATGAACTAATACTTTAAATAGGATTCCTGCAATATAACTTACAATTATTGCCTGTTACTGTTCTGGCAATATTTTATTGCACAATGAACAAATATTTGAATGACGAAAGAGCTACACGTCAGTCAATAGCTTAAAAAGGGCGGATATACCAGTCAAAGTAACCTGCACATGTCAACGACAAAAGTAATATGACTCGAACAGAATTGGCTATCACATCCCATTAGCCCATACAGGTTTCCATCGTTTTATGCTGCAGATGAGTTAAAAAAAAGGGGCACACAAAGCAAAACCACACTTGACGGCTGCTTGCCGAGTACAACATACTGCAACACGCAGTTGTTCCACGTCCGACTGCCGGACCGTATTTGAGTGAATTGACACCTTATAGCGAAGTTAGCCGCATATATGTGAATAGAAAAAATCAAACCTGCACAAAGCGAGGGTAACCTGTACTCAGACATTCCCCCAGGTTTCTCAGGATCTCAATCCACAGCCCAACTGTTTGCACTTGCAATCAGAGTTCACACTAAAATGTAATTTAGAACACATTGTAAGGGCCTCAAAAATGTACAACAGTGGGAATAACTAATAATAGCAGACTGCAATCGGCTACGTGCCTTGAGCAACAAACTTAAGCAACTTGGCCTCTGAGGCATTTGCATGGATGTGGAAGTTGGTGCATGTCTGGATTTGTGCAATCCAATTTAAAATGGTATGCAACAAGACAAAAATCAGGCCATGTTTTATATTCGCTTAAATCGTATTTGCATGGGTCACGCTGCCCCTTTAGTGATTGTGTTTTAGGCTGAGGTTTCAGATAAAATGTAATGTTGGCCATGAACAATGTTAACGCACCGAATCCCAAATTGAAGCAGATAAAATATTTTGAATACTTACACATATCTTGCTCAGTATTATTTTTTTTACTATTAAGAGAAATGTTAAAGAATAAACAAATTGTATATTTTTCCAAAATTTAATTTTGGCACAACTACTAAACATTTGCTAAAACAAATCATGCTGTAAAAACTGTAAGGACCTGGCTTGCACTGTTTATATCCATAAATCATGAAATCACTCCCTCAAGGAGGAGAATATATACAAAATCTCTGGTCTCCTGGCAGCACATCATCCATATCAAACCTCCTAAACGGTTAATATATCAGCAATGAGGGCCAGGTGACAGCTTGCCAATGCAACACTACGCACAATGTGGCATACAAGAGGATATGCCGACGTCTTTGTACCTGAACACTCTTTCCAGTTAATGTTCTCGCTGCCAAAAAGTGCATTCTTCAGCAGAAATGCCTGTGAAAAGACAAAATATTTGCTTAAATTTTATGCACTTACAAAACATATATTTGCGTTTTATATTTCTGTTTCCGAAAGAAAAAATGCTTTGCAATGTATAATACATAGAGAACGTGTAACTAAATTTTAATATTTATTGCAACCTATTTTTCCATACTAAATATTTCAATGTAAAAACAGATATCTACGCATGGCATGTGACTTAAAATAAAATAGAAAAATCAAACGAACATTGAAGACTCTTCCAAGCAATGTCAACATTGTTCTGATTTCCAATGAGCAAGAACAGCAGTGGGTAGCAGCAGAATTTGGTTAGAATGATGAAATGTGCTTTACAAAGTAGAAATACTGCATGTTATTGCACAATTTGAAACAAATTTAGGTAAACAAAGATTACCACACAGCCATTTTTATTTGTTTTACATGTTTCCCTTATTTTATCATGATTGTGCTTCCGGCATCAGTCATGAGACAAAGTATACACTCAGATCTCTCACACAGCAGTGCAAAGTTCATGTTAGAAAATGGTCTATGAAAAAGATACTACAGAGCTACCTCTGAGATCCCTTCAAGTGACCTCTGGTTCACACAGTAGAGGAGAGCAGTTTCTTACCAAATACAAATGGCAGATTAACACGTAAGCTTTTGCAACCAATATCATCCATGAGAGGTTTTTGGGTTAGATCACGTAAATATATAAATGTGTCGTTAAAACCCGCCACCACCCGACACAGCCAACTAGTACGGGTTGTCACGTAAACAGAACGTGGCCAATTCGTCACTAGTACAGCACACCGGTGTGTTGGAGAGCCAAACCACAACATTTACAAACTGAGTACGACGTTTCGCCAGTAATTACAACTAGCTTCATCAGGCGACGAAATGTCGTATTCAGTTTGTAAATGTTGTGGCTTGGCTCTCCAACACACCGGTGTGCTGTACTCGTGACGAATTGGAATGTTCTGTTTACGTGACAACCCTTACTAGTTGGCTGTTTCGGGTGCTGGCGGGTTTTAACTACACATTTATATATTTACGCGATCTAACCCAAAAACCTCTATTATAGTAAAACAGATGTTTTAATTCTAAGAGCTGGAATTTAAAAAAATTGAGCACAGTAGCAAATTTCATGTGATGGTTATTTTGTTGAGTCATTGGTGACTGAGCTGAGACCTTAAACTCACTGCACAAATCCAGAATCTCAGTAATCATCCGGCCACCTCTGCAACACAGCCAATCTCTAAAGTATTCGGACTGTTCGTAAATGGAATTTGCAGCACCTATCTTGAAATAATTTTTTATGGTTTGACTCAAGTGCCATAAAAATCGATACGATATAGTAAATCAGATGGGTCACTGGCCAGCTGACTTCCCATATGCTGCCCACAAATTGGGCTTGTCCATAATGTGTTCCACACAGGCTTTCATCTGTTAACCAAGTGTGACAACTGCAGCAGCACAAAGCTCACCTGCACAGGGACGATGACCGCACATGGTCCCCCTTCAAACTGCTCCAATGCAGTGGGCTCATCTTCGCTGAACACGAAACCTTCACAATTTACAACACATCACAGGCATTACAAAGTCACTTCAATTGTTGAGAAAAAGCACAATGCCCACAATGAGAACCCCACCACAAACTTCTGCCCCACACCCACATGTCCAACCCACAAACCATAAATCACTATCAGTGTTTCTGTTTTGGATAAATGTAATTAATGCCGTGGACTGGTACATGACAAGGGTAATAATGTATTTTCTGTGCACTTTCAAGAGTAAAACCCAATTATACTGTTTTAAACATATCCATGTATTTTCATTCAAAGTGTGTATTCAAATGCAATGTGTTTTATTGACTTTGTAATTATAGAGAATAGCAACTCATAAAAAAAATATAGAGATATACAATTATTTAATTTTGCAATGTTTCACATTTGCGAGAGACCAAAGGTTAACATGTATCACAGTCCAATGGAAATTACCACATCATCCCATCCAAAGATAATCAGTTGAGTGTTTCAGTCAGGCTATTAATAGTCAAAGAAAAATAGACACCACTGGCACACTGTCACGTTGGGCGATTACAACTTACACTGATGCTAACTCCTAATTTAAACAGCAAATACTGATTAAGTGTACATGTCATTACACTTACAGGTCAACATCTGTGATAACTGTACAATAGCCTCCAGCTTATGCCATTCTCAAACAGCAATACATAGCCATCAATTTTACAAGTTAATTCCCCTACACTTTAATTTTATTTCAACATTCTTACTTAATAAATGCAGTTTACTTTAATAGTGTTCCATGATATTTTTAAGAAACTGTGGTTTCTCGGTTTTGTAATATGTGTAGAATCTTGAATGATGATGCCCACTAAACCTTGAGTGGTGTAAAATAAGACAGGCATGATTAAGAAATTGGAGAAATGTATGGTCATGCTCAAGAATAATGGTCATCAGGACATTCGTTTTCTACATCACGCTCAATACTTCCTAGAAAAACGAGCCAGACCCTGACGTTTTATGTGGAAAAATGGTGTTTCAGTGACTGCGTCAAAATGCTACCATTCTTTGTGTCAGTTACATGTGTAAATTACATTAACAATTTGAAACACTCCAATAGCTTCTACACCTCCTTTGCCAGTACCAAAATATGAGAATAGGTTTTCCCCCTTTTATCTGCCAACAAAACAGGTGTTAAGTTGTTAAAACACCAAACTGAATCATGTCTACATTAACCACAATACTTGTGGTCAAAATGCAAGTATTGTGGTTAATGTATTGTGGTTAATGCAGACATGATTCCTTGTAAAATGTTTCAGTTTGGTGTTTTAACAACTTTAACACCTGTTTTGTTGCCAGATAAAAGGGGAAACCACCTATTCTCATTCCAATAGCTTCACTTCACCAACAAAATTGCCATTACTATTTATAAATCAATACATTATATCTTCATTTCATGAACACACTGCCACTTTTTTTGTAAGACATGGCATTAGACATTTATCAGCTAAATTCTTTGCAAGATATCCCTTTGGAGTTTAGCCTTCGACTGTATACGTCTGAAAGCCTTTGGTTATACTTTAAGGCTTTATAAAATCTAAACTTAAAATATACCTTTTGCTTCATCTTTGGAGATCAGTATCGAATAGGGGATAGTTTCAGGGGTACTGCATAAATTCAATGCACTGTAGACTGCCATATATAGTATGATGCAGGTGTAAAATCATAGTGAAAGTGGAACACTTTATACACTTCACATATCAAGTTCAAGTTAATTTATTAGGCATAGCCCTGTGAGCCATTCGGCTCTTGAATCGGGTGCAACCGCAACAAACAAAAAAAAACATGTACAAAAAACATCTTAAAGTGAATATGTGACTAAGTGCAAACAGAAAATCCAAGAAAAGACAGCAAAATATTGCAGAAAAAAATCACCGTACACCAACGATGTGTGCAAAAATCTCAGTGGGATGCAAGTCAAACAACCAACAACAACCACAAGACAACTTATCATGGATGCCACCCCATGCGGACACAATTACATTTGGGCAATACCACCGTCGTCTGTCATTATTGTGCTCTGAATTGTTCCTTGCTTACTTGATCATCTCCTCAAGCATGCTTCTTACGGATGCTTTGAATATTCTTAACCAAACCGGATTTTTAGTCTATCAGATGTTATAAGTTGCTGGAAGGAATAATAAATATTCTCTAAAGCAAATATTACATTCTGGTAAATTTTCACCGCTTCGTTGTATAAGCGAATTGCTTTTGGCAGAGAAAATTGAATTCAGAGCTGTACCATAATATAAAATGTACAGAAATATGCATTTTAATGTCTACACAGGACTGATCCTGCTTAAAATCAAATGAGGGCTCTACACGCTTCTCGGCGCGCCTTGTATGACATTTCAGCCAACACATTGATTAGGTCACTGAAAACATCTGACTCATCTGACTTGCATGCATCCAGCAATGAATGTTCAGCTTCGGTGGGGACTTCCCACCATTCCAGGCCTCCTGTTGACAGATTGGGATGCGAGCCCACATGAGGCTGGGAGTGGGAGCCAAGGTTGCCCACACCTCACCGTCACGTTCCCAGACGCCCTATGTTTTTTGTTTAAAAGAGCATCTCCCTGTTGTCTTCGGCGCCACGGTGGCGATACAGTATGTTAACTACCTCGCCAGGCATACAGGTCCTGGGTTCGATCCCGATGCCTGTATATTTGGAGTTTGCATGTTCTCCCCGTGGTCCTCGGGTTTTTACCTCCACATTTAGAAGCATGCGTTTTTGTATTTGGCTATACATTTCCACATAAGCCACTTCGTTGGGCTTTCATTTGTGACTTGGTCACTGAGCTATATAGTTCACTGGGCCTTACCTGATAAAATAAAAATGTTTAAATTATACATTACTTTCTTTCCCAATTACTCTTCACCCATCGTGGTATAAGAGCTGGAACCAGTGCACCAGACTTCCTCTACTCCAGAGGCCTAGGCCGGTGCCTATCCTGCTCCAGACGGAAGGGGTCCTCTACTACCCACACAACACTCAAGATGTTCGCAATAACACCCAGGGCACAGTCAATGCGGTCACACATCGCACACAAAACCACAACACGTTCATTTGCACGCACAACTCTCACACACAAAACGCGCAGATACCAATCACTATCGTACGCCCACACAAACACAATGAGTCAGAGATGAGCGGGCCCAACGGGAGTGTAGTCATTGTTGCAATGGCTCAATACGCCCACACACCTGCCCTAGCTCCGTGGTAAACAAAGGGCCATTGCCCGAAACGTCGCCGAAACCAAAATACCAAAGCCGCGTCAACCGTGACACAAACGGCGCCTACACGGGAACCCAGCGCGTCCAGAACCCGGCCGGGCTATTCAGGAAAGCCGGTATGCCTGGAGGTCAACTAGACCTCAAGCGGCCAAGCTCGGACGGGGCTTCGCTGCATTGGCAAAGCCGACCTCGGGCGAACCCCCGCAGCAATTCTCACCTTGCGTCCACCTCCGAAACACAGCGTCTGCAACCCTGGCCCCGCCAGAGCCCCACAGAAGGTCGGCGACTTCACGCAAGTCCGCCATGGCGGCGCCGAGACCGCGCCGCGTAGAATTCGCAACAGCAGCGCCTCCTATTGGTCGCCCGGGCTCCCACGTGACCTCGCGACGAAACCAAGTGGAGGCGACGCGTGGGGAGGGAACTTTGGACGAGTCCAACTCATGAGATGCGATGCGTGGGGAGGGGGGGGACTTGAGGCCGATTCCACTAATTAATAATGCCTGTCACCCACTAGGTCAGGGGTCGGGAACCTATGGCTCGCGAGCCATATATGGCTCTTCTGGTGACGGCATATGGGCTCCCAGAGAATTTTGAGTTGAAAAAAATAATAATTTAAAAATAAAATCAGTTTTGGAACTGATTTTAAAATACTTGTGATATTGCTTAATAATAGTGTGTCATTTTAAAGTAAACAGAAATTTGTTTTGAAGATAAATTTCACGGGTCACGCCTGCACGAAGCTCAACCTCACCACGTACGAACCAGACTACTACAAGGCCATCAGCAAAACCACACAGCACCAGAAGTTGCATTAAAAGTAAGACATATTTAATTTATTATACGTTAAAAATACTATATGGCTCTCAATGCAATATATTTAGAAATATTTGGCTTTTATGGCTCTCCCAGTCAAAAAGGTTCCCGACCGCTGCACTAGGTGGTCGTGGGGCATTATGGAGTGCCTTCATGGGAGTGTACGAAATATAAAGATATTCTAGAACAAACTCACACGTTTCGATTTAAAGCTTTCGTGACTGCCGGGATTCATCTTCTTGGTTCTTTCGGTAAAGTCACGTAGAAGGGAAGTAATAAAATAATAAAAATAAAACAATTCTCACGACGTTTCGGCCACAACGCAAGTAGCCGTCCTCAGGTGAAAACCAGGTCTGTCGAGGCGACAGCGGCTGACCTGGTTTTCACCTGAGGACGGCTGCTTGCGTTGTGGCCGAAACGTCGTGAGAATTGTTTTATTATGTTTTATTTTTTATTATTTTATTACTTCCCTTCTACGTGACTTTACCGAAAGAACCAAGAAGAAAAAAACTCACACGTGCTATTAAATACCCATTGTTTGAAACGTCGCCTATGCTTTCTTTCAGTCGTGTTTTCAACGAATGTAGCGAGCTTTTATTTGTGCCAACGCAGTCACAAAAACGATTGGTCTAGGACTGGTTCCCAACATCCCTGGACCCAAAAAAAATGTAACTACTTTAAAGGCACTGTAAAATGTTCATTTGAAATGCCGTTAAAACTAATTAGATTTTTGAGTCGACGAAATAGTTGTTAAATTGGCAAATTCTGCAAAACATAGTTTAAAACTGCCAAATCCCTTCACCCTCAGCTGTATCACTCAATTCAATGGCCAGTGATGATCAAAATACATCAGCTTCTGCTGATGACGAATGCTGTTATTTCTGCTGCCGAGGAAGTCGTTGCTAAAAATTATAGCAAAGTTGCTATAATTGTTTCCTCCTACACGATTCAGCGAGGCTGCTTTATAAACTAAATACAGCAACAGCAGTAATAGCAATGACAAGAATGTTAAAATTATTTCGCAACGTACGTAGCCAACCATGCTCATGGGGGGGGGGGGGGTGCAGAGGAAGGACAAACTAAACATAATAAGCAATTCTAAGAAATCAGTTTCCAGTTTAGATTTAAGTGCATAGCTCCAGTGGCTTTCTAATATCGGAAGTGTTCCAGACAGCCATAGAAGCACATCTCAAAGTGCGAGATGCAGTGACCATCTTTGTTCGATGGTTCACCAAAAGCTGCTGCGAGGATGAAAATCAGCAGCAACAGCAACAGGATCATCTTCAGTCGGCATCATCACACAGTGGGAGACTGCACACAGCATCTCACATCTTCAGGGTGCAAGATTACCATCCATCATCATGGTCATCGTTTTCAACAATGTATACTGTAATTTGAGGGCTCGGGACTTGATAAATGTAGGGATTTATGAGAAAATAAATTTCACATAATGCATGACACATTTATGGCTATGAACAAAGTGTAACTTTTTAATTACTTGTGATATGCAGTCTTGAGATCACCCTACAATTACCCTTTATGTTTAAATACAATACACACGTAAATATAGTAATACATTTTTATTATTCAATTATGTACAATGCTGAGGTTATGTTTGCAAGGTACACCAGATGTGGCGCTGTATTTAAAATGCCAAAACTCAGCAAGTGGCGTTAAAAAATAAACACATTGATATCAAGACTAGAAGGTTGCTAAACGATGCACGCACAGGAGATATAGATGGCAATGGTAGTCAAGGATCTCTCAAAATCCAATGAGACAAAGGGAACAACTCAAATAAATGAAAAAAAATCTGCCATGTAATTACATACACGTCAAAAGTGATTTTGTAAAACATTGAATTACATTCACTTTCAAATGTACATACATTCCCCAAACCACACCCGAAATTATAAGTTACCCAATGTTGTCAAATACGTTTCAACAATGATTTACCACAAAACCATAGGATAAGCCCTCTTTTGTGTCAAAAAACTATGAAAACAAACCGTCTTTCCGAAACAGAAATACTTTTTTAGGTTTCTTCCCCCTGACATTTTCTTTTAACTCATAGTGAATAACATCGCAACTCAACAGTTACTTTGATGTGCTAAAGGTGTTGTATGCTTTCAGCTATTGAGCTCTTTATAATTGTTTTCGATCGCTGCAGTTCACACAATGATGAGCCATATTGCTTGTAGTCACTTGATATTGGCATTGGTTTTAGTTGGTCCACCCTGCTTGATGCTCTTACCAGATCCACCCTGCATTTTCCTCACATTTCCACCTGCCTTGTTCAATAAAGAGTTTTCTAGGAGCGATCGGATCTTGCTCAGTGTCTCTCCTGATTTCATTCTTCCACGTCCCTTTGTGTTGTTACTCTGCAGCTGGCTGGACATCACAGCAGTCAGGCCCCAGGGCCTGTTCTTTGGGCTGCTTTGCTTTTCCTGATGCTGAAGCTGCCACACGCTGTTGCGCGCCAGCTGCACAAAGCGCTCCAGCTGTGACACGTTTACATTCTTGCTGATGTTAAGGTGTTGCTCAAATGGGTTGACGATATACAGAGGGCTGCTCTCAGGTTTGTTCTGCTCGGAGCCCTGAAATGCATGCGTAGATTTACAGTCCAGATAAAGTTTATATTTATATTTTATTATACATTTAGATTATATTATATTCCATATTCAAGATGAAAGAAAATGTTCGCTAAATGCTACCACAATACAATGTCGCACATCTGACTCACTGGGGAATGAGGTATAGGCGGATATGTAAAAAGTGTAGATATTGAGCATATCTAAAACATGCAAACATTTAAATATTTTATTGTACTTTGGCAGTAAATTAACACTAGATTAAGAATACAGTACTGTATGTGAAAAGGTGACATTTGTGAAAGTCTATACGAGTTACATCATGCCAAAATACTGCTCTGGGTGTGGGTGTTTAATTGGTCAGGGCGGATCTGTGCAAGAGGTGTAGTGTGTGAAATAGTTTTGAAGTTATATTTGACAATATCTGTAACTTTATATACATTTTCCATACATCAGTGGAGTTTTATTTTTGTCTAATTTGAAGATTAAGATTATTTTGTCTCAGTGGGACATTACTTGGTGAATACTTGTTTTTATGTCAATGTAGAAATTAAGAATGCATCCAGAACTTACCTTCCATATGTTTATTGAATGCTTACTGAAGGAAAAACTTCCATAGAAGTTGAAAAACTCCACCAGCAGTTCATCTAAAATATGTAATGGTAAAATGCAGACAAATTTGGTTGTAGTTAACGTCATACAAATATCTTGTAGAGGGCACATTTAAATCAGCATTGTACTGGACCACATTCTACAACACAAAACCTGCAAATAAGGTTGTAATCAGTTAAAAGACAATATAATACATGTCATGAAATTGGACAAAAAATCTTGACAAAAATCCACACTTTCCCAAAACTGAATAAAATATGTAATATAAAAAAATACATTAAGCCGACAAAGATGATGGGAAAATACTGACCTAAAGTTTCAGTGTTTTGAGAAGATGTTATTTTTTCCAAATTGCTCACGATAGTGCAGTCATGTCCTTCCACGATCTGTACATCCTCAGGATCTGTAAATGGTCATATAAACAAGTGCTTATTGGATGCATGACAAATGCATCACAATTGTCCAGAAATATTTACTTAAGCATCATAATGTAATTTACCAAGGAAAGCCTCAGGAGCCACCTACATTTGTATGTTTGGTCAATGCATCAAGGTAAGAATCCAGAGAATCTAGATAAGCCATGCATATGAGGGGATCTCTCTCTCTCTCTTGTTCGTCCATCATAGTCGATGATGACCATGGCACGTTTGTCATTTTGTTGGCTGAACAGGCATGAGGGGATAAAACTCAGTGGCCATACACAGCGGGGTTCACAAATCCATTTGCTGCACTTCCATCTGGCCACCTCTCAACCTAACAGTTTATCGAAATCCACAAACCCTTGCCTCTAAAGCAATGCATTAGAGGAATGATTTAGTGTGCTGATCTTAAAGGTGCATTGAAAAATTACAATACTCCGATTGATGCTCCTGCTGTTGTGGAGTGACTCATGCAGCCAGCTATGGCTGCAGGGTTTTGGTAGTAGATGTTGTTTATGCCATTTATTGTGAAAATTCCGTCACAGTTCCTATGGTTGCTTTTTCATTGCTTTCATGGCTTTATTTTGGTGATTTCGAAAAGTGTATTGGTTTAGCCATGTTTGTTTGTTGTAGTACAGAGTTAGACTGATGGCCTTAATCTAAGCTGTCTTGTGGTTGTTGTTGTTTGACTTGCATCCCACTGAGATTTTTGCACACAGCGTTGGTGTACGGTGTTTTTTCTGCAATATTTTTGCTGTCTTTTCTTGAATTTTCTGTTTGCACTTAGTCACATATTCACTTTAAGATGTTTTTTGTTCATGTTTTTTGTTTGTTGCGGTTGCACCCGATTCAAGAGCTGAATGGCTCACAGGGCTATACCTAATAAATGAACTTGAACTTGAATGTTAAAGACAGTAGAAAGGCGCTTCTCAGATTGTAAGAGACGCCTTGGGAAAGTGCGTGGCTTGGGGGCCACGAGTTGAAGGATTCGGACCTGCAAGTTTCCGCAGCTGCTCCAGCGTAGGAACAATGGGTGGACTTCGTTTCTGCAGGAAGAATAGCACCATGGTGGTGAGCGCGAAGTTGGTGATCCAGGCACCCGAGATGCTGCTGGTGAGGCCGTGTGAGCGTGCCCAGCTCCGCACAGCGAACACGAGTTGCCGCACGCGCTCGTCCACCTGCCCATATATGTACAGCATCTCTGTGCTCTTCAGTGCTATCCTTGCAGTGCCGAGATGGGGGAAGGAGAGAAAACACAAGATTAGCTGAAGGGGAAAAGGGACTGTTTGATATCACGGATATTTAATTTAAAAAATTATAACGGAAATACTGTAGCCTGAGCAGTGGCATCTCACAATGCAAGGGTTAGGTTTGGCAGCACAAAATTAAAATCGCAAATTAATCTACAAATTTGTGAAATCAGACTTATCACGTGAACAATATAAATGCTAAGACCCATATTTAACAATATGCGAGCCCTATAATAGCACTATATATAATAACCCCTTGGTAGTTATGGAGTCATGGTATTTTTATGATTTGGTTGTAGATTTGGAATTAGTAAAATGTGTGAAGGCAAAGACATCTTCAAATCAGTTAGACACCAGTTGTAGTGTATTCAACTGAGTCGCAGACTTACTCTTTGGAGGCACATTTATTTATACCAACACACTTAACACAAAAGGGTAACTATCCCTTTACCAGATAACAACCTATGGTGGTGGACCACCAGGCTAACTACACTAGCTACACTGGGAGTAGCTACAACGGACCGGACCCCAACTTGGGTCCAGGTCCACGTGTTGGTGACTTCTTCTTGGACGTAGAACGTAGATCTTCAGATGACAACAGCAACGCAGAACCCAGGTCCCTCTCGGGGACCTGGTTTATATGCTCGCTGGCCGTGGCTGGCCCCACCCTAGGCCACGACCACCTTCTCGAACACTCTAGCAAGATCTCGCCCCGGCACGTGACCACCCCCAGCACCTACTTGGGGCCCCTGTGTAGATCTTACTTATCGTGCCTTCCAGGGTCAACCAGTGCCATGGCCCGGGGTAACCTCATCCCAGCGCTGACACTCTCACACTCCCTCCTGCAGGAGTCAGCACTGCACGCCACGCGTGGTACTACTGAGCGCTATGACCCAGCGCTCACAGAGCCCCCTCTAGGGCTGGTACTACACCCACATATACAGTGTCCGCGATGGTAATACATCGCACGCCATGCCTCGCTCGAGCCGACATTACCCAGTGACACCCACAATGTCGCTACATACGTGATGTCCGCGTTGTAAGTGCATCGCACGCCGTGCCTCTCTAGGGCCGGCACCACACAGTGACATCCGCATTTTAGTATGATAATATCCAATAGTGTAGTTGTAAAAACATGAACATTTCAAAAACAGTTTTAAATCTATTTTACTTCCATTCATCAACAGATTGAGATAAAGCAGTGTGATGTATGGTAAAAAAATATATAACCTATATGGCATGGTGGGGGCCTTAATCCACCAGAGGATTGAGAATACCTGTAATCTACTTATTTTAATTAATGTATTGATAGTGTAAAGTAATGATAACCGATGCACATGGGCAGAAACATGTGAAATATCACTGCCTATGCCAGAGGCTGAGTAAAGAGGCCACCTGTTGTTGGCAGTGAAGTCGCACTGCAAACTTGAAGGCTGGTGTGAGAAGCGGACAAGTGGGCAGCGTGCCTGCAGGATCTTCTGCACGCCAACACAGCCTGGGCTGAAGTAGTCCAGACACTCCCCCATCACCGACAGCACGCTCTGTGTCACGGAACGCTCTGACGACAGCATCTTCACCTGGTAATCCAGCTCAAAGTTGTTCGTCACCATCTGGGCCAGCACATTGTGTAAAATGGGCAGGGTTTGTGGGTTAATGGGCTAGGTGGCACTGTGGTTAGAACTCTTGATTCATAATCAGAAAGACGCAAGTTCAAATACCAGTCGGGGCACAACTTAGTCTATCATTCAGTGGTCTTCCTATGGAGACAACCACCTCTGATAACGGGTATGTGAAATCCCATTTCTTGATCAGGAACAACATAAACACCACACCTTAGTCCTTTGCCTCCTTGAGCACGGACATTCTCCAATTAGACGGAGCATTATTCTATTGCAACTTCTTTGTTCTGGGTACTACCTGTGCATACAAGTTGCACATTTTTTTGGATACGCATTTTTATGGAACATTTTTGTTTCTTTTTAAATCCTTTATATTAAGTTCACTTGCTTGCTTACGACCGTGCAAATCTTTCGGTCGTTTTTTAACCCACTTCCCGTGATCCAATCGAGCTGACATTTTGCACACAGACTCGTTGTGCGTGACAAAATTTTACACCTTTTAGGAATTTTTTTTTTTTATATTTAATTACCAATTGCTTAATGGTGGCAGACAATCATCTGACCCATAGGTGGCAGCCATCTCAAGCCAGAGGACGAGAGGACTCTAGCCGCCCGTTTCAAAGACCAATGTGGGCTAGGTTGTGGCCCATTGAACACGCATATAAAGGATTTATAGTGAAAAACTTTGTTTTTACGGGTTAATTTTGAATTCTGTACCTTGCAAAAAACAATTCTAGTATTTCATCTCAGATCTTCCTTGCAAAAGATACTTTAAATGACCATGAGCTCTTACATGTCTGAGTGAAAGTATGGTGCGAAAAGAAGTTCAACATATTTACGACGGAAATCACTATACGTCTGTGAGAATTTGTGAAATTCGTGCAAATTAGCCCAGTGGCTATTGCCTCCAAAAAAGTTACACACAAGTACCAACAGGAGCATAAGCAGCAGAACCCACATGTCTCTTGTTTCCGAACAGCACGCCGTCCAGGTCGAGCAGCATGTCAAGGTCACAGCCGGTGTGCCCAAATGAGTTGATGCTGGAGCCGAAGGGGCGCACGAGCGTGCCGGGGAAGATAGTGGCGCACATGTCCTGCAGCAGCGAGCAAACCATGAAGCGCAGTCGCACATCTGCATCTGTCAGTTGCTGCATATCCACTAGAGTGCGCAGCTGTTGCTCCGTCTGCAAGCACACAAATGCACCCACGCACAGGCACATACATGAAGAGGCAAACACGCATGTGTCCTCAGATGCAAGAATGTACATGCATGCACACAAACACAGCACTTTCGAAACTAAGACTTTAGAGAGCATCTGGAAGTGGTGTTCAAGGGCTGCCAATGGAACTTACACAATGGGTAATCCTCATCATTGTTGCATTTTTCTGTTTAATACTGGAACGTTTCATTATTTGAATCAGCTTGGTTTTTATTTTAAGCATACACATTAGATACACAATATTTGTTGATATAAAACTTCAACGAGGGAATGTATGCAAATGTAAATAATTGCCAAATGTTTTCAAAACACAAAATTGCAATATTACATCTCAAACTGTATTGTCAGTCAACATATTCTGGTTGTTGCCTCTGTCAACTATATAGGGAGGGCAAGTGTGCAAACACCAAACCTAACCCAAGCATATATTTTAATGTGTGACATTGTATAAATTAAGCCTTGATAACTCACACTTTCCAGGCTGTTGAGCCTGCTAATAATGTCTTTGTTCGACACTGGCTCTCTGTTGATGATGTGGATGTCGGTCTCGGGCATCGTTGAAGTCGGTTGTGCAGACGCAGCATTGGGAAACATCCGGGGCCGAATGGCCAGAACGCGTGAGCGGAAGGGCATCGGGAACTCCCCTTTCGTGTGTGGGATGCAACCAGCATCGCAAAGGGCCTGAGCTCCATTCTTGTCTGCAAACTCCACCAGCATGTACATACCCTGTCCCCACAGCATCAGCAATGATAAGGATAGACATAACAAGAGTTTTTTTCCATTTCTGTAGATTTTTTTAATTGCTTACACATACAGTAGCATATTTATCACCAATTAACACATTTAAAAAAACATTCATTCTATAACTCTTAAATACAGCAGAAGTGAATAGAAATAGGGAAAGCCCTGAAGTAGACATCATGGAACATACAATATTACAATTAAACACCATGTCAGATGGTGTTCAATAATTATGTGAATACAACTGCTCTTTAATAATCTAATAACTGTTTTTATCTATCAAATCTGGCACAGGTTGAATGTGAAGCAAAGTTTTGTTTGTTTTACGAGCAGTCACTGGTAAAAAAGTTGAGGCGATCAATGATCTATCGAATGTGGGGTCCCAAGCCTAGGTATGTGGGCTGTTCCTTGGACAGAACTCAATCCCCAGTGTCTCTCTCTCTGTCTGTGTTTGTCTCTCTCTCACACTTAACTTCAAATTTAGCAATCTTTGGAAGAACGTAATCAACCAGGTAAAGTGTTAACTGTTGTGTTAGCCGACTCTCTGTGTTACATTGCATTGCATTTCTAAGTTTACTAAGTTTGTTTTCTCATTCATTCATACCTGATGACGGTTGCTTGTGTTGCAATCGAAACGTCGTATTCTATTATTTATTTTATTTCTACGTGACTTTACCGAAAGAACCAAAGAGTTATTCCCTATGCAATATATTAAAAACAAGCTACTCACATACGATTCGTAGAAGAAGTAATTATTAATGTGTCCATGGTTGGACAGGAACTGCAGAAGGTTGCTCTTGGCAATGCTCTTGGGGCAGCTGATGAGAACACTCCGATCCGCTTGCTGCATGCGCTTCTCCTGTATTTCCACGAAGGAACTCCTCGCTCCATTGGAGCTTCTGACAGGCACATGTTCTGCAAAGACAATAATACTTATCCTCATAGCCTTAAGAGACTTTTAGTGCAAGTGGTGTTAGCGAGCACCTATTAAGGCCAGAACAGCACATGAGGGGCTGCTGTGGCCAGGACCATGCCCAGCCGCATGTCTCCCTCGTGGCGATGCTGACACACCGCACCAGGTACTAATTTGAGGCCGAGTCGACCTAGGGGAGGCCCAGGACCTATTCAGATATGTGTCACTGATATTGGAATCAAACTCGGGTTGCTGGGTTCATAGCGCAGCGTGCTCACCACTATCGCTTCCCATATTTTATATTGTCTGCAAGCACACATGTACAAGTATATGTTAAAACACACTGACGACATTAGAACGATTTCCCAATGGGATATGAACGTTTGGTACAGTAAAGCAATTAAAAACACTGCTTGGTGAAATAATTTGGGTTCTGAAATTTTTATTTTAAAAACTGGCGTACGTTTTGGCATATAGTTGCAACCTTGGAGAGATGATTACTTCTAATACGTATATACAAGTTTTACACGTCGGCTTTCGCGACCAATATTATGCAAAATCTTTTTTTTGGGTGAGATCGCGTAAATATATAAATGTGTCGTTAAAACCCACCACCACCCGACACAGGCAATTAGTAAGGGTTGTCACGTAAACAGACCATGCCAAGTCGTCACTAGTACAGCACTAGTTTGGGTTAGATCCCGTAAATATGTTTGTGTTCCTCACAAACAACAGGTACTGCGATTTTCGTGCACGTACAAAAGGCAGGATGTACAAGCATAATGTGCATGCATAATGTATGTTGATTACCCTATGAATAACCTAACCGGTAATTCTTATACATTTTAATTTTAATGCATGCATTAACCCCAACCTCTGGCATTCGCATCTCATTGCCTCACAGGCGATGACATCACATTTATCCCTCTAATTAATAACAAGAGGATTTATCCACAAGTCTGGCTGTCGCCTGATGATGCTAGTTGCAATTACTGGCGAAACGTCGTACTCGAATTGTAAATATTGTGAATTTACTCTCCAACACACCGGTGTGCTGTACTAGTAATGAATGACCGTGTTCTGTTTACTAATTGGCTGTGTCGAGGTGGCGATCGGTTTAACGATACATGTATATTTACGCGATCTAACCCAAAAAAAAACTCTTATGAACCGTGTTCAGTTGCCTGTATAACTATGCGCCTCTGCTCTGCCACTAAGTGGCATATATGACGACTGCATGTGCACCTCAGTGGCCTTGTGTACGTCTCACCTTAGTACCTGAACGGTCTGTACTGTATCACGATGCTCGTCTCTGTGCACATGTCCTGTCTCTGAACACCGTGTCTGCACAGGGTCCCGCGTAACGTTGAGACATCTCTGTGACCAAATGCCTCCTCGCTTATCAACTCCTCTCACCCACCACAAGTCCCATGTCCCGGAGTTTCCCCCCCGCACACGTGCCCGGCAACGCCGGCTAACCCCACCGCGCAAACCCCTCACCTCCGGCACATCTGCCGTCGTCCGGCGCCTCGGAGAGGCTCGCGGCGCTGGAGGAGCCCAGCGAGAAGGCGGCCTTGACCAGGAGGCCGTGACAAGAGGAGCAGGAGGAAGAGGAGGAGGAGGAGAGCGCCTTGCTGAGACGTGAGGGCGAACGCCGCACGAGTAGCGAGCACAAGGAGGCCGCCATCTTCCAGCGCAAGCGCCTCGCCTCTGACCTATGACCCCCTGCGCGTCAGCGACCTTTAACTAACAAAATGTACGCACTGTTTGGAAATATTGTTGTTTGTTATTTTCTTGTGAACCTATCGACGTGGCTTTAACGAAAGACCCAAGAAACTGTTTATGAGGAGTTAATTAAATATTGGCGGCTGCGTGATTTGCATAAGGGGAGGGGCCGGAAACCGGGCTCTGTTCGTGACGTCATATCCGGTATATGCACCCGCTGCCGCCATCTTACTCAGGGGTGTCGCGTTGACTCACCCCCCATCATCGCCAACAACGCTGCCTGAGAACAAGAATAGGCGACGTTTCGGGCGATGCCCCTTTCTTAGGAGTGCGTGTACAACGCTGCCAACGCGGCGAGCCGCGTGCATTTGTTGAACCACGCTTTTACTTTCAAGCATTGCGTATTTTTTAAATCCTTTATATTAAGTTCACTTGCTTGCTTGCTTAGGACCGTGCAAATCTTTCGGTCGTTTTTTAACCCACTTCCCGTGATCCAATCGAGCTGACATTTTCCACACAGACTCGTTGTGCGTGACAATTATTGTTCGTGAAAAAAAATTCCCAAAATTTTACACTTTTTAGGCAAAAAAATGTATTTTACATATATTCAAATAGAACGCATTCATGGCTTTGGCTGAACGTCACAGTGTAAGAGGCCAGAGCGTAACCCCTCCACAGGCCGTGGCGGAGTAGCGCAGTTGTTAGCGCCCTCGCTTCCCATGCCAAAGGTCGCGGGATCGATCCCCGTGTCCTCCACGGGCATATATATTCTTTAAATCCTTTATATTAAGTTCGCTGCCACGCATATAAAGGATTTATAGTGAAAAACTTTGTTTTTACGGGTTATACTTATTTTTAAATGACTTCAACAATGACGTTCCAACCACAAGTGTAACATCGACTCCCGTAGTTTATCCAACTCCAGTCCCGAGCGCGCTTAAGTCTTGACACGTGGACCGTGAACCTCTCCCGGTGCGTCAGGGCTACCAAAATGTTCGGCTCACACGGGGAGCTCCGTTTAACACAAAACGGCAATGTCAGTTTCAATGCCATAAGAGCACCATTCTGGCGAATTGCCCGATGATGCTGGATGCAATTACCAGCGAAACGTCGTACTCAAATTGTAAATGTTGTGGCTTCAACACACCGGTGGGCTAAAGCAGTGAACTATTTGTCTTTTGTCAACGTGACACCGGTGGTGGAGGGTTACGACACATTTATAAATAACGCGATCTAAACCCAAAAAAGTTGATTATCCATAAGAGCATGTTTGCATTCTAGATTTGAAGCTTTCGTGACTGCAAGGATTCATACTCTTTGGTTTTTTCGGTAAAGTAACGTAGGTAAAATAAAAAAATGAAAATAAATCAATTAGATCACGACGTTTCGGAGGCAACACAAGCTTCCTTCATCAGGTGTAAAAAAAAGGGCACAGCAAAATAAATAGCTACAGTGATTTAATTGATGTATTTTCATTTATTATTTTAAAAAAATATTTTAGTTTTTTTCGGTAAAGTCGCGTAGGTTAAAAATCTAAATAAATGAAAACAACTACCATCACCATTACCACACATTGTTTTTAGCTTGCGCAATTTACCCCCCAGCAGCATAACAAAAGGCTGCTTAATCTTAGCTTCCTTATCTACTTCCGCCCCCTGCATCACAAAGCTTCAGTTTGAACTCCGTACGTTGCGCCCACCCCGTTCCTCACATCGTTGCCTCCCAGTCCACAGCCCGCCCACACACTCGCCAAGCGTTGCGCCCGAAACGTCGTGATTTAATTTAGTTTTCATTTGTTTTATTTTTTACCTACGTGACTTTACCGAAAGAAACAAATAGCATATTTGCATGTTCACAAATACGTGTGGTTAATACAATAACTTAGATTGCTTACAAAAGGTTTCTATTTGTTGTTTAAACATCTTAACACCTGTTGTATTGCCAGAACGGGTCAAACCTATTCTTAATTTTTTCATACTTTGATACTTGGAAAAAAATATCCCGTTTTGTTAACACGTCACCTTTCGCGGCCAATATCCATACAAGGTTTGTTTTTGGGTAAAACAGCCACCACCTGACACAGCCAATTAGTAAGGTTTGTCACGTAAACAAAATTAAGTGTTGTAATTAGTAACGTTTGTCCACGTGACACTAACCTTACTAACTGAATGTGGCGAAGTTTAAAGAGACTTATATTTAAGAGAGCTAACCCCAAAATTAACCCTCTCGATTATGGACAACGCAGAGTAAAGCTATAGCCCCTCCCTGTCCAATTCAATATAGCCCCGCCCACTCCTCAACAAACCCCGCCCATTGTCCAGGTGGCCGCTCCACCTGATTGCACTTGACAACGAGTTCAAACATTAAGCTAATCGAAGCATTTAAACTAGTATAACCCGTAAAAACAAAGTTTTTCACTCTAAATCCTTTATATGCGTGGCGGCTAGAGTCCTCTCGTCCTCTGTCTTGAGATGGCTGCCACCTATGGGTCAGATGATTGTCTGCCAGTATTTACCAATTGGTAATTAAATATTTAATTTGTTTTCCCTAAACAGTGTAAAATTTAGGATTTTTTTTCACGAACATTAATTGTCTTGCACAACGAGTCTGTGTGCAAAATGTCAGCTCGATTGTATCACGGGAAGTGGGTTAAAAAACGACTGAAAGGTTTGCACGGTCGTAAGCAAGCAAGCAAGCACGCAAGCACGCAAGCACGCAAGCAAGCAAGCGAACTTAAGATAAAGGATTTAAAAAGAAACCCAAAGACAGCGTGTGCCGATATTTAACTATCATTAAAGGTGCATTGGAAATGTTTTATACTGCTACTGATGGAGACTCCTGCTGTTATGGAGGGACTCATGCTGCCAGCTATGGCTGCAGAGTTTGGTCGTACATGTTATGTATATCGTTTATTGTTAAATTTGAATCACAGTTCCTATGATCACTATTATATTGCTTTTATAGCTTTATTTTGGTGGTTTCAAAAACGTTTGGTTTAGCCACATTTGTTGAAGTACAGAGTTCGCCTGATAACTTTAATCTAAATTGTCTTATGGTTGTTATTGTTTGACTTGTATCCCACTGGGATTTTCGCACACAGCGTTGAAATACGGTGTTTTTTCTGGAAGACTTTGCTGTTTTTTCATGGATTTTGTTATTTGTTCATTTTGTTTGTTTGTCGCGGTTGCACCCGAGTCAAGAGCTGCATGGCTGACAGGGCTATACCTAATACATTAAGCTGAAAAAACTGGAAAAAAAAACTATGGCTTTGAGATACCGGAACAGCATTTCTAAGACGTGTGCTGACCCGGTCAAAACAGGAAGTTTGGTCGATTTGCCAGTACTGAGCCTTCACTCTTAATCTTTGAAAGTGCTTGATTAGGTTACAAATGGCTGAACCCAATAATGACCCAATCCCTTGTTGCTTATCGTAAAACACTGATGGAAGGCCATCACTAACAGATACTTTTCCAATAATTTCCACGGGATGTGAGCCAGTTCTTAGAGTTCTATGCAGGTCTGTGAAATATGAATATAACTAGAAGAAAACCGTGAAACTTCAACAACATTCGTGACATTGATGTGGATTGCGTTGGCAAGTGTAGTGGAAATACAAAACACGTTAAACGCACTGGAATTTTCTTGCAGGTTTAATGATGGCTGTGATTTTGTACAACAAATTCAAAATACACCAAATCTCAAAAGGCCCAACTGCATCAACAAAATATGTTGATTTATGACAGCAGGAGTTTACAACATTATTCATGGAAAACATGGAAATAAACAAAGCTTCTGGTATTTGTGTATTAAATATTTTTTTACATATTGTTGCTCTATTATCTCGACTGGTATATAAAAGTGCACTGCAGATTCAAAACAAATCTTTGTTTTATACTCACAGCCAAGTCCACACCGATTTTAAGTGACACAAAATACATTTTCAAATAACTTAATTTTTGTATAAGTGCTGTTTACGTAGTAGAAAGACGTTGTTGAGAAACTATAGGACACATACAAAATATATGCAACTGTAAGCAAATATATTAAGGCTGCAGTGTGTATGTTTTTAAGTAAACACAAATTATAATTTCACTGAGGTTTAATTACAGTTAATACATTACTGGAAATACAATGCACAAAAGCAATCATTACATGACTCCAAAAGTGGCTTTTAAGAGAAGACAATTCCACAATTTAAAATGTTACGAAAATATACAAATACTCCCTAACCTCGGTGAGCATACTGGCAGTCTATAATGTTGACTATAGCCTGGTTCTTATCCTCGGTGAGTGAACTGGATGGATTCTCGAATTAGTCTTGGCTAGATCTCGAAAGATGATGAGGTTCATCAATGATGGCGTCATCCTGCACTATTTAAGACCGGAAGCAGGTAGATGGCTTCACTATTGTGGCAAATCGCCTGAAGATGCTGGATGTAATTACCAGCGAAACGTCGTACAACTCAAATTCTAAATGTTGTGGATTCACTCTTCAAATGCACCAGTGGGCTGAAGAAGTAACTAATTGGTATTTTGTTAACGTGACACATTTTATACTGATTGGCCGTGTCGGGTGGTGGATGGTTGCGATATTTATAATAACACGATCTAACCCAAAAACCTTTATTATGAATAATACTGGTCGCGAAAGCCTATGTGTTAAACTGAAAATACAAATACATTTTGACTTAAATAAGCCAAGTCATTCCTCCCACCTATTGGAAACCAAATTACAGTATGATTATTACTCTTTGGTTCTATTGTCTCCAACGTCATATTTTGAAATCAGAAATTAACTCTTAACATTGCTTGCAGCATATCGGTGATTATGTATTGGTCTGTTGACCAGGCCATGTGAACCCATGCCTTTTTATCAGGCTGTCATTCTAATTGATGCTCCGTAACATCCAGGACTGGCCTCAAGGCTATTGAAATATTAGAAACGTAGGGTGGCTGCTTTATTAAAAGATCTGAATCCTGTGATTTTCGCGGTCGCAGACAACAATGTCTCCCGCGTGCAGTGCCAGGCCCTCCAGCCCCTTCATCTGCCCATCCTCGCTGCCCCAGCTCCCGAACGCATGTAGGAAAGTCCCGTCGGGCCGGAACACCTGCACGCGATTATTGCCGCTGTCCGCAACCACGATGTTCCCAGAGCGATCCACTGCCACGCCGCGTGGATACCGCATCTGCCCGGGCCCAGAGCCCGAGCCCGAGCTATCGCCCAGCTTGCTGATGTAGCGGCCGTATCGGTCAAATATCTGCACGCGGTGGTTCCCACAGTCACTCACGGCCACACGGCCCTGGGGCGTGACGGCGAGGTAGTGCGGGTGGTCAAGGACGGCCTTCGCCTACTGCCTGGGCCACCGAAGCCTCGCACGAACACACCGTCCGGCGAGAACACCTGCGGACCGTATGTTGGGAGAAAGTCTTTGGAGAACAGTGGTAGGACGTTTAGGCAGGTGGTAGTTGTGGTAAACCACTCTAATGACAGTGAGAAGTTTGCGATTTCCAATCCCATTAAAAAGGGTCAACTTGGCGATCAGCATCCAAGCATGGTCAATAATATGGGAAATCAAAAGTACTATATTAATATGGAATATCAAGCATTGCCTTCGGGTCATAAACAGACACGCGTGCCACACAACGGTAATTTTAATAGAGTAATTTTGCATTTTTTGGAGTAATGTCATGAGATAAAGAATCTGCCTTTCAAATGTTCAGTTAGCAGACTATATTATATCAGACACAAACTATAAAAGGTATCTATTTCGATTTAAAGCTTTCGTGACTGCAGGGATTCATCTTCTTGGTTCTTTCGGTAAAGTCACGTAGAAGGGAAGTAATAAAATAATAAAAATAAAACATAATAAAATAAAATAATTCTCACGACGTTTCGGCTACAACGCAAGCAGCCGTCTTCAGGTGAAGAATGAGACACTACCAAACTAGGAACTTATATATAAGCTGCGTTGAAGGTGGAAGAGCGCCTTAATAAGCTCCTAGTTTGGTAGTGTCTCATTCTTCACCTGAAGACGGCTGCTTGCGTTGTAGCCGAAACGTCGTGAGAATTATTTTATTTTATTATGTTTTATTTGTATTATTTTATTACTTCCCTTCTACGTGACTTTACCGAAAGAACCAAGAATATAAAAGGTATCGTTTTCTAAATGGAGTCACTTCAATGGACCTCTGTTACCTAAAACTAAATGGTGTTTTTTCACACCCTCTCTTTAATATTAATTGGTGTGCCACATGACAGGTATCAATTGTGTACGAACATTTTTTTTTTGTATAGCTGGGATAGCATTAGCCTTTTAAGCCGCCAATCTACCACAACAAACGTTTTTATTTCCCAAGCATTATCCACACAATCTCTTCAATTCTAAACTTCTCTGGTTCCAAAACGAAAATTTTTTCGAGTTCAAGATCTGACACTGACCTGCACACGATGATTGTCCTTGTCACAGACATACACGAGGCCCGAAGAGTCACTCGCCACACCCCACGGGTAGCTGAGCTGCCCACGTCCTGCACCCTCCCTGCCGAATGCCCGCAGGAATCGGCCTGTGCGGTCGAAGATCTGCACACGGTGGTTGTAGCGGTCAGCTACGAGGATGAGGCCCAGTTGAGCGTTGACTGTTACGCCCGAGAGGCAGTCAAATTGGCCATCACCCGAGCCGTGCGAGCCGATGGCCCGGATGAACCTTCCACTCCAGTCGAACACCTGCCAGGAGCCAGACAAGGAGCAGACCGTAGAATGCAATAGGCGGCTGGATAGCCATATGGTGGGACTCCTCGGCTGAACAAAGTGAGCACCCATCAGCATTCATGATAATAACAACACTAATCGTTAATTAGTGGACAATTTTTTCAAAGGGGTTCTGCATGACGATGTTTGGATATTCTTTATTTGTGTGAATAAATCAGAGTATTGACAGAACACCGATATAAAGGGAACAACAATGTTTAGCTAAATCTGCTTTCCACATCCTATATGTTTGGTATTAGAGTAATATGATTTGAGCAAGTATGTATGGTATTAATTGGCATATTTGACCACCATTCTTTACGCGCTGTGAAATGCAAAAAGACCGCTCGCTGGCTTCTTTGCAATGATTTATACCAGCACACATTTCCTGAGTGGGGCCCTCTCGAGAGATATTTGAGTAGTGCTGAAGTGTTACCTTAACCTCTTTTTTGTTGGAGGATTTGTTAACACTGAACACTTGCTTCTGCTATGTGTGACCATGGAAACATAACAATATGACCTTGGAGTTGTAGTGTGCTCACATGCACGTGAACTTGAGCCATAACCTTCACACCTGTATTATTCACGAGCCGGTAATTAAAATTTGGACACCTTCGGTCTGCCACTCTCAATAGTTAATGTGGCTCTACACAAACATCAGACAACCTTTAGATTTTCTATGATTCTTGAGTGAAATGTAAGCACCTGTTGTTCACACTGGCTTAGCAACAGAATTTATTTTTCATGACTAACTTGTCGCTGGTATCTTGTTCACAGCAATAAGTAATTGCACAAGATAAGTGGCTTTATATTTATATATCTTTTGTTACGTGCAATATCGCTAACATTAATGTTTGTTGAACCTTACATTGTCTGGCACTTAAGTTTTAAGCAAATCTAATCTCAGATTGTCTGGTGACGCCGTCACTATTACGTCCAATTTAAATGGACTGCAGAAAATGTTAAAATAACTTAATAAGGCAAGGCTGCAAAGTTGGTCTTGGAATAATTACGAGCAAAAAGAAAGCTCATGCACAACAAGTTTGCTATACAATTGGAGAAATCTGTCCGATAGACAAAACTGGAAAATACAGCATCGTGTATACCTAAGACACCTATTAAAGGCAGACCGAAATCAACACGATGCAATAAAGAGGCGAACGAGAGCAAGTTTTGTTTTGAAAAGCTGATATTGGTAATGAAAAGTAGCATACCTATGCGAATTAAGTGTCACGTTTTTTTAAATCAGTTCATACAAACTGCTATCAAATGTATTTAATTAATCATACAGGAGAGCCACACTGAGTCGTGAAACTCTTTTTCAAGAGGGTCCTGCTATTTTGGGTCTTTACTTTAACATGTTTTCAGCCAATTAATGATGAGTGTTTGCATAAATATGTGTATAAAGTGGGAGGAAACTGGAGCACCCGGAGAAAACCTATGCATGCGAGAAGGGATGATGATGCCCGATTGTCAAGAATAATAATGGGGTTGCAGCACAAGGAATGAAGTACAGGCAAGAGGACATGTACCAAGGAAATGGAGTGATTAAATCAGATTGTGTGCAGGTGTGAGGTGGATTATTGCATCACAGGATTGTGAGATGCAAGTTGGCTTGGGGAGGCCTTCATCAAGTAGTGGATTGACTATGGCTGCTGATGATGGTAAAATATATGAGCAATAATGAAGTAAGGATGCTTGTTGGCTCATTCAGTGTTATGATGCCTCTTTGAGGTTACTGAAAATGTAAAAAAACTTGTTATATGACGGACAAGTATTTCTTTGGGCTTTTAGTGTCTTTAATCCATATTATTTACATTGTTAACTGCATAATCTTGATGATTGACTATTACACTCTTTGGCTTGATGCAAAAAAAAAAGATTAACCGATGAGAAGCAAAGTGTTATTGTGTCTTAAATGTTTTACTTATTGTAGTTTGTACACGACTGTACCTTTGCAGCGACATTAAATGGCCTATTTCATTTCATTTCAAGAGCCCATTCAATTTACCTCACTCGTGTTACAGCCTGGCTGACAATTGAAGAGATAATTCCAAACTAAATGTTTTCACTTGAGATCCGTGAACTCTCATGTGCAAAAGACAAATATCCCCCATATATCCTTAACAGACTGTTGGGACAAGTGCTGTTAGCGAACACCTATGAAGCCAAGCACAGCACACGAGGGAGTGGGTGGCCAGCACCACGCCTGGTTACCTTTACCCCCTAGTCGCGTTGTTTTCACACCACACCACGTACTCATTTGATGCTGAGTCGACCTAGGGGAGGCCCTTGACCGGCACACATAAACACCAATGGTGTTGCCCATGAGCGGGAATCGGACTCGTGTAGCTGGGTTCGAGTGCAGTACGCTAACCGGTGCACCACTGCACTGCCCGCTCTCAAGGACAGAGCAGGTGGCACCTACAATGCGATTATCGTCCACTTAGAGGCCCTTCAAAGTGCTACCGTAGCTTTTTCAAAGTTTCACATATTTGAAGTAATTTCACTAGTGGAACGACAAACATTACACTTTGGTCACTTGCATCCTAAAGGTTCTTGTAGAATTCTTTTTTGAAAAAAATACACTTCAATGCCATCAGCACTGTATGAGAAACATGCACTTTTTCCACTTGGTATGTTAGATGAGTTTTGCTATATTTATTGTTTATTATGTTAGTTCTAATTAGGTGGATGTTAAATATGTATATTTAAAAAAAAATGTAAATCGTTGGCAGTATCCATTATATCACCTACAAGATCACACTAAGGTCCATGTCTTATTTTACCTTTATTGGTTTCAGAATTCTACATACAGGGTGTTTTAAAAAGATGGACCCAATTTAAAAAATGCCCTATGTGCCCTCCACCTGCAGACAACATCGAGACGATAGTTGAATTTGTCCCAAACGCCTCTCTTCTCACGTTTTCCTCAAATTGTCGGTACCAACGACGAATGCTCTTTGACATTGGCGGATCAATGCCAAAACGCCATTGAAACGCACGCTGCACCGCAATTACAGATTCAATCTTGCTGAACTGCAGAACGCAAAACGCCTTGTGTTGTGGGGTCACCATCTTGCGAATGACTGAGGCTGGGGGCTGTTTGTGCGCTGGGAGAGGCATCTAGCGGTAATCATTTGAAACTCTATGCCCCGCCCTTTCAAGTGGTAAGAGTTTCATTCATGGGTGGTTCGTGGTTGCAGAGATATAGCGATTTCAAATCGGGTCAATATTTTTTTTAAACACCCTGTATTATGGAGTCAACTGTTTTGAAAACTCAGCAAACAAATATACAAATACTTCATGCTCATAGTTTGTTTTAATATACATAATTAACAATGGCCATTGTATCTCCACTACACATTTTCATCAGATGTGTATAAACTTTATATATTCATCAGATGTCTGTATTATTTTGCAAGATTATCCCAAGAAGTGATGACAACTATAGACAGACCCTCAAGTATGTTTTTTTTACATAAAACCACATGGAGTTAACCAACTTTAAAGGTTACCAAAAATTCCATGATGTCCCTTAAACTCAAAATGTCAAGTCATCCAATGGATCAGTATTGCAACTGTATAGATGATGTGCTTTGATAATCGCTGACTATTACCATTCATGGTTCCTACTCGTTGGAATACATTCGCTCATTCGTGCATGCGTGCGTTCTTTGCACTAGACCGTGTGCCTCTGGCAGTTCGGACGATGCAGGGCAGCTGTAATCCGAGTGTGGAGCGTGCATTCACCTGCAGACGGTGGTTGCTGCTGTCGGCGACAATGAGATGCCCCTCAGGCGTAACGGCCAGGCCTCGGGGCCATGTGAAGCGGCCCTCCTCGGTCCCCTTGCAGCCGAACCGGAGACGCGGTCGTCCCTTCTGCTGGTAGTGCTGGAGGAGACGGCGTCCGCTCGGCCACAAAGAGCTGCCGTCCTCCTGGACACACGACACCTGCTGCCCATTTGCCCCGCATGTTAGTGCTGGCTGCTTGCTCTAATCGCCGTTCACTACCTGGTAGACATTTGCAACATTCAAAAAGCAATGGGGGGTTGTGTTCATTTTGGTAACTCTAAGTCAGTGGTGCACAATGTGAACTTATACTAAGGGGGGCTAGTTTATCCATAGCTGACCAGGATATCCAAAGTAGGATGGGCTGAGCCAAGTGTTGGAATTTCCACATTATGAAGTAGGAGCCCATCTCTCAATATAACAACCACGTTTACATTCTTACAAAGTGATGTTCATTTTCTTGACTATAAAAAGATGATGGGCGGAGGTGAATCCTGACAAGTATTTGAACGAGCAAATTTGTTCTGACACAGCACCACCCAGGCAGATAAAGGCTGTGTAAACTTAGCTGCGCGTTATGTTCCATACCCGTGTGCTGTCTTGTCTTTCCACGTCGACACCGTTGTGGTTATGAACGCCACGGCTGTCAGTCCTCTGGTTTAGTGGCCCCCTCCGTGTCGCCCTCACCGGAGGCAGGGAATTCAGCCTCCTCACCGCCGGATTCAGTGAATTCTGGGAGCCACTGGACACTACCAGCGTGGGCAAAAACGCATCAAGGTCGGACATTAAGGAGCCTGCGCTGCCACTGTGATGCCCATCGGCTTGACCCCCTACGGTCACGTGCCCAAAGCTGTCGATGTTGGACAGCAACTGCGTGACGTTCTGCAAGGAACACGTGATGGCCTGGGTCGGGACAGAGCAGCCCTGATGTTGTACAAGGGTCGACAATTCCCGCAGCTGCTTGTGCAGCTTGAAGAGCTCTTCCTCGGCCAGGGGAGCGCCGCTGGTCCCGTCCAGCTTGCCCTCGGCCACGTCGCAGTAGGACAGCATCGCGGCCAACTTGGATTCCAAGTTGCGCTTCTTCTGCTGCAGCGAATGCACCTCGGAGCTGACGAGCGCCTCCACGCTGTTGAGAAGGGCTTTCTCGCGGTCTCGCAGTCTCCCCAAGCACGTTTGCACGGCCGCCGCGACGTCCGACCTCGCCGTCTCGCCCTCCCGCCGCACGTCCGTGCAGCGCTCCTCCAGGGTCCCGACAGCGTCGCTCAGCACCTGGCCACTTCCCCGTAGCCGCAGGACGTCCTTGTGCATCTCCTGCCTGATCTGGTGCGAGTGGGACAGTCGGCACAACCCGCAGAGGTGCCAGTCGCAGTGGTAGCACAGCGACAGGCCAACACTGCCCTTCACCTCTCCGCAGCACTTGCACGCTCGGGACGCGGGGTCATCGGCCGTCCTCACATTGACCTCACGGTCGCCCCTTTCCACCAACGACGACGACCTTGCCGTCACAGGCTGCTGCTGCTGCTGATCCTGTTGCGGCCGCTGCATCAGTGGGACATCCAGGAATCCCGTGATGGTGCGGTTGGAGGGGAAGCCGTGGACACCAGCTCGAGGCAGGGTGTGGGTGGCACGGCACTCGGGGCAGCGCACACTGCGTCCCGTCGTGTCCACCAACCCCTGCAGGCATGGCTCTGCGCAGAATGTGTGCTGGCACGGCAGCAGCAGGGGCCGGCGGTAGCGCTCCAGGCACACGGCGCACGTCAGCAGCTGCTCGATGAGCTGGCTCATCGTGCCCACGAGCCAAGCACGTGTGGCTCGAGCCTGTGTGGTTCACACGTGGCAGCGAGATGCACACCTGAGTCATCCAGCGGTTTAGAGGGAGCGGATGGGGGATCACACAGAGAGCATTATTGTAATCATGATCATCAATTGCTGTGAGACTCGAAAACTCACTGGGCTGTGGGGTAGTCAGATGGCAGTCAGGATCAATTGGTTTCTGACCCATTTGTGTTGACTTTAAGGTGCTATCCCATCATATACATGGTTTTTTTTTATCTAGGTATTGCCAAGTATCAAATACAAAACACGGAGTTCAATTAACTGGCTCAATGTTCCGATATGGCTACCTCATAACAAATATGTATATAAACTATGTTAACCCGTGACTACACTACTGGTCACCACCGTTATTATAATCATCTGGCCTAATGCCACTATGGCAGAAAGTACAACAAACAAACGGAATTTAACGAATTCATATAATGCTTTAGGATTGATTCAGGGCAACACCTATCTGATGTCAATTCTGTGAAAGTACCGATTTATGAAAAGTCATGAGTATTTGTTCTACGGGCAACTGGACCCCACTATTATACACATGACTTTTTACATAATCATAAGCTTCACAACTTTATTTAAAACCATGTGAGACCAAATATATGTTATCCAATGAAGCCTTGGGAATTTTTTTTTGTAGTTTAGAAAAAATAATAATGTATTCTTCCTTGCAAATGCTAAACTAGTTTAACACTGGGAATCTAGCAGGTCCTTGAATAATGTTTGGGAAATGTCTACCATGTCCTTTATGTGCCATTCGGCAATTTTACGCAGCTGTATATGAGGATATCCATTATATATTTTTTTGTAAATAGATCACAGAAATAATGCTATTTGGAAACACAGTCTTGCAGTTGAAAAATACGTAGAGGAAATATATTGCCTTTTACACCATCATAAATCAGGTGCTTGCACATACTGTATATCATTTAAATGACAAACGATTCCTATAAACAAAAAACTAAGTGGTTAGCTGCATTAGTTTGCATGGCTGTGACCAGCATATAAATAGGGCATTTCCGTCATAGTATTAAGCCAGCCAATTGAGCAATGCAAACCAAACACGAATCATGCAATAGTGTGTCACAGTACTCGATATAACAAGAGCGTTTGTCGGCACATTGACAACTGGAGCACAGTAATAAAACCTGTCTTTAACCCCACGCTGCATTCATTAAGCATGCAGTGCAATTTCAAATGCAAATTCTTTGGTTCTTTCGGTAAAGTCACGTAGGTATGAAATATTATTTTATTTTATATATTATTCTCGAAAGAACCAAAGAGTATGGATCCCTACAGTCACGAAAACTTTAAATCTAGATTCAAATGCAAAGTTAATCTGAGGAGTATTAAATATTATTACAGTATTTTTTAGACAATACTAAACGTTTTAAATGCTCATGCAGTATAGATTAGTTATGCTATGGACAATCGGATGGCAAGCTATAAGCTTCCATACTATAGGTTTTTTTGGGATAGATCTCGATCTAACCCATAAAAAAACTATATTATGGATGATGCTGGTCGCAGAAGCCTACCTGTTAAGCTATAAGCATGTTGGCAAATTCGGTAACTGCAAAGGTGTTGCTCTTGAAACTGACATTCTGAGGTTCATGCAATACCAATGAATGGTTAAGAATACTCATACCTTCTCCTGTACACTATTAGTAAATGTACTCTATAAGTCAACTACCGTACTTAAATGGGTAGAACCAGGGAGCAACATTGCCCCCTACTGGCAGACTTCATCTGCCAGTGAAACGTGAAGCCTTCGTAATAGATATGTGCGGTACGAATGGCTCGAATACTAAATTGGCGATCCGAGCCAGTGTTCTCAGAAGATGTAATCCATACATTTTAACGCCAGATTGTCGAATAAAACAAACTGTATCACGCCATTGGGAATATAACTGGCTACTCTTCACGTATGCTTGCTTGCTTTTTCGTACCTCCGATTAACACGGTTGACTACGCACAGTGCCAAATAAGTTCAACATACATACATACACGGACATTTATTTAGCAGTTATTGAAAGGGTTAAGGCCTACGAAATGCACTACTCGTGAGAACCCTTGTTTGATCTTGGCTGGAGCCTGAGATTTGAATGTAGGGCCCATCAGTGTCGGCCAATTGCTTTAACACAAGCATATCGCTTCACCCTCCTTAGCCACCTCCAGCCTCGCTCCATTATTCATTGTTCTGTTACCGGGCAAGCTCAATGGGTGACGAGCACGTGAAACATGCACCTGAACGACTGTAGCCTTTCTCAAATGGCACGATATTTTCACTTTAAGTTTTCGACAATGGCTAAAATAGTTTTGCACAGTGTCTACCGGTCTGATGCAGGAAGACTCACAATGTGTGTCAGGAAACCTGTGCCTGCACCTTTGTGCGTATTCCCTTAAATGTATTATATTAAATCTTGACTCAAAGCTTTCGTGACTGCAGGAATTCATATTCTTTGGGTCTTTCGGTAAAGCCACGTAGATAGAACAAATAATAATAAAAAAATAACATATATATTATATTGTAAGCTGTATTTCATATACGTCACAGTCAAGTTAAATGCACAAGTAAAATGTAGTCGCTTTTATGGTTAGATAAAAGAGGAAAGTCTCAATTACGTGACTTTAATGAAGTTAATGCAATCATGAACATGCGTGTATTGTTCTCTGAATTAATGGTAGGCTATTCCAAAATATTAATTTCACACATGAAATACACTATCTATATATATAAAATCGCAAATCTGTCTGTCTGTCGGTCTGTCTGTCTGTGTGTCTGTGTGTGTGTCTGTTTGTCTGTGTGTCGCCGGACCATACGCAGTTTCATTGGACGAAATGTGAGGGATTTGCGAGACGCGATTGGTCCGTTTGGTTTTCCACGGCGGTTGCCCCTGGCAACGGGTAGCGACGCATTTGCTGCGGGGTGGACGCCATTTTGAATTGCCGTAAAAAATATGCGCACGCATTAACACGCGACTCTGAGGTAAATTCATCAAAGTTTCACGTCCTCTTCACTCCCCTCCCACCCCAATGTGTGCAATTACTATTATAGGGTCGGTAGATAATAAAATTATAGCGATTAGACAGTATTATTGTAGCGCGGGGGGGGGGGGGGAACGGCACCCGTACCCAGCCTCAGCCGGGTGGGCAATTTAGGCGAGGCCGGAGGCTCTGCACGCTACTAGGCCTCGACACCCACCACGCGACTCTGAGGTAAATTCATCAAAGTTTCACGTCCTCTTCACTCCCCCCCCCCCCCACCACAATGTGTACAATTACTATTATAGGGTCGGTAGATAATAAAATTATAGCGATTAGACAGTATTATTGTAGCGCGGGGGGGGGGGGGGGGGGTAACGGCCCCGGTACCCAGCCTCAGCCGGGTGGGCAATCTAGGCGAGGCCGGAGGCTCTGCACGGTACTAGGCCTCGACACCCCACCACACTATAGGCCGTACATATTACTGCACAGCGGCCGAGGAGATCGTGGCTGGGGGTGGGGGGGGGGCAGGGGTAGCAGCCCATCTGTGTATATATGTAAGGTTATTAAGAAATATATTTTTCACCCGGGCAACGCCGGGTACTTATGCTAGTCTATATATATAAAAGTAAAAAATTGTGTGTGGGTTTGTGTGTGTTCGCGCGCTTGGCTCTCCAACGGTGGGGTTTACGCCGTGAGCAAGCGCTATTCCTTTTTCATATCCGTCAACTTTTAATTAGTTTAATTAGCGATTTTGTGCGAGTTTTGTGCACTTCCCATTTATTTATTTATGACACGTGCACGACCATACAGACTCACGCGCCTTTGTTGGGGGAGACGGCCCATGCCAAGTCGCACGCCTTCAGTGGGAGTGAGGTGGACATTTTCTTTTACGTTAAATATCCTATGAAATACACTAAACGCTCAGGTAAATTCTTCACTGTGTGATGTCCCCCCCACCCCGATGCGTGCAGTTATTACTACTAAACAGTCGCTACATGCTACCACTATAGGCCGTAGATATTACTGCAGAGCGGCCGGGGAGATCGTCGCTGGGGGGGGGGGGGGTAGCAGCCCAGTCCCAGCCTGCCAAGGTGCCACCTCGACCGGCTGGACAATCTAGGCGAGGCCGGAGGCTCTGTACGGGACTAGGCCTCACCACGCCACTATGTCAGGTGCGTACTTTGTGCTATAGAGTCGATAAATACTGCTATAGAGTCAGCATGTACTACTGTAGTGATAGCAGTTACCACCACAGTCGGTATGCACTGCTGTAATCATAGCAGATACCACCACAGTCAGTATGCACTGCTGTAATTATAGCAGGTCCCACCACGGTCGCTATGCACTGCTGTAATCATAGCAGGTACCACCACAGTCACTATGCATTGCTGTTAGATTTTTAATAATAGTTTCGAAAAAAAAAATTGGCCCGGGTATATAAGCTAGTATGCATATTTTTTTTTTTTTATAATTTTCTCTTTAGCCAGATGAAAGCGCATTCAGTTTCAGATAAATGGTGCTAGGCACTGTAATGGTAAAAATATAACAGTCTCTGTATCATTAGATACATAATGTAATACACAATAATATAACGAAAATATTACAATACTAAACGGTTTATAACACCATTCAAAGACAAAGATCACCTGTATAGCCTTAACACACCATATTGGGGCAAGTGCTGCTAGCGAGCACCTATGAAGGCCGGCACGGCACACGAGGGGGTGGGTGGCCAGCACCACGCCCGACCACCTTTGTCTCCCGAGTGGCGATATTTACACACCACACCAGGTACTCATTTGAGGCTGAGTCGACCTAAGGGAGGCCCAGGACCGGTTCAAATAATCGTCACTGGTGTTGGCCATGATCGGGAATCTAACCCTTGTCTCCGGGTTCATAGCGCAGCGCGCTAACCGCTACACAACCGCTCCCTTATATTATAACACCATATACAGGTAGCCACGGTAAATCAATTATACATTGCATAACATTAAGTGACTAAATGCACCAAAAATGGTCTAATGCATTTCAATAATGTATTACAACCTCCGTGTGACATTTAATCAAATAACAATTTGAGTAAGGCAATGTAACGACAGGTGAATTGCACATGTGGTCTTTAATTATGTTACAAACGTAATGTTTCCAAACCTGTAATTGTTGCAATACCTGGCAGCTCCTTGCTGTGGCTTAAATCCCACGCCAAATGGCTCTGCTCCAACACCTCCAGGAGAACAAACTCTACGTAAACGCGAATATAATGCTCCAACTATGTTAATTATACATATTGCATGCCTCGACCGTACAGATTTACAGCACTGCAAATGACACAGAGGACCGTGTGTGGTCGTCGGCGTGTTACCGCAGAGCCTTACCGGTAACGAGTAGCAGCAGAAACAGGAGAAGAGCGAGACAAAGAGTTGAAAGAGAGGGTGAGGAAAAGAGGCACATGGGAAACGGGGAGGGAGAGGGCGTGGATCGAGAGTGGCGTTGAGGGGGAGAGAACGGGGATCGGCAGAGCAAGCAAAATCAGAATTATTTATTCATACTGGAGAAATCCGACGAGCTATGAAGCTCTTTTTCACATATTGTCCAGTACATCTGGACGTACATGGCATCGGTACCAATATTAGGCACCAAAGTGCATGCATTGGTGGCTTTCGAGGCTCAATACACTCTCCAAATAACTCGCATTGCTTTCCCGGCACCTCCGATTCGCACGGTCGGCTACATATGGTGCGAAAGAAGTTCAAAATGCATACATTTGCATGATTTTCATGGAAAAGTGTTTCATACGCAAGTGTATTTGTATTCATGAGCGAGGAGCACATGCTGAATGTTTTTAAATCCTTTATATTAAGTTCGCTTGCTTGCTTACTTGCGTGCTTGCTTGCTTGCTTACGACCGTGCAAATCTTTCGGTAGTTTTTTAACCCACTTCCCGTGATCCAATCGAGCTGACATTTTGCACACAGACTCGTTGTGTGAGACAATTAATGTTCGTGAAATTTTTTTCCCAAAATTTTACACTGTTTAGGGAAAACAAATTCAATATTTCATTACTATTTGCTTAATACTGGCAGACAATCATCTAACCCATAGGTGGCAGCCATCTCAAGCCAGAGGACTAGAGGACTCTAGCCGCCACGCATATAAAGGATTTAGAGTGAAAAACTTTGTTTTTACGGGTTATACTTATTTTGTTTATTGCCCAGTGCCATCCATATTGTCCCCAATGCATAACATGGAGCCCCACTCGGTGTTTGGAGAAGATGATAAAATTATTTTGGCTTATTCCCAATTGTGATTCCAGTTCTGCCGTATGTGGCCGGCAAGGGTTTGTTCGTTGCGCTTTGTTCATGCGGGATCAATATAATCACACAATCCATGCCCACGGTGATGCAACATTGTCCTATTCTCTGCTGTTCAGGAGAAGAGTTTGCGTGCAATTTCAGGGTAAAAGTTGCACTTATTAAGTCTATTAGGGAGCCCTATTCCTTTATGATTCTTTCGACTAAAGATGATTGTGATCTTCCACGTCGAGTGCTTTCACCACAGTGCCACCACTCAGTGAAATGAGATTTATCCAAATTCCATTTGTATGTAAAAATGAAGATGCACAAAATGTTGTCAAGGGTTTCCTCACTACATCGCATGTGTTCATATAAGAAGCAGACAAAAAGAAACGGGACAAAGAAAGTAAATACGGACCAAACACACCTAATCAATTACAGGAGTACATGTTAATGCTGGAAAGTATTTAGGTTGTATCGCTTGTTGGGAACAATCCACGTTTTCTAAAAGGACTGGCAAAGGGCGAGAATGCAGACACCTTGATACGGTGCCGCCACATTGCTCACCAACTATGTTGCAGCGCGTCGTCTTTAGTTAAGGCAAGTTTCGAATGGACCTGCTGGAAAACAAAATCAACAGGACTTGTTTTATAATTTGAACAACAAACCCACGTGACTATTCAGAGAAGTCGGAGCCAACTCTTGCGCAGACACACTCCGTTTGTAAGTGTATTCATTTGTTAAGTTTACACATTTGTGCATATTTAAAATTCTGACAACACGAGTGTGATGGATCAATAAATTATTAGGCCTTGAAACTAGACGGTGCCACTGCTAACGCTCGTTCCTGATCCAAAGTGTTTTCATCTGAGCAAACAGTTCTTTGTCAATGAGAAATGTAAATGCTGCCAATGACATTTCTGGCATAAGCACCACCTCAAACGTTTGTTATTTGAACAGTGTAGCATATTTGCAAGTCTCTTCAAATACAGTATATAAACTCCAATTCTGCAATGACCATATTGCCACATTTTATTGACCCCAGACGTATGACAGGTTGAGTTGACATTCAACCAGGATTTGACATTAAAAATACAAGCCAGTCGGTCTGCCACAGTGCCACCCATGCAGAGATGTTTTTTTAACTATACAACAAAATGAATAAACACCGTAAATACTGCACGTTGAATACAAGGGTGATACAAAATAATACTTTCCTTACACCAGTGGCGGCTCCTGCAAAATCTCTCAGGGGGGGCAAATGTCTGGATGATTGATAAGGATAAGGTCCACCCATGCAATGGATAAATTAACAGCTTAAGCATGTAAAGGCAACTTCACTTCTTTAATATTAATGAAAAATAAAGTGACTCTTACAATACATCTTGTTTTTTTCTATACTCACTATTAATACAATCCACTCAAGTTTCTTTTATTAAAGATTCCACTAGGTGGCGACAAATTATATTGTTGGATTAAACGTGCTTACGTATGATGACGTAAGCACGTTAGGGCGAGCCCTCCCGGAAGCCATAGAGAATGCATTGCAGCGCTCCCCGGTCGAAAAAAAACATCTTTGAATGTAAGTCTATGGGGCCACTCGGGGCGATTCTCAGCCGGAGTGAAATCGCCCAAAAAGAGGCGGTACTCCACAGAACGTGACATGACGCTGATTGGACTATATCCAGAGGCACAGTGACGGCTAGCATGACTCTGTGGTTGAATGACATTGGTGGTGCGTCGCCCAATCGCCCTAATGAAGAAACCGCCCCTGCCTTACACGATCAATTGGCGGTGTTCATCCTCCGTGGCAGCCCTGAGCAATTTCTGACAGTCCACAATACTATGGTTGGGACCACTTTTTGCCTCGAATAACAAACAATACATTCACAGAATTTCCTTTTTTTATGAACTTCGTTAAAATAAAGTGCAGACCTTTGTGAATTCACTGCCGGATGAAGGTCTCCTGATGCCACATCAGTTATTGGGTTTGTTTGACCATACTTCCATATGCTGCGCAGATCAGGTTGGTACAAGGAAGTAGCTTCCCAGGACCGTTTCATATATCACCCACCGCTGACGGTAGCCGTGGCCAGAAATTAAAGTCAAGTTACCGGATTTATACTGCAGTGTGCCACCACTCAATACTTTTAAATAAAATGCGGTTCAAACGAAAACCTGAGCCAGGTGTAAAGGTTTGTGGTCGGTTGCGTACAAAATGTTGCGCGATGTTTCCTCTTCGCTTGTAATGTAAATAAGTTTTTTTTTAAAGGTGAAAATTCACTTCAGGAACGTTATGCAATGGTTGCCGGGCTTCAACAAGGCATATCATTAAACACCACTTCTATTCTCACCTGGAGAGAACATCACGGTGAAATGAAAGCTTTTAACAGCGCATGGATCACCACGTCACTACGTGTACAAACGCATAACACATTCCTGCGGAGGGAGCTGGTAGGAACGTTGGGTTGCTCGTTCAATGGGCAAGGTCAACGGCGGCGTGGTGTATTCCGCAAATATGGCCGACTGTGAAGGCGGGCACAAGCCGGCGTGACCAGCCCCTCCCCACCCAGCCACACCCCTTCCACCTCCCACCCAGCCCCACCCAGCCCCTCCCCACCCTCCCCACCCAGTCTCTCCCCACCCTCCCCACCCAGCCCCTCCCCACCCTCCCCTCTCCACCCAGCCCCACCCCTCCCATTTTTGGATGCACGACGGACGGACGGACACAATAATCCCCTGTGGGCTGGTGTAACCAGGAGGTTCCTACCAGTAAAACCACACAAGAGTAACCTGACGTCCGTGCATCAACTCTGAGTATGTACGTTCATAGCTAACCAGTAGGAGTCACTGTTGTACCTTGTGGACATTACTGCTTTCTACATACTGTAATAAACATACCGAGTGGTCGAAAGGTGGTGCGATTTTAGCCTTGTTAAGCTATTGTGCTCTAGCCACCTTCCATGTGTAATCCAGGTTTGCTGGCAAATACGTTGCCTTTAGTATATACCGTACATAGTTTATAATGGATGACATGGGGTTTCTTTCCACGAAAGAAACCCCATGTCATAAGTTTTTTTTTTTAAACGTAGCCGAATGACTCGGGGGCCTGACAGTAGCTGGCGTGGTCAATACTGAGCCAGTTTACTTGGGGTGAGTTGAATGTAAAAAAAATTCAGATTTTTTTTTCCAGATTTTTAGGCCAAATTTTGAATTTTATTCAGTATTATAATATTTGACAATTTGAGTTTGTGAAATTGTTATAATGCTGTCATTAGTTTCTCTCGCTACATATGTCTCTTTCTGCCTCTCAGTTTAATTTGCATTGTACGTAACTTTTTGTGCTTCTTTCTTCGTCAGCTTTCCGGTTTTAATCAATTTTAATTGTCAGTATCCATGTTTTGTTCATGTAATAGCAGGAGATAGGCACTGATTGAAACCATTCCTCTTGGGCACATTGGTATGTTGCTTTTCATTATCAAATACAATTTTCAAAAAACGCTTACATTTTCTCCCACTTTCTCTCGCTCAACTCTTTATTGAATTACTTAGGTCCAAGTCCACCTTCAATAATTGTCCTGGGCTCCTGTTCGTATAGTTCTCACCGCTGATGTTAGTTGTGACCAGAAATCAGACTTAGCGGATCGGGTTTATAGCACAGTCTGCGAACTACTGCCCCACCGCTCCACCCCTGTGAACAGTTGGAAGATACTTTTTGAGCAATTGCAATTTCCTATTCCATGTAAAAATAATAATAATTTTGTATTATATATGTACATGTCAGAGAATTTAGTGTTTTATTCAAGATTGAAGTTGATGGTGCTAAACCACATAACCTAGATACACTCTCATGGTAGAGATGTTTTAAATTAACCACTCTTTTAAATTGTGGTTAATATTATTGAAACTCAGGATCTTAGGCGGATGCCCAAAAAGCATTTAATATTTCCTCAAAATAATTTCCATAGTACTTTAATGCTTGTGGCTGTATTTTCAGATATTTTTGAATAGAAGTGCAGTTTTCTTGAGAATGTGAGCATTACGATATTAGCGCTTGAGTACATTCACATTTATTTTGTCTTTATTTTATTTTCAACACAACAAAGGGTGGAATTGCCCAAACATGAATAAGTTGTGGATTAATTTTAATGGCTGCTACCGGAACAATCACATTGGTCATCAAACACATGTCGGACGGTCATTTTTTTCCCGTGAGAAAAGAAAGAGATGACGTAAAGAAAACCGTGGACCAAAGCGGTTATGGCGTGCCCTTGGAATGTCCTATCAGCCGAGTGAGCTAATGATAGCGTGGGCCTGCACTGATAGGGCCTGGACGAGTTCCACACAATCATCCCTAGCCTGGGAGTGGAGCAATAAACTTGGCGCACAAAGCACACCCACACAGCGATGAAGAGCAACAGACTTCTTATGGAAATAAATTGAGTCAGTTTGAGTCAGTTTAACACATACATTGAGTATTGGCATATTCAAACAAGCATGTGTGTGGTGCTCATCTCAGTTATCATTCTTGTGTCAGTACAGTAGTGGAAGTTATACATTGCTATGCTGGGAACCAGTATATCCACGGGTCAGGCACTTCTGACTGTACAACATGGTGTACTAATTTTAACACATTCCTGCGGAGGGAGCTGGTAGGAACGTTGGGTTGCTCGGTCAATGGCCAGGGTCAACGGCGGCGTGGAGTATTCCGCTAATATGGCCGACTGTGAAGGCGGGCACAAGCCGGCGTGAGTAGGTTAAACGTTGAGTTTTATAAGGGCACCACGGGTGACCAGCCCCTCCCCACCCAGCCCCACGCCTCCATTCCACCAGCCCCACCCTCCCCACCCAGCCCAGCCCCGCCCTTCCCACCCAGCCCCTCCCCGCCCTTCCCACCCAGCCCCTCCCCACCCTCCCCACCCAGCCCCTCCCCACCCTCCCCTCTCCACCCAGCCCCACCCCTCCCATTTTTGAATGCACGACGGACGGACACAATAATCCCCTGTGGGCTGGTGGAACCAGGTGGTTCTTACCAGTATTACCCCTGCAGAATAAGAGACTGTAGAGCCTTGGCCAGAACATAGACCTTACAATTGTCTGGCACTTCTGTCACTGAGCAACGCGCACTGTTTGTGTAAGCTGTGTGCTTTTGTCTGCGCCTCCGTTATGATGCCTCACAACTTGTCAGATGATTTCCCCTTGAATACGACTGCCCCATGAAGGGAAATTGAATGACTGTGGCAGCCTAAATGGGGGAAAAGACTGACTGTAGAGTTCCTTCTTCTGCTGTAAAGACGCGACGCATGCCCTCTCTTTGCTCCCTCAAACCTCCTAGATTTGAAGATTTGAAGTTCGATGGCTATTGGGGCTAGATAAAATATTTTTGTCATTACTCTTGCAATAAAGGCACAAAGGAAGGTGTGACCAGATTGTTTCGAAACCTATCGATACGTAATATATTTAGAATAAACATAGCATTTAATAACTTATCAAATAGCATTCAATACTACTGTACAATGTGCATAATTCATCAAAACTGAGGGATTTAACGAATTGCCTTGTCATAAATATACTCATGAATTGGTACTCAACTTCAATGGAGGTTGTGATGTCTCTTCTCAGCATACAGTGAGGGAAAAAAAGTATTTTATCTTCTGCTGATTTTGTACGTTTGCCCACTGACAAAGAAATGATCAGTCTATAATTTCAATGGTAGGTTTATTTGAACAGTGAGAGACAGAATAACAACAAAATAATCCAGAAAAACGCATGTCTAAAATGTTATAAATTGATTTGCATTTTAATGAGGGAAATAAGTATTTGACCCCCTCTCAATCAGAAAGATTTCTGGCTCCCAGGTGTCTTTTATACAGGTAACGAGCTGAGATTAGGAGCACACTCTTAAAGGGAGTGCTCTTAATCTAAGCTTGTTACCTGTATAAAATACACCTGTTCACAGAAGCAATCAATCAATCAGATTCCAAACTCTCCACCATGGCCAAGACCAAAGAGCTCTCCAAGGATGTCAGGGACAAGATTGTAGACCTACACAAGGCTGGAATGGGCTACAAGACCATCGCCAAGCAGCTTGGTGAGAAGGTGACAACAGTTGGTGCGATTATTCGCAAATGGAAGAAACACAAAAGAACTGTCAATCTCCCTCGGCCTTGGGCTCCATGCAAGATCTCACCTCGTGGAGTTGCAATGATCATGAGAACAGTGAGGAACCAGCCCAGAACTACACGGGAGGATCTTGTCAATGATCTCACGGCAGCTGGGACCATAGTCACCAAGAAAACAGTTGGTAACATACTACGCCGTGAAGGACTGAAATCCTGCAGCGTCTGCAAGGTCCCCCTGCTCAAGAAAGCACATATACATGCCCGTCTGAAGTTTGCCAATGAACATCTGAACGATTCAGAGGACAACTGGGTGAAAGTGTTGTGGTCAGATGAGTCCAAAATGGAGCTCTTTGGCATCAACTCAACTCGCCGTGTTTGGAGGAGGAGGAATGCTGCCTATGACCCCAAGAACACCATCCCCACCGTCAAACATGGAGGTGGAAACATTATGCTTTGGGGGTGTTTTTCTGCTAAGGGGACAGGACAACTTCACCGCATCAAAGGGACGATGGACGGGGCCATGTACCGTCAAATCTTGGGTGAGAACCTCCTTCCCTCAGCCAGGTCATTGAAAATGGGTCGTGGATGGGTATTCCAGCATGACAATGACCCAAAACACACGGCCAAGGCAACAAAGGAGTGGCTCAAGAAGAAGCACATTAAGGTCCTGGAGTGGCCTAGCCAGTCTCCAGACCTTAATCCCATAGCAAATCTGTGGAGGGAGTTGAAGATTCGAGTTGCCAAACGTCAGCCTCGAAACCTTAATGACTTGAAGAAGATCTGCAAAGAGGAGTGGGACAAAATCGCTCCTGAGATGTGTGCAAACCTGGTGGCCAACTACAAGAAACGTCTGACCTCTGTGATTGCTAACAAGGGTTTTGCCACCAAGTACTAAGTCATGTTTTGCAGAGAGGTCAAATACTTATTTCCCTCATTAAAATGCAAATCAATTTATACAAATTTTGACATGCGTTTTTATGGATTTTGTTGTTGTTATTCTGTCTCTCCCTGTTCAAATAAACCTACCATTAAAATTATAGACTGATCATTTCTTTGTCAGTGGGCAAACGTGCAAAATCAGCCAAAGATCAAATACTTTCTTCCCTCACTGTAGGTACTGTATGCTCCAACATACTCTAATAGACAATAATCACAATATTACGACAACGGCCTGGAGTGGAAATTTCTCATCATCTTGACAGGTGCCATTTTCTGTTGTTTTCCCACAATATATATAAATTCATTTAAAGTGGTAATCATTCTGTGTACCCAATAGGATTGTTGGCTGAGACAATCTCCGACCATTATTTGAACTCCGACCCTTCTGGTAGTTGGTCAAGTGCTCAATCAACTTCCTGGGACTACTAAATATTATCATATGGTTTGTTTTAAATATCATAATGTGGGTTACTTTTAATTAGAGCCGTGAGATGAAAATATAATATCGTGGACGCGTGTGTGGGCAATGTGTTTAAAATATAAAATCTCATATATCATGCATGTGTGTCCATTAGAGGACTTAGAATTCCCACTGGAGTTTGTGGTATTTTTATTCGTTCATAGGTTGCATGTGATTTCCCCCTGCCGTGCATTGAAAAGCTGGATCGGATTTTGACGCGTGTACAGCGCACATAACGTGTTCCTCATTACACCGTCCGCTGTGTTTATACAAAGTGCAAAAGTGAAACAAAGATCATTCTGCTTTCATTTCGCTACTGAAGTTTATCAAGCTACATTCTGTGTTACTGTTTGAGCGCACACTGTCCTTTGCCCCAGAGAAGGCACCCTCCATAATTCATTTGAGGAACTTTAGGCAATGCACATGTTTTTCCAATTCTGCTACTTATGGGCAGTGCAGAGACGATAGTGAGGGCATAGCCGCTACGGACACACAAGCCAAGCCAGGAGGCAATCGGGGGTTGGCAGGAAACTGCTGCCACTTTGTTTTTGCTTCTCAGTGGTCAACACCAGCTGCCCCCGAGGCTGTGATCTCAGAGCATGATAGTGTACAGGGCAGAATGGACATCCAAGCACATTCCACCGCCTCTCACAGTCTTGTCGCCAGACACAAGTTCTGTCCAGAGTACTCGGACGCTTACTGGCCTCTCGTGTATTTTTCCTTGACTCTGATCCAACGTATTTTTTTAATTTTCAGTTAAGTACAATATTCAGCCAGATAGTGCTGTGATAATCGCTCTCAAATAAATAACAGCAGGGTGCAAAATGAGGTTCTGGTTGGAGGTCCGCTCGGGTTAGCATTTCTTTGAGGGTCGATTAAATGATTATGTCTTTGTGGGAAGTAAATAGGGGTTGTCCTATGAAAGAAAAGTCCCTCAATGTAGGACTGTCGAACGTTTACTGCCTCAGGATCACCAACAGAGATGTGCACTGCCCCATGACTGTTTGAGCAAAAAGACGTTGACCTTTTTTGAAAGTATGTATGTAGCCAACCACACTAATCGGAGGTGCAGGGGAAGGAAAAGAAACTAAACATAATGTTTTATGTATATCTATCATGAGGTAATAACATAAATACATGTATTCATCCAATCTCTGTGATCTGAATCGGGGTACCATGGTGGCAATATGTTAACTACTTCGCCTGGTATACAGGAGGTCGTAGGCCCGATCCTTATCAGTGTGTTTTTTGTTTGCATTTTGACTGCAAGTATTGTGGTTAATGCAGACATGAATCCTCGTAAAAAGGTTTCAGTTTTGTTGCCAGAAATAAAACAGGGGGAAAACCCTATTATTATAGTTTGGTACTGGCAAAGGAGGTCAAATGATGGGTATCAGTTGTTAAAATGTAGAGCGTGGTGAAAATATATCAAAGCAAGCACGTAGTTTATCATAGTGACAACTTAATTCTCACATCATTCCTAATTGTAAATAAACGAAGGACAATTGACATATGTGCGTTAAATATCGGCTGACATTATGTATAACTTAAGCACTCGTTGAACACAAATAGTGTTTGTCAACTTGACGTGGCGTTTGGGACACGAGGGGTATATTTAGAGGGGGAGTGGTGGTGCAGCGGTTAGCGCTACGCTGTTCTCCGAACCTGGCGAACCCGAGTTCCATTCCCGCTCACGGCCAACACCAATGATGATTATCTGAACCGGTCCTGGGTATCCTCTAGGTCGACTCAGCCTCAAATGAGTACCTGGTAAGGCGTTTAAACATCGCCACTGGGGAGACAAAGGCGGCCGGGCGTGGTACTGGCCACCCACCCCCTCGTGTGCTGTGCTGGCCTTTATAGGTGCTCGCTAGCAGCATTTGTTCCAACAGTCTGCTAAGGTTATACGAGGGATCTTATTCCTTGTCTTTGTTATTTAGACTCCTGGTTGACACTCGCAGCCACGCAGGGCAGCATGGCCATTTGTCACTGAGTATAGCAGAGGGAGTGTATGTGTGTTGGGGTGAGTGGTAGTGTAGTGGTTAGCTGCACTGTGCAATGAACCCGGCGACCCGATTTTGATTCCCGTTTGGGACCAATAACAGTGGCGAATGTTTGAACCGGTCTTGGGCCTCCCCTAGGTCGACTCACTCTTAAATGATGACCCAGTGCTGTGTGTAAACACGTGATGTGGTGCTGGCCACCTCTCACCCCCTTGTGTGCTTACCCCAATGGTCTGCAAAGGCTATCTTAGTCTTTGTATTTGGTGATCCTGTTCAGCAATGGAGAATAGATGGTTAAACACATAACCTTCCTGAATCCATAGAAAGGTTATATGCCTATACACACACCACAAAATGTAGCAGTTTTTGCCCCTTGTTTTTGGCACATTTTCGATATTTATCTCACAATGGACAAAGTTGTAATTTGAAACGTGTGTATAGTTTGTTATGGGGGAGTGATGGCACAACTGGTTGGTGCACTATTAACTGAGCTATCTGGGTTCAATTCCCAGGAAAGGATTCCAAAATGAATGGCACTTCGTGGGAAATCCACAGTAGGTGTCCTTGATCATGAGGAGTAGATGAACTTATTTTACAAAAGGGACTGGATAAAAACAGCTATATGCGGATATACATGTTTCATAATTTGTTGTCATTTAGTGCAATTAATATTCAGAACATTTTATGTAGAATCAGGAGGCCACTTCGTGAATTACATTACATTCACTCCACAATCCACGGACTAATTTGGTGCACCCGAAACTCAAGCCGTAGATACTGACAGAGTAATGTCCCTTAAGTTGTTCCTGATGGAAACAACTCGGGAGGCCATTTACCAAGCAAGATCCCCACACCTCAGACATCTGAGTCCAGCAGCATTGTTCAATTCCGCTTCATCACACTTAATATTCCGTAGCTGGAGGAAGTGGGGAGTTGAATGAATTTACTTACCTTTATTATAAAACCACCTTGAAGTCATTTGCAGAAAGTTACTCAAATAAACTCGATAGCAATGCTGTCCTTTCTGCGGTTAACAATATAATTATAGCAAACCGGGAAAACAAATCCGTTCCAATGGCACTTGGGAATTCCATGAGCTCAAATTAATAGGGGTGGAACTCCAACTGGAATGCAGTTTTCACAAATGGAAACATTGAACACACGACCAGTGCCAATGCGGCAAAGTGGCAGCAACTGAACGCCACACAGGAGTATTTATATTTTTATATGTTTAAAAATGACCGTAATGAATAATTAACTTAACTGGTATATGGAGAACCGATTACGCAGTTTCATATTCTTAGGTTTTTTCAGTTAAGTCACGTAAGTAAAACATCAAAATAAAAATAAAATATAAATAAAAATCACGACGTTTCGGAGGCAACACAAGTCTCCGTCATCAGGTGGGACCGTCACAGCCGAATTAGCTGCATCAAGTGAAGCAATGATTCAAGATGTAATCCCTTATAAGCAAGTTGAAGGGAGGTGGAGAGGGGGGGTTGGAGAGCTTATCAGACTGTGGTAGCCAATGAATGGAAACGTATCGGGGGGGAGGAGGAGCGGTGATCAAAGACTGCACGCAGTGCTCAACACAATGAATGGAAACGTATCGGGAGGGAGGAGGAGCGGCGATCAAAGACTGCACGCAGTGCTCAACACAATGAATGGAGACGTGTCGGGACGGAGGGTGAGCGGTGATCAAAGACTGCACGCAGTGCTCAACACAATGAGTGGAAACGTGTCGGGACGGAGGGTGAGCGGCGATCAAAGACTGCACGCAGTGCTCAACACAATGAATGGAAACGTGTCGGGGCGGAGGGTGAGCGGTGATCAAAGACTGCACGTGGGGATGTTAACACTCGGTGAAGTAAATTAAAATAGTGCCTGTCAGATAAGATGGTCCAAAAAAGTGTAATTAAGTCTTTTTTGCGTGGTTAATAACATCTTTCCAATGATTACTGAGTTTGTACCCATCATCACGGTTGAAATTATGTCTGTGTTTGTATATTTGTATGGCTTCGTGTACAAACCTTTGATGGTAGCCAGGAGGTTTGCAGAGAACCTTGGTCTCGGAAAAGACAATTTCATGAGAGCCCGCCGAGTTGTAGCAATGATCGGCAACGGCCGAAGAATCAGTTTTGCCGTGTTTCAGATCTGACTTGTGCTCGCGGACACGATCAGCCACATGACGTTTTGTTTCACCAATGTAGCAATCACCACAAATGCAACTCAATTTGTAGACTCCAGGATACTGTTAGTCAAGAACGACATCCTTCACAGATGGAATCAGATCACGGATTTTATGCACTGTACTGAATCGGACTTGGATCTTATGTTTGTTTAGAATTTTGGAGATCTTTTTGGTCATGCCTGCTATGTATGGTAACGTGATAGTTTTGGTCGGAGTTTCATGTGGCTGTTTCTTCTGTGTGGTGGGAGAAACCGCTTGGCGGATAGTATTTTATTTTTATTTTGTTGTTTTACTTACGTGACTTAACCGAAAAAAACCTAAGAATATAAATCTTTGCAGTCACGAAAGCTTCAAATCTAGAAGAAACGATTACGCAGTATTCTTCTTCTTTTTCGTAGGGCTGATGTTGACGTGGAGCAACAATTGTAATTTCACATTTAAATTATACTTGTTTCCAGATAATGGTGCCAAGAATAACGGAGTGTGTCACAGTGATACCTCCTTCATATTTGTTAATCAACCATTGATTCGTTGTACGTTCCATGGTATGTTCTGGGTGACCACAGTCGCAAACAGGATGATATTAAAAAAATGTATTTCCCATTTGTCCATCAAGTATCTGCATCCACTGCCATGGTTTGTGCGGATGGAATTTAGGATTGTGGCCCAATATCGAAGCCAAGGACCCTTCTGTCGGGCCTTTCACGAGATGTCTGAAAATTAGTGGATTACCAGCACATGTTTTTGGTACCCCTTGATTACAGTCAGCCATCGCTCCGCGGCACCAACCATACAGTGAGGGAAAAAAAGTATTTGATCCCCTGCTGATTTTGTACGTTTGCCCACTGACAAAGAAATGATCAGTCTATAATTTTAATGGTAGGTTTATTTGAACAGTGAGAGGCAGAATAACAACAACAAAATCCAGAAAAACGCATGTCAAAAATGTTATAAATTGATTTGCATTTTAATGAGGGAAATAAGTATTTGACCCCCTCTCAATCATAAAGATTTCTGGCTCCCAGGTGTCTTTTATACAGGTAACGAGCTGAGATTAGGAGCACACTCTTAAAGGGAGTGCTTGTTACCTATATTAAAGACACCTGTTCACAGAAGCACTCAATCAATCAGATTCCAAACTCTCCACCATGGCAAAGACCAAAGAGCTCTCCAAGGATGTCAGGGACAAGATTGTAGACCTCCACAAGGCTGGAATGGGCTACAAGACTATCGCCAAGCAGCTTGGTGAGAAGGTGACAACTGTTGGTGCGATTATTTGCAAATGGAAGAAACACAAAAGAACTGTCAATCTCCCTCGGCCTGGGGCTCCATGCAAGATCTCACCTCGTGGAGTTGCAATGATCATGAGAACGGTGAGGAATCAGCCCAGAACTACACGGGAGGATCTTGTCAATGATCTCAAGGCAGCTGGGACCATAGTCACCAAGAAAACAGTTGGTAACACACTACGCCGTGAAGGACTGAAATCCTGCAGCGCCCGCAAGGCCCCCCTGCTCAAGAAAGCACATATACATGCCCGTCTGAAGTTTGCCAATGAACATCTGAATGATTCAGAAGACAACTAGGTGAAAGTGTTGTGGTCAGATGAGACCAAAATGGAGCTCTTTGGCATCAACTCAACTCGCCGTGTTTGGAGGAGGAATGCTGCATATGACCTCAAGAACATCATCCCCACCGTCAAATATGGAGGTGGAAACATTATGCTTTGGGGGTGTTTTTCTGCTAAGGGGAAAGGACAACTTCACCGCATCAAAGGGACGATGGACGAGGCCATGTACCGTCAAATCTTGGGTGAGAACCTCCTTCCCTCAGCTAGGGCATTGAAAATGGGTCGTGGATGGGTATTCCAGCATGACAATGACTCAAAACACACGGCCAATGCCACAAAGGAGTGGCTCAAGAAGAAGCACATTAAGGTCCTGGAGTGGCCTAGCCAGTCTCCAGATCTTAATCCCATAGACAATCTGTGGAGGGAGCTGAAGGTTCGAGTTGCCAAACGTCAGCCTCGAAACCTTAATGACTTGGAGAAGATCGACAAAAGAGTAGTGGGACAAAATCCCTCCTGAGATGTGTGCAAACCTGGTGGCCAACTACAAGACACGTCTGACCTCTGTGATTGCCAACAAGGGTTTTGCCACCAAGTACTAAGTCATGTTTTGCGGAGAGGTCAAGTACTTATTTCCCTCATTAAAATGCAAATCAATTTATAACATTTTTGACATGCGTTTTCTGGATTTTTTGTTGTTGTTATTCTGTCTCTCACTGTTCAAATAAACCTACCATTAAAATTATAGACTGATCATTTTTTTGTCAGTGGGCAAACGTACAAAATCAGCAAGGGATCAAATACTTTCTTCCCTCACTGTACACGGCGCACTGGAGGCCCGGTTGGAGACGGGGAGCGGGCGATGCAGGGTGCCGGGAAGGTGATGGTGGTGGTGACGAAGACAGGGGGGCCAATGGCGTTGGAATGACAAGCTTCCCATTAACATTCTTACAGCTGCGTTTAGCGTTTGCCTGCAGGCGGCTGTCACCGCAAGCACCGCTAGCATCACCCGCTCAACAAGAAACCAAACATGTGCTTTGCATCACATGTCAACGCTTTAAGAAAAATCGAAGGGGGGAGGGAAAAAGCTGGCCGTTAAAATTCAACTCCTACATTTGTAAAACTCTAAACACGGGTATCTTTTAAATGTAAAACCCTAATCATGCGCATTTTTAAACGGACAGTGTCATTAAGTTAAGGTATGTAGCCAAATTAAAATAATATGCTCATTCGGAACGGTGTTTAAACTGACTGTGCAGGAAGTTATTGCTTTTGCGATGTTGCATGATTTTCTGTTTATTTTCATAGGGTATATCACAAAATATTATTTATTGTTGATATTGAAATGTTCTTTATGTGCTTCGTGCATTTTGTGCATGTGTTCTTGAGAATATGTGTGTCAATGTACTCTTAAAGGCTTTCTTTTAAATGTGTATGCTAATTTAGACTGGAAAGGCAGCAGTCTATGGTTGTTATCATTAACAAGTGCATTTTTTTAAAAATACATGTTTTTATCAAAAGCCACTCTTAGAAGAGGGAAACGTTGAACGCAAACATGTGTAAAATATTCCACCTACAAGTCACAATGTAGTGTCTCGAAAAGACTGACATTTTGTAAAAACAGTTGCTATATATGAAAATATACGCCATCCATTTGTCAATACACATCTGGATTAAGGCCTCCCTACAGTCTGACAGTCATAAGGGTTGTTTCAACACACTTCACCACACTGGTCGGTGTAGGGAATATCACAAAACATTATTTAGTTGGTTCAAATATCACTCGCCACTGGGTAGGCAGTCATCTAATTTGTGGTTCTGAGCCTTCATCCATGACCTATCCACCGCTGGATGATGAAGACCTCTCCAAGCCATTGCCATCTCTCATAGGCTTGGGATGCAAACATCAATGTAGCACCTGCATAAGCTGATTTATTCACTCCATCACTGTTGTGGCCATCCTCTCAGGAGTTTTTCTTTGGCTGAAATGTCAGGGTTAATTTCGACCGTCATCCTTCATAGTACCGTGTCCTGCCCGAGCCTACTTAATGTTATTCACATCCCATATGATGTCTCTAATTGGCACATGTTCTCCAATCACGTGTTCCTTTCGGTTTTTAATAGTCTAATTCCAAGTACACACCTGTCCGTGGCTTCTTTGTGCACTTTCCAGCTTTTGTTCGATTTTTGTTTGTCAATATCCATGGTCCTCATCCATGCGTCACAGCGGGGAAATATGCAATGGCAAATCGATACGTTCCTTTTCATCAGTGAGTTCAAATGTATCAAGCCATTGCATCTGCATGCCCAGTAGCGTGAATGTGTAACTATGCATGAGCGATGTAGTGTGTGAGAGGTCCATTTGTCTACACGCGTGTGATTGCGCGTGCCTATACCTGTGCATGAGAGTGTGCATGCATGCATGTTCATGTTGGTGTGCGTGTGCACGTGAGTGAGTGTGCGTTCTTCCTTGTAGGGAGCGGTGGTGTAACGGTTAGCGCGCTGCGCTATGAACCTGGCGACCCGGGTTTGATTCCCGTTCACGGCCAACACCAATGGCGACTTATCTGAACTGGTCCTGGGCCTCTCCTAGGTCGACTCAGCCTCAAATGAGTACCTGGTGCGATGTGTAAACATCGCCACTAGGGAGACGAAGGCGGCCGGGCGTGATGTTTCTGGAAAATGTTATTGTTTTTGTAGGGGATGTTTCAATTTGCGTACAGAACATTTTAAATGTATCTTGTAATTGAATTGTTTGTTGCGATTTCACCCGAATCAAGAGCCGAATGGCTCACAGGGTTATTCCAAATAAATGTAACTGAACTGAAACTGAATGTTAGCCACCCACCCCCTTGTGTGCCGTGCCAGCCTTCATAGGTGCTCGCTCACAGCACTTGTCTCAACAGTCTGTTAAGGCTATATGGAGGATCTTTGTTCTTCCTGGTATGCAGCATTTGAGCACCTGGACGTCTGGCGAAACCCCAGGAAGATTTATTGGCAACCCCTACAGGTAGTCAAATTTTTTTTTTTTTACAAAACTGACATTTAACGGTATATAAAAAAAATAGTTGTTTAAAAGTATCCGTTGCTTAAAAAAAGAGGTACGGATCTCGAGTGCATTATTTTGAATAAAAACAAAAGAAGACTAAACGAGAAAATCCGTTTAGCCTTAGGTGAGTTCGCAAGTGGCACGTAAGTCACGTGTACTCTGCAAGCGATTATTCAAAAAATGCAACCACAGGCACCACTCTTATGACCGTACTTGTTTGCATCTGTCACACGAAAAAGCACGCTTTAATGTTTTATCCTGGCGTGCCTCCAAGTTATACAGATTAACGGGAAGAACACAATGAACCTCACAACAGAGCTAAGCTAAACAACACACTACCATGTTAAGGTACAGATAGAGATACCAATAAAACACACGATTGGTGGGTAAAATGCAGTTCAGAGATGGATGTTATTTATGTTACTATTTACGACTAATTTGCTGTTGTGGCTGATTTGATTACAACAGTGGCTTATTTTTTGCTTTTAACACATTATAGTTTTCACTTCTTTAAAAGGCATATTTTTTTATCTATAAAACAACATTTTCAGCGGCCAAGCTGGTCCAGTATCAGTCTGTCATCTCCACAGACAGCATGATAGCCACATATTAAGGGCTTAGCATGGAACCCAAGTAAAAGCACCTTAGTGAGCCTGGAGCTATTTTACTCGGTGTGTTTTGGGCCATTTCCCCGGAAATCAATGATCATACAGATACTTTTTCCCACAACCCACTTCTCTCTTGCCTTTTCAATTTTACACTCATATGCACTTGTTTCTGTTTGAACTCTTTTAAAAATCTGCTGATGGCCTTCATAAATGTAAAAAAAAACGTACTTGACATCGTGTTATTGTGTTGGCAACTGCCAATGATATTGCGTAAATTTGCTGGCTAGCCTTGCTCTGCCATTTGTCATGTGCTGTGTACCACCAGTGGGATAGATTGTTCAGTAACGTGAGGACCAAGGACAAACATCTCCCATAAAATATGGCTGGGTGTCTCTGTTACAGGGCTCTACTTATAATTAGGTGGTTATGGTTTAAAATCTAGATGGGAGTTGATTTAACCCATCATCTCTTCAGGGTCTTTAAAATGAGCATCACTTTGTGGGAAGTTAACAGTGGTTGGCATACAGAAAGAATGGCACGTCTATGCAAATATAAAATTGCCTCCACTGCTTAGGGGCGCCAATGTCCGCTGCCCGAAAAGTGGAGTTGAACGGGGAGATGGTTTGACTAAGCTTTGATCTAAAACAAAAACTTTTCTTAAGCAACGCGCAGACATTTTTAAGTCTCACATTTTCTATGTCATCCAAAACAAGTGCCCAATAACCACAAAAAACGTGGCTTCTATGCCAAATAAATGTAGCCGTGGGTCAGCCCTGAGTGGAGGCAGCTTGCAAGTGTTTGTCTCTAGTCCAGGTGTTGAACTCCAGGGCACCAACAGCAAAATTACAATGGCATCAGTTGTTTCCTGTTCCACAAACACAAACATTATAACGAAACATCTGGCCAAAGCTCATGCTAATAATGAGGTCATAAAGCGTTATTTAAATACAATCTACGGGACTGTATCTGTGTACAAAATAGGCAATCTAAGTGTTTTCATAGTTTAAAAAAAAGTCAATCAAGCTTGGGCTGTTCTCATGTCTACCGATGGTCCCGAGCCAGTGATGTAAATGCCACATTCCTATGGCAGGGACAGGTCTTTCCATAGCATATTTCTTAAAGAGTGGTGTTTGTGGATACATGTTACATTTTGGCCATAATCATTATAATATTAATACAAATGCAACTGCCTCGTCTTACAAATGCTTTAAACATCTGTTTTAAAGCCTACTCTCAACTCTTTTCACAATTCAAAACATTATTGGGGTAATGTGTTTTGCTAAATTGTTTAACTTTAGTAATGCCTACTGTTGCTTTGAAAGATGCTATCGCTTCTCTCAAGTCCACGCTCTCCATCCCCCTTTGACACTGCCAAAACCTCGAGCTTGTAGGTCGTGACCTGCTCTACAGGGTGCTTCAAAATAATGTTAACACTTATATAGGACTATCGTTTTTAATGGGAAAAGAACAGATACAATGCTATAACGTGATAACAAATGTATGTTAATGACTTTAAAAAGTCAAAGAGTTTCCACTCGTTCGCCATCATTGTCAACGCATGCCTGGAATCTGCTCCAGGTGGTCTCCAGAGGCCGGAGGCACATTTCTTGTGGTGTTGTTGCAAATTCTCAGAAGTGTTAACGTTTTTTTTAAGCACCCTATATTTGCACAGTGCAACCTAACAGTGTGACATGTCATTACAGCCATGGGCGCCTTTTTCACCTGCTGAAAGAATCATTATATATATTTTAAACACAACAAAACAATTTATAGAAAAGTATTTTTTATTATAAAATAATTTCTCATCTCCAGCAGTGTGAATTTTTAATGCCACATATGCATGCACACGTACACATATGTAGTGAGTCCAACTCTGAGTTGCAGACGTTGTTCCTTTAAGAGGCAACACTTTTATTTGTAACACAGCGAGTTACTGCTACGAAGGGTCGATCCCTCACTCGGTTCTCCGACCACGTGGTTGCCTCGTAAGATGGAGAGCTTCAGCTTGAGACGAAGAGCTTCCCGCTTGTAGAATGCAGCGACCCCGGTCCCTCTCAGTGACCCGCCTTATATCCCTCTCCGGTCGGGGCCGCTCCGCCCTCGTCCCCGCCCGCCTTCCCGAACATTCTCGTTCCCTCTCCATCCTTCTCGAGAGCTCTCGCCGGACACGTGATCACCCCCGAGTCCCCCCACCTGGGGCCCCCTGTTGTGGACACTGCAGATCACGTGTCTACGGGGTCAACCAGAGTGCCATGGCCCGGGGCAACCCTGCCCCTGGGCTGACACTCACCCCCTCCCCCTCGGGGGAGCACCCACAACACGCTGTGCGTGGTGCCCGCGCTATCCCAGTGCTCGCCAAGCCCCGCTAGGGCTGGTATTACACACAGCCACCCACACGGTGCTGTCCACGATGTAGGAACATCGAACGGCATGACCCTTCCGGGCCGGCACCATACAGTGACATCCCCGATGTCACTACACATACACAAGCACGTTTGAGCGTGTACCCATCTCATCTTGTCATTCAAAACGATTGCATTGCCTTCTTATCATGATATCCTGGTGGAACTTACATTTTAACAATTATGTAACACAGTTACATTGGCAGGACACCCTTAAATGCAGTGTGTTCACCTTCAAATATACATCTCTCATTCCAAACGAGGAAACCACAATATCTGCACTGTGCGACAGAGAGTTTGACACTTTATCTAATACAGGAATGCTAAAATCACATGATGTTTCATGTGGATTTCAAAGATTCCCACGATGTTCTTTGCAAGGGCAGGTCACTTTGACCCTGCCTGCAGAATTTGCTGGATAGACAGGACGACACACACAATTGTGTCCCTTCAACGTATTCAGCGGTAAATTGCTCCATGCGGTTTTATGGCAATGACATACGAAAAATACAGAAACATTGCAAAGAGGTTACTGACTGTAATGTGATTCTCATGGTCTGTGTTTATTACGAGGAAAGTTTTCGATGGACAAGTGCTTGTGACAATTTTAACAATTGGACAGTTCATGTGAGTAATCTTCCAGGGTGACCAAGTGAAACGACGGGGCCGATTCACATCGTGTTTGTTTTCACACCTGTGTAGAATTCCAACGTTATCTGGAATTTCTGCAATCGAGATTCCGTCTAGTTCAGAAGATGTTTTTTTTTTATCCCCCCCCTCCACCAATTGCCGTTCGGCATGAGTGAAGCCCCATTCTGCAAAGAAAAAAAGAAATCCCACAAGAGGTCATTGACCGCGTAAGTGTCAATGGTAACAGGGGCTAGACTTGCTGATGTTAAAGCAACTCGCCTGCAGATCGACAGAGTTGACCGATCAGGCTTCCGTCTGCGTCACACACTAATAAAGATCCTCTCCCCCCCGTATATCCTTAATAGACCTTTGGGGTGGTGCTGTTAGCAAGGAGCGCCTATTAAGGTCGGCACTGCACACGAAGGGGTGGGTGGCCAGCACCATGCCTGGCCGCCCTTGTCTCCTTACTGGCGATGTTTGCACACCACACGAGATATTCATTTGATACTGAGTCTACCTAGGGGAGGCCCAGAACCGGGTCAGATATCCGTCACTGGTCCTGGCCGTGAACAGGAATCAAACTCGGGTCGATGGGTTCATAGCGCGGTGCGCTAACCGCTGTACGACCGCTCGCACACACTAAAACGCAGGTACACACACACACACACGTGTGAATAAGTGTAAGACGTGCTCCACCATCTGCCGAGGTGAAGAATGTAGTGCTTAGCCAAAGACAGATAAATGCTGCTAAACAACAATGTAAAAATTTATGAAAATTACAATGATTGTGATTCTGGTGATATTAAAGATGAATAATTATAATCAACGAACATTATTTTGAGGATGCTAATCCGAACCATTGATTATCATGGTTGGCTACATATAGTGCGATACATTTTACATACATGCAAATGAAGAGGATGATAAATAATTACAAATTAAGATAATGACGAAAATAATGACACTGCTGCTGCAACTACTGATGATCTACCTACTCAACATCCCCCAACCCTTGCCTCAATAACGTACCCCACACCAGGCACTCATTTCAGGGTGCCCTTCCTGGGGGGAGGCTCATGACGGGCACCACATATATTAGCTATGGCAGGGAATTGAACTCACGTTGCTAGATTCAGAGCGCAACACGATTAAGACAATATGAACTGCGATCTCAACTTCACCCCGTTGTTGAAAATCACATTCACTGTGTAAATACGCATCCACGAAATGCCCGACGTTGTGCCTAGAACTGTGGTGCTCTTTCTCTTAATTCAACAGAGCATTGGGTTGAAACAGGGCACCTAACACAGAGCAGTTTTAAGAAAATTATGCCAAAGCCGTATGGATAATGGCACAGGTTTGTAACCCGGTACGCACGGCACGCCGCCAGCACCCAATACCTGTTCCATGCGCCTAATTGGCTAAGGCGTGTGGTTTGACATTGTTACAGGATCCACATGTGGCACATGCCTGCAGCACACAGTTGGGCAACGTCTACACAGGCCCTTAAAATGCACATTTCCCCCAACGTTCACTTTATTGGACCGATTTTAAGCAGTTTTAGTGCGGGAATCAAAACTAACCTTGCGTGTGGTGTCCATACATCGACACTGGAGAGGTAAGGGTGGCCCAGGTGTTGGTGTTGGCCAGACCACCACCTCATGTGCATGCTGACCTCAGTAGGTGCAAACAATGTTTGCTTCCAATCTCGATCATGCTTAACGAGGGACGGGGTGGGATATCAGTGTGCATAATATATGGGAGAAGTTGGTACAGTTGTAGTGACATAAGAAGGGAGGGGCTGCTGGGGGCTCTGGGTTCCCAGGCGAGTCCAGACGCTTAAGCTTCTGGGCGCCAGGCGTTGGGTTCCCAGGCGCTTAAGCCTTTTTGGCGCCGCCAACGGGGGGGGGGGGGGGGGGGGCTGTGTGTGCTCTGTAGGATGTCTGGTGGCGCACACGGCCCCACCCCTCGTTGGACCAGGCATAAAAGGAGAGCTCCCTGGACGATCAGGGCCAGTTGTAACTCAAGACCCAAGACCCACGACCAGCCATCTGAAGACCCTGGGATGCTGTGAGAGCCAGCGCTGGGACTCTGGAACTCCCGACTCTACGACCTTGTGAGGGCGAGTTCTGGAGCGTAGCCAGAGTAGAGTATCTAGGCTGTGTAGCTAGGCTGTGTACCTATGTAGAGGTGTAATTGCGCATGGCTACGAATGTTGAGGTGTGATTATGCATGGCCACGGATGGCCAACAAAGCACAAGGGGCGGGGTTACGGCCGTACACAAGGGTGGCGCTCGCACCGACGTCCGCATGTGTATCCCCCACGGGCCCCCCCTCGGGGGCGAGTCCTATAAAAGGTGATGAGCTCGAGGGCTCGAGGTCGGGACTCAGCTTTAACCAGAGAAGACGGAAGACCAGCTAGTGTAGGCCCCAGAGCTCCCCTGGCTCGCTGTCCTTATAAGGGCCGACCAGGGCAAGCCGGTGGCGTGGCCCCGAGAGCCCAGACGAAGCTGGTCTGGTGACTCAGGGAGCCGGGATCCCAGCTTAACCAAGCTGGGACAGATAGCCTCCCCTAGTCCCGTAGTGGAGGAATTGGTATAGGTTAGAGGGGTTAGCTGTCGAGAAATCCCTGTAGCCAAGTGACCTGTAATAACTGTGTTGGTGTAATAAATAAGTGTGCCTCCGATCCTGTCGTCAAGCCTCCATATACTTACTACATCTGGTGCCAGAAGTAAAACGTCCAACGATGGACACACGAGGGACGACACGTACCAGGGAGTTGGAGATGGAAGACGCCGCGGCCGAATCACCACCAGAGATGGCCGGGGTCGAATCGGAGCAGCCGGGGCCGAGTACGCCCGCGCCGCTACGACAGGAGGAGGGGGATGCGTCGGCCGAAGGACTCCGGCTGGCCCACTCCCGCCTGGCGGACCTGCTCTACGCCGCGGCCGCCGCGTTGGAGGAGATCACGCGGCTGGGGGCTGGAGGAGCAGCGCGGGTCGACGACACCAGCCGGCGCGGGGCGACGTTTCCCGCCACCCTGACGCGGCTCGCGGTCAAATTTCCCGCCATCTCTACTGTACGAGCGGTGGGCGGGGCCGGCCCACGTCACGTGTCTGCTGAGCGCCAAGCACAAGCCGTGACATCATCAACGCCGGCCGGCGCGTCAACATCAGAGCGACCGGCGATGCCATGCTCACGGCCCGCCCACACTGTATCATCGGCGGGGAGCGACGGAGAGCGTTCTGCAGCCACGGACGCCGCCTTACAGCAGCGTTTGCCGCCTCTTAAAGAATTCGTCGGCGCTGACGGAGACTGGGGCGGCTTCAAGAGGCGGTTCATCGCTCATCAAGAGATGGCGAACTGGTCGGACGCCGAGGCTCTACGCGCGCTGCCAGCGATGCTGGACAACGACGCCCTGGCTACCCTCACCTCGGCGCCGAGGGAAAAGCGCGCCACTCTACACCTGGCGTTGCAGCTGCTGTCAGCCGTCTATGGGCCGCCTTCGGACTGCAGGCAGCTGTTCCACGATCGGCATCGGGGCGCCAACGAATCGCCCCTGGCCTTCCGGACGGCTCTCCTGGCCCTGGCGAAGGCTGCTTTTCCACGGATGGACGAGGAAGGAGTGGATGCCATGGTGGCTGAGAAGCTGCTGCTACTCGCTGATGAGCTGGACGTCAACGTCCTGGCTCAAGACGACGCAGAGATGTCGTCCCTGCTGGTCGCGCGCCACATCCACGGGGGCTTGCGGTCCCTTCGTCGAAAGGCGGCAAAGGGGGCGGCCAGCCATGCCATGGCGGCTACCGCCCTCCCATCGGAGGAGGTCTGCGGGGTGGAGCGGCGAGGGGAATGGAGATCGGCGGCACCACAGGCTCGGAATGGACCGAGCCACCAGGAGCAGCCCAGGACATCGGGGGCGCTCACACGCTGCTACAACTGTGGCCTGCAAGGCCACGTTGCGTCAGGATGCCGGGCTCCCCGTCAGCGCGGGGCGACACCTCGTCAGGACGCCACGCCGTCTCCTCCCAAGCTCCAGCAGAGAGATACGGCGAGTCGCGGCACCTCACACGTTTGGCCCACGCACACATCCGACACACACTCACGCGCTCAACCAAACAGGGCTCCAAATTCCCCGTCCGTCGCGCGCGATTGTTCTATAATGCGGCGAGCGCTCCAACCGGGTCAGTGGTCGGAGCTCGCCCATCGTGTCGTTGCTGCGTCGGCGGGATCATCGGTTGTGGTTGGTCATATTGATGGGGTAGAGGTGCGGATTTTAATTGACACATGGGCATCGGCGACCATTATATCTGATTTGATTTATAACATCCTTCCCGTTCAAAGTCGTCCCTTGCTCCCTGTTGACGTGCCATGCTATGCTGCTAACGGGGGCTCGCTGGGCATTATTGGGCAAATCCGCGCCACTATCTGCATTGGAGACATTAAATTATCCGGGCCTGTTTTGGTTTCCTCCTCACTCGCGGTTCCGTGCCTGTTGGGGACGGATTTCTTGGCCAAAATGCCCATCCGTAACCTGATTGACCAGGGGTGCATTGAGCTCCCATCGGGCCGACGCGTTACATTTTTGTCTTCCCCCACCACGGAGCGTCGGGCGTTTGCCACCGTGCAGGCGCTCGTGACAAAAACTGTGCGCGTACCTCCGGGGGCTCAGATGCTCGTCCCTCTTAGGTTGCGTCGGCCGTTTAATGAAGGGGTTGCGGATCGGGGGGTCTTGTTGGGACCATCTCGGGCCGGGGTAAATGGACCCGATTTGCTCGCGGCTCAGACCATGGTGAGAGGGGATGGGGACCCCTTCATTGCAGTCCTTAATGTGGGATCGCGAACGGCCGTGGTTCCTCAAGGGACCGTGCTTGCACACGCAACGCCGGTACCCTATGAGGAACCACTCGTGGGTCAGGTATCCACCGATCCTCCGTCGCGACCGCATTCGGACTGTGACGACGGATGGCTGGATGCGCTTTGCACGGGTTCAGTGGACCTGTCCGACTCGCAGCGCGCGCAGCTGCGAGTTCTCCTGAGCGAATTTGCTGACGTTTTTAGTCAACACAAATTTGATATTGGTTGTACTAAATTGCTGCGACACCATATTGACACGGGTGACAGCGCGCCAATCCGCCAAAATCCCTTTCGGTTGAGTCCCGCCGAAAAGGATCATGTCAAATCGGCTGTTGATGACATGCTAGCCGCCGATATCATTTCCCCTTCCAACAGCCCGTGGGGCGCGCCGATCGTTTTGGTGAAAAAACACGACGGCTCACTGCGGTTTTGTGTCGACTTTCGGCGTCTGAACAAAATCTCTGTGGCAGATGCGTACCCGCTTCCTCGAATGGATGAGTCGCTCGATGCCTTGGCGGGGGCGCGATTCTTTTCCACCCTCGATTTGCTATCTGGATTTTGGCAGCTTCCTCTGGATGACGAATCAAAACCTAAGACTGCTTTTCGTACACCGCAAGGTCTCTTCCAATTTAACCGCTTGCCGATGGGTTTACATTCTGCGCCGGCAACTTTTCAGCGGTTAATGGAATTGGTCTTGGCAGGTTTGCAATGGGATTCGTGTTTGATTTACTTAGACGATGTCATCGTCTTTAGCAAATCCTTCGAGGAACACCTCCAGAGGTTGCGTGCTGTTTTTCTCAAAATGCGGGCTGCCAATTTGAAATTTAAACCGCAGAAGTGCCATTTACTCCGCGAATCGGTGCGATATTTGGGTCACATTGTTGGGCGCTCGGGGATATCCACTGATCCCGCCAAAACGGAATGCGTCAGCTCCTGGCCGACTCCCACCTCGGTGGGAGAGGTCAGGAGTTTCATTGGGTTCGCGTCGTATTATCGACGATTTGTGGCTGACTTCGCTACGATTGCGAAACCATTGCATGCCTTGACGTCCAAGGGAGTCAGGTTTCATTGGGGGCCGGAGGAGGAGACTGCTTTTCGCGTCCTCCGGAATGCTTTGGTGGGGGCTCCGCCGTTGAATTACCCCGATTTTTCACAACCCTTCTTGCTCGATACTGACGCAAGTAACACGGGCATCGGGGGCGTGCTGTCCCAGCTCATTGGGGGCGTAGAGCATGTGGTGGCTTATGGTAGTCGGGTACTGTCTCCAGCCGAACAGCGGTACTGCGTTACCCGTCGGGAATTATTGGCGATTGTTTATTTCATTCAGCAGTACCGCCCGTATCTGTACGGTCGGCGGTTCACCGTCCGTACAGATCATGCGGCCCTACAGTACGCCCTGCGGGTTCAACAACCATCGGGCCAGTTGTCTCGATGGTTGGAGATCCTCCAAGACTATGACTTTGTCACCACATATCGTAAGGGTGTCCGCCACACGAACGCTGACGCCCTGTCACGATTGCCACTCACTTCGGAGTGCGCGTGCCTGTTGGGTTCGGGGCGTTGTAGACCCCCGAACGTCACCACCGATTCGGTCCTCGTGGCCGCTGCCGATGCACCTTCGGCTTCGGGTCCTATCGAGCAAGAAGGGAGGGATTCGTTGCTGGGGTTGTCGGTCGCGGAATGGGGACGCCTCCAAATGGAGGACACCTCCCTCCTCGCTCTGCGCCGTCGCGTCGGGAGGGCTGGTCAGGGGGTGGCGAACGTTGACTCGTGGGGGTTGTTCCAGGGTCTTTTAATGCACTGGGATGGAAAAACCCGCCGCCAGCGGCTCGTGGTTCCTGCAGCGTTAAGGGGTAAGGTGGTATGGGCTGTTCATGAGCGGCTTCTGCACTTGGGGGTTCACAAGACCTTTGCCACGCTCCAGCTCGATTTCTTCTGGCCGGGCATGGAAAAGGACGTGGGGGATCTCCTGGGGTCATGCACGCAATGCGCGCAAAGGAAGCCACCTGCTAGGGGGTCCAACCCTCCGCTGCAGTCCATTAAGGTTTCCCGGGTTAACGAGCTCGTCGCTCTGGACATACTTGGCCCATTTCCCGCTACGCCCAGGGGCAATAGGTATTTACTAACGGGGGTTGAATACTTCACGAGATGGCCTATGGCCTGGCCCCTGGCGAACCAGTCGGCAGCAGCCATCGCGGAGGCCTTTGTCCAGGGCTATGTCCTCGACAAAGGTGCTCCGGAACGGCTGCTTACTGACCAGGGTAGGAATTTTTCTGGTAAACTCCTACGTGAGGTGTGCGACCTCTTGGGTACGGAGAAGGTTCGGACCTCTCCGTATCACCCGCAAACTGACGGGATGGTGGAACGGCTGCATCGGACCATCACGTCCATGCTGTCCCAGCAGGTGTCGATATCCCAGACGGATTGGGACCTCCGTATAGCCGGTGTGTTGCAGGCCTACAGAATGGCTCCCCATGCGGCCACCGGATTTTCCCCTTTCTTTTTAATGTATGGGCGCGAAGTTCACCCCCCTGTGGCGACCCAGCTGAAGCTCTCGGCGCCCCAGGCGAAGTCTAACTTGTCCGAACACGTTAAATTTAACATCGCTAAATTGTCTGAGGCGCGGGAAGCGGCCGTGCAAAATTCCGAACTCCGCCAGAAGGCGAACGAGAGGCTTCGGTTGGGGCGGGTGCAGGTGGTCAAATGGAAACCAGGGGACAGGGCGTGGTTGCACTGTCCTCAGGTGCCGCTGGCAACCTCGTCGAAATTGGTACGGCCGTGGCGGGGGCCAGTGGAGGTCGTGCAGGTTTTGCGGCCACAATGTGTTCGCGTCAAATGGGGGAGGCGCCGGTGGTATGTGCACCCCTCAAGGTTAAAACCATTCGTCACGCCGCCCCGTGGTTCACACACACACACGCATGGCCAAACGTGTGAGGGTGTCGCCGACTCCCCGTCGTCGCTGCACTCGCCTAACCTGACGCCAACTGTTCCGTCCCCAGGTGAAACAGGAGTGACGGGCCCACGCCCACCAACCCCTCCCGGAGGGGTCGGGGGTCACTCGGCAGCGACGCCTGACCCTTTTGTACCCGGACCGTCAACAACCGTCACTGAGCGTGCCGGGACGGGCCCTTGTGACGGGCCCGCCGCGAGAACGCGCGCCAAAACGCGCAGACTTTTGTGAGGTCGGCCGTTGGGGGGCCTTGCGGACAAAAGGGAAGGGGTGTTGTGAGGTCGGCCGTTGGGGGGCCTTGCGGACAATGGGAAAGGTGGCGTCCGGAGTGTATATATATGTTGGTTTTGGGGTGTTATCCGGGGAGGGTGCGTCGGGTTATATTTTTTTCTCTCTCTCTCTCTCTCTTCCTCTTGTTGTTCTTGTTGAAGTTTTCTTGTTCTTGTTAAAAATTACGCGAGGCACACACACGGGGTTTTTGTGAGGGATGCACCTTTATTCTGATTTTTTTTTGCAGCCGGGGACGGCTGCGAGCTGTACAGGGGGGGGTGATGTAGAGGTGTAATTGCGCATGGCTACGAATGTTGAGGTGTGATTATGCATGGCCACGGATGGCCAACAAACACAAGGGGCGGGGTTACGGCCGTACACAAGGGTGGCGCTCGCACCGACGTCCGCATGTGTATCCCCCACGGGCCCCCCCTCAGGGGCGAGTCCTATAAAAGGTGATGAGCTCGAGGGCTCGAGGTCGGGACTCAGCTTTAACCAGAGAAGACGGAAGACCAGCTAGTGTAGGCCCCAGAGCTCCCCTGGCTCGCTGTCCTTATAAGGGCCGACCAGGGCAAGCCGGTGGCGTGGCCCCGAGAGCCCAGACGAAGCTGGTCTGGTGACTCAGGGAGCCGGGATCCCAGCTTAACCAAGCTGGGACAGATAGCCTCCCCTAGTCCCGTAGTGGAGGAATTGGTATAGGTTAGAGGGGTTAGCTGTCGAGAAATCCCTGTTGCCAAGTGACCTGTAATAACTGTGTTGGTGTAATAAATAAGTGTGCCTCCGATCCTGTCGTCAAGCCTCCATATACTTACTACACCTAGGCTGTAACAGAGTATCACGACTGTTGGAGAGTTGGACTGTTGGAGTGTTGTATTGTAATAAAGAAGTTACCTCTACAAGTGTCTCCGGAACCCGTTACACAGTGATTAATGCATGGTGCTACATTCCCACTAAACCTGGGTGCGATTCTCAAACATGCTATTTAGTGGCCGAAAATGAAATAAAATGTTTCGCTCCGGATGACCGCTGCAAAGTATTCTGTGTTTTGATTTAGTGTGCTGATCTTAAAGGTGCATTGAAAAATGTGATACTCCGACTGATGCTCCTGATGTTGTGGAGTGACTCACGCAGCCAGCTATGGCTGCAGGGTTTGGTGTTACATGTTGTTTATGTCGTTTATTGTGAAAATTCGGTAACAGTTCCTATGATCACTGTTACATTGCTTATGGCTTTATGTTGGTGATTTTGAAAAGTTTTTTGGTTTGGCCATGTTTGTTTGTTGTAGTACGGAGTTAGACTGATGGTCTTAATCTAAGTTGTCTTGTCGTTAAATTTCGATTTAAAGCTTTCGTGACTGCAGGGATTTATCTTCTTGGTTCTTTCGGTAAAGTCACGTAGAAGGGAAATAATAAAATAATAAAAATAAAACATAACAAAATCATTCTCACGACGTTTCGGCCACAACGCAAGCAGCCAGTCCTCACGTGACTTTACCGAAAGAACCAAGAAGAGGTTGTCTTGTCGTTGTTGTTGTTTGACTTGCATCTCACTGGCATTTTTGCACACAGCGTTGGTGTAAACGTGCTTTTTTCTGGAATTTTTGCTCTTTTTTTTCCCTGGATTTTCAGTTTGCACAGAGTCACATAGTCACTTTAAGATGTTTTCTTCTTCATGTTTTTGTTTTTTGTTTGTTGCGTTGTTGCGGTTGCACCCGATGCAAGAGCCAAATGGCTCACAGGGCTACACCTAATAAAATAACTTGAATTTGTGGTGATGGCTGTTATGATAAGTACCTGGAGTGGTGTGTAAAACAACATCATTGGGGAAACAAACGTGGGGGTGGAGGGGGGGCGTGATATTAACCACAATATCCTCCTACTAACAGTACTTTTCGCTCCCATCTGCCCTCTGTGTTTTGTACGTACAATTGCCATGACTCAGATGTGTATCCTGGCGTTGATACACAACAACATTGGCAATGAGAATATTAACTTGGCCTGGACTTTTCCATCAGCTCAGTCTTACATACGTATGGCTGACGGTCGCTATTTCTTTAAAACGCACCATGTTCTCCCACCCCCTCCCTCCACATGACCTGGAATTAATGTAAAAACATCTTTCCAGTGTCGAAGTGGATGTGGACTTCCCACAGCTGATCTCTGTCCCTGTTCTCTCCCCCCAAACCAAACCGTTGGAGATAAGAGAATGAACACCACCGTGATAACACAATCGACGAGAATGGTTGAAACAATCTGAAATAAACTTGTTAAGTTTGGACGGATCGTGTTAATTTGGTTGTTGTTTGTATTTTGTAACACATCTTTTAAATATGTAAATAACATTTGCAAAGAAGCACGGAGAGGTGCACAGTTTTAATTATACTCGGAGACAGAAAGAGGAACGCATGGATTAGGGAACATACACAAACTATTGACCGCTCATGAACGGAAGTGGGATTGGGCAGGATATGCTGCTAGGACGGATGATGTACGTATGTATGTTGACCTTCTTTCGCACCGTACGTAGCCAACCGTGCTAAATCAGAAGTGCGGGGAAAGGACAACAAACCAAACACAAAAAAGCAGTTCTAAAAAAATGATGGCCGGTGGACAAAACTAACGATGGAGTCGAGTGATCAGATCAGCTCGCCTGCAAGAGCTCAATGGATCGTTTGCATTACTAGACTGTGAGCAATGGTGATAACTATCCAGCAGTGAATAAATGATGCATAATTATGACTACTACATATTGCACAGTGGTAAGCAAGTTTTATGTTTCCTGGAAAGGGCGCTAAATAAATCCGAAATAGAATAGAATGTGGGATATGGGCAGAAAAAGCCTTCTTTCGTTCTGTAACTCCCGGTGAAGATCAGAATATTGATTTAGACTGGAGGAATCCGATGATCTATGAAGCTCTTCTTCACAGATATCCAGTAGGGGCGGGTATGTCAGGTGAATTGCTGTCCTCTAAATTAGCAGCATCATGTCAAGTGGTGATTCGAGCATACAGTAAACACAGGGGCACCATATCTAATATGGGAGGTCACACGTGTCCACGCAGTACCTGGCAGAACGAATGAAGCATTCGGACCCTCCCTAGTCATCCTGAGGAGCCAAATGAGGTGGGTGCATTGGAGGGCAATGCTGTTCATTCGTACCAGTCCACACCCGAATATAATCTATAGATCGTGTGCCCCTATTAAATTACCACCTGACCCAGCATGCCTCAAAATGTTTAAAAGTAAATTAAAAAATCTGAAATTAAAACATAATACAGTTACAACCCGAAGAATTGTCTGCCATCTGTTAAACCTATGTTTTACTTAATGTCAAGCTGTAGGTACAATTTAGTGCTGTATTTTTAATGCATTCGTGCTTACTGGAACAATACAAAAAAACCTCACTCTTCCACCCTATCTCCCCTCGTAAACAATACTTTTTCCATTTTTTTAACGTATCTCACTCTGCAAATGTGTGTGAATGTTGTAACACACCCAAATGTGCTTGCATGTATGTGCATGATTGATGTGTGCGTTTGTTGTGCTTGGTGTCAAGATGTATGAGCAAATTATGTGTAACGGATGGTCTCGTGGTTTGTGTGGCTATCCGGGTTCGTTTCTGACCACTGGCAATCAAAATCTGAATTTGGCTCAATGTGCTAATGTCCTGATCCATATTCCTCATTCAACATCAAAAGCAATTATAATGGTTAAAAGTACCTTCGCTCTTATGGTTATGTGTCTCTCCCTGAAACATGAATGAATGACTCTCAATGGGACCTCACCCGGTTAACTTAAGACACTGCATTAAACAAAACTACGTTTGTTTAACACGTAAGCTTTATTAAACAAAACTAAGTTTCATGGCACTTGGTCTAAATTTAAGCCAGCACTAACTATTACTATATTGAGGCCTAACATATTTTTTTCTACTTTTTAAAATGGTTCTCTTTCGCATGAGCTTGTAATATTAATGAAATGTCACTTATGTATTTAAACAAGTTAACATTGCGATACATTAGAACATATTCATACAAATACAGCATAACATAATACGATTTATATATTGCAAGCAGAACATCGCTTTGTCAAGTTCTATTATAGGAAATGATGCCTGCCGAGTAATATAATTTCTCAATAAACAATATCCATAATATTCAGTAATACTGGTAGGAACCTCCTGGTTACACCAGCCCACAGGGGATTATTCTGTCCGTCCGTCCGTCGTGCAGGGAGGGGCTGGGTGGTGAGGGAGGGGCTGGGTGGGGAGGGAGGGGCTGGGTGGTGAGGGAGGGGCTGGGTGGTGAGGGAGGGGCTGGGTGGGGAGGGGAGGGTGGGGAGGGAGGGGCTGGGTGGGGAGGGGAGGGTGGGGAGGGGCTGGGTGGGGAGGGGCTGGGTGGGGAGGGGCTGGGTGGGGAGGGTGGGGCTGGGCTGGGTGGGGAGGGTGGGGCTGGGTGGGGGGTGGGAGGGGTGGGGCTGGGTGTAGGAGGAGCTGGTCACCCCGTGGTGCCCTTATAAAACTCAGCATTTAACCTACTCACGCCGGCTTGTGCCCGCCCTCACAGTCGGGCATATTTGCGGAATACACCACGCCGCCGTTGACCCTGGCCATTGACCGAGCAACCCAACGTTCCTACCAGCTCCCTCCGCAGGAATGTGTTCTGAATACCATCTTTTAGGGAGTGCATGTATACAACATATTTCATTTTAAAAGCAGCCAATGGACACCGAGATGAAATCTGAGAATATATTAATCTCACCGTACCATACGGTACAATCTCCCTTGTGTCTCAGCCACATGAAAGGCGTTCGGAAAACAAAACACATTCCTGCGGAGGGAGCTGGTAGGAACGTTGGGTTGCTCGGTCAATGGCCAGGGTCAACGGCGGCGTGGTGTATTCCGCAAATATGGCCGACTGGGAGGGCGGGCACAAGCCGGGGTGAGTAGGTTAAACGTTGAGTTTTATAAGGGCACTATGGGGTGACCAGCCCCTCCCCACCCAGCCCCACCCCCCACCCAGCCCCACCCAGCCCCTCCCCACCCAGCTCCTCCCCACCCTTCCCTCTCCACCCAGCCCCACCCCTCCCATTTTTGGATGCACGCGACGGACGGACGGACACAATAATCCTCTGTGGGCTGGTGTAACCAGGAGGTTTCTATCAGTACAAACTGCTTCATTGTCTAGTAGATCACGAACTCGATTCGCAAGGAATGAGCTTTACAACAGCATATGTAGTACCCTTCGAAAGACCCCACGAGCATTTTTTTCTGGAACATTTTAAATACCTTCTTTGTTGAGGCACCCATCATCATGGCACGTTTTATATGAAATCTTGAGTATAATGAGGTAATGCATAACTCTACCATAGGGGCCTTTCATGAGACACCATGTTATTATGTTTTATTATAAATATCACTGTATTCAATTCCAACTTCTTTATTAAAATGGGCGGGAGCCCACGGAGATGCATTATTATTTTTTAAAAGGAGGCTGAGTAACCTTATTTTGAGTTCAAAATGTGTTCAATTCTGTTTGCAATCCTGGACCACGGATGGAAATTCCACATGTCTATTGTGAGATCAGCCTTTTCAAATGAAAACCGCTGTTGACTTCCAATAAAGTAATACTTTATTTTATTGACCATCTTCCAAGATTTGTGCTTGCTACTTTCTGATTGAAACAATAGCACTCAGAAACAACACCGCCTGGACCATTGGCACCATGCATTGGCTTGCTATTGTGAATATCATCATCATCATCATGTGTTATCCTTGATTCGAAAGTTGTATGTATGTACATATGTTGAACTTAATATTATTTGGCTCTTTCGGTAAAGTCACGTAGATAGGTTCAAAGAAAGTAACAAATATATGTTGAACTTCTTTCGCACCGTACGTAGCCAACTATGTGATGTCATTCATGTCAAATACTTGCTATTCTTTTCATTGTTTACTCCATTATAGCATTTATTTCAAAACATATATCCACATCCTTCTCGAAATTCATCTTGCCTTGTTGCCCTTGTCACCACCAAGAACTTCCTATTGATACTCATAGCACGTGGCCTGCCACATCTAGTTTTCATTGGTAAACTCTTCCAAGCACCACCTTGTCGGTAGCTCTGCCGATGATGTCACCTGGGTCTTTAACAGCCACTGTGCAGCAGAAAGGATGCTCTCTTAAAACATCATCATCGCCATCATAATCACGGAGTAATCGAGGACCGTTGCGTCCAACCGGATGGGTGATCTTGTATGACGGCGGCGCTGCAGGCTGTGACGAGCTCCAAGCCGTTGTCTTGGCAAATTTGTCGCACCCATGTGTCCTTGGGCCGGCCAACAGGGTGACCCCATGAAGGGGGGTGGAGGAAAACTCCGCCCGGCCTTGATATACCCACAAACATTGAGTTGGGCCATGATTTAAACTATCATATGTTTAGCCAGGTTCAGCGGTGCATGCGTTGACCACTACACTTACCAAGCCACACATGATGAGTCTAAAAGGTAATGTTAAAGTCGCAGCTCTGCAATTACTTGCTCATGCCACTGCTGACGGCAGGGCCTCTACTTCGGGGAACACTAGAGACTCCCCCCCCTACCCCTCTAGAGGATTCTTTGGCCGACTCTTAACACTGGTTTGGCAACTAGGAAGAGGGAGGAATATCGATATTGTACCCCTCTACATGCTGTGACCTGCCAAATGACTCTGTGTGGCGCACCCATTTATCCTGCTGAATGGAAAGAGGCAATGGGATTTTAAAATGCAGCACCTTTGTTTCAACTGCGATGTCTGCAAATAGCACCGGTAAATTTTAGATTGCAAGTCCAGTGTGCAAAACATAACATCAAGGCAACATTCTTAGGCTATTCAGCAGCCGATTATCTTCAGTAAAAGAGAATTAAGAATACACAATCTAGAACTGCATGACAAAAGACGGTTACATAATACATAGAGTGCCTCTAAGAGAAATGTCTTTGCAGTTGCTGTAAATTTTCTCAGCCAGGCCTTATACAACAATTTTTTTTACACGCAGTCACTGATGTTGAGCCAGCAGTTCGCTGTGGCTTTATGGAATATCCACTTACTTCCCAGCTCTCCCAGAGAGGGCTTCCGATGGTGCCTTTGAAGTCTCGTGTAGAAATGGGAAACTTCAGTAAATTATATGCAAGAATAAAACAATTCCTGGTGATTGAAACAGGCTGCAGATTGGGGTAAACAGAACCATACAACAAACTATGTTTTTTTCACGACACTTAACCCTCCCACAATTGCAGTGTTGCTAATAATCATCAATGTGGGATGTGGGGGTGGACAAAGTGGGTTAGGGTGGGTGGATGTAGTGTTTAGGGAATGCAAAATTAACCTCTAATATAAATTAATGACATATGTTGGAATAAACGTCCATATGCACGCTCATCAAAAAGCCGTAGACACGTAGACACAGGCAGGCATACACATAGAGATACACATTTATTACTCAGATTTATTGACTGTAGGAGCAAATACTAGTTGCAAACACCCATTAATGTCAACACGAGGCAAGTAGGAATAGTGTTGTCACAGCAATCCCTGAAATAACTTCATTTTTCCAAAGTTTGCATACTGCACAAAATAATACATTTAAGCTGAATCGACCCAAGATAAACATCTTCAAATGCAACTGATTGTATGGCCAGGAATTTTAGGTACTGTACGTGTGTGGACGCACACATGAAAACGAAACAAAGATCTCTCGTATAGCCTTTAACAGACTGTTGGGGCACGTGTTGTTAGAGAGCACCTATGGAGGCCTAACAGTGCACAATGGGAAGGTGGGTGGCAAACACCATGTCCGGCCGCCTTTGTCTCCCTCGTGGAGATGTTTACACACCACACTAGGTACTCATTTGAGGCTGAATCGACCAAGGGGAAGCCCAGGACCGGTTCAGATAATCGTCACTGGTGATGGCCGTGAGCGGGAATCGAACTCGAATCGCCGGGTTCGTTGCGCAGCGCGCTAACTGCTGCACCACCGCTCCCCACACACACACACATGCGCACACACACAGATGCAGAAAACACAAACATTAGACCACAAGGAAACAATATAACTTTCAATCCTGGAACATGAGCACAGTGATACTCCAAAAATAATAATCAAGGTTTTTGAAAAATATTATTGTAAAATGACAAGCAGGAAAAAAAAGTTGTAAAAATTCCAATACACATTATATCTCTGCATGCATTGCAATGTTCATGATGTGAAGCATGGGAAATATAAATTATTCTGAGTTCAAACACTGACAAATCCAACAGATTTGTTCGTTGTTGCACCCACGAGTCCAGCGCTGGACACCCGAGGGCTGCGTTAAAAATGCAAAAACTGTGCTGATAAATGTTCTCATTAAAGTATCTACACAAGCTGAAATATAAAGTCTCGTGGCACAAAAAGACACAGATCCCCCCCGTATAGCCTCAACAGACTGTAGGGACAAGTTCTGTTACCTATGAAGGCCGGCAAGGCAATTGAGGGGGTGGGTGGCCAACACCACGCACGGCCGCCTTTTCTTCCGAGTGGCAATGATTAAACACCGCACCAGGTACTCATTTGAGGCCGAGTCGACCTAGGGGAGGCCCAGGACCGGCTCAGATAATCGTAACTGGTAGTTGGCCGTGAGCGGGAATTGAACTCTGGTCACCGAGTTCGTAGTGCAGTGCGATAAATGCTACGCCACCACTCTAAGCATACATAGACACGCACACCCACATATATACACACGCATGTGCATGCACGCAAAAATACAAAGGCAAAGATTATCCACTTGCAGACTGTTGGAGCAAGTGACAGCTGTGAATCTGCACCTCTTAAGGTCAGCACAGCACACCAGAGTGTGCTGGGTGGGTCCAGCACATATTTGTCTCTCACACTGACATTTCTATTGCTGTGCGGATATTAACCACACCACACCAAATACTCAGTTTCGGCTTAGTTGACCGAAAGGCTGACACAAATATGGTGAACCCAAGTCGCTAAGATTGTGGTGTGGTGTGCCAATGAACAAAACACTCTGCTCTACGCACACACACAAACCCTCTTAAATTATAAAAAAAAAACCTCCAAGCTCAAAATAGACTCACGTCTTTCACTGTGGGCACACACATTGGCTTCGAAGTCAAGACCAGGCTTTAATTTTGCCTGCACATTCCAGCAGGATTAAGAGCACTCTGCGCGCAATGGAGTGCAACCGTTGGAAACAACAGCAGCAGCACCTGCGCGCATACGGCATGGCGATTGGCCTGCAATTACAGGCGCGCTTTGCCAGATGTTACCGTTGAGGCGTCTCAGGCGGGAGTCACGTTAACACCGCGACAGTGTGCTGGCTCAACGACAGACAACACCGAGCACAATCTACCGAACAGAACTCTCACTCGCACTGACCCTGACAACAAAGGTTTGACCAGAAGAAGGCACACATGGCCATCGCTCAGCTGGAATATGGACTTATTCGCAGTTTCCCAGCCTCTGTAGTGCATGCAGCGCGCTGGGTCGCGCCGGGAGTTTGGCGAAACTGCAGTGCTTGTCTTTGTGCTGTACGCCTTTTGGCGTCCTCTGGTCTAACACCTTTTGAGACGAGGCTCAAAAGAAAGCTGTCTCTGGTGTGGACCAATCAGTCTCAAAGACAATGCATATATTTTCAGAGTATTTTTTTGTTTGCATTCTGACCACAAGTATTGTGGTTAATGCAGACATGATTCTTTGTAAAAGGTTTCAGTTTGGTATTTTAACATCTTAACACCTGGTTTGTTGCCCGAAAAAAGGGGAAACCCTATTCTCATATTTTGATACTGGCAAAGGAGGTCCCATGATGTAGGCAAGGGATGTTGACCTCATAAAGATCCCCTCCCTGATATGGGTATGGCTGACGGATGATAGGGCCCACTATAAAATATTTGAGGTATACCAACTCCTACTTCCAGGCCCTACCGAGGTGAGACAAAAGACCAGGGTGCTTTGCGAGGGGGCGCTGTGCTGCCCGGTCCCATCAGAGTCTTGGGAACTAATTTGGCACAACCCTTGGCAAGGTCTAAGATCCATCCCTCTCAGGACGATTCAATTTAAGTTCCTTCATGGCACATATCTCAGTAACCAACGGAGCGCTAAACTCTCCCAGACCATATCCGCAGACTGCCCTAGGTGCCCCTGGGCACCGTCCAAACGCAGGTTCACGCCTTCTAGGACTGTCCCACGATCAGGACATTCTACGATAAAATAACCGATCTGTACAACGCGATGTCTGGCACCGAGAAACTACCTAGCATTGAATCCACCATCCCGGGCCTTAAACCCCAATATATCACCAGGCACCAACACACCCTTCTGCAAGAATTTAACATTTCGGTTAGAAAGATCATCCTGAGCTCCTGGAAGAATCATTGGGCCCCTCGTTCACCCTCTGGCATAACTCCCTATTCGCTCTTGCAGCTTTAAAACACCTGAATCTGAAACTGAGGAATTGGGAAGGGGAGTTCACCTAGATCAGGGGCCCTCTCGTGAATGCCACTCCAGAGACCCTAAGTTTACTTGATTAAACTTTAAATGAGACTAACTCCCCCCTTTTCCCCCCCTCCCTACTCCCAAGAAAAGGGATCTGATGAACATACCACATAATGCTACACGTCCGCATTGGTTGTCTGTCCCGAGTCGCCTATCCCATTATGCACCACTCACCTATCCAGATAGTTGTACCCCCCCCCCCTCCCGTGGTTGGATCAATAAAAAAATGACGTAAAAAAGCCACGATCTATCATACTAGAACAAAAGGTTGGACTATACAGTATTTAGTGATCTCCAACTTCGCGTATTTCACATTTACAATCGAGCGATACAGACATTTGTATTTTCGGTCGTTTGTATGTGCAGTGCTGAATATGGTAAGCATTGCAGTGACAATTTCCAAGACTTATGCCACTGTCCAATGAGCACCATTTTGATGGAAGGCACTGGTGGTGGTCCTGCAGATAAACTGGTACCCATCACAGGAATGTGGAATTTCTACCACTGATGAAAACCTGTAATGATCATGCGCACGTCCTTAAACTCTTTTGAGCAGAGAGACAATTTCACTTCGTGTATGTTCAAAAGTATCTGAACATTTATAATAAATAGAATTGCACACTGAGACTAATAAAATGTGGAGCTGTATGTGAATGTATGTTGTTGCATTGCTTTCCAATACGTGTTTCTGAAACAACTCTGAGAACGTGGAGTGGAACGTTGGACAGCATGCTGAAAGACACTCAGTCCAATCCGAAATCACATAGGGGAGCTGTACAGGATAACCATGAACACTTTGCTGTTACATTACAAGTATGCTCGAAAAGATTAACTGTATTCAATTTCTCATTTAGTAACTCGTACAAGGTCCAGGATTTGTGATGTTTAGTAAAACACCAGCTGAAAACATGAAATCTCAAGGCCTCTCAGATGGTGTTTTAAATATAATCTCCTCTCTGGGATGAAAAACAACCCCCCCTTATATACGTCCATGTTTCATAACACCACCAGTGGTTGGGGCGGCGATAATGTAATTGGCCGAGGCAGTATGATTTGTTTTAGATATTCAAATCAAGGCATTTTAATTCTGATGAGCAGCAAAGATGTAACTCCTCAAAATCCATCCTTTGGATGAACAATAAACTGTAACTTGAAAGTTTGATATCCATTGCAAATATACATTTTCTGAAAATTGTACTTGTTGGAACATCCTAAAATGGTACTCGGGAGACGTAGCCAGAGCCAATAAAATCATAAGTCTTTTCTTGATTTCTTAAACAAAATGGTGCTTATTCGGCTTATATATCAAGGGTCAAAGTTGGTTTGGGCTCGAACAAATTTTGAGCGGTGCTCATTCCTTTTTGGCAGTCGTGAACGAACTGTGGACAAGTCAGGTTGACAATTCAGATTGACAAGCCAGATGGCTATGGTAGGCGTTCTTCTCTCCATAGGGCAACCATTGTTGATGTCCTAAAAATTGGTACTTGTCTTATCAACCCTAAAGAGATGATGGGCTTATTCAACCATGAACTGTAAATGTAACTTATGGACTTGTGATTTTTAGTCAAAGCCCTCTGGCACAGCACTAAATGACCAGATGTTATTCATATATCAACATAATATTGTACAGAATATATGTCAGCCATATTAATATACCATGATTAAAAAAATACATGTGTTGTTTTTTTTATCCTTCAAGATCAAAATCTCTAGATAATATAAATACTCAGACTCGACTAGTGATGGATGGGAAATCATTTATGAATTCATTTATGCTGAAGCAAAATATAATCCAAAATCAACTTCCCAATCCGTCTCAATTTTTTTCGTAAATATTTCACTCAAACACAAGAATGTTGTAATACTGTACACTCAACTACCACACACTGCTGACATGACCCAGTTTTGAGTGCCAATCAGGATATTTGCCACTTCATTCGGGCACATGAAAAATGCACTGTGCTTAGTTTTGGTGCACAGTAAATCACAAAATCGCAGCAAGTTATAACCATGATAGAAAAGACAGCCTTTAACTGCATTCAAATCTGTCCACAAACAACCAGATAGATTTCCTATTCACACTGCTGAGTTTGGTCTCAATTAGAATATCAGTCGTTGCTATGTTGCAGTCGGTTCCCTATCGTCTGCAAGGGGTTGCAAGTGTAGTGCCATTGTTAGGCTGTATGTATATTCATCATTGACCCTTTACCTGCAGTAGCAGACATGTGTCAATAGGAGGTGGGAGACAGGCTAGGTGAGATGAGTCGGGCCCTTGGGCCACGAGGGACCCCAGAACCCAAGATGCCGTCATGTTCCAGGGCCCCCTAGAGAGTTCCAGAAGGAAGGTGTGGCTAAGGGCGGAGAGACTCTGGAGCGACTATAAAAGCCGGAGCCCTAAACGGGTCCGGCAGTCCCAGTCCACCTGAAGACCTAAAGACCCGAAGAGCCACCCTGAAGACCTTTAGAGAAGAGCCCATTGGGTAGAACCCGAACCCCTGGCTAGGGTCGGGTTCAGAACATAACCAGTATAGGGTTAACGATATAACCAGAGTGAGGGCACATTAGTCCAGAGAGGCTACCTCCTTAGGGTATCGGCTGTAAGGGGCCGTTACCCCTTTGTGCTATGTACCCATAGTTTGTAATAAACGTGGTGCCTCTAAAGAACCGTTTCTCCTCGTATTGGACTCAGTACACAAGTACTGTTTGCGATATTGCTCTGAATGCACGCATGTTGAACTTATTTTGCATCGTACGTAGCATGGTTGGCTACCGTGCGTAGACAAACGGTGCTGTGTGGAGCTATTACATACACCTAGCTCCCTCTTCATTGTTTCACCATTGACAAAGATATGTCATAATCTGCTTCCTAATTATAAACCATTATACATCCACTGCTGGATGAAAACCTTCCCAAGCCATCACCATCTCTAATGGCCTTCATATAGCATCTGCATTTGACCTTATTTCATCGCTCAACTGCTGTGGTGAAAATCGTCTTGGGAATTTTCCCTCCTGTGGCTGACAGTGCATTGTTTGCGTTGATCATCGTCCATCTGTTATCGTGACATGTCTTGTCCAGGCTGACTCAAATTTATTAACAGTCCATACGATGTCCCTAACTTGCATCTGTTCTTTAATCTAGGTGATATACACTGATAAAAAATAAACCTCAATTCAGAATCAGAATATGTATGTATACTAGAGGAATTGGATGAGCTATAAGCTCTTTTTCACATATATCCAGTAGAGGCGGGTCAGAACGTTACAACAAAATTAAAACACATTAGGGGTGCAAAGTATAGGAAAATCACATAAATAACTAAACTGTTTTTTTTCTTCATTTTACCAACGAAAGCCCACTGAGTGATGAGCTTTTTCAGAAGCGACCTGGCCACATATGATAGGTCAACGAAGTGGCTTATCGCGTGGACATTTATAGCAGCCAAATAATCTAAATAATCTAAATGATTCCGCATGCAGCTTCATGAGCGTATATTTCCTTGAGCTTCTATTTGGACACATCAAACACACAAGTACAAAACAATACTTCGGGTATCGCATTCGTGTGACTCTATAACTTGATCCTGCTCGTCTGCACTCTTTCCATTACAGAAGCCAATTAAGGCACGACAGGGTTACACTTAAACATACTTACAGGCTTGCCAGTGAGCAGCACTAATAAAACCTGAGGTCTTGCATATAGCTGGGTTCACTGCAGTGATTGGTATGTTGCCCGAATGCAGTGTTTCAGCCATTTCAAAGCACACACACACACAGCAAATACATTGCAGATGTGATGTGTCTCGGGTCAACTAAGGTCTCATAGGAGCTGTCGATCATCAAGAAACACTACTCGATCTCAAGATGCTGATTATGAGTGCCGAACATCGTGATGGAATTAGCATACGACAGACCCTGGGGGCAAAGCAGATATCGACAGCTAAAAACACAAAGCCTCAATTGTATTGGTGAATGAGTGAGTGATAATAAGACTCCGGGAAAAACATTGGCTACATTTTCATCCAGAATCATGTTTCCTTGCTGCACGCGATTCTGTTTTTCCCTCCAATATTAATTTAGCACATGGGATATATATTCAATGTACTAATCTCAGGCACATCTAATATGCAATGTGCTCTTCCACATTCATGCACGTTTATACCATATTTATTTGTAGGATTACGTGATGCTGCTATGCAATTAATGTCATTATATCATAACTATTGTTATTAATTATATTTTCAAACCATGTGTTGGATATTTGGTTTAATAAAAGCTGTGCACTGTTTAACCCATGGTGTATTAAAATAAACAAACACCAGACTTCCTTTGCGAACCTATATTTAGCAGCCTGGACTGTTATATATCATCTTGTCAGATTCCTCCCATTCCGAGACAGGACGCTTAAATTTTGTTGGTTTAATTTGCATCAGCGTTTTATTCAATTGTCCGGAATATCCTGGTTTTTTTTCCTAGCCACAATTATCTGCAAATGCATTCTCTGCACAATGTTTTTACTTTACAGCTGAAAACGAAGAAAGCATGTTTCTGGATACAGACCTTCTTATGGTTGAGAGGTATTTATCTGAAGGTAAAATAAATTATTGCAAACCTTTGATACTTTGTGTTTGTATATTACTAATCATATATACTGTAGTAGATGTAACTAAGGGAAGATTACCTATTTTTCATTGAATGTGCCATGGTGACTTAAGTTTGACATGGCATCAAGTCATATCCCATTTTATCTTCATTGTACATCCTTATTAACGTTTGGGGACAAGAACTTTACTTAATATGCAACCTCTTATTATCACATTCATTATAAAATGTTTAATACGTAGGCTTTCGCGACCAATATTATTCATAATCAACTTTTTGGGTTAGATCGCGTTATTTATAAATGTGTCGTAACCCTCCACCACCCGACACGGTCAATCAGCAAAAAAGTGTCACGTTGACAAAAGACAAATAGTTCACTGCTTTAGCCAGAATTGCCCGATGATGCTGAATGCAATTACCAGCGAAACGTCGTACTCAAGTATTGTAAATGTTGTGGTTTCACGATTCAACACACTGGTGGGCTAAAGCAGTGAACTATTTGTCTTTTGTCAACGTGACACTTTTTTGCTGATTGGCCGTGTCGGGTGGTGGAGGGTTATGACACATTTATAAATAATGCGATCTAACCCAAAAACGTTGATTATGAATAAAATGTTTGTGCATACGAAATATCTCTGATTCTATCAGCATTATATGGTCGTCGGTTAACGAACTAGTGTTTGTGTGTGTGGAATTAAACTCATTTGCACGCGTTCTGGCCTTATTCAAACAAGTGCTCTCTTATACAAAGGGGAAAAGCACTCTCAGGCAATGACTGAGTCTCCAGTTGTTGGGACAGGTGGACCACGGCGACAATGAGCCTAACGAGAAAGTTTAGAGTGGGCATCTTCCCACTCATACCAAACTCTTTGACCCCAGTAATGTAGACTACACTTTTTTTTTACCAGGTAAGGCCCACTGAACTATGTAGCTCGTTTATCGTAGTGACCTAGCCACAAATGATAGTGAAACGAAGTGGCTTATCACGTGGACATTTATAGGAGCGGCAAAATACTCAATACGTATGTTAATGTGGAGGGAAAAACCGGAAGACCCTGAGAAAAAAGTCACACGACCACAGGGAGAGCTTGCAAACTCCATATATACAGGCGTCAAGGTCGGGATCGAACCCACGACCTTCTCTATACCAGGCTAGGGAGTTAACATCTCGCCACCGCAGCACCAATATCTCTTTTTTTTATGAGTCCCTTTTTACTCTCTAAATTTTCATCGTTGTCGAGTGCTGTCTTCTTTCCAGAAGGTTGGCGACAACTAATGCCTCCTGCCACTTCTCTCTGTCTTCTGTCAATCTCGCTGAGTAGAGTGCATTTTATAGGAACAAACACACACACACAGTTGTGAGCAATGAAAATTGGTAATATACCACCATATACCACCAATATACATAAAAAAATATTTTTAAAAACCACCAGGGTTCTGTGAGCACAAGTAAATTTCAACGTGAGATGTTAACTGCCTCGCCTGGTATAAGGAGGTCGTTGGTTCGATCCCAACCCTGATGCCTTTATATTTGGAGTTTGCATGTTCTCCTCGTGGTCACGTGGATTTCTCTCCGAGTCTTCGTGTTTCTCTCTCCACATTTAGAAACGTGCATTTAGAGTATCGCTGCTATACATTTCCACGTGATAAGCCACTTTACTGAGCTACCGTTTGTAGGCAGGTGGCTTCTGATAAAGAGCGATATAGTTCAGTGGGCTGTACCTGGTAAAATAAAAAAGAGAGTTTATAGTTTTAAACACGCATTATGCATTCAAAAAATACTAATAATTGATTCTCAGGTACACCTGGGCAATTATGTTCTTGTCCGCTTCATCCAGGAAAGACAACTGAGTCGAAAGCTACCACACACAACTGCGTACATTACATGACAGCATTTTCATAAAACTTCAAGGTGCTGCAGAAGACAGGGAGGAATGCATTCAACTTGCTTCCATCGTGCTGACTTAAATGACAACAATTACAGTATGTGAATTCCACAGCAAGGAAAAACATAGTTGCATTAGTGTGTTCGGGAGATTCTACATCAGTGATCAATATTTCTCTCCTAAAAATGTAAAAAGAGCATTGGGGTAATTGTGAGCTGCCTGGGCCGTGGTGGTATACAGTGAGGAAAAAAAGTATTTGATCCCATACTGATTTTGTACGTTTGCCCACTGACAAAGAAATGATCAGTGTATCATTTTAATTGTAGGTTTATTTGAACAGTGAGAGACAGAATAACAACAACAAAATCCAAAAAAACGCATGTCAAACATGTTATAAATTGATTTGCATTTTAATGAAGGAAATAAGTATTTGACCCCCTTTCAATCATAAAGATTTCTGGCTCCCAGGTGCTCCTAATCTCAGCTTGTTACCTGTATAAAAGACACTGGTTCACAGAAGTAATCAATAAATCAGATTCCAAACTCTCCACCATGGCCAAGACCAAAGAGCTCTCCAAGGATGTCAGGGACAAGATTGTAGACCAACACAAGGCTGGAATGGGCTACAAGACCATCGCCAAGAAGCTTGGTGAGAAGGTGACAACAGTTGGTGCGAATATTCGCAAATGTAAGAAACACAAAAGAACTGTCAATCTCCCTCGGCCTGGGGCTCCATGCAAGATCTCACCTCGTGGAGTTGCAATGATCATGAGAACGGTGAGAAATCAGCCCAGAACTACACGGGAGGATCTTGTCAATGATCTCAAGGCAGCTGGGACCATAGTCACCAAGAAAACAGTTGGTAACACACTACGCCGTGAAGGACTGAAATCCTGCAGCGCCCGCAATGTCACCCTGTTCAAGAAAGCACATATACATGCCCGTCTGAAGTTTGCCAATGAACATCTGAATGATTCAGAGTACAACTGGGTGAAAGTGTTGTGGTCAGATAAGACCAAAATGGAGCTCTTTGACATCAACTACACTCGCTGTGTTTGGAGGAGGAGGAATGCTGCCTATGACCCCAAGAACACCATCCCCACCGTCAAACATGGAGGTGGAAACATTATGCTTTGGGGGTGTTTTCTGCTAACTTCACCGCATCAAATGGACGATGGACGGGGCCATGTACCGTCAAATCTTGGGTAAGAACCTTCTTCCCTCAGCCAGGGCATTGGCAACAAAGGAGTGGCTCAAGAAGAAGCACACGCCAGTCTCCAGACCTTAATCCCATAGAAAATCTGTGGAGGGAGCTGAAGGTTCGAGTTGCCAAACGTCAGCCTCGAAACCTTAATGACTTGGAGAAGATTTGCAAAGAGTAGTGGGACAAAATCCCTCCTGAGATGTGTGCAAACCTTGTGGCCAACTACAAGAAACATCTGACCTCTGTGATTGCCAACAAGGGTTTTGCCACCAAGTACTAAGTCATGTTTTGCAGAGGGGTCAAATACTTATTTCCCTCATTAAAATGCAAATCAATTTATAACATTTTTGACATGCGTTTTCTGGATTTTGTTGTTGTTATTCTGTCTCTCACTTTTCAAATAAACCTACCATAAAAATTATAGACTGATCATTTATTTGTCAGTGGGCAAACGTACAAAATCAGCAGGGGATTAAATACTTTTTTCCCTCACTGTATAGTCCCCAGACCTTAAGCCTAAGCTGTGGTCAAGAACCATTTAAAAGTCACGAATCTTGACCTCAGGGCAACAAAACCTTGGCATCACACATCAAGATTTTCTTCTTGACCTTGAGCATCAAGGTCTTAGCCTTGGCCTCTTTACACGGAGGCCATCAATAAGTATCCTTAAATCAGATGAAATATAATCTCAACAGGATAAACCTCTTCATCAGACCTCTAAACACTGGTCGACATCCATACTTATCTACCAGACCTCCAGACTCCTAGATTACATCAAATATCTGACCTCACTATACGATACTGATCTTGTGCCCCTTGGAATTATAGACACCTCAATGAAATCTGCATATCCTTATCCACTTTAACAGACCTCTATATCAGTTCATTAGACCTCATCACTCCTTCAATGGACCTCCAGACACCCTCAGAAATGTAATCTACCAACCCTTGAAGCCACCTCATCACATGTCCCCGATGGGCAGAATCACGCCCCACAAATGTGCAGAGCAGGAATCTGACACAGGGCCCTATCATTTTCTCTGTTTCTCACGGCTGTCGGTGGCGGGGTGGGGGTGGGGGCTGGCAGAGTCAGTCAAGAGAATGTGCAATCCAGTGACAAGAAAGCGAGATACCCCCCGCCGTAACGAGCGCTGCTAATAACAGGCCAGCTCAGCGGGACACAACGCAACCGGTCTGGTTCCACTGGCGTCACGGATTCTGCAATGTTCCAGCGGCATGCGTCAACGTCAAAACATTTGTGAAAGCAGCACTTGCAGCAGCACTCTACGCTGTGTTGACGTGCAAGGAAAAAAAAGAATGTAAATCCGCGCGCGCGCGCACACACACATGCGCTGCAACAAACATCGGATGTGGCATTGAAATTTTAGTTAAAGTCCGGGTTACTGCTGGGTGAGTGCGTCCAGTGGTGATACTGATCTTGAACATTCCAAGTGTAATGCATCCCGCGCCATGAGTATTTTATATGCTTTTATATGTCGCATACTACATGTGTTCACAATGCAGTGCGAGAGAGGCATATACGGTGTTTAAATAAAGTAGTCAAATACGCGTGGAGGGATGTACGCTCGGAAGTCAAATCAGAAATTTGGAAAGAGGAACACGTGGAATGGGGAACACATTAAAAATTATAAATATAAAAGTGAGTGTTAAATAAGATAAGTGTACAGAGCCTAATTTTCTCCCTTTAAATCAAGGAGCACAGATTTCTAAACCTATGTCCGCGGAGTTTTTGTACACCCCCCCCCCCCCCCCGTGCCGCGGTTCGTGCTCTGTACCGGGCTCCTACTGAAATTTAAAAACAAAAAAATAAGATAAGTGGACTGGACACTTAGCGAGAATGACAAAAAAAACCACACCAGAGAACAGCCACTGTGGAGATGGAGCAAAGAGATCAGTTCAGCTACAGGGAGTCAATGATCGGGGCATCAAAGGAGCATGAGGGATGGCAATTGCATGGGGAGGCCTTCATCCAGAAATTGATTGTCCTGAGGATAGTCTGGACCCTGCACGAAAAATGTGGAATTTCATTAAAATAAAATGAAAATAATTATAATTTCCACTACTGGTTTTCAATGAAGCCCGAGTACTTTTCCAGTGCTCTTGAGCATCGATACATTCGGAATTATTCCTGGATGTGAGGCAAAAAACACCTTGGCTCTTGAACTTAATTGGCCTCAAAATAAGCTTCCTCTGATGGCTATTAGTTGGTTAGGCCTTGGTGGACAATGATTGGAATATATTTGGTCCAGACTTGTGCTTATCAGGGAATGATTGCAATGCCATTCATTATAATATCAGTCCCATGGGAAACCAATGACTTCGGTATTATATCCTTACTAGCCTTTTGCCCGTCCAAGAACGGGTATATTGCAGTAAATCTGAAACTTGCAAGCGAAAAGCAGACCGCGAAGTGATATTCATTGCATCCATTCGTGTGCAATTTGTAAGGTCGCGGTGACACACTTATTTTATTTAAAGGTTATAATCCCTCGTTCATCATGACGTCCTTTTTACTTCTATGTCTCAATAGCGTTATGGAGATCGCGTGACGTGAGGGTTCTGCCTTTGTAGTGAGGGTTGTAAGTTGACGCCGAGGAGGGGGGAGGAGGCGCCTTGCCCCCCCCCCATGTGGAGTGACGTCACCCGCTAATTAGTATTAATGGCGGGGGGATGTCCATTTGGAGGACGTCACCTGTTCATGATTATTTTTAATGAGGGGGGCTGGTCGACGTGGAGTGACGTCACGCACGGGACACACAGACATTCTTGGCTCATTATAGTAGTAAATTATATCTAGTATACAAGTCAAATTTGGCATTTTGAGAGCATAGTCGATGTGCCACTAACACCAATGTGTAATATGGAGTGAAGGGCTGTCGTGTATTCCGAGTTCTTCTTTAACTTAACATGTTGAATAATCATATTTTGCTGCATGTTAAGATTACCAAACAAAACTTTAAAGCAACTCGTGAAAAACAAGCTCTAAAAAAACCCCTGCGCTTGTGTAGGAGACACTTAAACACCGAGATAGCGCTTCACCTTAACGGCCTGCTTTTAACAATGTTTCATTGTTTTCTGTTAAATTCTTGATGTTCATGTCCTGTATCCCCAAGACCTTACACAGCAGGAGTTTTGTTTGCTCTGGGATCCCATAGGCTTATTTTATATTGAATGGCTGCTGTCTAGAGCAGGAGACTAAACAGGTATGACACCACAAGCATAATATCTCATACTATACACAACCCTTGTACTCATACGAAGATGAAACTTCAACCCCATGCTCAGCACTCCAAATATGGAAATCATTTGCTAAAAGTTTTGCTTTTTTTTTTGGAAGCCTATTTCATCTTTGCCCAAGTGGTTCTCTGCAACACAAGTATGATTGCCTGCTACAGTTTAAATGTTACCACAAGGTTTAAGATTTGCATGCCACAACATATATACAGTGCCTTACGTGCACACACACATACGCACACACACACCTACACACACTATATATATCTGAAATACGGTGCCGACTTATATGAAAGGAATATTGAATTTACCCATAAGCATGGTGCTGGGGTTGAGCGCCTGGATCACGATTGAAAGCCCATGAGTTTGAATCCTGGGCTGAGGTCCCTTCATTCAATTCACTCTCCAGTTGATGCAAGGAGAACGTCTTTGTGGGAAGGGAACTGTCGTTTTCCTATGGATGCACTGCTTCCCACCATGGCAATGTGTAACTACAGCCTCTGGCTTCAAAGTCACCAGCATACCTGAATGTCACCCCATTGCAACATATTTTGGTGCATCAAATGTACCTGAGCATTGCAGCAATCCACCAAATTCAATTACAATTAGTTGAACAATATTGACCCGTGCTTTGTGTGCACGTATTGTTTAGTCTGCATGCTTAAAGGACGTAGTTAAGGCTGCTGATACAAATGTCATGCTATGCGGATAAACTACGAGCTCATTTGTGCATGTGTAAAATAAATCAATCAATGAGAAGCCGCCGACTTCATCCTGCAATAATATAACATCTATGTCTGCCCAGCTGTCGGTGAGCCTTCACCGCGTTATGTGAGCTCATTGTGCAACTAGCCTAGGCACAGTGGACTTGATTCAATCAGTGAACTGCATTTACTATTGCTTTACAGTCACGAAGGTGTGTGTGGAGTGGGGGAGTGGTGGTGTTCGGGGGGGGGGGGACTCACAGGTTCATGTTGTCGTCCGTGTTCTCCTCCTATTCTATCACAATGAATTTAAGACAAGCTGAAGGCAATTCACACCTCGTTACAAGCCACGTGTGCGGACTGAGCGATTTAGGTGCGCGGCATTCCCCCATCATTTGCCACTTGTTCTGGCGGCCCCAGTGGCCTCTGCGGGGTCGACCTTGTTCATTTCCATTTGCTCCACGCGACTTCTCTAATTCTAACGCTCTTACGTTTCCCTGGTAAAATCCTGCCGTGAAGATCAAACAGCGCACGAGTGGCGGTTGTTGTGCATAAAAATACCCCCCCTCCTGCCCTCCCACGTATTTATTGGCCAGGAAAGTTTAATTAGATGAAAGGCATTCCCCTCCACATCTTTGTGTTATTTTCTAATTTCCACTCCCCCTTGTCCCATGCACCAACATTTTCCGTCTCAACCTTGCACACTCCCCCCCCCCCTTTCCGTATTACCACTCATGTCATGCACATTAAATGCTTAACGTCTTTTAAACATGTGGCTTAACTTTTCTCGTGTGTATTTCCCCCCCACCCAGCCCTCCTCTGTACGATTTACTTTTAGCTTGATCTTTCATAGCAAAAGCAGAAAGTTGAAAGACAGTCAACCAGGGAACAGCAACACGCAGCTCTAAGCCTTCGATCTCTCCGTGGCCCTGGCCGGCTGTTTCAGGGCAAGGAAAGTTCCACTGCTTGATGCGGCCTACACAGGAATGAAAATGGAGGGTTTATGAGAATCACCAGATCAAACATGAATTGTGCCTGATAATATCTTAAGTGTCTCTCCAGCATGTTTATAGAGCTGGCAATAAAGGCTTGGTATGCTGCTTGGTCCTGTGAGCTTTGTGTAAAATAGCTTTGAAGAGCCCACAAGTTGTGGCGGTGTGTGTAAATATGTAGAGATATCTGTATACATCGCATGGGAAACTTACATCTCCCATGCGATGGATTTCCACTGGGGGCTGAACAATTTGGGGAAAATATCTAATTGCGATTTTCCTGACAGATTTTGCAATTGCGATTTGATTTGCAATAAAAAAAATATTAAGCCAAGCTTCAGTTCAATATTCACTGTGTAATAGATTTAAAAACATGTGTAGTGAGTCCAACTGAGTCGCAGATGTTGTTCTTTAGAGGCAACACTTTTATTGTAACATCAACCCGTTAACACAAAGGGGTAACTGCCCCTTCACCAGATACATCCTAGGGTGGTGACCACCCAGCTAACTACTCTATACGTAGGAGTTACAGCTACGAAGGGTCAGACCCTCACTCGGGTCCCCGACCACGTGTTGATGCCTCGTAGGACGTAGAGCTTCCAGCTTGTAGACGTGGAGCTTCCAGCTTGTAGAATGCAGCGACCCCGGTCCCTCTCAGGGACCCACCTTATATCGTCGTGGGTCGGGGCCGGCTCCGCCCTCGGCCCCGCCCTCGGCCCCGCCCACCTTCTCGAGCGTTCTAGCTTCCTCTCGATCCCTCTCAAGAGCTCTCCCCGGACACGTGATCACCCCCTAGCCCCCCCAGCTGGGGCCCTTTCTGTGGACACTCCGGATCACGTGTCTACGGGGTCAACCAGAGTGCCATGGCCTGGGGCAACCCTGCCCCTGGGCTGACACTTTCCCCCTACCCCTTGTGGGAGCCCGCACTACACGCTATGCGTGGTGCCCGCGCTATCCCAGCACTCACCAAGCCCCGCTAGGGCTGGTACTACACCCACCTACGGGGTGTACGCGATGACAGTGCATCGCACGCCGTGCTGTGCTAGAGGCGGCCTCACACAGCAACCCACCCGGTGCTGTCCACGATGTAGGGACATCGCGCGCCACGGCCCTCTCAGGCCGGCACCATACAGTGACATCCCTGATGTCACTACACATGTGCTGGAGCATTACCACATGATACCATCAAAATATGAACTGCTCTATATATTGTAATGCAAGGATGAGAATTTAAAAGATATGAATTGCTCCCAACATTTATTAATTAAAATGTTTTAATTGAAATAAAACAATGAAACATATAACAATTGTTCAGTTAAATAAATAACGCTATAACAATAATAATAAAAAATGAAACGATTCCAATACGAAAGTAATAGGACTTCTCAAATTGCAAAAAATCGCAGCCTTTGCGATTTGCTAATCACATTGTTTCAAATTGTGATTTTGATTTGAAATCGATTTATCGTTCAGTCCTAATTCCACTTGAGGCAAATATAACATCATCTTGCATATTATTATATGAATAACGTGTTTTGCTATTGAATTCTTCTCAACGTTTGCAAAAACTACACAAAGTGTAAACCATAAATGTGTTTTTTTTGTAATTATGTTATTTTTAGTCAATTACAGTAGTATAACACTAAATCTCTCTGAGCTTTACAGTTTTAGTAACACTGGCGGTATAATTATTTGAAGGATCTAATATGATCGAACTTGAGCTTTGTTAAACTATTACAAAATAAGCATAAAATACACAGCAGGGACTTACAAATAAAATCGTTGACTGCTGTCATCTTACGATTCAGGCAAAATGGCCTTACACTGTCGCCTCGTACCAACACCACCTCGTAATGTGTAATTCTTCAACCGACGCATAAGAAACGTGAAGACGAAAAACGTTCAGAAAGCTACAAATTTGGACTTAGCAAATCAACACGAGTAAAACAACCTACCGCAACAACGAGTTCGTTCAACAAAATAAAATAAACCATAGCCAAACAACTGAAAACATAGAATATGTTCAACAAGGTCACCATTAAAGGCAGATGGTGATCAAATTGGTGAAATAATGAGAGCAAGAGCAGGATTAAGTTATTTTGAGAAACAGATCTTGAAAATCAAAAGCAGCAAAGCAATGTACCTGAAGTAACACGTGTTCGATCAGTGCATTTTGCCGGCTCTGACGTGGAGCAGATATATGGACATCGACTATGAAAATGAAAAAAACATTTCAAAGTGCGCAGCAAAGCATACAGAATGTACGTTCAACAGGACATGGACATGACCAGTGATGATGGCAGCAAAGAAGATAATGTTCCCTGGAGAACTACACTGGAGATAGAGTAATGAGATCAGTATATGTGCAGAATCTGATGGATCGTGGCATTGCATGACTATTTATTGACGACAGCAGCTGATATACAATAGCTGCTGGCAAGCATTACACTATCTCCCAACAGAGTAGTGTCTGACACACACACAGAATCAAAGTACAAGTCTATGGTCAAATTATGAATCTAAGGGGATAAAACATCTTTATAAATAACCATCTCAGTTAAATCTTGACTTAAAGCTTAAAGCTTTCGTGAGTGCAGGAATTCATATTCTTTGGGTCTTTTGGTAAAGCCACGTAGATATAAAAATAATAAAAAATAATAACAATATCACGACGTTTCGATCGCAACACAAGCAATCGTCATCAGGTGAAAAATATAGCGGGCGAGCTGCTGAGGCAGGAAATAATATATGTCGGGAGCGCTGCTAAGACAGGGAGTTATAAAGATTTGAGATGGGTGTAGCCCACGGGTCAGTGTGCGGGGCTAGAGATGAAATTTGCATGTAAATGTAAGATTGGGTAAATCTTGACAAACGAAGCTGTGGGGTGGCCATTGTATTGTGAGAGATTAGCATGTCAATGTAGGAGATTTGCATGTAAATGTAAGCTCGGAGAGAGCTCGGAAAGAGCCATCGCCACATGGAGGTGGAAAAGGATGGCAATCTGCCATTTACTATCACAGCTAACGGTAGTTGTGTTAGTGAATGTAACTCAGAGAGTCGAAAATAACTGCTCACATAGGTAGGTAGGAAGGGAACAACACAGCCAGTTATGACCAAAGCTGGTTAATAACGTCCTTCCAATGATTGCTCAGTTTGTACCCATCTTCTCGGTTGAAATTGTGTCTGTGTTTATATATCTGGATGGCTTCATGAACGAATCTTTGCTGATAGCCAGTGGGCTTGCAGAGCACCTTCGTCTGGGAAAAATAAATTTCGTGTGTGCCCACCGCGTTAAAATAATGATCAGCCACGGCTGAGGTATTGGTCCTACCATGTTTCAAATCTGCCTTATGCTCACGGACCCAGTCCGAGACATGTTGCTTAGTTTACCCAATGTAACTGCTGCCGCAGACACAGCTTACTTTGTAGACACTGGGGTATTGCATGTCAGGGTATCACATCCTTCACAGATGGGATCAAATCACGAATTGTATGTACTGTGTTGAATCGTCTCCAAAAGCTATGTTGTACCAGCCACCTTTATTGAGAAAGCCCACATGGTTTTGTGTGATTGAGCAAGATATGGTGATAACGCCATCTCTCACTCAATAACAGTAGCATTGTTTTGTCGTCTGAGTCTATGCCAACAAATACATATTATTGTATTACAATATAAAAAATGCAATTTTAAATGTTTTAAATCGTTGTTTTATCTTTACCTACTTGTATCCATGGTTCGAGTTATGGGCCAAAACTGGTATAGAGCTTGACTAAAGCCATAGCTATCCATGGCAACACTATGACATAAAAATGGCATCAGTACAAAAACAAGACTTTTGACTGCCAATGCTCAAATCACCATGATTGCACCTCATCTCCTGAGACCTCGGGATGTGTAGACTTTTATAGACTATCTCTTGGGCTGTGAGGTGCCCCGGAGATGGTTGTACGGAAATAAATTCTTGAATCTCTATGTGTGGAGCATCAAGTATTAATCTCCCCTATATACGTGGGGCTTCTTCAGGTACGCTTCCACCCACAGGCCATAGCACTCATAACATAGAATTATCCAAAATTCTAATAAAGGACCCACTTGAAGAAGAGTATTTAGATTCAGTGTGGCTTCACTAGGTAAAGAAAGGGAACATGAAAAAGAGTCGGTAAAAATATAACATGTTTACAATCACCGGTAGCATATAACCACTTTATATGTTCTTCACAGTAACAACAGTGTATTTTATGATCCATGCAATCATCACATAGATTCCTGGCTGAATCGATGCACATCACTGGGAAAATTTAAAACGCTCTAGTGTGCGACCATGGTCATCTAGAACAGACCAATCACCGTATAACGACGCAGTGTCCGATCCACAAATGCGAAGGAGACATCACAGCGATACAATGCCGCTGCTCCTGGCACGGTTATCTGGCTTGACCACTTAAATGTGAAATTATAGCTGTTGCTCTACATCTACATCAGCCGTACAAAAGATAAAAGAACCTGGGTTTCGACCAGGGGCGGTTTCTTCATTAGGGCGATTGGGCGACGCACCACCAATGTCATTCAACCACAGAGTCACGCTAGCCGTCACTGTGCCTCTGGATATAGTCCAATCAGCGTCATGTCACGTTCTGTGGAGTACCGCCTCTTTTTGGGCGATTTCACTCCGGCTGAGAATCGCCCCGAGTGGCCCCATAGACTTACATTCAAAGATGTTTTTTTCGACCGGGGGGCGCTGCAATGCATTCTCTATGGCTTCTGGGAGGGCTCGCCCTAACGTGCTTATGTCATCATACGTAAGCACGTTTCATCCAACAATATAATTTGTCGCCACCTAGTGGAATCTTTAATAAAAGAAACTTGAGTGGATTGTATTAATAGTGAGTATAGAAACAAACAAGTTGTATTGTAAGAGTTACTTTATTTTTCATTCATATTAAAGAAGTGAAGTTGCCTTTACATGCTTAAGCTGTTAATTTATCCATTGCATGGGTGGACCTTATCCTTATCAATCATCCAGACATTTGCCCCCCCTGAGAGATTTTGCAGGAGCCGCCACTGGTTTCGACTCAGCCTCAGAGGTTTAATGGAGCTTGAATGAAGAGACGCTTCCTCCTCTGCTCCCTCCTTTCCCTATTGCCACAGAATCTCCCCCACTCATTCTCCCTCTGCACCACAGGCCACACTCCCCTCTCTCTATTTATCATTTCTCTACCTACCCTCCTCCCATTCACAATTCCCGACCGTTCCTTCCTCCGCCCGCTTCTTACCATCTTCCTCTCAAGTTCGCCTCGCCCCCAAACCCAGGGTGGAGGCTGACTGTCACTGCTGGGAGACGGATAGGCTGTTACATGACTCTGCTGATCCTGGAATGCAGACGCTGTTGACCTTGGTCCCTAACGTTATCCATCCACTCTGCATTCTGCAGCATGGCTCTGCTCCGCAGCCTTCATACATATTTTGTTTCCCCCACCCACCCTGGGTTAAATGGCTAGTATGTTTTGTTTGCTCTAGACTTTGACTAAAAGGATTGGCTAATCGGCTCACGAGGCACCCAGCTAGAACGGCAGTGTGTTGGCGTGACCCAGCAGGGCTTTATCGTGTGGGTTTAATGCAGACTTTAAGGTCCACATGAGTGTCAAACTCATGTAAGGGAGTAGGGGGCATTTAACAGAGCTGCATGCGCAATGCTGCTTTAAGATCGTAGTCAGGAAGGTTAAAATCGAGGTGGACAACTGCGTTAATTGGGTATAAGGTGCAGTCCTACAATGAAATGCCCATGTAACTACTCATGGGTGGGCCTCCACGATCGGGAGCTCTAGAGAGCCCCTCTAGAGGGTATTTGGCCTACTCTTCCACACTTGCCAGATGTCTTAGCAGAGGTGCGAGTACCCCAAATTGTATGCTAGTAGATGCGGCCTGCCCATCGTTTGACTTTGGTGTACCTGTTCATACTGCTGTACTGTATGTACGTATGTACGTTGAACTTCTTTTGCACCGTACACAGCCAACCGTGCTAATAGTAGGTGCGGACAGAGGTGGGGGGGGCAGATTAAAAAAAAAACTTGTCTCATTGTTTTAAATGCCACACCAGGAGATTGAACGGGAAAACTCTGCTTCGTACGCACAGCAGCATATGGTTCTCGAGTGATTTTGTCACTCTCCTCTCTAAAGCTAGTTCAAATCATAGTAAACAACACATACAATCATCGTCTTTGGCTGCCTTTTCCAGTAAACGCAATGCAGTATGTATTGTTTTACAGGGCCAGGAAGTGTTGCCATAACCATCGGAGCATGCAATCATCATACAACAGTGGCGGCTGAAAGACGCTGGTGGTGACGCATTAATTCGTGCTACATTCACAGGCTTAAGTGTCTCAAGTCTCATATGGGGTTTATGCAGCACTGATATTTACTGGACACCCTGAGCGAGTGGTGGGAATTTTACATTGTCGTTTTTCGGTTTCCAGAGAATGCCCGGAAAATATATTTTTCCACAAGACTTCCCCCCCCCCCCCCCCCCCTGTTTTACTCTTTACGCATTCGAAAACTGTATACAAATGTTTCTGTGCTTCATTGGTGACGGAGCTGAAACCATGAACTCACTACAGCTGAGAACCTGGTTAAATCACGAGTGGCTGCCCGGAACTGAACCCAGGATCTTGGCAGTGCCGGCTCAGTGCTCTGACCTCAGTTGATGTTAAATAACTTTAAACTAATGTTGACCATACGAATTTCGAAGGGTGGCTGAAGCCTTTAGCACGGGGGCAGGGCACAGCACCCTGCTGCCCCCCCCGACCACCACCTCCCTGATGCTATGGGGCTGCCTCCGAGCCACGCTTTTGTCTTAGCAAAATTCCATATTCTTGTGACAAAAGCCAGTGTTGTTGACCTCATATGAGGTGACTTTAGTTTTTCTTCTCAGTTTTAAATGTAATTAATATCAGGCCCCATCATGTAAAGTGCATTCTCCAACTATCATTAACTCAGTCTCTCTGGCCATTTAATTTGTGTGCTATGAGCTAGTACCATTGCCCAAAACATCACCTATTACTGTGTATGTTTTCTTCCCCCTTTAAGGCCACAGTGTTATTGACAAATGTATTGCGTTTATTTGTTATGCGTGTGCTTCTGCACCAACTGCCAATACATTTTCAACAAATAATTCATCGAAATTGGTACCAAATTAATCAACCTCAGAGGGATGATGGAATCAATCGACCCTGCCCTTCCACGACTCTCTCAAGTTTCCACTGTATTGTAATAAGCAATACGTACGCATGTGTGATGAAACCAGCCTAACCGCCCATAACCAAACTCACAACATGAGAGAAGTGACACACAGAACACTGCCGCCTGATACCAATGCCTGATAGCTTTGTCGTTTGTGCTGAAACAGGTTGTAGCAGGTGAAGCCGATTGGGCATCGGAGCTCACAGCCTGGACACAGGCAGACACGAGATAGGCATCCACGATGCCGCCACTCTGGCATGCACGCAACTGTATGGGGCAGATACACGTGTAATGTGAAACCCGCCTCGACTTCATTTGACATTTTGCCGAAAACACCTGATTAGCAAGTCGTGACGGCTCTGGTTTTTGAACGGTAAACTTTTGGCACGCGTTTTGGTGGAAGGCTGTCAAACGCTATATTGGGTTTCTCGCCGAAGGATGAACACTAAGCTATGCTTTTTTTATGGGGACATTTGTTGGGCTGGGGTCATGTCTCATTCTTCCGTAAGGGGTGAGACCACACAGCTGATATGATCTGCACCATGTCTGGTCAGTGATGCAACAAACTGGATATCAAGCTGGTGATGTGTATTTCCCAGCAGAGATTATCACCTTTGATGGTGGACAATAAACAGCCAGTCTGCAGGTGGATGCCATTAACAGAAGCTGGCACGGTGTAATGGTGAAGCGCAGAAGCCTTGCAATCAAGAAAGCGGCGGTTTTATTCAATCTCCCGGTGTGGCAGTTGAATTTATGGGAACGCCTATTCAGAATCTTAATTTATACGGGAAAATCCGATGAGCTATAAAGCATATTAAACCCCCCGTCTCTGTATACGACACTATAGTTAGTCGATCGACAGGTCGTGCATGGTGGGGGTAACGTGTGGATACTCCATCCTCTTCCAAGATGTGTAGTCTGCTTCTCCATGCGGGATCATGTGGTTGATGACTCACAATGAGGTGTGATTTGTACCTACGCTTTGCACATCGCAAGCAAATAATTCAACGAGCATGCTGCCGTGCAGTGCTTCTCAACCCCTTCACTCCAAGGCACACTTTCGAACTTGCTCGATCTTTGTAGTACACCGAACCAAAAAAAAATCGGTCCAACTAATTACCACAAAGTACCACAAATGACCACGAAAGGCAACTCCCCCCCCCTCATCCGCAGCCTACCGGCCCCCTCCCCCCCAGGTGCGGGGGAGCTCAGCCTGCAGTTGGGGACGTTAGTGGGGGGCTGGTTAGACTAGTTGTGGGGTAGGGGTCTGTGTAGATAAGTTGTGGGGTGGGAAGCTGTGTAGAGAAGTTGTGGAGTGGGGGGCTGTGTAGAGAGGTTTTGGGGGGCTGCGTAGGGAGGTTGTGGGTTGGGGGCTGTGTAGAGAGGTTGGGGGTGGGGAGCTGTGTAGGGAGGTTGTGGGGGGCGTGGGTTGGGGAGAGCTATGAAAGTTTGTGCAAGGGAGGGGAGGAAGCATCGGGTTGGCGGGGCGCTTTGTGGTACTCTGCTGTAAGTTTTTTGTAGTTTGTGGCCACGAACAGGACTCCCATAACTCACTGTGGGCCCGGGATGGATGGATGGGATCGTAGAGGGGACATAATTCACAATCCCTTATACTGATTTCATTGAGAGCAAAACATTGCCCAAGTGAATGCATTTGTGTCTGTGTGAGTGTTTGTATATGCGTGTCTTCGTGTCTGTGTATGTGTCTCCATTCCTCTGTGTATCTGTGTGTCTCTGTATGAATCTCCGTGTCTCTGTTTATGCCTTTGCCACAATCTCACAAAACACAATCTAGTTATTTTTAAATATAGATTTAAAACTAATTTCTTTACAACTGCTTGTAGTGTTGGTTACATACGGTGTGACAGAAGTTCAACATACAAGTGCAGTGTAATATCGCCGTCTGCAACTGCGGTGGACGAGGAGTACACACGTCGGTGAGCATATACACGGGTGTGTCGGCAGGACGGAGGAACTGGGGCAAGGGTCATGGAAAACCCCATCTGGAAGCCCCTGGAACCCGCTACTGCGTTCCAGAAGGGAGGCGTGCCCAGGGTGGAGCCAGGCCGCGCCAGGTAGCATAAAAGCAGTGGAGAGCGAGAGTTCGTGGCTACCGGTTCTGGGAGTGGACTCGTCTCATCGTCGCTGTCGTCTTCGCCGCGTTCTTCGCAGCCGTCTTTGCTAGATATTGCGCGGCTGGATAGTTGATGGCTGTCTTGGTCGGCGCCGTCAGTGTAACACGGTCAGGGTTGTGTTTTTACCCGGTAAAAAGGGTAAATTACCTTACTTTGCCGAGGCCTAGCTTGGTGAGCGCTGGAATAGCGCGGGCACCACGCATAGCGAGTAGTGCGGGCTCCCACATGGGGGAGTGGGAGAGTGTCAGCCCAGGGGCAGGGTTGCCCCGGGCCATGGCACTCTGGTTGACCCCATAGACACGTGATCTGGAGTGTCCACAGAGAAGGCCCCAGGTGGGGGGGGGGGGCTCGGGGGTTATCACGTGTCTGGGGAGAGCTCACAAGAGAGGGATCGAGAGGGAGCTAGAACCTTCGAGAAGGCGGGTGAGGCCTGGGCGGAGCCAGCGCCGACCCGGTAAACATATATATATATAACCTCTTGCCACGGCAGCTCTCCCGCCTACCTCAGCATTTTCTTGCTGTGGGTGTTCCACCTGATGAGGATCGCTTGTGTTGCGATCGAAACGTCGTGATTTGTTTTATTTTATTTCTACCTACGTGACTTTACCGAAAGAACCAAAGAATATGGATTCCTGCAGTCACGAAAGCTTCAAATCAAGATTGAACTTCGATTTAACACTACTATATATGTAGTCGTGGTGTTAAATCGAAGACTGGTATCCGAGGTGTCAAGATCGGCCTCTATAGAGGAGGTTTATGAAGGACACTACTGGACAGTTCGAAGCAAGTCGCCTTATAAGAACAACAGGAGGCATAGAAGCGACGCTCACAACAACGAGCAGAGCGCCGTGCGGCTAAAATATAGCAGGTTGGCACAGGAGGAGATATAGGTGGTGCATCTGTCAGCCATCTCAGTCAGTCAACCCATGGCACCTGGGTCTGTCATGTGACCTCCTGTCAGCGAGCCTTCACAATTTCACATGGCCTTGGAGTGCACCTGGCCTGGCACAAGTGACGTGGTGATGTGTTGTTGTGTATGTCTGCACGTCTGCGTGCCTGTTTGCCCACCTGCACATGCGCCACTGAGGGAGTTGAGAGAGCTGGAGTTAGGGGCTGACGGCTGTCTGCCATACACCTGGGACCTAGACGTGGCACACCGGTTGAGAAGCACTGCTGTAGTGTCCCCAGTTTAATTACCTGTGCCATGGAAAATTAGGAAACCTACCAGCATGTGTAGCTGCTTGACACAACATTGACATGCAGAAGTAAAAAAGAGGGTAACATAATATATTTTTTATTGTGTTTCATTGAACATTTAGTCCCCAATTCGCGGTGGGGACAATTCACGTGTCAGACACCACGAGCAGGAATTAGAATCTGAACCTGGATTGGGCCTCTCTGAGGTTGATTCAATCTGACAGTGTGTAAGTACCCCGATGCAGTCCGTCAACAGCAGCACTGGGGGAAACACATATTTGTTTGGTATGTGCAGCACTGACGCTAGTATCCTCTCTCGTGCTTTAGGCAGCAATAGTTTTGATTGCAGGTGTGGATATATTGCGCACCATTCGATTTAATAGAGAAAAAGTGGTTGAAAGATTAGAGAATGGGCCATTTATAAGCGCTATTTCAGTTTCTGGATACATATATCATGTTCAAGTGGTCCTAGACTGCATCCCAAATGAGTCCTTAAACCAAATACCTGCCCCACAGTTTGATGTAAGTAATTCCGCCACTAAAACGCTGCGCACGGGTGAACTTTGGAGGAGCAGCACAAGAGGCGCTTTCTGACTTTTGTTCGAAACTGAAAAAAGCAGGGCTTTTCATGGCCTGTGGTGCCCTTGTTGTGTCAGGGTGGGCAAAAGCTGCATATAATAATGGGAAACGTGCTGCAGCCAATTATAATAGTTAAAGAGAATACGAGACGACTGCTGATGGGGCTCTGCTCTGAGGCACCCATTCACCCAGGCCTGGGAAACGGTGAGGGTAATTACACTCTCAACAAGATAACTAGCCTGGCGTCTGTATAAAGATTGCTATTATATTTTGTATGACTTTTAATGAAAAAAAAACAACCTCAGCAGCTGCTCTACATCAGAGCGGAGAGTGTACTTTTATGTGGGTGCTGATTTCTTTGATTTTTTTTGAAGATGAAAAGATCCGTTTTGAAAACAAGCTTCAGATCGTGTAACCCTATGATTACTGTCAGAGAAGCAATGCGGTGAATGCAAGCCATCAAGTTACTTACAGTCAACAAATGTTACTATTTATTATTAAATATACTAAAGCCTCACCCCGCTGTACTAATCGTACCCAATTTAGTAATGGTATCCCTTAAAATTCATTGATAGTTTGACTTTGATGTATACTGCATTCGCCAATAAAATAACAAGTATATATTTATATTTGTTTAATGCGAATACCCTATTATTAAATATGTGGTGTCTCCAAATGTGTATGTAAAATATCAATGTATTTATGTATACTCTTTGGTTCTTTCGGTAAAGTCACGTAGGTATAAAATAAAATATTTATGTATACTTTTACACTTGCCAGTTTGGGCCTTCACCGATGGTTGGGATAACTTCTTGTATTGTATACTCGAAACAGTATTTTTGATGTGAAATCAATGTTTATCAATTGTATGCGTAGGCTTTGACGTCCATTATTAAGCTTCATAATTGGTTTATTTTGTGTTATGAATCAAGTGTGGTTAGTATTGTATCATTTAATGGCCCTGATCCAGCCATTTCAATTATATATCAGGATAGTGAAGGCCAGTCATCTGTAGGATGGCAATTGCAGTGTATATGCCAGTTTCAAAACGATGTAGTTTATAAGGTAACAAATGTATAATTTACTTAGTCAGTCTGCATAAGATGTATGCATTGTAGATATTCATTTGAAAAACAGAGTGACTTACCTGTATAGTTTAGGACTCATCTGCTTGGTCTGGATATGCACAGCAATTCCCCACCACTCTAATGAGTTGGCAAGCAACTTATTATTTGGGTCATTCATTAAAGTCATGTAGATAGGTTCAAAGAAAATAACAAAAAACTACGTTTCGATCGCAACACAAGCAATCGAAACGTCGTGAGAATGTAATTGTAAACTTTTTTATTATTTCATTATTTCCCTTTTACGTGACTTTACCGAAAGAACCAAGAATATGAATCCCTGCAGTCACGAAAGCTTTAAATCGAAGACAATTTAGATTAAAGCTATCAGGCATGCTCATCACGAAACTATATATTTTTTTTTTATGAAATTGGTTTCACTTCAGTGTATCTACAATACTGTCTCATTGCATATAGAAAGGAAAGCATCCACGCAATGTAATGTAAGGGAAGTTTAAAATGCCGTGACGAATATCCGAAGCTGCACATAGGTAATGGATGGGTGGCGTTAGACACATGCATCACATTGTGTGGAACATCTTTCCTCCAGTGCCATGGATTGTCCAACCAATTACATAATCAACCCCCCCGCCCTCCCCCACCCAATCCATAAATAACACTGCCTTATGACAAAAAATATATATAATAAGCTGCCATTTTTGGCAAAAAATAGGTATTGCATGAAATATCAGCCTATTATATATGTTACTGGCGGGAAGCACCCAGCGTTGCCCAGGCGAAAAAGACACACACACATCGACTTAGACACACACACAGACATCGACCCACACACACAAACACATCGACTTACACACACAGACACAGACATCCACTTTAGATACACACACATGGAGTTACACACACAAATCGACGTACACACAAACAGCGACTCACACACACACACACACGTAGACTCTCACACACATCGACCTAAGCACACACATACAAAGACTCATACACACATTGGCCTACACACACACATACAGACTCACACACACAGACATGGACTTTAGATACACACACATGGAGTTACACACACATATCGACTCACACACACATATTGACTTACACACACACACATATCAAAGATCCCCCGTATAGCCTTAACAGACTGTAGGGGCAAGTGCTGTTAGCGAGCACCTATGAAGGCAAGGACGGTACACGAGGGGGTGGGTGGCCAGCACCACGCCCGACCGCCTTCGTCTCTCCAGTGGCGATTTTGACACATCGCACCGGGTACTCATTTGAGGCTGAGTCGACCTAGGGGAGGCCAGGACCGGTTCAAATAATCGTCACAGGGTGTTGTGCCGTGAGCGGGAATCGAACCCGGGTCGCCAGGTTCGTAGTGCAGCACGCTAACCGCTACACCACCGCTCCCCACACACACATATAGACTTACACACACGTACACATCGATGTACACACACACATTGACTGACACACATAGACACACACACATAGTGCCTTACACACTCACATGCAGCCATGTACACACATCGACTAACGCACACACACATCGACTATCACACACACAGCGACTGACACACACACATGGACTGACACGCACACTTGGAATTACACATACACACAACACATCTATGTACACACACAGACATCTGGCGTTGTCCGGGCAAAAAAGACACAGACACACATCGACTCACACGCACACATCGACTTACACAGCAATTCCCGATGATGCCACAGCCAGAGCAATTTTCTCTCTCTGGCGAGCCTTAGCGAGGAGCAGTTTGAAAACAAAGGTCTTCCCAGTACTGGCAAGTGCATGAAAGAAAAAAAAGACTCGATTTGTAGTCTCAATGTCTTCCAAGATTTTCGTGTAGGCTTCTAATTTTCTGGTTTTAAGAAAAGTATCCTCCCCATAGAGGTTAGTCAGTTTAACACGTAGGCTTTCGCGACCAATATCATTCATAATCAATGTTTTTGGGTTAGATCACGTTATTTATAAATGTGTCATAACCCTCCACCATCCGACACGGCCAATCAGTAAAACATGTGTCAGGTTTACAAAAGACAAATAGTTCACTACTTTAGCCCAATAACACTTACTTCTTATGGAGAGGTGATTTCTTTAAGCAAAATGAAGGAGCCGCAATGGGCTTTCCTTGATCTCCTGCTATAGAAAATCTGTACATGTAAAACTTTGAAACAAGAGCACTTTCCTCGAGTACATTAAAACCATATTTTTTGTTTAGATATGTTGATGACACTTTGGTTGTCTGGTCACATGGTAAAGATACACTTAATGATTTTCTAAATAATTTCAATGCACAAATCCCGGCCATCCAGTTCACCATGGAAATGGGGGTGAATAACAGAATCCTGTTCCTGGATATTTTGCTTTGACATGGTGTAAATGGCAATATAACACACAGTATTTACTGAAAGCGAATGCACACTGATGCCTGTCTGAATGCAGATTCACATCATCACTCAGCTCGAGTCCTCTCTTATCAAGACACTCATACATCGAGCTAAAACAGTGTCAGATGGTGAAAATCTAGTGAGAGAGATTAAACATGTTAAGGAAGCACTACGACAGAATGTCTACAATAATTCTCAAATTAACAGAGCACTGCATGCTAAATCACGAACGCAAAGCAACACTGCTGAAAGCGATCAGGTTGTTACAACAATTAAAATGCCATATATATCAGGAGTAACTGACAAATTAGGCCGTGTTTTGCAAAAGCAAAACATTGAAGTAAGAAAAATAAGTAAGATTTGGTATAGTACACAAAATTCTAAAAATAGTATCTTGCACTAAATACGAATTGCCTAAATTACTAACAGAAGTTAGTGTTTTTTTTAGAGGAAACAGTTTTGTGGGGATGTCTTTGTCCTGCAGCTTTGTAATTGGAGGAATCTTGACGTGGTACCCATCTTGACCTTGCGACAGGAAAATGTGTTATTGTAGGGCATCGTATGCTCTGTTAGTGTCAGGAAATCGTGCGATGGTGTTTTCTTGGTATGGAAGAACAATGTCTCTCTCACACTGTTCCTCACCCACCGTAAGAAAGCAAGGTCAACAATATTTGGGGCATTGAACCTCCCTGCGTGCTCCCCGCTTTGGTGGAAAGTAAGGTGTGGTACGGCAAAATATAAATGGGTGATGTTCCCACGAATGTAACAAAACGATAGACGAAATGCAATGGGCTGTAGCTAAGAAAGTTCAACGTATTTAGCAGTATAACATATTAATCAGCATCGCAGTACTATAGTGCAGAGGTGGGACAAAGTCATTGTTATGCAAGTCCAAGTCGAGTCTGAAGTCATCAAATTCATGACTCGAGTCTGACTCGAGTCCAAGTCACATGACTCGAGTCCACACCTCAGAGGTGGGACAAAGTCATTGTTATGCAAGTCCAAGTCGAGTCTGAAGTCATCAAATTCATGACTCGAGTCTGACTCGAGTCCAAGTCACATGACTCGAGTCCACACCTCAGAGGTGGGACAAAGTCATTGTTATGCAAGTCCAAGTCGAGTCTGAAGTCATCAAATTCATGACTCGAGTCTGACTCGAGTCCAAGTCACATGACTCGAGTCCACACCTCAGAGGTGGGACAAAGTCATTGTTATGCAAGTCCAAGTCGAGTCTGAAGTCATCAAATTCATGACTCGAGTCTGACTCGAGTCCAAGTCACATGACTCGAGTCCACACCTCTGCTATAGTGTGAAATGAGCAATAGAAACAACAGAAATGCATTGAAGAAATAGGCTGATATAAGTGTCCATTAAAGAGCAGCAGTATGCACAGGTAATTTGAGAAGCAGGCTACACTCTAGATTATAGACTGCCAGTACAGCGACTCAATGACATAAGCATTGCTACAGTTGACCTAAAAAGCTGGCAATATGGTCAGCAGCTGGAAAAGCAGGATACAGTGGACATGAAAGGCTGGCAGTACACTGAGGTAAAGAAGCAGGCAATAGATTATAGACTGGCATACACTCATAATGGGCAAAAGCAAAATTAGCAGTGTAGATAATAGAGTGCCAGTGCACTGATGTTAATTAATCAGCAGGCAGCAGGTCACAGCACAGACTAGCAGTACACCGTCTCAGCGTCATAAAAACACACCTAAAAAAGGAAATATTTATTAATCTAATAACGAACTATTAGTTTTCTGCACACAAACATTATTATTGTAATGTTTGCCAACTTATTTCTGTAATAATAGTAAACAATGAACCTGAGTTGTTAGCGAAAGATTCAATAAAATTGTACTTTACATTGCCGTGGTGAGGCCTAGTCCCGTGCAGAGCCCGCGGCCTCGCCTAGATTGCCCAGCCGGAGGAGGTGACACATTGCCAGGCGGGGGGCTGGGCCGCTCTCCCCAGCCGCGCGCCAATAAGGGGCCGTCCATAAATGACGTCACGCACCTGGGGGGGGGGGGGCGGGGTCAGACTTTTGTGACGATGTGTGACGAAAAATGTGACGTCACATCAAAATGCGCAAATTTAAATAAATATAGACAACACGTTCTAATTAATTAAATAGACTTTTTAATGAAATGTTTTCTCCTACAACATCAGAGTGCAGCGCCACATTAAATACGCACTACAATGACAATAGTTTAAAGCGATTTGAAGCATGTTTTATTTATTGGTGGGGGGCGGGGGGGCAGAGCTTTGTGACGTCATATTTGAGGGGGGGGGGTCTGACTTTTTGTGACGCCGTGTGACGACGGGGGGAGGGGGCAAAAATCGTCTAAAATCGCGTGACGTCATTTATGGACGGTCCCTAATGCTATCTAAGCGTTCTAATATTAATATCTACGGACTTGATATCAGTAACTGCACGCATTGGGGTGGGGAGGGGACATAAGACTGTGAAGAATGAACCTCAGCGTTGTGTGTATATTTTTTAAGCATTGTTAACGCGAATGAATTTTTTTAGTGATCGTGTGTGCGTTGCTTGGGGCAACTCCTGTCAGCGTTTCGCACGGTTCGCGAGCCAAATCCTTCACAAGTTGCGTCCACACAGAGACAGACGGACAGACGGACGGACAGACACACAGACAAAAAATGCCTTTCATAGGTAAGATTGTTGTAAAACATTACTATTGATGAATGTGATTGTGTAGCCCTTCCAAAGCAGTCCTTGAACCTTTTTTTCATATGTATAACCAAGGTTAGAGCAATATTCGTAACCTTTTGAATATTTGTACAAGATGTATGAATTTCCAATTGGGTGTGTATATGATCAGTTATAAAGTACAAACTTCAGCAATAAAATCACATGACTACAGACGATGGGTCATAATGCTGCTTCCCTCCTGAAAATGTGCCTTGCAGACTGTTTCATTGAAAATGTGATTTTGCCATTATTCCGTATTTAACATTGAAATAATTGCAGCGTGTGTAGCAGCAGCAGCATCCACCGTATGCTTACAGATGCAGAGGCATCAATCGTTTCTGAAGATTGTGTAGCATCAGTAGAACTCCGAGTGGCAGTCCAACATGGTGCCTTGTGGGCATGGCAGGTGGGCAGCCCCATGCCCTGCATTAGCACTGGGTCAGATTCAGCTTGGGCAGCAACTCGCCACAGGATTAAGGAGATGAGTCTTTCAGTGAGGCGCTCTCCACACCAGGGTTGTTGTAAGTGACCCTTGCCAGACCTGACCGCTATAGTGCCTAGGTGCTTGTAATGTTTCAAGGAGAAACTGTTCTTTTTTAAACAGGAAGCTACTTAAGGTTAATCCATTGTATTTTTTTACTTTGTTAATCGTTGACCCATGCATCACATTAAGCTGATTTCGTGCTCTGCTAGAATCCTTTCCAAGTAAAATCTATAGATGGATTTATAAAAAAAAATATGGGGGGGGGGGGGGGGGGGAGTGTTCAAAAATGAGTGTCTGCTTAACGTTTTATTCCATCACAAATGACAGAATACATTATTGACAAATGTGGGTTTCATAGAATAAATAATGACCAGAGCCGTAGCTTAGACATTTCGGCGCCTGAGGCAAGGCGCCAACCTCTCAACATCCCACCAACTCTCCGCCACTCCTCTCCCACCCCCCAAAAGATATTTACCACCAGCTGCCACGACTGCGTGTGTGGCTTTTTTAAATCCTTTATATTAAGTTCGCTTGCTTGCTTGCTTGTGTGCTTGCGTGCTTGCTTGCTTGCTTACGACCGTGCAAATCTTTAGGTCGTTTTTTAACCCACTTCCCGTGATCCAATCGAGCTGACATTTTGCACACAGACTCGTTGTACGTGACAAATAATTTTCGTGAAATTTTTTTTCCAAAATTTTACACTGTTTAGGGAATTTTTTTAAAAAATATTTAATTACCAATTGCTTAATGCTGGCAGACAATCATCTGACCCATAGGTGGCAGCCATCTCAAGCCAGAGGACGAGAGGACTCTAGCCGCCACGCATATAAAGTATTTATAGTGAAAAACTTTGTTTTTACGGGTTAATTTTTTATTTTAACAATGCAAAAACACATTTCTGGCGGCACCCCTGGTGGGTGGGTGGGCCCCACCCAGGGTGAGTCCCAGGGTGGACACCAGGGGGGTGGCCCCAAGCCTCCTCGCCCTTGCTGTGGCACTGATGATGGCCATTGGAAAGTTGCAGGACAATGGATATCGGTTGGGATGTTCTACAACGTTGAGGAGTACAAACGCTTACGGAAGTGTGTGAAGTTAACCAATGTTAGTTGTGGGCTCATCTCTCTTTGGCAGATGGTGGTGGATAATTCTACATTGCTATGGCGAGATCCAGTTTATTAAATGTTGACTTCCCATAAAATAATCATTGTTGACTTTCCATAAAATGATACCAAACATTGCCGTGCTGCCATTCTCCAAATTCCTGATTTGACAATTTCTAACAAATGTAAGAAATCGATATATCATTACAAAATTGCGAAAAACAAGTATGCTAGAAAAAGGTCAATTTTTTTAAGTACACTTCATGGGTTTTGACTGCCCAAGAATAGTGAATTAAATTAGTTGAATTTAAGACACCCGGAATTAATGTTGCCTGTCATAAGTCACTTTGGACTAAACTGGAGCTGGGCAATGCCGTCCGTACTGCGTGTGAAGATGATGCGGGACCAAATACCCAGCTTAACTCCAGATATCAAATTGTGGCCTGGTCAGTTGTGTTACTGCACTTATCCACATCACTTTCACGAAATAGCTCACTGGGGTGACATGTCAGTTCATACAATAGCAGTCATTAATGTGGGCGATGAGCAAATAGCCAGCAGTTTGTACAAACCATGGCTAGTGTGGTTTTTCCCCCAAATGGGCTGTATCTGCTATTGCTACCATTCACCATCTACAAAAAAAAACACATATAGAACATTGCAATGGACACAATGTAAGGGGATGGAAAATGTACGTAATTATGACATTTATATTCCATGCACGCTTTTTTAAAGCATGTTTGCATCTCCCATGGTAACCAATAGAGGAGCCAAAGCATGTCTTCATCTTGCTTTAGCATTCACAAGTCTGGGGTGAGAACCTCACGTGGAAACCGCTATTATATAAATTATCTGAAGATCAGCACCCTGTGCTACTTTCACTTGACAGCATAGCCTCTTGCCTCCTTGCTCAATGTGTACTCTGTAGTACTGTACCACAGCAGTATTGCCGAGCCAGAAAAGGTGTCAAACTTTTAAACCCATTAATTATTCTACTTCATTGGCACACGCCTATAACCTTGCTCTGCCCCCATCCGGCCTGGCCATATATAGATATTCTATCTAAATGTAACGTAACTGTAAATTAAGCAGGTTGTCATGCCTTGGTCTGGGAGTAAAATGAAAGGTATTTCGTCCATCGGAATTGTAATCTACTGAATGCCAAGCAAAACGAAGAAACTAAAATATGATTGCAATTAATTATCAAGTTTTTCCTACCTTTCTGAATTATGGACATCTGTGACTACTGGCCATCTGTGGAAAAGAGCTTTATAGGTAATTGAATTCCTCCAGTATAAATACATATTCAGATTATGTCTTTATTTGTTAATTTAATTCTGTACAATAGCTGTCAACATGCTGAACGAAGGCCATGCGTTGTAATTCCATTCAGATGTTGATCCAGCTCATCTTTACTCTGGGGTCAAAACAATTATAACAGTTTGGAAAATCATGAATCACCATAAAGATAAATCTTCAACATAAACAAATTATTTGTTCACCACTTGTCCAGGCTGGCAGTGTAGATGATGATTACACGATTGCCATTTGGGCATGGAGACACTTTTTTTTCTGATTAAAAAATAGGGCATACTTTTTTGGGAAACAGCTCCGTGACACATTTGGCTGATATTTCCACATTGGCCTTTAAAATTCAGAATTAAAACACTCACTATTGAAATTTAATATGGAATTATTGAGTCATATCTATTTGGACATAATTTTGGCACATTACAACCAAGGGATATATGAATAAATAAGCTCCACTTTTCAGCTGCATTTACCTTCATCTAAAATGCAGGAATCAAAATTAAATATTTGATTATTAATGCGTACAGTATATGAATCGCCATGATGAGAACTCATAGACCTTAATAATTGATGCTGGGCTTTGGCAAGCATTCAGTGACCACTTTTACAAAAATGTTGGCAAGTCCTCGAGCCTTGGCCGAGTCCTGACGCGTGGAGCTGTCAAGGTTTAGCAGCTGGTGGCTCTTCCTGCTGATTCCCCACTGGGACCAGAGGAGAGTGAGAGAAGGGCTTTTATTTTACTTTATTTATTACAATCCGGTTACCTCAAGGCAATTCCATTATTGAAACTGATTCCCTGAGCAAATAATATCAACACTGAACTCTTAGAACGCTAAAATATGCTTTGTAAATTAACAACTTTTACAGAGATGCAGTGATTATACATGCCCTGATCTCTTGCTCCTAACAGACTTGGTTTGTGTTGCTCAAGTCACGTTGCTGAGTAATTTTAGACTATTGCAGCATTTATTGTGCATATATGTATATTCAGCTACTCCACAAGCCTGCTTACTCATTTATAGAATATAAACGGTATAGTTTTTGTTTGCTTTGTGCCAGTGTTCTGCTCCTAATTCCCCCGCATGTTTGCGTCACAGACATGTGAGCGCACAGACAGACAGGCGCCCACCACGAGGCCGTTTGTCACAAGGGACGTACGGAGCACTGAAGGGACGAGCGTCCAACAGCCAAACTTCGCGGGTCAAGCGAATTTGACGAAAAAATTTGATTGCTGAGAAAATGTTTCTGTCAGTTCTTTACACTTGCCCTAAAGTGTCGTAAACTGTCATTCTCATCATCTGGACAGGTCCATGCACATGTGCTGGGCAGCCCTTTTGTCGATTCTTAATATTGGATGAGGGCCTCCTGTGCCATGAGGGCCTCGTGGTGGGAGGAGTGCTTATTTGAACATACTTAACCACGCAGGTCAGTATAGGTTGGCAAAAAATGGAAGCGTGGAACCTACATGTGTGGGAGCATAGCAGTGGGATAGAACAATGTATTTTGCTCCACCGCCCTCTGTTTCCCACAACATATGCCCCGCAAGACCTACGACCACTTTGTGGAGAGCGGTTACCCCTTCAATCAATATTTGGAGGCTCAAAAATCCTGCTTATTTTTTGACCAGATTAGGCACATTCCGGGTGGATTGGTCATAGGCAAACTGGATATATAATGTTAACATAGGCAGTGTATTAAACATTTGTCAACAGACTCACGGGCTATGCAGACATTGTAGAGGGTCCAAGAAAGGGTGATGAATTCATGTGGCTTTTTACGGAGGCCTGAAAATACCCAAGAAGAGGAATGAGAAATAATAAGTATAACCCGTAAAAACAAAGTTTTTCACTCTAAATCCTTTATATGCAGTGGCGGCTAGAGTCCTCTCGTCCTCTGGCTTGAGATGGCTGCCACCTATGGGTCAGATGATTGTCTGCAGTATTAAACAATTGGTAATTAAATATTTAATTTGTTTTCCATAAACAGTGTAAAATTTTGGAAAAAAAATTTCACGAACATTAATTGTCTCGCACAACGAGTCTGTGTGCAAAATGTCAGCTCGATTGGATCACGGGAAGTGGGTTAAAAAACGACCAAAAGGTTTGCACAGTCGTAAGCAAGCAAGCAAGCACGCAAGCAAGCGAACTTAATATTAAGGATTTAAAAATACGGATTGCATCTACACAATCTCTCCCATGTCCTCCAGTATAAATTGTATTCCACAGTCAATAGAATAGGAATGCGTTCTCTTCTGTATTCACAACTGCAACACTGACTGCTTGTTTCAGTGTTGTTCCCTCTTGCGTGTGGATTCCTCCTTACATATCAGCTTCCTCCTTTATCTAAATATACCGAGAATGAATGTGACTAAATATAAAAAATACGACTTTTATAAGGAAGAGATTTGAGTGTCATTAAGTATTTTATTGACGAATTAAGTTGATTATGAATATTATATATGTTATTTAAGACATTTGTCCAGCAGTGAATAGATAATGACTGATGATGAGAAATAGACATTATTAGTTAACTTTAGACATATATAGTTAACTGTGAATGATGTATACCAGGGCTGTAAAGTTGAAAATTGGCACAAATAATTCTAGATTTGAAGTTTTCGTGACTGCAAGGATCCATACTCTTTGGTTTTTTCGGTAAAAACAAAATAAAATTAAATAAATTAAAATGAAAACAACTAAATTAAAACAAATCGCGACGTTTCTAAGGCAACACAAGCCTCCTTTATTCTGTTTTTACCCACGTGACTTTACCGAAATAAGGTCTAGTTCATGCTTATGTAATAAAAGACTCCATTAGGCGATGCTGGTCTCTGTTTGTCTTTTATTCAGGTTCTTCTCCGCACCCCCCACTGGCCTCCTCTCGAACCAGTGTCGTCTCGCGCGCGCCCCGCGCACGCTCCCTCGGGTGCCCGTTGCCTCTGGACGAATCTGTGGTGCGCGTCATCCGGAGGCTCGTACGCTTCCGCCATTTCATTGAACGCCCCTTTCAGCGTCGCCTTCTTCGCGGCCTTGATGGAGCGGAATAATTTCAAAGACTTGTCGTCCAGGAGCGTCGGCAGAACTTCCAAGGCCTCCGCATCCGTCCACTTGGCGGATCGGACGGCCGACTCAAAACACCACGCAAATGCGCTCCAATCTCCTCCAATTAAGAATTCTTTAATCGTCATCAGGCGATGGCTGCGAATCCCCGAGCTGCTGTCTTCCGATGCAGGCGTCCCCTCCGGCGGCGACAAGATGGCGTCTTTCCGCCGCGGCAGCGACAAGATGGCGGCTTCCCGCCGCGGCGGCGACAAGATGGCGGCTTCCCGCCGTTCGTCCGCGACCACACCCAAGATGGCGGCGTCCTGCCACGTGTCGGAGAGGGCGGGAAGCGTCGCAGAGGCCCCAATGGCGGACGGCTCGGCCCCACCCAAAGGCTCCCCGCTTGAAGGGCCGCCGCGTGGCCGATCCGGCATCGTCGCTGACGCCACCAGGTTGACTAAATCCAGCAGAACGGCCCGCAGTGAATCAAGCTGGACTGCCACGTGTCGCCAGTCGTCTTCGGCGCCCGTCGGCGCAGACGGCCCGGCCGCCCCGACGACATCCTGTACTCCTGTCGTCACCACTTCGCCCACGCCTTCCATGGTCGGGACCGCCACCGCCGGAGGAAGGTCCTCTTCGTCTTCTGAAGATGGTGCAGGTATATTCTTTTTCTTGAGATGTTTCGACATCTCGTTCCACTTCTGACTCCAGTGTAATAAAAGATTCTGTTAGGCAATGCTGGTCTCCGTTTGTCTTTTATTCAGGTTCTTCTCCGCACCCCCCACTGGCCTCCTCTCGGACCAGTGTCGTCTCGCGCGCACCCCACGCACACTCCCTCTCGCGTGCCACGCACGCTCTTTGTCTCGCGCGCGCCCCGCGCACGCTCCCTCTCGCGCGCCACGCACGCTCTCTCTCTCGCGTGCTACGCACGCTCTCGCCCTCCGCACCCCGCTGGCCGACAGCGTGCTGAGGTCCTTCGGCCACGTGGCCGATGGCGCGGCTCTGTCCTCACCACCCAACGTGGCTCAGCCTCTTAACTTCCCCGACTGCCCCGATCTCTTCCGGGCTCCCACTTATATCCATTCCCCCCACGTGACCCTGACTCCCGCCTCCCGGATCATTAGATCCGGCCTTCCCATACTACCCCGCTGGCTCCAGCCCCCATTCACCTCGCCTCCCATTGGAGCCGAGGTGAACGGTGGCCCCTCCCACACGCCCCGCAGACCAGGCTCCGCCCTCCAATGCCCCGGGCCGCGTGATTGGACCAGAGGCCAGCAACAACCCCATTTACGCTCGCATTACACTTATAACGAAAACAATCTGAAAAATATACATTTTGAAAATTATGGCCTCCAAAATTCGAGGCAAATTTTAATGTTTGCTGTGTTTAGATCCAGGTGTAAACCATTTGTATGTGAATGTTTAATAGGATCTTGATTCTAAACATGACATCTGCGTTTAAAATCCAAATGGAAACATTTTCTATTATGTCCCTCCTGCCACAAAATAACTGGAGCAAACATTTAGAAGTATTTTATTTTAACCTAGCCCAAGAAGAGTTTTCAACTGGCATATGTTAAGGCCAGCGAATAAAAATTAAATGAAAACATATTTTTGGCCCATAAATTTGAATAAATCTTCGTTTTTAAGGCCAGGCATATTCATCTTCAAAATATGACATCGTATTTTGGAGAATATATATTTTTTGGTGCTCGTGTGAAGAGTGACACAGAAGTTATGAATCGTGGGTAAATCTCACTACCAGTATTATATACTGTAGATCATTTTTTTTATTGTATAGTTAAAATGCGTGAGACTTTGGAAGGCTTATATTTTCCAGAAAAAAACAAAATTCGAGGTACATTAATGGATGCAAAGCAGACATTAAACATTGTTCGTCAGCACGTAGTTTTGTAGTTTTGTAAGTTTCAAGAAGGTATGTAGTTTTAATTATACTTGGCCAAAGTTGTTGTTTTCTCTGCCAATGGGAACTCTGTAATTTTAACAACCACAAAAGCTGGTTGTGAAAAGAGAAGTTTAAATTGTAGACATTCTGAAACGGCATACCTACAGCCTACACAAGTTTTGAGATTTGTTTTCTTCACACGTTAGCCAATGTCATCAGTGCGCATCTACCAATGCAAGTCAAGAAGATTCCAAAGGTCAAAGCATCTCCCTATTGAAATTAGTGTTGAGTGAAACGCTGTCGTGTGTGACCTTGTTTAAAGAGGCAGAGGGGGAAGGTACCCAAAAAACAAACTCGGAGTGGCTGGGTGATATAGGAGGTGGTACGACACAGTAAATGTTAAACTAACTTGAAACTAATTTTCAACGCGACAACTGAATAAGTAACAATATCATATGATTCTAGATTTTAACTTTTCGTGACTGCAAGGATCCATACTTTTGTTTTTTTTCGGTAAAGTCACGTAGGTAAAAAAATATATAAATTAAAATGAAAACAACTAAATTAAATCACGACGTTTCGGGCGCGAAACGTTGCGCCCGAAACGTCGTGATTTAATTTAGTTGTTTTCATTTAAATTTATTTAGTTTTTGTGACTTTACCGAAAAAAACAAAAAGTAATATCATATGATTCTGTCTATTGTGTCACAGCTCTCACCTCCTATTCACTGTTTATGAGAAAAGGCTGCGATACACTTTGCTTAGTTATTCTAATGTTGTATTGTATTTGTAATGTGGCAACATCCTTTGACTTAATCAAGTACTTTAGAAGGGCCAGTTCATGCGCTGTTGTTTTTTAGTGCCCAACGCTATCGACAACCTCTAGACAGTAATCAACTCTCTATATTCCTATAGAGAGTGCCAATCTCTCCCACGGACGACAACATGCAGACAATATATGAAAATAAACAGGGATCAAAGCAATTGTAGTTAATGAAAGTGCTAAATAGTTGGTATGATTAAATGAATTGTTACACAAGCCAGATGGTTTTATGGCATGGTTGTAGCAGTGTCGCCAATGTCTAATAACCTCCTGTAATAACAAGTGTCAGTTATTTGGCCAGGAGCCAACGTGTTATGTTCTATATAAACAAGCTAGAGCAGGCACTCCACATCACATAGGTCTATTGAAATTGCAGACTTCATTGTATCTTGTCATGGTCCGTCAAAAACATAATGTGCCATTTAAAACGATAGGCAAAAGTATAAGTGGACTAACACAGGTGCGTCTGGATTGCATGTTTCATTCCTCTGTGCCATTTTATATTTCCTCTGGATTTGTCGTATTTTTGTCAAGTTTGTGTAGCAACAATGCCCACTTTGTGCCTGTCTATTGTACAGAATGCCAATCATTTTGAAGGAGCCAGCCTGTAAAACTCACTGCCCACAGTCATGAATTAAATTGGGTTCCCACTCCCAGTCCTCTGGGACCATCACAGTCCAGCTTACAGTTGGAGCCAAATCATCAATTAAAAATGCGGTGTATTTATTTACGTGAAATATACGTTTCCATTAATCTACTCAAAAATCACTGCCTCGTGCTGGTGTGCCTACATAAATGAGCATAGGGTAATGCTAATTGAAAATTGATGAGCCTGAGCCAGTATTGCAAATTTCATATTCCCATGCCAGGAACCAGTAACTCAAAATTACTTCCCACACATTGGTACTTACTTTATTTAACTTGAAACGGTGATTAGGAAAGTCAACCTCTGAGGTTAGATCTCACAAAATCATGATTATCACCCAAGTGCTCCAACCACAACATAAAATAAATGTAGATATACCGTATATGAATTGCAAATAGATTATGTGTGTCACTGAAGAGATGTGTAGGTGGGTTGTTGCAATACGAGATCACGAAGGTTTATATTTAGAACGATTTACCCGCTACAACGTCCCATGCAATAATTCATTTCAGCTGATTGACCTAGGGCTTAAACAGGAGAACACTGGTATGTCGGCGCCTTAAAATAATGTTTTATTCATCTACCGAGGGATGCTGACGTGTTGTCATACTTAGCACAACGGATTTGTAATCCTAATTCACGGGTTCAACCTCCCGAAGTGGCAGTTCAAACAATGGGCAAGTTTTGTAAATTCCCAATGCCCCTGTCCAATTGGCAGTGTACACCGCAGTTGGTTGGCAAGGTTGTGCGTGGCGGGGTAAAGTGTGGGTACACCCACCTCTTTTACGATATCTGGCCAGGATGAAAGAGTGGGCCATCGCAGGGCTACATCTTTACATTTGTAGGCGCATGGTCAGTGTGCTCATATTAGGATCTGTTTGCCACCAACACTTCACTTCTGACAGCCACATGGCACTTTCTGCAGGGAATTAACAAAGTGCCATCTGCTGTACAGTTGATGTTGAAGACATTATGAGCCCCTTCCTAAGTGCATTGTATACATTTGTAATGCTACAAATCCCACCATTTAAATTCAGTCGCTCCTAAATCAATAAATAATAATTGTCATTCCATAATGACGAATTACTGTTGCAGAAGTTTCATTAGCAAAACTATTCTTTTTTAATTCCAAAAGTACTCTTGCCTGGTTAAATATAATAAATTGCTTACAATAAAGAGGGCAACACGCATAGCAGGTAAAAGAAAGCCCCCCCCCCCTCCGCTGCCTATCAGTCTGCTCAGTACAAATGAATCCATAGCATGAGCAGTGTTCCTGACGCACAATGTGAGCTTAATAAAAAAAAACAAGGGTGACCGCTCCACTGCCATGAATTGCCGCACTGCCTTCACTTTTAGCATTGTGAATCGTTATCCGGCCCCCAATCTGCAGGGGGAGATTTATCTGCATGGAAAATAAAAGCTGCTTTGGGTTACATTTCACTGCGTGCGATGAATTATAGAGCGCGGCGCATCTGGCCTGGTCTGCATTAAACCATGTCGTTTATGTCGCAACTACCACGTAAGTCAGGGTTCAATTTTTATGCCTTACAGATGTGGTCGAGTAATCGTGGTGGCATCTGTGGACCTACAGAGGTTTAAACGGTATATCACGAGTTCCTGACTTTGTTGAGAATAATCAAGTGGGCAATGCTGCAGATGTATGGAACTGCTGCTGGAAAGTGCACAGTGTATAACTGGCAAGTGTTGGCTATCAATTGTGGCATCACAGCTTGACAATGCTCCACATGTATAGCATTTGACTTGGATTGTTCCTTTAATTACAATTGCAGGTACTACTGATTGAGAAAATTATTGTTAACAACTTTCTTCAACAATGCTAAACAAAACACGAACATTTTTCCTCTATTTGACAATAGGGACATTAAAACATGACTACAAAAAAGCCTATTTAAATAAATCACATTCTTCATATAGTGTCATATTTTGACCACATCGTTGCCAAAACAAATATATACATGGACATCACCTTCAGGAGTCAGTTCACTGTCCTGGGATCATTTTATGAGAGTGGATAGACAGTTTACGGATCTCCTCATTGATATTAAAGGTGCACTTGCATATTTTACAATGACATATAATGAGTCATTACACTGGTCAACAAAAAAAAAAAATTCTGGCCTGGACTTTTGCAGCTGTTTTAGACTAATTTCAGGGTGCCGATTCCAAATCTGATCTCAGATTTGCTCTATCACATCTCATTTTTATGCTATCGGCATACCCCATTTTCATTGATTTTACCCGAAATTAACTCTGTTACTTATGATTGCAAGTTGTTGCGAGTCAGTGACTGCTTTAGTGTTAAAATATGGTGCTGTATTTTTAGGATAGTGTGTTTACAATATAATTTTATGTAGATATCTACATTTATTTAATATTTATCTTCTGCAGTTTTTATTGAAAATGCAAAATTGATATCTCAAAAACCTGATAGACAAAAACCGATGCCAGATTTGGAATCAGCACCCCAAAATTACCTTAAAACCGTTGGAATACCTTATGCCAGAAAAAGTGTGTTGACCAGTGTTATTTTTGCTTTATTCCCATTATGGCCTCTTTTGGCTTGAAGTTTTGCGTAACAGGGAGTAAAATTCCTCAGCCGTTGCAGGCAGCGTCTGGAAACCTGCATCGAGGCAGTGTTTTCCAAACTTTGCAGAGCATAACCCCTAATCATCTCCTGCAGATAATGCTTCTTCAATCCAGATTGAAAAGTGCATAGGTCAAGTGATTTACTAATATAGGAAGGAAGAGCGTTCCAGGTGGCTGCAGAAGTGCATCTGAAAGCGCGCGATGCGGTGACTATTTTTGTTCGATGGCCAAGCCAAACGCCGCTGCGAGGCTGACCGAAGTTCGCGTGATGGTCTGTGCTCCTTGACGACATCAGCACGGTATTGTGGTTTATTTGTGGCTCGATATCTTGTGTGGATTCCATCTTCCTTACAGGTCCTGCTTTCCATTGTCATGAGTCTCCATGAGAGGCTATGGCCTAAAGGGAAGGGTGATCCTCTTTCTCGAGACAATACGTGAATATAACTTATCGTTCGCTCGCCCAAATAGAGGTTTGTGCAACGAGCAGCTATATTGCAACTTAATTTGAGTTAAGTGTAGTATGATTAAGCGCTGAGCAAGTGCATGCATACCAGTAACTGGTTGCAGGGTCTTTTTTTAATCCACTTTTTTCAGCTGTACTGGGAGGCAAGTTACTTGGTTCACTTTACATTTTCAGCTTGAGATTAATTACAGCTTATAAATGTCAGTAGACCCTGCCCTGTAGATGAAACCAATCAAACCTCCGAGCCATAGTTTTTGAGAGCCCAGAATTTACATTGTTGATTTTCAAATTTTCACAGTTGAGAGCATAGTTTTGACTATTGTATACGAATTAAATTATGAAAGAGTTTCTATACTCGAATGATTATGTGGTGGGACCGATATCCGTTGTTGTGGAAAATTCACATTCATATGACAAGAACTATTTTCTCCAAAATTGTGGATTAGCACTGTTTACTTCCCACAACGTTGTACCTATATTTTTTTAATCAAGCCTTGAAGAACGATGGAAAGAGTTGTCACACAACTGGGAATTTAAACTTGCACCCCCTCCATTTGTGAGTTAGGTGCAATGCCACGGCGCTTTATAGAGTCTACACATGGGAATGGAGCGGAGCCACACACAGAGAGACACTTAAAATATTTGGGGGAAGAAATAGAAAATCTCCTGGGTAAGCTCCACGTTTGTTGAACCAATGCCTCCGCTTCCTTTGCTCCGCTAATCTGAGATGGCGTCATGCCACCATACGCAGAGGTTGCCGTGGAGGGGTGGTATTCTTTCAGTGACTGCGGCGTTCGTGGGTTTCCTGCCTGGCCTAATGAGGCCAGATGGACCCCCCGCAGGTGTAGGCTCGACTTGCAACAAAAATCACACTGTAAGCGAGTGCAAGAAGTACAAGACGCAATCATTAGATTGCACTTACCTGTTTTTTCTTTGTCTGTGCCATATGCAGTGCACAGATGTGGTTATTAATTTTCGTAATAGTTTGCAGCTTTTCAATCCACTGCTGGATGAAGGGCTCCCATCGCTGTGTCAGTCATGCAGGTCGACTATTTTTATCATCATGGTCAGACCAGTGGTGTACATTCCTGATCATTCCTATTCCTATGGTGGGAATCATTCTCTAGATGGGACAACCCCCATTGACTTCAAACAAAAGCAGCATACAGTTGTTGCCGAGTCGGATTACTGATGTATATACCCTTGTGCGTGAATACATGAAGCGTCGTTCCACACTGCTACATTTGGTCGTAGAAATGAATGCACAGAATAAATCCACGGAAGTTTCCAACTGTCCTTCTATATTATCCTCCTGCACGCTACACTACCATGTCCAAACCCAGTTAGTGGCCTGTTAGTGAGCTAAACACTGTCGGATTCCGTTTAATTGGTCGTAATGTGTGGATTCAATTTTTTTTTTGCGTGCGGAGCTCTTCAAAAACTTCCAATTCTGTCCACTGTAATTATTATTGACGGTGGCACAAACAGCAGGGACCTATTGTTGTGGGTGCCAGCATTTTGTGGAATGCGTTGCTGTCACTGGCTTGCAGTCGGGTAACCCAGAGGTCAAGATAATGGTGGCATGAGCTAAGTGGGGCTCCGGTCCAAGCCTGGCTACCCCGAAGAAAATCCCTCCCTGAACCCTGCCGAACACAGCGAGCCAGTCTGGTTCTGTTAAGGGCTTTTGGCAAAAATTGTGTATTAGTGGAGTGGTCGCAACAGTTTGTGCGGAGTTTGGTAAAGGACTGAAAAGTAAATGCGAGCAGGATTGTGTGGGGAGAGTGGGGTCCATGAAGTGTAAGGCAAACCATTTTCATCAATCACACTCATTATCATAATCACAATCATTACTGTCACCACCACCACTGCTGCTACTATCACAATGAACATTGACATTCAGCATCTCATTGGCGTCACTTACCCGTTACTCTCGTTTCAGCGAACCCTGCTCAATGCTATTTATTTCCTGAATCATAAATGATCGAGCATTCGAGTCCATTCTGTTTTAAGCCACACAACAGGCACTCAACGTCAAGTCCAAGTGTCTGCCTGCTTCAAACAAGCAAAGTTTGGTGCTTCACTGCATTGGCAGTTCTGAGCCGGTGTTTAAAATTTAATTTTCATGGTTGGGAACAAGGCACGGGGTGACTTCCCACAACAGCGGTACTCATTCTATCCACAAGCAGCGATAATGTGCTTGAGCCATCACGAGCCATCATCTCTGGCCAATGCAGACGGTGGCTAAGCAGCCGCTGTGCCATTGCACAAGGGTTAGAGCGAAGGCAAAAGCTCGTCTTACCTCTGCTCACGTGATGATGTGACAGCCAGTGTAGAGCCGAACAGAATGCTGGGAAGGGTCTGAAATTGAACGTTCTGCTGGGCAGAATTTAAGAAAGCCTGCAGTGTTTTACCCAAATGTTGGTATAAATGCTAATGTAAAATAGGCAACTGTAAAAATAAACATTCTTTGTAATAAAGCTATTCAAATTAAACCATATATTCATAAATCTACAGTATTAATGGAGAAAAGGTGGGGAGGAGGGGGAAGAGGCGTTTTTATTGTCACAAGTAAATAATGAGCAGTACTTTCGCAGTTTGGGGTTAAATCTTCATGCTTCAACGCTGATTGAGAGAGACTGCCTGAATGCGGGCGGGTTAAATTAAGTGCTCGAGTATTTTTCTTGCAGCAATTATGAATTATAGCATGGCATGCACTGTGCGCACTGTGCGGACGTCTGATCTAAAATACTTAAACATTTGCCGATCAGAGTCGTTTTGACGGGCGCTGGCTGTGAAACGGTTCGGTTCAGGACAAGGTCAGTGGGCAGTCGAGGGCGGGGCCGGCTACGTAGACCTCAACGTCTCAGGGGCTACTGCTGAGAAAAAATTCACGTCAAAAAAAGAATCAGTGAAAAAGCATACACGGTGTACAACGCATAGCCATGGTGGCCATTCAGTCATTTGTCGTAGTCGATTGCGAAACCATGGTGTTGGTGCCAAGCTAGGTGCAGATTTAGACTGGGTCCACGTGGAGTTTGAAGGCTTCCCAGCAAGAGGTCAAAGAACAGAGCCAGATGTTACGTGTTCACAAACGAGAATGACTTGCATATGCTGCACTTAAACTCTATCAACTATGCAAACTTGCAGAGTTCAATGCCATGCTGAGAGAAATATCTGAAGTTTAGCCTAACAGGGCTTGCCCCTATGGTAATTAAAGCCAATGCAGGATCAAAATTAGAAGAGTTATCAGGCAGCTAAACGACATCAAGGTGGCACAGTGGGAGGGCATGCGGTGCATCTGCCAATAACGCCAATGTTAACCTAGAGCATCTGGCTCTGTCTCAAGATCATCCTGTAAGTGAGCCTTCACTATATGTCCTGCATGTGGCTTCGAAGTGCACCAAGCCTGGCACAAGTGCCATAGCAATACCATTGACACGTTTTTTGTTCGTGGTAGCTTCTGCTATAGTTGAATGTGTACGTACGCTGTGTTGCGTATGCTGTTTATGATTATTACAGTACATCTGAATAGTTACAAGTCATCACCTACAAATCGATGCACACAAGTGGAGGAATATTACATGTATTACTTCATGCACGGCATTTCTTGCCAAGTGTCACTTTGATGCCGGCTCTTGTAAAAAAAAACATCCCAAGCAAACTTAAGGTCAGCCACTTCAATTGGCCAAGGCCCTCTCTAAGCACCTTACATACTGATGCTTGCTACTTGCCAGGAAATTAAAGATGCTTTTATTGGCAGTCTTAGTCAAATGCATTAGCCAGTTGCGATCCTGGGCTATGTGTCTTGGACAAGTACTTTTGTTTGTTTGTTCAAGAGTACATGCTTGGCAGCCCAAAAACACTGCTGTTCTAGATGCCAGTGTATCTGTAATCCAGTGATATAGAGGCAAAGGTACGATGTACACTTTAGAAACTCACACACCTCTGGCCTGGCAGCAGCACGACAGTCATGTTTTTTGCAAACACCAATCTGTTGAGACCTTTGAGTGCTATCTCCAATTGAAAGTCTTCCCACAGAAAGAAGTGAACATAAAAGTAAGGGTGCAGCCCTAAGATTACTCTACAATGCCACTGATAGCATACGGTCCTCCAACAACTTAACACTATTGGACATCTGTGAAAAAGAGCTTCATTACTCATCGGACTTATATAGGATGAATACACATTCTGATTCAATAGACGGAGCTAGAGAAGCAGCTAACAGAGCCTCTCTACAAGGCCATTTTGGCCGAACTCTTTTGCTCTGACCAGACGTCTGGAAGAGATGGGAGTATCCACACTTTATCATCAGATACGTCAGTATTTTAGTATTTAATATAGCGCTGTGTAAGTACCCTGCAGCCTTGTGGCGCAGAAGTAGAGTAAGGCTGCAAGTTCAAATTCTACTTTGGGGGCGTCAACTAAGCCTGTTGTGTCTATGGGTGGATAACATTGGTACCACTCTGTGGTGGAAGTCGACAGCGGTTGTCATATGCAAAATAATTACCACTGGATAAGGGCAGGGACAAAGGTTGTTTTTATCACATCACAGTCGTGATTTAAAAAGTCCATGTCTGGACACATTTAACGTAATATAGCTGCAGAATGCCATGGCTAAAATAGTACATCAGCTCATTAAAATGTGCTTCATTTATTGTTACGCAGTTGACTGCAAGCATCAGCTCAGGCATTACACCAATACACCTTCTACAATGCAAAATAGAAGAGCGTAGTTAATTTGTCCACTTGATAACTCGTTCACATGAAATCAGAGGAACTACCTCAGATATTCTTATTGCACTCTCGACCCTTGAACTATCAGCACTCATTAAAAATCCCCCAATCCGTTTCCAGCGCTGCCTGACCTAACATTGGCCAGAGCGCACTCTGGATTGAGTGAATGCATACAGCTGGAGAAGTCTGACAAAGCGTCCTTTCTACAATTGAAGCCCTTCCAGCCGAGAGCCGAGACGTGCGTTTATTGACAATGTCATGTTGCATTAGGCAGAGCACGTTGTGGACAGGGAGGTTTATACAAGTGGGCCAGACGAGGATGAGGCACACAAAAAAGGGCACATCTTGACACCGGTTATGCCGCTGTTTACATACGCAAATATGCAATCTGAGCTGAAGCTGTGTGAGAAATAATAGGGGCACATCAATGAATGGTCAGAATCAGTCAGGATCTTGATGTAGACTGCAGGAGGAATCCGATGATCTATAAAGCTCGGTTTAACAGATGTTCAGTATGGGTGGTGCAGAAAGTTAACAAACAATACAAAAACACAATACGAGTGTAAAATAGAGAAAAACAGAAGGAAGGCAAGAAAGATAAATTAATAAATAATGCATTCTTTATATAAGTCCGATTTAACAAGCTTAGGCAAGGCAGAAAAAACAACAACAACAGTCCCAGACTACACCAGAATAGCATACATTAGTAGTCCCTCAATAAAATGGCACATTAACATTGAGCTATGGATACACAGGTAAGGATCAAAGTCACAAATCACATTTGCAAATGTGACTATATCCAGCACTCATCTTTTGCTTTAGGATATTTTTAAGGAAGATTTACGATGTTAAGGGAGGAAACAAGGTTGTTCCAAAACATTGGTGCTGCAACGGCAAAGGCTTTGCCACTCATTAAAATGCTTATTCTCGGGATATTTAAAAGGCAATTATATGGACGCCTTATGTTGCTTGGGCTTGACAATGAGGATAATGAATTAGTTAAGTATAGCGCAGATTTGCCAATAATGATTTTATGGGTGGTGCCTTGATAAGGTAAGATACATCTATAATAAAACAAGCATTCGGGCAGATCTTATGCTATTTTAATGTATATATTGACCAAGGCGCTGAACAAAGAATTCACAATTTGTACAGCAAAAGTGTGATGAGATGAGTTGATGAGAAGGATGTTAGTTACATGATGAATATGATTATGGGTGAAATAAACGATGACGAGGGCAGCAATGAGTGGTTAAAGATAAGTGAGTGTGATGAATGAGGAGCGAAGTTGGGAAGAGGGATGGTGATGAAGTTAATGATGGGAAAGGGATGGGGAAGTGGAGTTGGGGTAAGCAAGGGAAAACAAGCTAATTTTAAGGGAAGATCGAAACATGGACAGTGGAGCTGATTGTTCGACGTTTAGGGGCAGTTTGTTCCAGTGTAAGAGGGCCTGAAGCGAGAAAAAAATGGAATCGTGATTGGGCCAAGGAGGAGGGGAACAGAGACAGAAACAGCTGGGATTGTGAATTAGAGAAGGCAAGAAGGAGCATAGAGCAAGATGATGGAAGCGAGATTCTACGTAGCCAACCACGCTATTCGTAGGTGCAGAGGAAGGACAATAATCTAAACACAAAAAGTAGTTATAAAGAAATGAGTTTTCAATTTAAATTTAAAAGTGCATAGCTCCAATAGCTACCTAATATCGGAAGGAAGAGTGTTCCAGATGACCGCAGAAGTGCATCTGAAAGCGCCATGGTTAGCTAGAAGCTGCTCCGAGGAGGACCGTTTTATGATTTACATCCTTAGATTCCAATCTACCTTGGTCAAAGAAGCATCTTGTCAAGATTGTATCGCTGTAAGCTCTAATTTTGGAAAGAACAAGAGAGTTAGCTTGATGCTACCTTGAAACTGTAGTGTGGTAATAGCAACAATTTTAAAATGATGCTCTTCCACCTGTATCTGGGTAAATCTTATTTAACTTTCTAAATATGAACAATTGAATGTTTAAGTCACTTAAAGTATCTCACGACTGAAACAAGCAGTGCCAATCTTCATTTTCAGGCTAAATCAGTTGTGGACATTCCACATTCCTGTGATGGGAGTTTAAAGTCAAAAGATCTCACAGATAGTTCTGTGGTAGCTGCTTCTGGGGGCTGTTTTTTGAACAAGAGGGGTTTCCTTGCTCTGTAAGCGAATCGAATGGAATTTTTTTTATCTTGTGACATGATTCTGATAGCACAATCAAACTAAAACTCGAAGCGTTGTGTTTTACTCCCACAGGGCAAACACTTATTGATGGAATTGGTCAAATATCTCAATGCAGGACCCACCTAAAAACTATTGAGACACGGTGAGCCTTTTTGGCATACATGAAGATAATTTTTAAAACTACAAAACCTTCATGGGATTATGAGTTGAAATGGTTTTGTCAGACAAAGTATGCAAAAACTGCATTTCACACTGGCAAGCAACACAGTACGTGCATACACAGCACAGCAGATCTTAAGATGCAACATGGCTCATTCATGTAATTAGGATTGGTTCCGGGATCTCCAAGCAATTGTAGCAGAGGCTGTAATGAGAGAAGTGGATCAAAGCGTCTCTTAGCCATCATCCCACAGCCTGCAGCCATGTGCACGTGTTTTGCATGATGTATCATGCCCCATAATTCAGTTGAATCATCTCTTCTCACAGCATCACAATGCTTTCAACTGCACATCGAGCACACATGCCAACAGAGATGCCTATTCAGGCAGACATTTAGCTTTTAATCTACTCTTCTTTATATTTTTCTTTTAACTGTAGAGCTAGCTTATGCAATCCGGGAACAAAGGATAACATATGTTGTATTAAACAGTGAATCGTAGAAGGAATTTCAGCAGCTTATTAGATCAACATAACATCACCATTCTTGTGCACATTTTGCACATGGCAATATGATGGCCAACAGCTCTAAAGTGGTCCACATGGAGCAAAACATTAGACATTAAGCAGGGTCTCATGGTTTATAGATTTTTCTATTTATGGAATACTCTTTTCAATAACATCTGATAATCTAGCGAACATTTGATTAACAAGCCTAACTCTGCCGATGAGACCCAACATTTCGAAACTGGCCCAGCTGCTTGACAATATATGCCTCGAAATCCAAGAGGCTGTTGGTCCAAACAATCTTTGCATTAATCCGTGGAGATAGGACAAAGTTCTGCTTATACAGTATATGCTGTTAAATACGTGAATTTTACTGTGCACGAGGAAACACATAAAGACATATGGAGCCACAGATGCAAAAGCTCAAACCTGCTTGGCTATATGCGTTTATTTGTTTTACCACAATTAGGAACACCTCCCCCTGCAACAACCTTAAGCCGGACCAGAAGAGGGAGAGAGACATTGTAACAGGAGCTGCTAATGCCTCACGGTTGGGCCTTCTGTTTGTTTTGGGCTTGTCAGAGAGCTTCCCGCCTGCCTGTTTGTTTGTTTGTCCCACAGATTAGCAGAAAGCATAGCTTCTGATTGTCTTTGGCTAATCCCAATGGATCAAGTCTCCCAATTCCATCATCGCAGGTGACACGGAGAGCCTTGCTATCTGATGACAGCAGAAAAAAAACCAAATCTTATACCGTGGAGGGCTAGTAAAAAGACTAAGCGTTGTCGGGAAATCCCAAATTGCTTGTGATGAAGCACGTCTCTCCATCCCGTCTCAGGCTGCCTTGAGCCATGAGAGTTGTGTTACCCTGAGAGGCTGAGTCAGAACACGAGGCTCTGGAGCAGTCCTCATACCTACATCAAGTTCCCAGAAAATGTGTCGTAAGTCGAAACGACGTAAGTCGGGACCAATTTTCCGAGAGAAATAATGATACAGTAGGGGCTTACATTCCTGACCAAGGGTCCGAAATGCAACTTTTTATAGATATGAATACAAATGGCATGTTTAATCAACTAGAAATCATTTATAGATTGCAATAGTAGTGTTTAGAAAGTTATTACCTTGATTCTTCCTAATTCCTGGCTTATTTGGAATGAAAATAGAAATTACATTTCTGCTTCGTTTCTATTCAACACCATCACTGGAGCACCGACCTTTCCTTTCATCAGCCAGTTATGAGGATGAAGTAAATAAAAAAAACTATCTTAAAAATCACAAAAAAATGCACAGAGGTTCTACCACCGGAGTGCCACATCGGGAGGCAGGTGTGGGTCTGTGTCGTGCTGTAGGTGTGAGTCTGTGTCGTGCTGTAGGTGTGGGTCTGTGTCGTGCTGTAGGTGTGGGTCTGTGTCGTGCTGTAGGTGTGGGTCTGTGTCGTGCTGTAGGTGTGGGTCTGTGTCGTGCTGTAGGTGTGAGTCTGTGTCGTGCTGTCGGTGTGAGTCTGTGTCGTGTTGTAGGTGTGGGTCTGTGTCGTGCTGCTGTAGGTGTGGGTCTGTGTCGTGCTGTAGGTTTGAGTCTGTGTCGTGCTGTAGGTGTGAGTCTGTGTCGTGCTGTCGGTGTGAGTCTGTGTCGTGCTGTAGGTGTGAGTCTGTGTCGTGCTGTAGGTGTGGGTCTGTGTCGTGCTGTAGGTGTGAGTCTGTGTCGTGTTGTAGGTGTGGGTCTGTGTCGTGCTGTAGGTGTGAGTCTCTGTCGTGTTGTAGGTGTGAGTCTGTGTCGTGCTGTAGGTGTGAGTCTGTGTCGTGCTGTAGGTGTGAGTCTGTGTCGTGCTGTAGGTGTGAGTCTGTGTCGTGCTGTAGGTGTGGGTCTGTGTCGTGCTGTAGGTGTGAGTCTGTGTCGTGCTGTAGGTGTGAGTCTGTGTCGTGTTGTAGGTGTGAGTCTGTGTCGTGCTGTAGGTGTGAGTCTGTGTCGTGCTGTAGGTGTGGGTCTGTGTCGTGCTGTAGGTGTGAGTCTGTGTCGTGCTGTAGGTGTGAGTCTGTGTCGTGCTGTAGGTTTGAGTCTGCGTCATGCTGTAGGTGTGAGTCTGTGTCGTGCTGTCGGTGTGAGTCTGTGTCGTGCTGTCGGTGTGAGTCTGTGTCGTGCTGTAGGTGTGAGTCTGTGTCGTGCTGTAGGTGTGGGTCTGTGTCGTGCTGTAGGTATGAGTCTGTGTCGTGTTGTAGGTGTGGGTCTGTGTCGTGCTGTAGGTGTGAGTCTCTGTCGTGTTGTAGGTGTGAGTCTGTGTCGTGCTGTAGGTGTGAGTCTGTGTCGTGCTGTAGGTGTGAGTCTGTGTCGTGCTGTAGGTGTGAGTCTGTGTCGTGCTGTAGGTGTGAGTCTGTGTCGTGCTGTAGGTGTGGGTCTGTGTCGTGCTGTAGGTGTGAGTCTGTGTCGTGCTGTAGGTGTGAGTCTGTGTCGTGCTGTAGGTGTGAGTCTGTGTCGTGCTGTAGGTGTGAGTCTGTGTCGTGCTGTAGGTGTGGGTCTGTGTCGTGCTGTAGGTGTGAGTCTGTGTCGTGCTGTAGGTGTGAGTCTGTGTCGTGCTGTAGGTGTGAGTCTGTGTCGTGCTGTAGGTGTGAGTCTGTGTCGTGCTGTAGGTGTGAGTCTGTGTCGTGCTGTAGGTGTGGGTCTGTGTCGTGTTGTAGGTGTGAGTTTGTGTCGTGTTGTAGGTGTGAGTCTGTGTCGTGCTGTAGGTGTGAGTCTGTGTCGTGTTGTAGGTGTGAGTCTGTGTCGTGCTGTAGGTGTGAGTCTGTGTCGTGCTGTAGGTGTGAGTCTGTGTCGTGCTGTAGGTGTGAGTCTGTGTCGTGCTGTAGGTGTGGGTCTGTGTCGTGCTGTAGGTGTGGGTCTGTGTCGTGCTGTAGGTGTGGGTCTGTGTCGTGTTGTAGGTGTGGGTCTGCGTCGTGTTGTAGGTGTGAGTCTGTGTCGTGCTGTAGGTGTGAGTCTGTGTCGTGCTGTAGGTGTGAGTCTGTGTCGTGTTGTAGGTGTGGGTCTGTGTCGTGTTGTAGGTGTGGGTCTGCGTCGTGTTGTAGGTGTGAGTCTGTGTCATGCTGTAGGTGTGAGTCTGTGTCGTGCTGTCGGTGTGGGTCTGACTCCGTGTTGTAGGTGTGAGTCTGTGTCGTGCTGTAGGTGTGAGTCTGTGTCGTGCTGTAGGTGTGAGTCTGTGTCGTGCTGTAGGTGTGGGTCTGTGTCGTGCTGTAGGTGTGGGTCTGTGTCGTGCTGTAGGTGTGGGTCTGTGTCGTGTTGTAGGTGTGGGTCTGCGTCGTGTTGTAGGTGTGAGTCTGTGTCGTGCTGTAGGTGTGAGTCTGTGTCGTGCTGTAGGTGTGAGTCTGTGTCGTGTTGTAGGTGTGGGTCTGTGTCGTGTTGTAGGTGTGGGTCTGCGTCGCTGTTGTAGGTGTGAGTCTGTGTCGTGCTGTAGGTGTGAGTCTGTGTCGTGCTGTCGGTGTGGGTCTGACTCCGTGTTGTAGGTGTGAGTCTGTGTCGTGCTGTAGGTGTGGGTCTGTGTCGTGTTGTAGGTGTGGGTCTGTGTCGTGCTGTAGGTGTGGGTCTGTGTCGTGTTGTAGGTGTGGGTCTGCGTCGTGTTGTAGGTGTGGGTCTGTGTCGTGCTGTAGGTGTGGGTCTGTGTCGTGTTGTAGGTGTGGGTCTGTGTCGTGTTGTAGGTGTGAGTCTGTGTCGTGCTGTAGGTGTGGGTCTGTGTCGTGTTGTAGGTGTGGGTCTGTGTCGTGTTGTAGGTGTGGGTCTGCGTCGTGTTGTAGGTGTGGGTCTGTGTCGTGCTGTAGGTGTGGGTCTGTGTCGTGTTGTAGGTGTGGGTCTGTGTCGTGCTGTAGGTGTGGGTCTGTTTCGTGTTGTAGGTGTGGGTCTGTGTCGTGTTGTAGGTGTGAGTCTGTGCTTAGTGTGGGTCTGTGCTGTAGGTGTGGGTCTGTGCGTGCTGTAGGTGTGGGTCTGTGTCGTGTTGTAGGTGTGGGTCTGTGTCGTGCTGTAGGTGTGGGTCTGTTTCGTGTTGTAGGTGTGGGTCTGTGTCGTGTTGTAGGTGTGAGTCTGTGTCGTGCTGTAGGTGTGGGTCTGTGTCGTGTTGTAGGTGTGGGTCTGTGTCGTGTTGTAGGTGTGGGTCTGTTTCGTGTTGTAGGTGTGAGTCTGTGTCGTGCTGTAGGTGTGAGTCTGTGTCGTGCTGTAGGTGTGAGTCTGTGTCGTGTTGTAGTTGTGGGTCTGTTTCGTGTTGTAGGTGTGGGTCTGTGTCGTGTTGTAGGTGTGGGTCTGTGTCGTGCTGTAGGTGTGGGTCTGTGTCGTGCTGTAGGTGTGAGTCTGCGTCGTGCTGTAGGTGTGGGGTCTGTGTCGTGCTGTAGGTGTGGGTCTGTGTCGTGCTGTAGGTGTGGGTCTGTGTCGTGTTGTAGGTGTGAGTCTGTGTCGTGCTGTAGGTGTGAGTCTGCGTCGTGCTGTAGGTGTGGGTCTGTGTCGTGTGTAGGTGTGGGTCTGTGTCGTGTTGTAGGTGTGGTCTGTGTCGTGCTGTAGGTGGGGTCTGTGTCGTGTTGTAGGTGGAGTCTGTGTCGTGCTGTAGGTGTGGGTCTGTTGTGTTGTAGGTGTGGGTCTGTGTCGTGCTGTAGGTGTGAGTCTGTGTCGTGAGGTGTGAGTCTGTGTCGTGTTGTAGGGTGGGTCTGTGTCGTGTTGTAGGTGTGGGTCTGTGTCGTGCTGTAGGTGTGGGTCTGTGTCGTGTTGTAGGGTGGGTTGCGTCGTGTTGTAGGTGTGGTCTGTGTCGTGCTGTAGGTGTGGGTCTGTGTCGTGTTGTAGGTGTGGGTCTGTGTCGTGTTGTAGGTGTGAGTCTGTGTCGTGCTGTAGGTGGGTCTGTGTCGTGTTGTAGGTGGGGTCTGTGTCGTGTTGTAGGTGTGGGTCTGCGTCGTGTTGTAGGGTGGGTCTGTGTCGTGTAGGTGTGGGTCTGTGTGTTGTAGGTGTGGGTCTGTGTCGTGCTGTAGGTGTGGGTCTGTTTCGTGTTGTAGGTGTGGGTCTGTGTCGTGTTGTAGTGGTGTTAGTGAGTCTGTGTCGTGCTGTAGGTGTGGGTCTGTGTCGTGTTGTAGGTGTGGGTCTGTGTCGTGCTGTAGGTGTGGGTCTGTTTCGTGTTGTAGGTGTGGGTCTGTGTCGTGTTGTAGGTGTGAGTCTGTGTCGTGCTGTAGGTGTGGGTCTGTGTCGTGTTGTAGGTGTGGGTCTGTGTCGTGTTGTAGGTGTGGGTCTGTTTCGTGTTGTAGGTGTGAGTCTGTGTCGTGCTGTAGGTGTGAGTCTGTGTCGTGCTGTAGGTGTGAGTCTGTGTCGTGTTGTAGTTGTGGGTCTGTTTCGTGTTGTAGGTGTGGGTCTGTGTCGTGTTGTAGGTGTGGGTCTGTGTCGTGCTGTAGGTGTGGGTCTGTGTCGTGCTGTAGGTGTGAGTCTGCGTCGTGCTGTAGGTGTGGGTCTGTGTCGTGCTGTAGGTGTGGGTCTGTGTCGTGCTGTAGGTGTGGGTCTGTGTCGTGTTGTAGGTGTGAGTCTGTGTCGTGCTGTAGGTGTGAGTCTGCGTCGTGCTGTAGGTGTGGGTCTGTGTCGTGCTGTAGGTGTGGGTCTGTGTCGTGTTGTAGGTGTGAGTCTGTGTCGTGCTGTAGGTGTGGGTCTGTGTCGTGTTGTAGGTGTGAGTCTGTGTCGTGCTGTAGGTGTGAGTCTGTGTCGTGTTGTAGGTGTGGGTCTGTGTCGTGCTGTAGGTGTGAGTCTGTGTCGTGCTGTAGGTGTGAGTCTGTGTCGTGTTGTAGGTGTGGGTCTGTGTCGTGCTGTAGGTGTGAGTCTGTGTCGTGCTGTAGGTGTGGGTTTGTGTCGTGTTGTAGGTGTGAGTCTGTGTCGTGTTGTAGGTGTGAGTCTGTGTCGTGTTGTAGGTGTGAGTCTGTGTCGTGTTGTAGGTGTGAGTCTGTGTCGTGTTGTAGGTGTGGGTCTGTGTCGTGCTGTAGGTGTGAGTCTGTGTCGTGCTGTAGGTGTGGGTCTGTGTCGTGCTGTAGGTGTGGGTCTGTGTCGTGTTGTAGGTGTGAGTCTGTGTCGTGTTGTAGGTGTGGGTCTGTGTCGTGTTGTAGGTGTGAGTCTGTGTCGTGCTGTAGGTGTGAGTCTGTGTCGTGCTGTAGGTGTGAGTCTGTGTCGTGCTGTAGGTGTGGGTCTGTATCGTGCTGTAGGTGTGAGTCTGTGTCGTGTTGTAGGTGTGAGTCTGTGTCGTGTTGTAGGTGTGGGTCTGTGTCGTGTTGTAGGTGTGAGTCTGTGTCGTGCTGTAGGTGTGAGTCTGTGTCGTGTTGTAGGTGTGGGTCTGTGTCGTGTTGTAGGTGTGGGTCTGTGTCGTGCTGTAGGTGTGGGTCTGTGTCGTGTTGTAGGTGTGAGTCTGTGTCGTGTTGTAGGTGTGGGTCTGTGTCGTGCTGTAGGTGTGAGTCTGTGTCGTGTTGTAGGTGTGGGTCTGTGTCGTGTTGTAGGTGTGGGTCTGTGTCGTGCTGTAGGTGTGAGTCTGTGTCGTGTTGTAGGTGTGAGTCTGTGTCGTGTTGTAGGTGTGGGTCTGTGTCGTGCTGTAGGTGTGAGTCTGTGTCGTGTTGTAGGTGTGGGTCTGTGTCGTGCTGTAGGTGTGAGTCTGTGTCGTGTTGTAGGTGTGAGTCTGTGTCGTGCTGTAGGTGTGGGTCTGTGTCGTGCTGTAGGTGTGAGTCTGTGTCGTGCTGTAGGTGTGAGTCTGTGTCGTGTTGTAGGTGTGGGTCTGTGTCGTGCTGTAGGTGTGAGTCTGTGTCGTGTTGTCGGTGTGAGTCTGTGTCGTGCTGTAGGTGTGGGTCTGTGTCGTGTTGTAGGTGTGGGTCTGTGTCGTGTTGTAGGTGTGGGTCTGTGTCGTGTTGTAGGTGTGGGTCTGTGTCGTGCTGTAGGAGTGGGTCTGTGTCGTGCTGTAGGTGTGGGTCTGTGTCGTGCTGTAGGTGTGGGTCTGTGTCGTGTTGTAGGTGTGAGTCTGTTTCGTGCTGTAGGTGTGAGTCTGTTTCGTGCTGTAGGTGTTGGTCTGTGTCGTGCTGTAGGTGTTGGTCTGTGTCGTGTTGTAGGTGTGAGTCTGTGTCGTGCTGTAGGTGTGAGTCTGTTTCGTGCTGTAGGTGTGGGTCTGTGTCGTGTTGTAGGTGTGAGTCTGTGTCGTGTTGTAGGTGTGAGTCTGTGTCGTGCTGTAGGTGTGGGTCTGTGTCGTGTTGTAGGTGTGAGTCTGTGTCGTGTTGTAGGTGTGAGTCTGTGTCGTGCTGTAGGTGTGAGTCTGTGTCGTGCTGTAGGTGTGGGTCTGTGTCGTGTTGTAGGTGTGAGTCTGTGTCGTGTTGTAGGTGTGAGTCTGTGTCGTGCTGTAGGTGTGGGTCTGTGTCGTGTTGTAGGTGTGAGTCTGTGTCGTGTTGTAGGTGTGAGTCTGTGTCGTGTTGTAGGTGTGGGTCTGTGTCGTGTTGTAGGTGTGAGTCTGTGTCGTGTTGTAGGTGTGAGTCTGTGTCGTGCTGTAGGTGTGAGTCTGTGTCGTGTTGTAGGTGTGAGTCTGTGTCGTGCTGTAGGTGTGAGTCTGTGTCGTGTTGTAGGTGTGAGTCTGTGTCGTGCTGTAGGTGTGAGTCTGTGTCGTGTTGTAGGTGTGAGTCTGTGTCGTGTTGTAGGTGTGAGTCTGTGTCGTGTTGTAGGTGTGGGTCTGTTTCGTGTTGTAGGTGTGAGTCTGTGTCGTGCTGTAGGTGTTGGTCTGTGTCGTGTTGTAGGTGTGAGTCTGTGTCGTGCTGTAGGTGTGAGTCTGTTTCGTGCTGTAGGTGTGAGTCTGTGTCGTGCTGTAGGTGTGAGTCTGTGTCGTGTTGTAGGTGTGAGTCTGTGTCGTGCTGTAGGTGTGGGTCTGTGTCGTGTTGTAGGTGTGAGTCTGTGTCGTGCTGTAGGTGTGGGTCTGTGTCGTGCTGTAGGTGTGAGTCTGTGTCGTGTTGTAGGTGTGAGTCTGTGTCGTGTTGTAGGTGTGAGTCTGTGTCGTGCTGTAGGTGTGAGTCTGTGTCGTGCTGTGGGTGTGGGTCTGTGTCGTGTTGTAGGTGTGGGTCTGTGTCGTGCTGTCGGTGTGGGTCTGTGTCGTGCTGTAGGTGTGGGTCTGTGTCGTGTTGTAGGTGTGAGTCTGTGTCGTGCTGTAGGTGTGGGTCTGTGTCGTGTTGTAGGTGTGGGTCTGTTTCGTGCTGTAGGTGTGAGTCTGTGTCGTGCTGTAGGTGTGAGTCTGTGTCGTGCTGTAGGTGTGGGTCTGTGTCGTGTTGTAGGTGTGGGTCTGTTTCGTGCTGTAGGTGTGAGTCTGTGTCGTGTTGTAGGTGTGGGTCTGTGTCGTGCTGTAGGTGTGGGTCTGTGTCGTGCTGTAGGTGTGAGTCTGTGTCGTGTTGTAGGTGTGAGTCTGTGTCGTGTTGTAGGTGTGGGTCTGTGTCGTGCTGTCGGTGTGGGTCTGTGTCGTGCTGTCGGTGTGGGTCTGCGTCGTGCTGTCGGTGTGGGTCTGCGTCGTGCTGTCGGTGTGGGTCTGTGTCGTGCTGTCGGTGTGAGTCTGACTCCGTGCTGTAGGTGAGAGTCTGTGTCGTGTTGTAGGTGTGAGTCTGTGTCGTGTTGTAGGTGTGAGTCTGTGTCGTGCTGTAGGTGTGGGTCTGTGTCGTGTTGTAGGTGTGGGTCTGTGTCGTGTTGTAGGTGTGAGTCTGTGTCGTGTTGTAGGTGTGGGTCTGTGTCGTGCTGTAGGTGTGGGTCTGTGTCGTGTTGTAGGTGTGGGTCTGTGTCGTGCTGTAGGTGTGAGTCTGTGTCGTGCTGTAGGTGTGGGTCTGTGTCGTGCTGTAGGTGTGGGTCTGCGTCGTGCTGTCGGTGTGAGTCTGACTCCGTGCTGTAGGTGTGAGTCTGTGTCGTGTTGTAGGTGTGAGTCTGTGTCGTGCTGTCGGTGTGGGTCTGTGTCGTGCTGTAGGTGTGAGTTTCCTGCTTATTTCAATTTACTGTACCTTGAATACGGATGAAAAATTGTTTGACAAAATTGTTGCTGGTGTGTCTGCAAATCATTAAAATCTATGTTGCAAAAAGTATGGTTAGGGATAAACACCAACGTATTTTCTTTGACAATATGGAATAGTTTTTTGCGAGCAACGTATTTTAATTACCATTGCATTTCCCCCCGTAACATTTGTTAGTGTTGACTTCGAGTGATGTTTGTAGGTTCACCTTTTCTATTAATTTTTAGTGATTTGATTTCCTTTCGTATACTTTACACTCCAATAGTTTTTTGTACTGTTTGTTGTTGTAGCTTTCTGACCTGCCCCTCATGGACATCTGTGAAAAATTGCTTCATAGCTCATCGGATTCTTCCGGTCTAAATAAATATTCTGATTCCGATTCAGCGTGAGCCTTTGATTGGTGAAGGCAACCATAACTGATGTATCAGTCTTGTATGTATGTTGAACTTCTTTCACACCGTACATCGTCAATCGTGCCAAGCGGAGGTGCGGAGGAAGGACAAGAAACTAAACACAAAAATAAATGAGTTTTTAATCAAGATTTAAAATTGCATAGCTCTAGTGTCTTCCTAATAACGGAAGGAAGCGCGTTCCAGACGGCCGCAGTAGCCGCAGTGATCACAGTGACCACCTTTGTTCGATGGTATGCCAAAAGCAGCTGCGGGGATGCCGAAAGTCACGTGATGGTTTATGGTCCTTGACGAGATCAGCAAGATATTGTAGTGCATTTGTGGCAAGCACTTTGTGTGTAATGAGTCTTGGGCAATACACCTCGATGTTTATCAATGCAGTTTTTAAACATAGGCACATATTGGCTCAGCTAGCCAAGCAGTGGTTGCGCGCACGAAGCGGTTAAACAAGCGAGCGCTCTTCCGCGCCTTGACTTCCCTCGAACATTGTATCAGAAAGAGGGGCAAGTGGATCCCTCCTTGTAACAAATGCTTATTTCCCGCAGTCAAAAACATGGCCGGCACTCAGCGGCGATTGTTGTGATGATTTTTTTTCCAATTATAAGTTCAACACACACGAGGTAGTTGCAAGATAACAGAACGCCTCTCCAAATGCGCTTGGCGCAGATCCGAGGCGACGTCACAAAAGCACAGATGGCCGTTGCTGCCAAGGTGCCCAGATGAAAATGCAATGCATCAATTACAGGATCGTTGCGGGATTGTGCCCTCCGATGATAATATAATGAGATTTGTTTTTAATTCGCAAACACTGAAAGGGGAGCAAATTAAATTAATTTTGCAAACGGTGGGCTTGACCGAGTCACACATTGTGTCTGCTGTGTTGTGGCTCTGCGCTTGGCCAGAACCTGTATCTTCAGCAGAAAGGGACATTCTTAATTTTGGAGCTTTCGTGACTGCAGGAATTATTCTTTGGTTTTTTCGGTAAAGTCACGTATAAAAATAAAATAATAAATTAATTTATTATTTTATTTTTATACGTGACTTTACCGAAAAAACCAAAGAAGAAAGGGACATGTTTATTTTCCTCAGTAATACTTAAACAAAAAAAAGTATTGCCTTGTCCGTAGTGGAAGCTGACATTTCCTCTCTGGATGCCAGCCTCGTGCACACGATTCTTTGGCGAGCAAACCTACTCACCGCAGCAAATACGGCAAAAATAATACTTCAAGTCAAAGTGTCTCCCTTCTCAAACATTATTATTAACCATAATTTTATTAGACTTGCTTATCCAGGAAAACCTCACTAACTCATGACTTTCTTTCAGCGGCGTCCTGCCAAGTTTTCGCAGTAGGGGGTGGTGATTGCTGGGTAATTTTTGCAGACCATTTTTCGCATTAGTAAAGTTGGTACCATGACGCTGGCACGTAATGGCCCACTCTTGTGAAGGACGTCATGGGATCTGAAGCAGACGGCACATCTGTTTATGGTTAATAGACCCGTAGTATTAATCAGGGCGACCACTGGATACAAACCGTGAACCTCTGGAGCAAGCGGCAAATGCCCTGCAGCCAGGTCGTGGAAGCCCTCGTCTCTATCGGTGGCCTTACGTTAAATGTCCCTTTGGTGAGGTCAAGTTTTACATATGGTGACAACTGTTATCGTGCCAAGGGCACTGACAAGGAGTAATGGTAAGCACAGTGGGCTTGCAATCCAGAGGTCGCTGGTTCAAGCCCTTGGCACAGCAGTTTAAACAATGGGGCAAGTTTCTTAAATCCCCACCACCTCTGTCCATGTAGCAGCGTTAGTGGGTACACCACAGTGTCGTCGATAGATTGGGCACTCCCACCACTTCGAGGATGTCTGACTGATGTGGAATAGTAGGCCAAATACCCCATAGAGGGGCTCTCTGGAGCTCCCTCGAGTAGACGCCCTTCTGTAAGCAGTCATGTGAGGTAGCAATTGCAGGGCTGCACTTTTACCTTTTAGTGTATATTATTTAAAAAAAATATGACGGTAATTAATTTATTGTAGCGTCTAAACAGTTCATTTATTCAAATAATTGATTTCCAGAGTCGATCCAGCATATTGGAATGAGCGTTTAATCAATCATTGCTTTGCAAATATTTACCAGGCAGGTAAAATAAAGGTGTTCCACTGGTATTTCGCACTGCGGAATAACGACGCCAAGCGGTGATAGATCTCAGCGTGTGCTGAGCGTGCCTTGTGTCAAACATTAAATAACTCTTCCAACCACAATAATTCCTCTCGACGCTGTGAGCATGTGCAGAACATGTCCATTCCTTCATTATTTACATTCAAACCCACTAAACAGAGTCCAGAAAATGTAGATGAAGGCGAAAACTGTGCAGTTGCATGTGCTTTAATGATTCAAGAATTCCTGAATCGATTTTTTTTCCAAAAATTACATCCCGTTTTTGTTGCTCCATAGCCAGACACAGAGGTCATAATGAACTGTACGGCCATGCGTCTTTTTGGGAATAACTTGGAAGTGACAACTCGAACTTCCATATAATATTTTTGGTGCGAGCTCACACAACTACTGGACTACCTTTCTGTCACGTGCAGATGAGTGGTTGACTATAAATTTTCAAATGAGTATTGAGGCAGTGCTTATCTTCACTGGGGGCTACAATGACACCTCCAATTAGCAAGTTTGGCTACGTACTGTGCGAAATAAGTTCAACACATACAACGAAGCAGTCCAGCAAATACACATTCCCATAGAAGGGATCAGGCTCTGCATAGAATGACCACAGTTATTTTCCCAAAGAGTGGTACCTTCGTTGCAAATCCCAGAGGGTTGATGGACTGGTTCGATCGTCGACCTGGGGTTTGAACCAGCGACTTTATGATTTTGAGTCGAATACTAACCACATCACCGCCTGGATGGGTTCCTCATATCTCTACAAATACATAGCGAGGTTTAGACCTCAGGCTTGGACAAAGCTGAAATAGAGTACAACTTCGCATATCCGACTGTCACGTATCCACTCTGACCAATTCACCGCCTGTAGCCAGGGCAGTATTTGTGCATTATTCGCACATAAAAGATTTTCACCTCGAGGAATGTATTTTTTTAAAATCTGGCATAGATTCACCTGACTTATAAAATAGAGTGAAGTATTTCCACACATTTAAAGCAGTTTGCACTTAATTTAAAGCAGTTTTTTAAGCAGTTTGCACTTATTTTCTACAGATATTCACATATTTGCCCTTTTCACAAACAGTCCCCATTGAGCCGGATATGCGAATGTACTGCATGTACAAAATAAAATTATTTAATGATGTTTTTGATACTTTCATTGGTAACAAGACTGATATAATCAACACACCAAACAGGAGCATGGGATTTGAACATTAGGTCTTTAGATCAGTAATCCCCAGCCACCACTAAAAGCATGAAAATTCCTCAGCCACGACCTCGTTTCGCACCAACAACCACCTCCTCCAACCCACCCACTGCTGTTGTGATTACAAATATGTTACATAATTATGAAAGACTTGCGCTGATCTAACTGGCATGTTAACAAGATTTACACCATAATCTTATCCAGCTGCGCTGGGTGGTAAAAACAAAAAGCAATAACCTCGGTTGCTTGCCTGCCACCTAATATTCATTTCAAAGTAGCCTTGAACTTGTCTTTCCTGGGCCTGAATGGAGATTGGAGGACATTAGTGAGAAAACATCACTGGACGTAGTTGTTAATTTGTTTTCCAAGGTTTGTTTTTTACCACAGCTGTATGTATGTTGAACTTCGTTCACACCATACATCGTCAATCGTGCCAAGCGGAGGTGCGGAGGGAGGACAGGCAGTTAAGCGGCAAGGAAATGAAAATAAAGGGACGGTTGAAATGGTTAAATGTACGCACAATAAACAATAAACTGTGTTTTTACGTGCACATTTTTGCGCACAAAAATGCCAAGGTGATTGTTTTTATCCTGCTCATAATTTGGTCCAGACCAGTTCTGAGTGTTTATACGGCAGATAGGTGTGGATGAAACAGCTCAGATGAGGTAAGGTAAATGCAGGGTGCTTCAAAAAAATGGTAACACTTATATGGGACTATCGTTTTTAATGGAAAAAGAACGGATAATAGCCTGTAACATAATAACAGCTTCAGAAAGTCAAAGAGTCTCCACTTGCTCACCATCGTTGTCAACACGTGCCTGGAATCTTCTCCAGGTGGTCTCCAGAACATGGAGGTGGCACATTTCTTGCGGTATTGTTGCAGCAACAGCAGTAACTGCAGCAGCAGCAGTAACTGCAGCAGCAGCAACTGCAGCAGCAGTAGTAACTGCAGCAGCAGCAGCAGCAACTGCAGCAGCAGCAGCAACTGCAGCAGCAGCAGCAACTGCAGCAGCAGCAGCAGCAACAGCAACTGCAGCAGCAGCAGCAACAGCAGCAGCAGCAGTACCTGCAGCAGCAGCAGCAACTGCAGCAGCAGCAGCAACTGCAGCAGCAGCAGCAACTGCAGCAGCAGCAGCAGCAGCAACAGCAACTGCAGCAGCAGCAGCAACTGCAGCAGCAGCAGTACCTGCAGCAGCAGCAGCAACTGCAGCAGCAGCAGCAACAGCAACTGCAGCAGCAGCAGCAACAGCAGCAGCAGCAGTACCTGCAGCAGCAGCAACTGCAGCAGCAGCAGCAGCAACTGCAGCAGCAGCAGCAGCAACTGCAGCAGCAGCAGTACCTGCAGCAGCAGCAGCAACTGCAGCAGCAGCAGCAGCAACAGCAACTGCAGCAGCAGCAGTAACTGCAGCAGCAGCAACTGCAGAAGCAGCAGCAGCAACAGCAACTGCAGCAGCAGCAGTAACTGCAGCAGCAGCAGCAACTGCAGCAGCAGCAGTACCTGCAGCTCCCTTTGATGCTGTTAATCCTGCATAATGCACATGCATATGTAGTACTAATCACATTCCTGCATTTCCCATAAATATGCTAAATTCCTCTTGATATGCAAATTCCTTTGTCAAGGCGCCCAGCTTATATATATGCTCCAAGCTCGTGTGCTGTTTCATTCAGACTCTGTCGCCTCGACGGACCTGGTTTTCACCTGAGGACGGCTGCTTGCGTTGTGGCCGAAACGTCGTGAGAATAATTTTATTATGTTTTATTTTTATTATTTTATTACTTCCCTTCTGCGTGACTTTACCGAAAGAACTAAGAAGATAATCAGAAGTGTTAAAACAAATGTAAGCACCCTGTACTTAAACGATCTGATAAGGGCCTGTGGTGTCACAGTGACTCTAACAATGTGCAGAAATCTGATGTCCTAGGTGTTCCAATTTGATGTTCCAGCTGATGCTGACAAAAAAGAGGCATTATATATCACATATGAACATTATCCGGTGTCTGGTTTGTAAAAGAAAAACGCACCCTTGACGTCATGTTCCAGGACACACACCATACCGCATTTATACAAATGCCACGTCTCAGCCTTTTCATCGGAGATAATGCCTCGTGTTATACTGAGGTGGTACTGCAGTGTGTATACTGCACATGCCCTTGGTGGACTGAAAGATCGCATTACTTACTTCCCTCGTTACTCCAGAGCTGTTATTGACATGGAGCAAAGACGCTGCCCCTCCCAGACAGAGCCCACAGCAATCTGCAGAAGCTAACAGCCGACTTCACGTATAATCGTTTTAATTCAAATCAAAAAGCAGTGGATCACTGCTCATATGACCAATGAGGCAGCATCCATCCGTTGGTATTTATGCGTAGCTCTATACTGGATTTGATTACAAATATATAAATTAGCTAAACTAAGTGGAAATACACGTTTATCGTTTTTTTTAACCATAACTTTTGTTGAACAATTTAAAGTGACGTGCAATGACCATTCAATGCATCATTTAATCGTCTACACGATCGGAATATTACACTAGCTGCAATTGTGTAAACACATCTCTTTGTTATTTTAATATTGTGGATTAAGTTCATATATTTACCCTCGCATTTGCTGAAATACATCCTACCACACTATTTAACAGTGTCTTCTTGGCTACATTTTTTTAAATTAAAATTACTGCATAAAAATGACCACATAAATCTTTGGATCTATCACCATTTTGGTTTATTTACTGCGGTCAGGCATGCTAATGAGCCTTTAGATTTTATTTATTTATTTACGATGAGGTGGAGCAGGTAATTCACGTTGTCATTTTACATCAAAGTTGTTCTCAGGCCACCTCTCTCCCTAAGCAAAAGCAAATGAGAAACCAACTTTACGTTTTGCTTCTCTGCACGATGGTTAATTCACCATGCCACTGCCTCCAAATCCGTTATCACCGTAATTATATCTTCTTGGTTCTTTCGGTAAAGTCACGTAGAAGGGAAGTAATAAAATAATAAAATAAAATATATATTATTATATTATTTTATTATATTATTTTATTATGTTTTATTGTAATTTTTATTATTTTATTACTTCCCTTCTACGTGACTTTACCGAAAGAACCAAGAAGATGAATCCCTGCAGTCACGAAAGCTTTAAATCGAAATTTAACCGTAATTATATTTCATAGCAGCATGCACAGCACCCAGGGACATAATGACATTTTTATGAGACGGTGGGAGCTTATTTATATTACTACACTGGAATGTCTGTGTTTAGGCCCCTTTCGAAAAACAGGCTTCTGCGTTCAGCACAACCTCTGCGGGTCAGCATTTCGAAAAATAAATACTGTAGAACTAAACTCAAACTCATTGGCAGAAAAAAACGAGCTCAAACCAAGATGAGGCAACCAGGGAAATAATGGTCTTACATTCACACCCAAAAGTCAATCCACTAGGAAGAAAACACGAGAAAAGTCACAGCAGTACAGAAATTACAAGCGTTGGAATACTCCACAAGGTTTTTTGTAGCTTGTGTCACATCTGGCGGAGAGTTGTTTGGATTCCATATATTTCATCCTCCTTTAGAAACCAATTCCTGTCTGGGACTGTGTCTGCAGTGTACATTGTCAAAATTAAACAAAACATTGATTCTTACAGGCCTCGGGCCATGAGACAACGATATGTCAACGTTCATGACAGGTAACACGTTGTCCTGCTGCAGGCTGATGTTTTTGTGACTCTTCAGCTGCCCATTCTAGTTTGAACGCTCGTTTATTGCAGTTAGAATAACTTACATGTACTTAACAACTTGGATACTGTGGATTCATTTCTTGGGGATTTGGCAACTTCGTTTCGTTTCACCCTTCACCGTGTTAAACCACCACACCGCCGGCCAAAACACTTCTCCTGCTGCTACTTCCCCGCACTGCTCACATTAGGAATTTCCTCCCATCGTATTGTTTCTTAAGTTCTTATCACCTCGATTATTTCAAGAAAAATATTCACTCATTGATTGTACCTTCAATCGTGCTGTTTGTTCCTTGTCCTTTGGCGTTTTGAGTCTTTGGGCTTAGTAGTGTACTGTATGTATATAACTGCTGTAGGAATGTGTTCCACTCCACCTGTTTGTGCAGGACGGAAACATGCCTTCTGTTGCAATTGCAGACGCTGTGCACCTTAATGTTCGGAGACATTCAGAGGCAACATTGGTTTCATAAATATCACAAAACATCCATCTCGTTTGCCAGCAAACTTTAATTTGGTTTTGAGATGTGAAATAAGTAGCTTATCGCATGTAAAGCACTCTGACATGCCAAGGAATAAAGGGCAGTCAATCAGAAACCAATCATTACCATTATATAATTCACAAATCAAAGTGTCAGTATTGGCAAAAGGAGGACAAGAATGGCCAGGCATGGTGCTGGCGATGCCACCTCCTTGTCTGCCATGCCGTCCTTAGCAAGTGCTCACTAACAGTACTCGTTCCAATAGTTTTTAAAGCTAAATGTTAAATCTTGGCTGATTGAGGCCTGGGTTTGGCCAAGGGATGGCTCACTACTTGTCAGCTATGCCATGCCCTCTTTTCTCTATGGTTGTGAACACTTCTGCCACCTGTGTATGGAGACCTCAGTTCGATTTGCAGCCATGGTTAGCGTCAGTAGTGAGTGTTATCTGAATCAGTCAACGGTCTCATCTTGGTCAACTCAGCCATAAGTTAGTAGCTAGTGGATGTATAAACATTAGCACTTCGGAGACAAAGGTGCCAGGCATAGTGATCACCACACCACCCCTTTCTCTGCCGTGCCGGTCTTAAAACGTACTTGCAAACAGCACTTGCCCTAACAATTGATATAGGCTACATGGGGAAACTTTACACATTTTATTTGTGTATTAAATTCAGCAGCTAGGAGTCCATTAGTGGTTCCCACAGCGGGCCCCAAAAACCCTTAGACCAGCGCGGCTGCCCACACAGAATTCCCAGCATGCTCGTAACATTTTCCCGTGGGATCCGTGCTCCATAAAGCCATCTTTAGCACAGCTCGAATCTCTTTGGGTAAAACATTGCAACTCACTCACTCTGGCTAGCATCAGGGAGAGTGAATAAACCAATGTTTTTCTTCTTCACCAGAAACAACCACTAAACCACAACATTGGAAAATGAGCATACAATGTTTCATACACCCCCATTCATATCTGTGTAAAGATAATTTACGCCGCTAACAATTAATAACGTGTTTTAAAAATAACATTCTTTGCACTTTTTTTCCAATTGTGTTATTGGCGTTATGTCATGAGATTAAGTATTCGTTCAAAACGCTCACAGAATATTGCATCATCCGTTGTGAAAACCCCGTGGAAAGGGATATCGCAGAACTACATTTGAGATACGTTCAAGGGTCCTCTTATTCACAATAGGAGCTCTGCACTTTCCCATGCGCCCTGCTATCGAGATCTTTGTTGTAAGGCAATTATGTTTTTTAATTCTCGGAGCTGGCAAAGGGAGTGGAAAAACAAACTTAATATGAAGGGGTTTTAATGCACGTCATTGTAAACTCGACTAAACTATCCACTTGACCTGAAAATCAAGTTTAAAAATCATAATCATAATTTGCACTTAATTATAGCACCTTTCACAATGTCTCAAGGCACTTCGCAGCTGTTTTAAACAGATGTGCTTTCAGTCAGGACTTAAATATACCAACACCGTCAGGCGTGCAATAATTATAGATGGCTGTCTGGATTGGAACCCAGGACCTCAATGGTGCTGTCTGAGTGATCTGATCCCTGAGCCACTTGGCAATCTCAAACGATGAACTTGCAGAGAAATAAAAGTGTCCGGATGTTGGAATCAATGTTTGGGAGCAACTGCTTGATATATTTACATGATTAGAATTCTCCTTGTACAAACAATATTAAACATAGAGAAAAAACAACGTATTTCAATTACAGAACATTGTAGGACGTCTAGTCCTGCTGTGGAATTAAATTATTTTATGTCAGTATTAATGATGTTAGAAAGACTCAGGGTGTTGATGTGTGTAAAATATTTACAGCAAAGTATTTTGTAGACTACAATAAGGCATTTGATTCAGTGGAAACTGACGGATTCATCCAATATTCTCACAAACCGAGGCCTTAATAACATCATATGATAATCAAAACCATGAAAATGTAATAGCCATACTGAGGTTGTGTGAAAAATAAAAATAATATATAAATCAAATTAAAAGTCAGGTAAGGGGATATGATCTGACCATGGATATTCATAATGGCTTTAGAAGGCTATTCAAAGTGATATTAAATTTTTTTTACAATATTAGATTGAGGAAACGAAGGCAGAAACAAAAATGGGGAAAGTATTACCTATATGACATTTGCTAATGACATAGGTCAATTGTTGAACGAATGCTACTGGAAAACACGACAGAATAGGGATGCTTAGGGCAATTATTGAAGGCTGTATGGGATCAAAGTTCATTCAATAAAGAGGCCAAGGAAATAAGGTTGGAGTGTTTTTAGAAACTTGAATTTAATAATGAAAAGCAACACACCAAATGTGCCTAAAGGTGTTCAATCAGCAAGTCCCAGAGAAGAAGCTCCCAGCACTTGTAGCTAAAGATTTGACACGCGATAACAGACCCAAGAACACATGTGAAAGCGACGCTGATTAAACTATTCAAACGGCCCTTTCTGACACTCCACCAAAAGGCTGCGGTCAGAATCAACCACAAGTGCAAAGCGAAAAAATTAACCCGTAAAAACAAAGTTTTTCACTATAAATCCTTTATATGCGTGGCATCGGTTTTATTTTATTATTTATTTCTGTTTTTCTTGAGTAAGAGTTTCATTTTTATCACATTGGTATTTTAAATTAAATATAAGGAAAGTCGTATATAAGGATTATAAGGTTTTCAGTTCTTGTATGATTGTTTATATTGTACATTTTTTTAGTTTTTTTGAATAATTTTCTGTGTTTAGGAAAAATATATGATTGTATTAGTGAAATTTTTTTTTTCCTAAAAAGTGGGAAATTTTGGAAAAAAAATTTCACGAAAATAAATTGTCACGCACAACGAGTCTGTGTGCAAAATGTCAGCTCGATTGGATCACGGGAAGTGGGTTAAAAAACGACCGAAAGATTTGCACGGTCGTAAGCGCGCAAGCAAGCAAGCAAGTGAACTTAATATAAAGGATTTAAAAAGGCCTCACACATCTGCTTTGTGGGTGTCGGAGATTCTTTCACATCCACAAACGTTTACCCGGATGAGACGCTTACCCCCTGAACATACGGGCTATCGATCTCGTAGCCACCGAGCACAATATTAACGCAGGGTCAAGCATCCGATCGGTGAACGTTGAACCATAACGGCAAGTGAGTTAAACCACTGCACTGCCCAGCAGCAGCAGCAGCAGCGCCCTGCGGTGAACACGAGATGCTTTGACAGGTCACGTGACAACCGATCGATTTGGCATCCATGCCAAACCCTGCAGACAAACCGGGGGATTTGTGGAGAGAGGCACTGAGTCTGACATGACATAGCAGGGATGTTTAACATTGAAAAAGTCAAATATCCACAAGAGATTCTAATGGCCATGTTACCATTGAAAGATCTAATACAATTCATTAGTACGTGCACAAAAAACGCCAAAAAGGTTACTTTTTTCCTCTTTATGTGCAGAAATCTGTTAACATTAAACTTGTGTGAATGAGAATCAGTTTCCAAAATACAGTAAGGTCTGGATCTAGTCTATTTTGAAACTTTGCAGAACAGCTACATTTTTAAAAGTTACGCTTATTTAACGTTGCACATGTTGCATTTGTTTTGTTTATCTACGTACATTTATCTGATGAACACTTTTAGGGGAAAACTGCTTGTCGGAGGCTTTTACAGGCATTTGTCATACTATATTCTCCATATTATAAGATGCTCCAGAAAGTAAGATGCCTCCAAACGTAAAATGCGACAACTCAGGTAACAATCGGGAGGATAAGTCTCTATGGAGCCGTCTTGCAGAACACATATTTTCTGAAACATTATTCTAATTGGGTCGGTAGTGGTGTTATCTATCATCTGGGTTGTAATGAACCGCTATTAAAAGCTGTCTGACAGAAGATAATGAGAATACACGAAGTCAATTGATTATTTCAGGTTAAAACTTTTTTTTCCTTGACCTTCACCCACGTTAAACTAAATGTGCATTCTCCAGATAACAAGACAGACACACCACCACATTTTATAGCACGGAAAAATTGTATTATAATCCAGAGAATACAGTATTTTGTAAGTTCCTTATTGAGCATTTTGTACGTGTGATGCAACGTTAGTGTTTAGATAATCCATATATATCTAAAATAGAAAACACCCAAAATACAAATAAATATTTCCGCAACCTACTTTTTACTTGTCACTTGCCATCTCATAGTCTTCCAGGTGGGTGTCTTATGCACATGACGATCTCTGTATGATCCAGAAACTCCATCTGCAAAGAGGTGGATTACATGAATGCTTAACCACGCCCGGAAAATTATACCATCACTCAGTAAGCACGGAGACAAAAGTCAGATTTACCCAACACACAAAAGGGCATAAGGCTCACACAGAATTGTGGTATTTCAGAGCCAATCAAATTGTCACCATTCATAGCAGAGGTGGCCAGGAGATGCAGTGGAGACTTAGCCCAGTCAACTTCTCCATGCTCCAATAAGCATTGGACAGTGCCCTGAGCCAATGGTGGAAATTTCACATTCTTATGATGGTGCCAGTCTGGGCACATGACAACCAACGTCGATTTCCCCAAAAAAGTTAAACTAATTTTGCAGCACAACAGGGATAATGGACTGAGTTGAACTACACATGGGATTTTAGGTCGCAATTTTACATTTGTGAGTGAAACACTCTAAATCCTTAATTCATCTCAAAATGGCTCGGGACATGAACACGGCACACCAGAACCACCCGATGTGTTTGCCAGACACTGAGAGATTGTTCACTCATGATCCCAGCAACGCATCGCTCGATTCACACGACGCAACGACAAACTCCATGCACTGTACCTAAAAATGGCTTCACCTTTAAGTAGTCAAACGCAACAACAAAAAAACATCAAGGAAAAATGTGGGCTACTGGCAACGCCCTTTGACCAGGAACACTTAAAACACAAAGCATGCTAACTGACAAGAGGTAATCCTCTAGATAAAGGGCAGCCATATCCAGTGCTACCCCCAAGGGCAGAGTGGTGCATGGTGTCATTTGCCTTCTTTATGTGTGTGTGTGTGCATGCGCGTGTTTGTTTCTGTGAGAGACGCGACAGGTCGAGGCAGGGTGAGCTGTTTGTTTCCATGTGACCATAACACGGGGACATACAGAACACACACGACGAGAGATACTCCACCCCCCCACCAAGCCAACCATAGAAACATTGTCTTGGTGCATCAATTATATTATCAATGTGTACGCAGCGGACTGGATCTTCAGATAAAAAAATAGAAATAAGTCCATTAAATGAAATGTACTCCGTTATCAGCAGTGTTTGCATAGGTTTAATGCGATAGGGGGTAATGCTTTTTTTGTTTGCATTTGACTCTTTCCTTTGATGAGAGGGTTCCTCTCGCCTCCATCTCATATGGGGCTCATGCAAAAACAAAGACTGCAAAGCAAAGCGAGGATGCCTGCGGCTTGATACATGAGGGCTACTGTGTGAAGCATGGGTGGATTGCACACGCAGTGGCTTCATACGCCACTGCATCGCTCTCCGATGTGTTTTAGGGTTGAACACCGCGTGCTGTCGGCCAAAGTGTCTGGCATTTCATTCCATGTCCTTGTTCGATAAACTTTTAAATCAGTTCTTGAAAAAGCTCCCAGCATTTGGAGTGACACTTCGTCCGTTTCTAAACATTGTATTTTACCAGGTAAGTCCCACTGAACAATATAGCTCTTTTTAAATCCTTTATATTAAGTTCGCTTGCTTGCGTGCTTACGACCGTGCAAATCTTTCAGTCGTTTCTTAACCCACTTCCCGTGATTCAATCGAGCTGATATTTTGCACACAGACTCGTTGTGCGTGACAATTTATTTTCGTGAAAAAATGTTTAAAAATGTTTCCACTTTTTAGGAATTTGTTTTTTTCATATTTAATTTTAAATACCAATGTGATAAAAATGAAACTCTTGCTCAAGAAAAACAGAAATGAATAATAAAATCAAACCGATGCCACGCATATAAAGGATTTATAGTGAAAAACTTTGTTTTTACGGGTTAATTTTTTTGAAGTAACCTGGCCACAAATGATAGCTCAACGAAGTGGCTTATCGTGTGGAAATGTATCGAAGCCAAATACTCGAAATACACATTTTAAAATGTGGAGGGATAAACCGAAGGGCCCAATGAAAAATCCACACGATCAGGGGGAGAGAGACATGCAAACTCCAAATATACAGGTATCAGGGTTGGGATTGAACCCACGACCTCCTGTATACCAGGCGAGGTAGTTAACATCTCGCCACCCTGGCGCCCATCATGCCAAACAATATGCAGTAAAACACGAAAACACAGGAGAGAGCTATCCAAAGCACAATCGCAAAAAAACCTACACAGTGGACCATAGTGCACTGTTTTAAAAAAAGTCTGGATCCAGTAAATTAGTCCTTTGGAGAGCATCCTTATAGAAAAGCACTCAACCGAACTGTTCTGCGAAGGAAAGTAGAGAACCTGAACATGTAATCAAAACGAGTGAATCCTATTCGACTACCCGGACACAGAAAATACCTGGCTCACTTCTGACTCGATCAGCGTTATTGCTTGGGAACCATACAAAAACAGCATACTGCAGAGAGACACACACATCTCAAAACAAATGCACCCGGATGTTGAGGATCCTACTGGAGGTCTTCCTATATATTATTGTTGAACTTCTTTCGCGCCGTACATAGTAAACCATGATAATCGGAGGTGCTTTATAAAGTGGAACCTCGGTATACGTCGTTAATTCGTTCCAAAAGGTAGGACTTATACCGAAAATGACGTATACCAAATGAAATTTTCCCATAAGAAATAAAGGAAAAGGAAATAATCCGTTCCAGAGTCTAAGAAATTATATTTTATATGGCACATTATACATTAATGGGGTTGTATATAAAAAAATTAGACACTACTTATTACTAAAATGCATACATACATTTAAATAAATGCATAAATAATTAAAATAAATTGAAATAAAAATGAAATGTAACATCATTTTACCTTGCTGATAGGAGTTGATAGCATACGAGGATGGTGGTGAGGAAGGCGAGGAGGAGGAGATGGTATTTTTTGGAAGGAGACTCCCCTTCCATTAAAACTTCAGGAAGCTGAAATTCTGGGTTTTAAATTTTGATTTAAAGCTTTCGTGACTGCAGGGATTCATCTTCTTGGTTCTTTCGGTAAAGTCACGTAGAAGGGAAGTAATAAAATAATAAAAATAATAAAAATAAAACATAATAAAATTATTCTGGGTTTTTTTATCTTTCTCTTTTCTGTCCTTTTTCTTGACTTGGACCTGGTTGAGGCTCACCAGGTTTGAGTTTTACCAAAAACCTGTCCATTGAAGTTTGTTTTTGCCTTCTTATAAGAATGTTCCTGAAGTGTGACATTGGTCATTCCACACAATACTGTTACGGCTTGTTAGATCCGTAACAGTATTGTGTACGCGGGTACTGTACGCAGTGACTCATCCCGGCCCATACAAGTTCTGGCAAGCGCGTCGTATCCCAAGACATTTTTTTCTCGTCAAAACACGACGTATACCAAATTCGACGTATTCCAAAGCAGTCGTATACCGAGGTACCACTGGAAATATAAAGCCTCCTTAATATACAGGATAACTCGTATAGTGGTGATGGTTGTTTAGCGTCACAGTTCAAGCCTGGCTAGGGCTGTGGTTACATTACACAATTGTCATAAAAAAGTAGCTGCAGATGCTGGGGCAGATAACTTCTTGAAAAGGCCTTACACCCACAGCTGCCCTCCAGAATTGAGATGTGATGTAGAGGATTAGCCATTCTACTGAGAGCCTAAGCCCTCTAACACGATGTCACTATCATAGCACTGTCTATTTACCTGTGGCACGAACCACATTGAATCGTGATGCTTTTCTAACAGTTTGTTAATTCTGTTCTTGGGTCTTTCGGTAAAGTCACGTAGCTAGGTTCAAAGAAAGACCCAAGAATTCGAATTCCTACAGTCACGAAAGCTTTAAGTCAAGATTTAGTTAGTGAATTATAAATAATATTTCGTGTGGGCATTTTGAGCTATGGGTGGGGACCTGCACATCTACAGAACAGCCACTGATGACTTCCCACAAAGTGGTATATATTTTTTCGACCACATTAATGATGGGCTGAGACAACCCCAAACAGGATGTTATCTCTTAGCATTATAAGTATGGGTTGAGCTCTGCAACATAGCACAGCCTAATTTGGTTTTATTTAAGAAGAAACACATTTTGTACTCCATTGTTACATTTGTAGTGGAGTAACGCACGTGGGTTTTTCAAACAGTGTGCATGCACCTATAAGCAGCAGGACAGTGAGGTCACATCAGGGCGAACAGGAGCTGTGAGAGAAAACAACGCAAGAGAGACGACCAATTAAGATGCATAGATGTGATTGGTTGGCTGCAAATGCAGGAGCGGAGTAGGCGTCTTGGGGTCTGCAGATTGAGGCGATAGCAGCGGACGCCACGTACAGGAGGAGGTGACTGGTGGACGCCAGCTTTATTACGGCGTTTAATGAGGAGGATGAATACAGAACGGGTGAGGCACGGAGTTGACTTTGTTGGAGTGAAGAGAAGAGAGGAGACATGAGAAATCCGGGGCCCGCTCTCCACACCTCTTCCTCTCCAGCGGTGATGGCTAAACTCCCACTGGAGGCAAGGGCAAGGTTGGAGAAGTGAGGGCAGACAAGCTAGCAGTAGAGAGGCTAGCGGAATCCTAAGTGTGAGTGTGTGGACTAGCAGTAGAGAGGCTAGCGGAATCCTAAGTGTGAGTGTGTGGACTAGCAGTAGAGAGGCTAGCGGAATCCTAAGTGTGAGTGTGTGGACTAACAGTAGAGAGGCTAGCGGAATCCTAAGTGTGACCGTGGAGAAGCTAGCGAGTGTCTAGCGGAAGGTAGCAGTGGAAGCTATCAGAGTATATAGCTGGAGGCTAGCAGTAGAGAGGCAAGCAGAGTATATAGCGGAAGGCTAGCAGTGGAGAAGCTAGCAGAGTATATAGCTGGAGGCTAGCAGTGGAGAAGCTAGCAGAGTACATAGCGGAAGGCTAGCAGTGGAGAAGCTAGCAGAGTATATAGCGGAAGGCTAGCAGTAGAGAACTAGCAGAGTGTATAGTGAGACGTTAGCAGTAGAGAAGCTAGCAGAAGATATAGTGAGAGGCTAGCAGAGGAGAAGCTTGCAGAGTGTACGGTAACAGGCTAGCAGCAGAGAGGCTGAGAGAGAGGAGTGAGCGAAGCGAGCGGAGCGAAGCAAGCGAGCAGCGCAAGCGGGAGACTTGCGACGGAGTTACGGGGTGTTGAACGCGAGGAGTTCTGTTCAATAAAAAGTGACACAGGAGAAAAAGGAGAAGTTGTCCGCGTGAAATAAAAACACTGGTTGCATTGCCCGCAGGTGCCAGTGGGCACATCTCCCAAATTGCTGCAATCATAGAGAGGGCCGGTTGATGTGGTTCGAGTTTTGCGGCTGCAGTGTGTCCAGATTCGGTTTGGTAAACGGAGCTGGTTTGTACACCCCTATCGTTTTAAGCCGTTTATCGCGCCGTGTGAGTTTGTTTCATCTCCATATCGCAGGGGCCGAGTGTCGGGTGTGCCCGATGAGCTGGGGCGTGCGTCTGCCGACGCGGGTCCTAAGGAGAGTTTTTCTGTTCCGCCCCTTGCCTCGCACGTGGCCGCTCATGTCGGCCTCGCGTGCTCTGGACGTGAAGGACCCGACGACCCGGCCTACTGCTCTTCTTGAGGAGCTGGCTTCGTCGGTTTCTTGTTCCCCTCGGCCCTTCCAGGGCGGTCGAGCCCAACCCGCCTGGAGGGCTGGCGTCACAGACTCGTTCAAAGATTCGATTCGCGTGATCCCCGCGCATTGCACACTCCCACACCGTAATGGGTTGTCGCGCTCGCATGAGTCGTGGCGAGTATTTGGCTGATCCTGCTCCCCATCGAGCTCACGGGCGTTGTTACACGTTGTGGGTTGGAGATGTTAATTGTGGGGATCTTGTACAATGCGATTGTTGAGTTCATTTTTTTTCTCTCGCTGTTGTGTGGTTTTTCTCTCTCTCTCGGTGTATATACTGTACAGTTGGGTTTGGGTAATTTATTGCATTGTTCTGTTATTGATGGAGCACACTTGTTTGTTATTCTGTATAATTGTACATCGGTTGCTTACTTGCGGGGGAGTTGGCAGCTGGGATGGTTGGAAGCTTCGGAGGGGGGGGGGGGTGATATAGTGACTGTGTATGTCACTGTGTGGTGCCGGGCTTACGAAGCCACGGTGGATAATGTGTTGGCATTATGTGTAGCCCGCTTACTGGGCATAGTACCAGCCCTAGCGGGGCTTGGGTGAGCGCTGGTCACCACGTACAGTGTGCGGTGCGGGCTCCCGGTGAGGGAGCGAGAGGGAGTGTCAGCCAGCCACGGTTACGTTGGGGCATTATACGCTGGTTGACCTGCCGACACGTGACCGGATGATATTGGAGGGGGGCCACCAGTGAACAGGGCCACTGGGCGGTCACGTGGTATAGAAGAGCTCTCGGGAGCCTTCGGGAAAGAGCTCGAGATATTTCGATTTAAAGCTTTCGTGACTGCAGGGATTCATCTTCTTGGTTCTTTCGGTAAAGTCACGTAGAAGGGAAGTAATAAAATAATAAAAATAAAACATAATAAAATAAAATAATTCTCACGACGTTTCGGCTACAACGCAAGCAGCCGTCTTCAAGTGAAGACGGCTTTACCGAAAGAACCAAGAAGCTCGAGATATCTAGAAGGTGGGCGGGGCGCGGGCGGAGCCAGCCCCAGCCCAGGCCGATATAATGGGGGGCCGTGAGGGGCTCGGGGTTCTTCGGTGTTGCTGGTGATGAAGATCCACGTCGAGTAAAGGAAGTCTCTAGCAACGTGGTCATGGACCCAGCTTATGGTCCGGGCCAGGATAGCGAACCGTGTCTAGTTCTGCCGTAGCGTGGCTAGATGGGCATTCAACACCCAAGTGTAGATTATGTTATGTTGAGTTACTGAAATAAATAGTGTTGCTCCCAATACATAGTCTGCGACTCAGTTGGACTCACGACACATTAAAAAGTGCACCATAATTATAAGACAACAGCAAGAGCAGTAAGATTCCTAATTGGATTAGTTATTCCTGTCACATTGATTTACAATTTGTGATGTGGGACTATTCTCTTTGAAGCCTCTAAGGAGAGAAAATAAAAATTGCTTTATGCAATAGTAAAAAAACGAATGCCTTTCAGGGCCCATATTTATTTCCTTTTACATTTAAAAATTCCACCAAATCCTATCACAAAGCTGTCCACAAAGGCAATCCATCACGTCAATTGCTCATGCGCCTCATCTCTCCTTATCTCTCTTTCTGCTACAGCAATAAACAGCAAGGAGCAGGGTTTAAGCAGCAGTGTTTGAGGCAGAAGTAATGCCTCTTACTGCACAGGTCACAAAGCTGCATTTCAACAAAGCAACCAAAATGAAGGTTATAACCTTTAGAGATACATATATGCACAGGATACTTGGAATGTTATTGTATCGTAGGGTTAGCATCTCGGATGTCTGGAATAAAACAATGCAGGAAACTTTCTGGAGGTGTAATTAGAAGGAGTTCGTGTGCAGGTTTGAGGACAAATCACAAATACAGACATTGGAGTGGGAACCCAGAAATCAAGATGCACACAAAAAGCTCTATGATAATGATGCAAATGTAAGAACAGGTTTTTGAGGTCAGGTGCAACAGTTTCGTGAACTGGCAGTCAGAGGCAATCGCGAGGCATGGTGGTGTGTGCCGTGATGATTGCTTAACCTTAAGCAGCCAGACAGCATATATATTCAGTATTCAGGTACATTAGTACAGTATTTAGTATTTACACTGATATTTATTGTCTCGGAATGTTTTTTTGCGTAAGGTTTTTACATGTTAATTTCAATTATTTTCGTTTTAGTTTATTTGGCATACGGCAACTACTTATTTCAATCGTGGGGTCTGGTTTTGGCTGCCGTGTACCTAACCCCATCATTTTAGGGATGGTTTAAGTATCGACTTTCGCGGTTTTGGGTTTCACAGCGCTTTCCGAAAAGGTAACCCCGCGATATTCAAGGATCGTCTCCCCCTGTATTCTGTATTCAGCCGCACAAATCGAGACTCATTTTGCCCACACAAACTGGCTCCATCGGAGACCAACCGTGACGGGCCCACCAGGGGTGCTTTCACCCCCACCATTAACGTTGCTTCGAATTCATTCCCAAACACTCCAAACTGCCAACAGGGCTCTCAGAAATAACATTTTCCCTCTGAAATGTGTCTTCAGCACAGCTGTAGTGTCAACATTCCTTGAGAAATCCGCACTGCCTGATGAAACATCAGTTGGCTTTATTTTTCTTTCCCAGCACCACTTTGATGCGCCCCAATGTTTGCTAACTTTAGATTTTGCTTGACTTTCTCATAATTTCTGCCAGTACCTTGTTCACAGACGTGTGTGAATTTGCTTTTTTTTATTTTAACCATATATCTTTAGACTGTTATTCACCAAAACACCCCAATTCTTTTATCAGTATCAAAGAAGATAAACTTTTTTTGTTCATTTATAATGTTTATTTTAGTCACTCTATATTTTTTGGACGAACCTCGTAGGTCTTGCTACAACCTCTAAACAAAACTCTTGACTTAAAGCTTTTATGACTGCAGGAATGCATATTCTTTGGGTCTTTCGGTAAGGTCACGTAGATAGGTTCAAAGACAATAACAAAAAACTACGACGTTTTGATCACAACACAAGCGGTTATCATCAGGAAAAGGGGGTTAGCCTCTAAAGGCAAATTGTTTATAAAGGTTTCAAATGGGCGTAGCCCAAGTGTCAGCAGCATGGGCGGGGTAGCTAATGTTAATGTAAGGGAAGTTGCTGCGAGAGGTGATGGTAGTAGTGGGTAGTGATGGTGATGGTGGTAGGCTTCCACAAATAAAAGGTTTCTGTAAAATGGGCATAACCCAAGTGTCAGCAGCATTGGCGGGGTAGCTAATGTTAATGGAAGGGATGTTGCTGCTAGAGGTGATGGTCATATTGGGTAGTGATGGTGCTGGTGGTGTGCTTCCACCAATAAAGGGCTAATGCTAGTGGTGATGGTAGTAGTGGGCAGTTATGATCCTGGTGGTGTGCTTCCACCAATTAAAGGGTTGCCAGGTCTAAAATGCAAACATTACAGCCAGTTATGACTTAAACTGGTTGATAACGTCCTTCCAGTGATTGCTAAGTTTGTACCCATCTTCTCGGTTGAAATTGTGTCTATGTCTGTATATATGAATGGCTTCATGAACGAATCTTTGTTGATAGCCAGTGGGTTTGCAAAGTACATTCGTCTTAGAGAAATCTATTTTGTGTGAGCTAACCACATTAAAACAATGATCAGCCACGGCCGAGTTATTGGTCGTCCCGTATTTCAAATCTGCCTTATGTTCATGAACACGGTCCGAGACATGTCATTTTGTTTCCTCAATGTAATTACTGCCGCAGACACAGCTTAGTTTGTAGATGCTGGGGTATTGCATGTCAGGGATCACATCCTTCAGAGATGGGATCAGATCTCGAATTTTATGTACAGTGTTAAATCGAACCTGGATCCTGTGATTTTGGAAATATTTTTGGTGACCCCTGCTATGTATGGCAAGGTGATAGTTTTGATTGGGTCCTCAGATGGTTCTTTCCCAATGGTTGGGGTGATAGCTCTACGGATTGTGTAGTCTGAATATCCATTCGTCTTGAGAGCTTGGTGTACGTGTTTCAGTTCACTGGCTAGGTGATGATGGTTGGAAATACATTGAACTCTATGGTGTAGAGTTTTGATGAGGGAATTCTTCTCGGATGGATGGTGGTGGGAGTCAGGTTTTAGGTTGGCATCCGTATGGGTTGCTTTCCTGTAGACAGTGACCCATTGAGCGATCTGGTCTCTTTTAGATTAAACCACCCAAGAATAGTAGCTTGCCATCCTTTTCCACCTCCATGGTGAATTTTATGGCTGGGTGTATGGAATTGATGTGGTTGAGGAATTGGTTCAGAACTGGTCGGCCATGTGGCTATATGACGAACGTGTCATCTACATACCTCTTCCACAAGGGCGGACGTAGAGTGGATGCCTGGATGGCGTATGTCTCAAAATTTTCCATGAAAATATTGGCTACAACCGGAGATAAGGGAGAACCCATTGGAATACCTTCAACTTGTTTGTAGAGTGTTCCATTCCAGGTGAAGTAAGTGTTGGTGAGGCAGTGTCTCACCAGGGCCGGTACATCAGCATTCAGTCCTTGTTGGACCATCACTGCCCACTACTATCATCACTTCTAGCAGCAACTTCCCTTGCATTAACATTAGCTACCCCGCCCATGCTGCTGACTCTTGGGCTACGCCCATTTTAAACCTTTATAAACAATTTGCCTTGAGAGGCTAACCCCCTTTTCTTGATGACGACGGCTTGTGTTGCGATCGAAACGTCGTAGTTTTTTTTAACCTATCTACGTGACTTTACTGAAAGACCCAAAGAATAGAAAGGCTTTCTGTTATGCAGATAAGTACGCAAATAAGTCATCATAGGTGGTGGTACTATAATTAAGTGCAAATCCATTTTTTTTACAATAGTTATTTTGTGCAGTCATTGATGACCAGTTTGAGTACTTAAACTCAGGACATGAAAAACATGAAAAAGAGTCTCAAGACTTTACTTCCAGGAGCGTCTTGCTCGGGATGTTTAGCTAAGTCTTTATTGCACTTTTAACTGAAACTGGAGATGTATACAATGGCAGTGAGTTGCCATATAAAAACCTACACGGATAAGACTGCTGTCTACGAGTACCTGCCTGCCACTGCAGCAAGGCATTATGTAGATTGACAGCCTCCGCCATTGTTTGAAGCAATGCACTACACGTAATAGTGTTAATCTCATTAGATTCACCATATAAAACTAAAAGGTGCATTCAATACCATTGCATTTCCGTGTCTAACCAGATAATCATTACTATTGCACGAATTTGTTATTTAATTTGTAGGTTTACATGTAGTTATAACAATGATATTTTATCATAAAAAACTAGAGGGGAAAATTGTGCAAGCAATGTGGGTGATTGCAAGGACGTTAATTGTGCTACATCTATTCAGTATTCTTGAAATGTGGGGGTTAAATCAGCTTAATACAGCATACGTTGAGATATTTTAACTCACATGTTTATTCGAAAATAAGATCTTGAAAATAACCTAGTAATTGTATTACTTTCTTGATTTGAAGCTTTCGTGGCTGCAAGGAATCCATACTCTTTGGTTCTTTCGGTAAAGTCACGTAGATAGAAAATTAATAGATCACTACGTTTCGATCGCAACACAAGCAACCATCATCAGGCGAGACAGCAGTTCTCCTGCTGTCTCACCTGATGACGGTTGCTTATGTTGCGATTGAAACGTCGTGATATATACATTTTCTATCTATCTAACTTTACCGAAATAACCGAAGAGTATGTATTACTTTCCTCAATAAAACAGTGCCACTTTCAGAACTACAATTACCTGACTTAGGAAATAGAGTAATTTGCTGTTGTATCCTTCTGACTGGACATCTGTGAAAAAGAGCTTCATAGCTCATCGGATTTATCCAGAATAAATACAGATTCTGGTTCTAAATCGGTAGAGGAAAAATTACTTTCCCTAGAAAACCTTTGCAGCACTATTAGTCTTCAACACAGACCAACTCACAGCTTGTTCGCCTTTAGGCTCGGGCTTGGAACAAGAACTAAAATTCTCATTACGATTCCTTTCATTTCATGAAAACCGTCTTCTTCTTTCGTACGGCTGATTGTAGATGCAGAACAACTATAATTTACACATTCAGGTGGTCAAGACATATAACCTCATCAGGAGCAGCCGAGTGGATCGCTCCTATGTGTCCTTTGTATTTGTGGATTGGGCATTGCGTAGTTATATGCTGTTATGGTCTGTTCTGGATGACCACGGTCGCACACTGTAGAGTTTTTAATGTATCATTAGTGCATCGGCTATCCGCATCTGCCATGGTTTGTACGAATGCAGTTTAGGGTGGTCGATGAGCTTTGTGGAGGATCAAAACCAGGGATCTTCTACGTTTAGGTCTTTGTGAGTTCTTTTGAACTCAATGGAGCCCATGGAACTACGGGAGTGTGCGCGGTAGAGGCTGCTCCAACCGATTGCTGCGGCGCTGTTTTAATAGCGCTCCTCTCGTCACCAGAGCCCAGCTGCTCCGCCGCCGTCAGACATGGTCGTGCAAATGGGCGACATGGAGTGACTGCTGGGAGAGCAAGCAGCCGTGGCACATTTGTTAGCAAGACCTGGTGGGCACTGGTCGCGTGTCCCCTGCGTTACGTCAGAGTTGCCACTGCAACGCCACTGAAGGGCTTGCCATCTCGTTCTCATGGTCTTTGTCGCAATGTTCAGGTTCTACGCAGTCATCGTCATCGTCTTCCTCACAATCACCATTAGTCTGACCTTCATATCTGAATTGCACGCTTGGCCACAAACGGTGCGAAGGAAGTTCAACATACATGCATATCAGTCATAATCCTTGTCCTCATCATTTAAATATTCATGCAACCATTACAAAACCTTATAATGATTCAAATGCTTATATTATCAGCACCATTATTATATTATGCATGGCTGGTAATTGAACTTTAATCATGAATAACTAATTGATTTAGACATTTGCATGACTTTCACATTGGGGAAATAAAAGTATTTGGCAAAAAAAATCAGACGTGTTCCATGCACACAGTACACTGTGAAACTGCATTCCCTTCCAGATGGATAGTTTAAAAAAATATATTAGAATGTTTAAACCATGAGTTGGAAAATCAAAAAATATATTTCAAATGCTAGACACATAGTTTTGCCTCGCTGCTAGTTAGCAGCAGGGCTGGTTGTCTCCGTTAGGACTGTATCTTGCCTTGTTAATGGAAAGCTCTATCATCTAATCAGTCCCCACCTCTGTTTCAAGAAAATGCATGCATATGCATGGATTATGTAGCTTCAAAACATGTATTTGTCCTCAGAGTATTTAATTAGTGATAGCATTACCTCCTGAGCCATCCAATGGGCAAATGGATCAAAGAGCAATCCTTTTCTCAATTTGGCTGGCTTTATATAGGCCGAGGTCCCTAATTGCAATACGTACATTATACTCATATGTATTAATATTGTATCACGTTCATGGAAGTTATCATGACCCCTTGTTACAGAGTTAATACAGGTAGGAACAACAGTTCCCCACTGCCCACCAGGGATTATTTGTCTGTCTATCGTGCATAGCCACGCCCTCGATTTGTATTTCATAGAGCGCTTCGGGCGGGCTCAGCACCACGTGATGCGCCGCCCCACGCAGCTTACGCCGCTTGACACGGATCGTACAAATGCGCTGTCCAACCAAGTTCCTACCTGCCCACTCCGAAGGAACGTGTTTAGTTAGAAAGTCTCCAAAAGAGTAGTTTGAGTCACAACAAGGGGGGATTAAACAGCTATGGCTTGCAATCGGCATGCCTTTGTTGTTTTGTCGACATTCAGATGTGTGGTATTTAGTGATAAAGTGTTTGCGGAATGTCTCTTCAGGGTACTCAATCTGAAATGTTGCTTGAGTTGCAGTCTGGATTCTTAATTATACGCGAGATGCATTTCAAATGAAAACGCCCACAGATAACATTCGAGAGTTCCGAAACATTTGTTCATTGACCAACAATAGTCATCCTTTGGATAAGCCAACCCACGCCTTACATTCTCACACGTGGCATATGGTAGCACGGAGAAAGGAATGGCACCAACAAGTTTGCTTATTGGGAAGTTGTATTTTTAGTACAGGTGGCACGGGTAAGGGGATGGTATGTAAATGTCACTTTCCAATCAATTATCATTATCATCCCAAGATAGAAAGCACGCCATCTTTGAGACAAATAAGTCAGCACTTGCCCGACTGCAGGCATTTTATACAGTAGGACTCTAAAGCTTATGTTAATACCATTAGACATGCCTGAGAGGAAATGGGATGCCTTGGCCTCTAATCTGATGACTTGACTTGAGGGAGGCAGGGTGAGGGGTTAGTGCCGCTTGTTTGCAAACACAGCCAAATGAGGCGTGTGGGCCAAGGGCCACCCAAACATGATACCCACCTTATTCACATGGCTCCTCACAGCCCCAGAGACTCGGTACTAAACAGCCAACATGCTGCATACACCGATTGCTGTGATGTCCAATCATGGTCTACATGCTCACCAACCACTGTGATAGCTTGCGGAGCCCGTGGCTATAGCCGACTATCGCTACCCATTTAACAAAGCGCACGTCCTGCTGCGACATGAATGGTAGATTTCGATTTAAAGCTTTCGTGACTTCAGGGATTCATCTTCTTGGTTCTTTCGGTAAAGTCACGTAGAAGGGAAGTAATAAAATATTATTTTATTATGTTTTATTTTTATTATTTTATTACTTCCCTTCTACGTGACTTTACCGAAAGAACCAAGAAGATGAATGGTAGAGTCGGAGGCATCAATCGTAGTCGAGCTGCAACTACGCTATAGATCAACACGAAAAACATCATATAACTTTACGTGGGAGATTGGAATTTTAAACGCATATCTCAAAACCCAGCACACCTCTTGAGAAGAGGGTGAGTGGGGGCTAAGTGCAGGAACTCTATTGGCTGCCTCGCCACTTCCGCCACGCTGTCCTGTTCCCTGTGTTGTCAGAAACGAGAGACCGGCTTGTTGTTCACCCTGATCCCTTTCCCATAACTCCGCTGTTTTAAGTTGGGTTTCCAACTTGTGGACTTTCACTTCCCCCGTGCTTCCACACTGCCACGGGGACACGCTGTCAAAGACGAGAAGAAATAAATACACAGCGTGCGTTTAAACAAAAAAATATAACGGATTGGTCCGCACAATGTGTGGACTTTGCGCATGATAATATGTAAAGAAAACAGGGGAATGTTTGTTTTTGTAAAATAGGAGCTGGGGCTGCGTGGTCCGCTGCATGACGCTGTTTTTCGTGAGGGCCGCAGGAACGGACCGAAGGCGGCAGGCCAAGCAGACTCCGCACGTCGCTTGGACAAAAACTAAAACTGCTGCACTCCGATTTCCCGCAGCTCTGATTAGCACTTTCGGCTACATATGGTGGGAAAGACGTTCAACGTACATACGTACGTGAATTGCGCTCAACGCTTAGCCTTTGTGAAACAAAACTAAACCGCCTAAAAGGTCACTTTTGTAGGTGCATAATCTCCCTTTAAACAAATACATTTCTCCGTTGTTCTCTTTCTCATCGAGCCTTGCAGATTGCGAGATCCTCCAATGAATTTTCTCAATGTTTTTTGTGTGTTTAAAATACCATCCCGCATATAAAACCCTCGTGGGGACAACGTGCATTGAAAAATGTTATTTTCCCTGCCTTGGTTAGACAAAAACAGCACAGCTACTTTTAACATTGTAAATACTGTGCTAATGGTAGCCGTGTGGTAAATATAAATCGTATTAAACTTTTATCTCAGGACATCTGTAGCCGAGAGAGGGACATGGAACTGCATAACTGAATGGAGCTTTAAAAAAGAATTTGTGCACAAAACCACTAACTTCATAACCACACTTAATATGGAATGGCCACAGCCAATATAAACATTCCTGCATATTATAAAATAAATATGCACATCCGATATGTGGGATCAGTGGTCACAGATAAACAAATACATTTGTAAGAGTAGTTTTCATTCTGAAGAAAGAACTGATCTACCACATTCCATGTCTAGCGGTTATCAGGAAAGCGTTTGCAACGTTTTATTTATTGCATGCCTTACCCTCATCAATAAATCGTAATAAAGTACTTTAAATGCTTCATGAAATTAACCATTTCCCACTCCAAGACTTCCGCAAGTTGCAAGGTAGGTTTCGTTCACCACTGAATCTCGGAATGCACAAGCAGTTAGCATGAATTTTATTTAGAAAGGCAGAGAGCCATTGTTTTTAAAGACATTGTACTGACTGCAGAGAACTGTAGTAGCACGACCGCACTCTGTGATAGCTGCAGCCAAATTGTCCCACGCAATCCCCCGCATGGCCTTGAGGGAGCCTCGGTACGTCTTCCGACTTGAAGACGTACCGATAAAGTTTCCCTTCCGATTCCGTTGTGATGATGGACACGTACGTGTGTGCACAAAAACGCTAACTTAATAACCACACTTAATATAGAATGGCTCCAGGCAATATTCAAATGCATGCACATAACAAAAAAAAATATGCACATGTACATCATCGGAACAGAATCAAAAGAAAAACGGATGACGTACATGTAGATGTACGTCATCCCAATTGGGAAAGGGTTATTAACATTACTTGTCATATGGTTTTAAAGTTCTGCTGGAGGTGTTCTGTAAAAAATATCCGAATGACATTGCCGGAAGTGTCGTGGACACATTAAATAATATCGAACGTTAATAAGACAAACCACAAGTGTTCTGTTCAACAGGGAAAATATATTATTTTAAAATGACAAGCAAACCCAAACCAACTTTACGGACAACATCCAAACGCACCGTAAAATTGACGTACTACATTTTTTTTAGAAATTACCATGACGTCATCCTTGAAGAATAATGCGTCCACACGTGGGGAAAAAAAACACACTCTACAGTATTTTACCAAGTGGCTTCAGCCATAGTCCGCTCTGCAAGACAGTAAACATAAACTTAAAACATAAACATAGACAAAAAAGATACGTAAAAAAGACACATGTATTTGTCGTGAACATGCACTGCAGTTCACAAAGTTTCAGTTCCTCATCAGCAGTGATTCCCTTCGGCTGTCAGGTCACCACGAGGAGCGAAGATAGTCCGTGGAGCAAAGTGACGGCTCGGTCCACACACGGGGGCTCTGTGGCCCGGCTCTTCAGGGCTTCCTCCCCAGATTTCACAAGACTTGCCCTGAAGTCTTCCAAATAGGCCTATAAGTTATTCTTGTTTTTTTTCCCCTTTTTCTCTTTTAACTGCTTTCAACAACATCAGGCTTACATAAAAAAGTGAACGATATATAACCATGCTGTACTGAAAAACCAGCCCATTTTAACGACGGTGAAACGATGTGCTCTTTAAACTTGTGTACAATTGAATAACAACACCGACAGCATCTCCCACTGTTAGTCTGAGGCCACAGCAGCCAACGCAGCAGGAGCAGCAGGAGCAGCAGCAGCCTCCCCACCCCCTCTCCGGGCTGTGCCTCAAACAAACGCAACTTTCTCGTTGGCACTGCCAGACGAGCCCCAGCGTCCAAGGGACCACGGCATCGGCTTGCGAACGCAGCTCGCGCCACCCGCGCCGCCATCCGTCTTCTGCCCGCCGTAGACGTGGCCCCAGGAGGGCGCCAGCGAAGGCCACGCCGGGGGAGGCCTGCGCACTGGGCGGACGCACCCCAGCCTCTCGCACGCCGGGCAGCAGCAGCGGCGGCGGCGGCCTTCCCCAGGCGGCTCGCGGTGGGGCCAGCTGTACGGGAGGCGCCGCCGGGCACCGGCGTCGCGCCGGCGGCAGCGCGACTCGCTGCGCAGCATGCGCAGGGCGAGCACCACGAGCAGGGCGAGCGCCAGGGCACCCGCCACGGGCACCGCGATGACAGCGGCGCGGAACCAGAGCTCGCGCGAGCCGTTCGCGTCCGACGGGGGCCACGCCGCGGGGAGGCCTCCGGCACCACGGCCGGGACCGCCGGCGCCCCGCGGCGCATGCTCTGCTGCTGCCAGACCACCGGTGGGGGGGGGGGGGGCAAGGGGGCGCAGCAGCAAGGGAGGAGGCGGAGTGAGAATAGCGGACGCGCACGTGGGCCCTGATATTGTGGTAGAAGCTAGAGATGGTGCACGTTTAGCAAGCGCAGTTCTGATATAAGCAACACTTCCTATATCACACTGATGGGGGAGGCAAAGGATAGATTCTGATACAAGCACACTTTGAATATCAGCACACATGGAATTGCTCCCAAAGCAGTGTGCTTGTGTTTGGCTACATGGTTTTATTTTATAATAATCTTGAAACCCAACCAACTTGTGTTTCATATAGACCATGTTGTTAATGCAACAATCATTGCTTCGTCAAATTTGTGGTCTTTGTTTGGATGTCACATGATCAACTACAGGCACTGCAGTGACCTCCAAGTCTCTCTGCACCCAGGATGAACTCATATACATCCACACATCAATACGGGCATGCACATGAGTAGTCTAACGTCTCTTTACATTGTTGCAACGAATGCTGTTGAGGGGCACAGGATAATTATGTGAGAGGGCGGTTTCTGCAATGTAATACCAAACTCGATATGAATCTTAGTCTGAGCCAACCCACAAGATACACAGACCAGGTTCAGGTGCATATTATATGATGCAATGCCTTGGAATTGAACCTCGGTCACTGGGGTCATAGCAGGGTTCTAACTATCATAGCACTGATGCACTCACATACCCACAAATGCACGCAAACGTGCACACACGAGCACCCATACACACGCGGAATGCAGGGTCTCAGCTAACCACACATTACTCTCCCTCCATTACCAGCAAGGTCACAGGAGACAAGAGCCATTAACCTTTGGGGGTTTTTAAGAATGACTTCCCCGACTTGTCCAAGCATCCTGCCGATGGATTTTTAACCCTTTACATTGAAGCTGCTAAACCGTGAATGAAACTGATCTTGGAAGCTACTATACCGTGCGTCATTGTTTTAGCAGCGATAATTAATAATAATAACATTGCCAAGTTACGTAGCATGTCAGACGCGGTTGTTTTTCACATTTGTCAGGTCTACCAGCACAAATAACATAAAAATTATGTATTTTAAGAACAGTTTAAAAAAAATATATGATCCTTATGGCAGTACCCCGGGATATCAAATAATACAAAATGGCCGAGGCAATTCAACATTTTATTTCTGGGACACTATTTTTTCGAGGGGTGTACTTAACTCCGCGACTGGAGTTCCAATCAATCCGAAATCAGTGCTACTCTGCGATGTCCAAACGCAGCGAGGACGATTTCGCTGAAACCCTGAACGCACCGTGGTGGTGCATCGTGCACAGCTCGTCGAGATGAGCCGAGTGCCGCATCGCCGACCATCAGCAGACTAAAAATGACTGCATCACGGACATTATGCGAGAGCCTGGGTACTATGGTACCCCGGGGAACTGCTGTAAGGTTCATATATATAATTTGCTATTAAAATCAATAAAACAAGCAGTTTAATAAAGTTTTTTTTTAAGATCAAGAAGTCACCTTGGCCAAAGCCAATGCTGCGAGACACCAAATGGTAGCAACCATTTGACTGCCCATCACCATTTGTTTCACCACTTGCAGTGTTAATGCACTTTTTGTCGTTGTACGAAAGGTGTGGATGCTTTTGAACATTAGGAGCAAAATCAAGATTGAAAGAAGATTGGCATCATAGCCAGAGCCGTTGATGTCACCACACCTCTACCTGCAGTTGCTGCACAGTAGACACATGTCACCTCCAAGAAGGCAGCACATGGCACTTACAAACAACACTCGAATTTCATAGCAGCAACCCTTTTCTGGACTTTGCCCATGTAATTTTATCATCAACTACAACCTAATTTGTGAAGTGGCAAATGAAGAATATTCCAGAACTCTCAGAGCGAGCAGTCTTATAAATTGAGTCGAGGACCAGCCTTGGAAGATGACATCACAGAACTACATCTGAATCACTTCAATCATCCTCTCTCATTCAACCAGTGGCGGCTCCTGCAAAATCTCTCAGGGGGGGGCAAAGGTCCACCCATGCAATGGATAAATTAACAGCTTAAGCATGTAAAGGCAACTTCACTTCTTTAATATTAATGAAAAATAAAGTGACTCTTACAATACATCTTGTTTGTTTCTATACTCACTATTATTACAATCCACTCAGTTTCTTTTATTAAAGATTCCACTAGGTGGCGACAAATAACATTGTTGACTGAAACGTGCTTACGTATGATGACGTAAGCACGTTAGTGCGAGCCCTCCCGGAAGCCATAGAGAATGCATTGGAGTGCCCGCCGTTCGAAAAAAAACATCTTTGAATGTACGTCTATGGGGCCACTCGGGGCGATTCTCAGCCAGAGTGAAATCGCCCAAAAAGAGGCGGTACTCCACAGAACGTAGCATGACGCTGATTGGACTATATCCAGAGGCACAGTAACGGCTAGCGTGACTCTGTGGTTCAATGACATTGGTGGTGCGTCGCCCAATCGTCCTAATGAAGAAACCGCCCCTGCATTTAACGATCAATGACGTGCCCATATATTCCCTATCAGCAGTGTTTGTCGTCTAGTAATTCAGCCAAAAATGTGGGTGCTTTGGTCCGAGTTGGAATACATGAATGTAACAACCAAATACTGTATCATGACATTCATGTCCAGTCAACGTGGGAGCAAATTAATCTTATTGACGATCTAAACGTTTTTTCTCTCCAAAAGTATGTGATTGAACAATCACATCAGGTAAACACAGAGGGCATGTATGGGAATTGACACCAATAGTATAGATACAATGCAAAGTATAACGATTATTACCAACGTTTAATATTTAGAACCTATCTATGCCATGTGTTTAAATAAACATCTCTATCCCTGGTGTCTTATTCCTTAACTCGGATAAGCATGAGGTGCAGGGGTTATGATCTCTATGTATGTATGTTGAACTTATTCTTAGGTTTATTCGGTAAAGTCACGTAGGTAAAACATCAAAATGAATGAAAATAAAATAAAAATCACGACGTTTCGGAGGCAACACATGTCTCCGTCATCAGGTGGGACCGCCACAGCCGAATTAGCTGCATCAAGTGAGGCAATGATTCAAGATGTAATCCCTTAAAAAGCAAGTTGAGGGGGAGGAGAGGGGGGGGGGAGCTCATCAGAATGTGGTAGCCAATCCGGCTGTGACGGTCCCACCTGATGACGGAGACTTGTGTTGCCTCCGAAACGTCGTGATTTTTTTTTATTTTTTTTTTTATTAATTTTGATGTTTTACCTACGTGACTTTACCGAAAAAACCTAAGAATATGAATCCTTGCAGTCCCGAAAGCTTCAAATCTAGAATTAACTCAGATAAGCATGAGGTGGTGCAGGGGTTATGATCTCTATGTATGTATGTTGAACTTATTTCACACCATACATAGCCCGCTGGGCTAACCGTAGGTGCTGGGGAAGGACAACAAATTAAACACAACAATGGTGCAGTTCTCACCGGGGGTGTCTGCACGAGCCGGCAGTGCAGGCAGCCGGTCGCTCAGCGCGTTGTAGTTGCACATGTCGTCCTGGCAGCAGCGCACGACCGGCCAGCGGCCCGTGTGGTTGCGGGGGCGCGGCGCGTGGCACGGGTGCGGCGGCGAGGGCGACAGGGCCTCGATGCAGCCGTGCGCGAGCGGCGAGCGCGGGTCCGTGGGCTCCAACAGGCGACGGAAGCACACGGACATCTCCGACTTGCACATGTAGCCCGTGGGCACGCAGTGCGCCGCGTCGCAGTAGCAGCGGATCTCGCCTGCATTCACAGTGGTATCAGTGTCAGCATCACGGTGGCGAGATGTTATCTCCATCGCCCAACATTAAGGAGGTCGTGGGTTCCATCCGGAACCTGACTCCTGTTGTATATTTGGAGTTTGCATGTTCTCCCCGCAGTCGTGTGGATTTTTCTCTGGGTCCTCCAGTTTTTCCCCTCCACATTTACAAAAAAGCGTTTCGATTATCTGGCTGCTATAAATTGATAAGCCACTTTATTGAGCTATCATTTGTGGCCAGGTCGCCTCTGAAAAAAGAGCTCTGTAGTTCAGTGGGCTTGACCTGGTAAAATAAAAAGTTGTACTTGTTTTGTGCAATTGATCATCATAATTACCATCAATATCATCATCAGCACTTGGGCAAACCTAAACCGCATCAATTCCAGGAGCAAATGGAAAATAAAACAACTCTTTGCTCAGTGTGTGGTGACTGTGGTCGCACAGAACAGATCCTTGGAACAGATCAGGACTCAATGGCTGATTCACAAATACGAAGGAGGCATCGTCACAGAGATACACTCCGCTAATTCCAGACGCAATCATCTGGCCCCACCACATCATGTATAATAATAGTTGTTGCTCTTTATCTACATCAGCCATACGAAGGAGGAGGTGGAGGTTCACCAATACTTGAGCTGGATAAACTGTTGAAAGGTCATAGTTATGCATATCAATATGTAGGTTCTTGTAGTTGCGCTGCATAGCTCTCAGATACATTTTTTGTGTTTATCTTGATACTGCAATTTCCTCCAAGATGAAGTAAATAAATAACGTCACCCAGCCAACAGCAGAAATCAGCAGCAAAAAGCAGCAGCTCACAATGCTGTATAATTGAGGGAAAATACGAGCTGCTTGCTCAATTACATTCCTGAAGAGGCTCCCAGCACCTGGAGCGTTGAAACGTCAGGCCCGAAAAACATGCAAGTACAACCCGCAACGCATCAGAGAGCTGTTTAAGTCATGGAGTTCGACTGGCAGGGCGATCATTCACCAGACAGCATGTGCGGTCAGCTTGACCTTAATAAGCTTTGGTCAGAGCATGTATTTTTTGGTGGCTATAAGTAGTGGAAATTCCACATCATTATGGCAGGGTCCAGTCCTTTATCAGGACAAGCACTGTTGGCTTCTAAAAAAAATGTCTTTGCTGTTATACGTTTTCTACTCCGAGGCATAACTCCTTGGCCCAATGTCATTTAAGAGGTTATCCTCTGCCACACAGTATGCTGCTTTTGTTCGCTGTGTAAAAGAGAGAGTGGTGCACTCAATGGGAAAGGTGTGTCAGAAGGGCCTGCACTGGATGAAGCCTCCAGAGGAGTCCTCGATAGAAAGTAGTTTGACCTACTCTTCAACGCTGGCCAGACATCTAGGAAGAGAATTACCCACACTTTACGCCACCAGAAGTGACCTGCCAATCGCAAAACTGGAGTATTCATGTTTACTGGTGGGTTGGCAGTGGGGGGGGGGGGGGGGGGGGTTTAAGGAGACCTTCCCATGGTTTCGTATGTACGTTGACCTTCTTTTGTACCATGCGTAGCCACCCGTGCTGATAGGAGATGTGGGGGAAGGACAACAAACTAAACACAAAAAGCAATTCGAAATAAATGAGTTTTCAATCTATATGATAGCTTCAGTGGCTTCCTAATATTGGAAGGAAGAGCGTTCCAGACGGCCGCAGAAGTGCATCTGAAAGCACGATGCAGTAACCGTCTTTGTTCGATGGCGAACCAAAAGCCGCTGCGAGGATGATGGGAGTCCGTGTGTGATGGTTGATGCTCCTTGACGAGATCACCAAGGTATTGTGGTTCATTTGTGGCAAGCACTGTGTGTGTAATGAGTGCAGCCTCATCATGCATTCGTTCGGGAATCATAAGCCAATGCAGCTTGGTGAGCACTGGACGGACATGATCGGATTTTGCAGTACCTGTCACGACATGCGCCAAGGGATTTTTTACACGCTGGACCTTGGAAATGTTTTTTGCCAGACGTCCTCTTGCGTAGTGAGTTGCAATCATTGAGCCTTGGCGATAGTATGTTACATGCCACTGTGATGGCTACGTTACAACTCAATAGTGGTCGAATGTGCTGGGAGATGGAATCAAACCGGTGACATGTGGATATCAGGCCCAGTGTGCTGAACAGTGCACCATGATGGCATCACCTTAGCATGTTTTAATAAACATACTATCGGTGTTGGGACTGAAAAATAACGTGCTCCAAGATTTACAATGACACGAGTTTTCACAGCAGTAATTTGTGACCTCGCTGAGCAAATCAAATTATTTTTGTAATGTTTCAACATTCTTGCACACTTAGGTATACTCTCACGGAAACACACAAACACTAACATTTTTGCAAGCTTCATTCTGTAAATGTCCCTTAACACAGTTTGGGTATTTTGGCTCGTGGAAGCAGTGCATACGTCATAATTTCACACTCTCCAGCTAAAACATAAACAATGACACACGGGTGAGTGATTGAATGTGACAAATGAATTTAGCATTCCAGAGCAAGAATTGTCCAAGTAAAATGTAAAACGTTCACACATTGCTATATAATTGTGAATTAAATATATAATACATGCCCAAGGTGTAGAGGAAGATGGGACACATAAACATTCAACGTTTGTTAGGCAAACTTTAGTTATGTAAAATAAAAACTGGAAAAATAAAATTGGCAATGATAAAATGTGTTGTAAAATTTTATATTGCAAACTCAACACCAACGTTTACTTAAACTGATTTCCAATAATTAACAATGGACAATTTCAACAGATGTTTTGTATGTGCATAGTAATGACATGGAACTTCTAATGCATTTGGTCTGACAGAAGGTTACTGCCGAACGTTGCGATACAATGATTGTGCATTAATTGGCATTTGGTATTTCAATTGGTATTTGGTATTTAACTAATTCGAGATGTCAACTCCCTCGCCTGGCATACAGGAGGTCGTGAGTTCGATCCCAACCCTGACGCCTGCTGTATATTTGGAGTTTGCGTGTTCTCTCCGTGGTCGCGTGGAGTTTTCTCCGGGTCTTGCAGTTTTCCCTCCACATTTACAAACATGCTTTTAGAGTGTTTGGCTGCAATACATTTCCGCGTGATTATCCACTTCGTTGAGCTATCATTTGTGGTCAGGTCGCTTCTGATAAATAGCTATATATCTCAGTGGGCCTTACGAGGCTTTCGTTGAATGTATGACTCACTGTTTGGCGCGCATAGCTTGCCACCTGCGAGAACGCTACGATCACCACACTCCAGAACATAAACGTTTACGCAAAGAAAAGCAAATACCATAATAACTCACAGCTTGACACTGAAACAAATAGAAAACAACCCAGCAGTGGCCCTGTAACAGCGGAACATTGCATTCCTTTTGCTTGTGTTAAACAAGATTCGTTTACTTTGAAGGTATAGTATTACGCGAAATTAGGGTGTACGTTTATTTAGAAACCGTTTGTGATTTGAAAAAAAAAGAAATGCCAATGATTGCATGCTTCCCCCTTTTCATGTGAGATTAACGTTACGCTCGTGAAAAAAATCTTTAGCGCCAACGGACACTTTCAATCGATTTGCTGAAAGGAAGGAGAGGTTACGGAGGAGAGAGAGTGATTGAGGAAGAAATATGGATGAGAAGCAGTGAGGGATGGAAAGAAAGCAAGAGTTATGGATCTAAAGTCTCGGCGAGAATACAGTCCACAGAAAACAAAGAAACACGCCGTGTTTGCATGTGTGAGTAGATGTATGTTTCTCTGCTGCAAGTAAGAGGAGAATATGAAGCAAACGGGGACATGGTCGGAATAATATTAGAGGGGCAAATTCTGAGATGATAAACCCCACAGCATAGATAAGCAATATGTCTCGTTCATAGATCTGTCTGTCCACATAACAAAACAATCGTGTATTTTGCACAGTATGTCGGCCTCCAATTAGCCCTACAGCCTTCTGGGCGTGCATAATTTCAGCAGCATTGGTTCAATACAAGCAGACTGGTTATAACATCCAGGCTCATCGGCAGTCAAGTTTATGAGAACCAATGCTGGTGAATAAACCCACGTATATAAGGAACCCAATAACAGGAAACTAAGTGTACCAAGTCTGCCTGTTTGCTCAAATATTAATTCTTGATTGCCTACAAGCGACGAATGCAATTAAAAAAACTAAATAAGTTAACCGCTTGTCCTAAAACTTGATTTGAAGCTTTCGTGACTGCAGGAATTACTCTTTGGTTCTTTCGGTAAAGTCACGTAGAAAGAAAATACATTAAATAATAGAATACGACTTTTCGATTGCAACACAAGCAACTGTCATCAGGTAGAACTAAATTGAGAGAGAGACAAAACACAGACACGGAGACACACAGATAGACACACGAGCAGAGAAACAACACAGACACACAGAGAGAGACACACAACATAGACACACAGAGACCCAATGCCTCTGTGTCGAGGCCTTAAATAGAGAGAGAGGGGGGGTCTGCTGGATCAGCTGCTGGAGCAGAGAAAATGACATGTAATAATAGACATTGGTGTAATATCATCGACAGATCTATCTTATATAACATACACATTCCACTCGCATTATGTTTTGTTGATGATAGGGGTCGGATTTGAGGCTACAAAACTCGGAAGACATGACAATATGGCGTTATTATAGCAATAACTGGATTGGTGAAGTTCCAAAAAAACAACACATTAGCTTTAGAAAAGCAATCACCACAGTAAATGTTTGAGAAACTCAACATTCTTGCAACTGCAGGAGTCATTCCAAATAATAAATGTAAGAAATTAATTAATAACATTATATACAGTATTAGTATTCTTGGTTCTTTCGGTAAATTAAAAGCAAAAAATCCCACGACGTTTCGATCGCAACACAAGTGGTCTTCATCAGGTGTAGATTTAGATTTTTGTTTTCTATCGACGTGACTTTACCGAAAGAACCAAGAATATGAAATCCTGCAGTCACGAAAGTTTTAAGTCTAAATTATATATTAGTTCAAATTCCAAGGCATGTCATTTTACAGTGATTTTTTTGGGTGTTTTACATTATTATTTTAACTAATCACTCTCCTTACATTTACATGAGCGATTTAGTTCTTTCAACATAATCTTTCACCAGGAATTGATATCCATGTATCTTATCCTTTGGTTCCCTCTGCAAGATGCATTCATCTCAATGTTCTGTTCAGTTTATTTCTGAAGTACCCCATGAGCCAAGAAGCTCTTAAATCGGGTTTTATCAACAAAAACAACACCACCGCTTCCCCCAACAAACACAACATGTCACAATAAAATAAATCAATAATAAACAATAGCAGATAAGAGAGAAAAAATAGCTAGCAAATCATAATCGTTAAATAAAAATTAAGTTACATTTATCATCAAATACCATGCCGTATCTCTGATTAATACTAATTTAAATCTGCCATAGTAATTACAATGCAGATAGCCTCAAACATAGCATTATAGTGGGAATATAAAAAAAAAACAGCATCCATAAGAACGTCGTGTAAAGCATGCACAAAACGTGGTTGCTTACAGGCAAATTATATTTAAAGCTCGTCTAATTATTTATACATTGGCAGCTAGACAATCATTCACTTGACAGTAGCAATGACTGCAGACAAAGTTGTGTGGCAATATTCTTCCAGAGACGAGGGTCAGCCACCAAAAACGCTCGTTCGCCAAAACTTGTTGAATATCTAGGAACGTTCAACAGAAGGAATGATGAAATCCTCAGGTGAGGTCTGCCCTCCCGTCGTGTCAACAGATCCAACAAATATTCTGCCGAATTACAACTAAGGATATTGTAAATAAACAAGGCCTGGTGAATCGTTCTACAATCAATGGTCTCTCACCTCTTATTAATGTAAGGAATACCCTTTATGTAAAAATAACAAGTCAGTAATCCTTTTCCTATACAGAAAAGCCTTACAAATTTGAAGATTCTTTCCGGGGCAACTTGCATTTGGGTGTTGGGCCACTACTTGAACAAATACGAGTATAAACCAGTCACTGTTCTAATTCTTTCAAGAGATGTTTTTTTTTCTTCCATAAAATGTAATTTTCATAGGGTGGAATGTCACTCAAGAGAGAGAGAGAGAGAACTCTGAAAGCCAGGAGATAATGCAATCCAGGCCTTCCCTGGATAAGTGTTTCAACTGAATGCAGGGCTTCTCAGTAACCCAGGAAATGGCACAGCGAACTCTGACATGCTCGCCCTAAGAGCCTGTTTCTTCTCTCGTGTGATTTGCTACTAAAATATCCCAAACCTTTTTTCATCGGAAGCCGAGACCAGCATGGCATGGGCCATTAGCAATCTTTTAGTCTGTGTGTGCATAGGCGTAACTGCCATCTATCCACACTAATGGCTAAAGCAAACCATTTTTCGTCACAGTTCTACTTGAATATTTTGTCACCAAAGAAAATGTTGGTTGGTGAGCAGTGTGAAGTTTATGGCCCGCTGAAAGGTTCTTCCAATAATACTTGAAATATTACATTAATCATAATCATCAAACGCAAAGTCTAAAGTGTCCCCATACTCAATCATTTGGCAGTACTCACCTTTGTTGGCAGTCCTGACCCAGTGGTGAAAATTAAACAATGTTATGGCAGGGGCCAAGCTATTTATATACCAACCACTTTTACACATTCTACAAAGTGCTGTTCATTATATCAACCAACTCAAGGATGATGAGTCAAGTCAATACCAACCCGAGATTTGAACTCCTGACCTTTCAATTGTGAGACAAGCACTGCCACAGCATCACCCAGGCCAGGCATAATACACAATAATTATATTGTACTATACTCCACCCATCTCACATGTTTGTCCACCCATCTAAAAAGTATCCTGGTTACACAACTTGAAAATAACTGAACATTTTGACGAACCATTGAACGCTCTTCCTTCCGATATTAGGAAGCCACTGGGACTGTTAACTTTTAAATCTAGATTTAAAATTCATTTCTTTACAACTGCTTTTAGTGTTTAGTTTGTTGTCCTTCCACTGCACCTGTGAATAGCACGGTTGGCCATGTACGATGCGAAAGAAGTTCAACATACATATGTCTCTATTAAGAAAAATTACTTGGAGGCAAATGCAGTTTTGGAGAACTGAGAGTAAGTAAAGAATCGAGCTAAAGTTTTGAAAAAGTCTTTGTGGGGAGGGTAAACAGTGAAGATAATGACTTGTCTCGGTGGCAATGTGAAGAGAATACTCTGGTAGCTAAGAGACAAGTGGAAAACGGGGAAAGCCATGCAAACTGTTTTGACCTGTCCTGCTTTTACAACTATAAATTACAATCTCACAGCTGAGGTTTACAACAAGCGTGAGCAGTCGGCGAGTAAAACAATAAGTTTGTCCTTGAACAACCTTAACTCATAGAGGTGCTACAAATTTCGCCCGCTGAGCAATGTTCATCGACACCGCAAACTCCGCAGTGGTGGCCTCTCGAGGCGGTGTTTGCTGCACGTACTAAATTACTCGAGGCTGCGAAACGCTGGAAGGAAACCCTGTAGATGTTTCCACGCTCGCACTTTATGTTCAAACTCTTTTCCCAAATCCTCACAGTGACCCCCCCCCCCCCCGCCCAAACTCCCCCAACCTTCTTCGCTCTTGCTGCATTACTAGCTCTGTTGGCTTCATGCAGGATTCATTGTTATTTTCCACATCTCACAGAGACATCAAACATCTTCATTGCCAGCAGGTGCTTTTGGTAATGTAAAGAGTTATCAAGAGATTCACGAGCTCTTCGTGCAAGGGGGTCTTATACACACAGTTAGAGGGAAAATGTATATATAATTATTATGAAATAGGACCAATGCTCAAAATGTTACTTATTACATAATGATTCATTGACAAACGTGTTGTGTTCTTGTTATCTGTGCTTGTGGCACCACTGCCAATGTAGTATCACCGAATACATTTCAAGGGATGCATTGTACTGTACTCACAAGTACACCTGAACATGCATCTGCACTATGCAAAGCGAAAAAATATGAATTAAAAAATAAGTATCCATACGGTGTGAATAGCAGATATCTCTTTAAATTAAAGTGACAAATCTGAAATATGTTGGTACATTCCTGACATACGCGTCACTCGTGTAATGAGAACAATAAACGCCTGATTTGAACCAGCCGTACAAGTGTGCACATAGCACGTAACAACCGAGTGGCATGATTGCGGTACAACAAATGTTAGCACAATGCCATTGTCTGACCAGCTTAGAATAATTAATTTGGTGTAATCCACAAACGCGTCAATTCAGGCGGTTTTGCCAATTTTCAATTAATAAATTGTGGTGAGCTAATATGACTTTCCACAGTACTTGGTTCTGGAGCATAACATATCTGCAAAACGTGTCAATACCTAGTGGCCTTTGGGTACACTTAGAACACATTTCTAAATATGTAATGGACCATACACAACAATTACACATTGTGTTTACAAAACATGAGGTAAGAAAGAAAACAAAATAATTATTATAATGTGCAGGTCCTCTTTCATGTTTTTTGTTTGTATATTTAGTGGATATGCATTCATTGGCTCAGATATAGCAAACGCAAATTGTTAAACGTTGCGTAAGAATACATTTGACTGGAGGAAAGTTCCATTCATAGCTAACTTAGGTTCTGACAATAAGGTGGTGCCTCACCAGAAATAGGATTTTACAGTCTTACTTAAAATCACCACATTCCTCATTATATTTTTTGTTTGTGCCAGTATGGTTTTTGTTTTTTTTGACATATTAAAAAATAGGCCCTCATTGCTATATCTGTTTTGGTGAGATTATACGCTGAGAGCACATAATCATATTTTATTTATTTGTTTACCCTGGCGAATTTCCCGATGATGCTGGATGTAATTACCAGCGAAACGTCGTACTCGAAAACTGTAAATGTTGTGGATTCACTCTTCAACACACCGGTGGGCTAAAGTAGTGAACTATTTTGTCTTTTGTCAACGTGACACGTTTTTGCTGATTGGCCGTGTCGGGTGGGGGAGGGTTACGACACATTTATAAATAACGCGATCTAACCCAAAAACGTTTATTATGAACTAGTGTCTTGCTTGTCATGTTTGGCAGATTCTTCTTTGAACAAATTCGCTTTTTGAGGAATGTGGAGAGCCCAGAGAAAATGGGGACAACCAAGGGAAAAACTAACCAAACACAGAGAAACAAAGAATCTACTTGCTGTACTGCCAACGACAAACGCCTCAACGGACTCTGCAGGATGGGTGTCTCGGTCGAATGAGCTTGGCACGATCCACAAACTCAGCCTTTTAGACACTAGATCACAAGCGTTTGTCCATATGCCCCGTTTTACCTTGCTGTGTGATGATGAGTTCAATACATTCTTGTTCGTATGATCAATACACCATAATCATGTCTCCATATTTAACTCAATACATTGTGTTGTGCTCATGTTCTTAAGCACCCCAAGTACAATTGTGAAATCTCACTTTCTTATGCCAGAGATGACTATCTTTCCAGAACCACCACCACCGACCTCCCATAAAGCGGTACAGTACTTGTTTTATCAATGCAGAGCCAATATCCAACCAAGATTTGAACTCGCAATCGTTCTTATTTTAAGTGATCCGACCACAGCGACACCTGGCCAACTTGTGCATAGGGTAGGCCTCCCGCAACTTATGGGGGAGACAGAGAGAAGGTGAATGTACCGAGAGAAAGCAAACAAAATCACTTGGCATTCCTGAGATGTTCATTCCACTTCGAATGGAGAATTAAGGCGCAGTGTTTACCATCCTGGCAAGGGAGGGGCTTTACTTCCTTCAAATTAGGTCTGCCCCCACGATCACCCTCCCAAGTGGAGTTTTGGATTTTTTTGCTGGGCACGTCGCTGCTACTGCAGTGGGCGCCTCGACGATGACTTGGTAAATAAAGTCCTCGTGGTGTTTCGTAGGTCACGGCATTTTTTAAAAACAAAAATTCCATTTTAAACTCAGGAGCCAATTTTTGCTGAAAGTTCTAACGTGATGGTGCCACAAGCATGAGGAAAGTACATCGATGCAAATAAGTAGATCCACTGGTCGCTGTGGAAAGTGCACATTAAAACGTTGTCAAAAAGATCACCATGCTCGTCTCATTAATACATCGACAGTAGCTGACTCATGCATTTGAACAAATTAGGAACAGCGATCTTCATGGCCATGGAAGAGCCCCTGATGATGATAAGAATCACATCATGAAGGCCTTGATATACATTCCATGGATTTTGAAGAATGTCGCAAAAGAGCTGTTGCCTCTGAGGCTGCAGCTGATATCCTGGCTAACTCTTCGATGTGAATGTAATTTACTTATTCATGCAAAGCCATGTAACATTTTATTTATTATTCATAAAAAAAATTAAGGGTGAGCCTTTACCACTAAATACAGCTGGGTGTTATGTTTTATGCTCGTTGTGGGTGATTGCAGGGGACCATGTGGGCAGCGTAGCAACAGAAGGGTGGTGATCAATAAAACCACAATTACAACACATCCCAGATGGCTTCGAGTTCGCTGGAATACACGAAGAACAAATATCCCTGTATGGCCAGATATAATGTTGGGGTAAGTGCTGTTAGCAAGCGCCCACTCAGGCGTGTGTGGCGCACGAGGGTTGTGGGTGGTAAACACGACCTTTGACCTCCCAATGCTGATGGCTACAAACCATGCTAAGGTACTAATTTGAGGCAGATTCGATCTAGGAAAGGCCCAGGACCAGTTCAGATATCTGTCACCAATGTTGGTTGTGAGTGGGAATCAAACTCAGGTCACCAGGGTTGGCAGTGCACTGCGCTAACCACGACACTATCGCTCCCCAAACAAAAGCACACACTCACAAACACCCAGGCTACGTGCACACCCACACACAGCACACAGGAACCACATATCCAATACGTCCTTGTGGTAATTAATTGACCCATCATTCACCGCAGAGCCAGTGCGATGCTCCATTAGGGCACTGAAAGCACGTATAGCTCAGCGCGCCAATAATGCATCCTGGGAAATTGACTATGTTTTAGATGGGGCATCCGGTGTGTCAATCTACGTCCTTTCTTTAACCAGGTAAGGGTCAGTTCATATCCACTATATAATTCACAAGGGAAACCAATGCAACCATTGGCAATTATTAATTAAAATAATGTACTAGTGGATGCATTTTTTTATTTCTGCATATTGTCTTGAACGTATTTCAATTGGTGATAATTGGTTATAAATAGAATGCATTTACTATTTAATATTTGGCAAACTTGTGAATAACAAAGCATGAATAATCTCAGACATTACCGTGCCACAACTGGAATCAAATCATCCAGCTCTACTAAGTAAGGTGTCTAAAGGAGATAATGTAGCAAGTCGGTTCGCCGACCTATGCATGCACAGCAAGAATATTGTGTAATGCACAAATGAGAATTAAGGCAGCACAATTCTCTTGCTGGTAGCCCTGAACGAGTGTGGGACTTCACAAATTTGAATGGTGGGAGCCAGTTTATCCATTTGATGATTACTTTTGACTGTATAAAATTGGTAATCGTTTGATTTACCTGGAAGGATAACAACTGTAAATACGTTATTAAATGCTGTGTTTCACATTTTGTATACATTTCATAGTGTTAAGTAACCCATTGGCATTGCACGATTTGCTGGATATCAGCTTTAGTATAGCGATTTGTTTTAGTTTAAAATGAAAGTAGAAAGTACAACAGATTAAAGCCACGAGACCATCCTCAAGAGATATCCGTAAAGTCAATTAAATAAAACATTAAATACGTTTCATGTTCCGAAATTAATGTTATCGCTACCTTATTTTTCTGCCAAACTGGCAATAATAAAAAAACACAACATGTATAGAATAAGGAAGTACTTGTGGTATTGCTTAAAAAATAGATAACACATTACATACACAGGAAAAAAATATTACCCTTCTTTTTACAAACACCTTTTGTTTCTGAATGCAAGATATAACCTCCTAGACCGCACCTCCGATTACCATGGTTGGCTACGTATGGTGTGAAAGAAGTTCCACACACATACATAGCGCACAAACAATGCATAACTAGATTCTAAAGCAGCGGTCGGGAACCTATGGCTCGCGAGCCATATATATGGCTCTTCCGGTGACGGCATATGGGCTCCCAGACAATTTTGAGTTGAAAAAAAAAAAAATCAGTTTGAAACTGATTTTAAAATACTTGTGATATTGCTTAATAACACTGTGTCATTTTAAAGTAAACAGAAATCCGTTTTGAAGATAAAATTTCTCGGGTCACGGATCCCGTGACCAGAAGTCGCATTAAAAGTAAGACATATTTAATTTATTATACGTTAAAAATACTATATGGCTGTCAATGAAATATGTTTAGAAATATTTGGCTTTTATGGCTCTCCCAGTCAAAAAGGTTCCCGACCCGTGTTCTAAAGCCTGCATCAGTGTTTGCAAACAAAAGAGGAATGTATTGTATTTATGGTACTTAAATTAAAAAGTTACTTTCAAAACTATTTTGCATACAACGCAAATCCTATACTGTTACCTAGTTTACAAGAAGTTTATATTTCAATTACGAATTTTTGCATGGAATTACCTATGATTTATTCATGGAAATCCATCAGTCCATGAACTGTGTGGGCACAAAACTCTCAAATCATATGAAGTAGCACTGTGGCAGAGCAGCTGCCTCAGTCCATCATCCCTCCAGGGCAGATAAAATGAGGACAGTTTTTTGTGGGGAAAAACAACGGGGATTGTCCTTTGAGGATCGTGGAAAGTCCACCTTTGTTTCAGATTAACTAATAGAGATGAGTACCTCCCCACGCACGAAGACGTGTTTGTTGGACCCTCATCCTCACTGCATACCACCACCACTGCACAACTATACACACTATAATCACCCAGGAATGTCCTTAACGCTCGTGACGTCACTCCACATCAACCAGCCCCCCTCACTAATATTCATGAGCAGGTGACGTCCTCCAAATGGACACCCCCTCATTATTATTACCGATTATGAGCCAAGAATGCCTGTGTGCATCGCTCGTGACGTCACTGCACGTTCACCAGCCTCCCTCATTAATAATCATGAGCAGGTGACGTGACTCCACATCGAATAGCCCCCCTCATAAGGTGACGTCCTCCAAATGGACCCCCCCCATTCATAATAATTAGCGGCTGACGTCACTCCACATGGGAGGTCGAGGCGCCTCCTCCCCCCTCCTCGGCGTCAACTCACAACCCTCACTACAAAGGCAGAACCCTCACGTCACGCGGTCTCCGTAACGCTGTTGAGACATAGAAGTAAAAAGGTCGTCATGATGAACAAGGGATTATAACCTTTAAATGAAATAGGTCTGTGTCACCGCGCCATTACAAATTTCACACGAATGGATGCAATGAATATCACGTGGCGGTCTGCTTTTCGCTTGCAAGTTTCATATTTACTGCACTACACTCGTCTTTGGACGGGCAAAAGGCTAATGGATACATAGTGATCAAAGCTTCCCTTGCAAGAGTTTTATGAATATAATTTGGCACCCCACCTGGTTAGATGAAGAGACAAACTCGAGCAACAAAAGCAGCTGACCAGTCTATCATGATACAAGAGAGGGCCTCATTCGATGCCAGAGCTGTTTTCAGTATTCAAAGTTTAGGATGACAAACGTCGTTGCAGCCCTCAATGATTGTGACCACAACAACCACCACAGTCTTTAATATTGTCCGATGTCCGTGTATCTGAATTTTAGATTAGGTACGTTGAAGCAGCTCAGCTTAATGCTAATTTTACACCCAAAGTCTTGATTTATTACAGTATATAATTAGGTGATTTATTGTCTCCTGATATTCTACCCTTACACTGCACAGATAAAATTGTGATGTGCTTCGACTAAAAATAAAGACTCGTTTCGAGCACACGTCTAGAAGAGCATTTTCAACCAAAAGCATTTTGAGGATAAACAGTGGAAACAACTCCACAATGTAAGCCATTGAATCAAGCATCCACAAGCAACACATCCGCACAAGCAGCGTACGTTAATTTCACAAAACACATATAGTTTACTTGCAATATGTATATTGAGTTACTCCAATGATAAACGTAAAAACGAAGGGGCCTAAAATTAGGATTTTTTTTCCTTCAGAAAATCCGAATACAATCAGTTGTGTCGGCATCATTTGAATATATATTTTTGAACTGACGTATTTTATTAGTTAGGCACGTTATTTTTTTTTATCTTGTGTGGCTTCTTTAATATTCTGCCTGGTGGCTGTGATCTTCTTGCCTTTTCATGTTCAACACAGCTCCCATTGTGCGCCGCACAGGTAGGCTTCTCCGTTCCGTGTGGTCTGGCTCTTTTCACTGTAGCCATTTCTCAACGTTTTCACGACAGGAAATTCCAGCCCACAAACTTGAACCGAACGAAACACTTACGTGCCCCAAAGGAAAATATCGTACCATTTTCCTTTTCCCACTTCCATAAAAGTGTACTTGTTTTCCTGAAAGCGTTTGCTTGGTGTGGATTTTGTTCTCTCGTGCGAACGCCGATCACAAACGCCCGCTAAGCGGAAGGGCAATGGATTTTTAATGCAGTATTCGCGCTACTGTAACCCGCTGCCGCCTTCCTTGGGACGCTGACCTCTGAATCCACAATCCCCTGAATCCACAATCACCCAGCCGGTGCTGCCAAGGGAAATGAGTTACGACGTGGGCCACAAGCTGAATCTGGAAGGAAAGTTAGAGCAGCTCTGCTCGTTCCAGCCCCACCGCACGTCACAACCACACGCTCACAACTCCGTGTCGTCACGCTTGACAAGCAGCCACAGTAAACATTAGAACATTTACTTTTCATTAGAACGTTTTATTCGTTTTCTGCTAATTGCAGGATTTTGGCAATTAAAAAAAAATACCTTTGCACGCTCTGAAAATTATATATATACACACATATTTAAAACAAAAAACATGCTGCTAGAGAACAGAGCGTTATTTTGTCGGAAAATCACTGCCCGCCACTCCGGCGGCGGCGGTAGCCACAAGCTTGGACGCGGTTAGCGTCACATAAATCACGCGTGGTGACCACTGTCCAGGTCAGGCTCGCTAAAAGGAGGGCGGCATGTGCTGTTCATCAGTTTCACACTTGCATGGAACAATTACTGGCCTAGCACACCACACAGTGCAGCAGAGAAAACGTTGACAATCATTCAGAGTTAAACTTAATGTCGCACGGCACAGTAGCTGGAGTACTGTATGGCTCCATGAAAAAAAATGGTTGTGGCTGGGTGGAAGAGGGAGTTCATGTCCAGGATTGCAGTCAGTGGTATTGGTAGCCCGACTTGAAGCTCTTCTTGGAAACGTCAAATCAAGTGAGGTGTTCACATTTAGCAAGTTATCGTGGGTGGATCATTGCTAATATGTTTAGCATGCTGCGTAATGGTGATTCAAAGTCGATGTCAAGCCATGGCTAAAATCAGTATCAATGTATGCATGTATTTTGAACTTTTTTCACACCGTACGTAGCCAACCGTGCTAATCGGAGATGTGGGGAAAGGCCAACAAACTAAACACAAAAAGCAGTTGTAAAAAATTTATTTTCAATCTGGATTTCAAAGTTCATAGCTCCAGAAGCTTCCTAATATCGGAAGGAAGAGCGTTTCAGATGGCCGCAGAAGCGCATCTGAAAGCGGGCGATGCAGTGACCGCCTTTGTTCGACCAGCTGCCAAAAGCAGCTGCTGCGAGGATGAAAAGTAATATCAGAACTGGTCCTGATTCCTTCCCCCCTCACCAACCGGCACTGACCAGTGTGGAGAAATTAGGTCCTCTCATTAATCCCAATGGCAAAAGTCGTAACTACATTCCATCATAAGGTAATTTTGTAAGCTCAAAATTCATCTGGGCCATATAAAATGGCTGAATTTGCCATATTCTACATTTACGCAGTAAATAATTCACTCGAAAGATGATATATTGGTTCTGATGAGATACACCCAATGAGTACTGTAAAACAAAGATAAAAGTAGACAAAATGTGGAATTTACACAGCTGACTCAGGGATGCCTAGGGAAATAAGCACCACCGCACGTGTTTACATGGAGACTTTATGGCTACACTAACCCCTGCACTTTAGAAAGAGTTTGGTAAAAAAAAAATCTGTTGAGATTACAAAGTTATTACCACCCCACCCAAACATTGCTGGCAATGTGCGTGTACTATGTACTGTATATGCTATTCAGAATGAATAGCATGCTGTCAAGAATCGTATCCGTAAAGATAATAGCGATCCCAAAAGCTAAACCACTGAAGCCGATATCTGAATAGGCTTCCAATCCAACCGGCAATTAAAGCTCCCGACACAAGGACAAAAAGTCACCAGCACTGAGCATCCAGCGCAGGTCCATTTTCAACTTAACCAACCAGAAAAACAAACTCGATTGGTATAAAATAGCCCACACAATATTCCCCGCCATAGAAACATGGACTTTCTACCAACGGTGACAGATGAGCAATGCCAAGCACTAATTTGATTGCGGGGACGTTGAGTACTCGATGAACAAACATTATTCCAATGGGCTGCGTCTGATTATAACTTGTTCCTTTAGCTACCTTTTCACACGAGAGTAGATCTGCTTCCGACTGAATCCTGACAATCTAACACATTCTGGGATGTCACTGTGCAGTGCCGGCCCTAGAGAGGCACGGCGTGCGGTGTAACGAAATCGCGGATAACACAAGGGTGTGAGTGTAGTACCGGCCCTATAGGGGCCCGGTGAGCGCTGATTGATAGCGCTAGATGGCACCATGCTTGGCGTGCAGTGCCAGCCCTACAGGACAGGGTGTGGGAGTGCTGGCCGTAGGAACGAAGTTGCTAAAGGCCATGGCACTCTGGTTGACCCGAGAGGACACGTGACCAGTTAAGTCTACAAAGGGACCCCGAGTGGGGGCTAGGGGGGTCACATGGTTGGGATCCAAATCCTGCCCGAGGATTCTGGAAGGTGGTCGTGGCCAAGGGCAGAGCCAGCCACGCCGCAGAGAATATAAGCCGGGTCTCGAGAGGGACCAGGGTTGTTGTTGTTGTTGTTCATCCTGAAAGAAACCTTCATCTACGTTCTCCGTTCAACGAGTCTCCAACACGTGGACCTGGACCCGAACTGTTGGGCCCGGTCCGTAGTAGCTAGTTATGTTGTAACTAGTGTAATTAGGCTGGTGGTCACCACCACAGGTTGTTATTCTGTTAAGGGGGAAGTTACCCCGTGTGTTGGAGTTAAATAAATGTGTTGCCTCCAAATATACATCTGCGACTCAGTTGAAGTCACTACAGTAGTAATAATTGTATCACCCTAGGTGGGATAATGGGCTGAGTCTGCCACTAACCGGAATGAACTTTGCAACCATTAAATTGTGAGTTGAGCACTTTGCCACGGATATTATTCCAATATACTCTACATGAGTGAACAATTCGTGCCTTAGCCCTGATGTTTTAAAATATTGTGCCATCACATTAATCTGTCACACATCTTGAGACATCGTTAAACGTGAATACAGTATAAAACAATTTGCTAGAAATAAAATGTAATTTCTGACATGCAGTGCACTGCAGCATTGCAGTATTTATGAATGCAGCTTTTAAGACCATTCCAAAAGAGCATGAAATCGGCTGTGTGTCTCTCACCAACGACAGCTCTCTTCATTCACTCTGATGACATCTGCAAAGTGTCTGGAATTGGGACCGTTTCAAATTCACTCTGGCAGGCTCACTCAACAAAAGTAAAAAGTGTTTTTGTGTCTCAGATAGAATTCCCTAAAGCTGAAGTCTAGACAACCAGATGAGAGGGGAATATTTTCAGTATTGTGAAATTATTTTTTGATATTTTTTAAAATAAACAAGTACTGTTCAACCTCACAGGCAGCTATTCTGATGTTGGAAATTCCACATTACTATGGAGGGGTCTGCCACGGTTTCTCCATAGACAACCTCAGAGAGATTATAGGCCGAGTCAACCATCGGCTGGGATTTAAACTCACGACCTCGCAAATTGTGAGTCACGAAGAAGCATCACCAGATCAGGCATTATTATTATTATTGTTCCTGTACTATATCATACATTTTCAGGCCAGACATTACAGAGCCCGTCTGGAGCCAGGCTGATTGAGGGAAGACTATAGACACGCCCCTGCAAGATATCGACTGGGCTGAGAGTGCACACCTCCCCTGCATTTCAAAGGGCAGCGATGCAGGCATAGAACGTAATGAGCCACGGCAGGGAGGAGACACCAAGCCAATGTAATGTTCCGCTGTCAATTACAACACGGAGCCAATCAATCTCTGTTTTTGTCTCTACAACGCAGGGCATTGATTTTACAACAATTTGCATTACTTAAAGGTGGAGAGAAAAAACTTTGGATTTTTAATAAAATCTTTAAGTAATTGAATAACAAACTAGATTCGAAGCTTTCGTGACTGCAGGAATTACTCTTTGGTTCTTTCGGTAATGTCACGTAGAAATAAATAAAATAAAATAATATTCGAATACGACGTTTCGATTGCAACACAAACAACCATCATTAGGTACAAATGAATGAGAAAACAAACATAGTAAACTTGGAAATATAGTGCAATACAACACAGAGAGTCGGCCAACAAAACAGTCAACATCCCACCTAGTTGATTACGTTCATCCAAAGATTACTACATTTGAGAGAGAGACCAAACATAGACACGGAGACACACAGACACAAGCAGGGAGAGACTCACACAGAGACAAACAGAGAGAGAGACACACACATAGGCACAAAGAAAGACGTCTCTGTGTCGAGGCCTTAAATAGAGAGGGGGGGGGGGCAGAGGGGGAGTTGTGTGGAATTACTGCCCATAGCGGCCGGAGGAGAGAATGGACCCATAAACAAGCACGGTAGAATGCTAATTTAGTAAAGTTATGAAGTGGAATGCAATGCAACACAGATAGTCGGTTACCACACAGTTAACGCATAGCCTGGTTGATTACGTTCTTCCAAAGATTGCTAAATTTGAAGTTAAGTGTGAAACAAACAAGCACGGCAAACCCTCCCCGTAGAGGTGTTTCAAACTAGATTCGAAGCTTTCGTGACTGCAGGAATTACTCCTTGCTATGGACATTATTAGTATACTATTTTTCTTAGTATATTAACATGAGTGGAAGACAAATTGACCCTGTGATGCATTAAATCATGAAGTTATTTTGAACGCACTGTCCCAATAATCAATCTAGAGGATGTACAGCACAATAGTATCAAAGTCAAGGCAACGTGTCGCTGCATAAACCGATGGTGCTCATCTCCTTTGACAGTCCTGAGCCTGTGATTGAAACTCCACCTTCACATGGCAAGGTCCATTCCATCCAGAGCCACACCACTGTTGACTTCCGAGAAAAAGGTCGTACTGTATACGCTGCATCGTAAATGCAGCGCCTCTTGTTCATGTACATTAGTAGCACTCGATATGTTAAAAAAATACAACTTTTGTTCGTCAATGCGTTAAAGTACAATCAATTGTTGAACATTTTATATATTCAGGATTATTTGAGCTATTTTTGGACTATGTAATATTGATATTCCTAAAAAGTCACTTGATTATGATAGAAAATTATAAATGTAAAATGGTTGTGCTGTCATTATTAATTCAAAATCAAATAACAAAATAGCATTTTAAGGCAACTTTATTGTCAGTGATTTTCGTATATTTTACACTTGCTAATGTTGGCATACCCATGCGATGAGTAAGTAAACAAAGTGCATCCCACACATGATTTTAAAAAAATGGACATGTACATCTTTTTCTTTGGAAGATGACACTGAGACAAACTGCATTGCACATGATCCAACGACCCACTAAAACACCGGTTCAGTCATCGGAGTATTTCTAATCATTTCATAGTCTGTACAAATGACTTCCTTAACAATACATCATGACCAGATGACAACGCACTGAGACTAATCTCTCGGAGTAGAATTAATAATAGAATAAGAGTTGTATTTGCATAAACGCTACTCTTACCATTAAAACCCGCACCTAATACTAACCCGATCCCTAAAATGACACATTTCACTAAGTTACCCACAAAATCTGAACTCTTTTCTAAACACGAGTCATGTGCAGACAAATTAATCGTAACGTTTGCAATCTTCTATAAATCCACTGTTGCATGAAGGCTGCCCAAAACATGTCGATCGTGGGTGCTATTGATTGACCAGACCTCACGACACAGGCGAGTGAAGCTTCGCCACTGACGCATTTTGGATAGGGTTTGTATTTTATTTTAGCACAGTGTATTTCAATCGGTGTCTAGAATACATTACTATGCACTCTTAAGCGCACATCCGCGGAACCGCATATATACACAGAGAACTAAAGTCACCAACAAGCACGGAAGTGAGTACTGTGCTGCATGACAGCTCATTTTCAGCCACTAGATTGTTAGACAGCAGCTGTCAGCGAGCATCTATGAATAAGGGGAACACGGCTGCCAACTCATACTTCAACAGCGCCGATGCCCATGACACTACTACTGCTGCAGCAGGCACTTTAGATGCAATGCCGAGTCAACCGAAGGATGATCGAGTTCACATTCAAACACAGACGCAACAGATCCCTGTTGTATATACTGGTGTGGTACCTGGATTTTGTATGACTGCGTCTCATATCGTGTCACAAAGACACCACCGGCATAGCCTACACAGCCTGTTGCGCTAGTAATGTTCGGTAGCACCTATTCACGGCGCACGAGGGGACGCAATGTGGGTCAGAACCACACCGCGGCCGACTTTGTCTCCCTAGTGGTGATGTTATAAACAAACCACCCAGACACTCGTGAAAGGACAACGCCGACCATGGAGAGGCGCAGGCACGGCCAGGTATCATTCGCCGTGGCTGGGAATCGAACTCGGGTGGCCGGCTATTCGAAGCGCTGCACCACCGCTGCCCACAGAGAATGCACGCGGAGCTGCACGTGCGCGCTCGGTACTTGTTGCGGTACCTTTAGTCGCGGCCAGGAGGAGGGTGAACACATCCAGATGCAGCCAGACGTAGCAGAACCCAAGCAGTCGCTCCATTGCGGCGGCCTCCGCGTAGAGCGCTCACGGCTGGCTCTCCGCGCCTCGGAGTCGACACAGAAGCGTGAGAGATAGCAACGTCCCGATCTACCCGCAGCGTATTCCTCCTCCTGAGCCCAGCTGATGACGATACACGCGTACAGCCCTGGCCGGCCGGGCGTTTAGAGGCTCCCCGCACGAACTCTGCCGTGATTGCGCGAAAGCGTGGCTTGCTGAAACTGAACTAACAACACGCCACTTTCAAACTCCGTGATAAATACAAAAACGCGCCCCCCGACCCGCGCCCTCCTTTCCCCGCGACTTCTCATAGACAGCGCATTCATTTGTCGACACGCGTACTATGCGTGCAGACAGACACTATATACACACACACTATATATACACAGCATGTGTGTGTATAGTGTGTGTGTGTATAGCAGCTGACAGCCTCCTATGACGCCCGTGCAGAGCGGAGCCTACGAATTCGTTGCGCTCCTTTTTCCAGCCTTTGTGGCAGCGCTCACTTACATATAGTTCCGCTAATATATACACACATCGAGTTAGTTCCCTGCACGTCTATATATATGTGTGTGTGTGTGCCTCTCCGTGTCTATGCGTGTACAGCACAACACACACATATATAGAGAGAGCCTGCCCGACCAACGCATGCGCTTAACGCTCCGGGCGAAATGCGGGCTGACGCCACCGCCGCCGCCAATGCTGTTGGATGCACGAGTTAAGCAGAAGCGCGCATTTGGGGGGTAGGGTAAAGGGATGTGAAGTTGGGCTCTGTTGGCTGGGAGAACAGGGTTGGGGGTTGGGATGGCTGCAAGGGGTGTAAGGGGGGAGAGGGCACTAGTTTTGGCTGTGCGCGTTGCACAAAGACAAAGGTCCTCCCCCCCCACCCCATCCCCGTATAGCCTTTCCAGGCTGTGGGGGCAAGGGATGTCAGCGAGCACCGAATGAAGACGGGAACGGTACAACGCGGGGGTGGCCAGCACCACGCCCGACCGCCTTTGTCTCCCCCGAGTGGCGATATTTTTTTTCGCGCACCACACCAGGTACTCATTTGAGGCTGAGTCGACCTAGGGGGAGGGGGCAGGACCGGTTCAGATAATCGTCACTGGTGTTGGCCGTGAGCCTTTCCATGCTGTGGGGGCAAGGGATGTCAGCGAGCACCGAATGAAGACGGGAACGGTACAACGCGGGGGTGGCCAGCACCACGCCCGACCGCCTTTGTCTCCCCCGAGTGGCGATATTTTTTTTCGCGCACCACACCAGGTACTCATTTGAGGCTGAGTCGACCTAGGGGGAGGGGGCAGGACCGGTTCAGATAATCGTCACTGGTGTTGGCCGTGAGCTGGAATTGAATTCGGGTCGCCGCGTTGCCCCCCCCCCCCATACACACACACACACACTAGTGGGTGCCCAGCTGAGAGCGTGGAAGAGAAGGGAGAGAATCATGAATCGGTTCTGAAAGAAACAGTTGAAGGGTTCCGATGCACTGGGAATGCTACTAGGGTTACATCTTTTTGGTTCTTTCGGTAAAGTCACGTAGAAGGGAAATAATAAAATAATAAAAATAAAACATAATAAAATAATTCTCACGACGTTTCGGCCACAACGCAAGCAGCCGTCCTCAGGTGAAGACCAGGTCTGTCGGGGAGACAGAGATACAGGCGGCCGGGCGTAGTTGCTATACGGGGGGGGGATCTTTGTATGCATCGTGAGTTGTGTGTGTGTGTAGGATGCGGTATGATAAAAATTAACCCGTAAAAACAAAGTTTTTCACTCTAAATCCTTTATATGCGTGGCGGCTAGAGTCCTCTCGTCCTCTGGCTTGAGATGGCTGCCACCTATGGGTCAGATGATTGTCTGCCAGCATTAAGCAATTGGCAATTAAATATTTAAAAAAATTCCATAAACAGTGTAACATTTTGGAATTTTTTTTCACGAAAATTAATTGTCACGCACAACGAGTCTGTGTGGAAAATGTCAGCTCGATTGGATCACGGGAAGTGGGTTAAAAAACGACCGAAAGATTTGCACGGTCGTAAGCAAGCAAGCACGCAAGCACGCAAGCAAGCAAGCAAGCGAATTTAATATAAAGAATTTAAAAAAAGGAATGGGTCAAAGCGTAACTCTTTACCAAAGATTCGTCGTTAACACTGAGACGACAATTGTAGAACATCGGAATCTTACGGTAAAGTCACGTGTAGGTAGAAAGAATAATAATAGATCACGACGTTTCGATCGCCACACGAGCAATCTCTCCCACCTGAAGACGATTGCTTGTGTGGCGATCGAAACGTCGTGATCTATATTATTATTTTTTCTACCGACGTGACTTTACCGAAAGAACCAAAGAGTATGGATTCCTGCAGTCACGAAAGCTTCAAATCAAGATAGCAATCGTAACCGTAACTTCAGTGAAATCTGCACGGTATTTCGTTTCACAGAATTATGATCCGATGTGCAGGGAAAAGGGGGGGGGGGGTGTGCATTCAAACACTAAAACCCTAAATCTGCACGTTTTGAGAACACGACGCTAAAAAGGGAACTCTACAGTTACTCGTCGTTACTTTATCGCCCCCTGTTTCTAGCAATACGTGAGCGTAACTCGGCTCGTCGACCGTCTGTGTTCCACATTCCGATGGCGATGATGGCCAGGCATGCCGATGGACAATCGCTGTTGACTTGCGGCAAAGGGGCCGTCCATAAATGACGTCACGCGATTTTGGACGATTTTTGACCCCCCCCCCCCCTTCGTCACACGGCGTCACAAAAAGTCAGACCCCCCCTCAAATGACGTCACAAAGCTCTGCCCCCCCCCCAAAAAAAACATGCTTCAAATCGCTTTAAACTATTGTCATTGTAGTGCGTATTTAATGTGGCGTTGCATTCTGATGTTGTAGGAGAAGACATTTATCAAAAAGTCTATTTAATTAAGTCGAACGTTTTGTCTATATTTATTTAAAGTTGCGCATTTTTACGTGACGTCACATTTCTCACCCCCCCCCCCCCCATCGTCACACATCGTAACAAATGTCTGACCCCCCCCCCAGGTGCGTGACGTCATTTATGGACGGCCTCAAAGTGATAGAGAGGGGATGGACTGAATCGACCAGCCAATCGGGGTGTAAACGTACAATATCGTGTAGTAGTAATAATAATCATCATCATGAGAGTTCCTGATTCCAGAGATTACTACGTTAAACAATAAGGTGACATTTTAAGTTTTGTCTTTAGCCATGGTAAATCTACTGCTGGATGAAGGCCTCACCAAGATGCCGCCGCTACTCACGATCATGCGATGTTATAATCCGCCTAGCACCTGCACGCGAGCTGATTTCATCGCTCCATCTCTTGGGCGGATGTCCTCCACATTATGAGTGTTATCAGTTTATTTGACAATTCCTCGCGTATGACGCCAGTGACTAATAGACGAGTAACTCAGACCACAGACGAGATCTGTTTCCCCCCCCCCGCCCCCATTCATATTTGGAGAGTCATTCATTATGTTTAGAGGCAAGAATGACGATATACGGACGCGGCATACGTTCGCATTCAAAGAAAACCTGATCAGGATCACAACTTTACTTGTCATTGAATGTTGCAACCGCCTGTTATTGAGGGTGTGGTTTGAAAATACATGAATGACAGTGTTAATTTAATGCCATGGTGGCCAGGAAATGAAGTTATAGCGTCGCCCTAGGCAGCAATGCAACGGTAATATGACACGATATGGTCTAAAATTAAACTAAACTTTTTATTTTACCAGTTAAGGCTCAATGATCTATACAGCAATTTTCCCAAATGATAGCTCAACGAATTGGCTTATTATGTGGACATTTCTCAGGGCATGATATAATGGATAAAGTCATGCCTTTCACGATTAAACGTGGGGTTAACATGACATAAGTAACTAGGTGTATACTATATACGTTGCAGATAATCATATTTACATATAACCAAATCATACGGAATGCGCCCTATCTCGTCACATCTCGGAAGATAAGCAGACTTGTACCTGGATAATGTTTGGATGGGCGGCCACCACGCATGACAGACGTTTTCAGTTACTGGGCGACGTTGTTTGCATCAGACGGCAGTGCAACAAAATAAATTGTTGTACTGTATATATATGCGTCAACGTCAGTTTAACACGTAGGCACGTAATCACGTAGAATAATCCACGTATTTTGGATGCTTCCACGTGTTTGCTTCCTGCCTTCAAGCGATCTTCGCGATGAAGCATCGTCAAATAGCCCCCACGGGTGCGCACGCCGGGGGGATGCCGTTCTCATCCAGCAGTGGATTTTATGAAAAGTTGGATTTGCACAACAAACCGCGGAGAGCTGTTGTCAGATTGTGAGTCACAATCGGGTTGCGAGTTTTCATCACGGTCACCATGCTGTCGATCTCCGCTCATTCAAATCGGCATTACATCCATCTATAGTTCTCCCGCCAGCCAGCCAGCAAATCTTAGTTTCAATTGCAGTATTTAAAAAACAACACACACACACATACGTAAAGATACTCATTCGCCAGTCGCTACTTGCCCGCTGCCCGCAAGTGCTCCGTTGCCGACAGCGGCAATTATTTGTGGGCGCGCGTCTGCTGCACCTGTGCACCGCGGAGCGCACACGCGCGTGCATCACCCCCGCAATGCCGGCTGAGTTTTCCGCGTCGCAACAGCAGCATTGTCACACAGAGAGCACTGCAGTCAAATGTGCCTCCCGGGATCATCACACGTGCTCTGGACGGAACATATCACTGTGTTTTGTCGGAGGACGCACGCCAGGGGCCGCACTAAAGGCCACCAGGGGCCGCTAGTGGCCTGCGGGCCTTGCACTGAAGTACACTGCTTTATTTTCCTCCAGGCTAGCGAGTCACTCCACACGGTACGCATTTCCTCCTCCCCCCCCCCCCCGTGTACCTGCCTCTTACACCCGTCTCATCCACACACACACAAAAGAATTCGTTACACGTTGCACGCTCCGACACGTTCTGCGAGAGAGAGCGCACTCATTCAAATTGAGAGGAGCGTTAACAACGTCACGTTGAACACGAAGACCCCCCCCCCCGTGTACTCAACACAGTGGTGGGGCAAGTGCTGATAGCGACGAGCATTTATGAAGGCCGGAACGACACACGAAGGCGTGGGTGTCCAGCACCGCGTCCGGCCGCCTTTGTCTCCCTAGTGGCGATATTTACATTATCGCACAAGCTAATCATTTGAGGCTGAGTCGACCTGCAGAAGGTCCAGGATCGGTTCAGATAATCCTCACTGGTGTTGGTTGTGAGCGAGAATCGAACTCGGGTCGCCGGCTTCGCAGTGCGGTGCGTTAACTGCAACACTACCGCTCCCCCACACACTCCCCAAATACGCAATGTGCGTAATCGTTGCCAGTATCAATGATTCTTATGTGTCTGGATTAGGCACGCAAGTAGTTTTATGCCCAAACCCTTGCCAACATCCTCCTCCACCCGACAATATCGTCGCGTCTACAAAGGCATAATTTGTGCCTGACAATGTACCGAGTCAATTCTCACCTGAGCGTTATTGATTTCATAAGTTCAAGGTGCAGGAGGATTGAGATGGGACGGTCGTGGTGCTGGATTGTCGGGGGGGGGGGGGGGGTGGCGACGGTGTGGGTGGGAGGCCTTCACCCAGGAGTGGATAGACAGATAATGATGACTTACTGCTTGCCTGTCGCTCTGTACAGCTCATACTTTTGCTCGGCCACCCGGGGCGTGACGCCTCGCCTGCAGTTACACACCTGGGCGCGGTGGCGGCGTCACACGAGGCTGCAGCGCCTTGGCATCAACCAACACACGCACACAAAGACACCGTGCCGCCCCACGTCGCCTTAACAGGCTGCTTGGGGACAAGTGCTGTTAGGGAGCACCTATGAAGGCCTGCACGACGTATAGGGCGTTGGTCGTGAGCGGGCATCCAACTCGCGCGGGGCACTAACCATTGCGCTACCGCTCCACACGCGGGACGCTGGGACTCGTTACATCTCGCGGAGGACCGCTGCAATGAACGATATAGTCACCGCGGTTCAGGTCGCATGTGCGAGTTCGCGTTCACAAATCGGATGGTTAAAAAAAACATAAATATCTTATGGTATTCATCTTCTTGGTTATTTCGGTAAAGTCACGTAGAAGGGAAATAATAAAATAATAAAAATAAAACATAATAAAATAATTCTCACGACGTTTCGGCCACAACGCAAGCAGCCGTCCTCAGGTGAAGAACAGGTCTGTCGGGAAGACATTCAGGCGCTGTCTTCCCGACATTATGTTTATTTTTATTATTTTATTATTTCCCTTCTACGTGACTTTACCGAAAGAACCAAGAAGATGAATCCCTGCAGACACGAAAGCTTTAAATCGAAATTTATCTTATGGAAGTTCGTTCATAAGTACGCGTGTTCGTGTCGGGCGTTCGCAAGTCGAGGACTTCCTGTAATTGCAACTGGTCCTGGGGATCGAACTCAGGTCGCCGGGTTTCGTAGCGCAGCGTGCTCACCTCTCCACTGCTGCTTCCAACACAGATCCCCCCGTATAGCCTGAACCAGACTTTTGGGGTAAGGACTGTTTGTAAGCACCTATGGAGGCCGGCACGGCACAAAAAGGCAGTGGGTATCCACACGACGCCCAGACGCTCATTCCTCTCCCCGTGCTGATGTGTACACGCCACACCAGGTACTCATTTGAGGCTGAGTCGACCTATGAGAGGTCCATGACCGGTTCAGATAAGCGCCACTGGTGTTTGCTGTCAGCGGGAATCGAACTCGGGTCACCGGGTTCGTTGCGCAGCTACACGACCACTCACAAACACTCACGCAATGAAACACGCACCTCTTGTCATGAGGCTTTCGCACAGCTGGGAGCTGGGTGCGTGTTAAAATGGGCAAACACACATTTAGAGGATCACAGTTTTACCGCGATGAATATTTAAGTAAATGTACCATTCGGCACAGTTTTTTTTTTTTTACACTGACCGTTTAATTATATTATCGATGGCTCATATAGGCATGCTGGAGATGAAAATTATGGTGGATCTGATTCAACCCTGAATGGGAGCACGATTACTCGAGAAAAATGCCCAAATGGATTAAAGGGTTTCCGAAGACATTGAGACGCAAACGCACGTTTGAAAGCGGTTAAAATCCATGCTGTATGCACGCTTTTTCTTTCATTGTTAACCAATCCTTTGCTGAATGAGGAGTATCGTAGTGGCTCCGCATTAGCCAATGATGGAAATTTCACTTTTTAAGGCGGTAGCCAATTAAGCTCATGTAACAATCACTGCCTTAATCGCACAAAGCAGGATCTGTATTAGCAACCCCCGGAATGAGGGTAGGTAAGATTTTACAATGACCAGAATTATGAACTCGCAATATATACTGTGTGCACATTATGCAATAGGCAACTATACAGCAAAGTAGAGAAACACAGTCACCCTCTGTGGTTGCTCCGTAATCCCTACATCGCCAGCATCACGAGGATTTCGTGCAAAAGGAGCGAGAGAAAAGCTAATCGCAATGTTGGGTTTAACAAAAATGCGAGCAATGCGGGCAGGCGCCTGTTTATCAGGCGGTAGGGCCGGCGTCACTCAGTCAAGCGGGCACCCCGCGACGTTAAGCATCGGACACGCAACACACGCACTGCACACAGTCTGTTTATAGTCAGGAGTCAGCATCCGCACGTTCCGGTCCCACTGGTCTCCGTCTACCGTTGTGAACCAGTGCTGGAACTTCAACCTTCCTATGGCCGAGGCTAACACATTTATAGGGTATCCAGCCCCGGAAGAATGACGGAATGATATGACACCAACCCAGGATGTTACCTGGTAACCTTGTGAGACGAGCGCTATTGACATGTCATCAACATCAGCAGCTATGTTCCAACCACTGCTGGATAAATGTTTCCCAACGTCTTTACCATCAGGCGTGATTTGGATTGTGGAATTGCTGTGGACATCATTCAACGGGCCTCTTGAATCAAAATGAGTTGGACTTGTTTACTAAATGTTCACACGGAAATAAAGTGTGCGTATTGTGGAATTCCGGAAACATTCCCATATTCAAAAAGGGAAACATAATTACATAAACATTAGCCTCTTCTCGCACGTATATAAACTGTTCATGAAAATCATAAAAAAACTAAATAATGGAAAATGTAGAGGCCAACCTAACACAATGCCAGTTGGTTTTAGAAAGTGTTTCGATCATTGACCACATACATACGGCCAACCACATTCTAGACAAGACAAATACAAACTATACCTATTGCAAATAAGGCATTTGATGCATGACACCGACACAGATATCCAAGCTGTCACAAACGAAAGCCTTATTAGCACGTACTTACTGTAATGCACACTAAAGTAAAACGATCAAAAGTGGAGTCAAACAACGAGATACACCCTCACGAACGCTATTCATTGACGCTAAAACGCATTTTCTAATGATTGTACTGGAGCTATGAAGGCATATACACTGTGATCAAATTCAACTTCTCACATTTGGCCTGAAGGCAGCAATGTTAATGTAGAAATGTGCCTCTGTGTGGTTTAGCATAAGACATCTTACAAACGCTTGTGTAGTCCATTTCACCCTTCCATTCATTGAAAACTTTTGTCTGGTCAGTTCTTGATGCTCGTATAAATTTAGTGATGCACATATGCAAACCAGCGAGTTAGAGGTGAAGATAGCGGATCATGAGAATATTCAGTCATCTAGAGGCACTTCTAGAATATTTTGCAAAAAAATGGGTCTACCCATTCTGTACCGGTACGATTGCTTGCGGCACAATAATTGGGTTTTCTTTACTCTCTAGTGTCCACCCACACGCAGCACACTGCTCAACATGAATTAGACAATTATCACAAAGACCATTCTGCAGACGAGTCTGGAGACTGTGAGCTTGCCTAGGTAAATAACATTACATTGCTTAAAGTTGTCGAGAGGGGCTGTGGCAGAGCGTTCCATTTAGCTCATCACTTATCCGGTGTTAATAATATAAATCGGTCACACCATTTTGTTGGTAGTCAACAGTGATTGTCTTATGAAGTATGGCTCCTTCATACAAATGTGGACAATTCCACCACTGGCGCAGGACTGTAAAGGACAGGAGGCCTGATTGAGACATTTAATTAACTCTTATAGGGTTATTACGCATTATATTCACTTGTCTGTGCAGCGTTAAACCTGTAACTATAATGGTCGTAATAAAGCATCCACTGCTGATACGGGTTAAGAAGCCAGATGAGGTTTATACTGTGTACCGAGACTACACATGCCCAGTGGGTAGACGCACTCTGCACATGGGTGACGGGCTTGGGTTTGCTTGTGGTCGGGAAGGCGGCATCACGAGGAGGGTGCCTGGGGTAACCTGAGAGGCCACAATTACAGTAATTGGAGGTAATGCTGCGCGGGCGCCACCGGTGGATCTGCTTTCCATCACATCAATAGGGCGCATTGAGAGTGCTGCTGTCACCACAACACCGGCTCCAGCCCAGACCATCGACAATGAATTATTCAGTTTGATAAAAACAGACATCCTCTCTGTTGCGGGAGGTTATCATTTTTTTTATTTCCATCTATCCATTCACTCTCAACCAATCCTTCCTTCCCAGCCACATTGTCAGAGCGAAGACAAATGGTGACCTTCCCAAGTGATTTCTGGCCGTTTAGCACATCCCAGGTTTGAAACCCAACGCTCAAATTGGCGTCATTTCAGCTCCAATAACAGGAAGCTTTCTTTGTGAGCGCAGTCGCTATTCATGAAGCTTACCTGTCGTGTACCAACACTGACATTTCAAATTGCATGTGCAGACAGGTCCGGTTATGTGTATGCAAAATGGATGCTTCTGCAATAATGAGAACATTTACATGCTGCTCATGCACTATATTTATAAATGCACACAACCACTTAAGTTAGTTCAAATGCTGGTCGAGAGCGGACAGCTCATTAGCCCTCCGGGATATTTGGATTATAACTGTTGGAAACCAAGAGGGCATACTACCCCTGTAATTGGAATGTGAAAATTTGCTAATGGCCCTGAGCCGCCAATACAGATAATCAATGCCCAATGATAGTATGATTGTGAACTACGTTTCGTTTTGCTTCAAATTCATTCGACACAGCACATTTATTTAAAGACGGCAAGGAAACGTGCATTGTATTGCTGGTTCAAACACGCCTCCTACTGAAAATGAATATGCCCTGCATCCTAATGTTTGAGACTCCTTCGGGTCACTGCGACGGCAGGTGGCTAAAATTCAGTGCACATGCTGGGCGGGGAGAGGGGGGGAAACCGAGCTTGTTAATTTGCGCTATTGTCCAAAGCACTACGACTGCTGAGTAGATGTGACCTCAGAGCGAGCCTCGTGTATACGAGTTGTTTTAAAGCGAGGGTGGAAAAACGAGGGTCGGCATGAAAATAGCTGGCGAGCGCACCAATGTCATCACCTTATATGGCCATCAGCCATAACAACTTGTCAACACCATTTGAGCCTATTGTAAAAGCTATGCTGAGCATGAAGTGGCAAGCTGCTGTGACCCATTGCTTGTTCGAATTTAATGGAATAAAAAAGTTCATCTTCAATGTCAGTCCGGAAATACATCTCTCGAAACTTAAATGTTTGCACAATTGTATTTGACAGGACAATGAACATATCTTCCATGACATTACCTCATTGTTCAAATTCGGATTACTTGAAAACAAAAACTCAACGTCAGGCCAGTCTTCCTCATACGAGCATTGGGGCAACGTTTCTTCGCAGTTAGTGGCCCTGAGCCAGTGGGTGCAATTGCAGAGCATCAACTGTGACTTCTCAACGTTGTACACCTTTTCTAACCTCGATGACTCGAGTCGACACCCCAGATTGGGCTTTGGACCCACAATCTTCTGTGAATCGACGACTGATTCTGTTGCGCAATCTGGAATGTTTTAGGTATTCATAAAATACTTCCATAATTAAAATGTTCGTGCAAAAGGGAGATGCTTAAAAACATTATCTGCTCGATCTCACTTGCTGTACTGCTTTCTACAAGCCACCTCAAGCAGGGTGTTAGACGATCCATTTACTGCATTCCATTTGAAATGCACATTTCTATATTGTAATTCATATCAAACTACGTAATTTTACTTTAGCATTTTTTAAACGTCATTTAACCAGTGAGAGCACACCAATATACTAAGCCGCTTTGGTGATACGCACCTGGTCAACAATACAAAATAAAGCACACTTATTTCCCTCAAATTCTCCGAGTGTAATTACAAGCACGAGTCTTGGATTATGACGGCGCAATGCCCGACTTGTCAAGGTCACTGGGTCTTCAACGTGCACTATACGGTTTGAAAAAAGTCATGTTAAAACACGAACATATTGGCATTAAGTATGGGCTTAGCACGATTTATTATTTTGCCGCAACGAATACACACGGCGACAGTTGAAACATCAGTGATTCATCATCTCCGTGTTTTCACCTCCTGTTGAAAATATGGGTAACTATCGCCCACTCGTGGCTACCTCATGAACTGTGCATGGGTCATGATTACCAACCCGCAAGGATTGCGCTGACAAAGTCCACCATCATAAGGCCCACAAACCTAGGCTGACTGCACTTCCACATACCAGATATGGCAGGCAAGACACGGTACTATTTAAATTGGCTCATATAAACGCCTTGATGCTCTCCATTGAAACGTCATGGGTTCATAACGAGTAAGCATGCAGTCATGCTAGGACGGAGGCAAAATACTCTTTTAACAAGTGCAATAGCCTCATGCTTTGCAGTGGATGCTTGTGAAAAATACAAGGCTCCAACGAAAAATTTAACCAGCACTTGTTCGTAAAATTGGTTTCTCTTGGCAAGCGCTGACGGAATTTCGAGCCGTGCAGTTGGCGACCTCAACTTTATTGGCACACAATCTTTACACTCACCACCTTTAATGAAAACACGAGTTATTTCTTGTCATCCCACCAATAATTCAGCGATGGCATCACCACGATGTCCTACGTAAAAAAAAAATACTAACCAATGATGAAGACCTTACATATTGTGTTAAAGCTTCTAAAGGGCTTGGAAATTAAAATAAACCCAAAAGGCACCACCAGGCGCAAAACTATGGAGGTTTTGGGTGATCAAGATGGAGACCAATAAAATTATGACAATGCATTACACACATTAGGATGTCCTTATGCACATTTCCCAAATTGCACAAAATAAACTCTTCACATATAAGCAAAGAGAAAAAAATCACATTTATCGTGACAATCTAAATTACAAATGAATGAGTTAATTCCCTTCTCATCACTTTGCTGACCCTGTAAAAAAAACAACCCCTCCATCCTACCAAAGCTTTATCATGAATAGATATACTGCACAGCTGCAAGACGTTAAGTGTGTAAACTTGTGTGGGTGAGCAGTTACAGACGTGCTGCCAAGGCTCTAAGGAGATTACCCCTGCAACTTATAAGGTTTTACTATGTCTACAAATTACCAAAGCCAAACCATAGGAATCTACACTTTCTGGAAAAAAAATAACTAACCAGAGCCATAACTTAAATGTTAAAGGTAGTTATGTCCAGAGTAACTGATTGTGAAACACTATTGTATTCCTGCATTGTGTCGTAGCAGCATGGTTATAGGTGGGTATGGATTTAATGAGGGTGCTTGGGTGCATGCTTTTTTGTTAAGATAGCAACAAATTTGGCAGAATATATTAAAAGTCTACAAAAGCATATCCGCACATTATAAATGTATGCTTCGTGACATTGTGTATTAATCATATAATGCTATCTATCGGTGAAGTGTGTTTAATCATTGGCGATTTTAAACAAAATAACAAAAGTGCAACCACAGGATGGGGGTGTGTGAAGGGTCTGCAGGTAAAAAAAAAGAATGTCTTAAAATGTAACGATTGTTAATTTGACTTACGTCGACATCTCAATGAGGGCATCCAAAGCTTAAACAAAAAAATGGTGAGCTTTTTAAAAAGTTTAAATCTACACGTGTCCCATTGCCTGTTGATACCAGCATTACTAATTGTTAGAATTGAAATAATTAACCATAAAATGTTTGGTAAAACAAAACTCTAATTTAAGTGTGGTCATTTTTTTTTTACTATAATGAGCATCAGTGTTACTTATTAAGCCATTACCATATGTAGAACAAAAGATGAGCTTCAAATTGGACACCAAAATGAGTGCACTGCGGATGGGACATGAAACTTGTTGTATTGTCCTTGTGGAGAAACTTTAGTATGTGTAATACGTGGAAAAAAAACTGAATAAATTAATCAACTTCTATGATTACGTGCACATTGCAGCACAAGACACTTCTGGAAATGATACCGACATCTGAAGTCAGCAAAAACAATACCCAAAGCTAACAATAACTTAAAGGTTTAGAAAACTAAAATCCACAAACACAACAAAGGTTAACATGTCTGGACGTCACCCAATCATCTGCACCTCAACATGGACCACAAGCACAGCTCATGAATAGTGCCGCAAATATTTAGCATGCCACCAGTTGGTACATGCAAAACACCTGCTGCGTTTAGCAGTATCTTAATTGCACAAAAGGCAGCCAACAAGTGGTTTTACAAAGCACACCAATTACTCGCTATACACCAATACTGAGCTTAAACCAATGTGATTAATGTTTCTCTACATTCAGCTTTTGTTTTCACGATTCAGAATTCACCATACGTGTTAAGATTTTTTTTTATATTCTCCGCTTACATCCATTACAAATGAACCTGGGAATTCAGTGATGTAAGCCGATTGGTAACACCAAGGCTGATTAATTATCACAAGTCCATGCCATTTGTATGCATTATGCAAGCAGCTTACGGGAAATTATTGAAATGCATTGTCCTTTTTTTCTTTCCTTTTTTTATGAAAAAAATGCAGAATGTGAAACAAAACTTAAGGGAGGAATTTTTTTTTCGTAACACAGGAAAAATGACAAAATACAATTAAAATAATAAACATTTAAAATATTACAACTTGGTGTCGAGTGATGTGATTACTCACAAGGTTAACATCCTAATCAGCTGCTGTATCACCCATCAAGAGTCATCCAGTCTAGAAAACGTTTATATATACAAGTGGACCTGCGCATTCACTTGGGAGAACAAAAGTTCTTGTAGTCCTTTTCCAGCATGTCTCACTCAGCTTTAGAGACAGTCTGTACATGTGAACTGAGGCATATGTATTTTCAAAGCATTTGGCCATATTGGTCGCTCAGAAGTGAAGGAGTAATCGAATCTTCTCAAATAGGCAAACGCGTTTCTTCGTTAATTACTGCGAGATTCTCACATCATGAAGGAATTTTGATTCTTCAGTTTTTCAAGCTCTTTATTCTGCTGCCGCAAGAAGAGTATCCTGTAAGACATCCATTGTTAGCATACCAAACGGTTACCTAATATTAAAAAAAAAATTGCATCATTCCTACATCTGAACAATGCATATTAAGATATTAAGTTACACAGCTTGTGATTTGTTACAATTATACACTGCAGGTATTTCTACAGTATAAGCAAACTGTTAAGCCACTCCGTTTCATCGTAAACAATGTATATCAAGCAACGGGCCTTCCAGATCAATGTCCGAAAATTGCATTTGTTGAAACAAGATAAACTATGAATTCTGTTTTTCTTTCACCGAGGCGCATGGCCTGCATGCTATTCTGAAAATAAATTGGAAGGTCCACTTGGTCATTGGAGAGATGGCTATTAGATTCTGGCAATGAAACTATACCTATCCATTTCTGAAGATAAAATATACCCACGATTTTTTATGGAAGTACAATTGTTTACCATTTTTTTTTGCAGAAGAACCTTGTTTGCCGTTTGTGTTGAGGCATAGTGATGTAGTCATTCATTACCATCAATAGCTTGCAGAACAAAACAACATCTATTGGGGAACAATTCTGGAACAAACCATGACGTTTCTTGCGTGGGTTTGCTGTGTTATACATCTACTTATTTTTAAGAAAACAATCCATTAGAGTTGGTATAATCCAAATAGCAAAACCAAATAAATATATGACAATTTGTATCGGGCGGTATCTGAACCTTTTCACTTGGAGAAATGGAGGCCGTGTGTGTCTCACCACACACAGCCCCATGTAGTGCAAAGCTGACCTTAATAAGTTCGCTTACAGCATGTACCCCATCTTTAAAGTAAAATTGGAATTCATTTTGTCCTTTTCTAAATCACTTATTAACCAACACCTTGCCTTGACAGTAAAATAAGAAAAACAGAGGGGATGTGTTTTGTCATGTTTGGTATAATAACACTGCAGCAGGTGTGTTTGCAACTCCTCAATGCGAGTTGTTACCGTTGCTCCCGTAGTGTGGCTTGGATTTCTGATACCCGCACCAGCGACCTGGCGTTCTTCAGTTCAGTACAAATTTCAGACATTTGTAAGCACCCCAAGCTGTAACTCTCTTCCCGTAATCTTGCTGCCTAAAACAATGACGAAACATTTAGCACCCATTATGTATAGAAACGTATACATAACGATTTAACCATTATGCAAATACGGTGCAATAACAGAGCGCTCGACTTGCAGTAATCAACAAACATTGTGCCAGAGAGTAGCATATGAGAAATTGAAATCATAGTTAGGAGTCTGGAAATATTGGTCGCAAAAGCCTACGTGCTAAACTAAGTAATGACAACTGTCATGTGTTTCTTAAATACAACGAATTAGCACTTAAGTAAAACCAATCAGTTATTAAGGACTGCACAATACATGGGTGGTGTATCTTTTAAAACATCATAAAACATCTAAACTTAAATCCCAATCGTGCTATAATAAAAACTAAATCAGGCAATGTTCCTCAAAAAACATTTAAGTCATTTGAGCCACCTGTTACAAATATTTATATTTTTAAGTTTAGACATTCAAATGTAGTCCATGAGCCAAAGTAGATTTCAGTCCCACCACGACTACCAAGTGGTTTCTGTATGTGACTTACAAAGAGTGGATTATGTGATAACATAATTCATAAGGTCATTGCAAAATTGTCATTGACAAATTTTAAATATTGGTACAAGTTTTCTCAGGTGTACCGACACATTAAATATTTGATATGGGCATATTGACAAATTGAATCCTGCAAATAATAAGGCACACAAGGCAGACCTGTTTCTCCAAGTGTTCAGCTGGCCATCCCTGGACATGCTTGGTGAGGTTCTCGCAGTAATGGGAGGACAGTCCAGGTGACAGGGAGCTGAGGCCAGATAGGGACTGGCACGCATTGCTGTGGGAGCTCACAGAAGGCTGTGCACTTCCAGCATGTGACCCAGACATAGTGCGGGCAGGGCTGGGATGACTGCACACAGCCAGATCGCAAGGAAGAACTTTACAATTCTGGTGCATTTATTATTTTAATCTTTAGGTTTGAAATTACTAATTATATTATGTTTGTGTTAATGCCACCACATTGAGATAACACTTTCTATTTCTAATCTGGCAGCAACCAGTAGCTGGTGTCAGAAAAAAAAACCTGGAATAGGAATATTGAAATTCCTTTAGTAAGCCTCTTATTCACACAGGTGGTATACCCGTATATGTCCGAATAGTATTCTTCACCAATGAGTCAAAGCAAACTAATAATTTCTTGCCAAATTCAATGAAAAACCCATTGTGATAGGTTTTGTTTTGTGCAATGGTGAATGGGCTAAGATCATCCACTCATTACACTTGAGATGATCCACTCATAAGACTTATAATAATGGCTTAATTACATGTGCATGCTGGGATACAATAGCAGAATCACAGTATTACTCTAGCAAAGTTATTTCGAGCCATCTGAGCCACCTCCATCACAATGTAATACAATATAATACCTAACTCAGCTGCAAGTTACCCCAGAAGTCCAAAAATGGGCAACTGTAGCAATTTGCGTGAAAATAATTAATGGTTCAATTACGGAACCCGCCTGCTAATTTCTACTCGGTAAATTGGACGTTAAATATCCTAAGACCAAATTACTAAATAGTAGACCATTGTGTGCTGCTAAAGTTTGAATTTGCTTAAATATAAGATATGTGAAATGTATTGTATGGTTTCCATCAACAAAACAAGCCAAACCAGTGAAGATAATTTAAACACTTACCCTCCTGATGGATGATGCCTGTGGCCTCCGCTGGTAGCAGGAGAACCTGGACTGGTGTAATTGTGCCTCTCTGTGCCACCCGTCTGTTGAGACCCTTGGCTCTGATGGACACCACACTTTACAGACATAGCACTGGCCTGCACAGAAAAAAAAGGAACCATGAAATGAAAGCCATAGCAATGCTGCGATGTTCAATAGTCACACCTTCATGGGAGGCAAACTGCCTAATATGGTTATTTCAAAAGACTGCAAGAATTAACTTATTTGATGAATGTTTAATTATTACAATACGAGCATACATTTTGAGAATGGAGACTCAAAGGACTGTTAAATGTAAATTGCAGTATGCATATCTTAATTCAATCAAAATAATAACATCCTTTGCAGACGGCTAAATCCATATTCTTCAACTTTTCTGCTCCAAAATATTAATGTTTTCTTCTTTTGATCAGAGCACACGCATTGTTATTTGCAGATGTAAAAAAAAATGTCTATGAAAACAACACACTGGCACATTAGGGCTGCAAATAGTTTTTTTGATATTGATCATATCTAAAAACGATATAAAAAAGTATTATTGATTTGCCATACATATGATCATGTCAAATGAGGTCTGCAAAGGATAGAGATTATAAGATAAAAGGTCATGTACAAGTTCAAAAAACAAGTGGAGATACGGCACAGGGACACAATAGGAAAACATGGCAGTATGCATACCTAGGTATACCTTTTTGAAAGCAGACCACGATCAAAATGATGAAATACAAGCAGACCATGGTAGGTTGGAGTGTTTTGGAAAGGTTAATTGGATAATCAAAAACTACCTATCAGATGCAAAGAAAATGTATTTTAAGCAATGCTGTGACTTATGGGTCAGACATATTGACATTAACAAAGAAGTTGAAAACTAAAAAATGTGCCAAGAGGTGAAGTGAGATGCATGCTTTGAATTACACTGACAGATACAGAACATTTATTAGAGAGCATACACAGGTTAAAGATATCAATTTGATTGTTAAAGGGCTTAGGCAGAACACACCACTATTAAGGAATGAAGAGTGCTCCATAACATAACAATTTGTGAAGTTATTTCCATGTATTTTATCCAGAATAGGTGGCACACACATTTATGGCCTGCATAGTGTAAAATGGCAACTGTTGGTTGTATTTTTTTCCTATTATCACCTGTTAGATGTGCAATATTCCTTAAGGACCCTGGTACTCATTCTCTGCAAGATGAAATTAATTTGTCTTTTGTTTTTCTTGCTCCTGTGAATCACGCACCAAATATATCCGTTGTATAATAGCTGGGAAACTGGCTAAACAGAATCATCTATTCATTTGATAGTGCCTCTTGGAGCTCAATGGAAAAACAGTCACAAAGATGCATGTGTCCCACCTTTGACTGCGCAGAGCTGTGACTGTGAGGTGTGGTGGCATGGGCCCTGGTCTGGCTTCCACTCGTCTGAGGTGTTGCCACCCGTGGGGAGATGTGGGAACGAGGAGAGGACACGTCCGATGTTTGGGATGCAGGCGATTGGCTCTGCTGGTGAGCTGAATACGAGGGACAGGGCATCGGAGCAAGGAAATAATGATTAACATCACAAGGAAACTAGCCTTACAGGATGGGCATTATATTTGACATTCCATTTAATAAGCTGGATATTTCACCAATTGTGCTATCGATATCATCGTATGAGATGGAGACATACCCACTCTGTTAAATAACTACAGGTAAGAGGTTCATGTAGCACACCGGGCAATACCATTGGAAGACACTGGATCACCACTCCCAGAATCTCGTCACGAACCATGATTCACCACAGCCACTCGACAATACTTTGTCATGCTGGGCAGGGTGACAATACATGTAAATCGTAAAGTTCTAATCTGTAAGCTCCAGAAACCCTATTTTTGATCTTAATAGAGGGTGATAAATCTAGAGAAGTATCATTTTATTCAAGCAATAACATACCTATTGAAATACAGCTGCAGATAACAACATGCGCACACCAGTACACTCTACAAACAGGAACATCGCTTTCTGGCCGACAAATGTTCGATAATATAAAGAAAACAAACGCAATTTATTTCATATGGTATCATTACACTGAGACAGAATAACTTTTCAGTTGGTTTACCTTGGTGTGCTGCCTGCACTGCTTGGGGTAGTAGCGTTGGGGCTGCTGCAAGCAGGATTTTGGAAAGTGTTTGAGTGAAAGCTGTAAAATATGGGAAGGGGGCATAGAACATTACTTTGACTTTCAGACTCATAACTACAGGATATATAATAGATTACATAATCGTTTCCGTTCATATTGATTGTTGTTGTACGCATCCAATTGTTCCTAGCATCCATGTGTGTATGTAATGCATTTTGGAAAATAAATATACAGTAAAACCTTGGATTGTGAGTAACTTGGTCTGCGAGTGTTTTGCAAGACGAGCACACATTTAAAACAAATATTAATTTGATAAACGAGCGAGGTTTTGCAATACGAGTAGTACGTATACGCTGTCTGCCAAGCTTCATGTGATCACAACTGATATACGAGTGCTTTGATAAAGGAGTGCTTTGGATTACAAACATGTTTCCGGAACGAATTATGCTCACAATCCAAGGTTTTACTGTATAAGGGAAATGTGTGAATGTGTGTCTGTTCGAAAAGTTTAACATACTTTCCAACATGCAACAAACTTGAAATTTGGCATGTGGCTAGCTTCCAGACTGTACACAATGCAAAAAGTATAATCCAGATGTACCAACTTTGGTAAAACACCGTCTTACCAACACATACTTCACCTGGAATGGTACATTCTACAAACAAAAGGAGGGAACCACAATGGGTTCTCTCCCTTATCGCCAGTGGTAGCGAATGTTTTCATGGAGAAATTTGAGACAGATGCCATCCAGACATCCACCCTACGTCCTTCCTTGTGGAAGAGACACGTAGATGACACGTTCATCATCTGGCCACATGGCCTGCCAGCACTGAACCAATTTCTCAACCACATCAATTCCATACACCCATCTATCAAATTCTCCATGGAAGCTACCATTCCTGGATATTTTGATCGAGAAGAGACCTGATGGCTCGTTGGGACATTCGGTCTACAGGAAAGCCACCCACACGGATGCCTATCTAAAGCCTGACTCCCACCACCATCCAGCCCAGAAGAATTCCCTCATCAAAACACTACACCATAGGGCCCGTTGTATCTCCGACCAGCACCACCGAGCCAGTGAGTTGGAGCACGTACACCAAGCCCTCAGGATGAACGGATACTCGAACCGTACAATTAGCAAAGCTGTCTCCCCAGCCATGCGGAGACAACCTTCTGAGGATCCAACCAAAACCATCACTTTACCGTACATAGCAGGGGTTACCAAAAAGATTTACAAAATCTTAAACAAACACAAGATCCAGGTTCGTTTCAACACAGTACACAAAATCTGTGATTTAATCCCATCTGTAAAGGATGTGATTCCAGACATGCAATACCCTGGTGTCTACAAACTGAGTTGTGGTTGCGGCAGCAGTTACATTGGGGAAACGAAGCGACATGTCTCGGACCGCAGTTCGTGAACACAAGGCAGATCTGAAACACGGTAGGACTAATACGCCGTTGCCGATCATTGTTTTAACGCTGTGGGCTCGCACGAATTTTTTTTTTCCAAGACGGTGGTACTCTGCAAACCTCCTGGCTCCCTTCAGAGATTTGTTCATGAAGCCATCCAGATATATAAACAGACACAACCTTCAACCGAGAAGATGGGTACAAACTGAGCAATCATTGGAAGGATCCTATTAACCAGGTAAAGTCTTAACTGACTGTGATGCTTCCATCCTACCTGCCTATGTCAGCTGTTATTTCCGACTCTGTGTCTCTCTCTCTCTATGCCTTTCTCTTAGATCTCTCTTGCTCACATGTCCTTTGCATTACACTCTCATGCCTTTGGATTGTACTCTCATGCTCACATGTTCTTTGGATTGCACTCTCATACTCACATGCCCTTTGGATTGCACCCGTTGGGTTGAACTCCCTCGTCGATGAGGCCGCTCTCCTCCTATCTTACAGCTACATACTAATTTCTCACATTAACATCACTAGCCCCGGCCACTTCTTTATGACCCTTGGGCTACACCCATTTCAAACCTTTTAAAACAGTCTGCCTCAGCAGCAGACCATGCTTTCCCACCTGATGACGGAACGCTTGTGTTGCGTCCAAACGTCGTGATTTATTTTATTTTATACCTATGTGACTTTACCGAAAGAACCAAAGACTATGAAAATAGACTTTTATATTTTGGGGGGCGGGGGGAGGCGCAATAATGGATATATTTTGCACGGCAAGTGAGCGGTGACGTCACATCTGTGATGTCACCCGCATGCGGCAGTGTTACGCAGTGTGCCTGCTGACGTCACACATCCCTCCCCACCCTCCACGTCGGCGTGTATTAATCCAAGACAAGAATCCAAGTCTCGGGCAAAGCCGGGAAGTAAAGCTAGTCATACAATAAATGTCAGTTTATTATTACTCTCGTTTTTCCGTATTGTAATAGTGATGTAGCCATTGTATTACTATTGCTCAAAGCATTGTCGCAGTTGATGCACTAAAAAAATGGTATCAGTTGCTGGAATCTGTAGTGCATCCTCATGACATTTGTTACCAGAGGACGTCTAGTTTTGTTGCCTTTGGCGTCATCTTGTCTAACACCGTTTTGAAACTAGGCTAAAAAGAAAGCCGTCTCTGGTGTGGACCAATCAGTTTCAAAGGCAATGCATATATTAACAGAGGACGTTTTTTGTTTGCATTCTGACCACAAGTATTGTGGTTAATGCAGACATGATTCCTTGTAAAAGGTTTCAGTTTGGTGTTTTAACATTTTAACACCTGTTTTGTTGCCGGGAAAAAGGGGAAAACCTATTCCCATATTTTGGTACTGGCAAAGGAGGTCCCATGATGTAGATGCTCACCCAAGCCTTCATTACTCTGATAATGCTTGTCTTTGTGCTGTACGCCTTTTGGCGTCCTCTGGCCTAACAAAGTTCAGTTTGGTGTTTTAACATCTTAACACCTATACTCTTTGGTTCTTTCGGTAAAGTCATGTAGGTAGAAAAATAAAATAAAAATAAAATATATATCACGACGTTTCGATCGCAACACAAGCGGTCGTCCTTAGGCGGAAAAAATAATCCAGCAGTGGAATTGCTGAAACAGCGAGAGAGCTGTTACAAGGTTAGATTTTTGGCGATGGGCAAGCAAGCAGGGTCCGAGAGCTGGAAAGGAATTCCATCCACGGACGCAAGCACGTCAGTTGTGTTAATGGGAGAGATTAGGGAGAGAGATTATCATGAATGAGATTTTGTCGCCGCATAAGAGTATCATCCCCGCATACGCGCACAACAGCAGTGTTAATGAGAGATTAGCACCATGAGAGTGCTATCCAAAGGACATGTGAGCATGAGAGGTGCAATCCAAACGGCATGTGAGCATGAGAGTGCAATCCAAAGGGCATGTGAGCATGAGAGTGCAATCCAAAGGACATGTGAGCATGAGAGTGCAATCCAAAGGACATGTGAGAGATCTAAGAGAGAGGCATAGAGAGAGAGACACACAGCCGGAAATAACAGCTGATATGGCAGGTAGGATGGAAACACTACAGTCAGTTAAGACTTGACCTGGTTAATAACGTCCTTCCAATGATTGCTCAGTTTGTACCCATCTTCTCGGTTGAAGTTGTGTCTGTGTTTATATATCTGGATGGCTTCATGAACAAATCTTTTCTACCTACGTGACTTTACCGAAAGAACCATGTGAGTGCTCGCTTATTCTGTTGAGCGCATACTGGTGTACACTGGGGCTTACAAGTTCTTTATCCATGTTGTACTTTTTCATTCTTAACAAAGATTGTGCATAATGCTTACTAACATAGTATGCATATTATGCTTACTAGCATAGTATGGACTAGTGCTTACTAACTGATCTTACTACATCACTTGCTAATGTTACAAGCAGATTATAAAAATTGATACTTTTACCGTAGTTATTTCTGCTACTTAATACAATAGTTAATGATTACTACAGTGCATACTATTGTGTGCATTTGTGCTTACTACTTCTAATTGCAGTGAGCTAGAGTATCTTAGTGGTATAGACTACTGAATATTTCTGAGAATGGGGTTCATTTATTGCGTACAGGCATGTCTTTTACTTATTAGTATTTTGGGGGAAAAGAACACTGCACACATGCTTCATCATTATGAAATACCCAGCTGCGTATACATGCACTAGCAGGTGATGGCATCATGTGTCATGTCTGCTGCACTGCTACAAGTGGTACCAGGTATTCCACTCTCCAATGTGCACCTCTCCAGGGAGGGATGTGAAGTGCAACTAAAAACGTAGAACCAATTCTTAAAGTTTGCTGCGTAACTTTTGCGGTGTACGCACACATTAGTGGTTTTCATGGTGAACTGGAAAAGGTCATTGGAACAGCACTACCGTGTGTAGAGATTGTGAAGATTATCATTGGGCTCAAATTACATCCTTTAAGATGTCAAAGTTACATAACCAATACACTACACTCTTTGCAGTGTAACCAATACACTACAGCGAAAAAGAGTTGTGTGATCAGCATGCATCATACCTGCCAAAGGGACACTCCAGACATAGCCCAGATAAATTGCAGTTAAAAGACACTTTGAATTGTGTTAATATGCTCATGCTTAACAGCCTAAACTCACGATTGATCAACAACATCCTTGCTAGTTCATATTAATATGTACAGGCCTTTTTGTCGATCCACTGTTCAGCTCATGGGAGATTATTTGATCAAACTTCACCATGCTGGTCAGTGTGGGTTGAAGTCGGGGACCAAGAAGTATAGCAAAATAATTTTCTGAACAGCCCCTCCCCCTAGCACCGTGTAGCCCTGCAGCCCTATGACAAGCTATTTGTGAATGGTGGTCATCCACGCAAACACTATCCAGTGTTAACTCTGCTTAGCTTGCAAGATCTGATGAGATCAGGGTGCATTACATGTGATTTCGTCAAAGGCTTCAATATACGAACAATTAGGGCTGTTAGTCCAGTTTGGGAGTACAACCATCAGGCCAAGTGTGACAATAGAACTGGTTATTTATCAAAGGAAGTGCCGTAAATACCAAACATCTATTTCTTTATCAGTACAGGTGTCCAAAGGTTTGATGTATTTGAAAGAATGTGCTCCAAAACACTGGGCATCCAAACTTTGAAAAGGATGTACTCATTCTATAATTGGCTCTTACAAGGACAAATATAAATATTAATTGAAAAACATGACTTGCAGTGTGGAAACTAGCATTCTTTTCATGGCAGTCGAATATTTACTCAGACTTTACATTTTTATACAATATAGGCTGCTGGTTAACGTGATAGTCATTAAGTCATACAACCTGTGGCCAAAACAGATGATTTGCTTTAAAATGAAAATTAAATATTCAGCTCATGGATTAAAATATATTCTTATACTCATGATAAATGCATCAAATTTAGTGTAAGAATATATATTTGGTTATGTGTATATAGTGCATCGGTGATGTAGTGAGTAGATTGTGCTATGAAGCCTGAGACCCACGTTTCATATTCAGCCACCACCCATATCAGTGGCGAGTGATAACTGAACCAGTTCTACCCCACCCCCTTCACTAACCAGCAATGGACTAGAATAGCGGAGAATGGTCAACCAACTTCCATGACCAATATATTAGGCAAGGCTATTAATGGCCTGGCCTGTCAGCTGTTCTTTTAATGCAGTAAATGATGACCTAGCTGAGACAAATTAACTCACTACAATTGAGTACTAGGATAATTCAAGGGTTGCCCCCTCTGGATTCAAACTCAGGATATTGCCAATGCCGATTCGGTTCACTGACATGAGCATTGTCCTCCAGACGGCCGAGGCTACTACACGTATCACTGATGGATGTCACAGATGTTATGCCGGGCGTACTACATGCTTTGGATACCTTCTTGGAGGCGCTCAAGGCTCGGGTTGATCTGGGGAGAGGTGTGCAGGATCTGTCGCAGCACTGCAGGGTCTTGGCTTGGCAGGGAGGGCATCGTGGCTGAAGTAGGTGTGACAGGCGTCAACCGTGAGGTGGAGGATGTGGAGGGGGAAGGGGTGGCACTGGCTGTTGAGGCCCTGTCTGTGGGAGCGTCTGCACCTACACAGCAGTGCACGCAGGCACAAAGAGAAGGATATGATCAGCAACTGATATCCTAATAAAAATCCTCACATTCCATTCCCCTTTTTTATTTCTTGCATGTAAAACTGATCTATTACCAACAACTCAAACAATGGTTACACTAACCAAACTGTAAAGTAAAAATTATAAGCCAATCACTCAAAGGCAAAATTATGTACTGCTCACCTGAATGGCCCAGTGGTCATCTCCTGTTCTCTGCTCTAAGCCAGTTGTGTAAATTACACATTACTATAGTAGGGGTGATTATATCCAGAGAACAACCAATGCCAAACTCCCATAGAGTTTCTCATGTTATTGACGAGTAAAATGCAGGGAGCATTAACTTACAAATCAGATATAAACATACAACTTCCTGCTTGCAAGCTGCATATTCTAACCAATGTGTAATCCAGAATAATAATAAAGTATTGGGAGTTTTAGTTTACTTTTGATTTTTGAACTTCCTCTTCAACTTTTAATATCCATTTCCTATATTCTTTTTTTATTGGTGTTATCAATCTTCATGTCCCTGCTGGCTGTGAATTCTTATATATGCTTGCAGTGACATTTCTTATAAAAATTCTAAACCTTCCAATCATCCTCTTGTACTAGTCACCCATTATGTTAGTGTTCTGTCATCAATTAGAGATTGGTTAATGTCATAACACTGGTCAACAAAAACAATTCTGGCCTGGACTTTTGCAGCTGTTATAGACAAATTTCAGGGTGCTGATTCCAAATCTGATCTCAGATTTGCTCCATCACATCTCATTTTTATGCTATCGGCATACCCCATTTTCATTGATTTTACCCGAAATTAACTCTGACACTTATGATTGCAAGTTGTTGCGAGTCAGTGACTGCTTTAGTGTTAAAATATGGTGCTGTATTTTTAGGATAGTGTTTATATAATTTTAAGTAGATATCCACATTTATTTAATATTTTTCTTCTGCAGTTTTTATTGAAAATGCAATATTTGATATCTCAAAAACCTGATGTGATAGACATAACCTGATGCCAGATTTGGAATCAGCACCCCAAAATTACTTTAAAACCATTGGAATACCTTATGCCAGAAAAAGTGTGTTGACCAGTGTAATTGATCTATTTTCATATCGTCAGGGCTTGTTGTTGGAGTAAATATGTTAGTCTTCAAACTGCAGATGATAGCTTCTAAATGTTAGGTAGAAAATGTATTCAATGATCTCCTGAATCCTGAAACTGTTTTGATTCTCAGCAGGAATAAACATCTCACTCTTTGATAACGAGTCAACTTTCAGAGAGAAAAAGTTGCAAATTTTGTTTAATGTAATAAGTTCTCGCATTACCTTCTGTCCTCAGTCAATGTAATAAATTGTTTCTCAATTCTGTCTCCAGTTCAACAAGGTTTGATTCTTCAGTCTGATCTTAACCAAATTACATAAAATACTAATCTAACTCCTAAGACCAAAAATATCACAGCCATAACTTGCACACAACTTTCGATTTAAAGCTTTCGTGACTGCAGGGATTCATCTTCTTGTTTCTTTCGGTAAAGTCACGTAGAAGGGAAGTAATAAAATAATAAAAATAAAACATAATAAAACAATTCTCACTATATTTACTTCCCTTCTACGTGACTTTACCGAAAGAAACAAGAAGTTGCACACAACTCTAACAAAGAATACAATAGCAGAGATTACGACAAAATATTCCAATAACTTATTGCAAGTCTTTTTACAATTCGTCCAATATTACAGGACTCAACTGTGAAACCGGTTAATGTTAACAAGATAATGATTAAATTTACTGTTCACGTATAATACTTTGAAAATACCTTTTAATGCTTACTTTTTAAACCAGACATTAATCATGCCACAACAATAAATTGCAATACACTAGGTTATGTAGGTTTTTTGCAACGCGCAGTGGACGATACCCTTTTTCTCTGGCCTCTGGCCTGTGGATGAGCCTGCAGGATGTGGCTTTGTGAGAGTGTTGGCTCCATTAGAATCATTCTGCTTCTTGTGGTGCTGCTGATGCTGTTGTTGCTGTTGCTCAGGCAGGTTAAATGGGCTGCTCGGCACAGGACTCGGTGTACAATTGGGAAGCGATGAGCCTGGCTTGACGCCGAGGGATGCTTGCTGCTGGAGTGGAGTGCTGCTTGACGTCCCACTGCCCGGCGCTTCAGTACGGGGCAGCCTGTAGTCCCTGTCGTTGTGTTTGCTCGTCTGTGACAAGACGGTTTGTGCGAGCACGCTGCCCACCTCACTTGAATGCTTGTCTTCTGTGAATAGAGTTCAAGAGAACATCTACACTGAGTGGCTGTTAGAGGAAGCAAAGACTAATTCTGGACACAAGCAACTTTCTTTTTAAAAGTCCAATGCTCCTTCACAAATTGTCTATACAGCAATACCTCTGTTAACGAATGCTCTGAGAACGAAGATCCTTTGTAACAAAATCGGCAATGAAGCGCCAATTCGCTCCCCTATTTTTGCAAAAGAAAAATCTTGAGCAATCATGTTAAACGATTCAAAAGAATAAAAATGTAAACCGCTGCGCACCATGTAAACACAACCAAGTCGGGTTTAGATTTAAAGCTTTCGTGACTGCAGGGATTCATCTTCTTGGTTCTTTCGGTAAAGTCACGTAGAAGGGAAATAATAAAATAATAAAAATAAAACATAACAAAATAAAATTCTCACGACGTTTCGGCTACAACGCAAGCAGCCGTCCTCAGGTGAAGAACAGGACTGTCGGAAAGTTTCGGACACTGTCTTTCCGACAGCCCTGTTTCTTCACCTGAAGACGGCTGCTTGCGTTGTGGCCGAAACATCGTGAGAATTGTATTTTATTATGTTTTATTTGTATTATTTCCCTTCTACGTGACTTTACCAAAAGAACCAAGCAGACAAGTCGGGTTTGTTTACATTATCAGCAGCAATCAGCGAAGAATATCCCTCAATTGGCCCAATGAGAGGCGCGCTACAACAAGTCTTCCCTCTCCTGCATGGCATTGCTCGAGCTCCTCACATCCCACCACTGCCAATTCGGAGCAGGCCTGCAATAGGAGCTAAAGCAGCTGTGGTAACAAAGTGCTAGCCCCGAGAGATGTCAAGGTGAGTGTTATTTTTTTATCTTATTTAATGTACTTCAATAGATATGTATTTGTTAGGCATATTTCATATTTTCACTCACATTTTCACCTTATTTTTGTTGTATTTGTTTTACTATTGTACTGCCCCCTGCTCAGAAGCACTGGAGCCCTTGCGTTGCCATTGAAAAGTCGTAGTTTTTTGTTACTTTCTTTGAACTAATCGATGTGACTATACCGAAAGACCCAAATAATATGAATTCCTGCAGTCACGAAAGCTTTAAGTCAAAATTTAAGCAACGAACCCACTTACTGTACTGCAATATCGTGCTCATTAAACACAAAGTGCTAGCCACAAATGAACCATAATACTTGCTGATCTCGTGAAGGAGCATGAACCATCAGGCAAACTCCGGTCATCCTTGCAGCGGCTTTTGGCTAACCATCGAATAGAAAAACGGTCACTGCATTGTGCGCTTTGAGATGTGCTTCTGCGGCCGTCTGGGATGTTCTTCTTCCAATATTAGGGAGCCACTGGAGCTATATACTTTTAAATCTAAACTGAAAGCCCATTTTTTTAGAACTGCTCTATTTAGTATGTTCTTCCCCCACACCTGATCAGCAAGGTTGGCTACGTGCAGTGCAAAAGAAGTTCACGATTCATACGTACCCAAGTTACTTTTTAACATAACATATGGTAATCTCTCCGTGACTCATCTACCCTGGCACAAATTACATTACAGCCTCTTGTGGACACAAGCGCAATGTGAACAGATACATTCAAATGTCTTAATTTAGACAATTAAGTATTTTAGAACATCTTCTTGGTTCTTTCGGTAAAGTCACGTAGAAGGGAAGTAATAAAATAATACAAATAAAACATAATAAAATAATTCTCACGACGTTTCGGCCACAACGCAAGCAGCCGTCCTCAGGTGAAAACCAGGTCCGTCGAACAGCTTAAGAAATATGTTTATCACGCGTGCTACAATTTCAGTTTCAATTGTGAATTGTTTGTACCACTTTTTGATTTAAAGCTTTTGTGACTGCAGGGATTCATCTTCTTGGTTCTTTCGGTAAAGTCACGTGACATTACCGAAAGAACCAAGAAGATGTTTGTACCACTATTTATAGGATTTTAACATGGGTTTTACTTGCTGAACTTTTTCATGGAGCCTTAGTGAAAATATATTTTACTTTTTAAACAAATTAATGTTGAACTGTGGCCTTCCCCCTGACATAGATCTCACATTAGAAACCAACTAAAACATCAACCCATCAATGTAGCATATGCTCACTCCACAAACATACATCTAAATGGAATAGCATTATAAAACATTATACACAGTTTAACATTTTTTCAAGGTCTTCCATGTCAACATATGCACCATTGTTGTGATTACTTATATGTTACATTAAATTAATATACTTATGGCTCATGTGCTTTTTATCAATTAAATTCACATGAAACATTTCTAATTCCATAGCAGCTTAACATTTGGCGGATCACCAAAGAGCACTCTCCTGTAATGCAAAAAAGTAATATCAATGAATGTTACTTGAAAAACTGTTTGATTATTGGACATCAGCATCAAGTCTGCATTAACCACACGCACTTGTGTTTGCCTTTTGGCGTTCTCTGGTCTGACAATGGTGAGACTAGGCCCTAAAGAAGGCTGTCTCTGGTGGAGACCAATCAGTTTCAAACAATGCATATATTATCAAAGCATGTTTGTTTAAATGTTCACCACAAGTAGTGTGATGAATGCAGATTTTATTCCTTCAAAAAAGGTATCTATTTGGTGTTCTAACATCTTGATACCTGTTGTATTGCCCGAAAGGGTAAAACCTATTATTTTCATACTTTGATAATGGCAAAAAAGGTCCCACAATATCATCAATGTTTATCCACTGTTGGATGAACGCCTCCGCACACTATTGCTATTCCTCATGGTCCAGTGATGCCAAATGCATCTCACTCATGTAAATTAACAGATCCCATCACATCACCTGCAGTGGTCAATCTTAGGCCTATTCACGATTTTCACTGCCATTCCATCAACCGTCTCATCCATTGCCATCATCTCTTCTGTGCTGCCCAAACCCACTTAACATTTCTTAACAGACAGTATCATGATCGATTTGCATTTTTCTCCTAATCCATGCGCTCCTTTGATGTCGACAAATATCATTTTCATCTCGATTTAAAGCATTCATGACTTCAGGAATCCATACTCTTTGATTCTTTCGGTAAAGTAACGTAGGCAGAAAAATAATAAGAAATCACGACGTTTCGATCGCAACACGAACAATCGTCATCAGGTAGAAAGATACAGCAGTAGAACTGCTGAACAAGAAGTATATAATTTTGTAAATGTATCGCTCCATGATTCTTTGCACACGTTTTAGTGTTGTCAGTTGCCACATTTCTGACGTATGTCACAACTGGAAATATACTCCGATTGAATGCATTATTCTTCAGGCACATTAGTATGTTGTATTTTATTAACGCATTCAAATTTCCAAATGTGTTTTATCTTGCTCTTCTTCACTACTTAATATCAATATTTTTATCATGTGGTATCAATAATTGCCCTTGCAATACATTTTGATGTTCTCAAGCTGTCCAACATTTTATTTTATTTGGCACCTTTGCAGACCCTGAATTTTGCTTTGCTCATATGGTTGTCAAACTTTGCAGCCTTCTTTTAGAATTTTCAATTATTTCCTGTAAGTTGTTTATGCTTCTATATAAAAATGTGTTTTATAAAGTATCTTATCTTATGTTGCTTTGAATAATCTTAGTGAGACCAGAAAAATCTACAATAGTGATACTGCATGAAGATGGCACGAAAATACACAGCATATTAACTGTCCCCATGTTACCATAGCTATCCCAAAAAATTGTAAAATAGACAAATCACAACATTGTACTGTCATCTCATTATAAGTAGCTTCGTACAGAATTTCTATACAAAATATACTCTGCATAACATGTTTCTGTGTATTTTTTGTGTGCAACCTCTGGTTTTAAATATTTTAATCAGAACTTCACAAGATAATTTCACATGCACATTAAAACATGACAGCAATCTCACCCAGACAAGATCCGTGCCCATTTATGAAAGTTTCACCAGGGGCTCAATTACAGGATCTAAAGAGAAACTGACTCGGTACTTTAAAATGGGTGTAAATCCCACCAGCCATGGAGCATAATTTGCCATTTCACACTTTACTGCTGAGAATCGTCCTCCTTTTTCTCAAATCCCCCTTTGGAAATCAGATTTGAAACTACGATCACCTTGCTAAAAATACAACGCAATTATTACATCGATATAGCTCTATAAACAAAACAAAAAAGAGTATTAAAGATTGGAGATCAAAATGCAATGCAAAATGCACTATTGACAGTAACACGTGTACACAATATTGGTTTAAAGAGGGTATATTATTTTGCCTTTATTCATTAGCAGCATAGTGTTGTGTATTATTTATAACATGTTAAAATGACAATTTAAAAGTCAGACCACTCAGCTCATGCCGTTGGGATTCTGGGTTTAAATTCACAGTTATATGATTAAAATTGGCTCTTAACTGTAACAAGGTGATGGTCTCTGATGAGTCACCAATAAAATGCAGAAAAGCACATTACTTTAATATACTTTTTTCCTTAAACTTGGCTGATGCCATGTTGAAAAAAAAACATTGGTTTAATCAGAATGTGATAGAATAATCTTGGCATAAATGGAATATAACAAGGTATGCCCCGAGTGTGGGTAAAAAAGGGTCTATTAAAGAGACTTCAATAGTGTTTCTGTCAAAACATCGGGAGGAGAAATTCTTTGAAAACAGGGTAGTGCCCCAAACAGAGAGTTCTGAATAGAATTTCATCGCCTGATCACATTACATTCATAGTCCAATCAAAGTATAACCGAGGGGTGGGGAGGCAAAAAAGCACAATTTCTACCAGTGTATTACAAATTAATGCTACTCTAATTTGATTTCTGTTAAATGTGCTTGTATTTGCTTTGCAGACATACATTTTTAGACATCTCCTCCTCTCACCTAGTTAAGTATTCATGAACAATAAAGGTGAACGTTACATAGTTCTGCACAAATTATTTGTGCGAATGCATTTGCTTCAAATTAATTAACTTCTTATTTCAAGTGAGCCATTGCCTAATTCTGCACGGAAACTCCTTGTAGCTGCACATACAGGTTTCATCAAAATCTGAGACAAGCAGGCACGGAAGAATGTCCCATGTTGCAAATTATACTACATTTGGGAGGATTGCAATAATGATGGCAACAATGGGCTGTATAGTCTTGTTTGTCCATCGTGTGCTGTGTGGATGTTACACCCAGGGGGATATGGGGCAGGCTAACACATGTATTTAAAAAAAATAACGGTGGGAAATGGTTGAGATAAAATACAAAATTGTACATACCTGTTTGTAACAGAAATACAAAACTTCGTAATCTAAAACTAACTGCAAACTAGTCCCGTTGCTCAGAATTACATGCCACATAATGCATAATGGTACATTTACAGTCAGATTTGCAACGTGTGGCACTCAAGTATTTCAGTTAACGAGCACATCACATGGAATGCTAACCTGCAAAGCGGTTGGAGGAATTGCTCTGCACAGCTGTCTGCATGGCTTCCCTCCTGTAGTCCCTGTCTTTAGGGAAACTGTTTGCAACAATTCGGTTTGCAGCCTCCTTTTGCCGTTGTTCTCTGCGCACCACAGATATATTCGGTTGGACATTACAATACATCAATTCACAGTATATTATCATTCACGCTAATGTAGTAAAATCAAAGAGTAATGTCAGAAAAAACAATGCAGTTTCAAGCTAAAAAGTGAAGGTGTTTACTTCTGATGTAAGATTCATCCTGTTTCTGATAAAATCATTCGTAAATATATGCACTTCAACATAGATACCAAAACATTAAAAAGTGTTTCACATTCTGGTAGAGTAACAATATATTTAACGTTTTAAAAACAAATCATGGCGATAAAGATGCAAAAACAAGTTTGCATTTGTATTAAAATAGTTTACATGTTTGTAAATTACTGCAAATAACCAATACAGGATTACAATAGTTCTGTCAATAACAAATTGCGGATATAAAAAGTGTGAATCTTCACTCACCTTTCCACCCATTCTTTGGGTTTCTCCCACTGAGAGACCTCTGTTCTGCAGTTGTAATAGTACTTTTTCCCAGAAGAGCTAATGTGTTCTGACCAATCATCAGCAGGGTCATGTGGCTGCAAGACAGGATTAAAACAATCACAACATAAATTCGGTGGAGTATGCAAAGATGCTTTAACTTCCTCAAGCACCATTGTTGCGAGTGACTGCCCATTTAAGAATGCCTTACTACTGAAATTAATGGTACATGTAGCAAGTACTTCAGGTTCTACACCAACAAAAGTCAACATTATTATTGCATATTGATCAACTCTACCATTATATTAAACATAATACAAAGCACAGCAAGGCATCTTTGAGCCTATCCATTTAATCACACACATGATATTCCAAGACATAAACTTATTTGCTGTGTATTTAAGTTGAAAGTCAGAAGAATTGCTGAAGAGTGCAAATGTTGCAATGACTTCAACGGTTGGATTGTCAGTAAATGATACATCTATCATGGAATAATTGAATAATAAAGTTCAGTTCAACCAAGGAATGAAACAAATCTGGCAGGATGTCCGAAGAGATGGAGTGCAGGTGCTAGGTGGATTATTACATCGCCGGATCGTGAGAGGTGGCGGCGGCTTGGGGAGGCCTTCATCCAGCCGTGGATTGACCATGGCTGATGATGATGAGAGTTCAGTTAATATACGCTGTTTGTTAATTGTAATAGAACAGTAAAACAGTCAAGATAGCCTGCCTTATGCATACTGAGCTACACATGTAACATAGATAAAGACATAGTTTAAAACGGAATATGTTGTCAATTGCAAACCAAGTATTTAACCAACATTTATAATGATTTAATGCCACTGTGTTATGTTGTGGAATGTATAATGGACTCACTTAATTGAAGGTGAATGGCCTTAAAATTGTTAGTGGCTCGAATGTAAACATGTGGAGTTGGATTGTTCCTCTAATATTACTGGCAGCTCTGACAGTGACAAATCAACACTTACTTGTGTAGCTGGGTTCTTATGTTGTTCAGAACCATGTGAATTTGATATAGGGCGAGCAGAATGGTTTTGAGAGCTTCCATCAACAGCATCACCAGATACTAGCAGCACAACATAGGAACAAAAAACAGCATTGCCAAATGTGAACACTGGTCTAAAATTTGTTATATTCAGTGCACCTCATTAAGAACACACAATACAACTCTATGTCACAGTATATTCCTGCTGGAAAGTATTGTAAAATGTTACACTGTACTGCACTTAAGAACAATGTAGTGAAAATCACGTGATGTAAATTTTTTCTTAATATTTTCAGAAACATTACACGTCTTCATATACCTAATGTAACTTTCCACCAGTTTATCTTGCGCCATATGTAACTATCTGTAGATCTAACAGTAGGACATGCATGCAGGTGCAGGCTGTCCTGGAAGTTACAGAATAATTAAAGCGAATTTAAGTACTGTTCCTGAAAAAAGTATAGGCTTTACCTTTTCTGGCAAAATACAGGTGTTAAGATCATCAAACACCAAATAGACACCTATTGCAAGGCATTAAGTCTGCATTGACCACAAATGGTCCCATAAATACTACATGAATCTTGCAGATTCATGGAAAGCAGTAGTGAACATTATATCCTGATCACAAACAACCGCTTAACCTTTTCTGAAAAAGACGAGGCATTCCTTAATATATCAACTGAAACCCAAGTCTATGAAGAGATGTGAGTATGGTCTGATTGGATACAACTGCCGAAAACAGTGGCAGACTCCGTTTCTGTCCTGGCATCTGCAGGGATAGTAGTGACTTACATGCATGTTAGTTTTTTAAAGGGTAGTGAAATACAGATTAAAATACACTTTTAATGAAAAGGAAATAATGTTTAAGTTGTCCAACAAGACAACTGTACATGTACAAATCTTGTAATTAAATTATGAATGCATACTTGTACGCTTTCATAAACATATTTAATGTGGTCAGTTAGGAATGAGTCCACCTATATCTGGAACATGAATTTCAGACCAACATTTTTAAATGACAGAAAATCCGTGTCATGACTTGTACTGACAGCATTTATTTTTGTTGCCCCTCAACCTCACTCTCCAAACATTTTCAAGAGGGTCTTGCTTTTTGATGTTTGGTAATTCAAAATGAGTGTTTTTACGTGGATAACTCTGTGTGGTTCACAACCCCACCTCCATTGTGCTCGGCTACAAGCATGCATTGGCCGCAAGACATTTTGATGACTGTTAGTGGTTCTTGCTTAGAAATGAGCAAAAAACACAGCAGTAATGTGGGCACACCTCTGCACTTGTCTTTGGGCTTTGACTGCAGGGAGTTGGTCTTCTGCTCCCGGACATCAGGACTGCTTGACTTGCGAGGAATCTTGCTTGCTGGAGATGCATCTCTTGAGTCCCGCATTTTGTCATTACGACTGTCACCGTCACCCTCAGTCTTTGCTGGGTACTTATTGACACTCTGCAATTATAAACACAATTTTGTGGAAAATTAGCTGCATGCCAGCATGTAATAAAGAGATGTAAAACATTTCAACAATGTAAATTGGTGAAAACTGTAAAATGTTAAGGCAAATGAATACACTTTGCAGTCATAGCAGAGCACAAAGTGATAAGGTGAGGAAAAGCAAAACAAATATTTTCTACGTGTAAATTTGCAAATAAATTATATGTGATAAAAACGTGAATGTGAGAATAAGAGTGAATTAGTCATTCATTCACCAAGGGGCTATGGATATGGTAATTTAAATGTTAACCAAAGTATGTAACTTAAATGTAGGCTCTATTAGATGTAAATGTTATGGTATACCATGGACGCTTCAACCTTTACATTTTATAGCCATAACTAATTTAGATTGTTTTTACTTTACAGTAACAAGTTTGCGTAATCAACGATTGATTTTAGGGGTTTGCTTATACATTCGGAAATTCGTCTATTTTGAGGTTAGCCGGTTGTGCGTATATACCCCGAGCAATTATATGTGCTATAGCCACTGCGTGGTGGTAATTCCGCAATATTAAGATTGGATCCAAGTGCTTTATGACTTGTTGACTTCTTACCAAGTGGTGCAGCCAGTGTGTCGTGGAAGGATTTGAACCAATGGGAGTCATGCTGCTGCTCTACCAACTGCGCATTTATCCAAGTTGTGCTCAAATTAAAACTGCACGTCCACAAATGTATTGTCCTTAATGACTGCAATGCAATGTCAGATGTAAAATAAGAAAACTGTACTGTGAATCAGTGTCCATCTACTTAAACGAACTCGGATGATCGTCTATTGCCTGTCAACTGAGCAAATTTGTGAAAGTACCATTCTTATGAGGGGGATTTTTTTTGGTTAAATACAAATCTACAGATTCCCTATTGCCTTACAATGTGTTGCATCGTGCATTAACACGAGCAATAACGCGAATTTGCATCCGCCGCAATATGCAGCGGGGATAGTGCGCACTTGGGACTGCGTGCGTGGCTTTAACGAAGCACGACTCTAACAAAAACGCGTGGCCCTTAAAGCAGAAATGGACAGATGAGCGCTGGGCCCCAGAGAACCATTCTCTGTCGGCGAGGAGCCGCACTATATACCTGCTGCGGGTGGGTTTGTCTTCTTTCATGATACCTGCAACACAAACACACACACACGACACGGCGAATCAAGGGGCCATCGAACCCAGCGGAGCGCGCACATTCAACAATCGCAACACAACCCATTGCGGACGACGGTTAACGTCAACGGTCGCGACGCGATGTTTACCATCGAACAAACATAAAGAAAAGAGGTGTAAACAGGGCGCGTTCGTACCAATATTTTGATTGAGGGTGAAAGTGTTGGTAGGTGGTGGTGGGGGGGGGGGGAGGGCAAACAAAAAATGGCGTCCGGGAAGAATGGGAAGAATGTTTACCCATCATTGAGCCTCGGCTGTTTCCTCGTATACATTACCATCAATGCCGCAGTGTGTGGAGGGAGTGCAGTGAGGTGCGAGTGAACTAATGCCGACGCCGCCAGGGCCGCGTTCGAATTCTCGGTGTGTGTGTGGTGTGTGTGTGGCGGTGGTGAGGGAATCAACGCTCGGCGCAGAGACGAGGAGCAACAGCAGCGGCCGCCATGACGAGAGCTGGGCCGGGAACCGGATCCGGACACGGAGAGGAACCGGGTCCCGCTGTGGAGTTGGATCCGGAAGGAGAAACCGGATATAGAAGGGGGAAGGGGGAGGAGCGTTGAGGGGGGTTGGGGGGGAGGGGTTGGGGGGGGAGATGGGGGGAGGGGTTGGGGGGAGGGGTTGGGGGGGGGAGATGGGGGGAGGGGTTGGGGGGGAGGGGTTGGGGGGGGAGATGGGGGAGGGGTTGGGGGGAGGGGTTGGGGGGGGAGATGGGGGAGGGTTTGGGGGGAGGGGTTGGGGGGAGGGGTTGGGGGGGGAGATGGGGGAGGGGTTGGGGGGGGAAGATGGGGGGAGGGGTTGGGGGGGTTGGGGGGAGGGGTTGAGATGGAGGAGAGGGGTTTGGGGAGGAGACGGGTTGAGGAGATGGGGGAGAGGGGTTGGAGGGGTTGGGTGGGAGGGGTTGGGGGGAGGGGTTGGGTGGGAGGGGTTGAGGAGATGGGGGGAGGGGTTGGGGGGAGGGGTTGGGTGGGAGGGGTTGAGGAGATGGGGAGAGGGGTTGGAGGGGTTGGGTGGGAGGGGTTGGGGGAGGGGTGGGTGGGAGGGGTTGAGGAGATGGGGGAGGGGTTGGGTGGGAGGGGTTGAGGAGATGGGGGAGAGGGGTTGGAGGGGTTGGGTGGGAGGGGTTGGGGGAGGGGTTGGGTGGGAGGGGTTGAGGAGATGGGGGAGGGGTTGGGGGAGGAGAGGGGGAGGGGTTGGGGGGGGGGATGAAGAAGAGGGGTTTGGTGGGAGAGGGAGATGGAGGAGAGGGTGATGGAGGTGAGGGGTTGGGGGAGGAGAGGGGGAGGGGTTGGGGGGGGGGAGATGGGGGGGAGGGGTTGGGGGGGGGAGATGGGGGGGAGGGGTTGGGGGGAGGAGTTGAGATGGAGGAGAGGGGTTTGGGGAGGAGACGGGGTTTGGGGAGGGGTTGAGGAGATGGGGGAGAGGGGTTGGGGGGGGGATGAAGAAGAGGGGTTGGGTGGGAGAGGGAGATGGGGGAGAGGGGTTGGGGGAGGAGACGGGCAGGGGTTGACAAGGTCTGTGATATCCCCAACCTGACTACGGCTTGGGAGACTTTCAGGTACACGTTTCTCCAAATTCTTAACAAACATGCTCCGTTGGTTAGATTTAAAACTAAAGGCAACCGCCCACCATGGTTTGATCCTTTGATTACTCAGCTCATGAAAACTAGGGACAAGGCTTGGGCATGTGCTCAGAAAAGTAATTTGGTCAATGACTGGCTAGAGAACAGGATTTTAAGGAATAGATGTGTCAAAAAAATACGGCATGCAAAACATGCCTACTTTTCCTCAACTCTCCTGGAATCACATGGAAATGACAGGATTTTCTGGAAAACATTCAAATGTATCGAAAAGGCATCCAAAACAGATAATCTGCCCGTTGAGCTTAACCGAAATGGGGAATATTTTTCAGATCCCTAAAAATTAGTTGGCAATTTTAACCTTCATTTTCTGAAGCTGGCAACCTTTTTGATAATGTATTGGAGGGGACCCCTGCTCATGCAATGTCCTACACCCCTGTCCAAACATTAAAATAATTTAGTTTCCAGGCAATCCACGAAAGTAATGTTCTGGAACAACTGTCCTACCTCAAAGGGTCCTCCTCTACCGGAGCAGATAGTATTCCTGTCTTTGCTCTACTAACTGTTGGTCACCTAATATACAAACCTATAGCCCATATTTTCAACCTGTTCATCAAAGAAGCATCAGTTCCTCTAGAATGGAAACATTCCTATTTTCGTCCACGTCACAAAGGGGGCCCTAAAGATGATCCAAATAACTACCGACCTATCTCAATTTTGTCCCCATTGATGAAAATTTTTGAAAAATTATGAAACTACCAAATTATCAGTTTCCTGTCCGCCAACAATCTATTACATCTAAAATAATCTGGGTTCCGAAAAAAATTCAGCACCATATCTGCTCGTTAGACTCTCTGAATCACATTTACAGTAGCCTTGATAATAAGCAATACTGCACCTGTCTTTTTCTTGACTTGTCCAAATCTTTTGATACAGTAGACCACAACACCCTGCTTAGTAAACTAATTTGCCTCGGTTTTTCCGAAAACGCAGTAAAATGGTTAAAAAATTACCTCTTTTCCTTCACCCAAACGGTATTCACAGATGGTTGGAGGTCAAACAGTGTTAAGATAACAAAAGGGGTTCCACAGGGTTCCATCCTTGGCCCCCTCTTGTTCTCTCTCTATGTCAATGACTTTGGCACTGAACTGGATCATTCCAGCGTAAATCTTTTTGCAGATGACACCATACTGATTACTGCTGGCTGCTCTCCGGATGACGTGATTGCTAAGCTCCAGGGTGATTTCAACAAACAACAACATCAGCTAGTTGCTCTTAAACTAGTCCTGAATACCTCCAAAACCAAGGTGCTATGCTTCTCACCAGGACTAAAGCAGGAAGTTATTTTCCCCCAATTACATTCCTTAAATAATTATCAAATAGAGCAAGTCAAGATCTATAAGTATCTTGGGGTCATCCTGGATTCAAAACTGAATTTTGAAGATCACATTGATTATATTGGTAAAAAGACAAAAATAAAAATGGGTTTTTTGTACTGCTTCCCCCCTATGTTCCGTGTGAAATTGATAAAAGCTACTGTAATGAAGGACTCCTTCACACACGATGTCACTCTCCATTGGTCCTTTATTTAGATTCTTCTCCTCCACACCCCGCTGGCCTCCTCCTCGGACCAGCGTCTCCTCTCGCGTGCCACGCACGCCCTGCTAGCCCCTCCGCTAGCCCCGTGCACGCCGCATGCTCCGCTAGCCACTCCGCTAGCCCCGTGTGCCTGGCTGACGGGGTCCCAAGCCCTATCAGCCACGTGGCTGATGGCGTGGCGGCCACCCAACGTGGTCCCGCCTCTTCACTCCATCGACTGGCCCTGATCTCTTCCGGGCTCCCTCCTATAACCTCTCTCCCACGTGACCCTGACTCCTCCCTCTCGGATCGTCACATCCGGCCTTCCCATTTACGCTCGCATTACACTACCATACTGCCTCTACTTGATTACTGTGACATCGTGTATAAATCAGCCCCAAGTACTGTACTGAAGAAGCTTGACTCAATTTATCACTCGGCCTTAAGATTTGCATTGAACTGCCCATATAGGACTCACCACTGTGATCTCTACATTGGGTCAAACTTAACATCTCTTAATGTTCGACGGCTTGTGCACCAGATCTTATTTATTCACGATGTACTTACAAAAAAATCCGCAGACTACCTTCTGGATCTCCTCTCTGTTTCAAAGAACAAATTGGACATAAGGTCTTCACTCATTTACCAGCTTCACATTCCCTATTTCCCTACAAATACTGGAGGAAGGGCCTTTGCTATTGATGCCCCCAGGGTCTGGAATGCTATTGCCAATAAACTGCAACTTGAATCACTACTTATGAGATCTTCACTCAAAACTGCTCTAGAGGAGTTGTACACCCCTAGCTGCCACTGCTATTCAGTGGCCTAAAATAAAAGAAAATGTTTCGTTCCGGATGACCACTGCAAAGTATAGTCTGTTTTTTTATTTAGTGTGCTGATCTTAAAGGTGCATTGAAAAATTTGATACTCCGACTGATGCTCCTGATGTTGTGGAGTGACTCATGCAGCCAGCTATGTCTGCAAGATTTGGTGGTGCATGTTGTTTATGTCGTTTATTGTTCAAATTTGGCCACAGTTCCTATGATCACTGTTACATTGCTTTTATGGCTTTATTTTGGTGATTTCGAAAACGTGTTTTGGTTTGGCCATGTTTGTTTGTTGTAGTATGGAGTTAGACTGATGACCTTAATCTAAGTTGTCTTGTGGTTGTTGTTGTTGTTTGACTTGCATCCCACTGGGATTTTGGCACACAGCGTTGGTGTACGGTGCTTTTGTCTGGAATTTTTGCTGTTTTGTTTTTTCTGGATTTTTTGTTTGCCATTAGTCACATAGTCACTTTAAGATGTTTCCTTGTTCATGTTTTTGTTTGTTGCGGTTGCACCCGATTCAAGAGCCAAATGGCTCACAGGGCTATACCTAATAAATGAAACTAATACAAAAACTAATAATAAAAATAAAGATGGGGGAGAGGGGTTGGGGGGCAGATGGACCAAGTGTCAAGTTGGTCATGACGGCATACGCCGACAACATCCTCCTCATCCTTCGTTCCCTGGATGATGTCGCCCTTCTGCACGAGTGTCAGGAGGTCTTTTCGAAGGCCTCCTCATCCAAAATGAACTGGCAAAAGTGCAGCGGCCTGCTGGTTGGAGCGTGGGACATGACCCAGTGTCCCGAGAAGGCAAAAACCATCAATTGGAGCACAACATCGCTGCACCACCTGGGGTGTTCCTCGGACCAGAGGAGGAACCACCGCAAAGGAACTGGGTCGAGCTGAAGGTGAAGGCACCTGGAGTCGCCTGTGCAAGTTCCTCACCTTCAGGACAAAGACGTTGGTGGTGAACCAGCTGGTGACATCCATGCTGTGGCACCGACTCTTCTCCCTGCACCCCTCCATGAGCCTCATCAACACGCTTCAGAAGCGAGTCCTCGACTTCTTCTGGTCGGGCGGAGGACACTGGGTCGCGGCTGGAGTCCTGTCCCTGCCACTGGACGAGGGCGGTCACGGGCTGGTGTGCGTGCGGAGTCAGCTGGCCACCTTCCGACTGCAGGCCGCACGAAAGTTCCTGCACGCCGCCCCTGCACCAGCCTGGAGCGTCACGGCCTCCTTCCTCCTGAAACAGCTGGGGGGTCTGCAGTGCTCCAAACAACTATTCTACTTGGACCTGCAGGGCCTCCCACTGGGACAGCTGCCACCTTTCTACAGGAGCGTCATGCAGACATGGAGCTCCCTCGCCGTCAGGAGGCTGAACCAACCGCGATCGGCCGAAGATCTGGTGTTCGAACCGATCCTCAGGAACCCACAGACAAAGCTGCCATCCACCACCGCCACCCCCGGCATGGAGAGGCGCCTCACCAATGCGCGGCTTTCCAGGATGGGAGATCTGGTGGAGCCTGGAACACGGGGCCGGTGGCTCGGACCAGCAGACATGGCCGCAAAGACAGGGCTGCAGTCGCTCCGGGTGGCTGCCCGGATCCTGGCCGAAGCCAAGGGAGCCTTCTCGGCGGCAGCGGGGAGAACGCCCCCCATCGGCGTTGGGGATGATGAGGCCCCTCTCGGTCCCCCTCCACCGGAGCTCTCCGTCGTGCCACTGCATCGCCAATGCCGACAAGCGAAGGCGGATCACAACCTGTGCCGGCTGGAAAACCTACCGGAGGTGGTCTTCGCAAATGTAAAGAGGAAGGTGCTCTACTCCTACATAGTCCGGTTTCACCAACAGGACACCCTGAGGAACCACAAGGACCATGCCTGGAGGAAAGCCCTGCCCTGCATCTCTCCGGAGAGGCCTCGCTGGAGGCAACTCTACTCCAGCCCGACGTACAACCGCATCGGTGACCTCAGCTGGAGCATCGCCCACGGCACCGTCACCACCAATGCCTTCCCTGGCGCGCTTCACCGACACGTCCCCGGAGTGCCGGTTCTGCGGTAAAGTGAAGACGGTGGCGCACCAATACGTGGAGTGCAAGAGCCTGGACTTGTTGTTCAAGGTCCTCAAAAACATCCTCCTAAGGTTCAGCCTCCACTTCTCCCCGACGGTCCTCATCTTTGGATACCAAAAGGGCGACGAACCCCAACATCTTCAGGAGCTGGTCAACGTGCTCGTCGGCTATGCCAAGCTCGCCATTTACAGGGCGAGGAAGGTGGCCCTGGAGGGGAAACGTCCGGCCAGCAGCCTGGGCATCTTCCGCGCTCTGGTCGAAGCCAGGGTGTGGCTGGAGTTCCGCCATGCGCGGCTGACCCACGCCGTGCCAGCCTTCAAGGAGCAGTGGGCGATGGAGGAGGCCGTGTGCTCGGTGGCAGATGACAGGGAGCTCTGCATGCAGTTATGAGCTACCCGTCGGAGGCCGTTGGACTGCGAGAAGGGCTGCGTGCAGAACGAGAGAGAGCGAGAGTGTGACCGAGAGAGTGACCGAGAAAGTGAGCGAGAGAGTGAGCGAGAGGTGGGGGTTTACATACAGCAAAGTTATTTTTAAAAAAAATTACGAAATGATGAACGAAGCAAAGTGCCGACTACACCGAGCATCTTCTTGTTTCCACTGATCGTAAAAAAAAGGAGAGGGGTTGGGGAGGGGAGATGGGATGGGAGAGAGGGATTGGGGGGAGATGTGGGAGGGGAGAGATGGGATGTGGGAGAGGAGGCATGGAGGTGAGGGGAGACGGGGAAGATCGGGATGGAAAAAATCACAATCTTTATTTTCGAGTCTAAATCTGTATTTAGAAGGGATGAATCCGATTCACAATGAGGCTCTTTTTCACACATGTCAAGCAGGACAGTAGATGAGGGACACGGGCGTGAGGGGATAGAGGGGTTGAGGGAAGGGGAGAGGGGAAAGTGGGTGAGAGGAGAGGGAGTGAGGAGAGGGAGTGAGGAGGAAAGGGTGAGGAACCACAGAGTGGTGTCCGTACGATAGATTATTTTTCTACAATTGTTTATCTAACTTTTCCATGTCGGGAGGTGAGGTTAAAGGGCTGGTGAGGAGGAGTTCGAGACGAGTTTCAAGTTTCTCTTATTAGGTATAGCCCAGTGAGCCATGCGGCTCTTGAGTCGGGTGTAACCGCAACAAACAAAATATGAACAGAGAACATCTTAAAGCGATGACATGCAACAGAAACATCCTGGATAAACCAGCAAATCTTACAGAAAAAAACCGCACCATATTACAACGCTGTGTGCAAAATCCCAGTGTGATGCAAGACAAACAATAACAACAATAAGACAATTTAGATTCAAGCCATCAGGCCAACATGTACGACCAAACTTTCAGCCATATCTGGCAGCATGACACTCCCAGTGTATGATGTGTGAGTGAGTCAGTGGTAGTGTGAGTGAGTGTATGATGTGTGAGTGAGTCAGCGTATTATGAGTGAGTGTATGATGAGTGAATCAGTGTATGACGAGTGAATGGGTCAGTGGTTGTGTGAGTGTATGATGTGTGAGTGAGTCAGTGTAAGATGAGTGAGTGTATCACGGCATCCTCCACGCCATCGCGGCCTCCACGCCATGATGGTGTGGAGGAGGCTGTGCGCGCTAACTCGGGATGGCGCTGCGGTGGTGAGCGGTGAGGAACTTAGAGGGAGGATCGGTTTCCCGTCGTGTATTAAACATCAACATGGCATTGACGTTAACTTAAGCCCAGGATGTGTAGCAACTTCCACGATGATGATTCCGTAGCAACATCATAGCTGGTTTCAAGGGTGGCCTGGGTTCTGGGTCCACTGGCTCACATTAAAAACAAGCACGGCTGTGCACATCGGTCAGGTCATCCCGCTAAGGTGGGATGACCTGACGAGCAAATCATCTGGGAACAGTGAAATGCCCTTGATTAGAGAGACCAAGTGACCTGAGTTACGTACTGCTGAGGTAGTCTTGCCTGTGAATGAAAGCAAGGTATCAGACAGAAAACGTGCCAGTTTGTAGGTAGGTGAGTTGATCGTGGAAACGATGGGCCGAAGTGGAGTACCTTTATAGATTTTTGGAAGACCATAGCATCTGGGTGGTCTAGTAGCAGACATTTTTAGGGAGAGCCGTTTGAATGGTTCGATTAGAGATGTCGAACTGGTAATGATATTGTTGGTTTTTGTAGCCAGGCGGTTGGTAGGATCTTTGTTGATTTTGGTTTAACTGCCATTATGAAGAAAGTGCTGGATATTGTTGTTGTATGTGGTTTTATCCATGATGACAGTAGCATTGCCCTTGTCGGCTGAGAGGATGACTATGTCATCTCTCTTTTTCAATTTGGTGAGTTCAGAGCGCTCGTCTTTGCTAATGTTACTAATGGGGTTCTTAGCATTCCTAAGGATGGTGGCAATTTCAGATCTTGCCACGTCTGTCGGGATGTGTCCCAAGCCTTTGAGGGCTACATCTACCTGGGCAATTAAATCATCAACTGCACCCACCCCTCTCTCTCCCCCTTTGCCCCTTCCCCATTGCATTAATGTTCCATTTAAGTATATATTTGCTTCTGTCTTGGTAATGTCCTGTAATATTGTCGTTTTATATTAAATCACGTGTTCTGTAATGATTTCATGACGCAGGTGTCCCTTGAAAGAGAGGCTTTCATTCTCAATAGACTGTCATCTGATGTTAAGGAGAAATTTAAACTGATGTGAAGAGCACCCACATGCGCATGTCAGGGAGGCAGGAGTCTGCAGAGTGTTTGCGCGTGTTTGACTCACGGTGGCAGATGTAATTGCGGCCATTGTGAATGTCACGTTTGTAAAATGACTCTTTACAATCAATATTTACGTTCAACTCCATAGCGTGGGAGTGTCGGTTGCTAGAGTGGCTGACTCTTACCCGTTTTTTGTACAATCGTACTGCACATAAAAATATGCACACCTGGGTGAAACAGAAATACAGATTGCATGCCTTGGAGTTTAGAATCTGCATTTGCAGGTATCTGAAGATAAATTACTTATTCGTGTGGCAACAACTGCAGATGAGCGTTATCTTCAGGCAGACGAAGCCAATGGCAGAAGGAAAGAGGATCACAGGCACACCACCAATGATGGCTGCCTCTAAAATGCCTACAAGTGTTAACTTTTATTTAAACAAATCAATACACGTGTAATGTAGCACCCAGAGATGCTGTCTTGCTTAAGTTATATATATATTATATATTACAGTCCACCCGACTAGATGACATGTTATCAGGGAGGCACAGGTTGACTATATACAACTGGGAGACTATGTAGCTGCTACACGACGTTCGCTGTATAACTGACTGTATAGGATCCATCGATGTAGTAGCCACGGCGAAGATATATAACTTCTTCCCTAGCCGTCCAAGACGATGAGGGCGATCCACCATGATGACAGCGACGAGGGTCCGGACCCCGAATCCCCACAGCAGCCCCGAGCCTCTTTCCGCGCTTCCTTTTATTTCCTCTTGGCTCTGCCACGCCCCTTTTCCGGAACTCTCTCCTTTGCCTCACTATAACACCCCAGGTGTTCCATCTTTACACCCGCGCTGACTCCTCACCCAGTTACCTCACTTGACCCTGCCTGTCCTCATCACTGCAATCATTATTTATGGCCACTAGGCTGTGTACTGTCCTTACACACGTACAAAGGCACATACAGTACACATGTGTACATACGATAATATATAGCATAAAAAAATCTGTCCGCACAACTTGAACATGTTTGATCAACAACTCTGACACACATTATCCAGACTCCTGATCCAGAGTCATGAGTACATTATCTGCAGACAGGTGTCTGGAATAAAAAAAAGTTGTCCAAATATCACAATGTAGAAACCTCATGAAAAAGTCATCTTCTTGGTTCTTTCGTAGAAGGGAAATAATAAAATTATAAAAATAAAACAATAAAATACAATTCTCACGACGTTTCGGCCACAACGCAAGCAGCCGTCCTCAGGTGAAGAACAGGACTGTCGGAAAGACAGCGTCCGAATGACGCTGTCTTTCGAAATCATGAAAAATTATTGAGAACAAGTTTTATTTATAAAACTCATCATCAATATCACCGTCATTAACATTATCATTAATATCATCATCACCATTATAATCCTCATCATCGTCACCATCATCGTAATAAAAATAACCAAGAACCATGTTCGTCTTCATCATAACCTTAATCTTGTGTGTGTTTACATCGATCATGATCATCTGCATTCAAATTATGCACAAAGTTGCAGACTTTTCCTCCAAAAATGTTTCCAATGGGTAATGGGTCGCCACCCCAATTCACAGTTGCTTTTCTCTGTCCATTCTGAGCTTCATGATAAGTTCAGAATGAGGAGCGGTGGAATTCAGTCCACTAATTGCGGAGTTGCTCCTAAATGAATTACAAATGGCAGCATGGGCTGAATAACCACAAAACAAATTTCCATTATTCCAACAAAAATGCTACATAAATAGGGCCCCACATGCTTCTGATTGTGAATAAACTTTTATTTTAAAGCATACCGATTAACAAATGCCAATGTTAAAGCGCACCAAAACGATGATGACAAAATAAAATTATGCACATACAACGCAGTTCTTTCTTTGTGCTACACTGCCCCCTGGTGGAAGATATACTAATTGCGAATTCGCCACGGGCTATGCTATAACAAGTAAAACCGTTGAAAACACGGTAATTTTAATTTGTATTTTCACGAGTTCAGTAGACATTTCTCAGGAATTTGGACATGTTAGACTCTATGAATCGCTCGCAATGAAACCAAAGCTACGTGAACCCTTATCCTTGTTAATAACTGTGTTTTATCTTTATTTAATGATTTAAAATAGTTTAAAGTTGAGCAGCATTCATAGCACTCCGGAACGAATGTAAAACTGGCTCACAAGGCGATACTCCCAGTAGTTCTAAAACATTACCTTGTGGTTTAGCTAAAAAAGTTTTCCAAAAATATGAATATACACGTATTCACATGTTCAATCATATCCTGAGGGATATGTAAATAAATATGTAAGTACTGGTAAATGTTTTTACGATCACACAATCAGAAAATATATTTAGCCCAATAAACCACATTTACAGCAATTTCTATGTTATACTTTGAAGAGGTATGGCATTTGATGTTTTCACGTGGCATTTTTTTCAAATGCATGTTTTAGAGAATGTAATGTATGTTGTCTCGGCCTCGTTGTGCGCTGCGTTGCACCACTATCCGAGTAGTTAACCTTGCATTCAATGAATCACGATGTTTCGGGCGCAACACAAGCGTCCGTCACCTGATGACGCTTGTGTTGCGCCCGAAACGTCGTGATTTATTTTATTTTATACCTACATGACTTTACCGAAAGAACCAAAGAGCGTGGATGAGATACTTCTTCATCCTTGCTCTCAAGATCGCATTAAAGTTACATGGGTGCAAATCTGGCTCGACTTATCCAACTTCACATAACATTCACAATAATGCAAGTGACAGGCTTCGTTGTTAACTAGGCCTCATATTTATCCTAACAATTTAACAGCATTATAAAGGCATTTACAGCATTCCTAGAGGGAAGTACCTGGCGTTGCCTGGGCGAAAAAGACAGACACACACATGGACTTACACACACTTACAGACATTGACCCACACACACAAACACATCGACTTACACACATATGGATTCACACACACAGACATCAATTTTACATACACAAACATGGAGTTACACACACACATCGACCTACACACATACAGCGACTGACACACACATCGACCTACACACACATATGGACTTACACGCACACATATTTACTAAGACACACACATGGACTTACACACACACATGGACCCACGCACACACATCAACTTACACACACACATACATTGACTCACACAACACACACATATGGACTGACACGCACAGCTATCGACTTTAGATACACACACATGGAGTTACACACACACATGAACTTACACACACACATCGACTGACACACAGACAACACATATCGACTTACACACACACAGCGACTCACAAACACACATAGACTGACACACAAACATGGACCCAACACACACACACACATATCGACTTACACACATACATCGACCCACATACACCGACTTTAGATATACACACATGGAGTTACACATATGGACGTACACACATACAGCAACTAACACACACACACATCGACCTACACACACATATGGACTTACACACACACATATCAACTAAGACACACACACGGACCCACGCACACATACACATTGACAACAACAACCGCCATTCGCCACTAAGTGGCGGTGACGTCACCACGACGCTTGTGCCAGGCCACACATTGACGTACAACAACAACCGCCATTCGCCACTAAGTGGCGGTGACGTCACCACAACGCTTGTGCCAGGCCATGTGCACCTTGAGGCCACGTGAAGTGTCGAACGCCCGCTGGCAGGAGGTCACGGGTCAGACCCAGGTGACACAGGTCGACTGACTGAGATGACTGAAACGACTGGCTGATGCACACACATACATAGACTCACACACACATCGATCTACACGCACACACATATGGACTTATTCACACATATTGGAACTTTTAGAGCAGGTTGGCAGCAAATGAGTAACTTTGGCACGAAACAAAGAACACCATCAGGCTGGTATCTTGTGAAGCCAGGGCCTGTTGTTGGTCATTTCCTTTAGAGAAGTAGATGCGTTGACCATTTTGGAGTTGAACTGGCAAATTGACGACTGTGGGGGAACGCTCATGGATGGGGGAGCCAATAATTATCCAAATGGCATAATTTGCTGCTGATGTATCTTCCTTGGACGAAAAGTTTAACCTCATCCACACTTTGCCCCTCTTTTTGTAAGGCAAAGACATGCATGCCAGAGCCGTTGTTGATGTATTTGCAAACATTTGATGGCTTGCACAGAATTGCAGAATTCTACATTAATGTGGGGTTCGAAGATATTGCACAGAAGAAGGCAGTAGGGAACGATCCACTGGTTGTCAACTTTCATGTCAGAGTAGTGGCAGGTCTGAGCGTTGTTTCAAATCCACCATGCTCAGTATTTCTGCGACGATATGGAAGATAGGCATCATGACCTGAGTGTCTTTCAAGAAGTTGCGTGGATACTTCTTGGTACACCTGCGGTCTTGCATACATGGCGAAATAGGATTGAACTGCCCACATGGGCCATGGGCCATGGACCATTTGCTTGCAGACCACATCAAATAGGGCAGGGTCTTGATGGGGGTTAGGTAGCTCAGCACTGACAAATGTGTCAATGTCACTTGCATTAATTATTTCCGTCATCCATAGCAAAATGTGAGCATGAGAAAGAGCACGTTTTTGCCACTCAATGGTGTGCAAGTTACATGTTGTCTTTCCAAAGACACCACCTTCCTTAGTCATAATAAGCCTCATTAGTTCATCAACTTTGAGTTTGAAAACCCTTGCAATGATTTTCGATTTAAAGCTTTCGTGACTGCAGGGATTCATCTTCTTGTTTCTTTCGGTAAAGTCACGTAGAAGGGAAGTAATAAAATAATAAAAATAAAACATAATAAAACAATTCTCACGACGTTTCGGCTACAACGCAAGCAGCCGTCTTCAGGTGAAGAATGAGACACTACCAAACTAGGAGCTTATATATAAGCTGCATTGGGGGTTGAAGAGCGCCTTAACAAAAAGAATGTGCAATGATGTCATGTGTGTCTGTTGCCTTTTGGTTTGGAGAAAGCTCAACCTGGATCTCCTTCCATTTAGGATTGCAAGTGAAGGTGATAAAGAGATGGGGCCTGCCATATTGCCTGATGTGCGTCATTGCATCCCGAGTCTTCTCATGCATATATATTGGTCCACCTGTGAAGGACGAAGGCAAAATAACGAATCTGCCCACATTCTGAGTGTTTGCACATACGTCAACATTGATAGTGTCCCTGAGATGAGTATACTATTCTATATGCAGGCGTTTTTTATTAAGTTGAATGTAAAGAAGGCGCTCACTCTCAATTTTGGCAAACTCATCAACAACATACTTAGTTGAAGTGGTTGGCGCACCGTAATATGTGGTTTCCTCCTTCTGTGTCCATGATCATGAAGGAATATAAGACTTTAGAGGAGACAGTTTTGTGAGGATGTGTTTGTCATGCATACTGTGGTGGTATCTGCTTTCACTACAGCAGTGCATCCTGGCTGTGGTGGTACCTGCTATGATTAAAGCAGTACATACTGACTGTGGTGGCACCTGCTATCACTACAGTAGTACATGCTGACTCTATAGCACAAACTATTAACCTGACAAAGTGGCGTGGTGAGGCCTAGTCCCGTGCAGAGCCCCCCGCCTCGCCTAGATTGCCCAGATTGCACAGCCGGCCGATGTGGCACCTTGGCAGGCTGGGGGCTGGGCCGTTACGCCCGCCCCCCCCCACCATCCCCCCGCACGCACTACAATCATACTAAGCTCTATACTATTAGTATCTACCGATCCTATAGTAGTAAGTGCACATATTGAGGTGGGGGGGGGGGTGAGAAGAAGACATTACACTTTGATGAATTTACCTCAGCGAATGAGAAATCGACCCACCTGCACCGATGACACGTGTGCATTGCCAGGGGCAACCCCCGTGCAGCTTTAGCGGCGCGAGGAAATAATTTAATAATAAATAGCACTACATTTTTATTTAACTACTTTAAAGTTGACGGATGGGAAAACGGAATAGCGCTGGCTCACCACGGGGCTTATGGCATGGTACCTGGCTACTTTTTTTAAAGCATAAACCCCACGGTTTGTGAGCCAAATCCTTCACAATTTCGTGTACACACAGACAGACAAACGGACAGACGGACAGACAAAAAATGACGTTTTTCGGTAAGAAAACGGCAATCCTAATATTATAACAGCATTCCCAGTATTATAAAAACATAAACAAACTTACAGAGAATGCTTCTTAAAGTCCCACAATGAACAGACCCTGCCTCATGGCTTAGAGAATCTTAAATCGTAACTTCTTGGTCACGTGACCAAACTCAACACTATGTCAGGAAGTTCCTGTGTAATCAACACTCCGATACCTGCCATGGGGCAGAACATATGTTTACATGATTTATGATAAATACATACAAATTTACTAATACTGGTATTAATCGGCATACGTGGGTCTATCCACTGCTGGATGAAGGCTTCCACACGCTGTTATTGATGTCCCTTCGTACATAACCTGGTTATGTAGAAAACATCATTGTTGATTAAAAAAAAAATTTGTACTTTGGCTCACTTAAACTAGACTGCCGTTACACTTTATAATACAATGTTTCTTATTTAGTAAAAATACCCAATGCAGGCTGACTAAAATAGACCAACGTTATACTTTACATAAACTATTTCAGTTTGTTACTTTAAAAAAAAAATCCATATCGGGTCTTGCCTGTTTTCCTGCCCAATTAATTTGCACCCTCACCACAAATCGGTCAGCAGGCTGCAGAGGGCGAGGGGAGAGAGAGAAGTGACCTTCCCGTGGAGACTGCGAGGGGGAGGACAGAAAGCAATGAGAGACCGCCCAGCTCGTGAGGACCGATTCGACCAGCCTTGGCAGGGCTCTGGCAAGCTCTCTTTAATTTCCAAGACACTTGGAAGCTAACCAATGTGGTCTGTAAACTGGGTAAGCGCGCTCTGCTCGGATTCACCACTGTAGCCTTAATGGGATTGCTCAAGTATGGAATTTGCAGGACATTTCAGCAACAGGAAATACGCTGTTGAAATGTAGTGACTAAGGTTATGCTACCGTGTGCTATCTTACGAAATAAAATTCAAGTCCATTATGATGATGGAGTGACAAATTCATTTTCAAGGAAACCTACAGTTAAGTGTGAAATTGTGCGACAAAAATGAAGACGTGATTGATAGCATGACTGATGACTGATGTAGATCACAGATTTTAGGGCACACACTCCAACTAGTCCTGGCATGGCTTTACTCGCACACCACAGCAATTCTTGCTCACTGGAATGATACCAACACCCATAGCCCCTTCATGCTCATCACAATATGGTCTGTACACTGGCCCATCATTATTACTGTTTGTATATCTTTAACTGTATACATTTTATGGAAACGTTTGAATCCTCCAACATGGAACTACGGAATGACGAGACGCAAAGGCTAAGGCATTTTAAATGTGGTGCTGCAGGAGAAAAGTCCGCTGGTATTGGTGTCACAAGATAAGGAATGAAGAGGTGCTGAGAGGGAATTATGCAAGCAGGAATTTACGAGAAATGTGATGAGAAAAGGTGGTATATGTGCGAGAACCAGCAGAAGAAATTACATAGATGATCCTAACGGGAAGTGGAAGGAAAAATGGTAACTGGAAGAAACAAGACCAGTTGGTGGAATACAGTGCGGTGGTGCAGTGGCTAGCGCACTGCACTACAAACATGGCAACCGGAGTTGATTCCCGTTCATGACTAATAAACAATAACGAATATTGGAACCGATCCTAGGACTTCTCTAGGTTTAATCAGCTTCAAATGAGTACCTGGTGTGTGTGTGTAAACATCACCACTGGGGACGGTGGAATAGGGAATACAACCCAGACCTGTGCTTTGTACAGGTCCGGATTAATAAGAATGGCAAGCCTTTTCCCACAACACGCAAAGTCCTGCCTCACTTCCCGCACTTCCAGCACAAGTCCGTGGTCATCCACGTTAGAAATCCCAATAATCACCAGCACAGCAAGACCCCGCTGGAACTTCGGACGAGCAAATTGGCCTGGTTTTATGGCTGCCGTGGAAAAGAATATCCATCACATCGCCACGAACCTTGAAAATGCTCGTGAAGAAGGCCACCAGGGAGATGATTCCACGCAGCTACCAGAGGTCCTACACCCCCAGCTGGACTGCGAAAAGCGACAACCTTCGAGAATATTAAAGCACTGGCGACCCTAGAGGGTTGCTGTGGAAGCTTGGTGGAGAGGGACTCTCAGAACACTGGACCCCAAAGTCAACTGCTAATTGGAAAGTGGCGCAGCTTCTCAGAAATGCAAAAATAATCGGAAGTCGAAAACAAAAATTCAGAATAAAACAAGCCGCAAAAGATACTCTCCACCAGTGTCAAAAACTCTTCTCTATCTGCAACTCTACTTCCAGAAGAAATAGATGCCGCGCTGGCGGTAACACAAGTGGGATTTATCCGGAATTTCTAAAATATCTACAAATTACTGGAGCGAATACTGCTATCCCGACTCTCTCCTCGATTGGAAGCCGCCATACCACCTAACCAGGTAGGTTATAATCAGCCACAACGAATCTGTTGTGACCAGGTCCTCGCCTTGACATCACACGTCGAAGCCAGCTTTCAGCATAAACAGAAAATCGCGACTGTTTCCATAGACTTGTCCTCTGCATATGACATGGTCTTGCGCCGAAGAATCCTCTTTAAACTCACCAAACACCATCAAGTGTGGACAAACGGTTTGCCTCAATGCCAGTGTGCTCAGCGATCGACAATTTTACGTCTATCTCAGAAACCAGGTCAGCCACCCACGAACTCTATAAAATGGCCTACCCCAGGGGTCGGTATAGCACCAGCCCTGTTTAACATTTACACCAATAACATGCCGACCACATTAAGACGCAAGTTCATTTACTCAGACGATCGAGCACTGGAAAGCCAAGCAACGACTATCAGCGCAGCTCAAGACATCTTGAACACCCACCTGAATAAATTCGATAATAAGATAATTTCTATTTAAAGCTTTCGTGACTGCAGGGATTCATCTTCTTGGTTCTTTCGGTAAAGTCACGTAGAAGGGAAGTAATAAAATAATAAAAATAAAACATAATAAAATAAAATAATTCTCACGACGTTTCGGCTACAACGCAACCTGAAGACGGCTGCTTGCGTTGTAGCCGAAACGTCGTGAGAATTATTTTATATTATTATGTTTTATTTTTATTATTTTATTACTTCCCTTCTACGTGACTTTACCGAAAGAACCAAGAAGAAAGATAATTTCTACTCCTGAGACTTACACCAAACCCAACCAAGACAGTGTCCGCAGCATTCCACATCAACAACGTGGAGGCAAAAAGTATGCTAAGATCGAGTATTGTGGTAAAACCATCACCCTCGACCGACTCCCGAGAAACCTTGGAGTGGTGCTCGATCAACGTCTCATTTCAGGCAACACATTAAGCAGTTGAGCAACAAGATAAAAACCCGCACGAACATTGTCCATAAACTGGTGGGAACCAGTTCGGGCTGTGATGTGCGAAGACTACTGGCTTCCATGCTCACCTTCGTGTATTTTATGGGAGAGTATTGCTCGCCTGTGTGGGGATGCTGCGCTCACACTCGAGTTATTGACACACACACCTGAACATCGCAATGCGTGGCCATCTCAGGTACGCTGAAGTTGACGCCAACCCAGCAGCTGCCAGTGCAAATCCGTCGTGAAGCAGCGGCCATCCGGGAATGCTAAAACAAATGATCGTCAACCCCTTCACCTTCCGATACATCGGGACATGAACCCAGTGCCGCCTGTTCGCCCGAAATCACGCCACCCCTTCTGGATCACATCAGCCTCACTCCCACGCCCCAAATACAAATTAATGCGACAGACGAAAGTAAGTCTGGACTGCGGCCGTCGTCAAAAACCAAACATCTCGTACAGGACCCTACCGGCAAGCCTCCTGGTTTCAACTTTCCACGCCGCTAATGGCCCACCATCAACCGACTCAGGACCGGGCAAGGCCAACGCGGCCAACTGATACGCAAATGGTGCATCAAAAGAGTGCAGCCACGAACCCCAAACCATCGACCACATTGCAAACACTCCGCTGCTGTCTTCACTTCTTTAAAGGTAGATTAAACGAGATCCACTCTACATCTGCTGCAATTAATCAATACGAAAGAAGAAGACCACTGCGGAGACAAAGGCGGCCGGGCGTTGTGTTGGCCACCCACCCTATTGTGTGCCGTGCCGGCCTTTATATGTGCTCGCTAACAGCACTTGCCCCAACAGTCTGTTAAGGCTATATGGGGATATTTGTATTTGTAGTTAGATGCGGTTCTGCATGAGATACCAAGGATCACAAAAAAGTAAAGCATGTTATGGGCATCATGCCTCAGTTGTAAGGGTAAGGGTAACGCAAGTTACATCGTGCATGAGCTATTGAATAAATACATAGCAAATATCTCAATGACCGGAGGATGAGTAATTTTAGAAAATATATAAAATGGACTGTTAGATTCATTCACATTTACAAATGACATTTCACACTATTCACGTGACGAAACATGAGAATATACCCAGTTATTTTTTAGTGTGTTTAGTTTATTGTCCTTTCCCTGCATCTCCGATTAGCATGGTTGGCTACGTACGGTGCGAAATAAATTTAACATTCATACATATACAGCATTTTTGTTTTGAACATGGGACAGGCAACCCCTTCAAGCTTATGCAACCCGGAAACTAATCTCTTAACTGCAGCATGCGAGAGGCTATTGAGAAGATTTAGTATCATTGCAAGGGAGATTTGGGTAACGGTAGTCACACGAACACAAGTATTTTTTTTTATATTTCTGTACATCCTATAACAGGTAATTCCCATTCAAAACCGCGTATTTGGGTCAGTAAGGAAGGTGACGGCGTGGGATTCTAGACAGGAAACACGCAGTGATCTTGTTGCCTTGAGCACAGACAGCCATGAGATGGCGCCATTGTGGCGTATCTTGGTTTTCAAAGTACGTTTGTTTGCACTGTTGTTAAATTGCGCTGTTGTTCTCAGCTGGACCCCCCGCCGTATGACAGCATGTGGTGGATTTTGTGCAATTGTACTACATGTATCATATCCAGTTGATTCCAAAGCGAATGAAATGGAATCAGAGGCTTGCAAGGTGAAGCTGCATGAATGGCTGTTAGGAGAAGACGCCAACATGATGATGTGACCATCGTGAACTCTGGATTCACTGAAGCTGTGCAAGCATCCTGCTGGGAGCCGATTTTAGTTGCATTTCCAAAGATTACGACGAGACTTGTGTTGTATTTCCTTGTTTCATTGAAATCTGTGGTTGCACAAAAATGATGCATATTCGCTGTATGATAGTGGAATGACATTGAATAAGTCACTGTAGCGCGTGCCGCGGGGAGATTGGTAGACAATGCAATTAGGGGTAACAGCCCGTTCTACCAGTTGGACCTGTGGGCAAGGCATGGAGCCCTCTGGGGGATCCAGAGGGGTGCGGGGCCAAGGGGCAGGATATAAGATGAGCTCCGACTCACAGTCGGGGCTGCTGCAATCTGGAGTGGAACTAGTCGTGTCGTCATTGTCGTGACTTTTTTTTCTCTTTGTCCTGAGCAGGTGCAGACGGTGTGGGAGAGGAGACCCCATTCCTCGTCTTGCCAGCCATGCCTGCCTGCGTGCCTGCCTGCGTGCCTGCGAGGGACCCTGGCTGCCAGGCCAGTGGTCGCCTTGCAAATCCCGAGTAGGCGATGGAGACCTGCTGAGCTGCCGTGACGAGCCAAGATGACCAGGCCATGTCGACAGCTGCGGAGGTGGGAACCGACGTGACTCGACCATCTGGAGGATGGGAGTCCGGGAAGGAGGGCGATGCGGCGCAGGCGTCGACCTCGACTGGGAGGTGGCAGGGTGTCCGGGCAATGGACCGCATTGGCACACCGTGTCATGGCAGCGGGAGCGGGATCATCCACGGTATGTGGATTTGTGCAGGGTCTTGAGGTGCGGGTGCTCGTAGATATGGGAGCATCCACCACCATGGTTTCTGAGTTTGTTTTTAGGACTCTGCCGTCGATGGTGTATTGCCTTACCCCTGTAGATAGTCCGTGTGTTGCCGCTAATGGCGGGAGTTTTGGCATTGTGGGCCAAATAGAGGCATCAATACGGATTGGCAATATTTAAAGGACCGGCCTGGTGTTGGTTTCAAGTCCATTGGCAATGCCTTGTTTATTGGGGATGGATTTTTTGAGGAGGATGCCCCTCTGGATTTTAATTGACCAGGGTTGTGTGGAGTTATCATCCGGGTATCAGTTTAGGTTTTTGGAGTCCCCTACTGGGTGATGTATGGCTAACGCTGTGGTTTAGGCCCTGGTGCGTGACACTGTTAGGGTTCCCCCAGGTACACAGATGCTCATACCCTTGAGGCTGTGGAAGTGGCTCGACCAAAATATCACTGGGGGTGGGGTTATTTTAACCCCTTCGAATAGAGCAGTTCATGGGCTCACTTTGATAGGGGCTCTGACGATAGTGAGGGGGGATCAGAAGCCCATCTTGCAAGTATTGAATGCTGAGCTAAATACTGCAGTCATACAGGTGGGTATGGTGTTGGCCCATGCAACGGCTGCGTGTTGTGAAGAAACGGATGATGTAACCACTCGGGTCATAGCCGCGGTTGAACGGGAAGTGGTGTTGGATGACTCGTGGATGGATCCGTTGTGCATGGGTAATCCGGATTCGTCGTGGGAGCAGAGGGGCGAGTTGCGGGCATTGCTTCAGGAATTTTCCGATGTATTTAGTAAGGGTAAATTCAATGTGGGCCGCACGTCCCTGATGCGTCACCATATTGATACGGGTGGCACCGCTCCCATTAGTCAGAACTCATTTCGTTTTAGTCCAAAGGAAAAGGACTACATTCATCAGGCGGTCAACGAGATGTTGGCCGCCGATATAATCTCCCCGTCAACCAGTCCATGGGGTGCTTCCATTGTCCTGGTTAAAAAGAAGGATGGGAGTTTGCGGTTTTGTGTGGACTTTCAGAAATTAAATAGTCTCTGTGGCGGATGCGTATCCGCTCCCACGGATGGTCGATTCATTGGATTCCCTGTTGGGGGCGCAGTTTTTCTCCTCCCTGGATCTATTGTCAGGGTTTTGGCAGTTGTCTCTGGATGAAAGTTAAAAATCCAAAACTGCGTTCTGGACACCAAGTGCTGTTTCAATTTAACGTGCTTCCGATGGGGCTTCACTCGGCTCTGGCCACGTTCCAGCGACTTATGGAGTTGGTACTGTCAGGGCTCCAATGGGAGTCATGTCTGATTTATTTGGATTATGTGATTGTCTTTGGCCGCATATTCCAGGAACATCTGCAGCAATTGTGTGCAATATTTGTAAAAATGTGGGTGGTTAATTTGAAATTCAAGCCGCATAAATGTTACCTCTTGCAAAAATCAGTTCGATACCTGGGGCACATTGTTAGTGAGTCCAGGATTGCCACGGACCCTGACAAGACTGCGTGCATGCGTAAGTGGCCAACCCCCACGTCGGTGGGTGAGGTCCGCAGTTTTGTGGGGTTCGTGTTGTATTACCGCCGCTTCGTGCCCGGGTTTGCGACAATCGCGAATCTGCTCCACGCTCTCATGGCAAAGGGCCAGAGGTTTCGGTGGGGGAGGGAGGAGGAGGCTGCATTTGTTGGGCTGCACGACAGGGGTGGAGAGCATGGTTTCTTATGGTAGCCGAGTGCTGTCCCTCACAGAGGAGTGCTATTGTGTTAGGCGCCATGAGTTGCTGGCTATCATGCGCTTTGTACAACAGTACCGCCCATACCTCTATGCTAGGCAGTTCATAGTATGCACAAATCACGCGGCTTTGCAATACACACTACGCATTAACCAGCCATCCATGCAACTCTCACGATGGTTGAAAATCTTGCAAGATTATTCATTCGAAGTCACCTATAGGAAAGGGTTGCGCCACTGCAAGGCAGACGCTCTGTCACGGTTATCACCAAAGAGCCTTTGCGCATGTTTAATGGGCGCCGGCTGTTGTAAGCAGGTGGATGCGGGGGTGCCGGGCACCGTGGTAGCATCGGTGGATGCTCCGCCACCCATACCGGGGGTGGCGCTCGATAATACTATTGGTCTTGCACACGAGGAATGGAGGCGCCTCCAAGCGGAGGACACCTCCTTACTAAAGTTACAGCGCCGGGTTTGTTGATGCACCAAGCGATAGGAAGGGTCCAGGGGGCATGTCCCCCGTGGTCCTCCAAGATGGGCTACTTATGTGCTGGGATACGGAGGTAAAACGGTACTTGATTATGGTGCCAACTGCTCTGCGTTGTAGAGTAACGAGAGCTGCCCATGTGCAATTAATGCACCTCGGAGTGCAAAAAACGTTGTCTTCATTGAAGCAGGACTTCTTTTGGCCTGGGATGACAGAGGACATTCACAACGTGTTCAAGGGATGTGTAGAATGTGCCCGCCGGAAGCCCCCAAGGAGACCGACCTGACCACCGCTGCTGCAGTCCATTTGGGGTATCACGTGTAAATGAGCTCATTGCCCTCGACATCCTCGGGCCATTTCCTACCACTCCGAGGAGAAATAAATAATTGCTGGTAGGGGTAGAGTACCTGTCACAGTGGCTGTTGGCATGACCCCTACCGGATCAGTCGGCGGCGTCCATTATGGGCGCGTTCCTGCATGGTTATGTATTGGATAAGGAGGCCCAGGAACGTCTCCTTACGGAGCAGGGTTGAAATTTTTCTTCAAAATTATTGCAAGAGGTATGTGATTTGTTGAGTATGAAGAAAATTGTAACCGCGACCTACCATCCCCAGACTGATGGGATGGTAGAGCATTTATATAGGACACTTATGTCCATGTTGTGCCAACAAGTCAATGCGGCACAGTCTGATTGGGACCTATACATTCCAGGAGTTCTTGTGGTCTATAGGATGGCCCCTCATGCCTCTACCAGATTCTCCCCATTTTTTAATGTATGGGAGAGAATGCGACCCCCCCCCCCCCCCCCATGGAAGTACAGTTAAATATTGAGCCAATCAAAAAAGAGTCACTGTGCCGGGACTGAGCCTCACCCTAAAGCGGTTGACAGAAGCATGGGAGGCGTCCCGGGGAAATTCAGCCAAACGGCAGGCTGGAAATGAATAAATGGGCTTAAGGAATTGGGCAAATCATGGAAACCTGGGGAGAGAGCATGGCTGCATTGCCCCCAGGTGCCTGTGGGCACATCTCCTAAATTACATAGGCCATGGCAGGGCCCGGTGGAGGTAATTGAGGTTAGGAGGCCGCAGTGTGGATGGATCCAAGTTGATCGCAGGCGTTGGTATGTGCACGACTGAAACCATATTTTCCACCATATGAGGGAATTTCATTTTCACCATCTGATGGCCGGGTATGTGATGTGTCCCACGGGGACAGACGTACATTTACGGAGGTTATGCCTCTGCAAGATTCTGTTCCTCCATCCGCAGGATCCCAGGGCTTGTCGCCCATAGAACCGCCGGCGGTGCCGCCCACAGGCGGACCGGGGTGGACGGTACGACTGCCACCTGTTTCTTCCTCTCCTCCATCTTCGTCCCGAGGGGGACCGTGCCCGTTGGGCCAGCTGCGGGTCACCCCCAGGGTCCCTGGGGGACCTGTGCCAGGCCCGTATGAGGGACCGGCGACAAGGACCCATTCCAAGACGGTTCGGTTCAGATAACCGCCCCTACTCGTCATTGGATTGCTGTTATATTGGGAACTGGATTGTTGCCATGCATTGCGAATGTTGCGTGAATATTGTTGTGTTCGTCGTCGGCTAGGACGACTGTTTTTTATCATGGGGGGGGGGGTGGGGGGTGATGTAGTGCCATTGAATGAGTCACTGTACGCGTGCCGCTGGGAGATTGTTAGCCAATGGATTTAGGGGTAACAGCCCATTCTACCAGTTAGACCTGTGGGCAAGGCACGGAGCCCTCTGCGGGATCCAGAGGGGTGTGGGGCCAAGGACGGAGCCTGGCCACGCTTAGCAGGAAATAAGGCAAGCTCCAACTCACAATTGGGGCTGCTGCGACCTGGAGTGGAACTCGTCATTCCGTCGTCATCGTGATCTTCACCTTCTTAAAGCTGTGGGTCTGGCAGCATGTTGGCTGTCCCTACCCGGTATGTAGTTATCCTCTAAGGCTGTGAAGGCCGGAATAAAAGAGAGAGTACCTCCTACTGGTGTCTGTGAATTAGTACACTACAAGAGTATGAAACATCATAACAACAAGGCGATCAATAATTTTACATGCTCATCTGCAGTATTTAATAAGGTGTTATTTCAATGAATAGTCAAGATTTAGTGCCAAATTAACACCTTGACAAAACAGCTCAAACATCACCTTAGAAATTTGTCATATTATTTGTGAGAGAGACATTGGTATGTTTTCATGAGAAATTGGATGAAAAAAACATTTGACAGAATGTGAATTGGGCTCACAGTGTTATTGACAAAATGTCTGGTGCTGTATTGTTTTAAAAACTGTAAAATGTATCCGCAAGGTGGACAGAGTTTGGGTCTTAAAAAGAAACAACTCTGATGATGATAATGATATGCACTGTCCTTGAAGTTGATTGGTCCACACCCGAGACAGCTTTCTTTAGAGCCTAGTCTCCATTGGTGTTGGACCAGATGACGCCAAAAGGCATACAACTCAAAGACGGCGTACTATCAGAGTATTGAGAGCTCTGGGTAAGCATTTACACTATGAGATCTCTTTTACCAGTGGCAAAATATAGTAATAGGTGTTTACCCTTTAAACTGGTACAAAATCTGACACCTTTATACAAGGCATCATGTTTGCAATGCTTACACCGAGCTCTCAATACTCTGATAGTGCGCTGTCTTTGAGTTGTACGCCTTTTGGCGTCATCTGGTCCAACACCAATGGAGACTAGGCTCTAAAGAAAGCTGTCTCGGGTGTGGACCAATCAACTTCAAGGACAGTGCATATCATCATCATCAGAGTTGTTTCTTTTTGTTTGCATTTTGACTTCTTGTGTTGAGGTGCCTTGTATAAAGGTGTCAGATTTTGTACCAGTTTAAAGGGTAAAAACCTATTACTATATTTTGCCACTGGTGAAGGAGATCTCATAGTGTAAATCCTGTTAAAGTAGTTGCTTCATAGTATGTACGTGAAAATTTTAATTAACTGAAAAATATCCTTCATTTCTTAGCATATATCCCCACACCTCGGATTAGCGCGATTGGCTACATACAGTGCAAAAGAAGTTCAACATACATAGATGCTGATGTAGCTCAACATGGTTAACACTTCTGTAGAACAGTTTAATATATTCTTCCCTGCTTAGGTACAAAGCCCCCCGACTGTATAGCCCGCTGCATTACGATGTTTGAAAACATGTACGGATTTGCCAGGCTTTACAGCTGGAGTGAATGCAGTCCAAGTCTGTGGTGACGTCTTCCCTACTTTTTTTTCTTGCAGAGTTTAGGGACTCCAGCAAACTTGGTTATCAGTTCTGATTAACTCTCTCAAGAGTTATTTTGTTTCTGGTTTTCTCTTGAGTTCAATTTTCTGATGCACCTCATCGTATGTAGTGGCTGCTGGCGAGGTAGTGATGGCTATTCGTTATTCGGGGACTTACATACATTAATGGCCATCACATGACAAACTTTAACAGTTCCTGTGTCAATGTGCCGCCACTTGTAGTGGTGGACTTCAGAGCATCGTCCTTTAGTCTTTGTCTGAAGGTGGCAAGGCCATGTTTAGCGTGGGTTGTGGCAGCAAGAAAGGTGTAACCATTTGTTTCAAGTCCGCGTGCTGTCCTCAGCATGTCTCCAGTAAGGCTATGACGTCAATGTAGTTTCCTTAGTGTCATGGCCAGGAAGTCATATTTAGGTCTTTAGAGTCCTTCACTGTTTAGTTCGTCCACTGAATTACCTCGTCAAATAGATATCTGGCACTAATATGTTTTTTTGTCCACATTCAGCTCTACTGATCGCATCTGGATTCGAATAAACGACGTTCATTTAACCTAGATGACGGTATTAGTTGTGGTTTAAGGTAACAGGAGAAAGGGTTCTGAAGAGTAAATAGGTTGAGCCTAATGAGTAAGGGGCAGATCATAAAGAAAAAGATGTGGGGCTTAAAAAGTAAGGGGTTGGGCCCTGATCACGAAGCGGTAGGGGCTAATGAGTGAGAGGGTAGGGCAATAGAGGCAGGAGGTAGGGCTCACTAAGGGTGGCTTTCCCTGTTGATTTATGGTAATAAAAGCATAGACTCAATTACGTGGTACAGCAGTATAGCTTTAGTGCGGCAAATGCGTTCACAGGCCAACTCGTCGAGTCTAATGTCACACCTAAAAATGCTGTACTTAGAAACTACTCCCTATTGGATGCATAACTTACGCCGAATGCTGATAGTGACTTTAACAATGTATCTTTTGTGCGTCGTATATTGCAGTTTCGTTAAATGTCTGATATCTTCTATTCAGAGAATTATTGTGCCAATGAAACTCTCCCTTACCCTTCCATTCACTAAATTAAACCTGCAAATTATTTCGGAGAAATCGATAATAGATTTATATGTACATCTACAGCATTGTTTTCAATTCACTACTGGATGAGGGCCTCCAATGCCCTACGAGTTGTGAGCGTTATTTGGCCATACCTCACCACGCTGGTCAGTACGAGTAATGTGTGAAAAAATGTGTAAACAGAGCAGTAGAGTACAATAATGGTTTCTGCTGCTCTGCCCTCTGCCGCATAGTGGTCACCCATTCAAGCACTATTCACGCTGGAACCTGCTTTTCTTCTGAGATTCTATTTGATTTGGACATGAGGTAGGTTTTACATATCACACTGACATGAGTTCATCCAATCATACTTTGTGGCCATATTTTTTAGATGTTGGTATCCATTACAGTATTTAAAAATATTGGGTAAACTACATTTGGCCACTTTTATGGGTTATGTGGACTTTCTGCAAATATTCTAGAATTCAGAATTGTGCCTGATTACTGATAACTAAAATGAAGACTTTCATCGATACACTATACGGTGTTTTTAAGGTAGTACTCTACTATGTTTCAATGAGAAACCAAAATCAGATATTTCCAATGAACAATCTCATAAGTGGAATGGAATGAAAAGGCATTTCAGTGGTTGACTAAACAAACCTGTTTCTGAAAAAATCTTAGCTTTCGTGACTAGAAAACAGGTAAATTCGGTCAATTTCCTTGGTGGGAATCATGTGGTTAGAGTATCCCTCTATTGCGTGCCTACTGACTACCAGGGTAGCTTAATAAATGTTAAGTACTGCACACGATAGCATATAAAAACAGATACTGTATTAGGAATTAGGTGAACTTCCTTTATGTTTCAATAAAGCTGCAAAGTTTCCACCTGTTCCACATTTGCACAACTTTCCATTATTGCGCAAGTTGGATTTGAAGCACGGCAGGACGAATTCTTCGGCCGTAGCTGACCACTGTTATAATACTGCTGCTTCTCATGACATTGTGTTCTCCGATGCCAAGGTACTCTGCAAGCCTCCTGGATACTACCAAAATTTGTCCATGAAGCCATCTATATATATAAAATCGTTCATGTCTGTCTGTCTGTGTGTGTGTGTGTGTGTATTTCGGCCCATACGCACTTTCATTGGACGGCGGTTGCCCCTGGCAACGGCTAGCCACGCCTTCGCCGCTTTCATTGGACCTGGCAACGGCTAGCGACGCCTTCGCCAAGGGCTGCAGTTTCATTGGACGGCGGTTGCTTCTGCCAACGGCTAGCCACGCCTTCGCCACTTTCATAAGCTCCGTATTTAATTAAATAATAGCCATTACACAGTATTGTTGGAGCGCTGAGGGGGGGGGGAAGGAACGCCACCCGTACCCTGCCTCTTCCAAGCCGACAATTTTAGGCGAGGCCGCAGGCTTTGCACGCTACTAGGCCTCGACACCCACCACGCCACTCTGAGGTAAATTCATCAAAGTTTTTCCTACTCTTCACTACACCCCCACCACAATGTGTGCTATTAATATTACTTTTAAACCCAACGCGCCAACAATCGATTACTTTAATGTTCACTGTACAAATACTCATTAAGCTGAGTGAGCGTACTGCCAGTCTATCATGTACACTGTAGCCTGCTTATTAAGCTCGGTGAGCGTACTGCCACTCTATCATGTACACTCTAGCCTGCTTATGAAGCTGACTGCGTGTACTGGCAGTCTATAATGTGGACTGTAGCCTGGTTATTATAATCGATTCTTTATATGTTCTTTGTACAAACAGTCATTAAGCTGCTTGAGCGACCCCAGTTCGATTCCAACTCACGCCCACCACCGCTGACGATTATTTGAAACGGACCTGGCCCTCCCCTAGGTCCACTCAGCCTCAAACGCGTAACTGCTGTCGTGTGTGAACATCGTCACTGGGGAGACAAAGGCGGCGGGGCATCGTGGATCCAAGTCCCGGGCGAAGCCGGGTCATGTGTATGTGTGTTTGTGTTTATGTGTATGTCTGTGTGTCTCTATGTATGTGTGTATGTATGTGTATGTATGTGTTTGTGTGTATGTGTGTGTGTATGTATGTGGGTTTTTTTTATGTCTTTATGTGTATGTCTGCGTGTCTCTATGTATGTGTGTATGTACGTGTGTGCATGTATGTGTGTGTCTATGTATGTGTGTGTATGTGTTTGTATGTATGTGTGTGTGTATGTATGTGTGTTATGTGTCTGTCTGTGTCTGCATGTATGTGTGTGTGTATTGTGTATGTGTTTGTGTGCATGTATGTGTGTGTTTGTGTGTATGTGTATGTCTGTGTGTGTGTATGTGTGTGTATGTGTGTGTATGTGTTTGTGTGTATGTGTGTGTATGTGTTTGTATGTGTTTGTGTGTTTACGCTCGCATTACACAAATGTGTTGCTGGTCTAAGGCGTTCCTCGCACAGCATTGCCGCTTTATTTTTTCAGTCGTTTACTGCCTTACGCACCCTGAAAGTCGTGTGTGTCTGCAGCAAGCGCGTGTATGTGTACCTATGGACGCGCGCGCGTGTGTTGTGTAGGGGGAACGGTAGTGTAGTGCTTAGCGTGCTGTCTGTGTCTGTGTGTGTGTGTCTGTCTGTGTGTGTCTGCGTGTGTCTGTGTGTGTGTCTGTGTGTGTGCGTGTGTGGTGTGTGGGGAGCGGTAGTGTAGTGCTTAGCGTGCTGTCTGTGTGTCTGTGTGTGTGTGTGTCTGTCTGTGTCTGTCTGTGTGTGTCTGCGTGTGTCTGTGTGTGTGTCTGTGCGTGTGTGGTGTGTGAGGAGCGGTGGGTGTAGTGCTTAACGCTACGCTGCGCTACCAACCCGGCGAACCGAGTTCGATTCCCGCTCACGGCCACCACCGGTGACGATTATTTGAACCTCCCCTAGGTCCACTCAGCCTCAAACGAGTAACTGGTGTGGCGTATTAACATCGGCACTTGGGAGACAAAGGCGGCCGGACGTGGTAGATCCAAGTCCCGGGCGAAGCCGGGTCATGTGTATGTGTTTATGTGTATGTCTGTGTGTCTGTATGCATGTGGGTTTTTTTGTATGTGTTTATGTCTATGTCTGTGTGTCTGTATGTGTGTATGTACGTGTGTGTATGTGTGTGTGTGTATGTATGTGTGTATGTGTGTGTGTATGTGTTTCTGTGTATGTGTTTCTGTGTATGTGTGTGTGTGTATGTATGTGTGTATGTGTTTCTGTGTATGTATGTGTGTGTATGTATGTGTGTTATGTGTGTCTCTGTGTGTCTGCATGTATGTCTGTGTGTATTGTGTATGTGTTTGTGTGTATGTATGTGTGTATGTATGTGTGTGTGTGTGTTTGTGTGTATGTGTGTGTGTGTATGTGTTTGTATGTCTTTGTGTGTTTACGCTCGCATTACACAAATGTGTTGCAGGTCTAAGGCGTTCCTCGCGCAGCATTGCCGCTTTATTATTGCAGTCGTTTACTGCCGTGCGCACCCTGAAAGTCGTGTGTGTCTGCAGCAAGCGCGTGTATGTGTTCCTATGGACGCGCGCGCGTGTGTTGTGTAGGGGGAACGGTAGTGTAGTGCTTAGCGTGCTGTCTGTGTCTGTGTGTGTGTGTCTGTGTGTGTGTCTGTGTGTGTGCGTGTGTGGTGTGTGGGGAGCGATAGTGTAGTGCTTAGCGTGCTGTCTGTGTGTCTGTGTGTGTGTGTGTCTGTCTGTGTCTGTCTGTGTGTGTCTGCGTGTGTCTGTGTGTGTGTCTGTGTGTGTGTCTGTGCGTGTGTGGTGTGTGAGGAGCGGTGGGTGTAGTGCTTAACGCTACGCTGCGCTACCAACCCGGCGAACCGAGTTCGATTCCCGCTCACGGCCACCACCGGTGACGATTATTTGAACCTCCCCTAGGTCGACTCAGCCTCAAACGAGTAACTGGTGTTGCGTATTAACATCGGCACTGGGGAGACAAAGGCGGCCGGGCGTGGTGGATCCAAGTCCCGGGCGAAGCCGGGTCATGTGTATGTGTGTATGTGTTTATGTGTATGTCTGTGTGTCTGTATGCATGTGTGTATGTATGTGTGTGCATGTGTTTGTGTGTATGTATGTGTGTGTGTATGTATGTGGGTTTTTTTGTATGTGTTTATGTGTATGTCTGCGTGCCTGTATGTATGTGTGTATGTACGTCTGTGGATGTGTATGTGTGTGTCTATGTATGTGTGTGTATGTGTTTCTGTGTTTGTATGTGTGTGTATGTATGTGTGTTATGTGTCTGTCTGTGTGTCTGCATGTATGTGTGTGTGTATTGTGTATGTGTTCGTGTGTGTTTGTGTGTTTACGCTCGCATTACACAAATGTGTAATGCGGGTCTAAGGCGTTCCTTACACAGCATTGCCGCTTTATTATTTCAGTCGTTTACTGCCGTACGCACCCTGAAAGTCGTGTGTGTCTGCAGCAAGCGCGTGTATGTGTACCTTTGGACGCGCGCGCGTGTGTTGTGTAGGGGGAACGGTAGTGTAGTGCTTAGCGTGCTGCCTGTGTCTGTGTGTGTGTGTCTGTGTGTGTGTCTGTGTGTGTGTCTGTGTGTGTGCGTGTGTGGTGTGTGAGGAGCGGTGGGTGTAGTGCTTAACGCTACGCTGCGCTACCAACACGGCAAACCCAGTTCGATTCCCGCTCACGGCCACCACCGGTGACGATTATTTTAACCTCCCCTAGGTCGACTCTGCCTCAAACGAGTAACTGCTGTAGCGTATTAACATCGCCACTGGGGAGACAAAGGCGGCCGGCCGTGGTAGATACAAGTCCCGGGCGAAGCCGGGTAGTACAGCTAGTCCAGATATACAAACATAGACGTAACTTCAACCGAGAGGATGGATTCAAATTGAGCAATCATTGGAAGTGTAATAACACGCTGGAGACGGCTTGTAGAATCGGTCCTTTTATTTCACTTCCTTTGCAGTTCACAAACACTCCCCGTTGCTGGCAGGCAACGGGAAGTGGGCAGACAGTCACCAGAGACCCACCACCACGTGGCACCCAGAGCCCCACTCGCGCGTGGCCTCTCCCTCTCTTAGTTCCGTGTCTGACCCCGTGTCTCTCCTCTCTCCCCTTATTTAATGCCTGGGTCACGTGGTACCCTCCAGCCAATCCTCAATAGCCTGTGCCGAATGTTCCAGATCCCCCATCAACTCCCGGGACCACGCCCCTGACTTGTCTTCCCATTGGCTGAGGCCAAGACCAGCAGAACCAATCACCTAGCTGACATCCCGTGATCACGCTGGGGCCATGCTCCCAGGCTCTTCCCCCATTGGCTGTAAAGCGGGACCGGCCAAGCCGATCACCACGTGAATCTGACCTAGGCTCTTATTACATCAGGATGTAATTAACCAAGTTAAACTTTAGCTGCCGTGCAGTTTACTGCTAGACAGCCAGTTTAGATTTATTTTCATAATCATATCCATATTCCCAGTCTGTTACCCCCAGTTTCACACACTACATCACAATTACCACACGTTGTTTTCAGCTTGTGCATTTCTAATTTACCCCCCCCCCCCCGGCAGCATAACAAAAGGCTGCTTAATCTTAGCTTTCTCATCTACTTCCGCCCCCTGCATCACAAAGCTTCAGTTTGAACTCCATGAGTTGCCTCCCAGCGCCCCCCCCCCCCCCGTGCCTCACTACGTTGCCTCTTCGGTCCACAGCGCACCCACACACTCACATGGCCCCTTCCCTCCCTCCATCCCCCGCGACTATATAATTCCTCATCACAGCCATCTCCTTAGACACACTTAAGCAGTTGTGATTTCGCTACGTTGTCCCCACCTGAAGAAGGACGCTTGTGTTGCGCCTGAAACGTCGTGATTGAACGTAGCTATTTTAATTTATTTCATTTTATTTTTTACCTACGTGACTTTACCGAAAAAACCAAAGAGTATAATCCCCGTCATGCTGCTGCAGTCCTTAGTCACCATTATTCTTGTCGTCTTCATCATTCTTCTTGTCGTTTTCACTATTCTTCTCGACGTCGTCTCCGTCGTTACCATCTCGGGGCGCCGCGAGTCAGGCAGCCTACCAACTGTCCTGGCTGAGTAGCGTCGCCGACAATAGACGGATTACTTATTAAGACTGTTAACCCCGATGGTGCCTGTTAATAGATAAGTGCCTCCAAGTCTTATCGTCTCCAAGTTAGTCACTACACATGTAACAATATTATAGTATGAATAACATTGAAGTGCACACGGCCCTCGCATTTGAAATGCGTTGTTGTACTTGATAAATGAACACATGAGATTACGTGTTCATGTCTATAGAGAATACACAAATACTGGATGTTTGCAGTTCATTGGTCAGGGCAGCTATATGATGGTCGGATATGCATACGCAGAAAACACTTCAGTTAATGCAGTGTTTTATTGCATCAGTTGTATCTCTGAATTCCAGTCAGCAGTTAGAGTGCTCACCTCTCAAAAGCACATGCGTTTGAAATTCTGGTCAGGAGTTGACCCATCCCATCATCCCTTCGGGGTAAAAAAAAGTAAGTACCATTTTGGAGAAAGCCAATAGTGGTTGTCCTTGAAAGAGACTGGCCCTTGCCATAGAAATGTTTATTTTTCAACACTGACTTGCTGGTCTGAGCAGCAAAATGTTGTTACGAGACACAGATGAAATGTACAACATTTGACACATTCCTCGTGCATCTAATGGGATATTTTTTGGTCATCACGAATTACATCTACGCACTTATACTATACTGTTTGTACAATGCAGACCACACTGCCCTAACCACAATGAGGTTGGAAAGAAATCGCAAGCTGTAAACATTGGATACTAGTTCAATTATGTTTTAAACTCAAGGCGTAACAGCGTGTTTTAAGCTTGGCGAAAGCAATCTTCAATGTTTATTGCGTATTTTTTCATGAATTAGTATGGCCATCTTGGTTAATTCTACAAAAACATTTTTCTCAATGGGAGGTACGCATGTGACAATAGTACATTCTTAATTTGGGCAGCTTTTTTCACGTTAATTTGTTCGCATACATATACAAATTTTCTGTACACACCAAGTTATTTCACTTAACGTCATTTTATTTTTAAAAATCCTTTATATTAAGTTCACTTGCTTGCGCGCTTACGACCGTGCAAATCTTTCGGTCGTTTTTTAACCCACTTCCCGTGATCCAATCGAGCTGACATTTTCCACACAGACTCGTTGTGCTTGACAATTAATTTTCGTGAAAAATTTTTCCAAAATGTTTACACTTTTTAGGAATTTTTTTTTATATTTAATTACCAATTGCTTAATGGTGCCAGGCAATCATCTGACCCATAGGTGGCAGCCATCTCAAGCCAGAGGACGAGAGGACTCTAGCCGCCACGCATATAAAGGATTTATAGTGAAAAACTTTGTTTTTACGGGTTAATTTTTTGTAAATGTCTTCCTTATATACTGTATTTGAAAAAAATGCGAAGCTCGTTTTATACATTGTTATTGTCATACCATAAATGACTAATTATAATTAAATCTTGAATACCCTATCAATAGAAGGTACTTTTAATTGCAGGTTTTCCTCGCTTTTTGCGGTAGATGCGTTCCAAAAAAAAGGTGCACAAAATCAAACCGCATGAAACAGCTGCCTGCCGAGTAGCGCGCACACACAGTTTACGTGTAGTGGTATATCACACAGTACACACACGATGTTGTCCCACGTCCAACCATATAGCTACATTTGAGTGAGTTCAAACTGCATATAGCAATTTTTTGAAATAAATTGTATCGTCGTCTACAGGTTATTTGTTATTTATTGATAATGATTATGAAAAGCTCTATGTAATGTTTTCTAAAAGCTGCGTCATATATATTTTTTATTTGGAGCAATAAATAGTGAGGTTATGTAAACTTGTGAAATTCATCATGGGACCTCCTTTGCCAGTACCAAAATATCATAATAGGCTTTTCCCCTTTTTCTGGCAACAAAACAGGTGTTAAGATGTTAAATTACCAAACCGAAACCTTTTACAAGGAATCAATGCAGACATGATTCTGTTTTGTTGCCAGAAAAAAAGGGGAAAAACCAATTATCATATTGTGAAATTCAGTTCACCATGCCGTTGTGACGAGATGTTATCTCCCACGCCTTGTATGCAGGAGATCGCTCCTGAACAAAGAGCGAATAGGTCAGCGGGCTTACCTGGTTTGAGTAGTTTAAATATAAATTCCACTCGGGCAATTTAAAAAATGGTAACAAAATGTAAGAAAATATTTTCATAAATTGAGTTTAGCATACAGTTTCTGAAGCCAAGCATACATTTACACGACACATGAACAGTTTGCAGACATCAAATATTTTATATTGTTTTGAAATTTACAACTGGAACGATGGAACTGGTTGTGTTTACAGAGTTACAGATAATAAAAATACTGTATAAAGAGCAATAAACAACTATTACAGCCACTTATTTTTCAGAACCGGCAGAATGTTTCCTTATCATTATTTGTAATGAACATTTACACACAAACACAATTACTAGACTGTAAAACGGAATTATATTCATTCACCAACAACCGTTGCTGTCACACACCAATATAAGTGACAATCAATGCTTGCACAATCGTGACATCAGCCAAATGAGGTCACCTAGCAATTGCTGGGCACATAAATAGCTGAATCTAACACAAAGACCTTGCCTTATTGGGACTTTCACATTACTTCGTGTTCTATTGACATAATTTTCCCATAATAAGGTAATTACTTTAAAATAATCCATGAGTTCGGATTGTACAATTGTTGGTAAATGTAAATACCTAAGTGGTTTGTCCAATTTCTGGGTGTCTTGAAATGTGGTTGTATTTAGAGGCTACACAACTCCAAATTGTATTGTTTGGTGAAGATGTTAATAATTTATTTTCATGAATCCCTATAGATTCTAATAATTGCTGTGTCTTTTACTCATCTTGTTTTGAACGGTTAATTATCAGAACATTTTCCTGTAGCTCCTAATGCACCCAAATTAGATACATCAGTTCCGCTCTTCTGTTTCTTGAAAATAATCATCCAGTTACCTGGGATTGCAAGTTGTTAGAAAATGAATGAACTTTTTTAACAGAAAGCAGAAGTAGGTTGGCCAACTTTAACCATTTAGGGTCAGTCATGGAGTAACTTTATTGTTTGAATGTATCCATATGTGCTGCAACAAAAGTTATTAGTATTCAAACATACGACAGCTGTACTATAATAACATTATACTCTATATAGCTGGTTTGTAATATTAGACATACATATGCTCTAAATTCATTAAAGTGCTCCACTTAATATTTTGTGTAATTTCAAGAAGATAATTGTAAGACAGAAACAAATGTAGCTTATATATATATGGTGTATATGTGTGTGTACATACACAGCCCATTTTCAATCCACTGCTGGATGAGAGCATCTTTCCTGTGTGTTATTTGACCATACTTTATCACACTGGTCATTTCGCGTCGGTGAAGGCGAAACGCATTGATGCTGGACCGTAAAAGTACAATACAATTTATTTTATAGCAAAACAATATGCAAACAATGCCCAACTAACCATCCACTCTCTATCCAAGATCGGGTGCAAATTTACCCCACTCATCCACAGGAAAAAAATGTGAGAAAAATCGTAGATAATTGAAATTATTTGCCATTCAATTCCAATAATCTGCAAAGCATGTGAGGATAATTTTACGATTCATTTTCCGGCAGCCAAGGCTGGGAAATAGGGCCGGTAATTATCCATGGATAATCTGCAGATACCCCTAGATTTGCCAGGCCTGAAGCCAGATCCAGATGTCTATGCGTGTCGCCTGTATGTGGCAGTTGATTTAAAGTGTGTGTCACCCGCAGCATTTTTTTATACGATACATTTTGCATTGGTCTCAAGTTATTGGAGTTATTTGCCATTCCACATTGACTGATGGGACAAATTGCGGATGATGGTGGATACTTGTAAGGATTGGGATACGGATAATAGGAGCTTATGCAGACCCTACAGCTCCCATGGATAATAGGAGTCACGGTTAAAACAGTCGTAAATAAGAGGAGTTTTCATGAATATACTATACATTAATGTTTGAAGAGAACTGTTTCCTTTCAGCTATGCATTGGAAGTTACATATATAAATGACATATTTATTATCTAATATGGTAAGTCACATTGCTGACCTTTTTATCTAAAATAAAACACAAGCAAAAACAAGGGAGTTCTAAAGCCACAGTTTAAATAATGTCCAAAAGCCATGCATGTCACGTGGTCCATATTCGGACATTGGTGGAGAGCCAAGAATTATAATACAGACCGATAAATAGGATATTAAGACTTTTGGGATACATTTACCGTTTAAAATGTGCTATGCCAATCAACTATATTTATTTATTATTAGGTAATTTTAAATGGGTTTTACTAACATTACAAAATCTTTAACCTTTTTAATCTGAGCACAAACTGAATGCACACACTTTTGCACATGAGTGGAATGCGTTCCAAACCAAATACGAAACTAAAATTCCATGCCAGCTAAGTCGCCACAGGTTATTCACCTCTATTCATTTCCTCACCAGTCAAGGAAACGGGAAAACCAGAGTACTCATACTGTGTAAAGGTTAGACGAATGATGCAGGTTACATTCACTGTTTTGATTAGAATTGGCAGGTCTGGATTGCTGCACTGTTCTGACAAATTAATGCAGGCACATTTCAAAAGTGGTTAGGCAACGATGTACTAGAGAAAACGGTTGGCCTGATTGGCTACCCATCCTTGCGCAGCCCCACATCTCTCTTGCCATAACCCCACCATCAAACGGTCTCAGCAATTGTTGTATTCCATCCACCACTCATGGGCACTGCCCCCTTGGACGAACTACAATGCAAAACTGTGGCATACCCTTACTTATAAATAATTGTCCAACCCTACATATATACAAAGCACGACGAAAAATAATATCATAAAATTTTTGTGTAACTTATTAACAGTTAGCTATTAATCACATGTATACTAATTTGAAGTGTTTTATTTTATTAATGGAATAGCAATTAACAACATTGAATATAAATATTCTTTGAAATGCTCGATTTTTTAGACTTTTTTAATATAGGATACTATTAGTATTATCATAGTTTTTTTTTACATACATTCTTTACACTGCCATTCCAGGTCTGATGGACACTCAACTGCACCCTCGGGAGGTGCTGGATGCTGCTTGCGGGCCGCGTCAGGTTTTCTGCGACGGCACCGCTCGGCAGGGCTAGCTGCCTTGGCAGTCTTGCTTGATGCACACGGCTTGCCGGTCCGCATAGCCGCTGTTGCCGGGTAGTGGGCACGAGCACACCGTGCACGTGTCGATCCTCACTTCGTGTCCGGCAGGGATGACGCGCGTGTCCGCGTAGCAGTTCGCGCCTGCATTTTCGGAAAGGGACGGGCGGATGTAATGATGGGAGCATCACAGGCGAACACGAAGTGCGGTTAGGTTGTGTGCGCACTTCCAAACAAAAGCTGTCAAATGCACACAAGTGCCCATGAATGATATATGAGTCTCGCGGGGTTGTGGGAAGAAGCCACGCTACCTTGAAATTTCAACCACGGTGCATTCGTGCACAGCAGCCCCACTAAAGATGTCGCCTTCACTAAACTTACAAGTTTGTTTGATTGAAATGTTGCAGCACCAGAGTAATACGAGTGCTTTATAATGATTTAAAGCTTTCGTGACTGCAGGGATTCATATTCTTGGTTCTTTCGGTAAAGTCACGTATAAAGGAAATGATAAAATAATAAAAATATAAACAATAAACAATAAAAATTCTCACGACGATGTGAAATCGACACCTGATGATGATTGCTTGTGTTGCAGTCGAAAAGTCGTGAGAATTTTTATTGTTTAAAATTTATTATTATTTTATTATTTCTTTTCTACGTGACTTTACCAAAAGAACCAAGAATATGCCTTATAATGGTTCTGCAATATTGAAAAGTAATTAGGGATGATCAGCACAGTTTAAAGCCCTGCTATGGCTCTCTCAAGCAGAGGTATTTGGGAAAAATCTGTGCATCTGTATGAAGACAGATAGCCCCACGTCATATGAGAAATTCTTAGATCCTGTTTTGATCGACCACATAGCTGGTCTATGCAAGCAAAAGTGTGCATAAGGCACATGCGTGTATGTGTAGCTGTAGGCGTGAACACAAACTACAGATGGGAACACGCGGGTGGGTGCTTACACACACCGATGCGTGCTTATGTATTATTACATTTAATGTGCAACAAGCACACATACGCACATGCATGTAAGCACAAACAGCCACACGTGTATGACAATCCAGTCGAAAATGAAAGCTGTGGTGGAACGTTGGGCTGTTGTATCGCCAGTAGGAAGGAGTTTTCTCATATACAGGAGGTGGAAGGTAGGCTTGGGACTACTTGCACCGACGATAGGTGTCTGAATGAAATGAGATGAAAAAACGCACAACCCTCTTTGCGTGGCTAAGAACTGCCGTTTATTTCCAAGCATGTGGCAAATGTTCTGTCTATAGTTTTTTTCTCTTTCAAATGAATCGTGTTTACTTATAGTGTACGATATGTTCAGTGTTTTATATTAAATATGGCACATGTTAATACTATGCAATGGCAAGAAATACCAGTGGGTAAGTGGTATAGTGCTAGCACAAGTGCCTCCGAAAACAGTTTGTCTATAATGTTCTGTTCTCATAATCTTGATCGGAAGAATATTGTCATGAAATGAAGGTGGTGAATGTATGCACACAGCACGTGCACATTTATTCACAACAAAACATTATGGATATGTCATATTTACTGACAACAATTCAATATCTGCCAGAGTTAGGCAGTCATTATTTGAATTTTACATAAGTGATTAAAATACTAATTATTTTCACACATCTAAATTTGGGCTTTGCTTTCCGAAAGGGTTTATTGAACATTCATTATGCAGTATTTAAAAATCAGTAAAAGCTGCCAAAGCCCATTGATTGTTTTTTTAAAGAATATTATGTCATGAAAACATTTGAGCACTGAAAATGCAGGGCTTTTTTTATCCCTTTCTAAACAAAAAGGCGGAAATGCTGTTTATTTGAAATTTAATATAGTACAGTATCGTATTTAAAGTCATTTATTTTATACAACATGATCTGAAAAAATATGTATATATCCTGAGTTTCTTCTCATGTGTGGAATATCAGCAAATGTTGTATGCATTGTGTACCATTTTAGCAATACAATAAATCAAAGTAACACAGTGCAATTTTACCAAATAAGGACGTAAATTGTGTGACTGCGGATCATGTACTTTTATTGTGCAAGGTGTTGTGATGTAAACAGATCAGTTTTCAAATGCTATTGTTGACGTATATTTTTGCAAACAAAACTGCCTCGAATGCACAGTGCAATATTTCTTTAAATTTGGAGCATACGTTCATTTTTTACATTCCAAAGCATCTGTGGTGGTGAGCATAACGCTCCCTCTCTGAAGCTTCAATGAGAAGCAGCAGGTAGGCCCATCAGGGGCTATCGCACAAGCGATTGATTTACATCAGGGATGCCCAAATTTGAACTGTGGACTCACGAAGTACTTATAAGCAGTCTGCAGTATGCATCGGGCCTTGAGATTGACCAAGCGAAAATAAGATGGGGAGATGTTAACTACCTCGCCGAGTATGCAGGTCATGGGGTTGATCCCGACCCTTTCACCTGCTGTATATTTGGAGATTGTGTCATCTCCGTGGTCGTGCCGATTTATCTCCAGGTCCTCCGGTTTTAGAGTATTTGGCTGCTTTACATTTCCATATGATAAGCCACTCCGTTGAGCTATAATTTGTGGTCAGGTCGCTTCTGAAAAAGAGCTGTATAGCTCAGTGGGCCTTACTTGGCAAAAAAAAAAAATTTGTTAAGTAGATCAAATTAGGGAATTTCATCCCCAATGCTTGTCTTTGCTTACCAAAAGGGCTGCCACTGCTTGAAGAGTTATCAGCGGGCTATTTTATTTGCGCGTGCCTCTGCGAGTTCTTTTATGCTGCTCACATTGCTTGCCTGCCAGTGTTGTGGTTAATGTGGTGCCTCTCATTGGGGTGCCGAGGATGAATCACGGTTGTCCAAGGGCAGGGGAATTGGGTACGGGCAAAATGTAGCCCATAAGCTGTACATCTTAAATTAAAGTAGTGCTCATTGAATTATTTGTAATTGAGGGGGTGGAGGAAATAATGAGGTGGCAAGGGGGATGATGTAAAAGGGTGAGGAGTTTGGGGAAGATGAATAGAGGAAAGGGAGCCATGTCCTTACATCGTGATGTCCTGAACCCTGGATGAAGTGACCAAAGGTGTTTGACAGCAGTGGCATTATATATTCTGTTGAGTCGTTCATTGAAAGGTGCTACAAAGAAGGGCCATTTCCTGAAACGTTGCCGATTATATATATATTTTTCTTATAAAGCAGTGTTGTTGACGAGTTTTATTTTTTTATTCATTCAGAGGTGATTGTGAAATTAAAAGTTTGGCAGTGGTACAATACTTTACGTGAATAAAAGAATGTTAATCGGAGGTGAGTGAGCTTTAAATGGAAGGTGATGTCTATCAAGCATATTTCTATGCTGAGTGGAACAAATTATAACATGCTATTGAAGTGATACAGTCTTTGAGCAGAGGTTCTGAATATCTGGGCAAAGACAGACATCCTGCTTGTATATGTCTGAACAAGACTGGGGGTACATTGAAAGCAATCAAGAGAAGTTGTTCAAATCTTGCTCAGTGTTATATATTTGGTTATATATTTTTTATTTCGACAACAAAACGTGGGCCCAGTACAACCCGTCAATGTTCAATAGGAGAGGGACAAAAAAACACGTGGAAATTTCCGATCGATGCCTCGAGAACATTCATAGCAGGGGTGAAATAGGGCCTGCTACCCCAAACAAGTGGGGACCCCGCGTAGGGGGAAGAGTGAAGATTTGATATGGGAGGGGGTAGGGGAGGGAAAGATAACCAGCATACGAAGGGAAGACCAGGGATAGGGGGATTGCTCAGTGTTAGTTAACGAGAACATTTATGGGTAGAAATATAAATTGCCTAACATGTAGGAAAGTTCATTTTTATCTTCATTAATTAAAAAACATGACAATTTTACTCTGCACAAGAAGCTCAAAGAAGCTGGTACCATCTACAGACCAGCCCCAACAGCTACCTTGTATGCGGACAACAACCAACCAATCCTAAATAAACAAGAAAAAATGGACACCTGGACAAACTATATACACAAGCTCTTTGGCGCCGCGAGAACACCTGCAGAAAAAGACCAACAGATGTCGAAAGACGCTCTACACATTTTAACATCAGAAGTAGAACATGCAATCAAAACAGCTAAGTCAGGCAAAGCGTGCGGGCCCGACACAATCCATGTAGAATTGCTAAAACTATTAGACAGTAACAACATACGACAACTGACTAACTGGTACAATCAAATATACAATGGCAATAAAATTCCATCCGACTGGCTACAATCCATCTTTGTGGCCATACCAAAGAAAGCAAAAGGCCGGAAATGCGAGGACTACAGACTGATAAGCTTGATGAGCCACGTGCTGAAAGTCTTCCTGAAGGTGATCCAACAGCGCATACGCTCCACATGCGAAAATGCATTGAAGAACACACAGTTTGGCTTCTGCAAAGGACTAGGCACAAGAGAAGCAATCTTCTGTCTACAGATACTACTACAGCGATGCTACGAACATCAGAAAGAAGTGTACATCTGCTTCATAGATTACGAGAAAGCCTTTGACTCAGTAGACCACGACCGACTAGCAGCTCTATTAAAACAACTGGGACTAGATAAAAACAACATCAACTTCATCATTGCTCTTTATTGGAAGCAAACAGCCCAACTCCGATATGACAACGAATCGACAGACCCAACCCCAATACAAAAAGGTGTACGACAAGGCTGCCCACTTTCACCCAGTCTTTTCAACATCTACTCGGAGCAGATTTTTGATCGAACACTAGCAGATAAAAACATTGGTATTAAAGTCAATGGATAATACATCAACAACGTCAGGTATGCCGACGACACTGCACTGCTGGCCGATTCGGAACAAGACCTACAACAAATCTTGGACGAGGTTGCCACAGAGAGTCAGATATGGGGCTTACGAATTAATAAAAAGAAAACAAAGGTTATGAAGGTCAGCCGAACTACAAGCGAAATAACAATCAAACTTGGCAGCGAAAAATTGGAACAAGTACACCGATTTAAATACCTTGGTGTAATCATTGACGATCAGTTGAACCATGAAGTCGAAATCAAGAGCAGAATTGAACAAGCAAGGCAAGCATTTATTAAATGGAAAACACTCCTTGCAGACCGCAACTTGAGTACATCACTGAAACTGCGCACACTGAAATGTTACATCTGGTCAATTTTGCTGTGCGGAGTAGAGACGTGGACACTGACAACAACAGCAACAAAAAGGCTCGAAGCTTTCGAGATGTGGCTGTATCGAAGAATGCCGAAAATCCCATGGACAGCCAAAACCACCAATACACAAGTTCTGCAAGATATGGGCACTGACAGGCAACTGCTGAAGACCATCGTTAGCAGGAAGTGTTACTGCCTAGGCCACATTGCCCGAAACGACCACAAATACCAGCTATTAAAGCAAATCCTGGAAGGAAAAATCGAAGGGAAAAAACGACCAGGACGGCCAAAAACGACATGGCTCAGTAACATCAAAACATGGCTACAATTAACAACAGCACAAACTCTACACGCCGTGCTAGAACGGGACCAATATCATCGTGAAATCGCACACGCCGTTAGGCAGCATTAAAGAAGAAGAAGAGTATATTGTACTGAAAATGCCTGCTCATTCTATATCTAAGGTCATCTGGCAACCAGCTGATTAACATGGTACAGAAGAAAAAAAACACTCAAGCAAGGCTTCAGCTGTCCCACAGGCAGAGTTATTCTTTTAGAGTTACTGTAGCTCAAAAATGTTGCATGCAGTAATGCAACGTGAAACTAATATTTTTTTAGTTTCACAAGTGACGTCATCACATCTATCTCTCTATTTAAGGAACGAAACAGGGAGATTTCTTTACAAATCTGGCTGTCGCCTGATGAAGCTAATTATAATTAGTGGCGACACGTCGTAGTGGGTTCCACAGAGGCGCACACTCAATCTTGAAGGCAACACGTTTATTCGCTAACACAATGGGGTAACTATATAATCGGACCAGGTTAGCTAACACGCTGCCTGGTCCACGAAGTCGTGCGCGAAGACCGAAGACGTAGCCGGCGGATTCCATTCCCAGAGACAGCCGAGATAGCTCTTGGAACTCGGCCTTTATGGGCCGCGGTGTGGCCGGGCTCCACGCTTGGCCACGCCCCTTTCCAAAACCTTCTCGGGGACTCTGGTCCCATCTCACGTGTCCCTCTCACCCCCTTTTGGGGGCCCCCTTGCCACCTCGTCTGGTCACGTGCCCTCTCGGGTTCACCAAAACTATCATGTCCTCACCTGACCTCTCTCTCACTGTTACCAGAACTATGACCCCTAGGGAGCCCTTCCGTGCCATACTCCGGTGCGAGAGAGAGGCTCCACATGTGCACTACCACTCTTTTCTCAGTACTGGCGCTACACTACAGTGACTCCATACACGTCACTACACTAGTAACGAATTGGCATGTTCTGTTTACGTGACGCACCTTACTAATTGGCTGTGTCGGGTGGTGGCAGGTTTAACGGCACATTTATATGTACGCAATCTAACCCAAATAATACTTTACTATGAACGTGAAACGTTCATCTTGAATAAAACTCCAGGCAGAAAGTGGCCGGGTGGGTCAAAAGCTCAGCGCCCTCAGGTGGCACCGCTGAGACTGCCGGTTTGACTTCTGCTTTTGATTAATGCACACCACGATTACACCCTATGTGTGTGGGGTAGTCTGCCAGAAGTCTTAAACGACTTCACAGGCAAGTCAAGTTTAAAAGTAGCAGAGCCACTGACAACCGACTTGGTCGGTGATGCCATCACACCAATCTGATTGCAAAGGGAAGAAGCGGGAAGATTTAAATAATTAATATGGCACATTAGGAATGGACCACTCTTAATTATTTCCTCGGGCAGCAAGGGAGTAAAGTGTGATTTTGTGAAAGTCATTATATGCTGTGCAGTACATCAATGCAGGTGTAATAGTGTTCCAGGAGACTTGGACGCCGGGGTTGGAGGCACACGCATTTATTCCGTGTCGGTACAGCACAACACTGACATACAACACTGGAGGGGGTATCGGCCCCCTCACCCGTCTAACTGGGGATACACTCTCTAGCTACGCCTAGCCTACCTCTGGGTCCTCCACTAACGGGCTAGGGGAGGCTAGCTAGCCCGACACTGGTAAGTCGGGCTCACGGTACCCGGAGTCCCAGACCAGCTCTTACAAGAGCACCGGCTCTGGCTCTCGGGACCACGCCGCTGGCTCGATCCTGTTCGGCCCTGATAAGGGCGGCGATCCAGGGGAGTCCAGGGCTCTATCTACGACGATCTTCAGTCTTCACTGGTTAGCTTCAACATCTCTTCCTGAGCCCTCCGGCTCATCCCCTTTTATACCAAAACCCCCGCTGAGGGGTGGGGTCCCGGGGGATCCCAGCTCCGAGTCAGCCCCCCCAGGCTGCCCGGTGCGGACGTCGCTGGGAGCACCTTCCCGTGCACCGACATAGCCACGCCCACTGTGTTTCTTTCCCATCTGATCCCATTGTATAACAGCCCCTCCGTAACACCCCTACACAGGTGTGAACACCAGCATGCAACAACTGAGTTTGGCCTGTGGGTGGCTGGCAGGGTTATTTATGAACCGGACTTGTACACCAGTCATGTGGTTAATGGCGACTCGGTTGAGGATAGCTGTGTGTGACACACGTGCTGTTGCATTTTACAGATTTACTACAATAAATGTGTTTGCCCTCGATTTGTAGCACCTGCCCACGTCCTTCATTTCGAGTGTGCAACATATTTTGGAGAGCCTGGCAGGAGAGTTTCCCAGACTTCACTGATGGGGATCAACTCTTCCAACGAGACGGACCAAGCAATTGTACAGGCAGCATATGTAAAGACAATCGTGCAAGGATCTAAACGGTCTTCACATCATGGCACTGTAATAACTGCAGGACAAGGTCAGTACTGCTTTGAATCAGCTGCAGAGAGCCCAGCTTATGGAAACATGCAGATATTTGAATTTTTTCCATGATGATGAGACTGGTGATGATGCGACTGGTGAAGATAAAAGCAGACGGGCTTTGATTCGTATGGCAGAAAGAGTACTCGATGAAGTTGAAGACCAAGAAGAAGATGATGGGGCCTGTGCATATGTTCAAAACCTGCTGTCTTTCATTGAAACAATACAGCAGAAAGACAAAGACGGGAACAGGTCAAACACTGCCACCACCAAAACTATCTGAAGATATGGATGGTGAAATACAAGAGTCACAAGAAAAATCCAGAAAACCCTTGAGGAAAAGGAAACCTCAAGTGAAGGTGGAACAAGAACCACAGTAGCATTGGATTCCGTACGAATGGCCAGACTAGGAAATGTGCCGGAAGTCACAATATGGAGATAATTCAAGATCTCCGGGCAGATTGGTGAAAGAGGGCAGAAAGACAAGTTATCTTACACCTATATGATGCACCAGATCGACAGAGGAACCCGTAAGGGCCATGCTGAGTCCGACATCATTGAGGCAGTAGTCAGAGCAATCAGTCCTCTTCTAAATTTGAGGTAAATGCTAGAAATTAAAACTGCTTTGACTATTTACAAGTTAAAAACCATGTTGAAGGGACACTATAGAGAAGAAAGCACATCTGATCTCTATCAGAAGTTGATGAACATCTCTCAGGAACCAAGAAAAACTGCACAAAACATTTTGTTCAGGGCTATCGAATTAAAAGACAGACTATTATTTGCATCTAAAGAAAAAGGAGCTGATGACCAGTACAATCCAGATTTGGTACGCAGGATATTCCTGAGATCGATTGGCACAGGATTCCTCAGTGAACCTATAAAATTCAAAATAAAGCCCCATATGGATGACACCACTGTCACTGATGAGATGCTGATTGAAAAAGTCAATGAAGCAGCCAACTTGGAACTTGAGAGACAAAACATGCTCAAACAGAAATTGGCGCCCAAAATCACTAGGATGAATGAACTTGCCAGCTGATTTGAAGGGTAATAGGGAAGGTTGTCAGCAGGACTCACAGGGATAATTTAAAGTGGTTACATCACCAATACAACCTTCAAACCATGGAAATGTCAGGACCAAAACAGAGAAGGCAACAAGATATCTGCAACTGAAAGGCCATCTCGAGATGGGATTGAAAATACGGTAAGCGAGTTAAGGGCTGAAGTTTCAGAGATCAGGAGGAGGTGACAGGATGATATAACTCCATACACAAAGCGAGGACAATGGAAACAACCAGCCCAAGACAGAGCAATGCGACCAAGAGGCTGTAGGATGTGCCAAGAGGCTGTAGCAGGTGGTACATGTAACCATTGTTTCAAATGTGGCCAGCCGGGACACCTGGCCCATGGATGTCGAGCCTCTCGACAGCAGCAGGGAAACTGGCGAGGGTTGCTGCAGGGGGACCAGCAGTAACCTACACGCCAGGGTCCCATGGGTGTCAGTACTGTTTATGTGAAGAGAATGATGTTTACACTATGGGGACCTCATTTGCCAGTAAAAATATGATAATTGGTTCTTTACCCTTCTATCTGGCAACAAAACTGACACCTTTTTGCAAGGAGTCATGTTTGCATAGACCGCAATACCTGCAGTCATAAATACAAACAAAAGACATAACTCTGATAATGTGCACTGTCCTTGAAGTTGATTGGTCCACACCCGAGACAGCTTTCCTTCGAGCCTAGTCTCATATGGGTTGGACCAGATGGCGTCATCTGGTCCAACCCATATGAGACTAGGCTCGAAGGAAAGCTGTCTCGGGTGTGGACCAATCAACTTCAAGGACAGTGCACATTATCAGAGTTATGTCTTTTGTTTGTATTTATGACTGCAGGTATTGCGGTCTATGCAAACATGACTCCTTGCAAAAAGGTGTCAGTTTTGTTGCCAGATAGAAGGGTAAAGAACCAATTATGAGAATGATGTTGTACGACTGCAGAAGTGCCAAGGTTGTCACACAGCACAGTACTGCTCGAATACCTGCCAAAAACAACACTGGCAAGAGGACAACGTACTCTGCAGAGCAATCAACACATTACAGAAGGAAACAGAATGTCAAAAGACACCAGAGTGGAGGAACCCAAATATTGGCAAGGTTAGCTTTACCAGGTCTAAATGCAACAACAGACTGTTAAAGTTAATTGGGAAAAGATGCATGGTGAAGTGTTTACTAGACCACGTATCAACCTCTGCCCTTTGGGACACAGGATATCAAGCCAGTGTAACAAATGAAGCATGGCGAAATGAGCTTCTACCTAAGTCAAGAGTGAGACCAGTTGAAGTGCTCTTGGGGACTGGTACAATTACTGGAATGGCAGTTAACCAAACGTAAATATCATTCACATGCTGGATAGAGGTGGCATTCAGATTGAACAGCAATATACGGACCAGTCAGTGCTTTCTCATTCCAAAGCTGGTATCCAGTGACCCTAGGGTTGCAGAAGATTCCATTATTGGTTTTAATGTCATCGAGGTCGTCAATGGGCTGGTGGAAGGAGGAAAGCCAATTGCGGACCCCGTTTATAGTGGGAATCGTGGGTGCGGCTTTCTCCATCACTCCCAGAGACACAAACGTCCTCATCCACCTGTTGTCTTCTGGCAACCGGGACAGTGATGGTGGGGCAGTCAAGACAGGCAAACAGAGAGTTGTGCTACCACCAGCTCAAGCCACGGTGGTTCGAAGTTGTGCTCATTTGGGACAGCTGGAGGAAGATGAAGTGATGCTGTTTGTCCCTGAAGAGAAGCCCCAATGGCCAGAGGGTTTACACACCTTCATTTCGAGTGTGCAACATTAACAATTGACGGCTGTTAACCGTTGGAAATGGGGAATGGAGGAAGAGAGGATAACCTGATAGAAAGGGTAGTAAAGGATGCATAAGGAGCCCGAGAGATTTCGGGTGCATTCTGGAGTGAAGCCTCGATAAGTATGGTCTCTATGTGTTTGCACATTATCTGCGAATAAACCATGAAGTTGAGCTATACTTACCTCGCCCGAAATCCTTTTCATAAACATGAGTATGTATGTACAGCAGAAGTCCAGCGCTTTAAGTGCTACAATCTTGGTAAAGCTCACCAAGCCTACTTTAGAAAGGGAATGCTTTCCCTGTGATTTATGCAATGTGTGGTACCTGGAAAAGTGATCTCAATAAAGGGCATGTCTTTATGTAATCTCTCTAATGCCCTTCAAGCAAGACTGGGGAAATGTGGTCTTTGTGGAAAGACTGCTATTTTACTGTAGTGCAGATGGAGCACGTGTGGGTAGGAATTTACATTTGAACTTATCCTTCGTATAAATAAGAAATAAAGATGTGATGTGCAACAGAGGATTACTATTAAATTCAGAAGGGCGTTTCCGGAAAAAAATGAGGCAAATTAGTACTTTAAAGCTATAACTACCAAGATGATTGTGTATTTATACATTTATGGTTATGTAGTGGTGGTATTGACGTGCGCCGGCAGTGATGGATCACGGGGCGCGGGGTTGGGCACGCGGTGTGGGCGTGGCATGGACGCGCGCGCCGGTGGTGAGGCGCGCTCACACAAGCTGGGAAAAGAGGATCGTAGCGAGTGCGCAGTGATTGGTCAGATAAGTGAGTACTCTCAGCGACGTCCGCAGGAGGGGTATAAAGGGGGACGCGCGAGAGCACTCGTGGTCAGTGTTAACCAGTTGAAGACCGAAGACGGGGTGGAGGAGGTAGGGGCCCTGTGTGGCTCGGAGCCGAGACTGGGGGGACCGTAGTCCGACGCCCGTGTGGGTCGGGACGGTGGTACCCAGAGCCGAGACGGGCACCCCGGCTGGGTGTGTCCCGGAAGGCTACAGGGCGTAAGAGCCCGTGTCAGTACAGCTGAGTGGGTGTTGGTCACCCGTGTAGCTGAGTGGGTGTTAGTCACCCGTGTAGCTGAGTGGGTGTTGGTCACCCGTGTAGCTGAGTGGGTGTTAGTCACCCGTGTAGCTGAGTGGGTGTTGGTCACCCGTGTAGCTGAGTGGGTGTTAGTCACCCGTGTAGCTGAGTGGGTGTTGGTCACCCGTGTAGCTGAGTGGGTGTTGGTCACCCGTGTAGCTAAGTGGGTGTTGGTCACCCGTGTAACGAAGTTGTAGTTGAGTGGGTGTCCGTCACCCGTGTAGCTAAGTGGGTGTTGGTCACCCGTGTAACGAAGTAGGGTGTTAGTCATCCGTGTAACTACAAGTTGGTGAAAATAAAGAGTGTGCTACCCGTGAAGTCGTCTCCTGCCGAGTTACTACTTTACAACTGGCGTCAGAAGTAAACCTGTCTTCAAGGAGAATGGACACAAGGAAGACTTCTCGTTCCCACGTGCAAGACCGGGGAGACGACGACGTACCGGTGACACCACCCTCGGGAGGAGAGGACGAGGAGTTGCCGCCGATGCAGCACTTCGCGGAAATGGCCGATGCTCCGCCCGCCTCCGACACCAGCCTGCAGGACGCACACTCCCGCCTGGCGGAGTTGCTGCTCGCCGCCGCTGCGATCTTGGCGGAGATCTCCGTTCCAGCGGCCGGTGGAACGCCTGCGGGGTTGGAAGAGGCGGCGCGGCTGGAGGGTTCCCGCCATAAGGCGTTTCGCGCCAAAAGTTTGGGAGTTGGCGCCATTTTTGAGGGTCCGCCTCCGGTTGGCGGGAAACGCGGACACCACGTGGCCAGAGGTCTCCACACAGCGCAGCCCGCGTCATCGGCGAGCGCCGGAGCTCTCCATTTTGCGCCTGCAGAGGGAGCCGACATTTTCTACAACCACAGCGGCGCGCGGGAAAATCGTTCCAACGACGACGACGACGATCGAGTTCTCCAGCAACGATTGCCCGCGCTGTCGGTGTTCAAGGCGGACGGGGGCGACTGGGGAGCCTTCCAGCGACGGTTCATCGCGCATCAAGAAATGTCGGGGTGGTCCGACACCACTGCCCTGCGCGCGCTGCCAGCGATGCTCGACGACGACGCGCTTGCGGCCTTCACGTCTGCCCCGAGGTCGTCCCGCTCAACGCTCCAGGCCGCGCTGCACCTGTTGGCCAAGGTGTTCGGGCCGCCCTCGACCTGTCGCCACCAGTTCTACGATCGGCGGAAGGTGGTTGGAGAAACAACGCTCGCCTATCGCACGGCGCTGCTCGCCCTGGCGGATTCAGCTTTTCCCCGCATGGACAAGGAGGGGAAGGACGCCATGGTGACGGAGCAGCTGCTGGCGCTGGCTCACGGATTGGGAGTTCCCATTAATACGGCGGACGAGATGGACATCTGCTCCCTGGGGATTGCCACGAGTATCCACGCTTACGAGGTCCTACAGCGGAAGCCGACGGTCGTCTGCGCATCGGTGGAGAACGGGGCACCGGCCGCCACGATCATCGGACCTCAGCCTGCTGTGCCTCGGGAGGAGGCCTTCGCTGGTTCGAGGCCGGGGGAGTGGAGAACGGGAGGTCGTTCGCCCACACGCTCCTCCCGCAAGCTGGAGCAACCGAAACCTACGACGTCCCTCGTCGTCTGCTACAACTGCGGCCTTCGGGGCCACGTCGCGTCCGGGTGCCGGGCCCCGCGTCAACGCACCGCGGGACCACGTCCGGACGACGACCAGGGACTCAAGACATCCCAACTGAACCCGGCAAGTCGCGGCACCTCACACGTTCGGTCCACACGCACGGCACGTTCGGGTCGCCGCTTAGCGGTGGGGGGACCGTGTATGGGCGCCGGGGGTTCGGTTCGGCGAGAGGGGTCCGCGTACGGCCCGAAGGCAGTCGAGTGGTCCGAATTGGCCCACAGGATTGTGGCTGCGTCGGCCGGGTCGTCCGTGGTAACGGGGTACATTGACGGGGTTGAGGTCCGGGTGCTCGTGGACACGGGTGCGTCGGCCACTATTATTTCGGACCTTATTTATAATATTCTTCCCGTACAATGTCGACCACTTCTGCCGGTGGACGTACCATTTTACGCGGCAAACGGGGGATCTTTGGGAATCATCGGCCAGATTCGGGCGAATATTTGTATTGGCGACATTAAATTGGCGGGTCCTATTTTTGTATCATCATCGTTGGCCGTTCCTTGTCTACTAGGCACGGACTTTCTGTCTAAAATGCCCATAAAAATTCTCATAGACCAGGCCTGCATTGAGCTTCCGTCGGGTCGGCGGGTTGAGTTTTTGAAGAGTCCAAATAAGATACGCACGGCTTGTGCGACGGTGCAGGCGCTGGCAACCCGGACTGTACGGGTGCCCCCGGGATCGCAAATGTTGGTACCCCTTCGGTTGAGAAAACCCCTTGGGGCGGATGCGGGGGCGCAGGGAGTTCTATTGGGGCCGTCTAACAGGGCTAAAGGGGACCTCTACTTAGCGGTGGCCCAGACCATGGTGAGAGGGGACAGTGAGCCGTTCGTTGTGGTCCTGAATACGGGGTCGCGGCCGGCCGTGATTACGCAGGGAACGGTGCTCGCTCACGCCGCGCCGCGCCGCTACCCGTCGAGGAACAGCTCGTTGCTCACGCCGATTCGCATGTCGATACGCATCCCCAAAGTGAGGAGGGGACGGAGTGGTTGGACTCGTTGTGTGCCGGGTCCAGTACCTTGTCCAGTGTGCAGTTGGGTGCATTGAGGGGCTTGCTGCTCGAGTTCGCTGACGTGTTTAGCAGGCACAAGTACGACATTGGCTGCACAGACCTGTTGCGCCACCACATAGAGACTGGGGACGCGGCCCCTATTCGACAGAATCCCTTCCGGCTCAGTCCAGCCGAGAAGGAGCATGTGCAGTCGGCAGTAAATGACATGTTGGCGGCCGACATCATTGCGCCCTCTTCCAGTCCGTGGGGTGCTCCTATCGTCTTGGTTAAAAAACAGGATGGATCCCTGCGGTTCTGTGTTGATTTCCGCCGCCTAAACAAAATATCAATGGCCGATGCGTATCCGCTCCCCAGGATGGATGAGTCGCTGGATGCCTTGGCAGGAGCACAGTTTTTTTCGACGCTCGATTTGCTTTCGGGATTTTGGCAATTGCCCCTCGATGACGAATCAAAACCTAAAACCGCTTTCCGGACACCGGGAGGCCTATTTGAGTTCAACCGATTGCCCATGGGTTTACATTCCGCTCCTGCCACGTTCCAGAGGCTCATGGAATTGGTTTTGTCAGGCCTTCAATGGGACACCTGTTTGATTTACCTCGATGATATCATCGTTTTCAGCCGAACTTTTGAGGAGCACCTCCAGCGACTGAGGGCAGTGTTTCTCAGGATGCGTTCCGCGAAGCTTAAATTTAAACCGGCTAAATGTTTTCTGCTTCGGGAATCGGTCAGGTATTTGGGCCATATCGTTAGCCGTTCGGGGATCTCGACGGACCCTGCTAAGACGCAATGCGTCGGCTCATGGCCAACACCGACCTCTGTTACTGAAGTCCGCAGCTTCATAGGATTTGCCTCCTATTACCGTCGTTTTGTCAAACAGTTTGCCACCATAGCCAGGCCCCTGCACGCCTTGACGGCTAAAGGGGTGCGGTTTCACTGGGGGCCGGAGGAGGAGGCCGCGTTCTGCTCCCTTCGTGACGCCTTGGTGCAGGCTCCCCCCTTGTGTTACCCCGATTTCACGCAACCGTTTGTGCTCGACACGGATGCCAGTAACACGGGTATCGGGGGAGTGCTCTCACAGGTGGTCGGGGGGGTCGAACGGGTGGTCGCCTACGGTAGCAGGGTTCTGTCCCCCGCGGAACAACGCTACTGCGTGACACGGCGTGAATTGCTGGCGATTGTGTTTTTTATACAGCAATTCAGGCCGTATCTGTATGGCCGTCACTTTACGGTTCGCACGGACCATGCGGCTCTCCAATACGCTATGCGGGTGGCGCAGCCATCCGGCCAATTGTCCCGATGGTTGGAGGTCCTTCAGGACTACCAATTCACGACGATTTACCGCAAGGGGTTGCGCCACTCGAATGCGGATGCATTGTCACGGTTGCCGACGCGTACGGAATGCGCATGTCAGTTGGGATCGGCGCGGTGTAAACCTTCTGTCGATGTCCCCGCGGAAGTGGTGCTAGCCGCCACGGATACTACGGGGGTCGACGCCCCCACGGGGAGGGACTCGCTGTTAGCATTGCCTCTCATCGAGTGGGGCCGTCTGCAAATGGCCGACAGCTCCCTACTCGCGCTACGTCGGAAGGTTAACGTTCCCGAGGGCGGGGAAACGCGGGTCGGTTCCTGGGTGTGCAGACAGGGCCTCTTGATGAAGTGGGACTCCATGTCCCGGCGTCACATGCTTGTGGTGCCGGTTGCTGTACGGGGTAAGGTCGTCCTGGCTGCCCATGAACGACTCATGCATCTGGGGTTTCACAAAACGCTCGCCCTCATTCAGCGAGACTACTATTGGCCTGGGATGGTCAGTGACGTGGCGAACATTCTTAAGGGGTGTGTAGGGGGCGCTAAAAGAAAACCGCCACCAATAGCGGCTAATCCACCGCTTCAATCCATTCAAGTTTCGCGCACGAACGAATTGGTCGCGCTAGACATCTTGGGGCCCTTTCCCACTACACCTCGGGGAAATAAGTTCCTGCTGGTTGGCGTAGAGTACTTCACCCGCTGGCCCATGGCGTGGCCACTCGCCAACCAGTCGGCTGCGGCAGTGGCGGACGCCTTTGTCCAAGGTTACGTTTTGGACAAAGGCGCCCCCGAACGCTTGCTGACGGATCAAGGGAAAAACTTTTCGAGTGTTTTGTTGCGCGAGGTGTGCGACCTGTTGGGTACAAAGAAAGTACGTACCTCCCCGTACCACCCGCAGACTGACGGTATGGTTGAACGTCTGAACAGGACGATTACGTCTATGCTGTGCCAACAGGTATGCGACGACCAGGTGGATTGGGACTTACAGGTACCGGGGGTACTAGCGGCCTATCGGATGGCACCCCATGCGGCGACGGGGTTTTCTCCATTTTTTCTGATGTATGGGCGGGAGGCTGATCCGGCCATGGACGTCCAACTGGGGATTTCACAGCCACGTGCGAAATCTAAATTGGCAGACCACATTAAGTTTAACATCGCCAAATTGGCTGAGGCGCGAGAGGCTGCGAGATTGAATTCACGCTCTCGGCAGATCGCGAACGAGCGATTGCATGAACGGAAGGTGCATACGCACAATTGGGAACCGGGCGATAAGGCCTGGCTGCATTGTCCACACGCACCGTTGGCTACGTCCCCCAAACTGTTGAGACCATGGAGGGGACCGGTGGAAATTGTGCGGGTTGCACGACCCCAGAGTATACAGATTAAATGGGGAAAACGCCGTTGGTACGTGCACTCCTCCCGACTGAAACCCTACGCGGCGCCGCGTGACCCCGGGTTGTGCCGTGACGACCGAGCGTGTGATGTGACCGTCGACTCGGGGAGGGATGTGTCGCAGGCTGATCCTCACGTGTCTCCACCTGACCCACCCCCAGGTGTCTCGGACCTGACGGCTGTTGACCGTCGGGAACCGGAACCCCGCGGCTCGCACGGAGCCCCGATGCCTGGCCCATGCCTTCCTGAACTGCCGGCGCCGCCGGATGGCCAACTGCGTCCTGTGCCGTACGACGGTCCGGCAAGGCGGACTCGGTCACGGACGCAACACTTTTCATGAAAAAAAAAAAAAAAATTTCTTTTTTTGTTAAAGCCCGACTTCGTTGCCGGCTTCCCCCTCTGCCGGGGTAATGTCCCGTTCAAGGGACGCTCGGACATTGGGACGCTGCATGAGTCGGAGAGAAAAGAAGAGAAAATGATTAAAGAAATTTTTTTTATTGTTACTCTTTCCGCATACACAGTATCGTTGCCACTCGCTGGATTGTGCATGTTGTTCTTGTTGCGGGTGTGGCGGTTGCTGGGTTTTGCGGATTGCGGTGTTCATGTTGTGTTGTTAGGGTTTGTGTTATGTTACGGGGCACACATGGGGGTGAAGGGGTGTTGTAGGTTTTATTAGCAGCCGGGTCGGCTGCGAGCTATGTGGTAGGGGGTGATGTAGTGGTGGTATTGACGTGCGCCGGCAGTGATGGATCACGGGGCGCGGGGTTGGGCACGCGGTGTGGGCGTGGCATGGACGCGCGCGCCGGTGGTGAGGCGCGCTCACACAAGCTGGGAAAAGAGGATCGTAGCGAGTGCGCAGTGATTGGTCAGATAAGTGAGTACTCTCAGCGACGTCCGCAGGAGGGGTATAAAGGGGGACGCGCGAGAGCACTCGTGGTCAGTGTTAACCAGTTGAAGACCGAAGACGGGGTGGAGGAGGTAGGGACCCTGTGTGGCTCGGAGCCGAGACTGGGGGGACCGTAGTCCGACGCCCGTGTGGGTCGGGACGGTGGTACCCAGAGCCGAGACGGGCACCCCGGCTGGGTGTGTCCCGGAAGGCTACAGGGCGTAAGAGCCCGTGTCAGTACAGCTGAGTGGGTGTTGGTCACCCGTGTAGCTGAGTGGGTGTTAGTCACCCGTGTAGCTGAGTGGGTGTTGGTCACCCGTGTAGCTGAGTGGGTGTTAGTCACCCGTGTAGCTGAGTGGGTGTTGGTCACCCGTGTAGCTGAGTGGGTGTTAGTCACCCGTGTAGCTGAGTGGGTGTTGGTCACCCGTGTAGCTGAGTGGGTGTTGGTCACCCGTGTAGCTAAGTGGGTGTTGGTCACCCGTGTAACGAAGTTGTAGTTGAGTGGGTGTCCGTCACCCGTGTAGCTAAGTGGGTGTTGGTCACCCGTGTAACGAAGTAGGGTGTTAGTCATCCGTGTAACTACAAGTTGGTGAAAATAAAGAGTGTGCTACCCGTGAAGTCGTCTCCTGCCGAGTTACTACTTTACAGTTACACAAGTGCATACCCTCTGTGTGTACCAAAAGACATACATTTGCCAGAAGATATCATTGTGATTGATAATGTTCCAGCAGTGCATTGCAGCATTGAGGTTCAAAAAGAGACCACCTACCCTGAACCCAGAGGAAAATTAATTGATTGCCATTGATTCACTTTGTCCAACATCCCTTACATAGAAAAATACATCCATTTAAAAAGAATGCTGGGCTAAATGCTACCAGAGAGTAACTATTAAGGCCGGCGAAACAGAGGAGGACATAGTCCAGCCAACATCATGAATATGATCTTTATATCATGGCCATTAATGTTCATGCAATACGGTACAACAGGTATTCATTATTTTGTTTAGTTGATCTATGGAAGGTCCAGGCCAGATTCAGATACAGTACCACTAACCACTGTACCTTAATACCCCAAAAAATAAAACCGATTCATACATAATAGCCTACATAATAGGCTATATGCACACAACAAAAACATTGGAAATTCATTCCTGGCACAGTTTTTACTTGACAGGATAACGACCAAAACATAGTTGGGATATTTAAACAATTTATTTTAAGAAGCACACAAGCCTATTCTTGCTTAACCTACCATGCCAGATTGTTGCAGACGTATACTTTTGTTTTAAAGATGGGGATAAACATTTCAGCTTCCAAGCGTAATATCTTAGCATTAAGTTGCAGTTATGATCTAGGTGTACATTTCAAGACATCGCGAGCTCATGAATGCACGTAAACTAGAGTCATGTAAATCTGTGAAAAATTCTCAATGTAATTATCGTAGTCTTTAATTAAATGTTAATTGTGTGCATTGTACAGCATGGCATATTCACGCAAGAAAAGCACATTTACTGACTATAGGTTCCCATTACAATGACATGAAAACATAGGCGTGGATTTAAATAATCAAATACATGTAAGACTGCAGGAATTAGACTTTGGTATAGCATGGTTAACTACTCAGATGGGTTACACTCATAACTATATTTTCTATGATAAATTTATAGATTCAAACGTATTCTGTCATCTACATTTGTATTGATTATGTTGCTCAATCATAATGTTATCAATTCAAATCAAATAAATATGCAAATGCGTAAACACAAAATGTAAAGCTAAAAACATGACAACAAACAGTACAATTTATAACTAATATTGTTTGCTGAGACTGTAAAACTCTATAATGAACCTTAAATACACAGTAGAGTAATAAAGCTATATTGCAGTGATAAATTAGCTTGATTGTTCACCTAAATAAGAGCAGAGGCATTAGAGTATTTAAACAAAATTACCTGATATTTTATTAATACAACGTTCAAGTAATACAATGGAGTCAAGGAATACATTTAGAAATACTGCAACATTTTAGATAAATGTACTAAAGTTAACACATTTAAGAATAGTCAAATTATCGGCATGCACTATCACCATGTATGCGTGTGTAATTATTGTATGAAATAGGCCTTATTCTAATACTGTATATTTTATGCAAATTACGTGTTTGATTATTCTCATGTACAATAGTACCAGATTTTTCGCACATGCCTAGCAATTATTTGTGAGATTGGTGAAACATCGCTGTGCAGAACTCTTCTGAAAGAGCAACTTTGAGATTCAATGAAGCTTGCATTCATGCAAATAGCCTATACATTAAACTCAGAGCCTTGTAACTACCATTACACAAATTAGATCATTTTATAATAATTTAGCTATTGCACAACAAAACTGCTCCTTCACGATCAATGGCCCAAAACTCAGTTTCAGTAAACTGGCTTTGAGGCCACTTTTACAGATTCATACAAATTAGATTTCTAGTGGCATCACCATTAGATACGCTATTTTTAGCAAATTACAACGCAAAATTTAATCATGTGCCTTTCCTGTCATGCTGGTAAGCAATATCTACAACCGCAATGTGAGCAATGCGACCTCACACGCAAGAACTGAAAAACAGAGACTGGAATTTTTTCAGCTTTTAAAATGAAATATAAATTTAATGAAACATGCCATTTAAAAGAGCTTTTAAATGTCGTTCACTGCTGTTTTTCACTTGCCGTGCACTGTAGTGATATTCATGTAAGCATGTTTCATCTCTGAAATTCATAAAACAAAACGTGTCTCATTTCAGCCGCAAGCTTAACTACTCTGATCATTCTGCAGCACAATATTGAGCCTCCTGTAGCTTTCAATTTGCAAAGTGAATGAATGTTCCTTTTCATTTTACAAAGCAGTCTGGATATATAAAATATCTAAAGAAACCATATCTCAAGGTGATGTCTTGAGATATCAGGATATAATGAAGGCGTTCACATTGTACATTACGGCTCACATTTAGCCATGAATGAATGTGGCTTTGGTTTTTATGTGTATGTGCAGGACAGCATGCATGGTTGATGTTGGTTGAAATAAACCTTCGTGGTATGGCTTCCATACCAGATACTGGCTTTGCTGGGGCGTTGCTGGGGCCTCATCACTCTTCATACATCTGGCCGACATTTCCCACTGCAGAGGCGTCTTTTAGTGCTATTTTCATCACACCAGGAGGTCGGTCGAGTGGGAAGGTGTGAACACGTTTTGTTGTACCTTGAAAGATCTATCAAAGAACCCTTGTGATATGGTTGCACTGTATTGCATAAATTGCCTCCATTCCAGTGCAGATACATTGATTGGACTTGTTTCTGGTTTTGAACTGCAAGACCAAACCACTGTTATTTCCAAAACATGATAAATAAAGATTAGGAACTAATTTTCACCACATGTAATACTGTCGATGGCTCCTACTTCACGCTATTGATTGGGTTGATTCACAACTGTTTTATACTCAAGACCAAAGCCACTGTTCTTTTCACATGTGCAGTAAAGCAGCGAGGTGCAGGTCATTCATGCAGGAGGGCCTGTTTTGTTATTATTATTTTTCCCTTTATCCAATTACACTTCTGAAAGTGTTTTCTTCTTCTGCCAAACACTCCCAGCAGTGTGCAATCTTGGGGAGGAAATTCTGTCTTTTTTATTGACAAGTATCCTTTAACTTTTCAACCTTCTGTGTAGTGTTGTTCTTTGTTGGAGAAACCATCCCCTTCTTGTGTGATTGCATTGTTCATGTCGGAAGCCTTCTCCTGCCATGCACTTTTAATATAAACTGAGAGAGTTATCAATTACTTCGTAACTTTGTAATAGCGAATACCCAAATAAGAGGCAACAACTATAGTTGCTGGCAAGGAGTGAGAAAAGTAATGTTATCTGTGAGATCTCTATGGAATGGTCTAGAATCCCGGAGTACCTTACCATTTAGAAAATTTGGAGCCACGCTAAGTTGTGCACAATCAGGAATCTTGCCTTCAAAGAAATGTCTTGGACCAAATTGCTTTGAACAAACAGAGCTGATGGAAAATACCACAAATGTAAATATCTGTATCAACAGCTTTAATTATTATTTGCTTTGATCTCTATTAAAACCTGCTTTGAAAAAGCGAATGTACGCATCAATTTGTATTTACCTGTAAACAGTGAAATAGACAGGACTAGGTCCAGAACAACATTTTCTATAATCGTTCAGTAACAGAGCAGATTATGTGTACATTGTGATTTTGCTATGCTCAGTTGGGTCTACAATACGATATTGCACTCTTGATTTGAAGCTTTCGTGACTGCAGGAATCCATACTCTTTGGTTCTTTCGGTAAAGTCACGTAGGTTGAAAAATAATAGATAACGACGTTTCTATCGCAACACAAGCAAACGATTGCTTGTGTTGCGATCGAAACGTCGTGATCTATAATTTGTCTACCTTACCGAAATAACAAAAGAGTATGGATTCCTGCAGTCACGAAAGGTTCAAGTCAAGATTGAACCGCCTCTACGGGGAGGGTTTCCACACGACTATTAGATCTTTTAACAGACTGCGAGACAAGAAGGCTCACCTGATCGAGACTCTCACCTTTCTGAAGAGATGTCGCGACACCAAGGTAATACCGATGGCCTTTACACTTACATCTGCTGTTGTCACTGCTCCTAACTCTAAACGGATCTTGTTTAGGGCCAGCCTAGCTCTAATATCAGAGAGAATAAGATTGCTCCTATTAGAACTTGATAATTTAGATAAGTTTTTCTTACAATCACACTTAGAATTAACAGATAAAATGTCCACATCTGATTGGGACCACGTAGATAACATGACAGTTTCTTCAGCTACTTCAATGTCAACCAAATGTAAAGTTAACGTGATTGCTAAATTCAACTTCCTGTCAAAATAGAAGCCAGAGCCACACACTAAAAAGTTAGATGTTCACAAGGTTGTCATCAATCATAGTAACATCCCTATTTTCGGCAGCCTAAAATCGGTACTAGCTAAAGGGTTGAATTTCGCAGTCACCCCTGAACACATCCTAGTGGATGAGATCATTGCCCAAGTCGACGTAGCCCTCAAAGGCTTGGGACATATCCTGGCAGACGTTGCTAGATCTGAAATCGCTGCTATCCTCAAAAACGCTAAGAAACCCATTAGCAACATCAGCAAGGAAGAGCGTTTTGAACTCTCTCAATTAAAAAACAGAGATGAAATAGTCATCCTCTCAGCCGATAAGGGCAATGCCACTATCATGGATAAAACCACTTACAACAACAAACTGCAGGACCTTCTTAATGATGGCAGCTATACCAAAATCAACAGAGATCCCTCCAACCGCCTAGCTACAAAAACCAACAATATCATCACTAATTCGACTTCTCTTATCGATTCGAACAAGCAGCGCTCTCTAAAACCTTCAGCTGCTAGACCACCCATATTTTATGGCCTTCCAAAGATCCACAAAGAAGGTACCCCGCTCCATACTATCGTCTCTACCATTAACTCACCCACCTACAAACTGGCCCGATTTATGTCTGAGACCCTGCTTCCTTTCACGGGCAAGACCACCTCAGCTGTACTTAACTCAGCTCACTTGGTTACTCTAATCAAGGACATCTCACTGTCTCCAGATGATTTACTTGTCAGTTTCGATGTAGTCTCCATGTTCACCAAGGTACCTGTCCCAGACACCATTGCAATCATTGAAGACTTGGTCCAACAGGGACTGAATCCAGATGTACCAACTTTGGTAAGACACTGCCTTACCAACACTTACTTCACCTGGAATGGTACATTCTACAGAAATAATGAGGGAATCCCAATGGGTTCTCCCTTATCGCCAGTGGTGGTGAATGTTTTCATGGAGAAATTTGAGACAGATGCCATCCAGACATCCACCCTACATCCTTCCTTGTGGAAGAAATACATAGATGACAGGTTCGTCATCTGGCCTGCCAGCACTGAACCAATTTCTCAACCACATGAATTCCATACACCCATCTATCAAATTCACCATGGAAGTGGAAAAGGATGGCAAGCTACCATTCCTGGATGTTTTGATCGAGAAGAGACCTGATGGCTCGTTGGGACACTGTCTACAGGAAAGCCACCCACACGGATGCCTATCTAAAGCCTGACTCCCACCACCATCCAGCCCAGAATAATTCCCTCATCAAAACACTACACCATAGGGCCTGTTGCATCTCCGACCAGCATCACCTAGCCAGTGAGCTGGAGCACGTACACCAAGCCCTCAGGATGAACGGATATTCTGACCGTACAATCCGCAAAGCTGTCTTCCCAGCCATGGGGAGACAACCAGCTGAGGATCCAACCAATACCATCACTTTGCCATACATATTATTGCCAAAAATATTCCAAAATCTTACACAAACACAAGATCCAGGTTCGTTTCAACACAGTACACAAAATCCGTGATGTGATCCCATCTGTAAAGGATGTGATTCCTGACATGCAATACCCGGGTGTCTACAAACTGAGTTGTGGCTGCGGCAGCAGTTACATTGGGGAAACGAAACGAAATGTCTGGGACCGCGTTCGCGAACACAAGGCAGATCTGAAACACGGTAGGACCAATACCTCTGCCGTTGCTGATTATTGTTTTAACGCAGTGGGCTCACACGAAATTGACTTTTCCAAGATGAAGGTACTCTGCAAACCCACCGGCTATTATCAGAGATTTGTTCATGAAGCCATTCAGATATTTAAACACAGACACAACTTCAACCGGGAAGATGGGTACAAACTGAGCAATCATTGGAAGGACGTTATTAACCAGGTAAAGTCTTAACTGACTGATGTGTCCATCCTACCTGCCTATGTCAGCTGTTATTTCTGACTCTCTGTGTGTCTCTCTCTCTGTGCATCTCTCTCCGATCTTTACTCCAGTGACCCGGGTGCTGCCGCGGGGTCCACTTTCTTTCCTGCTTCCTTCCCCCCCCCTTCTCTCTCTCCCCCCTGCAACCGATCTCTCCAGTTGTGCCGCAGTGGTGCACTTTACTCCAGTGACCCAGGGCTGCTGTGGTGTCCACTTTCTGCCCTGCCCCCCCCTTCTCTCTCCCCCCCTTCAGCCGACCTCTCCAGTGCTGCTGCGGTGGTCCACTTTACTGCAGTGCCCCGGGTGTTGCTGCGGGGTCCACTTTCTGCCCTGCCTCCCCCCCCTTCTCTCTCCCCCCCGACTGCCGAGGCCTATATAACCTCGTGCCACACCAGATCTCTCGCCTACTTCAGCAGTTTTTTCTTGCTGTGGTTGTCCCACCTATTGACGATTGCTTGTGTTGCGATCGAAACGTCGTGATCTATTATTTTTCTACCTACGGGACTTTTCCAAAAGAACCAAAGAGTATGATATTGCGCTGTCATAAAAACCACCTTTGCTGGTTGTGACATTAAAGTGCATGCACTTAATCTTAAATCAGTGCAATATAGTGACTCTTCAGTAACCTTTTCTTTACAAATACTGCATAGAGTATTTGTGCTATCTAACCCCCGAAAAACCCTGTATTATGGATGATACTAGTTACGAAAACCTACGTGTTAAATTAGGAGTTGTCAATAACGAATTTGAGTGCTAGGCTGTGCCTGGCCCATAATCCTCGAACAGTTAGGTAGTGTAGTAAATATACAGTGAGGATACATATTGAGACCAAGCATATGAAATTTTGTGAAAAGTGTTTTCTGACTTGTAGAAAGTGAATATTTTTTGTATAAATAAGTAGCTTATGATCAACAAGCAGATCCTTGGCTGGGCCCTGTTCTTGTGGGTGACTGCTAACTTGCTGGGTTGTCTGTGTAGTGACATAAGAAGGGAGGGGCTGCTGGGGGCTCTGGGATCCTGGGTGGGCCAGGCGCTTAAGCCTCTTGGCACCAGGCGCTGGGTTCCCAGGCGGGTCCAGACGCTTAAGCCTCTTGGCGCCAGGCGTGGGTTCCCAGGCGGGTCAGACGCTTAAGCCTCTTGGCATCAGGCGTTGGGTTCCCGGGTGGCCCAGGCGCTTAAGCCTTGGCGCCGCCAAAGGGGGGGTCTGTGTGTGCTCTGTGGGAGATCTGGGGGTGCACACGGCCCCACCCCTCGTTGGGGACTGGGCATAAAAGCGGAGCTCCCTGGACGATCAGGGCCAGTCGTAGCTCAAGACCCAAGACCCAAGACCAGCCATCTCAGGACCCTGGGATGCTGTGCAGAGCCAGTGGTGGGACTCTGGAACTCCCGACTCTACGACCTTGTGAGGGCGAGTTCCAGAGCGTAGCCAGAGTAGTGTATCTAGGCTGTGTACCTAGGCTGTGTACCTAGGCTGTAACAGAGTATCAGGACTGTTGGAGAGTAGTTGAACTGTTGGACTGTTGGAGTGTTGGAGTGTTGGATTGTAATAAAGAAGTTACCTCTACAAGTGTCTCCGGAATCCGTTACATCTGCACGACTGCAAACTCGGGCGACTGCTAACTCGGAAGAAACTTTGGCCGAGACCCTAGGCTTCTGTCAATTAGCCATGTAACTCTTAGCCGACTTCAGTGCAGCGCATACTCTATGAAGCCGCAACGCTAACTTCATTCTCAATGCTGTGAGCTTCAAAGGGGCCACCATGCTGAATACAAGTTATTTTCTTGTTATTTGAGTTATGCTGTATAAAGTCGCACTATTTTCTTCAAAATGAATCAGTTTGATATGGGAATATAAAGACAAAACCTGTACCATCGACTGCACCATGGTATTGGTTCATTCCGTATGGTTTTCAGAAATGTAACATTTATAGAAAATAAGTGGTGTTACTGTATGTTACCGTTTTAACGTGTGCTTATAGAAAGCCATATATAGTGTCAAATACCGATGTCAAAATCCCCACGAACGTGCTCAATCTCATCATATGTTGAAAGGCAAGCAGGCCGCAGCCTGGATAGTATTGTATAGGCGATCCCCATACATAAAACAGATGCCATAGATGTTGTGGGCTGCAGAGCAAAGTACAACACAACCCATCAGTGTATTGCACTTCTATGGTCCTCATCATCACGAAGAAGCCCTTACCAGCATGGTGAAGTATGTTAAAATAAAGCCCCAAGACCTGCATGATGCCGGGGTTATTTGACAAGAGGGCTGTACATACCAGCCACAAGACTGCAAAGCAGATTTTGGTATTATATTCATTACTGCATTAGCCAAACATAATTTAAAATGTAAAGCTAGAAAAATCAATGCACTATACTAAATATAATGTCGATATTAAAGAGAAAGGTCAATAAAACTACGTAATAGATATGTCTAAAATTTCAGCATTTACTAAGTTTAAATGTATATGACACATTAAATCTTGACTTAAAGCTTTCATGACTGCAGGAATTCATATTCTTTGGGTCTTTCGGTAAAGCCACGTAGAGAGAAAAAAATAACAAAAATCCAAATCACGACATTTCGATCGCAACACAAGCAAACGTCTTCAGGTGAAAAAGAGGGAAATCTGCTTAGGCAGGCTGTTTATCAAGGTTTAGAGATGGGCAGGGCAGCTAATGCCAATGTTAATGTTGCCACTGCGTCGTCCGAGCCGAGCTTGGCCCCCACCGAGCTTACATTTAGATTTACAAGCAAATTTCTCTCTTCTACTCGCTCCTACATTAACATTAGCTGCCCCGCTCATCTCTAAACCTTTATAAACAGCCTGCCTCAGCAGATTTCCCTCTTTTCACCTGAAGACGATTGCTTGTGTTGCGATCGAAACGTCGTGATTTTTATTTTTGTTATAACCTAAACAAGGTATTTATGGGACAGGAATGTCCATCAGCCCGGTATATGCCAGGTGTAGTCATACAGCTCATTTTGCATTGTCTTAACATTTTGTGTCATGAAGGCCTCCAGATTTATAATTATTGGTTCAGAAGGGGAATGGGACATTACTGCTCATAAAATCTCGAACTTAGCTGTTTTTACATGGCTGTGTGACATTGAAGGTGATGGTGTCTGATACGGAAATTTATTTCATCATAGAAGTTCATTAATAATTGCATGGTCTCTTAAAAAAGGCATGGTATATGAGTGCGAACAATGTTTTAAATGAGGCAGATAGGAAGTGGTGTGTACGTGTCACTTGTGCATCCACTTAAGATGCATCCATGTCTAACACAACACATTCAGTAATTTTAAATTTCGATTTAAAGGTTTCGTGACTGCAGGGATTTATCTTCTTGGTTCTTTCGGTAAAGTCACGTATTATTATTTTATTATTTCCATTCTACGTGACTTTACCTAAAGAACCAAGAAGACATTCAGTAATGTCCACTTGCTGTTGCAAACCAAACTATGTATACGTATGTATGTTGAACTTATTTTGCATCACAAGTAGCCAACCGTACAAATCAGAGGTCAACTCACTACGTGTCGAGCAAAAAGCCAGAGCATCCACGCGTTAAGACGTGAGCACTGGGTCAATACCACAACGCTGTTAGTAGCAATTAGCTAAGCGAACAAAGCAAAAGCTTCACAACCAGTATATTTAAGAACTGTGGGTGACTGCAAGTTGCGTAAGTCACACAAGACCACGTGTTGCACACTCGAAATGAAGGACGTTGGGCAGGTGCTCCAAATCGAGGGCAAACACATTTATTGTGGTTAATCTGTAGAATGCAACAGCACGTGTGTCACACACAGCAATCTTCACCGAGTTGCCATTAACCACGTGACTGGTGTACACGTCCGGTTAATTATTAACAGTTTTCTCTTAAATCCACTTCTCCTACTGATTGTCTTTAACAATAACATTTGCACTTCACTATTCGAATATTACTTTAATCCTAAACTGTATGTCTCTCTATACCATCCACTTATATCGGTATCTTACACCCATTATCTGTACTGTATGTGGACAGTATACGTACTGTATTTGTCACCATTGTACAAGTTACTACTTTACATGTGTTCTATTCTCAATATCATTGCAAGTAGTCATACTCTGGGTGCATGGGCATGGTTATAGAATAAACAGTATTAGGGTTAGAGAATTAAGAATTACAAGTATTAACTACAGTACGTCATCCTTTACAATGCAGTGCTAAAACCCCTCCAATTGAATATATCACAAACTAACAATTCAAAGCCAAGCTTTAAGTCTAGAACAAGTCTAGAACATTTCTTTAACGATCAAAACAACGATAATTGGTTCTTTACCCTTCTATCTGGCAACAAAACTGACACCTTTTTGCAAGGAGTCATGTTTGCATAGACCGCAATACCTGCAGTCATAAATACAAACAAAAGACATAACTCTGATAATGTGCACTGTCCTTGAAGTTGATTGGTCCACACCCGAGACAGCTTTCCTTCGAGCCTAGTCTCATATGGGTTGGACCAGATGACGCCAAAAGGCGCACTTTTGGCGTCATCTGGTCCAACCCATATGAGACTAGGCTCGAAGGAAAGCTGTCTCGGGTGTGGACCAATCAACTTCAAGGACAGTGCACATTATCAGAGTTATGTCTTTTGTTTGTATTTATGACTGCAGGTATTGCGGTCTATGCAAACATGACTCCTTGCAAAAAGGTGTCAGTTTTGTTGCCAGATAGAAGGGTAAAGAACCAATTATCATATTTTTACTGGCAAATGAGGTCCCCATAGTGATCAAAACAACCTTTGGGTTCTTTACCTGTAGAATGCAACAGCACGTGTGTCACACACAGCATTCTTCACCGAGTCGCCATTAACCACTCGACTGGTGTATACGTCCGGTTAATCATTAGCCCTGCCAGCTCCCCCACAGGCCCAACTCAGTCATCACATGCTGGTGTACACACGTGCATTGATGTACTGCACAGCACATAAGGACTTATTAAAAGAGTGGTCTATTCCTAATGTGCCACACACATATTGCCTTTTGAAGATTCAGTGTAAATGCCAAAAGCTCCAGCAGAGAAACTAAAGCAACTTACCAAGGCTCCTAGGAGTGGCAGAATCAACTTCTGAAGATCCAAAATACCCCCCTCCTTGTTGCTATTGCTTGTCCATCGACCATAACATGAAGTAACATGGGGCACCATGGTGACGAGATGTGAACTACCTCGTCTGGTATGAGTTTGCATGTCTCTCCCCGTGATCGTGTGGATTTTTTTCCAGGTCCTCTGGTTTTTCCCTCCGCATTTATAAACATACGTTTCGAGTATTTGACTGCTATAGATTTCCACATGATAAGCCATTTCATTGGGTTATCACTTGTGGCCAGGTCACTTTTTATAACTGAATAAATATGTAATGCCCTTTTAGAGTGATGTGGATGATCAATGACACCTTTCAGGAAATATACTCTTGACACTGACACATGATAACATATTTCCAAGCAGTGCTATGAGACAGTAGTTATTATCAGCCAGTTCAAATCATATTCTGAGTTATCTTAGCATCCACAGCACTTACAGTGACGAGATGCCAATTACTATTATTTTAAAGACACTATCTGTAACTGTATGTTTTGTATCTAATTGCCAGAGAGAAAGTTGTGCAAAACATTTTGAATGCTGTAGCATGGAAATGCCAAATATATGAATCGACTAGCATGCCTGTGGGATATGATCTGGAAAATGGCACAATTGGCAATAGGAAGCAGTTAAATGATTTGTTTTGACTATTAAAAGCCACAAAACCTTGCATCACTGCAAGCTTAACAATCTGCTTTCTCACGCTTGAATGAGCACATTGCTCCACTCAAAGTTATCCAATGACTCCTCTATTTGGTGCACGCACTCAGCTCACAGGCTGCATTACTGTCTGTATTTAAATTCCATTTCTTGTATATACCCAGTACATATTCAGATTGTTTTTTCTTGACCTTTGGTATAGTAATAGCTCACACTATAACATAAAAAATTGATAGACATAGTAAAATAAATGATGCCTTCTCACACCTGCAATACCTCCATGCCTTGTGTGCGCACAATATTTCACTAAATAATTTCACATCGGATGAAGCAATGGTGTAGTGCTTAGCCCATTGCCCTTTGAACCTGGCAACCCGAGTTCAATTCCCATCCATGGCTGATGATATCTGAACCGGTACTTTCCCTCCCAGTCCCGTCACCAACCCCGAACTTACCAGCGTGGTTAAGTATGGTCAAACAATCCCCATGACAGAAAGGCGTGGAGAGGGTGCATTAGGATCTCTGGATAAAATGCGCCTTACAAATGTAAATGGTCATTATCCAGCAGTCGATTGATAATGTGCTGCATATTATTAGTGATTATATTGTGCGATGTTAGGTAGAAAAAAAACAACCTTTAGAAAGTTGCCACGAGCAGTAAATTACCACAAACATGTGAAAGGCTTGACCGTAGATAATATATATAAATAAGGGGAAGTGGTTTTAAAGACATTGACAGGATTAGTGCTTAAGAGTGTTGGGCCATACAAAGCAGTAACACAAAGACACACTTTACCTTGGCTAAGATCACATTGATTTTACTGTCAAATAATTGAGTGCAAGATCACATTTAAAGACATATGTTTGTATATGCGTAGTGAACTACAAAAAAAATACGTATTTTTGTGATCAGCGTTGGCAGTGGTGCGAAAGCACAAAAAAAATACGGCAGTGTGAATAACGGGCCGTGTTGAGTTTTGTTGTTGTTGTTGCAAACCTGCCTTATGATCGATGTTTTCGCTATTGTTGCTGAAAAATTTACATTTGCCATGCCAATCAATAAATATAATAGGTACGGCATATTCTCAGATTAATATGATCCACTGTAATTTATATGACGACATGAATCCCCCTCTGGACTTCGCATCTGATAGGTCCACAGTGATGACATAACCTTTTTTCCCCTATTTAAGAGCTAAACGGGAGGATTTCTTCACAATTCTGGCTATCACCTGATGAAGCTGGTTGTTGTAATCACCAGCGAAACGTCGTACTCGAATTGTAAATGTTGTGGGTTTACCCTCTAACACACCGGTTTGCTGGAATACTAACTAATTGTTACGTTTTGTTTACGTGACAAACCTTACTAATTGGCTGTGTCGGGTGGTGGCGGGTTTAACGACACATTTATATTTACGTGAGCTAACAAACAAAAAACCTTTATCACGGTTGACATCTGTGGTTATCTCTCTAAAGAGTGTTCCGTACTTGCATTGTCTCATGTTTACTCCCTTTTCTGTAGTTGGGCAAGGAAAATAATTGTGTCAGCACGTGTCACCAGATGAGCTTATGTGGCTGTGCCTGTGGCACGTAGCTCAGTTTAAATTGTAACACAAGAAACGTTGCTGTGCACAGGCAACAAAATGTGCTGTTAGTTTTAAACAAGACACACAAATGTGTAAAGTGCACACAGCCTTTATGCAAAAAACATATCAGCATTTCCTCAAGTGCATTGTAGTCCGATTAGCATGGTTGGCTACGTACGGTGCCAAAAAAGATCAACATACATACATACAAACATACGTGTCTGAGATCACCATTAAAATAAAGTTGAGCAAATGTGACCAACTCATAGCAGCAGCAAAGTTTTTGTTATTGTTGTCTAAGACAAGAGGACCACAATGCACATCAAATGTTGATGGTTATTGCATATTCACAATGGCTGTGCTTTTGTTACACATTTTTGCCTCTTGTTTTCCAGCCTACAAAAAATAAGTTATGATAAGTTATTCTACTGGTTTACAGATTTGAGACGTGTTATTGCAGAAACATTTCAGAGTAGAATGCACACTTCTATATGACCAATGGGAAATGTGTCTTTTGGTTAGTTTTTGTTTCAGTAAAACCCATAGTATTGAAACGGGTTAGTGGTAGTGCATGACATTGAAAATGTACAGGACAACCAAACACAATGCACAGTGGTATGAACGCTTTTTGAAGAAGACTGACTCAATTTGTCAAAATGCACGTCTGAAGCAGATGGCTATGTTTTTTCTTGAGAAGGTTGCATTCATTAAATATATCAAAATCCTGATTTTTGTGCATTTATTTAGGCATGGTGCATTGGCAGATATATATATAAAATGAGGTCAAAAGAGATAACATTTCACGTAACAATTCAATGAAGGTGAATGCTCAGTCAGCCAAATTTCTGGGAGTTAAATCCTCAAGGTCACAGAATCCATTAAACTTTACAGAGGTGTGAAATCATAGTACCCCCTAACAATTGCGGAATAATGTTCCAATGCATATGCAAGGCAGAGGCTTAGAATTGTTTAGGAGTTGGCCCCAGGTAGCCTAAGTGTTATATCAAAGCGAATTCGTGGATTATTATTATTATTATTGAAATCATAATTAGTATAACCCAAATTCATCCCCAAAACTGTAGACCGATAAGTTTGACAATGGAACATTTGAAGCCACAATGCTCATCATTGCAAAATACTCTTACAGGACATCATATATTGTAACATTCAAACATTGGGCTATATATTGAGGTAAAAATGAATAGAATTTAGTCAAGAACTATCACCATTAGTCTTGCTTTTTATATACTGCTGGATGAAGATCTCCCCAAGTCGTAATCATTTATCATTGTCTCATGATGCAACGATACAACTGAATCATGCACATGGGCTGAACTCATCGCTCCATTACCATGGTGGTCATCCTTTCTCCCCATGCTCCTTTGCACACTGTTCAACTTCTCTTCCATTATTCTTGCCAGTTTCCATTTCCAATCCACGTCGTAGCAGACAATGTGCACTGACTGAAAACGCTCTTCCTTTGCAAACACTACTGTGTTGCTTCCCATTATCCACGTTGAATGTTCCACAAGTACTCCAACCTGCTCTCACTCGTCTTCTTCATTTTGATAATCAGAGCTCGATGCTGTTTGTTTAACCCTTGATAAACGCACGCTCTTCACACCTATCTCAGAGACAATTGTTGTTGCTGTTGTAAACTGATAGGAGTTTAGAGACCCACAGGGCACATGTAGGGGTCTCGATTAACTAAATTGGCCCAGGAGGAATTCAGCAGGAAACATTAATGTTAGCCTTGCTGCATAAATATTGCCATTAGTTTAATGTCTTTGCAGGGAATGAGGTTTGGGAGATGGAGGACATACATCAGTGCCTTTCATTGTGTATTTATCCAGTGTGATTTGCACTATATATATTCTGCTTCTCTGTATAGTCTGTTCGGTTTTTGTCTGAGTGAATTCTGGGGGCGTCATTGCAAGATGTTGACTCCCTCGCCTGGTATAAAGGAGTGTGCGGGTTCGATCACGGCCGTGAATGCCTGTATATCTCGAGCTTGCATCTTCTTCCCGTGGTCGCATGGATTTTTCACTGAGTCCGATTTTTTCCTCCACATTTAGAAACATGCGTTTACAATATTTGGCTGTGATATATTTCCACATGATAAGCCATTTCATCTGGCTCATTGGGCCTTACCTGGTAAAATATATTTTTTTTGTTGAATAGTAGTTTCTGAATACAGTATTTTGTGCATTTTATATTATGTATGTGCTGTAGTTGTGTGTGGTCTGACCATATTGGTCTGTTTTAAGCACGTGTATGTATCCAGAGTTGGTTTACTATGAATAGCACTAATATTTAACTTGTTTTAAAAGTATATTAACAAATAATAGCTTCTAAGCTACTTCTGTCAGCTTAAACGTCAATGCAAATATATATAATATTATTTTAATTGCATTGTATTAATGTATTCATTTTGAACTGCCTTGGAAAGAATGCCTATTTACAATTATAACAAAACTAGTAATTAGATAATTGTGGATAATTCAAGTTATAGAATAGTTAAGCAGACAATACATATCCTTCACAAATATGTCTCGCTACGTAAAAAAATGTGAAGTATTTTTTATTAAAAAAAAAAATTCACACAACCATCAGCTCCACGGCATTCTGAGAGCGAACAATTTTCCCAGCATTGATTCAAAAGACATAAATATAGTAGTAAAACATATATATGGGACACAATACAACTACATTAGTTAATAGTTCAATGTCCGAATGTAACGGTCAGAGCTTTATTGTGTCCTTAAAACTCCTCTCATTGACAGTGCCTATAACATCGCTCACTATGATTACGGTTTTTGGGAGGGGAGGTCAGTTTTTCTACTTTAATGTAAGGTTGACATTGGTTCTAGGTTGCTCCTGCAAGTCATCATAAAACACTACAATGGCAAGAGAACAATACTGAGGGAACACAATGATTGAATTTTATTGTGGACAACCTAAACCATTTACTCCGATACGAGAGAAAGAACTTAACGACACTGCCTCGTGTTCTTTCAACAATATTAAATTTGAAATTCAGATTTCTTCGTGCCATCCTATAACATGTTAGTTCATGTAAATTAAATGTTAGGTTAAATGAGCAAGTACTTGGTGTATATATTTGAAAACAAACAATGCAAGTCAATAACAGATGGATTTTTATTGAAATGGTACCCTTGACTAGCCCCTGTTATGAAGGTTACATACAGCGTGGGGCATTACAATGTAACCATGGACAATGTAATTATATGATTGTTTCACATTCACAATGTAAATGTGTGGAATGCAGTCAGTCCAGAGGGGCAATGTTTGATGCTATTCAATAGCAGATGCTTGGAGATGTTTACCAAAAAAGTTAAAACTCAATATGCAGCCTTAAGTGAAGCCTTCAATCTGCCTAAGTTACAAAATGTTCACTCGCAAAATAAATATAAACTTACGTACTAATACAACCGTAAATATAATACAATTATGTACCTTGTTGAAATTCCCTTCAATTAAATATTTTCATGAAATATGAAGCAACATTATTCTTGCTCTGCTATATTGAAACTAAAACTAATAATTGTAAGATGTTGGTGCTACATAAATAGTGTATATGTTCTGTATAAATACACTGAATTAAATGTTATACATCAACTCAGGAAGTATCGGTTGCACAGTGGTTTGTGGACTGTGCTATAAACTTAGCGACCTGAGTTCAATTCCCAGCCAATGGTTTCCATCGGTGATGAGTGATATATTTAAACAGTACTGGGTCCCAGTTCACCAATCTAACTAACACGGAGAAGTATGGCTAAATTCCTATGTGCCCAACCCGTCGTGGGGAGGCCTTCATCCAGCAGTGGATTGACAAAGGGCTGTAAGTTCTTCTTGGTTCTTTCGGTAAAGTCACGTAGAAGGGAAGTAATACAATAATACAAATAAAACATAATAAAATTATTCTCACGACGTTTCGGCCACAACGCAAGCAGCCGTCCTCAGGTGATAACCAGGTCCGTCGAGGCGACTGTAAGTTATTCGTCATCATCATCATCATCATCTATCCATTGCTGGTTGAAAGGCTACCCAAACCATCACCATTTCTCATAGTCTTGTGATGCAGCAACATGTCTAGCACCTGCACTCACGCTGATTTCATCTCTGCATCTCTAAAGTGGACGCCCTCTTGAGTACATTATTTCCTTCGAGATGCACTCCACCGTTATTCTCGACCACCAACCATCATTCTAGCGATGTATCACGCCTACTTTTCTTAACAGTATATATAAATGTTCATAATCAACGTTTTTGGGTTTAGATCGCGTTATTTATAAATGTGTCGTAACCCTCCACCACCCGACACGGCCAATCAGTAAAAAAGTGTCACGTTGACAAAAGACAAATAGTTCACTGCTTTAGCCCACCGGTGTGTTGAAGCGTGAAACCACAGCATTTACAATTTGAGTACGACGTTTCGCTGGTAATTGCATCCAGCATCATCGGGCAATTCGCCAGAATGGTGAGGCTCTGCTGTGTCTCCCGTTCTTATATAGAGCAGCAGCAGGGTGACGTCATCATTAACTCATTAACTCATCAGGTGCATAAATGTCTCTAACGTGTGCATTTTCTCTAACCCACATGTCCCTCTTTCTCTGCCACAATGTAATTCCAAGCAGGTACAACTCCTCACGCTTCTTCGTGCTTTTGTTCCATGTTATTTATGAATGCCCATGTATTTCCTCCATATATAATAGCAGGTAAAATTGTACACTGATTAAGAATATCCTTCTTTAGGCACATCGGCATGTTGCTTTTGTATTATTCGGTTCAGTTTCATCATGATTATCCCAGTTTAACACTTAGGCTTTCGCGACCAATATTATTCATAATATAGGTTTTTGGGTCAGATCGCATTATTTATAAATGTGTCGTAACCCTCCACCACCCGACACGGCCAAACCCGTGTCGGGTGGTGGAGGGTTACGACACATTTATAAATAACGCGATCTGACCCAAAAACCTATATTATGAATGATTATCCCAATCTGCCTTCAATAACTGTACCATGTATACTCCAACATAAATCTTCAACGGTGTTCGGGCTGACTGTCTATTGGTGAACAGGACCTCATCCTGCACCGTTACTTACGATGTGAACCGTGTTCCTGGCTAGCTCCCAAGTTGACGGGAGTCATCTGAAATTGAGGAGCATGCTTCACATCTTAGTTGGGTATCTTCTCCAATCAGCACTGGTCAGCATGGTCAAATATATTTCCACATATCTTACGGTCGCGTATCTCTCATCTGATGGCAGCGTAGCCTGAAGCATGATGCTCAGTCATTTGGACCTCCGATGTCATCAGACATGATGACAACAGGGTAGGTGCAGGAGTAGTGGATGTTAAAAATCATTGACTAAGAACAGGATACCATCTTTTAAATTCATGATTTTGTATTAATTATTATATAAAGTCAGGATGCAATTAGGCCAAACCACTACTACATTTGTGCATGTTAACTACGCTTACAGTAGTATGGTTGAATGTAAACAACATAGGAAGAGTTGCTTAGTAAAAATAACCTGTTTAATATGAGCGTTCTTTTTTTCTAGTGAGCTAATCAATAGCCTCGGCTGCTCATAGTGCTGTATATCTACACATAATTTACCTTCACATCAATATGGCAGACATTTGCTAAATTAGCTCTCAACTTCGCTGCAACCTAGCTGTGAGCCAGGAAGGGTTAAGATGTATTACTCAACGCCTTTAAATAACTAATTGTAAATATATTTAATTGAATATACTAACATTGTATTGCCTATCATTCAAATGTTTCTATGCACTTTAAAGGCTGAAGTTTTCGTACGAAATTAAATCACAATCAAATAAGTATCTTAGTTATTGAAATATAACAGTGCCTAAGCACACAACCTCACCACAGTGTGGTCATTAAATTCCTACGGCATGTCAAGATTAATCTGAAGTGCTTTTGTGTCACTATGAATCTTCTGAGTTGTGCATACATATTTCAGCTGTTTAATTAAATGTGAAGGTTTGAACACTTCAAATTATTTAACATTACCAAGTTTTTTTAACCTTTTAAATGTCTGTTCAGTGTGCATAACAAGTCATGTGTATGTTAGCAATGTTGTGCTAACATAAATATTTGGTAAATGAAAGTTATCGTCAATAGGTACGAATGCAAAATTTAAAACGCAAAACATGTGAATGCACAAATTTGGAGCCAGAGATGGAGAAAAAAAAGCAGTGCTGGACAATGTAATAACTATGATTTCTCAATTAACAGCATACCCTGTGACTAAATGTGATGTATTAGGAATGTTGAGAACACTGTGACATGGCTTTGTTTTACCAGGTCTTGCACGGACCCTGCATGATGTGGCGTGAATTGGCTTCAATATGCTGCAATATTGTGTAGTGTGGCATGGCGTATCGTACCGTACCATGCTTGCAGACCGGGCAGCACTGCTCTGGCTCGTAAACTGGGTTCACGCACTCTGGGACTGCGCAGTCAGCCACGACGCAGGACACCTCCCCGTTCGCTTCACAGCGGCAACGCTCGCATGGGGAAGGCTGCACCAGTAACAGTCCGCATGCAACCACACAGTCCACGCAAACGCCACCATGAAGACTTGGATTACACAGCTCGCATACGTACAATAAACATATAATCCGGTGTATGTTGTGACACTCAACTTTGTGGCAATGTTTTTTTTTTACATTGATTAAATACCACAGTGCTTTATAAAATATTAATGTTTCATTTAATTTCAAGAGCAAAATAAATTGCGCTCCAACTGACAGCCTGTGTATATCACATGCAGAGAAGCTCAATATGTTCCTTGGAAGCTTTGGCATGGCCTCTGCTGTATTTCACCATAAAATGCAATACATTTATACAACATTGCTGATTACGTGTTGGGGCTAGATGTATTTAAAGTTGGCATTATTAAATTGACCGTGCGCTATCATTTTACATATAGAATATTCATTGACTTCAACAAGAATGTTCAATGATAATTGTGGAATAAAATGCTATTCATCTTTTTTAATTCATGACACGCCAGGATGTCAAAGGAAAGAAGAAGCAGTCAGAGCTCAACAAAACATTTACATGTTTCACCAACAGATACATGAAATATCTTTACGTGCAAGGAATCGTATGCAGGTTGCTTGTACTTTACCGTAATTGCTGACACAATGTAAGTGCACATTTACAGTATGTGTTTTGGCAAATCAGGATTGTTTGATATATAATACTATATTTAGCAACATAAAGGCACAGTGTTCTTAATAAAATGTATTAATTCAATCTGAAAAATGAAGTCTATTAACAGGAATTTTTTTGCTGCATGTTGAAATCTTTGACGTTCATCCTCACAACAAGAATTATACAACCATTGTCAGGAACGCCAATACTCTAACTTACATCCAGCAGCATTCACAGTTTTAGCAACCCAAACAATTGGCATTTCCTAAACACGTTAAAAACATAATTGTTCAGCATCTGAGAAATCCAGCAAGCCTGCAGACTGCCTTAGTTACATTTTGTTTTCAACAATGGCCATCTATCTACGCAGTGACAAAGACGGGAGGAGCTGGTATGATGTCAGGCAGACCGCCCTCCGCCACCGCCACCCCCCCTTAACACAGCGGCCCCGTTCTACGCCGATTGACCCACGGCGCTTGGTTTAAAGAAAAAAACATAGTTATTGATTCCCCGTACGGTTTGTATGTTGAATCCCCGTCCCTGTAAGCAGCGTCGTGAGCGTATCCAATTTCTCCTTCTGTGAGTTGACAGTGGCCGCTACCAACCGCGAGTAGCGGCGTTTAGATGTATACACACACACACACATATCGAGTGCTCTCACTGAAGTGGAGTTTTTGTTGTTGTTGGAAAAGCGGTCACCCTTGGTAGATGTGTCAAATGAAAAGTGTCACTGGTCGCATGTTGAATTAATGTGCAGTCTACACTGACTGTTGGGGTAAGTGAAGTTGGCGAACACCGATGAAAGCTGGCACGGCACAAGAGGAGGTGGGTGGTAAGAACCACGCCTGGCCATCTTTGTCTCCCCAGTGATAATGTTTATTGCACATCTGCACCAGGTACACATTTGAAGTTGAGTCGACCTTGGGGGGGGGGGGGCGGCGCAGGGCCGTTTCAGATATTCGTCACTGATGTTGGCCTCGAGAGGGAATCGAACTCAAATCGTCGTGTTCATAGCGCAGTGCGCTTACCACTAGCACGATGCCTCTCCCCACGTGCACTAACACACGCGTACGCTAGCCCGTAAAAAATTAACCCGTAAAAAAAAGATTTTCACTATAAATCCTTTATATGCGTGGCATCGGTTTTATTGTATTATTCATTTCTGTTTTTCTTGAGTAAGAGTTTCATTTTTATCACATTGGTATTTGAAATTAAATATGAAAACATTTTTTCCTAAAAAGGGGAAAATTTTGGAAAAAAAATTTCACGAAAATAAATTGTCACGCACAACGAGTCTGTGTGCAAAATGTCAGCTCGATTGGATCACGGGAAGTGGGTTAAAAAACGACCAAAAGATTTGCACGGTCGTAAGCACGCAAGCAAGCAAGCAAGTGAACTTAATATAAAGGATTTAAAAAAAAACAATGAAATGTATTCATTTTACGAAGAGAACACCAACAAATCCCAAACGGCTACCACCTGTTTTAGAACAGTAATATCATTTTCTCTCTACTCCTGATTGCATGACTAACACAGAACGTGTCATCATCGTGCCATTCAAGCTTCCTCCTACCCGCGGTTATCATTCCTTACATTGTGCTCGGCGTGGCAATGCGTTTTGATAAATGTAGTTGCTCGATCGCCTTAATATCACGAGGTGATAGTCCACTGAGATTGACGTACTACCTTGAAGACGGAAGCTATGCAGATATCGTTCGAGTACTGTATCTCTTACAATCTACTTGACAATCTACTTCACTTATGGGAAGCTGGGTTTTGACAACGGCTGGCAATAGTGAATCTATAGCAGACGGTAATTAAATCGGGTCTGTAAGAATGTCCACAATGCATCATCAAACGGAAAGTTATTAGAACAATCACCTCGCAATAATGGACACATGACTGTTGGGAATCGAACCTCCGTTTCTGTGCATACCGGCTTGACAGGTGTTTCAATTAGCTCGCAATGGAGTGTTTAATTCGTTCTCATCAACGGCCGAATTCTGGCGTTTGAGCCTAAGTTATCTGTCCCACTCGAAGTTTGACTCTGGGAACATCCTCAGTTTGAATCCCAAAATCAGTAGAGTTCCGAGTGCAATGCCCTATATCCACTATAACCAAATCCCGTTCTAAATACGTTATACAGTACTGTAGTTTTATCGCCACACTACCTCGAGCCAGAATATTACACCACCCTAACTTAGCCAAGTTAGAATCCTCGCGCAGGACTTCGCTCTGCATTATTTAAACTCAAATAACAACGCCAACAACGAATCTGCGCTAAGCTACGTAATAAACAACACCACCACTAAAGACAAAGATCCCCCGTGTAGCCTCTATAGACTGTTGGGGCAAGTGCTGTTAGCGAGCACATATGAAGGCCGGCACGACGCATGATCGGGTGGGTGGCCAAAGCCACTCCCGGCCGCCTTTGTCTCCCCAGTTGCCATGTTTACACACGGCACCAGGTACTCATTTGAGTCTGAGTCGACCTAGAGGGACTGGTTTAGATAATCGCCACTGGTGTTGGTGGCCGTGAGCGGGAATCGAACTCGGGAGCCGGGTTCATAGCGCAGCGCGCTAACCGATATACACTACCCATGGTTAGTGTAGCTGACCGTGCTCTTGGTGGTGGTTAGTGTAGCGAACCACTACGCTAACCACCACCACCAAACTACTACCACCACCATCACGACGAGGCGAGTGGAGCAGGGCAAGCGATACGCACCTTGAACTCCTGCAGGAGTCCGTAGGTGGCTCCCCGATACTCGCACTCGCTGCGCGCCTCCTTGCACTCGGGGCAGCAGCCGTTGTGCTCCACGCGGGCGCAGCGCGACGCCGAGATGCGCGGACACTCGGGCTTGGGACACACGGGGCCGTCCACCGTGCAGCGGCACGGGCACGACGAGTGTCCCGGCGAGAACTCCTCGCCCAGCTTGTACACGTAGCCCGTCTCGTCCAGGCAGCCCTTGCCGCGGTAGTCCTCGAGCACGTAGTCCGGTGGCGCCGACAGCGTCGAGTCGGCGCCCGGCGGGGACGCGGCGGCCGGGTGAGACTCCGCGGGGGCCGAGCGAAGGGCCAGCGCGAGCAGCGGCCACCAGAGCGCACGCAGGCAGCGCGCGGGGGCCATGCTCCCCGTGTGCCTTGATCGACAGACAGCGCGCCTCCTCGTCCTCGCTGCTACATGGAGCCCGAGTGCTCCTCGCGGGGGCTCCTCCCCCGCAGCACCGTGGCAAACCCAACGCCTTCTCACCCCCCCCTCCTCCTCCTCCTCCAACCACCACCACCAACCACCCACCACACTCACGACGTACACGCCACACACACCAACGCACGCACGCGCGCGCGCGCGCGCACACACGCGGCTCACTGGCTCGCCTGCTGGCTGGATGCATTAATATAGACTGACCCGACTGGCTGGCAGGCTGGATGAAAGATTGGATGGAAGAATTGACGGATTAAACAAATGGATGGACGGGATCTTTGGGTCGTCTACTGGCCATTTGAATTAACATAGACTATTTGGCCAGGTCGTGCGATGGCTGGTTCACTGGATGGAAGAATGGATTAAATGATGGATAGACAGTTCTCTTCTTGCTCATCCACATGCTGGATGAATTATATGGTGAGCTGGCAGTCTGAATCGACGTATGGATGGGGCAACGGATTGATGGCTAACTCTTTGGCTCACTTGCTGGCCGAGCGGATTTATGGAATATCTGTACAAATAGCGAGGTGACTAGATGGACGAGTGGCTGGCTAGCTCAACTGCCCTGCCTGCTTGTTATATGAATAGAGACTAACCAGTCAGTCATATCGCTGGCTAGCTTAACATGACTGAGTGTATGTCGTCAACTCTCTGTATCAATTGCCAGCTTACCAGCCCCATCAAAATTGACTTGCACTCAGGCTGGCAGAGTCTGGGGTCTTATAATATTGTGGAGGCTGATGTATCAACCTTTCGGGCTGTTTGGCTCACTGTTTGCATGGTTGGTTACGGCTTTGCATGCGCTCACACATTACACGCGCAGCAATATAGACAGTTGTCAGGCTCATTCAAATTTTGCAAGATCCATTACTGGGAAGACATACCTACTCGGAGCTGAAGGCGGGAGTATCCTGTTTAGTATTCAATCCAACTTCAGCACGATGTGAGAGCAATCCCACAAACCCACCCGCTATGAGCACCTCTGACGTGCGTATGTTTGGGAACGGCAGAGGACGGGGGTATACGCGGAGCATTAATGTGCACGCGTTCAATCGCAGACTGGGAAAGGCCATTAGCAGAGAGATTGTATAAAAACAGCTACAAAGGGAGCAAGAATGGAGTATAAAATACGTAAATTGAGCAATACGTGTACAGTACATCTGCAGTGTATAATGGTGGCTGTGTTTCATAATTGTACTGTTGGAGGTGGGAGGAAACGTTGAATTTGATTTCAGCACATGAACGTGACTTTTATAATGTGGGTGTTTAAATGCTGCACTCTCTGCAGCCGTGGTCAAGATCCTTAAATATTGGTTAAAATATTTGTCCAGTCCATTTCGCCTCCGATTTTTAATTCACTTGATTTTTTGCTACAATTTTCTGCATGAATTGATCTCAACTGTCATTGAAAATGTCATTTATTTTCTAATCTAATTAATTTTCCATGTACTTCACCCGAGGTCAACATTTACAAAAACAAAAAAATTGTAATCACAGATGGGCACTACAAGCAGCCAGTGTGCCCTACAGCGTATACGGCCGTAGTTTAAACACTAGTAATATCCAACACTATTTATACCAAGATTGGCTTTAATGATTGGATAAATTGTTCGCATGCATTATCCAGAATGCCTAACAGTGTACAGTGTTTGATCGCTGTACATCTGCTCATAAACAGTGCCTCCTTTATGGCTGCAATTTTGTAACGCATGGGGAAGCGACAAGATATATGATGAATGTCCGGTGGTAAATCATTGCACTTGCCATTTGGCTTTTAACTACAGGAGATTCTTGGAGACGGGAGACAGAGCGCTGAGCAAGCTGCTCACACAGTTGAAACGGAATGCCTGCCTTTCAAGCATTTCCCCAAATTGCAAGAAAATAACAAGTTTGCCAGTTTGCACAACAACAGCATTCGGAAAAATAAATAAAAAAAAGTGTGCAGTGTGATATTTGTTTGCGGTCTGTGCTCTCTGTACCATGCACTCATTAAATCATGTTCAGTTGTCTCACTGTAGTGTTTTAGTTTGGTTTCAAATAAAACTTATACAAATCATAGGCTGTTAATATGTTTCTGTTTAACTCGTGCCCAAAGCAACGGTGACAATGAAAGTGATATATACAACTTAAATTGTAAGCAAGCTTGTGTGCTTTTTAAACCTGAACAGCCTCAACCCGAATTAAAATTAAGTATTGATTTAATATGTAACTGCAAGTCAATTACACGTTTAAGCATATCGAACGGCAAACCTCGACATATGTTTCTACACTTATCAATATACATTTTTACAATGCCTTTGCCACGTTTGTAATATGCTCACTTATGCCAATATCGTTTTTCCTGAAAAAATATAACAAAAGCCACATTGAATTACAGTGTGCGTCATTTTTTTGTTATTTTGGCATCGCATCTGACCTTTTTGTTGAGCTGTTATGTGAAATACATGCAGTGATTTTCCAAAGGCTCTTCTTGAAATGTCTCCTTTCTATGAGGTACATGATATCACCATAGCATCGAAGTCACCTTCTCACTGAATATGTTCGACATTTCAAATAGTATGTGACAGCATGTAACACATTTAAATAACCGAACACCAATATTTACTCATTAAAATAAATGTACACGTTTTAACACGGTTATATAATTATTTATTTGTATAGTTATCAAATAGAAGAGTAATATGATTTATATTATTAATATCGCTTTTTAATTATTGTGTACGTCCTTATACACAAGAAAATAGAGTATTTCAAAATGTTGTGCAAGAATCAACTGTATCGAAATACTTCATTTTGTAGAAGTCATACAACTATATGTAATATGTTTATGTACTATAAACATGTGCTCAGAGTGGATGAATGAACCGGCGACCTGAGTTTAATTTACACCCATAACTAATACCCACTCATATCTCATCTCTACTTCCTCCGATTTCCGACTTCTCCTCCATGCACCCTGACTGAGCTTCCTCCGCATTCTCTAATTATTTTTTTTCTTCCCTCAACCTCCTAGCTCCCCTCCATCTCTGCTCCACCTCATCTAAGCCTCTACAACCTTGGCTTATAACATTCCTTCAATCAGAGCGGCGACACCTACGTCAATATGAAAGGCTTTCAAAGTCTACTCCTTCAGCTCGGAACCTTTCCTCCTACCACTCCCTCCTAGAATTTGCCAAACAAGGCAATTTCTTGGCTCTCATCTATTCCCTTGCTCGCCACCCCCACCAACTCTTCTTTACTCTCCTCCAGCCTCCTACCCCAACCCATGATTCCTATCCTCTACGCCTTCAGCTCTCAACTACGCCTATGACTTCTCCACCAAGATTGACTCTGTTCGTTCGACCCTTCTATCCTCCTCTTCCCCTAGCTCACCTAAGCAGCCTCTCCCCTCTACGTCAAATCCATAATGACTGTGCTTTCACAATTTCCCCTGCAACTTCTATGACTGAACTCTATTCTATGATCTCGAAGGCCCATCCCACTTACTCTCCCCTCGATCCCATCCCTGCTTCCCTGTGACCCCGAATCTTTTCTTTACTTCTCCCCTACCTAGTGTTCCTATTCAATTCCTCCCTCTCCTTTGGTGTCTTGACCACAATCTATAAGTCGGCGATTATTATACTGCTACTCAAATAATCTTCTCTTGATACCTCTTCTCCTGCCAACCACAGTTCCATTTCCCTTCTCCCCTATTTCTCCAAACTGTTAGAACGCCTGGTATATTCCCGCCTTACCCACTACGTATCTTCCAACTCTCTCTACCCCCAAATTCAATCCGGTTTGTCCCTCTCATTCAACCAAACAACACGTATTTCTGTTCATAATCACCTGACTAACTCTGCTCATGCTGGGCTCTCTTATAGTTTTTATACTCCTCGACTTGTCCCCAGCTTTTGACACGGTTGACCATCCGACTCTTTTCTCTCCTCTCTATTCTCTCGCTATGTATGGCACACCACTTTCCTGGCTGAAGTCCTACCTCTCTCTGCATACCTCTGCGGTCTCATTCAATCATGCTACCTTCCCCCCGAGCGCCCTTCACTGTTGGTGTTCCCCAAGGGTCTATTCTTTGTCCCCTATTTGTTTATTTATATATCGCACTGCTTGCATCTCTTCCTCTCTTCGCTGAACTTTTCCCATCATTTCTTCGCAGATGACAGCCAAAGTTTATTCTCCTTTCATTAATTTTCCCTGATTTCGCCTCCTGCATCTCATCCTGCCTGATTTCTATCCAACCTTGGATGTCACGCCACTTTCTGTCCACCAAACCTTCCAAAACTCAAATAATATTTTCCCCTGCCACCCGTTCCCCTCCTCCCTGTCCCACCATTTCTTTCCCTCCTTTTTAAATTTACTCTATTTCTTCAGCCTACAACCTTGGTGTTATCTTTGACTCTTCCCTCACCTTTACCGATCACATTTCTGCCACTACCATATGCTTGCCGGTTTCATTTGTTCAACATTCGCAAAATCCGACCACTTATTTCCACCTCTGCTGCAAAACACCCCATCCATTCCCTTATCTATACTCATCTGGACGACTGCCACTCTCTTACGCTCGGTCTGCCCATTTACTATTTTGCCCCCCTTCAATATATCCAAAATATCTCTGCTCAGATCATATTCAACCTTACCTACAGGTTCCATACCTCGACCCTCCTCGTGCAACTGCACTGGCTACCTGTATACTACCGTTGCCTGTTCAAACTCCTCACCCTGGTCTACATATCCCTTCATGGTTTTGCCCCACCACATCTTGCCACGCTCGTATCTTTCGACGTGCCTTCTCACCTTCTACGTTCCCAATATTTGCTGTCTCTCTCTGTTCCTCATCCTCCTTGTGCTCAATACATGATTTTGCTCTTTTTTCTTCTTGCCCCCTTCACTGGAACATACCTTCCCTCCACATTAAACAGTTACATTCGCTCACCAGTTTCCACTCCGCACTCAAAACTCACTTATTTTCCCGAGCTCACCCCAAGTCCCCTTAATCTCCCCTTCATAACCGACACCGTTACTTTTGCCTCTTAATATTCTCATTATATGGCTTTCACTCATTCCCCACTCATTCAATCCATTAATCATCATCATTTACTGTCATCAATTTCGCTTTCACCGAATTCACGCATCGTCACATATTTGCCCATTACTTCCTCTCATCGAATTCATTCACCTTATCTCCACCATTACATTCATATGTGCTTTTGTTAATTCTGTGTACAGCACCATGGATAAGGCGCTATATGAATTATTTTAAGATAAATGGCAAGTAATATCTGAACCGGTCCTGGACACGAGCCTGCACAGACTAGTGTGGTGAAGTATGGTCAAACATCTCCCACAGCCGACATGACATGGCCAGGACCTTCATCCAGCAGTGGATTTACGAAGGACTTTAAAATATTGTTTTTGTTATTATTAGTTAAGAATGGTTGAACCTGCACGGTAATGGAAGAGTGGCCAGCATTCACAAAAAGGTTGTCATAGCCTGAAGGGCCACATAATGTGCAGCATTGGGCGGTGCAGCAAAACAAATTGCTCCATTTTACCCTTTGGTTCCCACGTCTTTGCTCCCCACGTTCAACAACCCACACGGTTCAGCGTTGTGATGGATGGTTACATAACCCCCACAATCGAGGAGTGGACTGACAAAGGGTTGCACATGTATATATATATATATATATATATATAATATAGTTTGTATGCATGCATACTGTATGTAATTCATATATGTATTTCGCGCAAAATATAAGGACAGCATATGAATATCAAACACAAACGCAAGTTCACACTCACAAAGAAAAACAGAAAGATCCCCCGCATAGCCTTAACAGTCTGTTGGAGAAAGTTTTGTTAGCGAGCACCAATGAAGGCCCAGCACGGCACACGATGGGTTGGGTGGCCAGCATCATCCTCGGCTGCCTTTGTCTCCCAAGTGGTGATGGTGACAAACTGCACATGCTTCTCATTTGAGGGCGAGTCAACACACACTTGTACACATCTAATGCTGCTTAGTTATCGTGTGAAGAATAACACAATAACCATAACCAAAAATTAACTTGTGTTTTCTGACAAGGTAAGTCCCATTGCGCTATATAGCTCTTTTTCAGAAGCGACCAGGCTACAAATAATAGCTCAACGAAGTGGCTTATCATGTAGACATTTATAGCAGCTAAATATTCTAAACGCATGTTTTTAAATGTGGAGGGAAAAACCGGAGGACCTGGAGAAAAATCCACGTTCACCATGGGGAGAACGTGCAAATTCCAAATATACAGACGTCAAGATTGAGATAAAATCCACGACCTCCAGTATAGCAAGTGAGGTAGTTAATACCTCACCACGGTGGCATCTAAGTAGTTGAAATATCGCTCAACATAAAATGACAGTTTATGAATAATTGACAAATGTAAATTGTTATAGAAACTCCAGCATGTACGGCAAAACGTGAATTGCCAGCAGCAATTTCTTGGGGCCTTATATGCTGAATGTGTTTGTTTTATTTGTTATCCTGTGGCAGATATTGAAACATGTAATGTCACACGTCTAACAAGATGAATTATGCTTTATGACGAGTTTTTCCCCAAATGTTATTTGTACACCACCTCAATTAAGATGTGAAATACAGGCAGAGGTGGGACAAAGTCATTGTTATGCAAGTCCAAGTCGAGTCTCAAGTCATCAAATTCATGACTCGAGTCTGACTCGAGTCCAAGTCACATGACTCGAGTCCACACCTCAGAGGTGGGACAAAGTCATTGTTATGCAAGTCCAAGTCGAGTCTCAAGTCATCAAATTCATGACTCGAGTCTGACTCGAGTCCTCATCAAATTCATGACTCGAGTCTGACTCGAGTCCAAGTCACATGACTCGAGTCCACACCTCTGAATACAGGCACCTGCACTTCAACCAAAAAACACACAGGTCGAACTCAGCGAATGTGGGCTTTATTTAAGAAGAAGAGACTGAGGGTCACGGTTGCACAAATGAGACAAGCTGGAGTGACGATCTACATGCACTGTCGTCCAAGGGAGGGAGATTGTTTGGTCAGATTTGATTAATGGCGATGTGGCTCTTCAGGCATCTCCAGAGGGCCAGGAACATTAAGAGCCCATTGTATGAGTGATCAAAGGTCCGCACGTCACAGAGCCCTCTCTGCAAATGCTTTCAATTTAATCACCCAACAGTTGATGGGTTCTTATTACTGCTGACAATATGTTTCTTTTCTTGTTTTCAACGTCCTTGTTGAGTGTTCTGCCTCAAAGGTCACATTATGTGAATACAACATTCTACATAATACGCATGTTATTTATGAGAATATAAAAATACAAAATAAGCATATTCACATTGTAATAAGTTGCATGATTGTTTTCTGTAAATCAGCATTGACACACCAAATATATTTATGTAAATATGCATACATTTTGGCAGAGAATACAAATGAAGAATAATGTATCAAAAATGGGTATGCAAAATATTAACTAGCTCTAAAATTTGCAATTTTATTTATGCATAACTCTGATTTAAAAAAGTGGGTTATCTTCAATTTCCTAAATGTGCCTTAGCGTTTTATGGATTTCATGATACAATCGATGAATTTAAAGGACAGGTCTGCACCCTAACATTACTTCTTCATGCCTTGCAAAACCCAAGGCCCTATCTGGATCCATATCCTCTGTTTATTTAGTAATCCTGTTACATTACGAACTATCTACAATTTATGAATCCCATAGTATTGTATATTCCGGATTTTTTGTTATGGTGGATTGTGGTGTAGTTGAGGCATGAGTTTAAAAAAAAGCTGTGGTATATGAATGGAAGTGCCATGCCAGCCGCAGTCACCCCTCTGGCATTCATGTCCAGTAACACCCATTAATGGGGTAAGAAGGAATAAATAGAGTTTAATTTTAGGGCATGGATTGTACTGTGGCATAGCAGCATGTGACATTCCAATAACATCCAGTGTGGGGCAGCCTCTCGGGTGATCACATTTCTCTGTCTCAAGAAAACATTAAATGTAATATGAAGTATACTTCGTACTTTCAGGGGACTTTTATCATCTCTCACGTTTATTATCAGCTGTATCAATTGAGCACTGAAGTGTACAACAGACATGTTCAATTAAAGAGTTTATTGTACTTGGAACATTATAAAATATAAAGTCTGTCTTTATATTAGGCCATGTGGCAGTTTTATACCCACAACAATAAAGGGCACATTAATTAATTAAACATACCACAAATAAATAGATGGAATAGATGTTTGTGTTCTGCCGTGAGTGATTTAAAAACAATGTCAATTGACATTTACAATATTTACAAATAGACTTGTTCTTATACTTGTAATATAATGGAGAGTGCTTTGAGAACAATATTTGTCTTCATTTTGGAGCTATAGCAGGTAGTACACGCAGGTAAATACAACCATATTTTTGAGGCACAATGGTATCATTCATGATAGATATGTAGTCGGTTCCACGGAGACTGGAGACGTTGTCTATAGAGGCAACAGGGTTTATTGCAACTCTTATCAGAAAGCTCCCCTTTACTCCCACTACCTGAGAAGGTATAGCCTCCGGGCTGACGTGCCCTATCACTGGGGCTACGGGCTCTGGATCCTCCGGCTAAGGGTGCCCGAGCGGAGGCTAACTTACCCGACCTAGCCAAGGTGCGGGTTTCGACCACTGGTCCATGCTCGGCCCCGGCCCTTAGAAGGACGTCGGGTTCGAAGTCCCAGGGTCCTAGCTCGGGAGGCTGTGCTGACCCGACTTAGACAAGGTGTGGGTCCGACCACTGGTCCGCGCTCGGCCCCGGCCCTTAAAAAGACGCCTGGGCTCCGGGACCCCGGGACCCTGGGGTCCCGGGGTCCGAGCCTAGCAGGCCTTCTGTCTTCGTCTTCAGAGCACTGCCCCGAGCCGTCCTGAGGTCCGTCTTTTATACCCCACCTCCAGGGGACTCTCCGCCCCCGGTACCGCCCCCATTCTGGAACCTTCCAGGGGGCTCTGGAAGAACCCCCCAAACCCTCACCTGGGGACGGGGGGGAACTCGGCCCCTCAACGGTCCGGCTCCCTCTGTCTCTCTCTAGCTCAGGGGGGGGGGCACCCCCTATAGGCCCGTACCCGCAACTACAGGTAAGTATACCCAGGGCGTTGTGTGCTATGTATTTCCGACGCTTCAGATACACCATGAAAGCAGTCCAACCTGGCTCTTCTAAAAGTTCTCGCATAAAATATTTAAGTCATCATTGAATGGCACTTTGAATTTATAATCTTTAATTTATGAATATGCACCGTCTACTCATAATATAAATAGTCTGCATATCAATTACCATGTACAATGAAATTCGAAAATAATCTCAATGGGACATGGCACACTGTAAATAAATAAATTTAAGTACTTGTGCCTAGTACAGCTTTTATTTTAAAACATAACATATTAAAGTCAACAGTGCCACAAAAAAAGATATAGACACACTAGATTTTATGTCGTGGATTTAAATTTTTATTTCATTTATATTTTCATTGTGACCAGACTGAGATCATGAACTCACAACACTTGAGAACCCAGTTTTACTATGGGTGGCTGAAATCGAATTTTATATCCAGCCTCTCAGCAGTGCCAGCTCATTTAGAACATATGTAATGCGAGCAAGGACAGGGTCACGTGAGTGTGGGCGGAGTCAGGGTCACGTGAGGAGAAGGAGGAGTCAGGGTCACGTGAGGGGGAGGATATAAGGGGAGAACCGGAAGGGGATCGGGAGTGGAGACAAGATAGAGAAGGGAGAGGCCACACGGAGTGCTGGCGAGGAGTGGCGCAATTGCCACGAGGCAGGAGTCATGGCACCGTCGGCCAGCGGTGTTCGTGGGGCAGCGGGGGTGTCTGCAGAGTGTGCGGGAGCACATGGAGCAGCAGGGTGACTGCTGGATGTGCAGAGTCACACGGAGCAGCAAGGGGGCTGCGGAGAGAGAGAGTGAGCGGGAGCGGAGGACTCAGACGACGTGCGGAGGCACGAGGCGGAGAAGGTGCGGGTCAGAGCGGAGACATCGCGAGGTGTGAGCAAGAACCCATTAAAGGACACGGAGAACAACATCGTCTGAGAGTCCTTTATTACACATCGACAAATCAAAAGCACCCATCAACTATTTATTAACATTTGGAAATGTCATGTTTTGTGAAACACAATGGAAAGTTTAACGGAGCATAAATCGATGATGTCACGTCTCACATTGCATCCATCACTTGTCTTCTGGGGCCACAGTGAATAGTTCCCATTAGTGCCCATTAGATAAGTGGCAGCTGAAGATTGAAACCACTTAATAATGGCAGTAAATAACTATTAAAATAAACTTAAAAAAACTAATGACAAACTAATCAAATGACAGTAAATTAGTATGCACCCCATGTAGCATGGTAACCTAACTGACAGGGTGTGCTGAGAGACCAGGATAGTGGAGGAAGGGCAGAAGGCTATATTCCTAATGGCAAAATGCTTAATGTAAAAAATGGAAACATAGATGGAGTGGAGTTAATGGAATGACTATGGAAATGAATGTACACATTTAACTAAAATGGAAGGAAATAAATTATATATACGACCGCAAAAAATTATATTTGTTGTCTCGGCCTCGCTATGCACTGCGGTGCACCACTATCTGAGTAGTTAACCTCGCATTCAATAAACCTTCAGAGCCAGGGTGAACATCCGACTCCAATGTATTTAATGAATAGAACGAGGTAAAACTAATGGAAAAGCACAGCGCAAAATACAGCATCTGTTAATACTTGCAATATCAATACAATAAATGAACATTGAAGCATCATAACATTTTTATATTCTTAGTTCTTTCAGTAAAGTAGCGTAGATTTGAAAACAAAATAAAAAATCTTTATTTGAAGCTTTCGTGACTGCAGAAATCCATACTCTTTGGTTCTCTCGGTAAAGTCACGTAGTTAGAAATAAAAGAAAATAAAACAAATCACGACGTTAAGATCGCAACACAAGCGGTCGTCATCAGGCAAAGGAGTCAGCCTCTAAAGGCAAACTGTTTATAAAGGTTTGGGGATGGGCGTAGCCCAAGTGTATCAACAGCACCAGGAGCATGGGCGGTGCACGAGTGCCAATGCAGCAACAATGCCAATGCAGCAACAATGCCAATGCAGCAACAATGCCAATGCAGCAACAATGCCAATGCAGCAACAATGCCAATGCAGCAGCAATGCCAATGCAGCAACAATGCTAATGTAGCAACAATGCCAATGCAGCAGCAATGCCAATGCAGCAACAATGCCAATGCAGCAGCAATGCCAATGCAGCAGCAATGCCAATGCAGCAACAATGCCAATGCAGCAGCAATGCCAATGCAGCAGCAATGCCAATGCAGCAACAATGCTAATGTAGCAACAATGCCAATGCAGCAGCAATGCCAATGTAGCAACAATGCCAATGCAGCAACAATGCCAATGCAGCAACAATGCCAATGCAGCAACAATGCCAATGCAGCAACAATGCCAATGCAGCAACAATGCCAATGCAGCAACAATGACAATGCAGCAGCAATGCCAATGCAGCAACAATGCCAATGCAGCAGCAATGCCAATGCAGCAACAATGCCAATGCAGAGGGCGAGAGAGCTGCCGTGGCAAGAGGTTATATAGGTAAGAAAAGGGGGGAGGAGCAAAGTGGGAGAGAGGGGGGGGTAGGGGTGTGGGGTAGGGGGGTGGGGGGACGCTGCGTGAGCGCGAGGGGGAGAGAGGACGTGAAGCTGGGGGGGAGGGGAAGTGGGAGGCTGGGGATGCGGGGGATGCGGGGGGAAATTAACTCGGGAAAAAACACGAGTACCTGGCAGATATTATGGAACAACCATAAACAGTTAAGGTTTTACCTGGTGAATAACATCCTTCCAATGATTGCTCAATTTGTATCCATCTTCTCGGTTGAAGTTATGTCTATGTTTAAATATCTGAATGGCTTCATGAACAAACCTTTGATAGTAGCCCAAAGGTTTGCAGAGTACCTTGGTCTCGGAAAAAACAATATCATGCGAGCCCACAGCATTATAGCAATGGTCAGCCACGGCAGAGGTGTTGGTCCTACCGTGTTTCAGATCTGCCTTATGTTCACGAACACGGTCCGAGACATGTCGCTGAGTTTCCCCAATGTAATTACTGCCGCAGACACAGCTTAGTTTGTAGACGCCGGGGTATTGCATGTCAGGGATCACATCCTTCACAGATGGGATCAGATCATGAATTGTATGTACTGTGTTAAATCGAACCTGGATCTTGTGTTTGTTAACGATTTTGGAAATATTTTTGGTGACCCCTGCTATGTATGGCAATGTGATGGTTTTGATTGGGTCCTCAGATGGTTCTTTCCTCACTGTTGGGGTGATAGCTTTTCGGATTGTGTAGTCTGAATATCCATTTGCCTTGAGAGTCTGGTGTACGTGTTTGAGTTCACTGGTCAGGTGTTCATGGTCGGAGATACATTGAGCTCTATGGTGTAGCGTTTTGATGAGGGAATTCTCCTTTGATGGATGGTGGTGGGAATCAGGTTTTAAGTAGGCGTCAGTATGTGTTACCTTCTTGTAGATAGAGTGGCTCATTCAGCCATCTGGTCTCTTTTTGATTACGACATCCAAGAACGGTAGCATGCCATCCTTTTCTACCTCCATGGTGAATTTGATTGCTGGGTGTATGGAATTGATGTGATTGAGGAATTGTTTCAGAGCCGGTCAGCCATTTGGCCAGATGAAAAACGTGGCATCCATGAATCTCTTCCACAAGGACGGGGGTAGAGTAGGATGCCTGGATGGCGTCTGTCTCAAATGTTTCCATTAAAATGTTGGCCACAACCAGAGATAAGGGAGAACTCATTGGGGTGCCTTCAGTTTGTAGAAGATTCCATACCAAGTGAAGTATGTTTTGGTGATGCAATGTCTCGCCAGGGCTGGTACATCAGCATTCAGTCCTTGTTGAACCAAATATTCAATTATTGCAATGGTATCGGGCACAGGAACAGACGCCTACCTAAAACCTGATTCCCACCACCATCCATCCAAGAAGAATTCCTTAATCAAAACGCTAAAACATGTAAAAACCTTGCTGCGACAGAGAAATGTGTGGTATTTTGTTTACAATTTGTAAATTACTTGGCTATTTTACCAACATCTTATAAAAAACAGGCTTCTATGTCTGAATATTCGAAGTGTGTGTGGAAGATAACATGACCAATTTGCCATGTCCCTAGTAAACATTGCGCTTGGCTGTTGCACTCACAATATATCTCAGTAAATGAGATGTGGCTTTTTGAATATTCTAGATTGTCACACTCAAAGTGAACCTGGTTCTGTGATTTCATACCTCTTCGTTCCTACCATTCACCCCATTGTTCCCTGCCCCCAACCTTCCCATTCTCATGAACCCCAGAGGATACTCAGCATACACCATCATAAATGAGTTATTTTGAAAGGTAATATACACACAACCATTAAGGGCTATAAGAGCCTATATGTAATAGTCTCCCAATATATATTGGGTATTGTTTGTTTGAAGCCTTTAGCTCATATTTTACACTCCTATACTGTATATGCAAAGAAAATTATAACACAACTGAAGCATAAAGCATGTGGCCTGTCAAAGAGCCATATACCTTACGTGACACGACAGGTAATAATGTTATGAATCATCACAGGCTAAGTATTATATCTAACAAGGCAAGCAAAAGTCTCTCAATTTTATCTGAGGTATCTTACTTTTTACAATCCAAGCATTAGACCATAGCTTTTACATAGGTTGAGTGAGGTCAGGAAAGGGAAACAAACATAAAATAAATTCAGGTGGCACAGCAATCTCAATGCCATTTAATTCCTGCCTTTTCAGATGGTTTTAAATTAAAGAAATATTAAATTTTTACAAATAAAATTTCTGTTAGAATATGGATATTTTATTATGAGTTTGAATATCTGAGTTTAATACTTAGTGATCTAGGCATGCACATTATGTCCCCTGCTAAACGCAACCCCTGCTGCAAGCGCCTTTCTATTTAAAAATTGAATCCTAGAAACGTTTTTTAAATATTACAGTTAAACTCACGAAAAGGTAATACATATTCTCCCAAAAATATAAATCTCCTTTAACGATGTGGCGTAATTTTTATGTTCAAAGCAATATTTGAGCAAAGCCACGTAGTTATTTGATCGAAATTCTTGCAGGTAGGTCTGCACTGACTCTGTCTGCGGCTAAGTCAATATCAGGATCCGGAGGTGTCCTAACTCCTGCCGTGCTTGACACCACCCATACACATACAATCACAGATATCCCCGTGATTAAACTGGGTTCTCAAGTGTAGTGAGTTGATTGTGTTAACCCTGCTACCAATGACTGCATAACAAACTTGCCATCGTATTAACTTTGGGTTTGGGCTTCATTTGGCTAAAGTTTTCGCTTCCTTGATGAGCAAAATATCTGACTGTTACGTGATGTGCATTTCACATAACAGAGGAGAAGTCCCACCCCATAGTGTGAATAAGAGGTCACTTGAAGTAATCTCAGAAGTATGTCGAGTCCGTGATATCAGCTTCTCTGGGCTTTTTTCTCACTTGGCGTGATGCACCGCACTGCGATAGTTCATACAATTTCTGGAGAGAGAAAGGTAGACAGAGAATACCATATCCTTATTTTAAGATAACCTAATTTTGGCGAAACACAATCAAAACTCCAAGATACCAAATGCCGATGGCGTTCATTGAATGGAATCAAACCAGGGTCGCTGAACTTAATACAGTGCTACTTACACACAAACACACAGACACGCCAAAAGAGTGCAAACAGCCAGCATTGATGGTGATATGCCATGGGTAATTTGATAATATGCTTATAACCATTCAATGCCCCCAGTAATTTGGAGAATTGTTATGATTTATCGTTGCGATATGATAAACAAATAAAACATTTTCTGTATAATTTTACAATCTCGTTTGTAAGGTTTCCCATTTTTTGTCTCAGCTTTGTCGACTCCATTATACTAAATGTATATAATGAGCATTTTATTTGTATTCATTTTATAGAATTTGTTCTTTACATAGAACTAAATTAATGTTTCTTGAGTGTCGGGACCGATTTTAATTGACGATTCTATGCATCATCACATGGCATTTTAGTAACACGTGGACCACCATTTCCTCCCTAGCATTTGATGTTCTTGCACAACTCATCGAAGAAAAATGTCAACTGCAACTGTGGTAAAGTGACCCCTACCTTGTTGAGTATCTTGCACCAGTGCTCAACATAGTACAATTGGACCATGAGCCTTTCTATGGGGATGCGTGGCACTTCTTTGCACGTGAGAATCACACTTCAGATGTCCAGGAATTGTGTTGATGTCGCCACCGGCGCTGTTGTGGTGTACATTAAAGACCTGTTTCCACAGGGACTTTAGGAGCAATGAGTCTCACCCACCGAGCAAAGAAATATTTTAAAAAAACACCGGACTACCTGCCGACCTATAACGCACCCCTGATTAGCATGGTTGGTTACGTACGGCACGAAAGGAGTTCACCATACATACATACACAACACAAATCATCTAAAATACACCTCGTCATATCTATTCCTATTTCCCTGGAGTTTCCGCAATGCCAGATATTCAAATCCATAGTATGCCTTTACAGTCTAGAATCACACCAGCAGCTCCAAGTTGGTGTTTCGTTGCAGCTGTACATTTTGCAAAGGGGATTTTCTCTGACACATTGAAAGAGATGTCACAGACATCACAGACAATCAGAATGGCTCACATTTGCAGATGTAACATATGCAGAAGGATGCAACAGAAGAAGAGATGGCAATATGATAACGTATTGCATGGTATGTGCACTGTCATATACAGCTGATAAGTGGATGTGTTTTACATGTATTCATGCTATCACCTGCTTCAGACCATATTCATAATGAAAGTGGTGACTATGGCTGTCAGCCTTCATCCTTCTTCATCCTTTCTGAAAACATAATGACCAGTTTGAGATATAATGTCTCACAAGGACAGGCAAACATGGTCTGTAAGCATGTTCTCCATCAACGTGGCATGTTGTGGCAGAGGCTGGTTTACATGCACATTTATCCATGAGAATTATGTTTAAACACCACACAAGTAGAAATATTGATTCAGTATACAATTTTCTAAATCTGAATTCATGTATTGGGTTAGACCGAGAGATGGCTTGGAAATATGTGTGTATTTGACCGCACTGACAGCATTTCTCCACCAAAAGATTAGTAACCGAGCAGATGCTGCATATGTGCCACGTAACATAGCCAACACAATAACTCAAAGCAATCGAGGTATGTTGCTCCCCAAGCCATTAACGTGCGACGCGTACACAATGAGTGTGCACAATCATGCTTGCAAGGCCATACACCTCCCGCTTGCTCTTGCATCGACGGAAAACGAGAAACAGGCTAAGGTACAGTGCTTGTTTAACTGAGACCTTGACTTGATGTAAAAAACTCCCAATAATCACCTGCTGATAACATTACAGCATTTCATATGAGGCTATTACTAATGCTTCACCTATCATATTGGAGAAATTTAAAGACACACTTTCTAGGGTAATATAGCTCTGCCTCCCCATATACTGCTGATGGGCAGCTATATTCCATGTATTATGTTGCTACCATTGCTCCTAGAGCATTCGCTGGTCAATACCCATCCCTTTTAGGAGGTGTAGTTATCGAGCCAAATGTGAATGGGAATTTCAATGGATGATAAACTCAGCGTGCTCCCGATTCGCCTAGAATATGCATTGGGTGTTTAAGCCCTCACTTTGTGAAGAGTGCATATGTAACTGTCCTTACATACTAATTTTTACACATCTAGCTACGCGTTTAACATAAGCCCACAGGCATTAAAAAATAATTTGCATACAAGCGATAATAGAGCTGTGATAACAGAGCTGCCAATGGTGCATTTATGGTAATGTCTTTATGACTCCATATGGAACGAGACGTAAAATATTGTATATTTAACAAGGTAACATTACACATGTGGGTTGACGAAATACATTCTTCACATGCATTTATACAAATCTGTATTTGTTCAAGTATGAACAGGACATGTTAAACAATGTATGTAAGCATGCTACGTGTGAGTCAATTGCACTGACTTTGCATGGTAATGACAGAAGTCCAGCAAGGGACAAGCTCTTACTGTTAAGGTCACAGGTTTTGTTTAAATGTGGCTTGAATACCACGTGTAAACCTTGTTGAACCATCTGACATTCTTAAAAGTTCCATTGACAGTGAATACAAAAAAAACATGTATTGTCTTTGTTTCAGACAAAGCGTGTGACGGAAAAAATGCTATCTTCAATTTATAAAGCAGGCATAAGACGTGATAGTGTCTGCTATGGTTTTATGAACAGCCTGCTGTCATGTGACTAAATGATGTATGGTATGGTTCTGGTTTCGTGGAAAAAAAAAAACAGTTTGTGAAACAGTGACAGTTTATTTCAGGGCAAAATGGATGCATTCACTTGTTATCAAGTTTAAATGGTATGATGGGTTACAATCTGAAAGTGGCTATCTTATACTATTTTATCATTTTCACAACAGAAGACCTTTTCTGGGAAAAGGATTAATGAAAAAGTGGGTTTATGTTTGACCTTGTAAATAGTTTTTTTTACTCAATTGTTTTTAAAATTCAAGACTGGACACACTTCATAGCCAATATTGAATTTAGATTGTAAAACAAAATGAAGTTCCATTACACATAGCTCTGACTTTCATTATAGTAGTTGTATTTAGTTGACTTTACAGACATGCTATGCCCTCGTAATAGAATATGATGCATCAGTAGACACATTAATATTAGTACACAATTTCCCCTAGCAGGAACCAATTACAGATTTTAACTACCCTCTTTAAACTTTGATATATACGGATGTCCCCCTGATGTCCATAAGCATGGCACAAATATAGGCACATTTAATAAACGGGGAAGTGCCCAAGTGAGGACCATAACTGTACCATGTTGGCTCCCGGCCCTCTTTTAAATGTGTAATAAAGCTCGTTGAGGCGACTTCTGGAATCCGTATTTTTATTCAACTTATATTACAGTTTACTTCACGCTGCTGATAGGCAGCGTGAGAGGGACAGATATAGAGAGAGATACGCACTGCCACGTGGCAACTCGGAACCCCGCTCCCACGTGGCCCCCTTCCTCTGTTCGTTCCCGTTCTGACCACGTGTCGTTCGTCTCCACCCCTATTTAATACCCGGGTCACGTGGTACGTTTCCGCCAATCCTCGTTAGCCTGCATGGAATCTTCCAGGCTCCCTCGTCAGCTCCCGGGACCACGCCCCTGACTCAACTACCCATTGGCTGTGGTCAAAGCCAGCAGAATCAATCCTTATAGCTGTCACCTTTCCATCACGTCAGGGCCATGCCCCTAGGCTCCCCCCCATTGGCTGTAAACCAGGACCGGCAGAGCCAATCACCATGACGAGTGGTGATACGTCAGTGAGCCGGATATATCCTCATATTACAAATGTATGAACTGAGAAACAAGGTTCATGCATGCAATAAAATTTCGATTGTGTCCTTTAAATTCACCATATATGCACAGCTATACATTTATATGAATGTGGGTATTGTTTACAGCACACTGGAGCACATTTTCCCATTTTTACAGAGGGCAGCAACTATATACTGTATATACAACAACCGCCCACTAAGTGGCGGTGACGTCACCACGACGCTTGTGCCAGGCTATGTGCACCTTGAGGCCACGTGAAGTGTCGAACGCCCGCTGGCAGGAGGTCACGGGGCAGACCCAAATGCCACACGTTGACTGACTGAGACGACTGGCTGATGCACCACCTGTGCCCCCTACTCGCTAACTTGATGTGCTTTAGCCATCCGGCGCTCCGCTCGTTGTTGTGAGCGTCACTCCTCTGCCCTCCGTTGTTGTTGGAGGGCGACTGCCTCCAACTGCCCAGCAGCGTCTTTCACGAGCCTCCTCCACAGAGGCCGATCTTGACACTGCTGGTACCATGGTACCAGTCATTGGCAAGTCCACTCAGCTCCACATCCTCCTGTACCACATCACTCCATCTCTTCTCTAGCCCGTGCCACGCCCGTTTATCCCCCTCGATCCAGCCGAACAAAAGCTGTTTAGGCATGCGGTATAAACATATACGAGAAAATTCCAAGGCAATTTCACGGTGGAAATCCGACCCAAACACTAGGGAGACCTCACATAGATACACAAACGGAGATTCCACACACAGAGGTGCAATATCATCAACTGTCATTCACCGCTAAGTTGTGGTGATGTCACGACAGTGCATGTGTAGTAAGTTCGAGGAGACGATGTCGAAGTTGAGGCACACTCTGTTTATTAACCCAGGGACAGGCACAATAGTTGAAGGGGTATCGGCCCCTTTCACCCGTACTATGGGAAACCCACCCTAGTACTAAGCCCTCTGGTCCTGTTCCCCAGTCCTCCTCTACTGGGCTACGGGAGGCTGCCTGATCTGGCCCTGGCAAGCACAGATCTCGGCACCAGCTAACCAGCCTTGCCCTGATAAGGGCAGCGGTCTGGAAGCTTTTGGGCCGCGCCGCTGGCTTACCCGGTTCGGCCCTTATAAGGACGGCGAGACCGGGGAGTCCCAGGGCCTAATCTCCGAGTCTTGGATCTTCACTGGTCAGCTTCGTGTCGAACTGCCTCGAGCTCTTTGGGTCTCCACCTTTTATAGGGATCACCTCCGAGGGCTGGGGGCGTGGGCAATAACGGATGCGGACGTCGGTGTGACCACCCGTGTATGTGAGTGCCGACACCCCTGTGTTTGTTGTCCGCCGTTTCTCCCGTAATAATCCCTACACATGCGCCAAAGCTGGGTCCTCTGTGAGGTCACGTGAAGTGTCGAAGTTTTGTTGGCAAGAGGTCATGGGACAAGCCCATGTATTGTGGTTAATTGAGAGAGATGAATGGCAGACGTGCCACTTGCGCAATATACTGTGCCAACTTGTGTTTTATGCACCTCGTTGAGATTAGTGCTCCTTCACCCCCTGTTTTTGCTGGAGAGCAGCTGGCTCCAACTTCCGAGTAGTAGCCTTCATGCGTTTCTTCCAGAATGACCGATTTTGATACCGCTGGAACCAGTCGTCAACAATTAATTTCAGCTACTAGTCCCCCCTGTACCGCATCAGCCCGTCCCTCTCGTCTGTGCGGTGATCCCGCCCCCCCGTCCATACCGCTATCTCGCCTAACAGAAACCCAGCAAAATGTTCTCTCATGGGACTACACTAATTGTAAAAACAACCAGAGCATCACTATCTCCCGTGTGCTCAACAGGGTTCCTGGGAAGAATTATTCAACATCGACTTTCCAGGCAGCATGCTGAGAAGCGATATGGGTCCCAATGTGGTTTCGAGGAGAGGCAGTCCTGCACAGATATCATATTCGCTGTCCGTCTGCAACAGCAGAGGTGTAAGGAATTTCAACTGGGCCTTCATCTCATGTTTATTGACCTAGTCAAAGCTTAGGATATCATCAAGTCAGGGCTTTGAGTTCTTCTCTGTGTGTTTCAGGGTCCCTGATCCTCTGCTCACAATCAATATGAACTTCATGATGGTGGGGTAGGCCTGGGTGCAGCTGCATTGACAGCCATTTCCTGTTCACTTTGGGATGCCTTCTCGCCTCTATACTATTTAATAATCTTTAAATTTTACCACACAGAGACATGCACACATATACACCCATTCACACATAAATGCACAAACATATCTACAAAAACATATGCACAAAAACACAGAGATGCAGACACACACAGACAGGCAAAAACGTACTCATCTTGGACACAATATATACTATAATACATCTATGATGTATACACCTGCACCTATCCTTGTGCTGCCACACAGACAAACGACTATTATACACACGTATATATATAAATCTAGCTATACCAATACACCTATACTGCACTGCTGATATATATATATATAATACAGTACTGTATATTATATACTTATATACAGTATATAATATTTCCTGGCACTTTCACACAGGTGATCAGTTACCATAAACTCATACACTTATACACAGCTACAATACAGCGCATGTGTTCAGCACTGTGGAGCTCATGTTAGACAATCTCAAAACTCTGCTGACAATGGATGCTGTAAGTTTCATCTCCTCTAACCACCCACGTTGATCTACGTAAACGGCTCTGTTCTCGTTGTTTACTATACAGTTATTACATTACCAAGGAAACGCATGGACGGCGTGAGAGCTGTATGTGATGATTGGCATTCGTATCAAGATCGTTACTTGTCAAAAATAACACATGCCAAGCAACACGTAGTTATCTATATATAAAGACATTAATATGTATGTCTCAAAAAGCTCTAGGGTATTACTCGACAAGGCAGAACGCTGAAATTTGGTACATAGGTAGCTTTTAGGACACAAACAACAGGGAAGATTTTTCGTTTTAACGCCCCCAAATCTCAAGTTTAAGTGCCCCCCATCAACATGCTTGTGCATGTCATTCAGAAACTGTTCAAAATATAGCATTGCGTTTTTTTTTTGTGAAAGAGCGTTAAACAGAAAATTAAATTAAAGCGAGAACAATTGTTCTATCTTTCATTATTTTTGAGATATTTCGGATTAAAGCGGGTTTTAACGAAAAATATACGCATTTCATGAAGTTCAATCGGAATAACGGTTAAAGATAGGAGCTTCAACTCATAGAGTATTACGTTTATACATTTTTTTCTTTCTAATAAAAAAAACTGAATCTCTAAATTGAACGGTTTCCGATGGGTACGTCTTTAACTATAAGTTGAATCAAGTCGCCAACAATTTTTTTTAGCGGAATTTTTTTTTTAGTAGTTGTTAGTGTCTGATCGCAAATAAAAATTGCAAAAAGTCATATCAGGTTAATTATATTTATTTAAAAAATGTGCCTGGTGAAGACAAGTTTTATGATCTAGTGGGTTATTAAGAAGAACATGTTCATTAACATTGATTACACAGTGGGACAAATTTAATATTGTCGTGGGTACATGTATCACCGACACTAAAAACTAAACGACCGTATTTTTATTTTACCAGGTCAGGCCCACGGCACTATAATGTACAGTTCTTACTTTTTGGTTCTTTCGGTAAAGTCACATAGAAAGAAAAAATAAAATAAATAATAGATCACGACGTTTCGATTGCAACACAAAGCAACCGTCATCAGGTGCAAGCTCGGAGAGAGACACATATACAGAGAGAGACACACACACAGACACGGAGAGAGACACACACACAGAGACAAACACAGTGAGAGAGACAAACAACACAGAGAGAGAGACACACACAAAGAGACACACATAGAGGAGAGACACAGAGAGACACACACGCAGAGAGAGACACACACAGAGACACACAGAGAAACAACGCCTCTGTGACGAGGTATCATATAGAGATCGACAGAATGGGGGAGAGCAAGGGGGGGCAGAGAAATTAGCATGTCAATGAGAGACAAGGGGGGGATTGGATCTGCAGCAGGGGCACGTAGAGCTAAGGGGGAGGGCGGATTGGATCTGCGGGCAGGGGAGAGAAATTGGAAGTCAGAGAAATCAAACCTAGTAAACTTAGAAATTTAATGAAATGCAACACAGAGAGTCGGTTAACACAATAGTTCACACTTTACCTGGTTGATCATGTTCTTCCAAAGATTGCTAAATTTGAAGTTAAGTATGAGTTGTGTTGAAATCCTCCCCGTAGAGAACTGTTGATGTGTTTCTCTCCGTATCTGTGTTTGCCTCTCTCTCTCTGTGTGTCTCTCTCCGAGCTTGCACCTGATGACGGTTGTTTGTGTTGCAATCGAAACGTCGTGATTTATTATTTATTTTCTTTTTTCTTTCTACGTGACTTTACCGAAAGAACCAAAGAGTAGTTCCTACAGTCACGAAAGCTTCAAATCAAGATTGTACAGTTCTTCTTAAGAAGCATACTAGCCACAAATTAGCTCAACGCAGTGGCTTATCATGTGGCAATTTAAAGCAGCAACATACTCTAAGCGCATGTTTCTACATTTGGAGGGAAACACCGGAGGACCTGGAGAAAAATCCACACGAACAGGGGGATAACATGCAAACTTCAAATATACAGGCGTCAGGTTTGGGATAGAACCCACGTGCCCCTGTATACTAGGTGAGGACGTTAACATCTCGCCACCGCAGCACCCTATGATTTTAGAGCATAGCATTGCTAGACCAGGGAAGTATACATCAGTGCTGTGTAAAACCATAATAAACTTGCATCTAATAATGAAAATGTAAAACAGTAAACCATGTTAATATATCACCCTAGAGTGTCATTTATTAACTACAATAGCCAGCTTGAGCCATCAAATATCCACTCGCACGCTTCTGTTTAATGTCGGTATTTTTGCACGTGCATGTTGCTTCTGAAATTGACTCTTTATGTCACATGTTTATAACTGAATACTGTACGAGGCACATAGGTTGTATTAATCAACTGCTGGATGATGGCTTCCCAAGCCACCACCATCTATTATCCTGTAATTGTGCGATTGTACATATATAGTGTTCATAACAATTTGTGTTCGTGAAACAACTCCATATAGCAACACTAAATAGTGCGAGTGTCTGGTTGTTGTCAACAGGCATTTTAAAAAGGCACTGAATAAATATGTTGGGTATGAATAATTGAAGAGGCTTGCGTATTAAAACTGCAGTCTCTCCATTCAGCCGCACTGCTGCCAATTGTCTTTCTGCTGAACCAAAAATCTAAAAGCATCATATGACATCGATGATTGGTGAATCAATGGAATCATATTGGGCAAAAAATCTGACTCACAGACATTATGATAATAGGTTTTTCCCCTTTTTCTGGCAACAAAACAGGTGTTAAGATGTTAGAACACCAAACTGAAACCTTTTACAAGGAATCATGTCTGCATTAACCACGATGCTTGTGATCAGAATGAAAAAAAAAACATACACTGATAATATTTGCATTGTCCTTGAAACTGATTGGTCCACACCAGAGACAGCTTTCTTTGCCAGAGGACGCCTTTTGACGCCTTTTGGCGTCCTCTGGCTAAGGAGGTCCCATGATATAGATGCTCACCCCGAGCTCTCATTACTCTGATAGTGCATTGTCTTTGGGCTGCACGCCTTTTGGCGTCCTCTAGTCGAACACCGTTTGAGACAGAGAAAGCTGTCTCTGGTGTGGACCAATCAGTTTCAAGGACAATGCAAATATTATCAGAGTATGTTTTTTTGTTTGCATTCTGATCACAAGTATTGTGGTTAATGCAGACATAATTCCTTGTAAAAGGTTTCAGTTTGGTGTTTTAACATCTTAACACCTGTTTTGTTGCCAGAATAATGGGGAAAAACCTGTTATCATATTTTGGTACTGGCAAAGGAGGTCCCATGACACAGACATTAGTTTTGTTTCCCTGAGCTGCCAACATATTCTCAGAGCTGCAGCTGCTGTTTGCAGTGGTCTTAACTGCATAATGTCACATAATACCAATATTATTATAATGGAGGCTACATGACAGTAGTTTTGTTATGCAATTCGACACTGCCCTTAATAAGAGGCTGACGTAGTCCCTAGTTTTGTATTTGTAGGAATCTCTAAGTAAATTATGTGTTTCGGAATATGTGCTCTAATGGGGGATTTGTTGTTATTGTTGTTAGGATGGCACATTTATACTTTGAAATTGCTTGTTAAACTGGAAGCAAGCATTACCTATTAACCACTGAGCTATGAGTCAAGTGTTTCAAGCCTCAGCAGACCCCACAGAACAATGATGGCCACAACAATTCACACACTGTCTTTGTGGTTTGATAACATTGACAGTGTTGTATAACATTATAAAGTGAAGAAGTTCTTGCCCTGACTTTGATCACAATCTCTTCCAAGTTGAGTCCAACGTAATCAGGGAAATGATTTGTACACCAGAGCACAACTCAGTGGCCAGCTCTTTACACAGTCTGACCCATGGTCTCTGTCAGTTTTCCAACCTCTCTACCAAGACTCCCTAAAAATTTGACCAGAAATCTCTCCTCTAAATATATCAAACATCATAATTAACGCTTACAATCATCATTCACCTTCTCGTGTATATTATTTTTAAATCAACAACACATCCCATAAGCACTTCAAGCTTGTCACCATTCAGTCAAATTTAAGTTTTCACAACTACTGGAAAGTGAGCCAACTCGATTCATTAACTGGGCTCATAGGCCTTCCACAGCAGCCTTTTTGGGCCGACCGAGCAGATCCCATGGCTCCATCTCATAATACACATGCTTCCACTTAGACCACCCTCATAAGCAGTAATTTAATCACAGGACATCATTGTCAAACCTGGACATTATATACAAAATCCCCATGACCAGTGATTGCCTTTCCCAGAACTTGCTTTCATAATCATCCTTGTGGAAGTAATCAATTATTAAACTATCTAAATATGACATCACAGTATAAACATCACTTAATGTGGCAGGATAAATTAATCAGCTTCATTGTGAAATGCAACATTACAAATGTATTTCAAGACACAGAAATTAACCTTGTCTTTAATATGTCTACATTACACAGAAAAGACATTTGATCAGCGTTTGCATCAAAAGCACAGCATTGAAACTCAGGAAGCAGCCACTAATGGAAACAGTTTAAAATAGTACAACTTTTTTTTATATTCACATGTGCATTTAGCATTACCATTTCTAAGCATATATGAGCCATTAATAGAATATAGCAGATATTTACAGTTAGGCTAAACAATGCGGCAGTAAATTATTATTCACATTCCAGTTTTTAAAGTGTCAGTTCATAAGTAACCTTGAATAATATATTGCATATGTTTATTGAACAACCTTCGACTTATTATTTGGTAAAGACCGCTTAATGTGTGTGCATTGACTGTATTTCCTTCACCAGAATGCTCTGTTGCAATAATATTGTTTGATCAATACTGTACAGTATATCCAAGTTTATTTGAATGAGGATGTTATTTCGTGGATGATGTCCTATCATTCATGTTTTCCCCCACTTGACATTTCTGTAAACAGCAGGTTATGTCCACCTATCCTAAAGCAGAATATATCATAATTGCATCTTGTCCAAGTGTCAGGCGATGATTGAGATGTGTATCAAATGTGTGTGGGAGATCACTGACCCATCTACTTATGATTTTAACTCCACGTCAGTCTTGAAATTTTATTTTATATTTAATGTGTCTTTCTAAATATAGGACACACTGATGGAATACTCAATTAAAAAGTGAAAATTTCACTTTTAGTAATTGCATTATATCACTGATTTTCATTTGGAATTAATTTGTATGACACTTTCAATGTCACACTTTAAATGAAAGCTTTAAATGTTAATCTCTAAATCGGTTGAATTTCACTGATTTAATAATTATTGTAATCAGTAAAACACGTGTTTCCAGCCTTGCCCATCACTCTAAAAACTCTACTTGGTAGCCTCTTAATGCAAGACAGGGTGTGCAGTATATGTATCTTGATAGTTGTACTGTATTAGAAGTCTGTATTAATCACAATATCAAGCCACTCATAACTCTTAATCCCCAGTATCTATACATCACTGGTGTTTCGGGAGTTCCATTTTGAAGGGCGTTTCCAGGGAAAAAGTCTGACATCATGATGGGAAGGGGATGTTCACAATATTAGACTCGAGCATGTCTAATATCGGTTTTGGACACTCTTGGAAGATGGGGCACAGCCTTAAGGGCAATAGTTGTTTTTTTCCAGTGGAGCTGGAATCAATATTATTTACTGCTTCCAGGTAAGTGTGGCTCAGAACCAGTTGGCTCAGGGCATAATGCCCCACGTCAGAACAATGACAAACACGACTGGGCTCTATTCCAGGCTACTACCTGTAATTAAACTGGATGCACGAATATTACGGCCTAGTTCAAGTGAGTCTTTCAATTAACTTGGCCTCGCTCAGCTAAAGCAAACATGGATAATTGCTGAAGATTATTGATATGCAGAAAATGCATCTTCGTGAATCATGAATTAGCTCTGTCTAGTATTCAGTAAGACAGGCCGGTCAAATTTACTGCAGAACTGCAGTCATATTCAGGGTTGTCATTAACCACAAGTATATGTGGTTAATGCAGACACGATTCCTTGCAAAAGGTTTCAGTTTGGCGTTTTAACATCTTAACACAACTGTTTAATTGCCAGAAAGGGGAAAACCTATTCTTATACTTTGTTACCGGCAAGGGAGGTCCCATGATGTATTGAGGGTTGTTCTCCAATTCGATGTAAAGCTCTGCTGCCTTTCTTGCTTTGCACGTTATAATTTGTGTTAACATTTCAAAACATACATTAAGACAGGCTATTCAATACATGTGTACTGAAAGTTACGCTGTATTACCAATCATCATGAATCACAATATCCAGACATTCGTAACTGTAAAAGCACCGTATATGTTTATCCCTCACACTCTTCATGCTTATATAGGATCATAATTGGTGTTAAAATTCAAAACATACATTAAATGGTCTGTCTTCATTTACCAATCTTTTCCTAATATAAAAAAAAACATGAAAGTAATGAATGTACCATTTTTATACTGCACGCATTTTTTTATCTTATGGAGATTACTGTATGTCATGCATAATACTTAACAGGCCATTAACCACTATTTAAAAAATATATACTGCACATATTAAGCAGCACAATCAGTGAATTACAAGGTGCAATGCATACTATTGTACAAGCCTTCTGCTCGTTTTCACAATTGCGCTCAATACTGTTGTCATATGATCTCATTTAAGACTATAGATCAGAAGCACGCTTGTCTTAAACTTGCTTTAAGTGGAGCTTGTCTGCCGCTTTAGCTATGCAGCAAATTGAAAATGGGAAGGGATGGGTGGCCGAGTGAGGGAATGCTGTGCTGTAAAGATTGTGTTGAGCAGCAGTGGGTCAGGAAAAGCAGAGGGCTGGGATGGTGTGGGGATGCATGTGAGGATCAATAGAGTGTATCCCTTCAGCCCAACGATGAAGCTCTAATCAATTGAATGAAAATCCATGGAGCGGACAAGGCCACACTGCTCCACGCGCCTCGCCATTTTCTGCAGAGATGGTCCTCTCGACGCGATGGCAATCGAAGCGCCATTCTTCACCATTAGGCACGTGTGGCAGGCACTAGTGCAGCGGTCGGGAACCTATGGCTCGCGAGCCATATATGGCTCTTCCAGTGACGGCATATGGCTCCCAGACAATTTTGAGTTGAAAAAAAAAAAATCAGTTTGGAACTGATTTTAAAGTACTTGTGATATTGCTGAATAATAGTGTGTCATTTTAAAGTAAACAGAAATTAGTTTTGAAGATAAATTTCACGGGTCACGCCTGCACGAAGCTCAACCTCACCACGTCGTATGAACCATCAGCAATACCACGCAACACCAGAAGTCGCATTAAAAGTAATGCATATTTAATTTATTATACGTTAAAAATACTATATGGCTCTCAATGAAATATATTTAGAAATATTTGTCTTTTATGGCTCTCCCAGTCAAAAAAGGTTCCCGACCGCTGCACTAGTGGATGCCTGTCCACTCTGCACAACCAAAACATACACCTTTACTTCCAAAACACTGCTCATCGGGGCAAAAAAGCACAACTTAAAACCTACCTCATTTGTCACCAACACTGGCTTATAAGATAAATATAAATATGTGCGTGTGTATATATGGGGCCGTCCATAAATGACGTCACGCGATTTTAGACGATTTTGACCCCCCCCCCTGTCGTCACATGGCGTCACAAAAAGTCAGCACCCCCCTCTCAAATATGACGTCACAAAGCTCTGCCCCCCCCCCCCCCAAATAAACATGCTTCAAATCGCTTTAAACTATTGTCATTGTAGTGCGTATTTAATGTGGCGCTGCACTCTGATGTTGTAGGAGAAGACATTTATCAAAAAGTATATTTAATTAAGTAGAACGTGTTGTCTATGTAGTGGTGGTATTGACGTGCGCCGACAGTGATGGATCACGGGGCGCGGGGTTGGGCACGCGATGTGGGCGTGGCATGGACGCGCGCGCCGGTGGTAAGGCGCGCTCACACAAGCTGGGAAAAGAGGATCGTAGCGAGTGCGCAGTGATTGGTCAGATAAGTGGGTGCTCTCAGCGACGTCCGCAGGAGGGGTATAAAGGGAGACGCGCGAGAGCACTCGTGGTCAGTGTTAACCAGTTGAAGACCGAAGACGGGGTGGAGGAGGTAGTGGCCCGAGACCCCTAGTCCCGCCGTCCTTGTGAGGACCGGGGCCCTGTGTGGCTCGGAGCCGAGACTGGGGGACCCGTAGTACGACGCCCGTGTGGGTCGGGACGGTGGTACCCAGAGCCGAGACGGGCACCCCCGGCTGGGTGTGTCCCGGAAGGCTACGGGGCGTAAGAGCCCGTGTCAGTATAGCTGAGTGGGTGTTTGTCACCCGTGTAGCTGAGTGGGTGTTAGTCACCCGTGTAGCTGAGTGGGTGTGGGTCACCCGAGTAGCTAAGTGGGTGTCAGTCACCCGTGCAACGAAGTGGGTGTTAGTCACCCGTGTAGCTGAGTGGGTGTGAGTCACCCGAGTAGCTAAGTGGGTGTCAGTCACCCGTGAGACGAAGTGGGTGTTAGTCACCCGTGTAGCTGAGTGGGTGTGAGTCACCCGAGTAGCTAAGTGGGTGTTAGTCACCCGTGTAACGAAGTGGGTGTTCGTCATCCGTGTAACTACAAGTTGGTGAAAATAAAGAGTGTGCTACCCGTGAAGACGTCTCCCGCCGAGTTACTACTTTACAACTGGCGTCAGAAGTAAACCTGTCTTCAAGAAAAATGGACACAAGGAAGACTTCGCGTACCCACGTGCAAGATCGGGGAGACGACGGCGTACCGGAGACACCAACCTCGGGAGGAGAGGACGAGGAGTTGCCGCCAATACAGCACTTCGCGGAAATGGCCGATGCTCCGCTTGCCTCCGACACCAGCCTGCAGGACGCACACTCCCGCCTGGCGGAGTTGCTGCTCGCCGCCGCTGCGATTTTGGCGGAAATCTCCGTTCCAGCGGGCGGAGGGACGGCTGCGGGGTTGGAGGAGGCGGCGCGGCTGGAGGGATCCCGCCAGACGGCGTTTCGCGCCAAAAGTTTTGGAGTTGGCGCCATTTTTGAGGGCCCGCCACCGCTTGGCGGGAAGCGCGGACACCACGTGGCCAGAGATCTCCACACAGCGCAGCCCGCGTCATCGGCGCGCGCCGGAGATCTCCATTATGCGCCTGCAGACGGAGCCGACATCTTCTACAACCACAGCGGCGCGCGGAAAAATCGTTCCAACGACGACGACGGCGATCGAGTCCTCCAGCAACGATTGCCCGCGCTGTCGGTGTTCAAGGCGGACGGGGGCGACTGGAGAGCCTTCCAGCGACGGTTCGTCGCGCATCAAGAAATGTCGGGGTGGTCCGACACCACTGCCCTGCGCGCGCTGCCAGCGATGCTCGACGACGACGCGCTTGCAGCCTTCACATCGGCCCCGAGGTCGTCCCGCTCAACGCTCCAGGCCGCGCTACACCTGATGGCCAAGGTGTTCGGGCCACCCTCGACCTGTCGCCACCAGTTCTACGATCGGCGGAAGGTGGTTGGAGAAACAACGCTCGCCTATCGCACGGCGCTGCTCGCCCTGGCAGACTCAGCTTTTCCCCGCATGGACAAGGAGGGGAAGGACGCCATGGTGACGGAGCAGCTGTTGGCGTTGGCTCACGGATTGGGAGTTCCCATAAATACGGCGGACGAGATGGACATTTGCTCTCTGGGGATTGCCACAAGTATTCACGCTTACGAAGTCCTAAAGCGAAAGCCGACGGTCGTCTGCGCATCGGTGGGGAACGGGGCACCGGCCACCACGATCGTCGGCCCTCAGCCTGCTGTGCCTCGGGAGGAGGCCTTCGCTGGTTCAAGGCCGGGGGAGTGGAGAACGGGAGGTCGTTCGCCCACACGCTCCTCCCGCAAGCTGGAGCAACCGAAACCTACGACGTCCCTCGTCGTCTGCTACAACTGCGGCCTTCGGGGCCACGTCGCGTCCGGGTGCCGGGCCCTACGTCAACGCACCGCGGGACCACGTCCGGACGACGACCAGGGCCTCAAGACATCCCAGCTGAACCCGGTGTCTCGGACCTGACGGCTGTTGACCGTCGGGAACCGGAACCCCGCGGCTCACGCGGAGCCCCGATGCCTGGCCCATCCATGCCTTCCTGAACTGCCGGCGCCGCCGGATGGCCAACTGCGTCCTGTGCCGTACGACGGTCCGGCAAGGCGGACTCGGGCAAGGACGCAACACTTTTCATGAAAAAACATTTTTTTTTTCTTTTTTTTTATTAAAGCCCGACCTCGTTGCCGGCTTTCCCCTCTGCCGGGGTAATGTCCCGTTCAAGGGACGCTCGGACACATTGGGACGCTGCATGAGTCGGAGAGAAAAGAAGAGAAAATGAATAAAGAAATGTTTTTATTGTTATTCTTTCCGCATACACAGTATCGTTGCCACTCGCCGGATTGTGCATATTGTTCTTGTTGTGGGTGGGGCGGTTGCTGGGTTTTGCGGATTGCGGTGTTCATGTTGTGTTGTTAGGGTTTTGTTGTTATGTTACGGGGCACACATAGGGGTGAAGGGGTGTTGTATATTTTATTAGCAGCCGGGTCGGCTGCGAGCTATGTGGTAGGGGGTGATGTAGTGGTGGTATTGACGTGCGCCGACAGTGATGGATCACGGGGCGCGGGGTTGGGCACGCGATGTGGGCGTGGCATGGACGCGCGCGCCGGTGGTAAGGCGCGCTCACACAAGCTGGGAAAAGAGGATCGTAGCGAGTGCGCAGTGATTGGTCAGATAAGTGGGTGCTCTCAGCGACGTCCGCAGGAGGGGTATAAAGGGAGACGCGCGAGAGCACTCGTGGTCAGTGTTAACCAGTTGAAGACCGAAGACGGGGTGGAGGAGGTAGTGGCCCGAGACCCCTAGTCCCGCCGTCCTTGTGAGGACCGGGGCCCTGTGTGGCTCGGAGCCGAGACTGGGGGACCCGTAGTCCGACGCCCGTGTGGGTCGGGACGGTGGTACCCAGAGCCGAGACGGGCACCCCCGGCTGGGTGTGTCCCGGAAGGCTACGGGGCGTAAGAGCCCGTGTCAGTATAGCTGAGTGGGTGTTTGTCACCCGTGTAGCTGAGTGGGTGTTAGTCACCCGTGTAGCTGAGTGGGTGTGGGTCACCCGAGTAGCTAAGTGGGTGTCAGTCACCCGTGCAACGAAGTGGGTGTTAGTCACCCGTGTAGCTGAGTGGGTGTGAGTCACCCGAGTAGCTAAGTGGGTGTCAGTCACCCGTGAGACGAAGTGGGTGTTAGTCACCCGTGTAGCTGAGTGGGTGTGAGTCACCCGAGTAGCTAAGTGGGTGTTAGTCACCCGTGTAACGAAGTGGGTGTTCGTCATCCGTATAACTACAAGTTGGTGAAAATAAAGAGTGTGCTACCCGTGAAGACGTCTCCCGCCGAGTTACTACTTTACATCTATATTCATTTAAAGTTGCGCATTTTGATGTGACGTCACATTTTCACCCCCCCCCCGTCGTCACACATCGTCACAAATGTCTGACCCCCCCCCCTAGGTGCGTGACGTCATTTATGGACGGCCCCTATGTGTTTATATTAAGCTGACGTTTGGAGCAATGACCTTAATTTAAAGTTAAGAGGAATGGCAGAAAGATGAACTTAAATATTTGGAGCTCACACAAACCGAGTCAAATGATCGTTAGAAGCTGTCGTTTAACGCAGCAATGGATACTTGCACTCATACTTACATTTTTGGCTTTCACACGCTATTCTACTTTTAAGAATTATACATTTAACTGAAATAGGTTCATGCGTATACGTTTTAACAGTTTATTTACGACTCAATGTGTACTCACAAAAAACGAAGCACATTTAAATTTATTTTCTCAAAATGTCCGAACGTTCTCAGGATATGACGGCATAAAGTGCGAATCTCCAACTAAAAGTAGTGCATGGTTCTGCTCATTTGTTCTGAAGCAGGCCCATTTCCTGAAATGCAGTTAATTTCACGTGAATATACTTTCGAATATGACTGTGTTCGTGATGAACGTGGCAATATTCTCTATTTTTTCGCATGTCTGACTGCAGGCGTAGTCCTCTGATTTTACGTGTCACTGCTCATGGTTTATTTAAGTCGAGGATTGCTAGCTCCATTAAGTATTATCCGTTAACAAATTATAAATAAGAGATTAGTGTCTTTAGATACAATACATTTTTCTCAAAACTACAACTCTTCACTTCAGAATGGTGGTTTATTTTCGTGCCAGTGAAATGTTATTTCTTTTCCCATATCCCCTCTCTTTGATGCTGCTAATCCTGCATAATGCACGGGCATAAGTAGTACTAATCACATACCTGCATTTCCCATAAATATGCTAAATTCCTCTTGATATGCAAATTCCTTTGTCAAGGCGCTCTTTTCCCTCCAAGCCAGCTTAAATATATGCTGCCAAGCCTGGTGGTGTTCATTCAGACGCTGTCTTTCAGACGCTGTCTTTCTTCACCTGAGGACGGCTGCTTGCGTTGAGGCCGAAACGTCGTGAGAATTATTTAATTATGTTTTATTTTTATTATTTTATTATTTCCATTCTACGTGACTTTACCGAAAGAACCAAGAAGATGAATCCCTGCAGTCACGAAAGCTTTAAATCGAAAGTTATTTCTTTTCTTCATGATAGAGGGGGATTTTTTTATTTTAAAGTTTTTGTTTTAATAAACAGAGATATTGATAACCAAACAACATTTGAACATATTGTTTAAACACAAGTGTATGCTTAACACATATAAAGGCATTGCACGTGGATGGAAATTTGTATAGATTTTTTTGCAGAACACATTGCATTTTTCTACATGTATTAGCACAACAATAAAATATTGCAGTGAGCTATAGCGGCATGCTCTATACCATTTAAATAACATTGACATATCGTAATCTTTTCATAAAATGCAATATCGTTGTCTTGGTAACAACTAAATTACATAATACATTTCTGGATTCAAATATTGTACAGCATATTAACGAATTAAAAAATACGCGAAAATATAGTGAAGCTGCAGTTAATAGTCAACCTGTGATATGCCTTGTATGAAGGTCATTCAAACATTTAGAACCGCATTTTTACATAGAGGAACCGTTGTAAATGGTAAGTAATGTCCTCTCCAACATTCTGCTCCATTTGCAGTCCTCAGAAAGTAATTTTAGGACATGCCTTTAAGACGTTCAGCTCAGTTAAGCTCATCATGGGGGTAAGCCCTCTCCTGCTCCACCTCACAGACTATGCTTAACAGCCTATCTTGGCTATTTTGTGACAAAGAGGGCCTCATAGTCTTTAATTGTAAACTATCCGGTAAAGCATTGTAAACTCCTATAAGCACGAATTAAAATATTTCCCTAATAACAGTTGCCTTCTCTGGAGCAGCCACTTAAACGGAAAAAAAAATCACATGTAGACATCAATGTAACGACACCATACAATTCTAGGCTCTCGCCATTCCAATTCAATGAAAGATGAAATCGCTGAGGAGTCTTAGCACTTTGGCGCACTGTAATTCCTCACTCGCATGCACAACCGTGCTGCTGCTGCTGCTCATGATGCATTGGGGCATATTCTTCACGCGAGCAGTTGTGGGCCTCTGTGAAAACACTGTTCAGAAAGCGATTAAATGTTTGCGCACACAAAAATCCAAGACACACGAATTGTAATGCGCAGACTACGGGAATTCATACTCATTTGTTGCTGTCCTTTCTCTGCAAAGGAGCATTAGGAGCCGTTTAAATCTGTTGCAGACGCCTCTGCCAGACGAAGCCTATCGGGTGGGTGAGTACCCGTCACGCGAGTCAAGGGTTCTCCGACACTGCACAGAGGTTTTCTGGGACATAAATCAGAGTAATTACAGAGGACAAGCTGGACGTGGAGAGAGCAATTTGTATTTATGGTATTGATTGTTTCTTGGGGGGGAATCTGTCAGCACAACTGTTTGTGTCCGGCAAAGAAGTCAGCTTTGTGCTTTTTCTAGCACACTGGAAATCACTGCATCTGAGCCTTAAGGACAACTGTGGGATTCCGAGAGAGGAAAAAAAGGGATTTGAAATCCGTCAGAATAAACTCATTTAATGTAAAAACATAGATATTGTTTAATCAGGGATTTTTTTTATTCCTAAATGTAAAGTTTCTAATATGAACTCAAGTAGTGTGCGAAACACTATATTTGTAGGGTAATTTTATTTTGTCTAACACGTAGGCTTTCGCAACCAATATTGTTCATAATAAAGGTTTTTGGGTGATATCACGTAAATATGAATGTGTCGTAACCCTCCACCACCGGACACAGCCAGTAAGGTTTGTCACATAAACAACGCGCCAATTAGTTACTACTTCGGGTGATGATGCTGGATGTAATTACCAGTGAAACGTCATACTTAAATTGTAAATGTTGTGGGCTAAAGTAGTAACTAATTGGCACGTTTTGTTTACGTGACAAACCCTGCTGGCTGTGTCGGATGGTGGAGGGTTACGACACATTTATACTTAACCAATCTAACCCAAAAACCTTTATTATGAATTATTTTATTGGTAATTGTTTTTAATGACATCCTTTTACCATTGATTAGTTCAGATGCATGCTATGAATGTAATTGCTCTTGAATTTTAAACAATTGCGCTTGCAGTTTGTTTCTATGCATCTTGCATCCTCCAACCCGCATGATAATACTTTTCAGTGATGTTCATTTCCTTCAGCCTTTCAATTGCTAAATGTCACCGTGCAATTTCCATATAATAGGCTCCAAACATATCAGCGAAAGAACAGAATGATATTAAACTGCCTAGGTATAATTGTTTTTTTACCCTTCTATCTGGCAACAAATATGACACCTTTTTTACAAGGAGTCATGTTTGCATAGACCACAATACCTGCAGCCATAATGCAAACAAAAAACATAACTCTGATAATATATGCACTGCCCTTGAAATTGATTGGTCCACACCTGAGACAGCTTTCTCCAGAGCCTAGTCTCACATGGGTTGGACCAGATGACGCCAAAAGGCGCACAACTCAAAGACAATGCACCATCAGAGCATGAGAGCTCGGGGTGAAGCATTTACACCATTGGAACCTCATTTGCCAGTAAAAAATATGATAATTGTTTTTTTACCATTCTATCTTGCAACAAAACTGACACCTTTCTTACAAGGAGTCATGTTTGCATAGACCACAATACCTGCAGCCATAATGCAAACAAAAAACATAACTCTGATAATATATGCACTGTCCTTGAAGTTGATTGGTCCACACCCGAGACAGCTTTCCCCAGAGCCTAGTCTCACATGGGTTGGACCAGATGACGCCAAAAGGCGCACAACTCAAAGACAATGCACCATCAGAGTATGAGAGCTCGGGGTAAGCACCCACACCATTAGAACCTCATTTGCCAGTAAAAAATATGATAATTGTTTTTTTACCCTTCTATCTGGCAACAAAACTGACACCTATTGTGGTCTATGCAATAATGACTCCTTGTAAAAAAGGTGTCAATTTTGTTGCCAGATAGAAGGGTAAAAAAACAATTATCATATTTTTTACTGGCAAATGAGGTTCCAATGGTGTGGGTGCTTACCCCGAGCTCTCATACTCTGATGGTGCATTGTCTTTGAGTTGTGCGCCTTTTGGCGTCATCTGGTCCAACCCATGTGAGACTAGGCTCTGGGGAAAGCTGTCTCGGGTGTGGCCCAATCGACTTCAAGGACAGTGCATATATTATCAGAGTTATGTTTTTTGTTTGCATTATGGCTGCAGGTATTGCGGTCTATGCAAACATGACTCCTTGTAAAAAAGGTGTCAGTTTTGTTGCCAGATAGAAGGGTAAAAAAACAATTATCATATTTTTTACTGGCAAATGAGGTTACAATAGTGTGGGTGCTTACCCTGAGCTCTCATGCTCTGATGGTGCATTGTCTTTGAGTTGTGCGCCTTTTGGCGTCATCTGGTCCAACCCATGTGAGACTAGGCTCTGGGGAAAGCTGTCTCGGGTGTGGACCAATCAACTTCAAGGACAGTGCATATATTATCAGAGTTATGTTTTTTGTTTGCATTATGGCTGCAGGTATTGTGGTCTATGCAAACATGACTCCTCGTAAAAAAGGTGTCAGTTTTGTTGCCAGATAGAAGGATAAAAAAACAATTATCATATTTTTTACTGGCAAATGAGGTTCCAATGGTGGAACTGCCTAGTGATCAAAATGGAAAGTGAATTGAGCCAAGATCTCACTAACCTGCAATAGAGATTGGAAAAGAAACATTTTATGAACATGTTTGAAATGCGTGTTTTCACCTGTAATCAAAAAAACCAAATGCATGTGTAGTGTTATCATTTGCAGACACACTAGTTAGAGGCAACAACTTTTATTAACACAACGCTACATCGTTACACACAGGACTAAATCACCTAACTTACTCGGACGGCTACGTACACCTATCCTTTCCGTATGGGACAACTATATATCTAGTCAGAGCAGCCACTTACTGTTGACCAACTTTGTACGTGATAACTACGCTGACCCAGGCGACGAGCAGGGTTCTTCCATCCACTGAACAGCCTCGAACCTCGCTCGAGGCTTGCCTTATATCTTCTATCCTTTGCTGTCCCCGCTCCTCTTTCTGCCGCCCCTCCCCTCGACCCATCTGGCCAATTCCAGTTTCCTAGCACCTGTTTGCCCATCCTGTCACGTGCTTAACCTGAGCCAGGGTGACTTGTCCTCACATGCCCCTATACCTCATCCCGGCCTGTCACATGCTAGTTATCTCCACAACACACACACAGCGCAAAGCGCCGTAGTGATCCGAATAATGTCACTACATCACCCCCCCCCCCTTTGTAAAACTCAGCCCTCCCGGCTGACTCCTCGCCCGTGCACAGCCGGGCGGCGCCCCAACCAACCAACCAGGCCCCACCTGCCAAATACAAAACAGCAACCGTGCATGCTTCAACCACCAACGCGGCCTCCGTAACTATAAGAACAATAATGCATCAACAAAAACAACACAACACGAGAACCCCTTTTAGCAACGTTCAACATCACCCCCCCCAGAATATGTACACGTGATACCAACTGGCAACGCAGCCTGGTTCGCAGCTGTGGCCTCCTTCCGGCGGTGTCCGGGGCAATCATCGAAATTGCACAGTTTTGGATAAGGTTCTTGCTACCGGGCCCTCGGGTGGAACCGGAATGACCACACGGGGGTCCCCGGGGACAACTGAAGGTCGCCAAAGCAGGTGTAGCTTCTCCGAGACAGAAGATGGAGGGGGAGGAGAAGCGGACGCCGGCCGCTCCTTCTCTGCTTGCGGGCTCCCAGGCAACATAACGGGCAGCTCCGTTGTCATCAAGGGGCGGATCCCTGTGGGCGAAGGAATAGACATCCGCGGAGGCAGCAATTGAGAGTCCGCACGCCCGGGCTCATTGGGCACATTGACCACCCGGCCTCGGGGAAGTGGAGATGACACATCGTGACAAGGTGGATAGAACAGTTTCAATCGCGACGGGTGGATTTACCAGCGCTGGCAACTAACCTGAATCTGAACACCTCGACCGGGCCCTGTTATGGTCTATAGAACTTTGGGGACATGCCCGAAGCCCCACCAATTTTTCATTAGCCACTTTCCACCTAGACGTATTCTGGCAGGATGTTTCCCATGCCTCCGTCAAACGAGCGAGCATGCGGCGCATGAGCTCCGGCACAGCGGTCTTTTTGGCACCCACCCTCGCATTCAATTGGGCTTCCATAGGGGGTCACATTCTCGCCCGTACATTAAAAATAATGGGGAGAACCTGGTAGAAGTGTGAGGAACCATGCGATATGCCACGAGTACGCCCGGAATGTGTAAGTCCCAATCCGATTGAGTCTCATTGACCTGCTGGCACAACATGGCCATGAGCATTCTATGTAGCCACTCCACCATCCCGTCGGTTTTGGGGGGGGTAAGGCGAAGTTCTGATTTCTTAGTGTCAAACAGGTCACACACCTCCTTCAACAATTTGGAGGAAAAATTTCGGCCTTGGTCTGTGAGGAGACGTTCCGGGGCCCCTTTGTCTACGACATATCCATTGACAAAAGCGTCAGCGATAGATGCAGCTGACTGATCCTGCAAGGGCCACGCAACGGACCATTGCGACAAGTGTTCCACCCCTACGAGCAGGAATTTGTTTCCCCGTAGCGTGATGGGAAACGGCCCGAGGACATCCAGAGCAACCAGCTCATTCATGCGCGACACCTCAATAGAGTGCAGGGGTGGACAAGCTGGCTTTAGCGGGGGCTTCCGTCGCGCGCACTCCACACATCCTTGCAGGATGTTGTGGATGTCTGAGGACATTCCGGGCCAAAAGAAGTCGCGCTTCAAAGAAGACGTCTTCTGCACTCCTAGGTGCATTAGCCGCAAGTGGGCAACCCTCACGACTTTACTCCGAAGGGCAGTTGGCACAACGATGCAGTGGTGTCGCACCTCAGCGTCCCACCACATGAGCAGACCATCCCCTAGGGACGTATTCCCCGGCCCTTGCCTGTGACTCGCGGTGCCAACGTGGCGCCGCATCCTTAAAAGGGAAGCGTCCTCTACTTGGAGGCGCCCCACTCCTCGAACACAAGATCAAGTGTGCTGTCGCATGTGACCGTCACTGCCAGAGGTCTTTCATCCACCCCTGCCACTATGGCGCAAGGTCCCCCATCACCAACCGGTTTGCTACAACCGGCCCCAGTTCAGCAGCAGCTGTGACAAAACATCCGCATTACCATGGCGTAAACCCCTTCTATAGGTGACCGTGAAGGAGTAATCCTGCAGCACCTCTAACCAGCGTGAGAGTTGTCCCGATAGTTGATCAACTCGAAGCGCATGCACACCACAAAATGCCTACCATATAGGTATGGACGGTATTGCTGCACGAAGCTGACAAGAACCAGCAGCTCGCGGCGCGTAACACAATAACGTTGCTCCGCAGGAGGCAGCACCTAGCTCCCTTATGCAGCAACGTTCTCTACCCCGTTTTCGACCTGCGACAACACCGCACATACTGTATACTGGTGTCGCTGGCATCCGTGTCAAGCACAAATGGCACAGAGAAATTGGGGTTTCGAAGGGGAGGCGCATCAACAAGAGCATCGCGCAACACGACAAAAGCGACCTCCTCCTCCACACCCCCATCGAAATCTGTCTTTTGGCAGTGAGAGCGTGGAACGGCTTCGCGACTGTCAGAAACTTGGGCACGAAACGGCAGTAATAGGAAGCGAAACCCACAAAACTACGGACTTCTCCCACTGACTTTGGGGTTGGCCATGAGCGCACACAAGCAGTTTTGTCGGGGTCCATCGCAATCCCCGCCTCACTCACAATGTGCCCCAAGTAGCGGACTGACTTGTGCAACAAATGGCATTTTTGTGGTTTAAATTTCAAATTTGCTGTGCGCATTTTCACAAACACCGAGCACAGTCGCTGCAGGTGTTCATGGAACGTGCGTCCAAAAACGATGACGTCATCCAAGTAAATCAAGTAAGAGTCCCACTGGAGTACTAACAATACTAATTCCATTAGTCGCTGAAATGTAGCCGGGGCTGAATGAAAACCCATCGGTAAACAGTTTAATTGAAAAAGCCCCTGAAGGGTGTGAAACACAGTTTTGGGTTTTGAGTCATCATAGAGGGGCAATTGCCAAAACCCCGAGAGCAAGTCCAATGTAGAAAAGAACCACACACCCGACAAGGTATCCAGCGAATCGTCCATCCGTGGAAGCAGATAAGCATCCGCCATGGAGACTTTATTGAGTTTTCTGAAATTGACGCAAAACCGCAAAGTACCGTCCTTTTTAACCAGAACGATTGGTGCTCCCCACAGACTGATGGACGGAGAGATTATATCGGCGGCTGCAGCGCAGACATGCCTTCTGTCACGCACTGCTCTGCGGGCAGCATCTCTGCAGGACTTTCCTCTGGGCACCCGCCACCCCCCCCCCCCCCCCCCCGAGGCTGTCGGCGGGATCACCTCCTCTTCGTCTTCGTCGTCCGATGACACCAGGGTGAGTTGTAATCGAGACATTGTAACTAACTAGCTTTCCTAGCTAGGAATTAAGTTTAATTCTGACGCCAAATGTAGTGTTATCATTTGCAGACACACTAGTTGGAGGCAACAACTTTTATTAACACAGCGCTACACCATTACACATGGGACTAAATCACCTAACTCACTCGGACGGCTACGTACACCGATCCTCTCCGCACAAGATAACTATATATAACTATCTCTGGTCAGAGCAGCTCTCGTGCTGTTGACCCACGATGTCGGAGAGTGCAGACCCAGGTGACGAGCAGGATTCTTCCATCCACCGAACAGCCTCGAACCTCACTCGAGGCTTGCCTTATATCCTCTATCCCCCGCTGCCTCCGCTCCTCTCTCTGCCGCCCCTCCCCTCGGCCCATCCGGCCAATTACAGTTCCCGAGCACCTGTTTGCCCATCCTGTCACGTGCTTAACCCGAGCCGGGGTGACTTGTCCTCACGTGCCCCTATACCTCACCCCGGCCCGTCACGTGCATGGTGCTGTACTCTGCTGTGTGTGTGTGAGTCGATGTGTGTGTGTAAGTCTACGTGTGTGTATGTCGATGTCTGTGTGTGAGTCCATATGTGCGTGTGTGTGTAAGTCGATGTGTTTGTGTGTGTGGGTCGATGTCTGTTTGTGTGTAAGTCGATGTCTGTGTGTGTGTGTGTGCGTCTTTTTCGCCCGGGCAACGCCGGGTACCTCCCCCTAGTTTAAAATAAAAAATGAAGTGCTCATCATTCTTGTATCTGAGGGAACTTGCTGCCAGTCTATATTGAGTGTTTACCAATTTGCAGTGTTAACTTTGTATGATCTAACCGTGTACTCGTGCAGCATGCTACATGCCATACACATGTAGCAGGTACACCATAAAACGAGCCGTACCTCCTACACTGCGTTATACACAAAAGGCGCCAAAAGGCGCCTTTTGGCGCCATCTGCTCCAACCCATGTGAGACTAAGTTGTAAGGAAAGCTGTCTCGGGTGTGGACCAATCAACTTCAAGGACAGTGCATATATTATCAGAGTTATGTTTTTTGTTTGCATTATGGCTACAGGTATTGTGGTCTATGTAAACATGACTCCTTATCAAAAAGGTGTCAGTTTTGTTGCCAGATAGAAGGGTAAAAAAAATTATCATACTATAATACTTTTTAATATGTTTTTGTTATTGTATAGCCAATACTTTTCCAACACTGACCATATATTGTAGTGAAAATAAACTACACTAAGTACACAATACTACAATATTTGACATTAACAGTGACACATATGACATATCAACCGATAATTTAAGCCAATAGTCTTCCATTGAGCGTTTTACTTAAATGAAAGTAATATAGTTTTGTCCACTGTACTGTATTTCACCAAACTATAAACACAGGCACGTGCAGTATGCAACTAATTCAGAAAACCTCCAACCTAGGCCATCTGGGCTACGAAACAGTGCATGACTGAGGCTTTGTGATCCATGCTTGACATTTATATCCACCGCAAATGAATTTAATATTTTCTTGGCTATTGTCCTGTGGTTGTCACTCGCCATTTCATTTGCGGATGACCTTTGCTTGAAGGGACAGACCATTCCACAATGTATGGAGCAGTAATACCTGCCGGATATTTGTTCGCATTGCATGACACCATAGCAAAGCACATTGTGTGTTGCTAATTTCAAACGCAAAAGTTTTAGGTAACACAGCATCCAGAATGTATGCAAATACGCATTTATCTTTTCAAAGTTGCAAATTATTTGCTGAAATGCTGCACACTGGCCATCTCGCAGTCCAGTGGGTCTGGAAGTTTTCTAAATCTCCACGTGATCCACAACCCTTGGCTCCAAAGTGATGATGGATTGCAAGTGTCGTGGGCACGCAGCCCTACCAGGCACACGTTGAAGGCTGCCGACCCCAGGAGAGACTGGGATCAGTGGCGTGTGTGCCGTGGCCGGTAATAAAAATGAAGTTGCAGGGTTCATAGTTCACAGGGCGTTGCACGGACCACTGTGCTTCTCGCACTCACAGTCACCCACACACATGTGTTGAAAGCACATGCAGATTTACACGTTGAAATGCACATGCATGCAAGCCCGTGTAGATGTAAAGATATAAAATACAAAGATTACCCATGCAGCCTTACACGGGCTGTTGGGGAAAATTCTGATCAAAGCACCTGTTAAGGGTGAAACTGCACACGAGGAGGTGGGTAGCCAACACCATTCCTGATCACCTTTGTCTCCCTAATAATGATGTTTAAATACTGCACCAGATAATCATTTGAGACTGACTCAATCGAGGGGAAGCTCAGGGCCAAATATTTGTCACTGTTGGCCGTGAGTGGGAATCAAACTCAGGTCGCCAAGTTCGTAGAGTAGTGTACTAATCACTGTGCCACCACTCTCTGTTCACACATGCACGCACACCCTCATACAAACATACCCATGTGATAGCCTTATAGGCTGTTCACATGAACCACAGAGGGATGGTAGAGATTGGCAGCACTGCTTTACGAATCCATTGACCCGAGTTTGATTCCTGGCCACAGCGAACAGCAGCCACTGGTTGATGATATTTGAAGGATCCCGGTCACCCTCTTTAACAACCCACACTGACCATCTACGGAAGCTCCTATTATCCTCGGGATAAATTGCTTCTATTATCAACGGCTAATTCTTGGTAATTTATTCATTATCTGTGTTTATCCACGGCCATCACAAAATGCTGCCGGAGACTCCTGTTTCTCGAGGCTATTTCACAGGTGATGAGGGTGACAGTGGTAATGATGGTGGAGTTTGTGATGGTGTCGATGATACGTTGATGATGATAATGTTGGTACCATTGATGTACACTGCTGCCCGAGGGTTTATGTTAGCGCAGCATTTGTACTGCACAGATCGATGAAGAGACAGCATCAAGGATGGCCGCAATACAGATAGAGGGATGCAATCAGTTAATGTACAGTTTTGAAATTGATTTTGGAAATACAGGACCACGAGCGATGGTTATGGCAATGGGAGACCATCCAGCAGTGAATAGACAATTGATGGTGACCGCTCCGTCGGTGGTAGTGATGATTATGTTCATGCTGGTGATAAAGATGTTGATGACAGTGATGATGACGATGATGGTGATGAGGATGGCGATTATTGTAGGGATGATGGCAGTGGTGGTGATACTGGTAGGAACCCACTGGTTCCACCAGCCCACAGGGGATTATTGTGTTCGTCCGTCCGTCGTGCATCCAAAAATGGGAGGGGTGGGGCTTGGTGGAGAGGGGAGGGTGGGGAGGGACTGGGTGGGGAGGGAGGGGCTGGGTGGGGAGGGGAGGGGCTGGGTGGGGAGGGTGGGCAGGGGCTGGGTGTGGAATACACCACGCCGCCGTTGACCCTGGCCATTGACCGAGCAACCCAACGTACCTACCAGCTCCCTCCGCAGGAATGTGTCCATGCTATAGTCCACCACACTCCATTTGGATGTTGCAGATAACAACAGTTGAGCTGTACACTGCTCTTATTCATGGCTAGGTGGCATCTGGAAATGGTAACCTGGGAACTACATCATGATTCCTGTTACCAACATCTGTTTCGAAAATAAGTGGAATCAGGCAGAAGTAAAATAAAATCGCTCCATTTTGTATAAAAAATATACACAACACTGCTCACGAACAGCACTCACCATACCAACCGCAGACAAGAGGAGTTTGACTGTATTTGTCTTACCTGCTGCACAATTAAGTCATTTGTACTACAACGTTTTGACGAGACAACACATGTGCAACTTATAGCTCTCAATATATTTTCTCGAAGCTCCAGGCCACAAAGGAAAAATCAACAACAACACACCAGCCCTGTGGCGCAGCAAAGGTCTGCCCTCCCCCCGCCTGCTCTGATGAATCCAGTGTGCCGGATGCCGTCGATGCCCCTGGTGATATCGTCCGGAACGTCAGAATGTTGCAATGTATGATGTGAGGGAGGATGTGGAATAACACATATCTTATATATATCTGTCTGGCTCTTGGAGGGAATGGTAATAAGCCTGAATTGAATTCAATCACGCTTTGGGTGACGTTAAGCTTTTTATTAGAAACCAAACTGAAAAACAAAACAAGGTGAGATTGAATATCAATATTATCAATGGAGAATGGCTACCAAATATTCTCCTACAGATACTTTATATCTCTTACAAGTGACGTGAACGTGAATCAATTTTAGTTCTCTATGCATCAATGTGTAGGGCAATTATGCATTCTTTGCATACATATATGATAAGCATTCAAAAGATGTAGGGATAAAACCATTCAAAAAGAGTAGCAACAACTGAATGGGAAGTATACTCAGATGGGGAGGGTAGAGAGGTTAGCAGGATGCAGATTGTGGGAATTGTTTAGAGGGGGTAGAGAAACAACAATCTGACAAGCCAATCCATTATACTGGTAGGAACCTCCTGGTTACACCAGCCCACAGGGGATTATTGTGTCCGTCCGTCCGTCGTGCATCCAAAAATGGGAGGGGTGGGGCTGGATGGAGAGGGGAGGGTGGGGAGGGGCTGGATGGGGAGGGTGTGGAGGGGTTGGGTGGGGAGGGTGGGGAGGGGCTGATCACCCCATGGTGCCCTTATAAAACTCAACGTTTAACCTACTCATGCTGGCTTGTGCCCGCCCTCACAGTCGGCCATATTTGCGGAATACACCACGTCGCCGTTGACCCTGGCCATTGACCGAGCAACCCAACGTTCCTACCAGCTCCCTCCGCAGGAATGTGTTGAGAGCCTCTCATTTGTTGGAGGATTCACTGCTAAATACCTATATCTGATTAATTTGAGTCACTAGGATACTCTGCATATAATAATACCATGAAACATTAAGAAGAATATTGGTTTAAGTGGATACATCTGCACAACAAATTGTGTGCAAGAAATAAGCAATATTCAAAGTAGGCGGAAAGATGCACAGTAAAACATGTTGTTTTACCAGAACACTCTAAGTGAGCAATGCCACCACTGTATTAAGTAGGCCTCGGCAAGGTAAGGTAATTTACCCTTTTTACCGGGTATAAGGGTAAAGGTAAAGGGTAAATGTGTCGACATGCCAAGGGGTAAGGTAAAGGGTAGGGTAAAGGTAGCTCGGAAGAATTACCCGGTAGGGTAAAGGTAGCGCGAAGTATTACCCGCTAAATACGGTACATTGTTTACCGCTAAAAGCTCCGTGGCGCAGTCCGTGGCCTCCATTTAACAAGTAATATATTTTTTTAAACTTTTTTTAAAAACACGCTTTTATGAAATGTACTAGTGTAATAAGAGCCTATGTCGGACTCACGTGGTGGTCGGCTTTGCCGGTCCCGCTTTACAGCCAATAGGGGGAGAGCCTGGGAGCATGGCCTCGGCGTGATCACGGGATGTCAGCTAGGTGATTGGTTCTGCTGGTCTTGGCCTCAGCCAATGGGAAGACAAGTCAGGGGCGTGGTCCCGGGAGTTGATGGGGAATCTGGAACATTCGGCGCAGGCTATTGAGGATTGGTTGGAGTGTACCACGTGACCCAGGCGTTAAATAAGGAGAGAGAGGAGAGACACGGGGTCAGACACGGAACGAAGAGAGAGAGAGAGGCCACGCGCGAGTGGGGCTCCGGGTGCCACGTGGCGATGCGTCTCTGGTGGCTGTCTGCCCGCTTCCCGTTGCCTGCCAGCAACGGGGAGTGTTTGTGAACTGCAAGAAGTGAAATAAAAGGACCGATTCCACAAGCCGTCTCCAGCGTGTTATTACACTAGTAATGGCAGAACTCCACGACTCCAGGAAGTGGCCCCGAAGCGTGCCACAATGTAAGGGGCCGTAGTGATTTACAGCCAACGTCAGTTGAGCGTGGACAATTAGACCCAAGCCGAAACATAACATATAAAAATAATGTTTAAAAAATATTTATATTGTTAATGATAGAATATAGTGTTGTCATCAGTATGACATAAGTATGCCAAGTTTGCAGTCGATACCACATTAGGAAGTGGGTTAAAATTGAGTTACAAGATTTGAGGATACGACAGCGACGACAACAATGACAACAACGACAACAACGACAACAAGCGTGTAAAATTGGAATCATCGAGAGTATTATATATGAATAAAGCGCTCTACCTAGCATTTACCGTTATAAACCTTGTTCATGTGTAGTAGTACCCCAGTAATTACCCTGTAATCGGGTACTTTGTATGGGGTAAGGGTAAAAGGTAGGGTAAAGATAGGCTCGTTGCTTTTTACCTTTTACCTTACCTGCTAAAGGGTAAAAGGTAGGGTAGAGTGATTGTATTGTGGTAAGGTAAAAGGTAGGGTAAAGGTAGGCTTGTTGTTTTTACCTTTTAACTTTTACCTTACCTTGCCGAGGCCTAGTATTAAGAGCACACGATGTTTTGTACTGTGTCCATTAAATGCGCTGTGTGGTCTTATATCCACAGGCAGGATCTAATGTGTTTACTTGTTCGCACTTATATTTTTACTTCACACATGATAACCACGCTGGTCATCTTCATCATCGTCTTCATCAGCCAATCGAGACTCCTTTTCGAAAAAGGTGGAAATTGTCTCCATGCTGCAGCTATCTGCGGACGATAAGACATTAACCTGTCTCGTTCTTCTCTCTGAAGATAACTTTTACAATCGTAATTTAATCTCTGCAACTTTTACCTACCTTTGCATTGAAGGCACACATTAGTATGTCTAAGTGTGCTCTGGCTTCATTTATAAGATATTGCTTTACTACCCGGCTTCGCCAGAGATTAGGATTCTCGTCTTGGATTAATACAAGGCCTACGCGGAGGGTGGGGGGATTCGTGACGTCAGCAGGCACACTGCGTGACGCTGCCGCATGCGGGGACATCACAGATGTGACGTCACCGCTCACTTGCCGTGTAAAATATATGCATTATTGTGCCCCCCCCCCCCCAATACAAAAGTCTATTTTTATACTTTTTGCATTGTGTACAGTATGAAAAGCTACGCATATGCCAAATTTCAAGTTTGTTGCATGTCGGGAAGTATGCTAAACATTTCGAACAGACACACATTCACACATTTTCCTTTTTATATATAGTTGTCTTCATACATTTGGTCTATTTATACATCTCTATGACTTGTTGTTGAGGCACATACAGGGTGCTTCAAAATTATTTTAACAGTTATATGGGATTATCATTGTTAATGGGAAAATAACGGGTAATACACTGTAACATGATAACAAATGTATGCTAAGAGCTTCAAAAAGTCAAAGAGTCTCCACTTATTCCCCGAATTGTCAACACATGCCTGGAATCTTCTCCAGGTGATCTCCAGAACCCGGAGTCACATTTTTTGCAGTATTGTTGCAAATTCTCAGAAGTGTTAATATTTTTCGACTTCTGGAGAAACCAAGAATCGTACTCAGAGATAATTACTGTCAAATCTGCCTCTATAATGAATAGGATAGGATGCCACTTTTTAAATGTATGCCATGCCCTCATTTTATCCTCCCCTTTCTTAGTCCAACTACGTCCCAATTTATTTCTCCCAGTTGTCTCCAGTTCGACAATGTTCTAATTCGCCAGGCACAGTCTACATGTTATATGCAGCAATGATCAAACCGACAAGTCTCCTGTTCACACCCAGTACATTTTAGCTCCCCTTGGCTTCTTCATCTTCCCACTTGACGCCATGGCTGGTAGATCTAGAGATGGCTGGGGACTGTAGACAGAAGTTTAAGCGTGTCGGTCATGGAGGTTGTTTTGACCATACTTCGATGAGCACTGGTTAGCAACGTATAGTTGACTACGGACGGGGCGAAATAAGTCCAACAGTCGTGCATACATCATGATGGTCAGCGCGGGTTGGCAAAAGACACCTGAGAAGAGAGAGATCAACAGATCCATGCTGGTTGCCCTCCCAGGCTGAGACCTACACCACAGTCAGTGACTTGATGTCAATTCTAAAACGTTGAATTATGCTGCCACGCTGAAAAACACCACATGGCTTCATCGCCCAAATTGTGGTCGCACTCAGAGTAAAACTATTTTGACAAAACAATGTTTTTTTGTAAGTATGTATTGCTATATTGCCCTAAAACCATACACATCCTGGACACGTGCATTGGTAAGCTATGCAGTAGTAAATTTTGTATTGACTGGTTGAAGGGGTTTTAACATTTTGGCCATTAACTTTTGGTAAAACACATGAAATGCCCTTGGATGGATGGAATAGTGCCTCGGCAAAGCAACGTGAATATTTTTTATATCCTATTTTCAGACATTTTGGCAGAGGCAGATATAGACACTTCCCATGGGGAGATTTGAATAAAAAAAACTAACTTTTCAACGTATGTTCTTTGGCAATATCACAATACCAATGTTTGGGTCTCCAGATAGAAGGGTACACGGTGGGTAGGGGGGATATAACCCCCCTCCCCCCGGATCCGCGACTGCATTTTGGCCATGCACTGCATACAAGCAAACGCACCATGCAGGAGCGTCGAGTGATACAACAGGTAGTCCGATTATCACGATTAGGTTACGTACGGTGTGAACAAAGTTCAACATACATTCATACTTAGTCTGTGAGCTTCAGCGCGGGGAGAACAGAGATTGTAAGAGGGTTTTAGTAATCTCCAGTGATATTTCACCTCCATATTTGACGATGACAGCAGGCTCATGTTTAAGTCACGTGATGATCCTTTTATAAAAAAATAAAACACATGTGAATTGTAAACACTGATTTAACTTCTATTTTGTATTCTAACGTTAAACCATTACACCTTGTAAAAATATGTAAAGTCATGACGAAAACCAAACAGCTCTTGTTTAACAGACCACACCCTGCTGGATGAGCTTCAGAAAGTTGGAACCGGTCTTTGGATTTTTCTGCTTAAACAAATGCTGCTGTCAGTTTAGCAGAGTTTTTTTATTTCATAGTATGGCCATGAAACGCCTATATCTGTTTAACTATTAACTTATTCGTTGCACATATTAAACCATGTCAATCATACACGTTTATGCAATAAAGATTCTGCAAAACAATCCAGCACAAAGAAAATTCTAACTTCTGCTGCACTGATTTTTTTTCAAATGTAACTCTCTTCATGTTGCAATGGAGACTTTCATTTCCCTGCGGTTTTCTCTAAATCCCTGCAATCTTGCGACTTGAAGTTGATGCTGTCCACGTCAACATTAAAAGCAAAAAAAGGACATCAAACGTTTATTCTCTGTAACGTTTTGAAGGCCGTTGGAAGAATGTAATGTGAACATGTATATTGGGGTACATTGTTCAGTGTTCTTCTGAGGTTTCATATATATATGGCCATACAACATACTACATATCAAAATGGTGCGTACTTTTTCGCAATACATAAAAATGCACCCCCTTATTCGTGTATAACTTAAGTCGCGTTATAATTTCCATAAATAGGATCAGCAAGTGACCGGCATGGCTTTGTTTCTCATATAACCTGCAAATCTATGATCTGATCATTTAAAAACATCAACTTGGTGCTTTCATATGTTGTTTTTGTTTATTTTGGTATGACGTTCATACATGCTTGTGATACGTTGGAATGATCTTCTTGGTTCTTTTGGTAAAGTCACGTAGAAGGGAAGTAATAAAATAATAAAAATAAAACATAATAAAATAATTCTCACGACGTTTCGGCCACAACGCAAGCAGCCGTCCTCAGGTGAAGAACATGTCTGTCGATAAGACAGAGTCTAAATGACACGTCCTAGGTTTGGAGTGTCTATTTAAGCTGTGAGGGAGGAGGAAGAGAGCCTTGACAAAATAATTTGCATTTGAAGAGAAATTTAGCATATTTATGGAAAATGCAGGAATGCGAATAGTGCTAATTGTGAAATGCGTGGGAGGTGGGCGGGAGGTTTTCAAAGTCATATTATGCCCATGCATTATGCAGGATTAGCAGCATCAAAGGGAGGGGGCAGAGGCAGCACCAACAAAGGGAAGGAATGTGAATAGTATGCAGCTGCAGCAACCAAACAACCACGTACAAAAAAAAACTAAAGTATTAATTACATAGTATCATCAGTATGCCAAATACACTCTGAATAAGCTGAGCTACCAATCTTAAGTAATACATTACAATTCTAGGTCGCAAAAAAATATAATAAAATATAATATGCTTCCATATTATATTTAGAGTTGAATCAGAAACCAAAATAACATGTTTTGTTGTGATAGGGTTCTCTTGAAGATTTTTGTAATTGCAAATGTGTGCATGTTATTAATTATCTTATTTTCAAAGCTATCTCTAAACATCAAAACATTTCTAAAAATACAGCAACAGAGATGCCATTACATACAACAATACGTAACATCTTAAAGTATAATCCAACATATTTAAAGTAAGCATGCAGACACTAATTTTAAGAGCACTTAAAACGCATGGTAAGAGCTGCTCATAAGCTGGCTTGGCCACAATTATAATCAACTACAAGCAAAAATAAAATACAGTATGATACTCAATTACGTAAATCAATACTGAATGTTAAGTTGTAAATTTAATCAAACCCTTCCCAATTACACGTTACTTGAAAACTAAAACATGGAGCAGACTACACTGTCTCCAAGTGATACTCATTTCCCTCGCTGGCTTTAAAAATACAGAGAACGGTGATTGAAAACCACATTCGCCTGTGGTACGTGAACCCTGCAAGCTGCATTTAATATGGTTGAGAGTATATTTGCAAGTATGTTCCATTTGGCAATATAATTTATTTGGCAGATAGCATGTGCTGTTCCATTGCTAACCAATAAAAGTGTAAAGACGACTTCGATGCACTTGTCTTGAGATGGTTTCTTTATTAAGGAGTCACGTGCTCACACTCGGACACGCGGCGACCCCCACTGCAACAGCCCCGAATCGCCCGCGCATCTCCCTTACAGTGAGGGAAAAAAGTATTTGATCCCCTGCTGATTTTGTACGTTTGCCCACTGACAAAGAAATGATCAGTCTATAATTTTAATGGTAGGTTTATTTGAACAGTGAGAGACAGAATAACAACAAAAAAATCAAGAAAAACGCATATCAAAAATGTTATAAATTGATTTGCATTTTAATGAGGGAAATAAGTATTTGACCCCTCTGCAAAACATGACTTAGTACTTTGTGGCAAAACCCTTGTTGGCAATCACAGAGGTCAGACGTTTCTTGTAGTTGGCCACCAGGTTTGCACACATCTCAGGAGGGATTTTGTCTCACTCCTCTTTGCAGATCTTCTCCAAGTCATTAAGATTTCGAGGCTGACGTTTGGCAACTCGAACCTTCAGCTCCCTCCACAGATTTTCTATGGGATTAAGGTTACTTCTTCTTGAGCCACTCCTTTGTTGCCTTGGCCGTGTGTTTTGGGTCATTGTCATGCTGGAAAACCCATCCACGACCCATTTTCAATGCCCTGGCTGAGAGAAGCAGGTTCTCAACCAAGATTTGACGGTACATGGCCCCGTCCATCGTCCCTTTGATGCGGTGAAGTTGTTCTGTCCCTTTAGCAGAAAAACACCCCCAAAGCATAATGTTTCCACCTCCATGTTTGACGGTGGGGATGGTGTTCTTGGGGTCATAGGCAGCATTCCTCCTCCTCCAAACACGGCGAGTTGAGTTGATGCCAAAGAACTCCATGTTGGTTTCATCTGACCACAACACTTTCACCCAGTTGTCCTCTGAATCATTCAGATGTTCATTGGCAAACTTCAGACGGGCATGTATATGTGCTTTCTTGAGCAGGGGGACCTTGCAGGCGCTGCAGGATCTTAGTCCTTCACGGCGTAGTGTGTTACCAACTGTTTTCTTGGTGACTATGGTCCCAGCTGCCTTGAGATCATTGACAAGATCCTCCCGTGTAGTTCTGGGCTGATTCCTCACCGTTCTCATGATCATTGCAACTCCACGAGGTGAGATCTTGCATGGAGCCCCAGGCCGAGGGAGATTGACAGTTCTTTTGTGTTTCTTCCATTTGCGAATAATCGCACCAACTGTTGTCACCTTCTCACCAAGCTGCTTGGCGATGGTCTTGTAGCCCATTCCAGCCTTGTGTAGGTCTACAATCTTGTCCCTGACATCCTTGGAGAGCTCTTTGGTCTTGGCCATGGTGGAGAGTTTGGAATCTGATTGATTGATTTCTTCTGTGAACAGGTGTCTTTTATACAGGTAACACGCTGAGATTAGGAGCACTCCCTTTAAGAGTGTGCTCATAATCTCAGCTCGTTACCTGTATAAAAGACACCTGGGAGCCAGAAATCTTTCTGATTGAGAGGGGGTCAAATACTTCTTTCCCTCATTAAAATGCAAATCAATTTTTAACATTTTTGACATGCGTTTTTCTGGATTTTGTTGTTGTTATTCTGTCTCTCACTGTTCAAATAAACCTACCATTAAAATTATAGACTGATAATTTCTTTGTCAGTCGGCAAATGTACAAAATCAGCAGGGGATCAAATACTTTTTTCCCTCACTGTATATATGGTACAAGGCCACGCCCCCATTCCCGAACGTTCTCTCTGGTTCTAGACCGCTCGCTCTACCAGCAGACTCTACTGTCTTCTTCCCGTCACCTGGCCACGCTCTTATTCTCGATCATTCCCGTAGCCACTAGCCCATTCGTACTGCAGGCTGACTCCCCTGTCATTTGCTCCCGTGGCCACTAGTCCACTCACTGTCATTGCAAAAGCAAATGTCATAAGTGATGCTGAAAAAAACGTCTGCCCAATAGAAGTCCCAGTTGAGATTGCTTGAAATGGACATTATTCATACAAATTGACATCTGATTAAGCCTACGGAATCTGCCACTACAAATTTACTAAATGGCTGAACTTACTTTCGTGAAAACTAAACGTATTAACTGTGTGATTGGTTTTATTATAGAAACTGTGCTTTGTTGGTCAAATCCACTTTACATCAGCCTCACAGTATTTCTAGTGGTTTATAAGTTGGCATTCATCGCAAATTATGATATTGTAATTTACTGTAACTCCAAAATACTCCATTTACATTTAATTTAAATTATAACGTGATGCTTTAAATTTGTAACAAAAATTTCGAAAATGCCTAAAACGTTTCAAACGAGCTCAGAAAATTCCAATTTAAAAAATGTCAAATTGGAAGAATACGGGGTAGAGACGGGATTGAATGGTATCAAAGTGAGGAGGGGTGAAGCGAGAGAGATCAATGGGATGAAAATAAAAATAACCCGATGGTAGGGGACAAGATAATTAATATGAATGATCCTTCCGGTCATGCAGTACGAGATGTCCCTGTGGTTTTCACTAAAATGCTTGATTTATGAAGATGCGGATACTAACAATTTCATGTGGATAACCAAACACGTGCGATACCATTAGTGCAGACACTTGGTTGATGGGAGGATACTGCTGATGAGAAGATTATCCTGCAAAGGTTACCTGCAGTCTTTGAATTCAGTGGGGGGAGTATGGGACAGCAGTCAGCCGTATATCAACGTAATGAGGTCCTTTACCATCACATGGCTCAAATCCCGTGGGACGGCCGTTTTCCAAACACCATTAAACGCAAACGATATGGCGTAATTAATGATGACAAGTGTTCGGTGGCAGTAATGTCTGCCGAGATAATTACATGCCCAAAACATCATCACATTCGTGTCTGTTTGAGTCTTCTGTCGAGCATCATTGCTCTGACACATTTGGAGGTGGTAAAGCCAAGAGACCCACTATTAAAACTCGGGGAGTTCAATCTCTTGAATATGTTTGGAACACGTATTGCATAATTAAGAGTGCACAGAAGTATAATGTATCAAGGAATGTATGTTGAACTTCTTTTGCACCATAGGTAGCTAAACGTACTAATCGGAGGTGCAGGGATAAAGACAAGCAAGTATTTTGTGCTACCCAAATTCATATCAAATCACTGTTGGTATTTTACAAATACTATTTATCGACTGTTTAATACTCACGTAAAACCATTTTTAAAATTTACATATGCTATTTAGCATGAGAAGGCATACTTGGGTTGTCTCTAAAGTATGTACCGAAATATTTACAATGTAGGCATATTGTCAATATGATGTACGGCAGTGACACTACGTAGTATATCAATGAATACATTATTTTATAGTCCTGCATTTTATTTCTAAAGCTGATGTTTAGAAACAGTTTAATATATTCCACTGGCGCTCCTATTTACAAATGCAATTAACCTAAAGGTTTCCTGTAATATATACAGAATAAATGCATTGTGCCATTACTCAACAGACATATACACAGATGGCGGAAGACAAGGCAAGCAATTTCACATGTTTTTCAGACACCTCTCCTTCTGCCACCTCATTTAAAATGCCAATTTTTTTTTACACGAATGAAAGGGGTTTCATTTTCAGTATATTTTTCTGATGCAGTCACCATTTTTCTGAAGCCACCAAGAGATCTGTGCATTGGCCTGGATCACTGGTGGCGAGACGTTATCTACCTCGCTTCGTATGCAGGAGGCTGTAGGTTCGATCCCTACCCTAACGCCTGTATATTTGGAGTGTGCATGTTCTCCCCGTCGTCGTGTGGATTTTTCTCCCGGTCCTCCAGTATCCCCCTCCACATTTAGAACATGCATTTAGAATATTTGGCTGCTATAAATTTCCACGTGAAAAGCCACTTCTTTGTAGCCAGGTTGCTTTTGTAAAATAGTTATATAGTGCAATGGGCCTTACCTAGTCAAATAAAAAGTTTAGTTTAGATATAGAAGAGAGAAATGCCCTATCCTACAAAGCCTCATAGCTCATGGCATTAGAAGACATTGGTTTGCACGGCCCTGCAGCTATTTTTGAGCTGGAGTTGAGTCACTCCTGGCTCAACAGAGCCAGGTTTAGTGGTCGTGCAAATGAGGCATTAGCCTAACAAGCCAGCTATTCTATCTGTACTAAAGAGAGGTTGAGCAGCTATTGTATAGATAGGTACACAATGGTAGTGGTCTGAAAAATATAGTATGAAATTAATATATTGCTGTATTGCTACTTATAGTCTGATGAGTGGGTAATACATATTACATGTTTAATTGTTTTCAGTTTAACAGATGGCATTATAATGCACTCCTACTTGCATGCTCTTTGTAATGCAGTTTCAGAAAATGATCCTTAGATAATTGTTCCATGTGTAATGCGAGCAAGGATTGAGGGGGGGGCAGAGTCCTGGGTCACGTGAGGAGAGGGAGGAGTTAGGGTCACGTGGGGGAAAGGATTTAGGAAGAGAACCGGAAGGGGAACGGGGAGTTGAGACGGAGTGAAACGGGAGGAGGCCACGCTGGGCAGTACGGGGAGGGTGGCGCGGTCGCCACGCGGTGGGAGACGTCGGCACCGTCAGCCATCGGTGTCAGGACGCAGAGGGCTAGCGGGCGGTGAAAGGCTAGCTGCAGAGCGGAGCAGCAGTGAAGCTGCAGAGCGGAGCAGCGGTGAGGCTGCAGAACGAGCAGCAGAGTGGCTGTGGAGTGATCGTCGGGAGAGACGCGGGCCTGAGCGAGGACGCCGTGTGAACGAGATTCTACGAACCCAAATAAAGGACAACGGAGATCGACATTGAGAAAGAGTCCTTTATTACACATGGGCTAAAATTTTAAAGCATTATTAACAGCGAAAACATACAATAATTGGCAGCACAAATATAACACGAAATCTCCTTACTTGGAGAAGACACAACCATTAAGATGTAGTGCATTATAAAAGTATGTTGCATATCTTTTAAACCAGTGAATGTGTAGTGAGTCCGAGTCACAGACGTTGTTCTTTGAAGGCAACACTTTTATTATAACATCACCACCTAACACAAAGGGGTAACAGCCCCTTCACCAGATACAGCCTAGGGTGGTGACCACCCAGCTAACTACGCTATACTGAGGAGTTACATCTACAAAGGGTCGGGCCCTCTCACTCGGGTCCTCGACCACGTGTTGATGTCTTGCAGGACGTAGAGCTTCAGGACGTGGAGCTTCAGCTTGTAGGATGCAGCAACCCCGGTCCCTCCCTGGGACCCGCCTTATATCTCCCCACGGGTCGGGGCTGCTCCGCCCTCGGCCCCGCCCGCCTTCTGGAGCCTTCTAGCTCCCTCTCGATCCCTCTTGAGAGCTCTCCACGGACACGCGATCACCCCCGAGTCCCCTCTCTATGGACACTCCAGATCACGTGTCTGCGGGGTCAACCAGAGTGCCATGGCCCGGGGCAACCCTGCCCCTGGGCTGACACTCTCCCACTCCCCCTTGTGGGAGCCCGCATTACACGCGATGCGTGGTGCCTGCGCTGTCCCAGCGCTCACCAAGCCCCGCTAGGGCTGGTACTACACCCGCCTATGGGGTATATGCGATGACGGTGCATCGCGTGCCGTGGCCTTCTCAGGCCAGCACCATACAGTGACATCCTCGATGTCACTACACATGGCATGCTTTTTAGAATTGTTCAAATGCGGCCATGTACTTGCATCATAATTGCCAACACACCTACAGCATTGTGCACCTTTTCAAACACATTGTAATCTACGACAAAATTATTTGAATGTGGAATTTTGTGATACCTGCACCATGAAAGGTATGTAATACACAATCCACATGGAGGAGACAATCGCGATCTTTGAATATTCCACGAAAATCGTATAATGTAAGAAACAGTATTCTGTGCAAGAGAAAAATACCACAGGAGAATAACTGTGAGTGGCTCATGTACATCTCAAGTATGCACAAAATATGTTGGCACATGAGAAAGGATAAGATTACATTATTGTCATGGCTTTTAATTTGATTGATTGACTCTAGGCTTTCCGTGGCATATTTTCAAGCTGGCTGGCTGTTCACTCATGACACTCAAATCCTCAAAAGACTCTGGGGAGATGGGAGGCAGCAGCTATCATCACAGTTGTTCCAGAGCCTTTTCCTTTTTATTATCTGGATGCCCGAGGGAAAAGAAAAATGTGAACGCAAGAGTGCATAAAGGGTTGTTGGTATTGGGAGTTAAAAAGTATATCTGGGACTCACATTTCTATCCTTGTCAAAGGCTTAGTTGATAGAATTTCTGGATTCAGTTAAACTGAATATGTTCCTTAGTTTGTTCTTTTAGAGTTCTGATTTGACTCTTATCGATATTCCTGTTTATGCACAATTAAATAACAACTACACTTTTAATTATAGCCCATACGTTGCCATTACACAAATAAATAATGAATAATAAGGCATACTTTATGGTTATTTTGTTATTATCTGCGTGGGATGCTTAGTGTAGCATGCAGAGAGCAACACGTTCATTCAGTTCACTAAAACAGGAGTTTCTCTTCAAATGTATTTAAAGGTGAGGTTGTAAAAAATAAGCTGAAATGCCTTGAATTTAAAACACATACTGCAATAAAAATGTAAACTGACTTCACCGTTACGCATTTCATATGATGGTAAATATCCAAGAATAATTGCAATACCAAAATGAGCAGACTTGTAAAAAATTTACTTCATGCACCACACTGATCACAAGATCCATGCACACGTGGCTGCAGAATGGACCGAGAACAGAGACACTCCATAGAGCATGACCCCTATTAGTATAATTTTTATTTTGTCTTTTGTGACTTCAACTTACATTGTATAGGTCCTTCAGCATGCTTACTTGAGTACCCTCTATCTACACACTGGTTAGTAATACACCATTACAATGTGTGTTTTGTTGTTTGTTGTGATGAAAAAAAATAACATTAAAATATCCTGAATTACTTATTATAAGCACTGTTGTGATACAATTATGTATCAGCGCAGCACACATTTTTCGTTGTTTTAAAGTTATCGCTTTGTATATAAATCAAACCTATACAAGTAAATAAGTCTGAGTATTTCTTATTGCGCATTCTTATGAATCCAGTCCATCATCAATGCGCACTAATCACACATGTATGCTCTTTTAAGCAACACTGTTTGAAGTGTCTTGCAAAGGTGGCTCAGGCTCAAATAAATAACTATATAATTGCATAACTAGAATTGGTCCACTCAAAGAAATGATCGTATATGTACTAGTATATAGATGTACGAATTCAAATGTGTCAAAAGGCAAATATAATATAGATGCTGAATGTATATTTCCACAATTACTGTTGCTTCAACTTGAGTTGCAAAATTAGTATTCGCATCACATCGTAGATATATGGCTGCAGTCAGAAACCTAACCCTTGGGTTACTGTCAGTGGATGCCATGGCTACAATGGAAACCATCCACAATACACATGCAAGCATTCACTTGTCAGACCCAAACAGAAAAATGAGTCAGTAAAAAACACAAGTGTAAAAAAAACACAGTAAATATCAATATATTGTAATATTAAAATACACTTTGTACTGTATGCTTTATTTGAAGGTCTGTCATGATGTAAAATATGATTTTACTGAAACATGATTGTATGGTGTTCTTAAATTATGTAGAATTTAATTTGATACACATTATATAAACATGTTTGCATTCAAGTATAAATGAACGTCCGTGCGTTTGGATAAATGTGTGCACATTAATGTACATCTGTAATTCACTGAAACAGCTTTGCAATATAACATTATGATGTGGAAAAGATAGGGACCATATTAATAAAATATGAAATCGTAAACAAAACAATAAATCACTAATTTCATGCCAGGAGACATTAATTCATCTGTCAATCAGTGATTTTTTTTAAAAGGGTTATTTTTATTTGAACTATTTTTTTACTTTTCATTAAAGCAGTTGAACTTTCCTCAATACAGCTTTGTGGATTAGGACGGATAAGATAGATAAAGGCTACTACACTGACACGGGAAATTTAATGAAAACTACTTGGACTAATATCTAGGGAGCACAACTGAAATGTGTTTCAATGATTTTAAGGTGGCATTTTTTGGCCAACAATAGTATTCTTTCTGAATATGTATTCTTAATGCCTTCCAAATCAGGTTAATAGCAAAAATGCATTAACTGTTTGTTCATCTGTAATGTGAGGCATGGCACGATAGCTCTTATGGACAATAACACTTGTAAAGATGATCAAATCTGAACAAGGATTTAGTATAAAGTTGCGTTACTATTAGGAAATCACCCGATTTTTTTTTGACAATTTGATGAGAGTTTTGTCGAAAACTTAGCGATACAAACGACAGTAAAAGGATTTGCCTTGCCTTCCATGGTGATGCCCCTCCTTCCCGATAACGCCACACGACCCAATATGTGCGAAGTCTTCTCGTTGTGCGACTTGACACGTAATTCTATGGGTCTTTCGGTAAAGCCACATAGATAAAAATAATAATAAAAATATCATGATGTTTCGATCGCAACACAAGCAATCGTCTTCAGGTGAAAAAATACAGCGAGAGAGCTGCTGAAGCAGGATGTTATATAGGCCTGAGATGGGTGCAGCCCAAGGGTAAGTGGAAGAGATACGTAGATAACACATTCGTCATCCGGCCACATGGCCTACCAGCGCTGGGCCAATTCTTCAACCACATCAATTCCATACACCCAGCCATCAAATTCACCATGGAGGTGAAAAAGTATGACAAGTTACCATTCTTGGATGTTTTAATCGAAAAGAGACCAGATGGCTCAATGGGACACTCTGTCTACAGGAAAGCCACCCATAAGGATGCCTACCTAAAACCTGACTCCCACCACCATCCAGCCCAGAAGAAGTCCCTCATCAAAACCCTACACCATAGAGCTCGTATTTCCGACCATCACAACCTAGCCAGTGAACTGGAACACGTACACCAAGCCCTCAAGATGAATGTTTATTCGGACTACACAATCCGTAAAGCTCTCACCCCCACCGTTGGGAAAGAACCACCTGAGGACCCAATCAAAACCATAACCTTGCCATACATAACAGAGGTTACCAAAAAGATTTCCAAAATCATGAGCAAACACAAGATCCAGGTTCGATTTAGCACAGTACATAAATTTCATGATCTGATCCCATCTGTGAATGATGTGATCCCTGACGTGCAATACCCCGGTGTCTACAAACTAAGCTGTGGCTGCGGCAGTAGTTACATTGGGGAAACTAAGACATGTCTCGAACCGTGTTTGTGAACATAAGGCAGATCTGAAATATGGTAGGACCAATACCTCGGCCGTGACTGATAATTGTTTCAACGCTGTGGCCACAACACGAAATAGATTTTTCCAAGATGAAGGTACTCTGCAAACCTACTGGCTATCAACAAAGATTCGTTCATGAAGCCATCCAGATATATAAACACAGACACAATTTCAACCGAGAAGATGGGTACAAACTGAGCAATCATTGGAAGGATGTTATTAACCAATTTAAGTCATAACTGGCTATGATGTTTTCATCCTACCTGCCGATGTTAGCTGTTATTTCCGACCCTCTGAGTTGCATTGCCAGGTTGGATGTCTTTGCATTGACAGGCTGAATGTCTCACTAGCACAGCCACCGTTGCGGTGGTTTTCTTACATTTACATGCTAATCTCTCACAATACAATGGCCACCTCCACAACCTCAGGGCGCCCTCCGATCTTACATTTACATGCAAATACCATCTCTAGCCCCGCCCACTTATCCTTGGGCTACACACAATACAATGGCCACCTCCACAGCTTTGGTGGCGCCCTCCGTTCTTACATTTACATGCAAATTCCATTTCTAGCCCCGCCCACTTACCCTTGGGCTGCACCCATCTCAGGCCTATATAACATCCTGCTTTAGCAGCTCTCTTGCTGTATTTTTTGACCTGAAGACGATTGCTTGTGTTGCGATCGAAACGTCGTGATATTTTTATTATTTTTCTATCTACGTGGCTTTACCGAAAGACCCATATAATATGTATTCCTGCAGTCATGACAGCTTTAAGTCAAGATTTTTGACATGTAATGTCGTTTACGATGACTGCTTTTGATGTAAAAAAGGCTTGGAAAAGCTTCCAGAATCCATTCATATGGATAATTCGTCTTCCTTGCTCGAGTAAATCAGTGTTTAAAATAGCATTCTAACTTAAGTCCCATTATTATTTCATGTGCAATATGCTTTACTGCTAAAAGCAACAGCTGGGAAGAACATAATGCAAGCTTTAGACACGTTTAAAACGAGAGGGATAAATTAGCAATGAAACTCTTGTTTAAACCATAGTTAAGTAGGATATAAAATGCACGCACACATGATATCCTTCATACACATACGTTTTAATGGTGGTAAATATATGCAATCATTCAAAGCCAATCACAACAACATAAATGAGCAAAATTTACATATTGGCGAATATGTTTTTCCTCAATAAATTAGCCAAAATAATAATGCCAATTTCCCTACGACCAACAACAGAGACAATCAAGAAGGGCATATGTTTCATATATTTTGTGAAAATGTGAATCTCACCCATAATTTATATGTATATGCACATACATTAACATTCATGCAAGCACAGCTGCATATTGTAGACTATCACACACGTGTAAATTTATGAAAACATTTACATACCAACACATATTATACCTTTGGATATTTTTTTGCCATTAAATTTTTTTTGAATATTTGTCATATCTAAGAAGTTGCGTTACATTTTCCTAGGCTGATTCACTGCTTAATTATATATCTCCAGTAATCTCATAATATACCCTGTGATATTTTTGCATAATAACAAAAACACATGTTAAAAAAGACTCAATAAGCATAAGAGAGCACGCAGTGTCACGTGCTATTTTTAAAGAATAACCTCCACAAAGACTAAACTATCTACCAAGTATATTCCTAGTTTAGCACAATAGAGCTTGTGCTGTGCCTATTAAACGAGACTTAGGGATGCATAAGAATGGGCTGGAAGGCTTTTTGGGACATGCGAGGTCCACATGGGACTGTGAAAGGCACCTGATCCATCAGCTCACCCCTATTACTAAAGATTGAATCGCAAAAAACTGCATTTGCAGCTATTTCACCAGCAGTGGTGCTTGTAGCCTCATCTCCAAGTCATTGCTCAGTCAGAATCCATGCTTGTGGCAGGCCTGTGAGATAGACAGGGAGGACTTGCCTCGCAATATTTCACAGTCAGAATTAGACTTCATTCTGCTGTCGGGCAGAAGGTCAACTGGCTATTTAATTTATGAAAACCATCCTATTCCTGGAACAACTGCCAAAATGTCTTATTCTTCTGTCGTCGAAAGTGAAAGTGAGTTAAATCGTATTTTTGTGGCATGAATTTTAAAAGCAGCACTATATATCTGACATTGATTTTATTCTTATGGAAGAAGCCGTATAACCATCATCATCTAAATTAGCCACAGGATCTCATTGCCGAGGCAACTAATGGCAAAGTCAAGCGATGTCATGTTGAAGGCAAACTTAAAATGATTTCACAATTGAAGCACATTGTTACGATGACCACCATCCACACCGGGTAGAAAAAAGGGGTAATTTGATGAAGTTGTTACTAGAACTCATATTGTTTTTGGAGGACTAACCTATTTGGTGGCTCATTGTGTCTAGATACTTTTTCATAATTCTACCATTTGCAAAGTCCTTGCATTCTATTTGATTATTACATCTTTTTGTGATTTAAAGAAAAATGTAATATTTAATCCTTCTGCTGCTGCACAAAAGTAGTAATTCAACTTAAAATTTTAACCAGAAGCGAAGCCACCACACTAATCAGAATAAGAAAATGTAATGTATATTCCCTATACTATGGCAGGTGCCTGTGAATTTGTAATTTTGAAGGTGTGGGACAGGGTGGCTGTTAGCTGGCTGTGTAATGAATGGTACATTTTTGATTCCTGACAACACATGCCAACAGTGCAAATTGAATTCTCCAGTCTCTTTATATTATCTTTTTGGAAAAATCCTGTAGGATTTAGAAGAAAGTGTCTCAAAGGATACTATATAGATTTGAAATTTCCATAGAATCCTTTGGGTCATTACAATATGATTTTTTTTCTAGTTTCCATGGGATGTTATATATTTTTTAAATAGCACAATACACACTTGTATTGTACGAGCACAATACATAGTTATTCAAACACCAAACATGGTCGATAAATCACAAAAGGGTCCATAATTTGGTGGTCAATTTCAATGTCTTTGCATTTGCCTATGATTTACTACCACTTCTCTTTAAAAAAAAAATATGGGACGGTATATATATGCCTCCTTTATTCCTGTGAGGCATATGTATTGTGATGCGCAGAATTTTTTTATGTGGTTGCTTTTATATCTTCTATAAATCCCAAATGTATGGTGTTGTATTATCAAGAAATAGCCATACTCCCCAGCGACCTTTTGACCTCGACATTTTAATCGAAATCAGCATAAGAAAAAATATCTATTTATTTGAATTAAAACCACAATCAATTGCTTTTCAAAGCATAGACATACTGCCAGCATACACCTAACATCATCATTTTGTACCTCTCTTATTTAACATTTACAGCAGCCTTTAAAATGCCCAACTACTGAAATTGTTAAAAGCAATTTTGGCAATGTTTAACCGGGAAGTGTTAGTATGGCTGCACGGTATTGATCACACTGATGGAACCCCACACTTATTCTCAGCATCCACCACTTTGTCTGAAAGGACATTGGGTGAATGCTGCTTTATTATTCTGGTCACACTCATGCACACATTAGAGATTGTTTTTTTCTTCTTACTTAACTGTTTTAGAAAGGATGAGTAAAATTCAATTACAATCAGTTTTTTATGCAATCCTCAGGATATTGTACTGGACATTTCAAAAAATGCCAAGTCCGAATTTTTTTTCCAGCAGTTGGACCTGATTCTTTTGAGGTTGTCCAAATTCATACCATCTGGTGCAGGAGCTTTTCCTTGATCATATTGTGAAATGCAGATTATATTATTAGGGTTCAATAGCATTCACATTGACAAAGAAAATGGAACAAAAGCTGAATAAGTGGCACAAATAAGTATTTAGAGGCGCATGCTTGGAATTACACTGACAGGGAAAGTCAAATGCAGGTACAGTATTAGAAAAAACATGCAAGCTAAATACATGATATATTCAGTGTTACAAAAAGTTAGAAGGGACAGTGACCAATATGTCAAGACTGATGATCGACTGGAAGCCAAGAGAGAGAATGCACCCGAGATATCAACCGTGGAGATGGAGTGAAAAAATCAGCTCATGTGCAGGTGCTAAGAAAGTTAATGCTGCACTAGACTGTGTAATATGGAGACATCTTCCGTTATTGCTAACATTGTAATGAACAGTTAAAAATAGAAGGGGCAAATTACAAATGCAGAGAGAAAGTTATTTGAAATCACTAAAAAATATACAGAAAAAAAGGAAACATGAAAAAGAATGAAAATGTCAAAATAAAAGGTAAAATACACAGAACTCTGAAAATTAAATAAACCCAGTACAACAATGGTCGAATATGTTATAACACTGGAAGCATGGAAGCAGCAAATAGAAAGTTGATGGTTGATAAATCATAGCACATAATAGAGACAGAATCATAAAACGAATAAAGGGATTTTATGCAGATCTTTATACAAAAAAACAACACAATTACATACCCTAGGAATATTATATTTTTAGTCGAAATGGAAGACGTTCCACATTTCACACTTAAAAAAGTCCCCTCTGCCCTTCATAGCGTGCACATCTGAGAGCTCCCAGAACAGATGGAATAACTCCAGACATTCCTTTTCATGAGGTTCCTGCACTGACATTTTTTGAAGAATTCATTTTTAAGGAGTGTTTTGGCATATGGGCAGAAACCAGTGCACCCAAAGAAGGAGATTCCACTCAAAGATCTACAACAATTAAGTCATAAGCAGGTTTTCTCTACTGCCACGTCCTGGCCACGTCACAGCCCAGCATGTTCAGGGAATTTACAAATATACTTAATCCACCAAAATGAGCTTCCAAAGTTCTGGATTATGGGTATGGACCACAACTAAATGTTGCTCCACGACTCTAACCCCAACATGAATACTCATTATCAACATTTAGTCCAGCCATCATACTGTATTAAAGGAAGTGTGGAGAAATTAAGAGTGTAAAATTATATGTGTATGGCTAGATTGACTGCAGTATATTTAGCCAGTGTACGGTCATGATTAACATCACTGACTGAAAACGGTATATCAGTCATACCCAGTACTTAGTTACTAAATATATTTGTTAAATTAATTGACGAATTCATTCATGATTTCCTCAGGATAATCCCTTGAGATGGAATGCTTCATTTGCAAGGCTGTCCGGAGTGTCAAGTGACACATAGCAAACATGTAACTAACAACACATATACAAACATCTACAATTACACAGAAGTAAATAATAACAATACAAATGTAAAACACTGCACAGTACATTTACGCAATGTCAAGAACAGCCAAGGTAGCGAGCAAGTGGTGCACACCGCCAGATGTTCGAGAATATTCTCGAGCTGTAACAGTGTTAAAATTAAAGCTTAAAAATCACAAGCATTGAAACATGTATCTGGAACTACTACGATAAACTAACAATATCAGAGCAAACTGTGTGCCTGCCTCGATTCACTTTACATTCCAAAATAGTGATAGGTTATGACAACGCACTGAATACCTTGTAACACGTTCTATGGTTCTCATGCATTGTTGCGACAGCTAAAGCGAGGGTTTGGGAGCTTGAAAGCATGTGTGTAACAGCGAGTCTAATGGGGAACAAAAAAAAATCAAACAGAGGCCTCTTTGGTCATGCAGGACCATTTGCCCAGTGACCCTGCCTTTTGATGTCACATCCCCAGAGATGCCGCAGAAGGCCCACCCAGCACTATGGTGGAGGTGATGGTAGTGGGCAGCGTAATTGGATTTCTACAACACGCGACCTGAATTCCCAGCCATGCGAGCTGTCCCGTTAAGACACAAGCCTGGACTAAGCTTAAGGCATGAAAACAGAAAATATAATGTATGGAAATGGTAACCTTTTCTCGATCTTCTTTATTTTGGTTTACAAAAACAGAATAAGACAAAATGTAATTAACAAATCAATAAGGCTATGACCATTATTATATGCAGCCGAGTTATGGTGCGATACATTTTAGTTTAGGCTGACAGCGAACATTTGTTATATTACCGCGTTGAGAAAACAAATAATAATACATAAATGCCTAGATTGCTGTGTATAATGATTCCATTCTGAGACTGTAGTTTAAATAAGTATTACTAGCCACCGGACTACTAGAACGAGCTTAGTGGTGTCCCACACGTGATGCACAAATATCCATGCCAACTTAAAGCATATGTTTTTTTTTTGCAGCCAATACAGTACAATGATTCATCATACGGATCATAAGATCCATGCGACATATGGCTCGTATTTGTAAACTATGACAGCCATCAAATCCCATCACTGGAGCTGTGTAAATGTCAGGGCTGCCCCAGCATTTAGTTGTGGGATTAGCATTTGTCAGTGTGGGCCTGCCGTCTGCTATATTGCATCTGGGCGCACGCTGCCAAATCTTTAATCACGCTTTGAAGCACTGCATACAAATGGGGATTGATGTCAAATTAATGGTAGAATAACACCTACGAGGGAGCAGGTATCCAACACACGGCTAATATGTTATTTGGAGATTGAAATGCACCTGCTGTTTTAAACTATCAGCACCGTATAAAAAACAAGGTTCTTTTGATTTAACAACTTTGGCAGTAACCGTTTTGGCATCCAGTATCGAGTACATGCATGTGTGTGACATCGTCTGCATTTAATATTTTTTTGCAGGGATTGAGTTATTATTTGCTGTTTCTAAATATCGCACAGTGGTGAAGGCATTTCCATATGTTATTTATTAATCTGCTTTGGTTTCGTGCATTTATTAATGTTTTTTTTTAAAGAAGTATAAAGTCAATAACAACTGTATTACATCTTATCTTGTGCATTGTTGAATGTATTTCGTCAAACTACATTTGTATTTAGTTTCCTGTAGTGGAATACAATATGTATTGTAATAAACTTAACTGACATTTTACTTTCAAATTACATAATCAGGAGACGAAGCCAGCATATAAGATGATCTTCTGTCGTGTTATAATCTGCATATAAATGGCATGTTGCTTTTCGATTTAAAGCTTTCGTGACTGCAGGGATTCATCTTCTTGGTTCTTTCGGTAAAGTCACGTAGAAGGGAATTAATAAAATAATAAAAATAAAACACAATAAAATAATATAATAAAATAATATAATATAATAATATAATATAATAATATAATAATATAATATAATAATAAAATAAAATAATATAATAATATAATAATATAATAAAATAATATTGTGTTTTATTTTTATTATTTTATTACTTCCCTTCTACGTGACTTTACCGAAAGAACCAAGAAGATGGCATGTTGCTGTTTTAAAATACGGGTCTCCTGCTGTTTAGTACCAGACCAATCTCTCCCTGCCAATATAAATAAATGGATGCACACATCACTAGATAAGTTGCAATGAGGAGGAAGATCATGCCACTTTATGACTGATAGTGGTGTTATTCTTTATGTTGTAGAATGCATCACTGAAGCCTCATTTGTTGCTTATAAACTCATGTTAATATGGATTCACTGTGAATTTACCAAAGGTAAATATTCAAAGCAAAGTGTATCTATATTTTTGCATACGAGCAGTGATGGTTAGCTGTGCTACGCGATTAAGAGTTTAAGTTTATTATCAGTGGTCAGTGTAAATAACAGATGCATTTCAAGCACTCTATAGCAATATACTGTATAGCAATTCAAAAGTACAATTTTCATCACATTTCTGAGATAAAAAACACGGTAGAGTCAAAGGACCAGAGTAAATGTGTATGTTACAAAAACTCACCCACACAGTTATGCTATAATTTATGTGTCAATTGATGAAGCAGGAAACCGAAGTACTTAAAATTAAGCCACATTACAGGCTGTGGTCGATGTTGCCAATATTGAGAAAGTGTATCGCGATGTACATTTTTAGTTGAACTCTTGACACTAAAATTAGCATTGCCAATGAAAACTGTGTTGTAATGTGGAAATCAGGTATGACGAAAAACGAATTGTTTTCGTGAAAAAAAAATATTCCGTTCTTCAATGTTTTTGTCACTTAATTTAACCACATTTATTAAGCCAGTTGGTGGTGCACAGCTGTAATCCACCATTGTGGATGTGAATGTTGATGTATCACAAAATTGTAGAGTAAAAGTGGACATCTCTCTGTTTTTTCTGTATGGGATAGCGTGTTGCCCCCTCACACGAGTGGGCGTTATTCAGTTTCTCTCGTTTCCTCCTGCATGTAAACACCATGCACCCTAATATGCAGAGGAACGCAGAGCTTGGGCAACTGTTGGCACCGACTTACCTCGTGGCTGCTTTTTACACTTGCCTTTGGTTCCTTGCACCTCTGAGTTGTTCTCTCTCTTTGTGGACGAATACTGCGTGGCGTATTATATGTTGAAATTAGATATATATATATTTTAAAATTAAATAATGCTGTGAATATTTTAATAAAGCATTTGCATCAAAGACTCTGGCTGGATTTTCTGTCCTATTGTGTCCCAGTGGTTCATTCATTTGATTTAACTGTTCTGTTTTTCCTTTTGAAAAATGTATTCTATCAAACATACTGTGATATTTATTTAATTTACAAATAATATATCTCGGTATGTTTGATGATGTATTTACCTTCAGGTTAAGCTTATAGTTATCTAAATTGTGTACTTAGGGAATTGTTACATATAGTGTTAACATCTGTTTGCATATAGTTTAATAGAAAAAAACGTAATACATTCTCACGGCGTGAGAACAACAATGCAGTCTGTCTTTTCGAATGTATGTGGCTGGCCACCAATCATTACGTTTCTGAAATAAAACAACATCTCAGTGAAATGTGTGTATGCCGGTATTCCACAAAGAAGGCATACTATAATGCATTCATGCATTACTTGATGTGCAATAGTGAGAACCCAGATACATGGATTGCATGCTATGGGAATACAGGCTGTCGTATAAAGACCCCTTTAAAAAAGGAGCATACTTGTCTTATGGACCTATTAAATATATTAAACATCTAATACAATATATTGTATTGAATTGCATGAAAGCAGTTGATGGTTTTCAGATTGCTGTAAAATTCGGTAGATAATACGCTGTGTTCATGCAGTGCTGATCACATGAACACTGGTGAGTGGTAAGTGATGACAATCTTAGCCAGTGTCAGCGTCAGATGAGTAGTAAATAGTAATTAATGACGAGTGAGAGTCTGGTGAGTGATGAGTGGCAAGCAAGTGGTGTCTGGCGAGCGTTTATGGTGTCAGGTGAGTGGTGAATATTTGGTGAGTGGTAAAGGTCAGTTGAGTGCTGAATGTCTGGTGAGAATGTCTGGTAATTATATCTATTGAATGATGAGTGGTGGGTGTCTGGTGAGTGATGACTGGTGTCAGTTGAGTCGTGATTGTCAAATGTCAGCTGAGTAGTGAGGGCCAGGTGAAGGTTAGGTGAGTGCCAGGTGAGTGCTATGTCACTCAATTCAATGGATGGGCTTTCTTCTAGTTATTTATCAGTAAAAAAAAAACTATAACACATTCCATAAAGCCTCTGTTGTGCATATGATGTAATTTCATTAAATGGTTGACACGAAGTTGAATTGCAGGTGACTTCTGATTTTCAAATTTCCGAAAACCCTCATTCAGTTATAAATTCTACCCATTGTTTTATGTTACACACTTTCTTTTGGATAATTGGCAATTGTATGAAGCTGCATGAAGGTGCATGAATGTACAAGTGCGCTTACTATTTTCTTAGGAGATAATTGTCGTTTGCTCAACAATTTGGCATAGATGCTCTAGAGTGTCAGGAAAGTGGGAGAAAGTGCACTTAACGCATAGACATCTCAATAGTGCATTGTCCAGCTGATGGAGCGATAGCCTCTGTCACACTTTTGTTGTGGATGTTCATCACATCTCTTTGTCCATGCCCAGCAGCAATGCCACCGCATATCAAGTGCATCGCTGCCTTTCTCCTCTTTTATTGGCCGGTTTCTGCTTTATGTAACATAAACAAAAAAATTGCCATGCTGGCAGCAGCATTTATTTTAAGTAATTTTAATTAATAGTAACACGCAATGTGTACATAGTTAATGTAATCCCATTATTACCTGTGATGTGGTAATTAAATGTGAAATAATTTTGTAAAATTACTTGTACGACATAACAACATTTTTACATCACTTTAAATTTGTAAGTGTGTACGGATATACTCGCAATTCATGGAAACAAATGAAAATGCAATTAAATTATTGTGTTGTGAGGTAGCAAGTCAATCTCTGCTGCGTGTGGATAATTGAACAGTGAAATTTAAGTGCTCACGGGCTCCAGTCGAATCATTTTTCTACGGTAGCTGTCCTGTTTTCACGCAAAAAAATTAACCCGTAAAAACAAAGTTTTCACTATAAATCCTTTATATGCGTGGCATCGGTTTTATTTTATTATTCATTTCTGTTTTTCTTGAATAAGAGTTTCATTTTTATCACATTGGTATTTTAAATAAAATATGAAAAAAAAAATCTTAAAAAGTGGAAAATTTTGTAAAAAAATTTTCACGAAAATAAATTGTCACGCACAACGAGTCTGTGTGCAAAATGTCAGCTCGATTGGATCACGGGAAGTGGGTTAAAAACGACCCAAAGTTTTGCACGGTCGTAAGCGCGCAAGCAAGCAAGCAAGTGAACTTAATATATAGGATTTTAAAAAATCCCTTACCAGTGCAATTGCATGGCACAACTCACACATATTGATTAACAATGCAAGTGGACCACCTGAGTAAATCACCTGAACTCTATAACCAATCGGTCCCAATACAGTTTTTTTTCCCCTCTTCAGCATGAACTCAATGCAGAAACAGTGGAGATATAACAATAGGTTTTACCCTTTCTGGCAAACATGCTCTTATAATTTTATGATAAAAAAACAAGTACTATATTCAATGTATAAGCAGCTTATTTTTTTACTTTTAACTTTGGAAAGTACGTATTTAATTCCTGAAAAATTACATGACACACACTTGTAAAACATCCACATATGTAAAAACAATACTTGATTGATGAGATTTTGTAAATTTTCATGCATTTTTAAGGTTTCCTCCAAACAGTATCAAAATAAAGTTAATCATGAACAGCTGCACAACATAGTGTTAATATTTCTATCAATTAGTCCATAAGCCCAAACCAGATATTTAACTTCTCGGTACTACCTGAGGTGGCATAACTTGAGTGGTTCCAATTTGTTTGTTTGTGTGGCCAAAAACAGCGCATGATATGACAGCTTCTTGAAATGAACGAGTTATCAAGTCTCATTGTTATTAGCTTATAAATATCAGCACTACTAAAGGTGTGGTAGAAACTGCTGCTCTTTGATATAGACAAATGAGAGGGCATTCAGTATTTATGGGACAGAAAGAGGAGTGTATATATCCATAATGTGTTTGTGCCACGCATGTGCATGAGGCACAACCTGAAAAGCTGTATTATTTATATTATACTTCATGAAATGATGTAAGGAAGTGTGCCTTTTTTGTGCAAAGAAAAATATGTACGTCTTGAATTGTACACTTGGGTAGGGACTAAACGGCTGTATTATTTGAAAAAAACTCACAATATGCAACCTCGTAGTAATATTCAGCAGTGAAAAGCACTTTTAAGAAAAAAACATTTACTTTATTCATATGTACAGTTACTCAGGTTCAATCGTACCGAGATAGACTTTCTATAAACTCAATTGATGAGCCTTGGGACCTTACCATGTCTGCACTATAAACATCGTATTATGTGTTGCCTATATTTGCTACGGCTTACTGTTTTATGTGCTTTTCATTCTCAGATGCCAAAATTAAATCCAATTATCCTCCTTGGACCATAATCCGCATAATGATCAACATGAATGAATAGGCATACATGCGTGCAATGTTTAAATATATGAGTTTGGCAACTAAAATCAGAAATTTGTAACAGTTGTAGCATCAAATCATATTACAGCATAACCATTTTTACCATATGCTGCATTAATTATTAACATGTGCTAGTATTCTCAGCCATGTTAGGCAGGAACAGCTTTTTGGATGGGAACACGCAACTGCAATGGGAACACAAGGCAGATCTGAAACACGGTAGGACAAATACCTCTACCGTTGCTGATCATTGTTTTAACGCTTTGGGCTCACACGAAATTGATTTTTCCAAGACGGAGGACGTTTTTAACCAGGTAAAGTCTTAACTGACTGTGATGTTTCCATCCTACCTACCTATGTCAGCTGTTATTTCCGACTCTGTGTGTGTGTCTCTCTCTATGCCTCTCTATTAGATCTCTCACATGTCCTTTGGATTGCACTCTCATGCTCACATGTCCTTTGGATTACACCTCTCAGGCTCACATGTTATTTGGACTGCACTCTCATGTTCACGTCCTTTGGATTGCACTCTCATGGTGCTAATCTCTCATTAACACTGCTGTTTTGCGCATATGCGGCCATGATATTCTTATGTGGTGACAGAAACTAATGCATGCTAATCTCCCTCCCTAATCCCTCTACCCCTAATCTCCCCATTAACACAACTGACGTGCTTGCGTCCGTGGATAGAATCGCTTTCCAGCTCAGACCACGCTTGCTTGCCCATCGCCACATATATAAACTTGTTTTAACTGCTCTCTCGCTGGTTCAGCAGTTCCACTGCTGAATTATATTTTTTTCCGCCTGAGGACGACCGCTTGTGTTGCGATCGAAACGTCGTGATCTATTTCATTTTATACCTACGTGACGTTACCGAAATTACCAAAGAGTATGCAATGAGAACATTCATCCACGTCAAATGCTGTATTCCACTCACATACAATGCAACTAGACACACATTGGCGTATGGAAGCAATTGCATATTTCAATTGCAGCCTTTACGCTTGATTAAAATATTTCCATTTTGGAAAATACACTCCAAGCCCTGAATTTGTATAACCTTGTTTCAATTTTACTTCGAGTATGTGTAATGCTCCTGTTGCTTTATTACGGCTGAAATCCAATGCACTTACAAGCATTGGCCATGCATGTATCCCTCTTTTATAATGAACAAGAGGTCTTTACGGTTGTTTATGGACTGTGGCAGGCACTACTGTGGAACATATGCCTTTTGCGGAACCGTATCCAGACCTCTTAAAGGACGCTCACGCATCCTCTCCGTCAGCACAGTGTCCGCATGACTGAGGATGGCCATCCATTAGCATAGGACTGAGCCAGTTTCACATTTTCTTTCCCACGCTCTTGAATTTACTGTGCCATCATGGACAGATATTCCTCGTACTAAAATGCCAAGGAAATGCATCACCCACTGGAGTGTGGTTCCGGTTTATGGTAAAATGAAAAATAAACTTTTAGGATGTGTCCATTGTAACCATAAATGGCATTAACTTATGCTGAAGTCTTAAAAGTATGTTGGAATACATTTAGTTTCGTGAAAACTAAAATAAAAACATATTACAGTTAACTCTCGATTATAATCATCCTTGTATGGATTAACTGTGCTTGCAAAAAGAAACGACCTTTACATGTGTGCTGGTTAATTATCAGCTGCTCCTCACTTAGAGACATCATATTGCCTGAATAAATATGGCCAGAATACAACAATTGCAGGGATTAAGAGACCAATGGATGGGACTTGATATGGAATGGCAGCCCAAAGGAGGAAATATTCCCAATTGAAAATCTACAGTGGAGTTGAAATTATTACATCAGCTTATGTGTAGGAGATGGATAATGACATCGGAGGACTGTGAAGAATAGTGACAACATAGGGAAGTCTTTATTCAGCAGTCGGTGCAACATAAATTATTGATAATGATGCCACATCTACTCATTTTAATAGTTGTGTCATTTAGGCTCTTATGAAACCACATGGATTATCAACTGAAATAACCGATCTTGATTTGAAGCTTTCGTGACTGCAGGAATCCATATTCTGTGGTTCTTTCGGTAAAGTCACGTAGGTATGAAATAAAATAAATTACGACGTTATCGGGCGCAACACAAGCATCTGTCATCAGGTGGGAAAGCATGGTCTGCTGCTGAGGCAGACTGTTTCAAAAGGTTTTAAATGGGTGTAGCCCAAGCGTCATAAAGAAGTGGCCGGGGCTAGTGATGGTAATGTGATACATTAGCATGATGTTAATGTGAGGAATTTGCATGTAACTGTAAGATAGGAGAGCAGCCTCCTCGACGAGGGCACGGAAGTGGCTATGTTAATGTGAAAGATTATCATGTTAATTTGAAATTGAAGAGTGGTGCAATCCAAAGCAGCCTCCTAGACGAGGGCACGGAAGTGGCTATATCAATGTGAGAGATTAGCATGTTACGGGGAGGATTTCCACACATCTGTTGGAGCTTTTAACAGACTGCGAGACAAGAAGGCTCACCTGATCGAGTCGCTAACCTTTCTCAAGAGATGCCGCGATTACAAGGTAATACCAGTCGCATTTACACTCACATCTGCTGCTGTCACTTCTCCTAACGCTAAATGGATCTTGTTTAAAGCTAGCCTATCGCTCATCTAAGAGAGAATAAGGTTGCTCCAATTTGAACTTGATCATTTAGACAAGACTCTCTTACAATCACACTTAAAATTAACAGATAAGATGTCCACTTCTGATTGGGACCATGCGCATAACATGACAGTTTCTCCTGCTACTTCAATATCAACCAATTGTAAAGTTAACTTGATCGCTAAATTCAACCTCCTGTCAAAAAAGCCAGAGCCACACGTTAAAAAGTTAGATGTTAACAAGATTGTAATCAATCATAGTAACATCCCAATTTCCGACAGCCTAAAATCGGTACTAGCCAAAAGTTTGAATTTCGCAGTCACCCCTAAACACATCCCAGTGGATGATATAATTGCCCAGGTCGACGTAGCCCTCAAAGGCTTGGGACACATCCCGGCAGATATTGCTAGATCTGAAATTGCTGCTATCCTAAAAAAACGCTAAGAAACCCATTAGCAACATCAGCAAGGATGAGCGTTTTGAACTCTCTAAATTAAAACAGAGATTGACATTGTTCATTCTCTCAGCCGACAAGGGCAATGCCACTGTCATCATGGATAAAACCACTTACAACAACACAATTCAGGACCTTGTTAATGATGGCAGCTATACCAAAATCAACAGAGATCCCACCAACCGCCTAGCTACAAAAACCAACAATATCATCACTAAATCGACTTCTCTAATCGATCAGTCCAAGCAGAGCTCCCTAAAACCTTCGGCTGCTAGACCACCCAGATTATATGACCTTCCAAAAATCCACAATGTAGGTACCCCGCTCCATCCTATCGTCTCCACCATTAACTCACCCACCTACAAACTGGCCCGATTTTTTTCTGAGACCCTGCTTCCTTTCACGGGCAAGTTCACCTCAGCTGTACTTAACTCAGCTCACTTGGTTTCTCTAATCAAGGACATCTCACTGTCTCCAGATGATTTGCTTGTCAGTTTCGATGTAGTTTCTCTGTTCACCAATGTACCTGTATCTGACACCATTGCAATCCTTGAAGACTTGGTCCAACAAGGATTGAATCCAGATGTACCAACTTTGGTAAGGCACTGTCTTACCAACACATACTTCACTTGGAATGGCACATTCTACAAACAAAATTAGGGTACCCCAATGGTTATTCCTTATCGCCAGTGGTAGCGAATGTTTTCATGGAGAAATTTGAGACAGATGCCATCCAGACATCCACCCTACGTCCCTCCTTGTGGAAGAGACACGTAGATGACACGTTCGTCATCTGGCCACATGGCCTGCCAGCATTGAACCAATTTCTCAACCACATCAATTCCATACACCCGTCTAACAAATTCTCCATGTAAGTGGAAAAGGATGGCAAGCTACCATTCCTGGATATTTTAATCGAGAAGAGACCTGATGGCTCGTTGGGACATTCTGTCTACAGGAAAGCCACCCACACGGATGCCTATCTAAAGCCTGACTCCCACCACCATCCAGCCCAGAAGAATTCCCTCATCAAAACACTACACCACAGGGCTTGTTGTATCTCCGACCAGCACCACCGAGCCAGTGAGTTGGAGCACGTACACCAAGCCATCAGGATGAACGGATACTCGGACCGTACAATCCACAAAGCTGTCTCCCCAGCCATGCGGAGACAACCTTCTGAGGTTCAAACCAAAACCATAACTTTACCGTACATAGCAGGGGTAACCAAAAAGATTTCCAAAATCTTAAACAAACACAAGATCCAGGTTCGTTTCAACACAGTACACAAAATCTGTAAAGGATGTGACTCCTGACATGCAATACCCTGGTGTCTACAAACTGAGTTGTGGTTGCGGCAGCAGTTACATTGGGGAAATGATGCGACATGTCTCGGACCGTGTTCGTGAACACAAGCCAGATCTGAAACACGGTAGGACCCATTCCTCTACTGTTGCCAATCATTGTTTTAACGCTGTGGGCTCACACGAAATAGATTTTTCCAAGACGGAGGTACTCTGCAAACCTACCGGCTACCTTCAGAGATTTTTTTCATGAAGCCATCCAGATATATAAACACAGACACAACTTCAACCGAGAGGATGGGTACAAACTGAGCAATGATTGGAAGGACGTTATTAACCAGGTAAAGTCTTAACTGACTGTGATGTTTCCATCCTACCTGTCTATGTCAGCTGTTATTTCCAACTCTCTGTGTCTCTCTCTATGCCTTTCGCTTAGATCTCTCATGCTCAAATGTCCTTTGCATTGCACCCTTTGGGTTGCACTAATGCCTTTGGATTGCACCACTCTTCGATTTTAAATTAACATGCTAATCTCTCACATTAACATAGCCACTTGCGTGCCGTCGTCGAGGAGGCCGCTCTCCTATCTTACAGTTACATGCTAATTTCTCACATTAACATCACTCACCCCGGCCACTTCTTTATGACCCTTGGGCTACACCCATTTCAAACCTTTTAAAACAGTCTGCCTCAGCAGCAGACCATGCCTTCCCACCTGATGACAGACGCTTATTTATTTTATTTTATACCTACGTGACTTTCCTGAAAGAACCAAAGAGTATGAAATAACCGAGTTTGACACTACTGATTACAATTATTTGAGTTCCGATGTCACCCCAATGACCAACTAATTTATTTCTTTAAATGCATTCTTCAGTTTCCATCAAAGCACCCGTAGTTTTGTGACTTTGTCATGTGACTTTTTATGGAAGATTCTCTAACCCAATGTATATATAAAAAAAAACTGGTGTCACTTGACAGGTGGTGGCATACCTGATTTTGCATGTGCACTCGTGGCCATTAGTATGCAGCGGTAGGAGCCTGGAGCTTTAAGGTTGCATGTAGTCTGGCCTCCACAAGGTCAGTGTGCCTTACACACTGCAGATTCCGTCCTCACCTTGGGAGCCTCTCGTTTTTTTTACAAATGACTCAGTATCTGTGTTGCTCGTGTGACACAGTCTCAAAGACACAAGCATTTTTTTTTTATGCCGAGAACATTTTAAAGAGACAGTCTTGGACTATGTATGTATTTAATGCAGAACAGTTAATATTTTACAAAATGCATCTAGCTACTGTCAATCAGCAGCAGCACAGCGTTAAAATTAGTGGATGGCCTAGCAGAGCACAACAATCTTTGAATTATACATTTCAACAAAAACAAGTTGCAAATGATGTGCAGTAGATTCAACTGAGTCGCAGACGTACTTCTTGGAGGCAACACATTTATTTGTATCAACACATTAACACAAAGGGGTAACTGCCCATTTACCAGATAACAGCCTATGGTGGTGAACCACCAGGCTAAACTACACTAAACACACTGGGAGTAGCTACAACGGACCGGACTCCAGCTTGGGTCCAGGTCCACGTGATGGTGACTCTTCTTGAACGTAGAACGTAGATCTTCAGATGGCGGTAACAACGCTGAACCCTGGTCCCCGTGGGGTCCCTGTTTATATGCTCCCCACCCTTGGCCACGACCACCTTCGAGAAACCTCTTGTCGTTTCTCGACGCTTCCCGTAGGATCTTTCCTCCGACACGTGACCACCCCCTAGCCCCCACCTGGGGGCCCCATGTATACTTTACTGGTCACGTGTCCTTAGGGGTCAACCAGAATGCCATGGCCCACAGTAACCTCGTTCCCGTGGCCTGCACTCTCACACCCTACCCTGTAGGGGTCAACACTACACGCAGAGCGTGGTTCCACTTATCGCTGTCACTCAGCGCTCACCGAGCCCTCTTCAGGGCTGGTACTACACCCACATATACGGGGTGTCCGCGATGGCAATACATTGCACACTGTGCTTCACTAGAGCTGGCATTACCCAGTGACATCCACGATGTCGCTACATATGTGATGTCCGCGATGTGAATAGATCGCATGCAAAGCCTCTCTATGGCCGGCACCACTCAGTGACATCCGAGATGTCACTACATATCTATTGCAGATCAATGAAACAATAAAACTGACCTGATACCCATTTAAAACATAGCGTAAAACGGTTAAGCCTTCATCATGAAACAACACCCAGATGTGATGTTGCGTACATGTATTGCTACCAGGTTCTGAGCTAAACTGTGTGATAATCTAATAAAAACAAATTAGCTGCAATTGATACAGTGTCATTCACAGGTGACAAATTACAGGCACTCAATGTTCCTCGTTACGATTTAAGTGATTTCCAGATCAAAGAACCAGCAAATGTGTTATTTTAATGAATCTGGTAGATGCAATCAATCAATGGTTTCCTATACTATATGTGTATAATTGAACAAATTGTATTCATCAAAAAAGTCATGTATTAAATGTTTTTGGTAGTTGGAGTTTTGTATGTGAAATATCATCCGTTAGTCTTTGTAAAACTGTCCAATTTCTCAGTGCTGTCAATGTCCATTGCTTTAAGTGGCTGTGCTATGGCCCTTTATCCATCTACAGATAACTGCTGTGGTACTTTATTTGATTGCACAAAAACACATATCTGCTCGCAGCATCTATTCAGAAGTGTGTTACATGGTGAAGACATTCCACGCACTTTATTTTGATCCTTCGTAATAAAAGATTATGGTAATGAAAGTACAACATGCTAAATCGTGATATTACACATTGCACTTAATTGTGCTTTAAGGGTATATTGATTTACTTTGTTCAGTAATTTGTTTGGGCTATGAGTCAAAACATCCCTTAATTACAACTGCATTGTAATAATAGGTTTTTACCCTTTCAACTAGTACAAAAACTGACACCTTTATCCAAGGGATCATTTTTGCAAATAGCCACAACACAAGCAGTCAAAATGCAAACAAAAAGAAGCAACTCTGATAATGATAAGTACAACTGCATTGTGAGTCAGTATTTCTCATCATTCACTTAACATTTAATAAATAGCAGACAAATACGAAAGACTTCAAATGAGTTGAATGAAATTTTAGCTAATGAGCATATTTTCTTCTATAAACGTGTTACCATAAAATAAATACATATAGATGCTCCATGTAATAATTTAAATGTTTAGCTGCTATTTTCGGCTTTCCGATTTTACATTAACAGGTTAAATTTCCTACACTAACACAGCCACCTCGCTCACCGACCTCGAGGTAGCGGCAGCTCTGCGATCTGCCATTAACATGCTAATCTCTCGCATTAACATAGCAACCTCAGCACGCTCACCGTCGAGGCTGCCCACCACTTACATTAACATTAGCTGCCCCGCCCATGCTGCTTACATTTGGGCTACGCCCATTTCAAACCTTTATAAACAGTTTTGCTTTAGAAGCTAACCCCCTTTCCCTGATGACCGCTTGTGTTGCGATCGAAACGTCGTAGTTTTTTGTTATTTTCTTTGAACCTATCTACGTGACGTTACTGAAAGACCCAAAGAATAGAAGTAGTTTGAGAGGTAATAATGGAATCGGGAGAGAAATGTCAAGCAGACATCTCGAAGCATATTGAGATCCTCAAAGAAGACGGAGTGATACATTATTCCAAACGCAGAAGGGAGGTCAGGAAGAACTTTGAGTGATAGTGATGTTCAGTCTGAGTGTATTATGTATGTTGAACTTCTTTCGAGAGAAGGTCAATGACCATGTAGGGGAGAGTAGCTTCATGAGAATAACATTGGCAATAACCAAATCACAGTGGTTCGTGGAGATCGTGGAGAGAGAGATGTATAATTGAAAGATGAAAGATGATAACCCTTTCTGGGACTTTTGCGAGGAAAGGAATGTGAGAGTCAGGATTGACGTTTGAAGGGCTTATGAGGATGTTATTCTTTCAGGACAAAAATTATAGCAGGAGTCTTGAGTAAAGGAATGGTACCAGATTTCACGAGACATTTGTAATGCGAGCGTAAATGGGAAGGCCGGATGTGACGATCCGAGAGGGAGGAGTCAGGGTCACGTGGGAGAGGGAGGAGTCAGGGTCACGTGGGAGAGAGGTTATAGGAAGGAGCCCAGAAGAGATCAGGGGAGTCGAGGGAGTGAAGAGGCGAGACCATGTCGGGTGGCCGCCGTGCCATCAGCCGCGAGGCTGATAGGGCTTGGCACACCGCCAGCTAGCGGTGTGCAGAGAGAGAGAGAGCGGAGTGTGCGGGGCGCACAGGGCGTGCGAGGTTGCACGGGGCTAGCGGAGGGCTAGCGGAGCGTGCGAGGTTGCACGGGGCTAGCAGAGTGGCTAGCGGAGCGTGCGAGGTTGCACGGGGCTAGCGGAGGGCTAGCGGAGCATGCGAGGTTGCACGGGGCTAGCAGAGGGCTAGCAGAGGGTGCGAGGTTGCACGGGGCTAGCGGAGGGCTAGCGGAGCGTGCGAGGTTGCACGGGGCTAGCGGAGGGCTAGCAGAGGGTGCGAGGTTGCACGGGGCTAGCGGAGGGCTAGCGGAGGGTGCGAGGTTGCATGGGGCTAGCGGAGTGGCTAGCGGAGCGTGCGAGGTTGCACGGGGCTAGCGGAGTGGCTAGCAGAGGGTGTGAGGCTGCACGGGGCTAGCGGAGGGCTAGCGGAGGGTGCGAGGTTGCATGGGGCTAGCGGAGTGGCTAGCGGAGCGTGCGAGGTTGCACGGGGCTAGCGGAGGGCTAGCAGAGGGTGCGAGGTTGCACGGGGTTAGCGGAGGGCTAGCAGAGGGTGCGAGGTTGCACGGGGCTAGCGGAGGGCTAGCAGAGGGTGCGAGGTTGCACGGGGTTAGCGGAGGGCTAGCAGAGGGTGCGAGGTTGCACGGGGTTAGCGGAGGGCTAGCAGAGGGTGCGAGGTTGCACGGGGTTAGCGGAGGGCTAGCAGAGGGTGCGAGGTTGCACGGGGCTAGCGGAGGGCTAGCGGAGCGTGCGAGGTTGCACGGGGCTAGCGGAGGGCTAGCGGAGCGTGCGAGGTTGCACGGGGCTAGCGGAGGGCTAGCGGAGGGTGCGAGGTTGCATGGGGCTAGCGGAGGGCTAGCGGAGGGTGCGAGGTTGCACGGGGCTAGCGGAGGGCTAGCAGAGGGTGCGAGGTTGCACGGGGCTAGCGGAGGGCTAGCAGAGGGTGCGAGGTTGCACGGGGCTAGCGGAGGGCTAGCAGAGGGTGCGAGGTTGCACGGGGCTAGCGGAGGGCTAGCGGAGGGTGTGAGGTTGCACGGGGTTAGCGGAGGGCTAGCAGAGGGTGCGAGGTTGCACGGGGCTAGCGGAGGGCTAGCAGAGGGTGCGAGGTTGCACGGGGCTAGCGGAGGGCTAGCAGAGGGTGCGAGGTTGCACGGGGCTAGCGGAGCGTGCGAGGTTGCACGGGGCTAGCGGAGGGCTAGCAGAGGGTGCGAGGTTGCACGGGGCTAGCGGAGCGTGCGAGGTTGCACGGGGCTAGCGGAGGGCTAGCAGAGGGTGTGAGGTTGCACGGGGCTAGCGGAGGGCTAGCAGAGGGTGTGAGGTTGCACGGGGCTAGCGGAGGGCTAGCGGAGGGTGCGAGGTTGCACGGGGCTAGCGGAGGGCTAGCAGAGGGTGCGAGGTTGCACGGGGCTAGCGGAGCGTGCGAGGTTGCACGGGGCTAGCGGAGGGCTAGCAGAGGGTGCGAGGTTGCACGGGGCTAGCGGAGCGTGCGAGGTTGCACGGGGCTAGCGGAGGGCTAGCAGAGGGTGTGAGGTTGCACGGGGCTAGCGAAGGGCTAGCGGAGCGTGCGAGGTTGCACGGGGCTAGCGAAGGGCTAGCGAGACCGTGCGAGTAGCACGGGGCTAGCGGAGGGCTAGCAGAGGGTGCGAGGTAGCACGGGGCTAGCGGAGGGCTAGCAGAGGGTGCGAGGTTACACAGGGCTAGCGGAGGGCTAGCAGAGGGTGCGAGTAGCACGGGCCTAGCGGAGGGCTAGCAGAGGGTGCGAGGTTGCATGGGCAGCAGAGTGGCTGCAGAGTGTGCGGGAGCACACGGGCAGCTGCAGAGAGAGAGCGGAGGAGAAGAACATCAACAGGTGCTTGTACATACACATGTCCACGTATACTTGCACCCCACACTCTCTTTTGGCCCCCCCTCCCCCTCTCCGTCCAATACGTTGGTGTGTGCAACAATAGTTGCTTGCGCACAACCACGTCCACGTCGCCGACTCTCTCGTACCACTTCGTGCATTCTTTTAGCCCTCCTCCCCTCCCTCCCGATACGTTCCATTCATTGGCTACCACATTCTGATGAGCTCCTCCCCCCTCAACTTGCTTTTAAGGGCTTACATCTTGAATCCTTGCCTCACTTGATGCAGCAAATCTGGCTGTGACGGTCCCACCTGATGACGGAGACTTGTGTTGCCTCCGAAACGTCGTGATTTTTATTGTTTTATTTTTATTAATTTCATTTTTTACCTACGTGACTTTACCGAAAGAACTAAGAGTATCAATAAAGGACCAACGGAGAGTGACATCGTGTGAAGGAGTCCTTTATTACACATTGACGAGGCTGGGCTTGCGTGGGTAGGCAGTGTGCGATTGTTCTGTGGACAGAGGATCGAGGATTGAAGACTTTTTTAGGTAGTAGACGAATTTAGTGATATTGTTTGAGAGATATCAAGGGTAGGTGTTGAGAAGAGAGGCAATAAGAAGAAGAGCAGAGTGAGTCCTCGGAATGTCATTCTTAATTTTTATACTTGGTAAGTGATGGAGGAATGGATGAAGCTGGGTTCTGGTGATGCAGGCGGGAGTTTAAAGTACACTCAGCGAAACACATTTTAAACCTTCTCTGGAATCATCACCATGATATATTATGCACATTAGCAGGTCATATGTACCAACGAAGACAAGCAATAGAGTTCATTTTATATAAATAAGTCACAGCACCACTCATTTGAAAGTAAGGCGGGTAAGTGAAGGTGAATTATGATTTTGACATCTACTTTTGGGAGCCCACTGGTAAAATAACACCCGCCCACCCACCGTGTGTGAATGGCCAAAACAAAGCATGTGCATAGCTTATTTAAATTTGTAATGAAATATATATATGTTATATACCTAAATTTAACTGTATGCCAGTCTCAGTGCACTAGCTAGGTCAATATGGGTTCAAATAATACTACTCAGTGCATAGAATCATGTGTTATGCCTTACGCCATCTCTCCTCGCTCTACAGTAAATGTAATTCGTAGCTTTTTAACGAGTTGTTATTCCCTTGTGGCCTCTCGCTGGTGGAAAGCTAAGCAGCCTCTATTCATCGGCAAGCCAACTTTGCCATAGTAATTTAGCTCTATTGGTGTGATCAGCCATGCATACATTGCAGCTACGACATCATAAATAAGTGCAGTTAGAGCATGATGCTTACTGCAGCTGAATGCTGAAATCTTACATGAAAAATACAATTGCAAGCGGGGAAACCCAAAACCATTTCACCAAAAATATGCAATTTGAGCAAGCGAACATTAATTGCATGAAATTAGAAAAAAAATGACATCTGAAATTAGTTGAGTCTTCACTTAAAACATACCGGAATTACACTATTACAGTTTTAAATCATGCCAGATTTAAGTACCATTTTGCAATTATTACTATCTGATACTGGCATGGGTACATTATTTTTCAATTCTATTGCAAACAAAACTATGCAGTTACCTTAATAGAGCAGCTTATTAAATTATATAAATATATGTAAATTATATCATTCCAATACTATAACAAAACATTATTATAACATCAACTTAACTCTGGTCACGAATTGTCTAAAATGTTTACATACCAACTGAATTACATTCAACTTAGTTATGCTTGTGTAGTGGGCTGTCAGATACCTCATGATGACGTTAGTATCTAAATGTAATTTAGAAGTTACTCCACGTATTGCATAACCTCGAAAATGCAATGCTTTATCTTGACTGAACATGGTGGAATTCCACATTAGCTATGCCAGTAATGTGAAGAACAGCTCAACACAACTAGCGCAAGGCTTCATGAAACCTGGATCCCAATTGACTTTGAGGCTGGTTAATTACACAAAAGCGCCAGATAGAAATTCTGTAAAAGCAGTTTCTCCACATTGTATGTTCAAATTCTTTCACACTGTTTGGAGCCTACCGTGCAAATCGGAGGTGTGGGGGAAGGACAACAAACTAAACACAAACAACAGCTCTAAAGAAATTAGTTTTCAATCCGGATTTAAAAGTGCATATCTCGTGGATTCCTAATATCCAGACGTCTTTTTTCGATGGTTAGCCAAAAACCGCTGCGAGGATTATCAGAGTTTGCGTGATGGTTTATGCTCTTTGATGAGATCAGCAAGATATTGTGGGTCAGTTGTGGCAAGCACTTTTTGTTTAATGAGTGCGGCCTTATAATGTACAGTGATACCTCGGTTCACGAACGCTTCTGTTCATGAACAACTCGGTTCACGAACAGAAAAGTTCATAAAAATATGCTCCGGTTCACGAACTCCGCTTCAGTTCACGAACAGGAGCCGCGGCCATTTTAATGCTATTTCCAGGCTGTCACATGGTCGTGACTTCCTGTAGGAAGATTTTGGAGAGAAGAAGAGACACAGAAAGAAGTACAGTACTGTGAGTACTGTGAAGACACTTTCAGTGACTTTTTGCTTTTTGGTGTGCTTTTTAGCACATACAGTACTGTACTACTGTACTGTACTGTACAATACTGTACTTACTGTATTGTACAGTTCACCCGTTTGAGTGCTTACTGAAGTCATCTCAAGCAAGGTTAGTGTTCTTTCTTTATACATTACTATACTGTACAGTACTAATGTGTATTGTAATTTGTTTCATATTTTTGTGCTTCAAAAACCAAAAAAAAAGGTCACAACGGATTAACCGGATTTACATTGAACCCTATGGGAAAATGTGCCTCGGTTCACGACCAATTCGGTTCACGACCAGAGTCAGTTCACGAATTAAGTTCGTGAACCGAGGTATCACTGTATTCGTTCGGCAACCGAGCAATCATGCAGCCTTTCTTGTCCCAATTTTATGGATAGCATGGATGGAGCCCCATTGTGTGCAAACTCTTACAGCCAAGTATAGTAGCAGTTGGGGAGCATTGAGGGAAATCAGGTCATGCGTGCTGATGACAACGTGCTCACCCCGCCGAAGGACGGAGCCGATCAATCAGGTTCCGGTGAATCAAAAACAACAACTGCCGTTCAGGAAGTGATGGTGACGTCACCACGGTGCTTGTGCCATGCTAGGTGCACTTTGAGGCCACGTGAGGTGTCAAAGGCCTGCTGGTAAAAGGTAATGGAACAAACCCAGGTGCCATAGGTTGACTGACTGAAATGACTGACAGACGTACCAACTGTGCTGCCCACTGTGCCAACTCTCTGCGTTTTAGCCACCCGGCGCTCTGCTCATTGTTGTGAGCGTCGCTCCTTTGCCCTCTGTTGCTGCTAGAGGGCAACTGCCTTCAACTCCTCAGCAGCGTCCTTCACGAACTTTCTCTACAGAGGCCGATATTGACATTGCTTGGTGCTGTCATCAGCTAGTCCAATCAGCTCCACATCCTTCTTGACCACATCATTCCATCTCTTCTCTAGCCTGTGCAGTGCCCGTTTAGCATGCGGGCTCCATGATCCAGCCAATGCAGCCTTGCTTGCTGGAGCAGCTCACTGATGGGAATGTGCCCAGATCTTCCAAGGATCTGTAAATTCATTACACAATCCAGTCTGGTTAAACCCAGGATGGATTGTAGGCAGGATAGCCTGAATGTTTCAAACCGGCACAGATGTTCGTTTAGAGGGCTCCAGGTATCGCATGTATAGAGAAGGGAGGGCATAACTGTGGCCGAGAAGACCAGGAGCTTTGTATGGTGTGGCAGGCCATGTGACTTCCACACAGCGTTACGCAGTTGATGGCAAGATAATTTTGCTCGACTAATTAGGAGTGAAACCTCGGCTGCCAAACCGGAGCTGCCCAAGTACGGAAACTTCTCCAATATCTTCACAACTGCCCCATCACTCATGGGGAGTTGAGGGACCGGAGTATTTAATGATATAAAATACCCAGGCAGGTGCTTTTTTGTAGGGCTGATGGTAAGGCCCCAACTTTAAGTAACATGCTCCTTTTAAGCAGTAGCATCTCCAACTCCTTCTCAGAGTGGGTAGAAAGCACCAGATCATCCTCATACTTAAAATGATTGACCAATGGGGAGCCATTTATTGACCGAACCCGGGCATCAACCAGCCTCCCATTGTATCTGTACCAGATGGAAATTCCACCGATACATTCATGGAAAGCTTCTCGAACTACACGGTCAACGTCGATCTTAAATCACCTACAGTATGCAATTTTGTAGTATATTTCGCCTCAATTATCTTTTCATATCACATATATATATATAAAACGTACTTGGGAAATTTAGTTCATATAAAGATCTATATAATGTTTGAAGTGATATTGCTTCGCATTTAACTTCAAACCCTAATTGCCTGCAGACGCTGCACAGGGTGACTGCTTGCACGTGCTACAACGGCAGTGTGTTTAAGAATATAACCCCAAGACTCGCTATTTGATACTCCATTTTTACAACTCATTTTATCAGCAAAAAATGTATTCGGTTCCAGCAATATTGCACATGGATTATAAGTAAACACAAACGTCGACTTCATGGTTAATTTTCAACTCACTGGAGTTAAACGTCATGCTTGCACCTGTTTGATACATCGAGATTAATTTAATTAAAACAAAATTACAAGTACAATAACCACTTGATGGAATGTGTTTTGGCAAACTAGTAAAAAAATTATATACTTTGCTTTGCCAATAACGTTCTAGGTTTCATAATTGGAAAGCAAAAAAAAGTGTGCATTTAATTTTTTTATGCGAAATTGTTCTGACCAAGGCCGTAATTATAATATATATTGGTTTGGACGCATCCCCCCCCAATATTGAAATATGCTCAAAATGTCCCCCCCCCCAATATATTGCTATAAAAATATACATATTAAAAAAAATTGCGATGCTATGTAAATAAAACAACAATTTGCTAAACCTTGGCCACAATATCTGGACTTGTCTTCCTATAACAATGCATAGATTTCTGTTCATATGATTGTGGTTATGGTTGTACTTTATGAATCCCTAATCTCTGCCATTACATACAATGAAACAAGAAAAGGTAAAAAAAACAAAAAAAACAGAACAATGTAATACAATACACTATTAGACATTATTGTAAAAAATAAAATAAAAAGTCCATCCCATGTATTAGTGAATTCTTTCATATTTTAGGCAGGAAAGTAGTTTTCAAATTTAGATTTTTTTTTCGGGGTGGGGGACCCCAGACCCCCTGGAAGATTTGGTCCCCCCCCCCCCAATGTTGACTTCATGGCTACGGCCTTGGTTCTGACATTTCATGAAGAAGTTGGAGCTTTAAGCCCACTTTCTAATGACTGGACACACAAACAAATAATTTTAACATTTTATCACCATCAATATTACTTTTCAATTCACATATTATATTAGTACATTCCAACTTGGTGTTTTTACTTCAATCATACTCAATGACAAATAGTGAGGTAATTGTAAAAAAAATCCGAAAATTATGGATAATTTACAGACACTTATGTCTCACAGCACTGGGGTTTTCCCTTGCCAGAAGGAAATGAAAATTATTTGATCAGTAAACCGAAGAGATATGTATCTCATCAGCATTGCACATTCTTTTTAACTAAACACTCTAGAATGTATCGGTTGATAAATTTACTTTACCAGAAATATGGACATCAGACCTTCCCTATGTGGTAGCTATTTGTACATTTATCTCCTGTAACTTTTTCATTTGAACTTTCAAGCAAACCCATTGTTAATCCATATCAATAGGACGAGTAGTGGAAGGACAGCAGTGGGAGCTTCTCCAGTCATAAAGGTCACTTTCAGAGAGGTACATAATGCATCACAATCCAGCCAGACGGCTGGCAGCCAGCATGTCATGCCTCACGTGTTTTGCGGTTAATAATGCCCTTAACCCCTAAGCTGCATCCCTATCATTCAACTGCTCATATATATATATACTTCTTTCTATTATCATGATGCTTGGTGCAAAATACGAGAATATAGACTTTTTTTCCCAAAGCCGGCCATGAAACACTAACGATCATAAGTACGAATACTTAAGTAATGTGCATTTAAGGATTTAATCCAGTAATTCGTTATTTTGGTTTGCTTGTTAGAGTACGTTTTTTAGTTTGATGCGAAATGTATTTTAAACCCCGCTGGCTGGTCACTGAAAATGCATTTATATTCCTGATCGACTGAGGATTTTGAAAAATTCTTTTGTAATCATCACAGGGCACTGAGGGCATGACAATGTTGTCCATCACCAGGACATGTGGCTAGCAAACAGCCCCATCAGTGCGAACACAGGAAGGACATGTATGGGAGAAATTCCCTTTCATTGTACAAAGAGGGCACATGTTTAGGATTAAACTGGTTACTGGCTCTGAATATTTATATTTGGCCTTGCAGAATGAATAACTTCTATCAGAGGTTTCTTGTCAATTAAATTGAATCCGTATAGCTTCCATGATCGTACAGTAAATACTCTTTAGTATGCTAGTATATGGAAAACAACATCAATTCCAGTCTCTAAAATTGGTGTTGACTTAAAATAATAATACAAACCTGCATTGTTTATGTAGTAACAATGCAATTATTGTTTCCGTGATTGTTACAAAAACACCACGAGTAATACATTACGAAAATGTATACGCAGAGTCGTTTCTTGAAATAATATTTCGCAACTTGTCGGTGATTTTAACATTCACGAAGTGTTAGTTCATCAGTGATTGAAAAATTCCACTTCTTGCTTACATATCACTGACCAGGAAAAGACAACCCTATATTGGAGAGTATTTTTAAATCCTTTATATTAAGTTCGCTTGCTTGCTTGCTTGCGTGCTTGCGTGCTTGCTTGCTTGCTTAGGACCGTGCAAATCTTTTGGTCGTTTTTTAACCCACTTCCCGTAATCCAATCGAGCTAACATTTTGCACACAGACTCGTTGTGCGTGACAATTAATTTTCGTGAAAAAAATAAAAAAATGTTACACTGTTTAGGGAACAAAAAAAAATGTCATTACCAATTGCTTAATGGTGGCAGACAATCATCTGACCCATAGGTGGCAGCCATCTCAAGCCAGAGGACGAGAGGACTCTAGCCGCCACGCATATAAAGGATTTATAGTGAAAAACTTTGTTTTTACGGGTTAATTTTTTAACATAATAGATGAGCTGAGCGCAGGCCAAGACTCCAACTATTTGTAATGGCCAGCAACAAAGAGCACTATCAACGTTGGAGCAGATAATAATTAACACATGTATTTAGTTGAGCAAGGTTATAATAGATTAGAAAAAAGAGACAATGGAAGGGAATTTCAATGTGGAGCAGTGTAAGAGAAGTAGCAGAAATAGAAGTATTGTGACCTGTCATGGTCGCGAGATGTTAACTACCTCGCTTGGTATACAGGAGGTCGTGGGTTCGATCCCGACCCTGATTTGGCGTTTGCATGTTCTGCCCGTTTAGAGTATTTGGCTGCTATAAATTGCCATACGATAAGCCATTTCGTTGACCTATCCTTTGTGGGCAGACCGCTTCTGAAAAAGAGATATATAGCTCAGGGACCTTACCTGGTCAAATTAAAACAAATAGTGGTAGTGGTGGTTGAACACATTGTGGATGGGTGGAGAAATCAATGAGTGAAGTTTACAGTAACAGTGACCATGGTAGTAGTGATAGAAGTATGATGATGAGGCGACTGACATTATGAGAGTGGCAAGGAGGTGACTAAAATTGCAGAAAACCACGTTTTAAACCTTGAAATATGCCTTGAAAACCCATCATATAACACATACGCCAGGTAAAATACATTTTCACGTGTGCTGATCTGCATACGGGATCATCACTGGCATGCTTCGTCCCCCTGGGATTGCCTGTTCATTAGCCCCTGCAACCCCTCTTTGTGAGGATTCTCAGGTGAACAATAACCTTGACTTGTTCAAACCTCCGGTGTGGCTCTTGAATAGTCTCGAGGAGATCGCCAGCAACTGTACAAAAAAAATACAAGCAACATGTACATTAACATTTTTACTTCCTCCTATTCCACCGCTGAGGATTGCAGCTCCTGTAAATATATTGGATTGCTGACCTGCGATCGGCTATGATTGGCTATGCACGTTGCGAAATAAGTTAAACATACAAACATACATACGATGTTTATACTTCATTACATACTACTCTGTAGTGTTGCGTGAGAGGCCTAATGAAGTGCCTCTAAATGAAGTTGTGTTGTACTGTCTTATGAGGTCAGGATCACGAAGATAAATAAAGTGCTATTCTTATGACTAAGAATAAAACAATAACAAAAAATGTATATATAATCTTCACATAACTTCAATAGCGATTGGTCAAAACAATAAAATTACCGATGTGAGGTGGCCATGTGTAGCTTGATAATTGGATCAATAATTGAATTAGAGACAGGGGCAGTTATAAATGTGGACAATAGAGTTATGGTTTATCGAGAATTGGACAAATTTACTTATTAAAATACTTTACGTCAAATTATTATATATTCATACAGTTACAAAAAAATCGGACATTTAAACAGGACAGCATAATAATACAGTCATAATAATACTTGCAAATAAACTCTTTCAGTTAATGTTTACCTTGTTTGTCACAAGCCTCTGAGCACCCGCTAAGATTAATGATAAAAGTCTATAAAATTTTATAACTTTTTAAAAACGTTACATGTTGATCAAATCCTAAGCTAACCTTTGGAATCTTCCCTCGGACTTTGGAGGAAAATATTCTGAGTGTTAGCTTCAATTTGTAAGAGATTGATGTGCATTAAGATCAAGGCAACCCCTTAAAAATATGAAACTTAATATAATACTGAATCAAATCAGTGGTTGATGTACAGCAAATATGTATAAAACACCAAATAAAAGCAATACTTTGTCCTCACTGAGTTACCGATTATCCCGTTAATATATATTCTACCGTTGTTTTAAAGCCGAGTGGTAGCACAGGACCGACCTGCCTGGAGAAGAAAAGTACAGGACGGTGCAGTCCTCTGTGAGAGTAGGAGAAGCTCCTGTGCTATCTTGAAGAGGCAGCAGCGCAAATCTACCAAGGAAGGACGTGTAGCTGCACCTCAGAGCTCTACATCCTCCCTGACCTGTCCAGTGTGCCACAGGGAATTCCGGGCTCGGATTGGCCTCTTCAGCCATCTGCGCACACATCAAAACCCAACAAAATGACAAACGTGCAATGGTCATCATCAACTTTGATGGACGAACAAGAAGAAGTGGCTACGCATGTGTGTAATCCAGAGCTGTGGAGGCGATGGTTGGTGGATCGCAAAAATGTTGCAAAACTCCCTTCCTCCTGTGGGTGCCGAGGTACCATGCCCCGGATCGCCAGGAAAAAGCAGTACAGCAAGTGGGCTCATCGCCATATTTTTCCATCTGCACGGGGTTCAAGGGTTACCAACCTAGCACACACAATGCTATTCTATTCGTGCTCCAGTTTCCCCCCAACTTTGTATAAACAAACACTCAATATTGGGCAGAAAAAAAATCTAAAAATAAAACACAATGCAGGATCCTCCTGAAAACGAGTCCTTCCAACTGAGCGTGGCTTTTCTTGAAAAATAATAATTTATTATACATGTATGTACACAGTGCATCCAAGAAACCCCATTATTAGAGGCTCACTACAGTTCCAGATATAAATGTCTGTTTGAGAAGCACGATTGTGTTTATCACTTCACAAACTGAAAATATTCGATCCAGTTATGCAGTGTTTTTGTGGAGTGGCATTTGTATCGCTCATTGCATGATGTTACAGAGAACATAATATTCACTTTGTTCAATACATACCATTAGGCACATGACCATTGTTTTGAACTGGAAAACACCGGCTTGTTTCGCCACTTAATGCTGTCTCCTTGCTGTTTCAATCAATTGCATGATTACGTTCTCGGCACGATAATTGACTCGCACGTTGATTGCGAGAGAGGAAAGATGTGCTTGTGTACGCGTGAATATCTATGTCACCACAAAATGCATTCAGTATAACATTAATACCATATAGAGTACAAATACTGTACACCTAAAAGTTAGAGAACCGATGCTGAAATAGTTTTACATTGAACCAGGGGTAGATGAATATTGATAAAAATGATTAAAAGTTATTAAGAGCAAGAGAAGTATGTGTATATTGACACAGAAGTGTGTCTGTATTGACACAGGAGATGGAGTAAAGAGAATTATGTGTGTTATACTTGGCAATATGATTAAATAAATTAAATGTGGAAGCCTTTGCTTTTCACGCATCATCTACTTATTGACTGCGGATGAAATAAATAAGTTTCCAAATATTAAATATACCTTTGTATAATATATAGGCATTGGCATTGTGGAGTTCCTCTTGAAATCAGACTGAAATGTGTATGTATACATGGCTTGCATTACGTTTGTGACTTACTTTTTGTTCGGAAGACACACCGTGATAAATTATATACAATGGCACAGAGCACTTAATGTTGAGGTGTATTTTGATTGGAAGCAATTCAGAAAATAAATATGTAATAATTGTTATAATAATGAAATGGCAGTGGTGGCATTTTTGGTAATGATAGAAACACATTTGAAGGCATTACGAATATAATGTGTTGGTCAAATTATTCAAATAAGCATAAAACAGTTGAATTATTTTACACAATTCATCTTCGTCATCATTATACACTCATTATAGCCCACATGTTGTTGCTACTTCAAATAATGATATTTGTTGTATCACTTTCAAATATACATTGTAATTATTGGGGGGGGGGGGGGTTTCCACAGCGAGCTATGAATGAAAGTTAGGAATTTTAGTTTTCCCCTAAAAAAATGTGAAGTTAAAATTCCGCGAAATGAAAAAAATGTATCCGTAAATATGAGTTCAACAGGGCTTGGTTGTTATTTGAAACATAAACGAACCTTATGCTGTTAATACTGTTAAATCAATTTAATTCAGGCTCGTAAAAAGAGTAGAATTTGAAAACGTTTCTACTCACTGGAATTCACCTCAGACGCCACCTGAAATTTGGCACTGAGCACCAAATAATGTATTTCCCTGCTTAGGCTCCATGTTCTGCTACTCAACCAATCCCTGTTGTTTACTTAACCATTAAATGTCAAGAATCATGAGCAATGTTTATGCGACGGGGAAACATTGATTGTCGAGGGCTGATGGTGCCTTACCATTCCCTAGTTATTGTGACTTAAGAATATTCTTTCAATTAATTGAAAAGAAACAGATATTTTCTCAATATTTTTTTGTTCTTGTAAAGAAGACATTTTGCTCGTGTACTGTGTTCCCTTACTTACATTTTCATGATGCTTTGTTGACTCTAGGGATTATTGGTTGCATTCAGAGAATCATGGTCAACATTACAGAATGTTCCACTATATGAAGTCTCGTCCAATTAATGCAATCATATTGCTCAATATGTGTCTTCGCCACTTGATGAATCACTGGTAATACGGGGTGTTGCTATTTTGCCATTCTTTATGTTCAGCTGCTTGTGGCTCTTATGTATATGGCACCATATGCATTATAAATGAATATACATTATCCACATTTTCTTCATTCCATAAAATATACAAATTAAATACATTACAGCTTGATAATTGTAGATACAAACAAGTTTATATTATGCCATTTCTGCTCTTCAGCTCATTTTACAATAGTTAAAATCATCTAGCCTAATGTTTCATTATTCCAATTAACTTTAGGCATCGTGCAATATTTATTAAATAACCAAAACCGAATTAGTCATTGGCATTAATGAACTAGATAATAACTACATAATGGTGCATTACCTTCAACTAAGCTGCGCATTCTGCCTTTAACCGTTTATCCAGTCTTTATCTCTGGCCTCCCTATTTATATATGTATGGTGAACTTCTTTTGCACTGTACGTAGCCAACCATGCTAATCGGAGGAGCGGTGGAGGGATAAATAGCTAAACATAAAAAGCAGTTCTGTAGAATTTAGTTTTCAATCGCGATTCAAAGTGCACAGCTCTAGTGACTTCCTAATGTCAGAAGGCAGAGCATTCCAGACGGCCGCAGAAGCACATCTGAAAGCATGCGATGCAGTGGCCATCTTTGTGGCAAGCCAAAAGCAGATGCTGCGAGGATGACCGGAGTTCGCGTGATGGTTTATGCTCCTTGACGAGAAGAAGGGCCATTGTCCAAAATTTCATTGATTATCAAATTTTTTCCATTTAAAGCAATGTTACTGACGAATGTATTTGATTCTATATTTAGATTATAACTTGTTCATACTATGAGTAAGTAATGGCTTCAGAATAGCAGATCTAAGTTAAGTTCCACTCGACTCTAAAACCATGCCGACAATGCCACAACACATTTTGAAAGAAAAAAAACCCCATCGCTCTCATTTTAAGGGATGTCGATGAAATACGTCAACCATTTTGTAAACTTTCCATTGGCTTCATACCAAATTTGCTTTGCATATCATTATTATTAAAATGTATACACCAAAATCTCATTTGTAGAAAACATAGCAGTTGTCTTCTTACCATGTAGTCTAAAGGGCGAAACATTAAAATGTATAATGCATTTATATCAAAGGTATTTTATATACAGTCTTATACTCTTATGCTTGCACTATTTCATATTATGTGGTTCATTGAGGATTAAACTGCAAATCACACTTCCCAATTATGACATAAATAAGGTGTAAAATACCATACCATATATGCTAAGTAGAGCAATTTTAAAATAAGCATCGTACAACATAAGACTGCATACATCACTACAACAACACATACAAGCAAAACATAGAAATTAAGTGTGGCTTAATGTTTACAACTAATTAGAGTAAATCTATTACGTGAAAATGTACCATATAGAGGACAGACATTTTATGAAATGTTCCGAAATTCCCGTTTAATGATTCTCTTATAACACTCAGCTGACGCATTTGTATGAGGTGATATTACAATTTGCGTTGGAGAACATGTGTGATGTACTCTGAGGAAGTGTGGGGTGAGAAGGCACCCTTCCCTCTTTTTCACAAACATCAGCTTGCGAAAATGTTTTGTAACCTAAGATGTTTAGCGGCTAAAGCAGCAGTGCTGCTAAGCTAAGGCTTAATGCTGACAGACAGCATTATTTAAGTGTTTCTCTGTTCGAAATCAAATAAAAAATCCCATATTAAAAGGGGGAAGTGAGAGCTAGGTAGGCAGAAGTATACACATGTATATCATGGGTACACATGAAAGCAATGCTATACCAAACACGTTTATAAAATATGAGTCTTTAGCAGTTTTATGTTCTGCTATAAAAGGACAGAATTGCATGCATATAAAATGTTAGAGCACTGAATGTTTGCAATGTTTGTGAAAATAAAATGCATCAACGGTTCATTTAATACTATGGGGACCTCATTTGCCAGTAAAAATATGATAATTGGTTCTTTACCCTTCTATCTGGCAACAAAACTGACACCTTTTTGCAAGGAGTCATGTTTGCATAGACCGCAATACCTGCAGTCATAATACAAACAAAAGAACATAACTCTGATAATGTGTGGACCAATAAACTTCAAGGACAGTGCACATTATCAGAGTTATGTTCTTTTGTTTGTATTATGACTGCAGGTATTGCGGTCTATGCAAACATGACTCCTTGCAAAAAGGTGTCAGTTTTGTTGCCAGATAGAAGGGTAAAGAACCAATTATCACGGTTCATTTAATGTTTATTCTTGAACACATGATTCATATTTATTTAATTCTGAAAAAAATCATGGATTTTATTATCTTTGTTCGCATGTTGTTTTTATGCATTGTAAACTGTCGATTTGAAATGAGGTATCACTTGCAAAACAGACTTTTTCTTTAAACGGGTTTTCACCTACCGGGGTAGTTATAAATAATAATTTGGAACGCTTTGTCAATCCACTTCTGGATGAAGGCCTCCCCACACCATGTCCGTCATGGAGGGGCGTTGAACATAAACAAAATTCATGTTGATATGATACCTACACGATCTCACCCAAAAATAAACAAATTATAAATCACAGTATTGATGTGTTTGTATCAATCTTTTCCATTTATAATGTTCTTACAACTGAATATATTACGTGCAAAAAATTACACTGTTCTGTATTTTTTGTGTAGCTTTTAGAATGCAACTTCATGATGTAGCACCTGAAGTAAGTATGAGAAGCACATACCTTCCCCATGCCATACTTGTGAGACATTTCCACAAGGCAATTACAAAAAAGTTTTCATTACGATGTTTAATATAGTTTAACACTTTCCAATATTTCAAATTATAATTGCTATTTTTTTCTTTATAGAACAATGAAAACGTTTAATGGGAAGGTTGACCAACTAATTGGTTGGACAGCATGCAGGCTGTTATTATTGGTATATAATACATTGCATTGGTTGTGGAGGTTGTTTGACCATATTTCTCCACACTAGTCAGTGCTGCTTGGGAAAGATAGTGCAATATCCAGGACTGCTTCAGATACCTTCTGCCACTGTTGTGAAATATTGGTGGGAATTGACCTGAGGTCATTGGGTTCATGCAATTACCACTGCGCCACTGATCCTCTCCAAATTATATTAAAATAATAATTAAATATATTGGTCAAAGAGCACATCTTACGTTCAAAAGGCCGCGAGTTCAAATCTTGGTCGTGGATCGATGAAGCCTGTTATCTGTCAGAGATAAATAAAACGAGTACCCGTCTATAGGAAGCCAATGTTGGTCACTCATGGAGTGATTTGCCTCTGGCATATGGGGATAAAACTATTTTTACCACTGATTCAGGTACTTAAAAAGGGAATAGCACAGCCACACATTTATTACAGGGAGGAGACACCAGATTTGCAAGATCAGTGTATGAGTTTCTAGAGGACAGTAGCTACCGCTTAGCTTATAATAGCGACGAGCCATTTTATTTTGTAAGATAAAAGAGCCCTTGTCTGACTACCCTTCTGAAATGGATGTACTTCATTTAATCTCAGTGTCGCTGTTCAGTATAAATAAATCGTATCCAAATATTTGTATTTAGACCTTAGTTTGTGAGACGTTAAACAACTGCATTCATTTCTACTTCATAAAATTAATTTTCATAGACTACCAAGGCGAAGGATAATGGTATTTGATATTCATTTGCTTTGATAGTATCTAAAATAGCTGTTATTCTGTTTCCAATGATCTTCACTGTATACATGGTTTTTAATTCGGTAATCAAGTGTTTTCTCCTAATTTTAACAAAAAAATGGTTGAATTATCTTTCCATGAGATCTGCAGAAAATCACTCCATTAAATAAAAAAATATATCCTTGTCATGCATTCCAACTGTCTGCCTTGGCGATGTTATTTGTGAATTTCCAATCATCTGCCTCTAATTTCTGCTTTCATATTCCCTTTACCTGCTATGACGTCAATACATTGTGCCGTGTTCATAGATGTATTTTTTTACGTGTTTTTTTTTATCCAGAGTTCTGTTTATTCAATCTTTGTTTTGTATCCTTGCTAGGCGCTTGTGGAACATACCTGTAATCCAGCACTTTGGAGGTGAGGGTTGGTAGATTACACAAATTCGTTCAACTACCTACCTGTGTGTTTCTCCTGGCTTTCCAATGTATGGCGGTAAAGCAAGTGGATTAATTCCCGTCTGTACATAAACTGAGGGTTTTCTCTGGGCAATGTTTTTTTTCCTCCCACGCGAATAAACATTCATTAATATAGTCAGGCAAATATGCCAATATGGGACCACAGAACTTGGGCAATTGTTGGCGCTTTTGATGGGTGTCTTCTCACGTGTCTATGGTCTTCGCGTGAGTTCGTGTGAAAATTGTACAAGCTATACATTCTACAGTGGTTTGATATGTATCTTGAACTTTTTTCGCACCGCACTTAGCCATCCATGCTAATTGGAGGTGCGAGGGAAGGACAACAAACTAAACACAAAAAGCAGTTCATAATAAATTCGTTTTCAATCGATATTTCAAAGTGCAGAGCTCCAGTGGCTTCCTAATATCAAAAGGAAGAGCATTCCAGATGTCCGCAGAAGTGTATCTGAAAGCGTGCTATGCTGTGACTGTCTTTATTCGATGGTTATGTATTGTGGTTGATGTGCGGCAAGCACTTTGTGTGAAATGAGTGCAACCTTATAGTGTATTCGTTTGGAACTAGAAGACAATGCTCTCGGCGAGCACTGGACGGACATGGTTGGATATTGCAGTACCCGTCATGACATGTGCTAAAGAATGTTGTACACGCTGCAGCTTAGTAATGTTTTGCCTGATGCAACTTGCATGAATGATTCTGCATAAAATATATATTAGGAGTAGAATTGATCATTATACTTCGTTCGTTCGTTTCTCAATCTGCTTGTCCTGGTGAGGATCTGGTGGCAGCATGTTGAGTAGGGCAGTCCAGACCTCCCTTTCTCTGGTGAAGGACTCTAGCTCTTCCTGGGGAATCCCTGGTATTCCCAGGTCAGCCGAGTGACATAGTTCCGCCAGCGTGTCCTGGGCCGGCCCCGGGGTGTTCGCCCAGGGAGACATGCTTGATAGAGTTCCTGGGGAAGTCCCGAACCACCTAAACTGGCTCCTCTTGATCCGGACTATGAGGCTCTCCCAGAAAAAAATGTGCTCCTCAGGAGGGTATTGGATTCTGGGAGATGGATGAGAGATGTGACCTTGACTAACTGCATCAGGCTATATGCCAGCAATTCCTACTGCACACTATGAGTGACATAGTCCCACTAGCGTGTCCTGGTGAGACATGCCTGGTAGAGTTAAAAAGGGGAGTCTACCGGGAGGCATCTTTACCACATCAACTGGCTCCTCTTGATCCGGAGGAGCAGCGGCTCAACTCTGAGGCTCTCCCGGAGTACAGACCTCCTCACTCGATCACGGAGAGTGAGCCCTGCAATCCTGAGAAGAAACCTAAAATTGGCCACCTTGTACCCGCGATCTCATCCTTTTGGTCATTACCCAAAGCTCATGGCCCTAGGTGAGGGTAGGAATTTATATCGACCTGTAAATCAATAACTTCGGTCGAGAACTCAGCTCCCGCTTCACTACCATGGAACGGTACAGTGCCCGCAACACTGCAGACACTGTACCGATCTGCCGGCCAATCTCCCGCTCCCGCTTACCATCAATCGCAAAAGAGACCTTGAGGTACTTAAACTCGATAATTGTTTTGTTACCCTTCTATCTGGCAACAAAACTGACACCTTTATAACAAGGAGTAATTTTTGCATAAACCACAGTACCTGATTCCAAAGAACACAGGATGAGATGTTACTATCCTTTGTGCAAGCACTTCCAAGAGTTCATGAACAGTGAGCCTGGTGAAATTTGGGGAGCGCATCGTCAGTAGTGACCCTTTGGTTCCTAGGGTGTTTCGGCCTTTCATACTATACACCCTCCCCAAAGGCGGCCAGCGACAGGGTGATCAATCCTACGCTTGCGTCCCATTCCCAATTAGTTATAGGAGTTGCCTTGTTGTTGATAGCCAACATCCCATGGGACTATGCATGGCAGGGGCGTCCTCCTCCCTGAGTCAAGCATTGTTGACTGCATACCTCCTGGCCCTCTCACTTTGGGGCCCAGCTGGGGTCTTTCCTCTTCATCCAGAGCCACTGACTGCTCCCTTCTGCCGCCTCCGATACAGCTCTGATTGCCGAACGCTGGCTCTGGCCCTTAATTCCCAGTCATAATGCAAACAAAATATAACTCTGATAATGTATGCACTGTCCTTGAAGTTGATTGGTCCACACCCGAGTCAGCTTTCCTTAGAGCCTAGTCTCACATGGGTTGGACCAGATTACGCCAAAAGGCGCACAACTCAAAGACAATGCACCATCAGAGTATGAGAGCTCGGGGTAAGCATTTACACCATTGGAACCTCATTTGCCAGTAAAAAATATGATAATTGGTTTTTTACTCTTCTAAGACGGTGGATGGTTTGCCCAAATATCTTATAGGCTGCCTGATAGTCCCTTGCATGACCTTTCCAAACTCTTCCCATGCCCGGGCTTTTGCTTTAGAAACTACTGCAGCTGCCGCCCTCTTGGCAAGTCAGTACCTCTCAATCGAGTCAGGAGACCTTTTTTCCGAGCATAGCATGGAAAGCCTCCTTCTTCAACTTGACAGCTTCCTCACCACTGGTGTCCACCAGCGTGTCCTAGGGTTGCCTCCATGACAGGCACCAACTACCTTCAGGCCACAGATTTTCATGGCTGCATCCACAATCGAGGTCCTGAACATCATCTACTCGGACTCAATGTCCACGACCTTGCCTGGAGTGCAGGATAAGTTTTTCCGGAGGTGGAAGTTTAAATCTTTCTGCACTGGGTCTTCTGCCAGGCATTCCCAGAAAAGCCGCACTATTAATTTGGACCTTCCACATCTATTTGTTCAGTGCCCCAAGTGTTAGATACAACTTACCACCAGGTGGTGATCAGTTGACAGCTCTGCCCCTCTCTTCACCCGAGTGTCCAGAATATACGGCCTCAGGTCCAATGATACAACTGTAGTGGATTCAACTGAGTTGCAGACGTACTCTTTGGAGGCAACACATATTTATTAACACCAACACATTAACACAAAGGGGTTACTGCCCCTTTACCATATAACCTATGGTGGTGGACCACCAGTCTAACTACGCTAGTTACTGGGAGTAGTTACAACAAACAGGACCCTGGCTTGGGTCCTCATAAACGTGTTGGTGACTTCTTCTTAAACATAGAATGTAGAACGTAGATCTTCAGATGACAACAGCAATGCTGGAACCCCGGTCCCTGTGGGGACCCGGTTTATATGCCCCCCGGTCGTGGCTGACCCCACCCTTGGCCACGACCATCTTCCAGAAACCTCCTGTCATTTCTCGACCCTTCCCGTAGGATCTCCCCTGACACGTGACCACCCCCCTAGCCCCCATCTGGGGCCACTGTAAAGATCTTACTTGTCACGTGCCTTCCAGGGTCAACCAGAGTGCCATGGCCTAGGGTAACCTTATCCCATGGCCGACACTCTCACACTCCCTCCTGTAGGAGTCAGCACTGCACACCATGCGTGGTGCCACTGAACGCTATCCAAGCGCTCACCGAGCCCCCTCTAGGGCTGGTACTACACCCACCTACAGGGTGTCCGCGATGACAATGCATCATATGCCCCACCTCGTTAGAGCTGGCATTACTCAGTGACATTCATGATGGCGCTACATACGTGATGTCGGCGATGTGAGGACATCGCACACCATGCCCCTCTAGGGCCGGCACCACACAGTGACATGCGTGATGTCACTACACAACTATAAAATTAATCATTGACATTCGGCCCAAGGTGCTCTGTTACCGAGTACACTTATGATCATTCCTGTGTCCAAACATGGTGTTTGATATTGCCATTCCGTGACTAGCGCAGAATTATAATAACATCTCACCGTTCTGGTTATACTAATAATAATTATTCTACACTTAATTATGTTTTGGTTTCAGATATGCTTCGAGGCAATTTTATTCAATGTATTCACATGTATATCAGAAGTTTTCGCAAAATTGGATTGAAAAAATAAAGGCAATCGTGTGAATGGAAAAAATATCAAACCCCTTAGTTTTGCTGATAACAAATTCTTAACATCGTAACAGCCCAAGGCACACGTGGAGGGGGAAAGGAGAGGGAAGGAGCAACATACTATATTTGAGATTGTTGGGGTATATAACAACATTAACTACTTTTCTCTATTCTTTATTCTGATCTCCAAGTAGTTTGATACACACCGTGAAATTGTCGTGGCATGTGTGTTTAATAAAAAACAAATCTAACATAAAATGTGTGCATTGGCATTGTTAGAGACTGCTGTGCTGTGTGTTCTCAGACAGTGCAATCTAATGAAGACAGATGGCCATGTTACCTCTGCTCCAGTAACAGAGTGGCAAAAAGGCATTACATTATAGGCATGCTCTCCATTCTAAACAAATGCTCTGCCTTAATGTGAAAACGACTACATTTAATGGAAAACACACTGACTCACCATTGGAGATACACCTACAAAACTGTGCTTCCACCTTCACTACTCCTTACCAAAGCCCTTGTGGATTTAACTGACTGATAAATTGCAGTATACTTCTTAATTTACTACCAGACCAGATGTTGCTTGGTTTGAGTGCTAGCCTTTGGTTTATTCAAATTTACTCAAATAACCAAAGATATTGTAAACACTGCAAGGCTCCTTGCAAAATGCTTTCCATTCAAGTAGAATATATATATATGCATATGCTGCAAAACGGAGTTACACAAACTGGGGTCATAACAAAATCCTTCCAAAATGTATATCAATCTTTAATAAAGAGGATCTGTAGACACAACACCTGACTATCTACCAAAGAGGAACTTAATCATTCAATTATTGCATGCAACGCCCAGGCAGTTACTCATATCTGTGTTGCTTGCATGTGCATACATCACAAGGTCTAATATGCATTATTATGCAGGCCTTACCCAACAGCACTGATTTATTGAGAATGAAAAGGACAATATTACTGCATATACACCAAAGTGCCTATCATTGGTTCAATATGTCGATTTAAACAATATATGTCGACTGAAATGTGAAATTTCTCCATCTCTGATTAAAGAGTACATTTTGTCTAGACCAGGGGTCGCAAGCAAAATAACAAGAGCCATTTATGTGAATACAAGGCAGTGGACTTTAATAAATAACGTCACGAAGCAGTCCTTAAAGATCTTCAAGCGGCTCCGGAGCCGTAGCTTGCCAAGCCCGGGTCTAGACAGTCCTTCCCAATTTTAAGGTTATTATTAAGTTATGCTGTAGCTATTTTACAGGTATATGCCTGACATATGGAACAGTATTTTTCATTCCATATGGGGATCAGAAATATTGAAAATTATGCAAAAAAGCATAGAGTTATGCATGCTGGGAATTACACAAAAACAGAGGAACACACAGATCAGAAGAATAACACAAATTAGAAGCATAATTGTTGCCCTTGAAGGAAAATTAATGGGTATGCGTAGGACACATGGGATGATGGCACATGAACCAGACTAGTGACAGAATGGCAGCCAAATGAGGGAAACACACCCAGGTGGATGACCACTGCACAATGGACTGATGATCAGCTCGTGTACATCAGCCGCGAGACAGACTGTGACACTTCAGAACCATGAAGGATGGTTACAACTAAGCGGTTGACAGAACGTGGCTACGGATGATGATGACGCAGAAACTTATTAAATAATCAGCGCACAATATGTGTAATGCTGTTTTTGTACCGAACGGGCCCCCTGGTAGAAGTGGGATGCTTTTGAACATGGTAAATAGAAACCGAGTAGTGGTTGTTTTACGGGTTGAGTGACTTGTACGAGAGACGTCGTTATTGGCACATATTTCCTCCATGCTGACCGCGTGATGCAATGCCTGACTCCAAAAGTGTGTATCTCTCTTGGAAAAGTAAAGTCACGCAGCCCAGAGAATGTAGGCCTTGCTGCCAGGTTATAGCTCACTTGGTGAGGTATAGCCACTGTGGGAATCTGGGCTGAGCCCAACTGTGTGGTTTGAAAATAAGATCTGCTCAGTTTTAAGCGGTCAAGGGAACAGCATCCGAAGGGTCGAAACCGGTCCAGAATTTGCACATTTGAATGGATGATGCTGGGAAATATTGGATGTTTTTGTCTTTTCATTAACTACAGTTTTTGAAAAAAGTAACACTTAATACACTAAATATGGATAAAATAATATAATCTCTATTTTAAATAGCATTACTTCTGCTTAAGTGTTTAATTTGCTTTGCATATATTATGATACTAAATATACCTACTACACAATTTATTTATCCAGGAAAGATTTTCTGAAACTCTTTGCTGGGGATTCTGCTTGATATTCCTATATGCATCATTCAGGCACAACAACTGCTCGGTGTCTCACACAAGGGGTAAGAGCATGACATACACAAATACATTGTAATAAATGTGATACCGAATATCTGCTTGATTTCAATGATTGATGGTGATGACTAACTGTGATAACTGCCATGAAGACAAATTTCTACAAGTAATGATGTCTACTTATGAGAACGATGATAAAATATGACATAGAATTTTCACAATAATGATAATTTATGTGTTTGATTAATAATGAATAATTTATTAGCATCGATGATGGTTATTATGATCAATATGATGCTTGAAAAAAATATCAGGAGAAAGGTTAAACATTTCCCTCATTGTTTCAGCTAAAAAGAAGTATTTTTCTTTACAAAATGCCCATTTTTTTACAGCACCATTTTACATCAAAGACTATTCGGGATTATTATTCTTTTGGCTCCAGGATATTTGCTGCCTTCACTGCAGCCATCTCATACCTAAATATTTCACTGAACAAGGTCATCAGCAGTATACCATGCCTTTAAGCAATCACTTTCAAACACCCAGTATTATCAGGACGTATTATTAAATGAATAAAAAAATATAATTTGGATTTGCTATGGATGTGCGTTCCAAACACATGACCACACAGTATGTGATTTAAATTATGTTGGAGGATTTCACCTCCACCCGCTCTCGCTGGCTGCATGCAGATTGCGGAGTCGGGTGCCTCATCAAATTGTACACGCGAGATTTCACCTTAATTAACCGTGGAGGTCCTTGCGCTGTTAACGATGGCACGGGAATTCAAAGCTCTCAATTTCAGTAGATCTGTCAAATGCTGCGTGTCCAGGGAAATCTTTTATTTTGGATTAGATTTTTTAGTATTATTTTTATTTTCTTCTCTCACTCATTTGTTGGACCGACGCTGCTGCAAGCGCCGATAGGCCACGTCAACGCTCTCGGTTTGAACTAATTCTGCCCTTTGAGTTGCAAGGCATTTATCTCTTTATAAAGTATACCACGTGACAGTCGAATGTAAGGATAATGGACAGATATTTCAGTTGTTAGACTGCCTGCCATGTATGTGGTGTATCCTTGTGTTCGTACCAAGGTGCTTTAATGATTGCCATGCCCTGTGTCACATTGCTTGTTTTTCCAATGCCAACATGGCAGGGTGACCTCAACAACCTGAGTTTTACTTTATCATTTGCATTTTTTAATTATGGATACAAAGTCTATTTCTATTTGACCCAAATAAAATACTTTCATATAATACTTTAACAGGGTGTTGCGGTGGTGCAGCAGCTAGTGCACTGTGCGATAAACATCGATTCAATTCAAAGTGATATGAAGAAAATATCAAGATATAATGTAGCCATTGGCTAGGGGAGACAATTTCAACCTAAAATGTATTTTTTTTTCTATTATCTACTCCAGGTAGGTATTATTAACAAGAACTCAGTTTGGAAGTTAAACATATTGAGAGACGTCACAGTCAATGCATTTTTTATTGAGCCGAGCAAGTTACAACTAGTTATAGATTCAGCATACATCTAAGCTTGTGGCTTGAGTCAAGAATTTAGCTAAGCGGCTTGATTTATAGGACTCCATGGGCTCAACTTGGCTGGTCCAGGCAATTATAAGAACATGGACTCTAGAATCCAGCCTGGTGTGAACGCAGTGCCAACATGGTTCTCACTGATTGTGGAAATGAGACATGACCGACGTTACTGGAAATTACACCACCCATATTCCCCACAGTGGCAACGTGCTGTATTTTAGCTGTCCAACTCTATTAATTGTTGGATGTGTTGGCTTGTCTGCCTCCTGTTATTGCTGGATGATGGCTAGTTACAGCTGCTAGTAGTGGCCTTGATATGCCCCCTTCACAAAGGCCTATCTTGACACCACTTGTACCAGTTTTTTGGCAAGTCCATTCATATCCAGATACTCCTGTTCAACATATATTTAATCTAGCCTATATTGTGCAAGCTTAGCCTCATTAATCTGGCCAAACAAGAGCTACTTCTGCATATGCTGGTTGAGTGTGCTGGCTACATGATCTAGGCAATTCAGCTTTACCTTTAGTAGCCTCATGATGGCACTTTAGTTAAACAACCCAACATAGATTGTAAGCAGCCGACCCTAAATTTTTCAATCTGGTTTAAAAATGTCTGCAAACTTGTCAATGTTTTGCAAGTGAGGCCTTTGGCTGCCAAACCAGAGCTGATCATAAGGATACCACTAAGGTATGTGACTTACTCTACACACTCTCCATCACCACCTCATTGCTCATTCAGATGGGGTAAGGTGGAGTGCACAATGACACAACGTACCTGGGCAGGTACAGTCTGTTCTCCTATAATGTGGTAGTTGAGTTCCTGAAAAACACCGCGTTATGGAAAAATCGCATTATAATAAATCATATATAAAAGAGGCTAAAGCACAGTCTGCGATAACACATGAGATGTGTACGCAAGCTGAACAAAGACTGAGGCATGTGGGTAGCAACAAGAAGCATCCAGCAGCATCCCACCTGGTGCGATGCTACACACCTGCACAACCGCTTATTCTCTACTCGCGTGACGTAGTTCTGTTCAATCGCGTTATATCCAATTCACATCCGCGTCATAAAAATGTGTTCCCTAATACATTAATCACGTTATATCGAATTCGCGTTATGAGAACACGCGTTATAGGAGAACAGACTGTATTTTGTTTGTAATGGTAAGGCACAGCACATATATCATCATTGAATTAAAATCGAACAGCTCTGTGGGGAAGCAAAAACAAATGCAGCTATACGATCTGAGGAACAGCTCAACTGTTGGAATTCTTCTCCTTTCATTGGTTGAAATAACATTCTGATCTGTGTGTGTCTCTCTCTCTCTCTGCATGTGTGTCTGTCTGTGTTGTTTCCGTGCCCGTGTTTTACCATTCATTCTTATCTGATGGTTGCTTGTGTTGCAACCGAAACGTCGTATTCTATAATTTTATTTTATGTCTACGTGACTTTACTGAAAGAAGCAAAGAGTAAATCCCCACAAACTTTACTTGTGTCACCAGGACAGTGATATTTTAAATGTATCTACAGTATTTTCAATGAGAAAACGGGCGAATGTGTGTCTTTTCATTCACATAAAGTCAGAAAAAACATATGAATAAAATTTACATGTATTTATACTAAAGTTATGCAAAAATGACTATGAAAGATTTAGGAGTAGTTTTTCGAGATTTACGATTATACTTTAAATCACTTCACAAATCAGCCCCCAAATGTAGTCTCCCATCATGTTCTCGTTATACTGTCCTTGGTAGCGGCGTTCAAAGTCCAGTATATCCTGGTGGAAGCGCTTCGCCTTGCTCCTCCGAATACGCTCCCATGTTCTCCTTGAATTTATCAAGATGAGCATCAAGGATATGGACTTTGAGGGACATCCTACAGCCCATTGCGCCGTAGTTCTTCACCAGATTCTCAACCAGCTCCACATAAATTTCGATTGCCAGTCCGACGCTGTCTCCCCGACAGACCTGGTCTTCACCTGATGACGGCTGCTTGCGTTGTGGCCGAAACGTCGTGAGAATTATTGTATTATGTTTTATTTTATTATTTTTATTGTTTCCATTCTACGTGATTTTACCGAAAGAACCAAGAAGACAGCTCCACATAGTTTTCGTCCTTCTGATTGCACAGCAAGCACGAACCACTGCGACAAAATTGTTCCAAGCGGCTTTCTCCTTACGAGTGAGCTTCTTGGGGAAATCATTGCACTCCAGGATCTTCTTTATCTGTGGTCCGATGAAGACACCGGCTTTGACTCAGACAGCTTAGGGAAGAAGTCTTGAAGGTATTTGAAGGCTGCCGACTCTTATCTACAGCTCTGACACATTGTTTCATAAGGCCCAATTTGATGTGCAGTGGTGGCATCAGCACCTTCCAGGGGTCCACCAGTGGCTCCCACTTGATGTTGTTCCTCCCCATAGAGAATTCGGTCCGCTGTGGCCAGTCTCGCCTGTGGTAGTGCGCCTTGGTGTCCCTGCTGTCCCAAAGGCAAAGATAGCAGGGAAACTTGGTAAAACCATTTTGGAGAACCATCAGGAATGCCACCATTTTGAAGTCTCCTATGACCTTCCAGCCATACCCATCATACTTCAAGGCGTCAAGCAAGGTCTTGATGCTGTTGTAATCCTCTTAGAGGTGCACCAAGTGAGCCAGGGGAAGAGACGGCTCCTGGATGAGCTGTCAATGAAGGGGCGCCACTCATTCTGGATACAGGTGATTCTAATTGCCTCGAACAGAATGGTCACATTGTGGCAGAAACAGAGCCCATCTTGACGGGTGAAGAAGCTGCAAAAAGGTTGATGACGCTTCCTTTGATCTGCGACTTGCACACTTTTATCCAACAAGTTCCACTGCTTGAGCCTCGACGTCAAAAGCTCGGCATTGGACTTGGTGAGACCAAGATCTCTGATCAAGTCATTGAGGTCTTTTTGATAGGGGTAGTATGGGTTTCTCTACTCAGCTCTACCTCTGAAATTGTCATCTGGATCTACAACGTCTTCTTCGCTCTCTGATTTGCTCCTCTCTTCTAAAGACGGCTGCTCTCTCTCCGGAGGAGTGGGTACAGGGAGCTCATGGCAGTGTGGCACCAGAGCAATGGATGAAGCAAGGTCTGGATACATGATAGCAGGTGCATTCTTGCCAGTCCGACGTTTTGAAGGGTCCACCATGCAGAAGTAGCAGTTGCTTGAGTGGTCAGTGGATTCCTGCCAAATCCTTGGGATAGTGAACTTCATGTCTCTCTTTTCCCGTCTGTACATCCTACAAAAATAAAAAAATAATTTCACCCATGACCAATGTGTAAGAGATTCTCGCAGCAATTGTCATATATGATATATCTTTTCAATAACACTGAAAATTGTAAAACATTTGTAAAATATTTTTTTTTACAATTTTAAACATTTTTTTTTTAATTGTATAACTTAAAATTCCGAGCAACAATTGTCCAACTTACCTTCCAGAGTGTTTATGCATTGCTCGCAGGTGAAATGAGGTGCCCAGGGTTTGTCTTGATCCCTGACAGACATGCCAAAAAATGGCTTGTAGGCCTCACACATCTTAGCAGATGCTTCCACAGAGTACTTTTTCGCTCTTGTCTTGGTAAATTGGCCCCAGACATAGCAAAATGCGTCTGCCACATGCTTTCAGCCTCTTGATACCATCTCAGAAAAATGCAGATATGTATCCACTTAGGCAGCTGGAGCTAAACTGAACTGGTGGGCTTCAGGCCTCTGTATTTATACTACAATTTATATTACTGGAAAGTTCTAGAATGTTCTCGAAGTTACTCCAAGATTACTCAGCACTGAATTTATCTGGAATGTTCTGTAAAATAGGTACATTTTTAAATATCAATGTCCTGATCACAAAAGCAAAGTTTGTGGGGAATAATATACATTTTCTGTACTTTTGAGGCATAAGCAATTAGGAAATAACATTTACTACCCAGGGAAAAAAAAGTTACACAGTGTAATCAGGCATCTCATGAAACACAGTGTATGCTTTAAGTGTGGATATTACAAGAATAGTGAGAGAGAGCACCAATTGTAAACACTTCCCTACCACTAATATTCTGAAAATATTCTCTGACAACTGTCAAAACTTTCTTCTTCAAGAACATATTTCAAACATTTCTGAAACACCTGCACCCAAATATATTATATTAATTTCTTTCTTTAGTCGGGTAGTGTCAGAGCATTAACAACTCAAGATCTGAAAAAAGGCCAAAGTCATTGCCCTCTTAAGCCTGAGAAAGAGATTTAGTTACCAGACTATCGCTGGAATGAGTGTGTGTTTTACACTACTGGGACAATTGTGCTGCATGTTTACCTCTTCCGCAGACTAAGCATTCTAAAGCAATATGACACACAGACATATAAGGTCGCGTTCATTACACACAAAGTGCTTGCTGCAAATGAACCACAATACGTTGCTGATCTCATCAAGGTGCATAACTCATCATGCAAATTCCGGTCATCCTTGCAGCAGCTTTTGGCTAGCCATCGAACAAAGACGGTTACTGCATCGTGCACTTTTGATGCTCTTCTGCAGCTGTCTGGAATTATCTTCCTTCCGATATTAGGAAGCCACTAGAGCTATGCACTTTTAAATCTAGTTTGAGAATTCATTTCTTTAGAACTGCTTTTTGTGTTTAGTTTGTTGTCCTTACCCCACACCTCAAATTAGCACGGTTGGCTACGTATGGTGCGAAGAAAGTTCAACATACTTACATACATATAGAGGGGAAAAAAGGAAAAATAACCAACATTATTATCACATCATGCTATAAGAACAAATACACACGTAAAGACATTACAAATACAGAGATTGGGCTGGCAAAAACATGGAAGAAGACGGTAGCATAGCATTCAGCAAATTCTGACCTGCTCATGATAGCGTTTGGCGTCTAGCATAAAAACACTGTCTTGTATTTGAACATGGATATACTCCAGATAATTGTCTTGACACTTGAATCAGGGAAAAGAAGTAATTATATTCACCTGGGGAGAGGTAATTGGCTGCTAGTAAGGCTTCCCAGGTGTGTTTGCATGAACTATTAAACTCTCAGATGGAGGTGCCCAGATATAATATAGCCGCCGTTTTGTGCAACTAAAAAACACCATAAATGTTGGCCTATCGTGACCAGCAAATCAAAAGCAACAACATTTGGTATTAGAAATACTTAGGGATAGAAGCCCTTTTCTTTTATTTTCAGGGTACGAATAACAGATCAAGAACACATGCCGATTAAAGTATCGAAAAACTGTCGAATGTATTTTCTAAAGCGATGCTGGCTTAGTGTGATGGACTTGCAATCGCGAGACTACCGGTTTGATTTAACCTCCTAGTCTGGCAGGAGAAACAATGGCCACATTTCTTAAATCCTCCCTGCCCCTGTCCATCCAGCAGTAGCCCCTAGTAACCTTCTGACCCAGCCTGACTGGACATCTGTGAAAAAGGGCTTTAGAGTTAATCTAAATACACATTCTGATTCTGTGTATAAAATGATATCCCACAGCTAGTCAATTATAATCAGGTCGCATGTGGTAGAGGAAAGTAAGTGGTGGTACTCCCACTTCGTCCAAGAAGTTTGGCTAGTATGTATAATTATTTAAAAATACCTTCTAGGTGGCCTCTCTAGATTTCCATCTCGTGGAGTCCTTCCGCCAGGAATGTTGAGAAAGAATTTGCAGTGCTGCACCTTTACCTCTTTCGCTTTTATATTTTCTGAACATCTGCGTGTGACCAGAGAGCATGCTCGCATGAGTGTGGGCATGTGGTAGAGCGAGCATCCAAAATGTGAGTTTTTGTTCCGATGCCATTCATGAATTATACACGACGGAAAATGCTGTTAAAGCTTCAGCAGAGCTAATTTGATACCATTACATTTTTATTTACAGATAAGATGCTATTCGGGTGCTTATATTGCACTCGGTATCCCCCCACACCCCCATAAGATTTTGTGCAAGACCTGTGCACGGTCCTTGAACTCAGGAGCTGTGAGTATATCCCTGAGATCCTATTATTGCTCAACAGACCATTCAACCAGGATTTGTAAATTAAATTTTTAAGAATTAAGAGGATGATAACTCCCTTCCCAATTGTGCATGTAAATGAATGCGTGTTTAATATACTTGTGTACATTGTGTGCACATGGATACACTGTATATACACTTTGTGTATAAATGACATAAACAGTGGTTGTCCTCAGGATATACTTGGCTCAATCATAGGAATGTGAAATTTATATCAGGAGCTCAGGGCTGTAAATAATAGATAAGCATTTTTTATCAGGAAATCACTCTGGATTGGCTCTTACTTGTGTAGGGGTTATTACGGGAGAAACGGCGGACAACAAACACAGGGCTGTCGGCACTCACATACACGGGTGGTCACACCGACGTCCGCATCAGTTATTGCCCACGCCCCAGCCCTCGGAGGCGATCCCTATAAAAGGTGGAACCCAAAGAGCTCGAGTTCAGTTCGACACGAAGCTGACCAGTGAAGATCCAAGACTCGGAGATTAGGCCCTGGGACTCCCCGGTCTCGCCGTCCTTATAAGGGCCGAGCCGGGTAAGCCAGTGGCGCGGCCCAGGAGCTTCCAGACCGCTGCCCTTGTCAGGGCAAGGCTGGTTAGCTGGTGCCGAGATCTGTGCTTGCCAGGGCCAGATCAGTCAGCCTCCCGTAGCCCAGTAGAGGAGGACTGGGGGACAGGACAGAGGGCTTAGTACTAGGGTGGGTTTCCCATAGTACGGGTGAAGGGGCCGATACCCCTTCAACTATTGTATCTGTCCCGGAGTTAATAAACAGTGTGTCTCAACTTCGACATCGTCTCCTCCGCTACTTATTACATCTGGTGTTAGAAGTGGTCCAAGCATGGATACGAGACGGAAGACTTGTGCCCAAGACCCAGGAGAGGATGACGACGAGGGAGGGGCAGTGCAAGACATCGCCGCCGACGTACCTGCACAACTGCTGCCGGCTCCGACATCGGCGGGGTCGTCAGAGAGGGCCGGGACGTCGACTGACGAGTTGGCGTTGGCTCACTCGCGGCTGGCGGAGCTCTTGTATGCAGCGGCCGCTATGCTCGAACAAATAACTCGCCTGGGGCCGGGAGGAGCGACGCGGCGGGAAGATGGACAACGCCCGCCAGAAACTCCCGCCTTTACAACAGCGGGGCGACTCGAAATTCCCGCCTCACAGACAGTAGGGGCGGAGGGAGGAGTCCCAGCTCGTCACGCGGGGGACGGTGCCCAGCCAGCAGCCGCCACGTCATCGGCGGAGGCGGGTCGCGGTGGCGGCCTATCAGAGGTTGCGACGTCACCACCAGCGGACGCCAGCACCGACCAAGCCCCGACCAACACGTCACTGACGGCGCGACACCCATTAGAGTCCGCCATTACTCATACTGTACGGGGACGCGCTACGGATGCTGCAAGAGGATCGGAGACGGAGCCGACATTCCAGCAACGTCTGCCGGCCCTGCAAGTATTTGTTGCAAGCGACGGCGATTGGGGGGGGTTCCAGCGCCGGTTCTTGGCCCACCAAGAGATGGCAGGCTGGTCGGACAACGAGGCGCTGTGTGCTCTCCCGGCGTTATTGGACGGCGACGCCCTGGGCACCCTCACTGCTGCACCCAAGTCGGCACGCTCCACCATTCAGTCGGCGCTGCAGCTGCTGGCCACCGTTTATGGGCCGCCCTCTGACTGTCGCCAGCTCTTCTATGAGCGGCAGAAGGGTGACAAGGAATCGCCACTCGCTTATCGCACGGCCCTGCTGTCATTGGCGAAAGACGCTTTCCCACGTATGGATGAAGAGGGGATCGATGCGATGGTGGCCGAGAAAATTTTGCTGCTGGCTGACGATCTGGACTTCACCATCTTAGCGCAGGACGATGCGGATATGTCATCACTGCGGGCTGCAAGGCACATTCACGCCAATCTCATCTCCCAGCGGAGGAAGGCGAACAAAGCAGCTGCACGACACACCGTGGCGGCGACCTCTTCCGGAATGGAGGGAGCCTTCGCTGCGGATCGTTCTGCAGGATGGCGATCTGCCGAGCGTCCAGCTCGGGACGTCCCAAGCCACCGAGACCAGCCCAAGTCCTCTGGAACGCTCGTCGTCTGCTATAATTGTGGCCTCCGGGGTCACGTGGCGTCCGGATGCCGGGCTCCTCGACAGCGCGGTGCGAGACCTGGAGCTGCGGACGGCCCTCCTCACAAGCCTTCGCAACATCCTCGGGCAAGTCATGGCACCCCACATGTTCGGCCTGCACACACACCCACTTTCCTATCACATGGTCCGACACACAATTCTCGGGGGTTGGGTGCTGGTGCGTCGGGTCGCGGCATGTCGGGGAGGGCGCTCCAACCGGGCCAATGGTCCGAGTTGGCTCACCGAGTTGTGGCTGCATCGGCGGGGTCGTCCGTTGTCGCGGGACATATTGACGGGGTGGAGGTACGGTTATTGGTCGATACGGGAGCTTCGGCAACTATCATTTCGGATTTGATTTATAATATCCTGCCCGTTCAGAGTCGCCCGTTGCTCCCTGTCGATATACCGTTTTACGCTGCAAATGGGGGCTCGTTGGGTATTATCGGTCAAATTCGAGCGCAAATTTCGATAGGGGACATTAAACTATCTGGGCCGGTGTTCGTCTCTTCCTCGCTGGCTATTCCGTGCCTGTTGGGGACAGACTTTTTGGCCAAATTGCCCATCAAAATTCTGATTGACCAGCAATGCATCGAGCTTCCATCAGGCCGACGTATGACGTTCCTACCTGCCACCCCTGCCGTGCGTGTTGCCTGTGCTACGGTACAGGCGCTTGTTGCTCGGACGGTGCGTGTACCCCCGGGGGCACAGATGTTGGTACCCCTGCGCTTGCGCCGTCCGTTCGATAAAGGGGTCTCTGACCGAGGCGTTATTTTGGGACCATCTAGAGCCGGGGTGAGTGGGCCAGATCTGGTAACGGCCCAGACTATTGTTAAAGGGGATGGGGACCCGTTTATCGCGGTCCTCAATGTCGGGACACGGACAGCAGTGGTTTCGCAAGGTACCGTGTTCGCACATGCGGTTCCGGTACCTGCGGAAACGCCGATCGTTGGCCAGGTGGCCACCGATTCTCAAACGCGATTAGCCTCAGACGCTGACGAGGGTTGGCTGGATGCGTTGTGTGCTGAGTCACCTGACCTGTCTGACGCACAACGTGCTAAATTACGCGCCTTATTGCGAGAATTTTCCGACGTCTTCAGTAAACATAAATACGATATCGGATGTACCGAATTGCTACGCCACCATATTGACACCGGTGACAACGCTCCTATCCGCCAGAATCCTTTTCGGTTAAGTCCCGCCGAAAAGGATCATGTCAAATCGGCTGTAGATGACATGTTGAAATCGGACATCATTTCTCCCTCAACCAGCCCTTGGGGTGCACCCATAGTGTTGGTTAAAAAGCACGACGGGTCCCTAAGGTTCTGCGTTGATTTCCGGCGATTAAATAAGATCTCGGTGGCCGATGCTTATCCGCTTCCTCGAATGGACGAATCGCTGGATGCCCTCGCAGGATCGCGATTCTTTTCCACTTTGGATTTGCTCTCAGGATTTTGGCAACTTCCCTTGGACGACGAATCTAGACCCAAAACTGCTTTCCGAACGCCGCACGGCCTCTTCCAATTCAATCGCTTACCCATGGGATTACACTCTGCTCCCGCGACGTTCCAGCGCCTGATGGAATTGGTCCTCGCTGGCTTGCAATGGGAGGTGTGTTTGATTTACCTGGATGACGTTATCGTATTCAGTAAGACATTCGAGGAACACCTTGATAGGCTTCGGGCCGTCTTTCTCAAGATGCGCGCTGAAAATTTGAAATTCAAGCCACAAAAGTGCCATTTGCTGCGCGAATCTGTTAAATATTTGGGTCACATCGTCGGCCGGTCAGGTATCTCAACCGATCCCGCCAAAACGCGTTGTGTCAGCTCCTGGCCTACCCCAACCTCGGTGGGGGAGGTTAGAAGCTTCATCGGCTTTGCTTCATATTACCGTCGGTTTGTTGCGGACTTTGCTTCCATCGCTAAGCCACTACATGCCTTGACGTCAAAAGGGGTCAAATTTCATTGGGGGCCGGTGGAGAACGCCGCTTTTGTCTCTCTTCGGGATGCCCTGGTGGGGGCCCCGCCGTTAAGCTACCCCGATTTTTCCATGCCGTTCGTGCTCGACACGGACGCGAGCAATACCGGGATTGGAGGCGTGCTGTCACAAATTGTGGGTGGCGTGGAGCGCGTTGTGGCTTATGGTAGTAGAGTACTGTCCCCGGCCGAGCAGCGGTACTGCGTCACCCGCCGCGAACTGTTGGCTATCGTGTTCTTTATCCAACAGTACCGGCCATATCTGTACGGCCGGCATTTCACCGTCCGTACAGATCATGCGGCGTTGCAGTATGCCCTACGAATTAACCAGCCATCGGGGCAGTTGTCCCGATGGCTCGAGATCATGCAGGATTTCGATTTTGAAACAACTTACCGGAAGGGGATTCGCCACACCAATGCCGATGCCCTATCACGCCTGCCGATCGCCCCGGATTGCACTTGTTTCTTGGGTTCGGGCCGTTGCAAATCGGCAAGTGACGGTCAGGATCGGGTTCTTGCGGCCGCAGTTGATACTCCTTCGGACGCTGGTCCTATTTCGGGGGGTGGGAGTGATTCCCTACTTGGCTTGTCGAGTGCTGAGTGGGGCCGCCTCCAAATGGAGGATGCGACCCTCCTGGCACTACGACGTCGCGCGGAAGGATCGGCTCCAGGGAAGTCGGGCGTTGACTCATGGGGGTGGTGCCAGGGCGTACTCATGCATTGGGACGGGACGATCCGCCGTCACAGGCTGGTGGTGCCTTCCACGTTGAGGGGTAGGGCTGTATGGGCTGCTCATGAATGGCTCCTGCACCTGGGTACCCTCAAAACACTTGCCACGCTCCAGCTTAATTACTTTTGGCCGGGCATGGCAAGAGACGTGGACGATCTGCTGCGGTCCTGTACCCAGTGTGCACAACGGAAGCCGCCGGCGAAGGGAGCCAGTCCACCGCTCCAGTCCATTTCGGTCACCCGGGTTAACGAGCTGGTCGCCCTTGATATTTTGGGACCGTTTCCTTCCACGCCGAGGGGTAATAAGTACCTGCTGGTTGGCGTGGAATATTTCACGCGATGGCCTATGGCTTGGCCCCTCGCCAACCAGTCCGCAGCGGCCGTTGCGGAGGCTTTTGTTCAGGGCTACGTCCTCGACAAGGGCGCTCCGGAACGGTTGTTGACCGATCAGGGAAAGAATTTCACTAGTACCCTTTTACACGAGGTATGTGGCCTTCTGGGTACAAAGAAAGTTCGTACCTCGCCTTACCATCCACAGACGGATGGGATGGTGGAACGCTTGCATAGGACTCTTACGTCCATGCTATCCCACCAGGTATCTGAGTCCCAAAACGATTGGGATCTACGGATCGGGGGAGTCCTGGCAGCATACAGGATGGCTCCTCACGCGGCGACCGGTTTCTCGCCATTTTTTTTTATGTATGGTCGCGAGGTTGACCCGCCTGTCGCGACTCAGCTGGCGATTGCCGCGCCTCATGCTAAGTCAAAAATCGCCGACCATGTTAAATTCAACATCCTTCGCTTGGCGGAGGCACGGCAGGCGGCCATGCAAAACTCTGACTCCCGCCAGAAACAAAACGAGAGGTTGCGGTCGCGCCGGACTCACACGCACGAATGGCACCCGGGCGACCGAGCATGGTTGCACTGCCCCCAGGTGCCATTGGCCACCTCGGCTAAGTTGTTGCGACCATGGAGGGGCCCCGTTGAAATTGTGCAGGTTGTACGGCCTCAATGTGTGCGCATTAAGTGGGGGAAGCGTCGGTGGTTTGTACACCCTTCACGGTTAAAGCCATTTTTTGCTCCGCACGCTTCCTCCCACGTAAATGGCCGAACTTGTGGGGAGTCCTCTGACTCCGGGGGGGCGGGATCGATGCCAGCCTCTGATCCACTAATGACTGTCCCGTCTTCAGGAGCCCCAGGACTGAAGCCCTCTTGGCTGCCAGCCTCCCCCGTGGGGGGCGGCGCTGGCACGTCCGGGAAACCGGACGACCAGGCACCTGCTGATGCGACACCTGCCACCGACTCTACCAAGCCGGCCCCTTGTGACGGGCCCGCTGCACGGACTCGCGCCAAAATGCGCCGGTTGTTATGATTAGCTTTCCGCGCGTGTTCCGTTGCTGCGGAACCCGCTCATTGTATATATGTTTTTTTTGTTGTATGTGTGTGTAATAACGATGACCACGCTATCTGCTTGTTGCTTGCTGTCCATGTAAGTGTGTGCGTGTGTTGGGAATGGACGTAGAGTCTGCTGTGGTTGCTGAGTTTCAAAGGGAGTGTGTGCGCTGCTGCGTGGAGTTGTTATCTTGATGCTATAGTTAATTATTAACGTGGGAGCGTCGGGTACCCAGTGCTGTACCATCTCGTGGGTTACCGTGCGCGATGGGCTTAATTGAAAAAAAAAAAGAGAAAAAAAAATGTTTTTTTTGGGCTGTATTGTGCTGCGAGGTGCGGTGTGCGATGCGGTCGTTGCATGAGAGAGTATAATTGTGTTGTGGTTGCAAAGTTGCGACGGGATTGATGGTGTGTTGGTCGCCTGCAGATTTGCTTGCTATTGTGCTTCAATGTACGCGTGTGATCGCGATATGCTGATTGCATGTGCTGTTATACCGTTCTGTATATGTATTGCGGTTCTGCGTGGGGGTTTTTTTTTTGTTATATAGGGAACCATCGGTTGGTGTTACGCTTGTTCTTGTTATTGTTACTGTTACGAGGCACACGTGTATTGACGGTGTTAATCTTTATTCTTGGGGGTTGAGGGATTGTTGCAGCCGGGACGGCTGCGAGCTGTACAGGGGGGGGTGATGTAGGGGTTATTACGGGAGAAACGGCGGACAACAAACACAGGGCTGTCGGCACTCACATACACGGGTGGTCACACCGACGTCCGCATCAGTTATTGCCCACGCCCCAGCCCTCGGAGGCGATCCCTATAAAAGGTGGAACCCAAAGAGCTCGAGTTCAGTTCGACACGAAGCTGACCAGTGAAGATCCAAGACTCGGAGATTAGGCCCTGGGACTCCCCGGTCTCGCCGTCCTTATAAGGGCCGAGCCGGGTAAGCCAGTGGCGCGGCCCAGGAGCTTCCAGACCGCTGCCCTTGTCAGGGCAAGGCTGGTTAGCTGGTGCCGAGATCTGTGCTTGCCAGGGCCAGATCAGTCAGCCTCCCGTAGCCCAGTAGAGGAGGACTGGGGGACAGGACAGAGGGCTTAGTACTAGGGTGGGTTTCCCATAGTACGGGTGAAGGGGCCGATACCCCTTCAACTATTGTATCTGTCCCGGAGTTAATAAACAGTGTGTCTCAACTTCGACATCGTCTCCTCCGCTACTTATTACACTTGTATATATATATGGATGTACTTCAGATAAGCAATGTATCCTTTGGTTCTTTCGGTAAAGTCACGTAGATAGAAAAAATTATAACAATAAAAAAATAAAAATAAAGTGAATAAAAAAACAGTTTAAGTCATAACTGGCTGTGATGTTTCCATCCTAGCTTCCGATATTAGCAGTTATTTTCGACTCTCTGATTTTACATTAACAGGTTAAATGTATCACACTAACACAGCCGCCGTCGATCGTGTCCTCAATGTGGCGGCGGCTCTGCGATCTTACATTGACATGCTAATCTCTGATTTTACATTAACAGGTTAAATGTATCACACTAACACAGCCACCGTCGATCGTGTCCTCGATGTGGCGGCGGCTCTGCGATCTTATATTGACATGCTAATCTCTCACAATACAATTGTAGAGGTGGTACGTACCGGGGTGTAGCGAGACATTATGTAGCCGGTGTCTACATCACGGTCCGTGCATGGGGTGGCTACATCGACGTCCGCAAAAAGGCCTGACCCTCGGGGCCAGGGGGGTATATAGGGCGGTGCGCGAGAGAGCTCGGGGAGTTGTTGGAGCCAGTGAAGAAGGAAGACGGAGCAAGCTAGATAAGACCCTGGGACCCCTAGCCCGCCGCCCTTATCAGGGCCGGGACTCTGTGTGGCTCAGTGGCGAGACCCTGGGAACCCCCGGCCCGACGTCCTTATCAGGGCCGGGTCCGATGGGCCAGTGGTTGGGACCCGTACCCTGGCTAGGTCGGGTCAGATAGCCTCCTCTAGGAATTACATAGCCGTAGGACCTGAGAGCGTAGCCGGTGTCAGGCACGCGTAGCCGTAGGCTGTGTTCCTAGGCTGTATAGCTGACTGTTACTGTAGAGTGTTATAAATAAATACGTGTTGCCTCCGTCAACTCGTCTCCTGCATAATTTACACCATTACACAATGGCCACCTCCACACCCTCGTCGTGGACGTAGCTCTCCGATCTTACATTTACATGCAAATTTCTCACTTTAACACCACTAGCCCCGTCCACTTCGTTTATGACCCTTGGGCTACACCAATTTCAAATCTTTAAAACAGCCTTCCTCAGCAGCTTTCCCCTTTTTCTCCCGATGACGATTGCTTGTGTTGCGATCGAAATGTCGTGATATTTTGTATTATTTTTTATTAACTTTATTTTGTAATTTTTTCATTATTTTATTGTTATAATTTTTTCTATCTACGTGACTTTACCGAAAGACCCAACGAATATAAATGCCTGCAGTCACGAAAGCTTTAAGTCAAAATTCCAGCAATGTACTTGGTGTTTAAACATTAAAATATAATTAACATTAACATTGAATGCGCAATGATATGCAGCAGTATAAATTGGCACAGAGGCAGATTGAACTTGCAATGTCTGTAATGCTAGGTCAGTGTGATAACCATTACACGATACCAGCATTGGATATATATCGAATTAGGATTATGCACCTCAAAACCTCCAGGAGTATCATAAGTATAACATAAGCATAAGCACAACGATATTTGTAATAAGCCATTTATTTATTTTTTTGCAAATGTCAGCCTCATTTAGTTATTCCATGACATAATTCGAATTTGCATTAGTCATTCATAACAGCGTACATATAGAGTATTATATATGACGTGAGAATGCTATGCAATTACTGTACAATATCTGAGTATTGATGTCAAGGTTACTCCAGTACGATACAAAAACAATCGTCCTACTCCAATTGAAATGTTTATATTGTAAGAAATTATTTATTGCAAATATTGATGAGGATATAAAAGAATCATATTGAAAACATGCATTAAATTTCGTCCATAACTAACAACAAAGTACATTTGTATACGGTTACTATGTTTATGAATATGAAGTGAGCAGATGCTCGGTTCAGGCAATGAACGTAGCCCACCCTGCATAGTCAGAACATCAAATACTTCAGAACAGAATACAAATCATGCATTTCCATGGTAACCAGTGTTACGAAATGGAAAATTAGCAGTGATTGAATCAGTAAATGATAATATAAGTACAAAGCTTGATACACATCTAGAAAATGTTTGAATATCTACATGAGCAATAGGGCTAAGTAAACGAGCATCTTGATTAACATTCATGCACGTACGCACACAAACATTCGTGTTAAACGAGCACTGTCCTGGTGGTTAGCGCACTGCCCCATTATCACAGTGACTCTGGCTACGCGTAATAATGGTGTCAAATGTTATCAGAACTCAGCATGGGCATCCCATAGGTGGCCATTGCCTTAAAAGGAACGCCAAGTTTCAAGAATTTGGAGACAAAGACAGCAATGTGCCATGGCTATTTTAATACGTACTGTACTTGTGTAGAGGTGTCAGGGGAAGGATTCCCACCAATAGGAGGGGGAGTGGGACGGGGACAGGAGAAGGGGGAGGAGTAGGTGAGGAGATATACAGTAAATGAAAAAAGTATTTGATCCCCTGCTGATTTTGTACGTTTGCTCACTGACAAAGAAATGATCAGACTCTAATTTTAATGATAGGTTTATTTGAACAGTGAGAGACAGAATAACAACAACAAAATCCAGAAAACGCATGTCAAAAATGTTATAAATTGATTTGCATTTTAATGAGGGAAATAAGTATTTGACCCCCTCTCAATCAGAAAGATTTCTGGCTCCCAGGTGTCTTTTATACAGGTAACGAGCTGAGATTAGGAGCACATTCTTAAAGGGAGTGCTCCTAATCTCAGCTTGTTACCTGTATAAAAGACACCTGTTCACAGAAGCAATCAATCAATCAGATTTCAAACTCTCCACCATGGCCAAGACCAAAGAGCTCTCCAAGGATGTCAGGGACAGGATTGTAGACCTACACAAGGCTGGAATGGGCTACAAGACCATCGCCAAGCAGTTTGGTGAGAAGGTGACAACAGTTGGTGTGATTATTCGCAAATGGAAGAAACACAAAAGAACTGTCAATCTCCCTCGGCCTGGGGCTCCATGCAAGATCTCACCTCGTGGAGTTGCAATGATCATGAGAACGATGAGGAACCAGCCCAGAACTACACGGAAGGATCTTGTCAATGATCTCAAGGCAGCTGGGACCATAGTCGCCAAGAAAACAGTTGGTAACACACTTCGCCGTGATGGACTGAAATCCTGCAGCACCCACAACGTCCCCCTGCTCAAGAAAGCACATATACATGCCCGTCTGAAGTTTGCCAATGAACATCTGAATGATTCAGAGGACAACTGGGTGAAAGTGTTGTGGTCAGATGAGACCAAAATGGAGCTCTTTGGCATCAACTCAACTCGCCGTGTTCGGAGGAGGAGGAATGCTGCCTATGACCCCAAGAACACCATCCCCACCGTCAAAAATGGAGGTGGAAACATTATGCTTTGAGGGTGTTTTTCTGCCAAGGGGACAGGACAACTTCCCCGCATCAAAGGGACGATGGACGGGGCCATGCACCGTCAAATCTTGGGCATTGAAAATGGGTCGTGGATGGGTATTCCAGCATGACAATGACCCAAAACACACGGCCAAGGCAACAAAGGAGTGGCTCAAGAAGAAGCACATTAAGGTCCTGGAGTGGCCTAGCCAGTCTCCAGACCTTAATCCCATAGAAAATATGTGGAGGGAGCTGAAGGTTCGAGTTGCCAAACGTCAGCCTCGAAACCTTAATGACTTGGAGAAGATCTGCAAAGAGGAGTGGGACAAAATCCCTCCTGAGATGTGTGCAAACCTGGTGGCCAACTACAAGAAATGTCTGACCTCTGTGATTGCCAACAAGGGTTTTGCCACCAAGTACTAAGTCATGTTTTGCAGAGGGGTCAAATACTTAGTCAATTTATAACATTTTGACATGCGTTTTTCTGGATTTTGTTGTTATTCTGTCTCTCACTGTTCAAATAAACCTACCATTAAAATTATAGACTGATCATTTCTTTGTCAGTGGGCAAACGTACAAAATCAGCAGAGGATCAAATACTTTTTTTCCCTCGCTGTAAGGGAGATAACGGGCGGGAAGGGCGGTTGCTTGGCAGGAACGAGATTGAGACGGCTGGGGACAGGTGTGGATTGGAGAAGAGAAATGAAGGACGAACCCCATGCAACCTTGTGTCGGCTCTCCTTTACACTTGGATAGACCACTTGTGTGTATTGTATGTGTGTGCAGTTGTGCTGCACTAAAAACACCTGGCGACCCAAGTTAGATTCCCGCTCACGGCCAACACCAGTGTTGAATATGTGAACTAGGTGACGAATATCTGAACTAGGTCGACTCAGCCTCAAATGAGTACCTGGTATGGTGTGTAAACAATCCCATTGGGGAGACAAAGGGATCTGAGTGTGGCGCTGGCCACTCACCCCTCGCATGTTGTGGCAGCCTTCATAGGTGCTTACAAACAGCACTTGCCCCAACAGTCTGTTGAGGCTATACAGGGGATATTTATCTTTGTTTGTCTGTCATACAACTGATAGTTTAAATTAGAATACAAAAGTTGGTAGACAGACAATACTTCTGGACTGGGAAATATGCAAACAAAATGTAAAACATTGACCTTCACCGTGAAAAAAGTTGAACAGGTTGACCTTTCACCATGGAGAAATTCAAGGTTAGAGTTATGACAGTCAAATGCAGATGAATGCCTTTCGTATGAGAATTACAGTTGCCAGTTGAGCACGAGGTGACGCTTAGGTTGCGCAGATAAACGCACAATGCCATTTTTGTACTGAAAAAGAGAGGTCTGCTTTTTTTCCATAGGAAGTAATCCGGTACTGTACTTCACAGGGGCCAGTCAATTGGATGTGACCCAGTAAACTGTTCTTGAGGTGAATGCATCAGTGCACATTTGCACAGATGAGTTTTTGCATCAGCAATCTTAAATGGATAAGTAACATATGTGTAAATTTGAACCCTGCATATTTGCAGTCCATATGCAGTCGTGCTGGTTTATTTTGCCGTTCGGAAAACATTTACCATTTTCATTGTGTTCATGAATGCAACAGTATAAAAGTGGAAGTTAACGATTTCGGTAACAAAAAATGCACATTGAGGGGTCCTTTCTTTGCTTTTCAGTGTCTAAAAATAAATAATCTGTAGCCTGTGTTGGCTGAATACCACGAATGGATGGGAGCGCCAATCCAACACATTACTGTCCTGTGATCAATTTGCAGACAACGTGCTTCTGTATCTTGCGAGTGGGATTACCGTATTTCCCCACATATAACCCGCGGGGTATGTCACTTTTTACAAATAAAACAAGACCCTGCGGGGTATATGGAGGCACGGGCTATCCCAAAAAAATATTTTACACGTGTGACATGTCATAACTATTTAAATGTTTTCATGGTAGGACTATCCACTATGCAACACGTACCTTTGACTAAAGCACTGCTGAATAAACCACTCACACTAAAATTGCACATGTTATCACGTTTTTCATTAATTGTTTATACAACTAAACGACAATGTTTGAAGTGCGCGCACTATTTACCAGCGACGGGAGAGCTGTGGGGAGGGAGAGGTGGGGGTTGGGGGGTGGGGCAGCTGGGGGAGAGAGAGGTGGGGGTTGGGGGGTGGGGCAGCTGGGGGAGAGAGAGGTGGGGGTTGGGGGGTGGGGCAGCTGGGGGGAGGGAGAGGTGGGGGTTGGGGGGTGGGGCAGCTGGGGGAGAGAGAGGTGGGGGTTGGGGGGTGGGGCAGCTGGGGGAGAGAGAGGTGGGGGTTGGGGGGTGGGGCAGCTGGGGGGAGAGAGAGGTGGGGGTTGGGGGGTGGGGCAGCTGGGGGAGAGAGAGGTGGGGGTTGGGGGGTGGGGCAGCTGGGGGAGAGAGAGGTGGGGGTTGGGGGGTGGGGCAGCTGGGGGGAGAGAGGTGGGGGTTGGGGGGTGGGGCAGCTGGGGGAGAGAGAGGTGGGGGTTGGGGGGTGGGGCAGCTGGGGGAGAGAGAGGTGGGGGTTGGGGGGTGGGGCAGCTGGGGGGAGAGAGGTGGGGGTTGGGGGGTGGGGCAGCTGGGGGAGAGAGGTGGGTGTTGGGGGGTGGGGCAGCTGGGGGAGAGAGAGGTGGGGGTTGGGGGGTGGGGCAGCTGGGGGAGAGAGAGGTGGGGGTTGCGGGGTGGGGCAGCTGGGGGAGAGAGAGGTGGGGGTTGGGGGGTGGGGCAGCTGGGGGAGAGAGGTGGGGGTTGGGGGGTGGGGCAGCTGGGGGAGAGAGGTGGGGGTTGGAGGGTGGGGCAGCTGGGGGAGAGAGAGGTGGGGGTTGGGGGGTGGGGCAGCTGGGGGAGAGAGAGGTGGGGGTTGGGAGGGTGGGGCAGCTGGGGGAGAGAGAGGTGGGGGTTGGGGGGTGGGGCAGCTGGGGGGAGAGAGGTGGGGGTTGGGGGGGTGGGGCAGCTGGGGGAGAGAGGTGGGGGTTGGGGGGTGGGGCAGCTGGGGGAGAGAGAGGTGGGGGTTGGGGGGTGGGGCAGCTGGGGGAGAGAGGTGGGGGTTGGGGGGTGGGGCAGCTGGGGGGGAGAGAGAGGGGGGGTTGGGGGGTGGGGCAGCTGGGGGAGAGAGAGGTGGGGGTTGGGGGGTGGGGCAGCTGGGGGAGGAGAGGTGGGGGTTGGGGGGTGGGGCAGCTGGGGGAGAGAGAGGTGGGGGTTGGGGGGTGGGGCAGCTGGGGGGAGAGAGAGGTGGGGGTTGGGGGGTGGGCAGCTGGGGGAGAGAGAGGTGGGGGTTGGGGGGTGGGGCAGCTGGGGGAGAGAGAGGGTGGGGTTGGGGGTGGGGCAGCTGGGGGAGAGAGAGGTGGGGGTTGGGGGGTGGGGCAGCTGGGGGAGGGAGAGGTGGGGGTTGGGGGGTGGGGCAGCTGGGGGGAGGGAGAGGTGGGGGTTGGGGGGTGGGGCAGCTGGGGGGAGAGAGAGGTGGGGGTTGGGGGTGGGGCAGCTGGGGGGAGGGAGAGGTGGGGGTTGGGGGTGGGGCAGCTGGGGGGAGAGAGAGGTGGGGGTTGGGGGGTGGGGCAGCTGGGGGGAGAGAGGTGGGGGTTGGGGGGTGGGGCAGCTGGGGGGAGAGAGGTGGGGGTTGGGGGGTGGGGCAGCTGGGGGAGAGAGAGGTGGGGGTTGGGGGGTGGGGCAGCTGGGGGGAGGAGAGGTGGGGGTTGGGGGTGGGGCAGCTGGGGGGAGGGAGAGGTGGGGGTTGGGGGGTGGGGCAGCTGGGGGGAGAGAGAGGTGGGGGTTGGGGGTGGGGCAGCTGGGGGGAGAGAGGTGGGGGTTGGGGGGTGGGGCAGCTGGGGGAGAGAGAGGTGGGGGTTGGGGGTGGGGCAGCTAGGGGGAGAGAGAGGTGGGGGTTGGGGGTGGGGCAGCTGGGGGAGGGAGAGGTGGGGGTTGGGGGGTGGGGCAGCTGGGGGAGAGAGAGGTGGGGGTTGGGGGTGGGGCAGCTGGGGGAGAGAGAGGTGGGGGTTGGGGGTGGGGCAGCTGGGGGGAGAGAGAGGTGGGGGTTGGGGGTGGGGCAGCTGGGGGGAGAGAGAGGTGGGGGTTGGGGGGTGGGGCAGCTGGGGGAGGAGAGAGGTGGGGGTTGGGGGTGGGGCAGCTGGGGGAGAGAGAGGTGGGGGTGGGGGGTGGGGCAGCTGGGGGGAGAGAGAGGTGGGGGTTGGGGGGTGGGGCAGCTGGGGGAGAGAGAGGTGGGGGTTGGGGGTGGGGCAGCTGGGGGGAGAGAGAGGTGGGGTTGGGGGGTGGGGCAGCTGGGGGAGAGAGAGGTGGGGGTTGGGGGGTGGGGCAGCTGGGGGGAGAGAGAGGTGGGGGTTGGGGGTGGGGCAGCTGGGGGGAGAGAGAGGTGGGGGTTGGGGGGTGGGGCAGCTGGGGGGAGAGAGAGGTGGGGGTTGGGGGGTGGGGCAGCTGGGGGAGAGAGAGGTGGGGGTTGGGGGTGGGGCAGCTGGGGGGAGAGAGAGGTGGGGGTTGGGGGGTGGGGCAGCTGGGGGGAGGGAGAGGTGGGGGTTGGGGGGTGGGGCAGCTGGGGGAGAGAGAGGTGGGGGTTGGGGGGTGGGGCAGCTGGGGGGAGGGAGAGGTGGGGGTTGGGGGGTGGGGCAGCTGGAGGAGAGAGGTGGGGGTTGGGGGGTGGGGCAGCTGGGGGGAGTTGGGGGCGAGGCAACGGAGTTACCGTAGTGCCGCTATTATCTGCGCAGTGCACAATCTCCCAGTACTAAAACTGTACTTACTTATCTACCAGTTATGTGTTACTTATTTATTGGATATTTACTTTTGTTACTTTTTTCCTGTTTAAAGTTCACTCGTTTCCGGTTAGTTTGTTTTCTTTGTGCACGTTATGATTTTAATGTTAACAATGGATAGTGGAATGTATTACAAATGTAAACTTCGTATTAATATGATGGAATTAAGCTGCGGTAACGACCTTAAATATATGAATGCATGCGGGGTATATGGAGGTGCGGGCTATCTGAACTTTTTTTTTACACAAAACGCTATTTTTGCGGGGTATATGCGTATGCGTGCTATATGCGGGAAAATACGGTACATCGTTTATATGATATACATTTCAATGGGGTTGGGTGGGTTGTGTTGCTGGGATGTAACTGACTTGTGTTGCATTTCCCTACTGCACACAGAAAATATTCAAAGGCAAACCAACATCTCGCCTGTTCTGTGGGCTGACCATTGCTTTGTGCCATATATTGAGCAAGTCCACATTCCGTGGTACTTGTGTAATGCGGTCGTAAATGGGCGGGGCGGATATGACGATCCGAGAGGGAGGAGTCAGGGTGACGTGGGGGAGAAGTTATAGCGGGGAGACAGGAAGCTATCTGGGTGAGTCGGGGGAGTGAAGGGTGGTGAACACGTTGGGTGGTCGCCGTGCCTCAGCCTGGTGGCTGAGGGGCTCATGACGGCGCCAGCCAGCGGGGTGGAAGAGAGAGTGGAGGATTGAGGTTGGAGTGGCGAGATAGCCACAGAGGCCACGAAGGGCTGAGGTAGGAAGTGGCGAGATAGCCACAGAGGCCACGAAGGGCTGAGGTAGGAAATGGCGAGATAGCCATAGAGGCCACGAAGGGCTGACATTGGGAGGTGGCGAGATCGCCACGCACGGAGGAACAGGGAGCAGAGATGGAGCTGCTGGGGGAGCAGCCAGAGGGCTGTACCAAGAGCCTGCAGCGGAGCTGCAGGAGCGTGGAAGGCTACGGGAGCGAAGGCAGATGTGGGGCTGCCAGGGAGAGAGTCTCAGGAGGAGTGCCGTGTGGGAAGGAGAACGCGAACCCCAAATAAAGGACACGGAGTCAGAGAGAAGTGTCTGGGTCCTTTTATTACACTTGTTACAAAACTGAATAGAATACGACCATGTACAATCCCCAAACTGCAAGCCAGTTTATCTTACTTAATGATGAATGTAGATATATTGTTTTGTGCTTGTGCACGACATTCAACGCTGGCCCACAATGTTTCGTACATCTTTGCTACTAAATAAAATGTATGCACATTCTCTGAAGTGACTTTAAGAGGCATGAGTCTGTACTTGTGTGTGCAGTGTAAAATATATATTGTTTGACAATTATCTTGATAATGACGATTTCAGAATCATTTAGCACAGTTGCCTCTGGAAACACACTGCATGCATCTGTAGTGGTGTTATTTCACGCGGACTTCTTCTTTTTCTCCTGTGCCACTTTATTCGAATCGAACTCCTCGCGTTCAACACCACGTAGCTCCATCGCAACTCTCCCGCTTGCGCTGCTCGCCTGCTCCGCTCCACTCGCTTTGCTCACTCCGCTCTCTCTCTCAGTCTCTCTACTGCTAGCCTGTTCTCTCTCTCACTCACCTAACCTCTCCACTGCTAGCCTGTTCTCTCTCTCACTCTCCTAGCCTCTCCACTGCTAGCCTGCTCTCTCTCTCACTCTCCTAGCCTCTCCGCTGCTAGCCTGCTCTCTCTTTCTCTCACTCTGCTAGCCTCTCCGCTGCTAGCCTATCACTACACACTGGTAGCTTCCCACCATACTCTGCTAGCCTCTCCACTGCTAGCCTCTCACTATACACTCTGCTAGGCTATCCACTGCTAGCCTCTCGCTATACACTCTGCTAGGCTATCCACTGCTAGCCTCTCGCTATACACTCTGCTAGCTTCTCTACTGCTAGCCTCTCGCTATATACTCTGCTAGCTTCTCTTGTGTTCACTATTCTCTTCAATCCAACCAACTCAACTCACAACTCCCCCGCGTGTCTCTGCACATCGCCTTATAACCCTTCACTCATTAAGAGACCCCAGGTGGCCCTCATTAAGCTGCTGCTCACGCTGCGTCTCCGCCAGCTTATCGCCTCCATCTGCAGACTCCCAGGCGCCTACACCGTGTCTGCATTTGCAGCCAGCCAATACTGGTGTAATGCGGGCGTAAACGACCTTCCGGATGTGACGTCACGGGGGGGAGGAGTTACGTCACGTTGGGGGTAAGGTTTCAGGTCTTAAAGGGGAGAAACCGGAAGAGAAGGGGAGTGATTGGAGACTGGGCTAGAGTGAGGCCACGCAGGGCGACGGCTGGGGGAGTGGCGAGATCGCCACACACACAGAGTACGGTCGGCACCGTCGGCCAGCGGTGACCGACCCCGGAGGAACGGGGCGCAGCGGTGAGACTGCAGCGAGAGCAGCCGGGGAGGCTGCACGAAGAGATCAGCAGCGGGACTGCTTCGGAGGAGAGAGACAGCAGCGGTGGGGCTGCGTCGAGGGCAGCCGGAGAGGCTGCACGAAGAGGTCAGCAGCGGGGCTGCTGGGGGACGGAGGAAGGCTACAGCAGCGACAGCAGCGTCGGCCGCGGAGCGGAGGGTCTCTGAGAGAGAGCCGTTTGGGAAAGAGAAGACGAACCCGAATAAAGGACACCAAGCCAGATACCGTGGTCGAGTCCTTTATTACACTACTATGCTTCGCAATTGGTCGCCTTTCTCTGGTTGCTCTCTCTCCACACCTGTTTGCCCTGACGTGACTTCACTGTCCGCTGCTCACACATGCGTGCACACTGTTTGCAAAATCCCGCTCGCATTACTCCACTACACATCCATTAAACACAAGCAACCTCAACTGATATTGAGAGGCATGCTCTCCATTGAAATGGTTTTGAGTGTTTTTATTGTACACACTCCAACAAATTATTTGGAACGTTTTTATTTATGTACAATTAAGCAGAATGACATACACTATCCTACGCACTCGCTCAAATTACTGAATCATTCATCTTGGGAGCACACAATTTGAAACGTCACTCCAGATCGTGCATAAGTGTTACGTTCGTGTTGTTTATTTTATTTAAGTTTAATGTTCAACTTGGCAGTTTCAGCAGAAGCAGAAGAGAGATAAAACCATGCCGCCATGAAAATTTACAGCACAAACACACCCATGAAGAGGCACATGGAAGCGTGACCATGCCATTGGCCGTTTTTTAATTTTTATTTTCTATTTTTCTATTTAACTTTTATTAATTTTAATTTTTTACCTACGTGACTTTACCGAAAAAACCTAAGAATATGAGTCCTCACTCCCTTAGGTGTAAATGCTACGTTGAACCATGCAAATGCCATATTCTGATTAATGATAACATTATCTTAGTATACACTATCATTCACCTTTGGGTGATATCAGCTATTAAAGCTGTTTATCTCGATCTTGAAAATACATGTTCAAGAGTTAATCTTCATTATTTGTGCATTTAATAAATAGTTTGTTTTCCATTAAGAGGACAAAATTACCCCTGCTCATATGCTTCCACAGTTGACAGCTTTACCAATCATTGGGGTGTTCTCTTCCTGCTGGGGCCTTCTAACTGATGCTCTAAGACAAATCAATACAGACAAAATAAGTGGCAAGGAGTCGGCTACATCAGCAGTTATTGCTAAAAACACCAAAAATCCTTCAACCACACCACCTTCCACTGCACATATCAATTAATTGAACATGTTAATTAGTTAGACAGTGGCTAAATTGGCTGAAAAATTCAGCTCTGCAATAAATACATATCGAAGCCATCATCACCATTCGTAGCATTTGGTTTAGGTGAAGTAGTATCTATCGTCATCATCACTATCATCATGGTTTTGATGTTTAAGTTAAAATGACACAAAATATCTACGGCAAATCATGCCATTACTATATCATTACGAAATCAACATATACATTTCTAAGGGAAAATGTATCACGTGGCCGACTTAAAATAAAAAATGAATGACAATTCCAGACAGGTGCTCGTGCAAATTATTTTCACAAAAGCAAAGTAAATCGACGATACTTTCCGAACTTTTTTTTTTCAAAATTGAAACCTTAATTGTAGCCTTTTTGTATTGAATATGTTGCACATGATCTTTTTGTATTCATACATTCACACCCATTGTTTGTCCACTGTAGGATGAAGGCCTCCACAAACTTTCGCTTTTCCTCACAGTTATGTTATCCTGTGATCCATTTCACTTCTGCCTGTAAACTGTTCGCTTCACTCTGTCTTTGCAGCAGTCATCCTCCCAGGTGCTTTGTCTCCCTTGCCTGCCACTTGTCTTGTCCATTGGCCATAAACTCTTTGTCATGTGTTCTACCCAAGCTCACTTGCTTTCATTAACAGCCAATAAAAAAAATCGATTCACGGACAATGAAGGTATTTGTCAGATTTAATCTCGGCTGTGAAAAATAGAAAATGCAGATAAGATAGTAAGATATAGATACAGTATTGCTTTTTCAAAATATGCATTTTTATTCGTTATTTCACACCTAATTCCCCTGGTCTTAGTCCTTTTTACGGGTCTATCAATGGGTACAAATGTATGTACAGTGGGTAAATAAGAATGTGATAGTTTTATAAAATCATGAAATTATCAAATTAATCAGTTTTAGCTCAGAGACATTTAAATAAAATTCACGTATTCTACAATAATTAGCCATGCAAACTACGTTTAATACAATTTCACTGAGAGACTATATTTATGTTGTTGCTATACCTGCAGACTATAGTCCACAGAAATGCATATTCTTTGGTTATTTCGGTAAAGTCAAGTAGATAGAAAACAAGTGTAAAATAAAATATAAAACAAAAAACGCATGACGTTTTGATCGCAACACAAGCAGTCGTCATCAGGCGGAGTGAAAAGGGGGATAAGGCTTCAACTGCAACTGTTTATAAAGGCTTGAAATGGGCGGAGCCCAAGTGTCAGAAGGAGTGGGGGGACAAAAGCTGTGGAGCAGCATGAATGGACGAGCCAAATACGTGAAAATGTGCACAGCTAAAGTGTCAGAAGGAGTGGGGGACAAGAGCTGTGAAGCAGCATGAACAGACGAGCCAAAGCTGTGAGTGGGTGGGACACAAGAGCAGTGGAGCCAGCGCTGAGCGGCCAGCAGCGCGTTCCAAGTGTGTCAGCAGCATGGGCGGGGCAGCTAATGCTAATGCAGGAGAAAAAAAGAGGGAGAGAGGGGGCAGAGAAGGGGTAGAGATGGGAGGGGGTAAAGATAAGGGGAGAGAGAAGGGGAGTAAAGATGGGGGAGAGAGACGGGGTAGAGATGGGAAGAGAGAGAGGGGTAGAGATAGCGGGAGAGAGAGGGGGTAGAGATGGGGGGGCATTGCACCTCGCTACACACATCCACACTGCTGATGGTGGAGGTTGACAAGAAATTACAAATCAAGTCATGACCCAAAGTGGTTGATGACATCTTTCCAATGATTGCTGAGTTTATAACCGTCTTCTCGGTTGAAATTGTGTCCGTGTCGATATAGGTGGATGGCTTCATGAACGAATCTTTATTGATAGCCAGTAGGCTTGCAAAGTACCATCGTTTTAGATAAATCAATTTCGTGTGAACCAGCCACAATAAAATGATGATCAGCTACGGCAGAAGTATTGGTCCTACCGTGTTTCAAATCTGCCTTATGTTCACGAACACGGTTCAAGACATGTCGCTTAGTATCCCAAATGTAACTGCTGGTGGCTGCTTGTGCGGGCTGTGTTTCCCACGCTTCCCGCGTTTCGATGTGCGTGGGACATAGCAGTGGCAGAGTCTTCGTCTTGCAACTCCGGTCCTCCTGAGGCGAAGAACCGCCAAGCAGTGGGGGGTCAGGCGATGGTGGATCCGGACTCCCCCGTCCACCACAGGCCGGCACTACTGGTGACGTTGGGGGTATTAGGCACTTGGACCCTGTGGGCAGAACAATAGACTGTCCTAAGTAAGGACGTCAGCCGACGCGTGCCGCAGCTAATTACACTGACCAGACACCCAGCCCTCAGGAAGTGAAGATGAAAAACTAACGGCAGGTGGAATAAAACGTTGTAGCCGCGATGGGTACACAAACCAGAGGCGGCAACCACACTGAATCTGCACACACTGCAGACTCCTCACCTCCACCACTTCGACCGGGCCCTGCCATGGTTTGTGTAATTTCGGGTAGGTACCCATCAGGATATGGGGGCAGTGGAGCCATGCCTTGTCCCCTGGCGTCCATATAGTTGTGGACTGGTGGGGCCTGACGAGCTGTTCGTTGGCCACCTGCCACAAGGCCGAGTTCCCCCGAAACGCCTCCCTAGCTTCTGCCAAACGCTGTAGGGTAAGATGCATGGGATTCGATATCTTTGTACAATTTTCTAGCGGCTTGAGCTGCACATCAATTGGTGGGTCACGTTCCTGTCCATACATTAAAACAAATGGGGAAAACCCGGTAGAAGCATGCGGGGCGGAACTATATGCGGTGAGCTCACCCGGAACATGTAAGTCCCAGTCAGACTGGGCTTCATTGACACGTTGGCACAACATCGAAGTCAGGGTTTTGTGTAACCTCTCCACCATACCGCCCATCTGGGGGTGATGAGACGACATGCGCACCTTCTTGGTACCCAATTGCTCGCACACCTCTTTCAACAGCTTGGACAAATTGTTTTTGCCCTGGTCCATCAAGAGACATTCAGGGGCGCCTTTATCCAATACGTAGCCATGAAGGAACGCGTTCATGATGGTTTCAGCTGACTGGTTTGGTAGCGGCCAGGCCATTGGCCAACGCGACAAATATTCCACCCTCATCAATAAATATTCATTCCCCCACGGAATGGTGGGGAACGGACCGAGAACATCGAGAGCGACAAGTTTGTTCACCCGGGAAACGCAGATGGATTTCAGTGCTGGACGATCCACTCTCATCGGAGGTTTGCAGCAAGCGCATTCTGTGCAACCCTGTATCATGTTATAAATGTCGTGGGCCATGCCCGGCCAGAAAAAGTAAATTTTTAGAGTAACCAATGTCTTTTGGACACCAAGGTGCATTAACTGCTCGTGCTCCACACGTATAACCTTTCCCCGCAGAACGAATGGCACCACAATGGCGTATCAATGGGATTCCTCGTCCCATCTCATCAACAAGCCCCCAGTTAAGGATCACCGGCGATACTCCTCGTCTGTTACCCCAACCCTTTGCCTCACGGACATGGTGCCGTAGTTTGAACAGGGAGGCGTCCTCCATCTGGAGCCGCCCCCATTCATCCTGCATGAGGCCGAGCGTTCTATCACTCATCTGCACCATGTCCGTAGGCAGAACGTCCGCAGATGCCGCAATAGCCTGAGGCAACTCCGCAGCAGGGATTTTGCAGTGCCCCACACCCGTGAGGCACGTGCACGAGTCTCGAGATGACAGTCTCAAGAGAGCGTCCGCGTTATTATGGCGAATACCCTTTCTGTACAACACTTTAAAGGTATAGTCCTGAAGAACCTCTAGCCACCGCGAGAGCTGCCCAGACGGTTGTTCAACCTGCAGCGCATACTGAAGGGCCGCGTGATCCGACCGCACCACAAATGCCCTCCCATAGAGGTACGGACAATATAGTTGGACAAAATAGACGATGGCCAACAATTCTCGTCGCGTTACGCAATAGCGCTGTTCTGCAGGGGATAACACCTGACTCACATAAACCACGACCTTTTCCAACCCGTTAACAACCTGGGACAGCACGGAGCCAATTCCAGTGTTCTTGGCGTCCGTGTCGAGGAGAAAAGGTCAGGAAAAGTTCGGATAGCGGAGAGGAGGAGCGTTGACCAAACCCTCCCGCAGGGCGACAAACGCCGCCTCCTCCTCAATTCCCCAACAAAATGTCTGGCCTTTGGCAGTAAGGACATGCAGTGGTTTTGCGATAGTTGCAAAGCCGAGCACAAATCGACTAATAGGAGGCAAACTTGACAAAGCTTGGCACTTCACCCACCATCTTCGGGGTCGGCAACGTACGCACACACGCCATTTTGTCGGGGTCTGTCGCTATTCCGGATTCACTCACCATGTAGCCCAGATATCGGACTGATCTGTGCAGAAAATGTCATTTTTGAGGCTTGAGTTTTAAATTGCCTGCCCGCATCTTGAAAAAGACGGCTCGCAACCGGTGTATGTGCTCCTCAAATGTGCAAATTAAGAATGACATCATCGAGATAGATGAGGCACGAATCCCACTGGAGCCCTGCCAAAACCAATTCCATAAGCCATTGGAATATGTCTGGGCTAGAATGGAGTCCCATGGGAAGGCGATTAAACTCAAACAAGCCCTGGGGAGTTCGAAATGCCGTTTTAGGCTTGGAACTATCATCTAAGGGCAACCGCCAAATGCCGGAAAGCAAGTCAAGGGTAGAAAAGAACCGCGCCCCAGACAGGGCATCCAGGCAATCATCCATCCGTAGAAGTGGGTACGCATCGGCAACAGATACCTTACCTTGTTTAACTTTCGGAAATCCACACAAAACCTGAAGGTACTAATTTTGACAAGAACAATTGAAGCCCCCCACAGGCTGTTGGAAGGGGCGATAATATCTGTGGCTAGCATCTCCCCGACAGCATGGCGAACATGCTCCTTCTCAGTTGTGCTCAGCTTGTACGGGTTCTGGCGAATGGGGGCCACATTGCCTGGGTCGATATGATGGTGTACCAACGACGTGTGGCCAATGTCGTATTTGGATTTGCTGAAGATGTCCGAAAATTCCTTAATGAGCGCACGCAATGCGGATCTCTGCACCTCCGACAAGTCAGGGCTTTCGGCACAGAGTGCGTCCACCCACACATTGTCGCAACTCTCACCCCGCTGCGACCATCTTGACCGGGTCCGTCATTACCACATCGCCATCTGCTGGCGATGCGTGAGCTAGGACCATGTCCGCCTGTATGACAGTGGGCCCAAGACCAGCATTTAAAATTTAACACCGTTGGGAGTGCTTCGCCCTCCGTCCATCCCACCAGTTCGCAAGTAGCAGTGAAACGGCAGCTGAAGGCCACCCAATCTCCGCCTGTCGCAACGAATTCCTTTACAAAGGGAAGGCGCCTCTTCAGAGCAGGCTCCTCCATTTGCATTTTTGGCGGGACGCTCGCGATGGCGGGAACCCTGTCCCGCGCACCGCTCAAAATGGCGGCTGCTTATGCGGGCTGCGTTTCCCGCACTTCCTGCGTTTCCTGCACGTGGGACATAGCAGTAGCAGAGTCTTCGTCTTGCAACTCCGGGCCTCCGACTCGTTCAACTGGCTCGTCCAGGTCCATCTCCCCGACAATTACTGCTGCAGCGGACAGTAGGTCGGCCAAGCGCTGGCCATGTGCCTGCCTGTCTCTCCCCGCTGCTGGCGGCATGACGAGGTCGCGTTCCTGGTGCTGCTCCGCAGGCTCAAACCCCTCGCGGTCCTTCTCCGGGGCCGCCTCTCCCGGGGCTGTCTCAGGGATCACCCCATCTTCGTCATCTTCCTCCAAAGAGGCCCTAGTAGGTTGTCTTCTTCTCGTGTACATTTTAAGCCTACGCTATCACCTACCTATAAAATATTTTTACTTCTGGCACCAGATAGAGTGTGTGTCTCACGAGGCACACACAGAAGTCTGGAGGCACCACGATTTATTAACAACGTAACAGGGCTACGGGTTAACAATACTCAGGGTTATTATAGACCCCCAAAGGGGTCTCTATATAAACTAAGTCCCCGACGACCGACGCTCCAAGACCCCCGAAGCAACGCCACACGGTAAGCTCTTGCCGCCAGACTACCACGATCACTCTGCCTCCGTCCCTCTTATCCTCTCGAGCGTGGCCTCGCTCCGCCTCCGGCAACACCCCTTCCCCGGTCTCTCATGACCGAACCGGAGCCAGCGTCACATGTCCTCCGGGCCCCCGTGTCGGTATGTCCCCTTTCTCTCTCTGCGACGGGACCCTGCTCTGTAGGGCCTGCTTCCCCACCACGTCTCCGTCGACCCCATCGAGAGGTACGTGCGCACCAGTTGTGGTTGTCGTGCTACTCATTGACATACTAATTTCTATAACCCCTCCCTCTCTCTCCGCCCCCGCCCTCCCTCTCTCTATTTAAGGCCTCGACACAGAGGCGTAGTTTCTCTGTGTTTCTATGTTTGTGCTCCCTCTATGTATCTCTGTGATATCTGTCTGCTTATATGTCTGTCTATATGTTTCTGGTTCTGTGTTTTATATTTAATTTATACCTGATGATGATTGCTTGTGTTGCAATCGAAACGTCGTATGCTAGTATTTAATGATGACGTCACCCTGCTGCTGCTCTATATAAGAACGGGAGATACAGGAGAGCCTCACCATTCTGGCGAATTGCCCGATGATGCTGGTTGCAATTACCAGCGAAACGGCGTACTCAAATTGTAAATGTTGTGGCTTCAACACACCGGTGGGCTAAAGCAGTGAACTATTTGTCTTTGTCAACGTGACACATTTTTACTGATTGGCCGTGTCGGGTGGTGGAGGGTTACGACACATTTATAAATAAACGCGATCTAAACCCAAAAACGTTGATTATGAATAACATTGGTCGCGAAAGCCTACGTGTTAAACTGCTAGTATTAAATTTAATTCATTATTTTATCTTTATACGTGACTTTACCGAAAGAACCTAAGAAGAAAACAATGATATTATATTTCAATTACCTGATCATTATGAATAATAGCAAGTTGAAAATTGTAGGCACAGCAGCCTATGATCGAGGATTTAATAAAATGTGGGTGCTGATAAAAGTTATATATTAATATCACTGGGTATCATTACCTTGGCTTTACTTCTGAAATTGACATCACCAAACAAATTAATTGCATTCCTAGTGCATTAGCAGTGGTGCACAAACATAAATAACAACTACTCACCATATTCGTTAATATCACTCCCTTAAAAGGGAAAAAGTACAAATGGAGGGGAATTGCCCAAAACGTTGCCTATTATGTTTACCAGGACACACTGATGGGACTATGTCACTCGTAGTCTGCAGTAGGAATTGCTGGCATATACCCTGATGCAGTTAGTCAAGGTCACATCTCTCATCCATCGCACAGAATCCAATATCCTCCTGAGGAACACATTTTGTTCATTCATTTTCATCCGCATTAATTATTAACCTCAATAAAATATTAAATACTAAATATTAAAACCAGCACTGTGTGGGTGGGTGTGTCAGTATGAGCGGTAATTTAGCTCATGGCCAACACAAGTGATGGTTATCTAAACCAATCCTGGGCCTCCGCTAGGTTGACTCAACCTCAAATGAGTACCTGGTGTGATGTTTAAACATTACCACTTGGGGGACAAAGGTAACCGGGCGTCGGGCTGGCCACTTACCCGCTCGTGTGCCGTGCTGGTCTTTGTAGGTACTTACTAACAGCACTTGCCTCAATAGTCAATTCCGGATATATGGGGGATCTTAGTCCGAATGCATACGAACGGAGAAATTTGGCTTTGAGCCTCACAGACATTCTTGTAAAATGTTTTGGTTTAATATCTTTCTGTTTTTTTTCAAATAAACATTTCCTTTTTTTCCTTTTTATTCTTTGGACATTATTTCATTCCAATAGGTTTCCATCTGTCATTGGAATATTTCACTGCTTTTTCCGTATTAAGAAAAGTTAAGTTGAAAAGTTGACTCATTTTTGTATCTTGGCACCTATGATTGGCACATTTGGCTACGTACGGTGTGAAATAAGTTCTACATATATACGCCCTTGAAAAAAATACCGTAAAATTAATGAGTAGCATTCAATAAGTAAACGTGTTCATCATGTTTAGACATTTATGTTGCAAAATAACAACTCTAAATCATTCTAGATTTGAAGTTTTTGTGATTGCAAGGATCCATACTTTTTGGTTTTTTCGGTAAAGTCACGTAGGTAAAAAACTAAATAAATTCAAATGAAAACAACTAAATTAAATCACGACGTTTTGAAAGCAACACAAGCCTCTCTGTCTTCAGGTGGAACCGCCACAGCAAAATTACTGTATTGAATAAAGAAAACTGTTGAATAAAGAGAGCTGTTTTATTCACTACAGTACTTTTGCTGTGGCGGTTCCACCTGCAGACGGAGGCTTGTGTTGCTTCTGAAACGTCGTGATTTAATTTAGTTGTTTTCATTTTAATTTATTTTGTTTTTACCTACGTGACTTTACCAAAAAAAACAAAAAGTATGAACCCTAAATAATGTTTGATCTTTTACTGTTGTAGTGAGCGACTTCCGACACACGTCAAGTAGAAGGCTTCTTATTTATTAAGAGCACACAGGTCGATACACTTCGTAACACGGCTACACCTAGGTTGTCCAAACACGCAGCCCATCTCCGTTCCTGCGCTACACTGGCTGGTTGATGAGCGTAGCGGCGGCGATGGAGCTGGTCTTGCAGAAGAACAGCCACGTGGTCGAAGATGAAGAGATGACAGCGGCAGCGACGCAACCAGGACCCAGACCCCACACTTACAGCCCCGAAGCTCCGGTTCGGTGCTCCTTATATCTGCCTGTAGTGGCCAAGCTCCACCTCTCGCCCCGCCCCCTTTCTAGAACCTTCTAGACCCTTTGGGATGGTTCCCGGAGCTTCTCGACTGACTCCGCCCTTCACCTTTCCCCCAGATACGCCCCTTCATAATAAAGCATTATGTAATGCAGCTATAACCGTAATTACCTTTTCAGGCCGGCAGGTGTCATCCTGTCATTACACTATTATCAGTGATGGTTGTCCCAATGCATGAGGGGTAACAAATACTATTTCTGTAAACATTCAGTTTATATTTTAAACTATATTGCTCAGAATAGCAAAAGGTCAAGGTGCAGCCCTGCAATGACTTGCTCTTGCCACTGTCAGTGGAAGGGCCTCCACTAGAAGCTCTAGAAAGTCCCTACAGATAGTGATTGACCTTCCTTGGAAAGGAGGTGGGAGTACCCAATCTTTACCCCACCACACACGACCTGCCCATCGGCAATCTGTGGCGGACCTATATATACCCCTCGGTGGACAGAGGGCAGGAGAGTGAAGAAACGTGTTCATTATTTAAAATCCCGTTCTGGGAGATCAAACCAGTAAACTCTGCATTGAAAGTCAAGTCTGCTAACCTTTACACTACAGCAGCATCCCTGCATATACAAGATAAGCAGGCCCAGCACCGAGTAGAAAATTTCATTTTCTGAAACTGAACCAAATTAGAACATTTATCCTAAATTAATGATTTTCATTTGCCATTTTTTTATTACTTAAACACATCCCAAGGCACAGAGAGGGCAAATTATATCGCTTAACATGTCAGTGTTTTTAAACTTTATTATATCATCTTCTCCATGATAATTATTTCCTACCCTGCAGCCAACAACTTCCATAAGTCGAATATGGTTATCACATATTACATTGCACATAGAAGTATAATACTCAAATTCAGATTGGTCATTGAGATTGTGGAATTATCTACGTCCAATATAAAATGTTCAAACCTTAGCCTAAAATGTAATGCATTCCACCTCTGTGTATTTTGCAATTCCCTTATTAAAAAAGAAGATAGCCATAGTGATCAGTAGGTAGGTATATATATTTTGTACTGTAGTTGCAAAGTCGAAGGAAGGTAGCTCATTGGATAAGTATGTAGGCATGGCATATTACGATCAGTCATTTTCCTAAAACCGATTCACCTTAATGTGTACGATTTTGTCAGACCTAAAATGATCAGCCTTGAGCCTGGTTATTACTCGGATGGGAGACTGGCCAGGAGTACGTTATGCTTGGTCTACAAGGGAGGAGGAGATTAAAATACATAAATGTGTTGTACAATTTATCTTCATGGAGTTTTGAGTGTTTGTTTTCTTCACAGGTGTAATGCGGGCGTAAACGACCTCCCGGAAGTGACGTCATGGGGGGAGGAGTTACGTCACGTGGGGGAGAGGGTTCAGGTCTATAAGGGGAGAAACCGGAAGCAGTAGGGGGAGTGATCGGAGACTGGGAAAGAGTGAGGCCACGCAGGGCCGAGAGTGAGAGAGAGAGTGGCGAGATCACCACACACACGGACCCCGAGGATCGGCACCGTCGGCCAACGGTGACCGACCCCGGGGCAGCGAGAGCAGCGAGGAGGCTGCAGACAGCAGCGGGTCTGCAAGGGCGGAGTTGGGCAGCGGGGGTCTGCACGACGAGACAGCAGCGGGTCTGCTAGGAGGGAAGTGGGCTACGTGAGCGACAGCAGCCTGGGGCTGCAGAGCGAAGAGTATATAGGGGAGTGTCGTGAGGGCTACGTGAGCGATAGCAGCCTGGGGCTGCAGAGCAAAGAGTAAGGGGGAGTGCCGTAAAGGAAAAGAGATCGAACCCAAATAAAGGACACAGGACAGAGAGAAGCGTCCGAGTCTTTTATTACACAAGTATGGGCTTTCTCTGGGTATTCTGGTTCCCTCCAACATGACAAACAATCATTCGGAGAATTGGTCAAACATTTTGACGAAAGACAACCCCCCGAAAGAGAGTCCTGAAAATGAGTGAGACTCTCTTAGGTTTTTTCGGTAAAGTCACGTAGGTAAAAAATAAAATTAAAATTAATAAAAGTAATAATAGAAATTAATTATTGATTTATTATTTGGATTTTTTTTTCTTTCTATTATTACTTTTATTAATTTTAATTTTTACCTACGTGACTTTACCGAAAAAACCTAAGAGTATGAATCCTTGCAGTCACGAAAGCTTCAAATCTAGAATTGAGACTGTCTTATCTAAACACAACAGTGCCACACAATGATTGATTGGCAGCAGGGTCAACGGTGAAAAGGGAGCAGGTTGTCTAGAACATAGGCTCTCAGGTGGCTTCTTGCTTGAAATGACGTTGGTTTTAAAGGCACTGCATTGGTTGACCCATGGAATATTGCATTAGTCACAACAACGTTTTAAAAGAATAACCTGCCACACATCAGAATCAGAATAATTTTTTTTATCCTGGAGTAATCCGATGAGCTCTAAAGATTGTTTTTTACAGATGTCCAGTAGGGGCGGGTAAGAACGTTACAACAATAAACATTACACAAGTATACGATTATTTCTGACATGTCAGGAAATTACTTTAACTTTAGAAAATATAATGCTGAAGAAGAGTGAAGGATAAAACAAAGTGGGTGTAAAATGTTGTCAAATTCCTTCACGGCTCGAATGGTCAGGATATTGTAAATATACATTTACATTATTTCAATGTGTGAAGTATGTCTGCACATAGAACGTCTTTTCCACACTTTTTGATACATGAAAAGTCACGAATATAGCCACGATGGTGGTAACACACTGTCGAACACTGATGCAAAGAGTAATGAAAGAATAACACTTTTCTGAGAAGTAATTGAGAAACTCACTCAAATCAACTGCTGCTGGTGGTGTTATCCACCTGTAGTTTTCATTCCCTTGAAATAAACTTAACAGTATTTGAAATGTTTTTATATTGCTCTATTTCACTTATGTTAATGGAAAAACTTTACGAATGGGTGTATTTAAGATGAGCACATAGCACGCTGGAGGTTAAGTAATATAAGTAAATATTTTGTTTTCTTGTTTCATAATGACTCTAGCTGGCGAGGCGATTTATTTAATGTATCAATCGCAAGGCCTCTTGACTTTCCGTGTTCATAGATTTTTACACCAGGAAAACATTACTTAGAATTGAGTGACATAATACATCGACTCATAAAGTACACAATACACCCAATGTTGCTTCGAACCTGAGCATTTACATAAGATCATAATATCAACCGGTATCACCATTCGGTACCACGCTCATCACAACGTACACAAGAACAAAGGGAACCCGACCGACCAACGTCAATTAATGTAACGTGCACACAATGTAGGACAGGGTTTTAGAGTTATCTTTAAGTAATGGCCGTATATAGCTTGCTTGATATGTCCTTCAGCGTAATGATTTTCTTGATCGGTGACAGATGTGAATGTAAGATGGTGATATGAGGTGTAACTGAGATGCAGAAGCAAGATATGTTTTGTTTCATGAAGAACAACTACTACAATCTTATTTACCACTACAGCATTTATTTTCACAATCACCTCAGATTAGGACGTTTGGTTACATAAACGGTGCGAAAGAAGTTCAACATACACAAACACAACGCCTACCACCACACCACATTTCACAATAACAATACCACAAATACACCCCTCACAACCAAAACCGCAATTCTACTAACACAGGGCACCACAACCACCACCACAATGCTAATACCACAGGACACCACAACCATCACCGCCACCACCAACGACTGTTTTAGTTTTCATTAGCAAAAGCAAACCGTTTAAATTTTACTGTTTTCAAACAAGTAACTTATCAGCTTAAAACACCGTATTATTTATGCAAAAAATACAAATTTATTGTACATTTTGTGAAGAAAATGTGTGGTCTTTATTTTTTATTGCGTAAGGGGGATATATATATAAAGGAGAGCAGCTCTTTGCAATTCACCTTAAGATGCGTATAATGGTCATCTGCAAGTAGTTTGCATTTATCATGCTATAATGCACTACAAATCTAAATCTCAAAACGAACTACTTAGCCTATCGCTATTTGTATGCATTCAAAAATAATGTTTTCATTTTAAATATAATTTATATAACATTAAAAGCATAATATCATAAATACATACAACATATTCAAATCTAATGAAAACTAATTTTAATATTTGATATTGCTTTCTCCAATTTGAGTTAATGGTATCATCACATTCGGAGGTAAAGTACATGAATGTGATAAGTAATACATTGTGTATTTGGAAATAAATTTGTCATATCTCTCTAAGATAGAACAACCTGTGTGCTCAATATCATATTTTAACATCATCATACATTTTTATCCGTATTATTCTAACCCACTCGAGGGATGAGAACAATTTGACAATTCTGATTGTGTTACTTCTATCAACAATAATATATCATCCCGCAAACCATTTGTGGACATTAAACTGTGAACAAACCCACACAGAGCCACTGAAACTAATCGACTGAAAAAACCCACCATTTATGTAGAGTTTGTTTTCACGCTCAGTAGAATCATGGCATGAGCTGGAAATTCTACCAAAGTGTTTTTGCCAATCAATGTGACAGCGCTGCTCAAGCAAGGTGTGAATGATGCAATTCTACACTACTTGAATGCACTTTCACTTATCTAGCAACTCCAGAGTTTAGTGGTATTTTCTGAAAAAGAGAACTATATTTTCAGAGTGATCCAGACTCTAAAATTTAGTTGGAAATCTGGTGCACGTAAGTTTTTTTTTGTTATGGGCAATCTTTGACAATGTTGATATTTTAGGAGTAAAGAAATGCGATGTAATGTCTTCTTGTGCGAGTTAGACGTCACACTGGGAAAGTTAAAATTTTACAGATGCACTTGAAATCGAGATATACTCTTGATTTCTGACATCGGTCTAGTACTAAATATGTATAACTGCTGCCAGGTGTATCCAAACATCCTTAGGTTCAGAAACACTTGAAATAACATTTACAAATACTTCAAACTCAAGACATCTGGTGAAAAAGCATATTCTTAATTTGTACTTAATGTGTGTATATTGTTACAAGGGTACATGACCTGTAGCGATTACTCTCTAGAAAGCTGGAAAACCAGTGAACTATTTTGGCATGAAAACAATAGTCTTAACATTGTGTATTTGTTTTATCAATGGTGATCTCATAGGTTTCCAATATTCATAACATGTCTAGGTATGTGTATGTATTACAATCATTCAAATGTTGTAGGTATAATTTTTTTAGCAGTGTTTCTATACAACTGAACTTTTTTTATGTGACTGATTTTATCACCACTTATAGCAGGATGGGACATCAATTTCATCAAGCAAATGAGGGATGCAAGTATGTGCTGATAATCTCGATGAGCACCCAGCCTTTCTTTCACTCATGCATAGCCTGCAGGAATAATGCTAATGCATACGCGAGTTGTACAATTTTTCTAGAGATTATAGAGGAGCTGTTAATATACATCTGTTAAGTGCCAACCACATGTTTCGTAGTATTCTCTGACCTTAGTGGTATATTTCCTTTTCTTCAAGGACCATGTCTCTGGCATAAATGCATAATTGGTATAAGAAAAGGTCAAGCTCAGTTTGTAATTATATATATAAAAAAGTAGTGTGATAATAGGTTTTTCCCCTTTTTCAGATGTTAACATCTTAACACATGTTTTGTTGCCAGAAAAAGGGGAAGACCCTATTATCATATTTTGATACTGGCAAAGGAGGTCCCATGAAAAAGTAGTATGTTCAAAATAGAAAATTTGTTTGGCATGACTTAACTGGTATGCTGTTCATAATTTGCATGCCACTTCCAGATTTAATTGGTTGATTATTTTTTTGCAAAGGAGCACCATTTGGCAAGAATAAATTCGATTGTATTCTTTCATATTAACTTATAAAAAAAACGTTTATGTTCTGAACTTAAGTCACCAATTTTCAATGCAACCTTTGTAGCATTTTAGTCTACAAGACCTCATCATGTTTTATAGTACCATAACATCATCAAGTCATACTGTTGTCACATGTGCAATGGGTGGATTCACATATTTCTGCCATTTCAAGTGATGGCAGCCCTGCTATAGACATTTTATTTTCCAAGATGTTCGAATATGGTCAGAACACATTTCCATTCTACTCCACAGATATACCATGCCACCCCTTATCATTAACATAAATGTGCAAATGACATGTCTCCTTCATACATATGTGTCTCCACATACAAAAATATGTATTGGTATAACCGAGAAGATGGATACAAATTGAGCAATCATTGGAAGGATGTTATTAACCAGGTAAAACCTTAACTGCTTTAGGGGCTGTCAATAAATGACATCACCCGATTTTGGACGATTTTTGACCCCCCACCCCCCTTCGTCACACGGCGTCACAAAAAGTCAGACACCCCCTCAAATATGACGTCACAAAGCTCTGCCCCCCCCCCCCCCAAAATAAAACATGCTTCAAATCGCTTTAAACTATTGTCATTGTAGTGCGTATTTAATGTGGCGCTGCACTCTGATGTTGTAGGAGAAAACATTTATTAAAACGTCTATTTAATTAAGTAAAACGTGATAATTGGTTCTTTACCCTTCTATCTGGCAACAACACTGACACCTTTTTACAAGGAGTCATGTTTGCATAGACCGCAATACCTGCAGTCATAATACAAACAAAAGAACATAACTCTGATAATGTGCACTGTCCTTGAAGTTGATTGGTCCACACCCGAGACAGCTTTCTTTAGAGCCTAGTCTCATATGGGTTGGACCAGATGACGCCAAAAGGCGTCAACCCATATGAGACTAGGCTCTAAAGAAAGCTGTCTCGGGTGTGGACCAATCAACTTCAAGGACAGTGCACATTATCAGAGTTATGTTCTTTTGTTTGTATTATGACTGCAGGTATTGCGGTCTATGCAAACATGACTCCTTGTAAAAAGGTGTCAGTGTTGTTGCCAGATAGAAGGGTAAAGAACCAATTATCATATTTTTTACTGGCAAATGAGGTTCCCATAGTGTAAGTAAAACGTCTTGTCTATATTCTATATTTGAAGTTTTCGTGACTGCAAGGGTCCATACTCTTTGGTTTTTTCGGTAAAGTCACGTAGGTAAAATTTTTTTTTTTTAAGTAATTAAATCACGACGTTTCGGAGGCAACACAAGCTTCTGTCTTCAGGTGGCACCGTCACAGCAAAATTACTGTATCACGTGGAAAGAACTCTAAGAAACACGAGACTATATACAAGTTAAGGGGGGGGGGAGGAGTCAGGATGGGCCGTGGGGGAGGGTTAAGTTAAGCCTCCTTTTGTTATGCTGCAGAGGGTTAGGGGAGGGTGCCATGTGTAGGCGATGGTAAGTGGTTAAAAAATGGGGGAAAACTTAACAAGAGGCAGTATTTAAGCTGACAAACTGGTTGCCTTGTAGTATACTGCAGTAAACTATAAGGCGGCTAAAGTTTAACTTAGGTTTAACTTGGTTAAAAATGGGGCTAATCAAGCTGGGAATATAAAACTGGAAGAAATATGAATGGCTGTACAATTATAAGGCAGCTCAAGATTTGGCTTGGTTAATGCCATCTTTCCAATGATTGCCCAATTTGAAACCATCCTCTCAGTTGAAGTTGTGTCTATGTTTGTATATTTAGATAGCTTCATGGACAAATCTCTGGTAGTATCCAGGAAGTTTGCAGAGTACTTTGGTATCGGAGAAAACAATATCATGGGAACCCGCTGTGTTAAAACAATGATCAGCTACAGCCGAAGAATTTGTTCTGACGTGTTTCAAATCTGATTTGTGCTCGCGAATTCGGTCAGAAATATGTCGTTTCGTCTCCCCGATATAGCAGTCACCGCAGGTACAACTCAATTTGTAAACACCGGGGCACTGCAAGTCAGGAATGACATTCTTCACGGATGGGATCAGATCCCGGATTTTGTGTACAATGTATTGAACCGGACCTGGATCTTGTGTTTGTTTAGAATTTTGGAAATCTTTTTGGTAACGCCTGCTATGTATGGCAACGTGATAATTTTGATCGGAGTTTCAGGTGGTTGTTTCTGTATGGTGGGAGAAACAACAAAGTATCCATTCATTTTGAGGGCCATTGTGTCCACGATCAACTCACCTAACTACAAGCTATTCCATTTCTTATCGGATACTTTGCTTCCCTTCACTGGCAAGACCACCTCAGCAGTACAGTGATACCTCGGTTCACGAACGCTTCTGTTCACGAACAACTCGGTTCACGAACAGAAAAGTTCATAAAAATATGCTCCGGTTCACGAACTCCGCTTCGGTTCACGAACGGGAGCCGCGGCCATTTTAATGCTATTTCCAGGCTGTCACGTGGTCGTGACTTCCTGTAGGAAGATTTTGGAGAGAAGAAGAGACGCAGAAAGAAGTAGTGTGAGTACTGTAAAGACACTTTCAGTGACTTTTTGCTTTTTGGTGTGCTTTTTAGCACATACAGTACTGTACTACTGTACTGTACAATACTGTACTTATTGTCTTGTACAGCTCACCCGTTTGAGTGCTTACTGAAGTCATCTTAAGCAAGGTTAGTGTTCTCTCTTTATACATTACTATACTGTCCAGTACTAATGTGTATTGTAATTTGTTTCATATTTTTGTGCTTCAAAAACCAAAAAAAAGGTCAGAACGGATTAACCGGATTTACATTGAACCCTATGGGAAAATGTGCCTCGGTTCACGACCAATTCGGTTCGCGACCAGAGTCAATTCACGAATTAAGTTCGTGAACCGAGGTATCACTGTACTTAACTTAACCAAATTGGTTTCTATGGTCAAGGACACTGTACTGTATCCTGACGATATCCTCGTCAGCTTTGATGTGGTCTCTCTGTTCACCAAGGTCCCAGTGCCTGACACCATAACAATAATTGAAGACTTGGTCCAACATGGACTGAACCCAGATGTACCTGCGCTGATTAGGCACTGCCTCACCAACACTTACTTTACCTGAAATGGTACCTTCTACAAACAAAATGAGGATACCCCTATGGGTTCCCCCTTGTCGCCAGTGATAGCCAATGTTTTCATGGAGAAATTTGAATCTGATGCCATACAGACATCCACCCTTCGTCCTTCCCTGTGGAAGAGATATGTGGATGACACTTTCGTCATTTGGCCACATTGCCTCCCAGCATTGAACCATTTCCTAGACCACATCAATTCCAGACACCCATCCATCAAATTCACCATGGAATTGGAGTAAGATGGCAAGCTGCCATTCTTGAATGTTCTGTTTGAGAGGAGGCCTGATGGCTCTTTGGGACATTCTGTTTACAGCAAAGCCACCCACACAGATTCCTACTTGAAGTCTGATTCCCACCACCACCCGGCTCAAAAGAATTCCCTCATCAAAACACTATACCATAGAGCTCATTGCATCTTTGACCAACACCACTTGGCCAATGAATTAAAACATGTACATCTGGCCCTCAAGATGAACGGATACTCTGACCGTACTATCCGCCAAGCTGTTTCTCCCACCATACAGAAACAACCACCTGAAACTCTGATCAAAATAATCACGTTGCCATACATAGCAGGAGTTACCAAAAATATTTCCAAAATTCTAAACAAACACAACATCCAGTTCCGGTTCAATACAGTGCACAAAATCTGGGATCTGATCCCATCCATGAAGGATGTCATCCCTGACTTGCAGTGCTCCAGTGTTTACAAATTGAGTTGTACCTGCGGTGATTGCTATATCGGGGAGATGAAATGACATATTTCTGACCGAATTCGCGAGCACAAATCAGATTTGAAACACGGCAGGACCGTTTCTTCGGCCGGAGCTGATCATTGTTTCAACACAGCGGGTTCCCATGAAATTGTTTTCTCCGATACCAAAGTACTCTGCAAACTTCCTGGATACTACCAGAGATTTGTCCATGAAGCTATCTAAATATACAAACATAGACACAACTTCAACTGAGAGGATGGTTTCAAATTGGGCAATCATTGGAACGATGTCATCAACCAAGCCAAATCTTGAGCTGCCTTATAATTACACAGCCATTCATATTTCTTCCAGTTTTATATTCCCAGCTTGATTAGCCCTATTTTTAACCAGGTTAAACTGAAGTTAAACTTTAGCAGCCTTATAGTTTACTGCAGTATACTGCAAGGCAACCAGTTTGTCAGCTTAAATACTGCCTCTTGTTTAGTTGTCCCCCCTTTTTTAACCACTTACCATCGCCTACACACGACGCCCTCCCCTAACTCCCTGCAGCATAACAAAAGGAGGCTTAACTTAACCCTCCCACACGGCCCATCCTGGTTTCCCCCCCCCCTTAACCTGTATATAGTCTCGTGTCTCTTAGAGTTCTCTCCACGTGATACAGTAATTTTGCTGTGACGGTGCCACCTGAAGACGGAAGCTTGTGTTGCCTCCGAAACGTCGTGATTTAATTTATTTTTATTTTATTTTTTACCTACGTGACTTTACCGAAAAACCAAAGAGCCTCGTCTATATTTATTTAAAGTTGCGCATTTTTTAGATGACGTCACATTTTTGCTGCCATCATATCCGCAGCCCCAGTTTCCCCAGCCTCCCACTTCCAGCCCCGCTCACTCCCCCCCCGGCTTTGCGTCCTCTCTCCCCCTAGCGCTCACGCAGCGCCCCCCTCCCCCTACCCCACACCCCCCCCCTTTTCTCTCCCTCCTTGCTCCTCCCCTCTTTCTTACCTATATAACATCTTGCCACGGCAGCTCTCTTGCCCACTTCAACAAGTTTTTTTCTTGCTGTGTTTGTCCCACCTGATGATGGACGCTTGTGTTGCGCCGGAAACGTGATTTATTTTATTTTATACCTTCGTGACTTTACCGAAGAATAAGTATGTTTTACGCTTTCCATCAACCACTATGCCTTCTGGGAGTGAATCATTTCAGCAACATTGGTTCAATACAAGCAATCACTGGACTGGTTAAATTTCGATTTAAAGCGTTCGTGACTGCAGGGATTCGTCTTCTTGGTTCTTTCGGTAAAGTAATACCAATCGCATTTCCACTAACCTCTGCTGCTGTAACTTCTTCTAATGCGAAAGGAATTCTGTCTAGAACTAGCCTAGCTCTTATCTCAGAGAAAATCAGACTTACGCGCACCGAACTAGATCAGTTAGACAAGACACTCTACAAATCACACTTATCATTGACTGCAACAATGTCCACATCGGATTAGGAATATGTAGACAATATGACTGCCTCTTCAGTTGCCACTATGTCGACCAAATGTAAGGACAACTTGATTTCCAAATTCAACCTCCTCTCCAACAAGAGACCGGACCCACACACCGAAAAGCTAGACGTTAACAAAGTCATAATTAATCGCAGTAACAGTTCTATTTCTGATGGTCTGAAATCCGTTTAATCTAAAGGGCTAAACTTTGCAGTCACACCTAGACACGTACCAGTTAATGTCGATGTGGCTCTCAAGGGCCTGGGTCACATCGCTGCAGACGTAGCAAGATCTGAAATCGTTGCAACCCTTAAAAACGCTAAGATGCCAGCTAGCAACATCAGCAAAGATGAGCGTTTTGAATTAACTCAATTAAAAAAGAGGGATGACATTGTCATCTTCTCAGCCGACAAAGGCAATGCCACTGTCATCATGGACAAAATAGAATACAACAACAAAATTCAAGAACTACTCAACGATGGCAGCTATACAAAAATAAAAGAGACCCCACCAACAGCCTCGTCATTAAAACAAACAAAATCATTTTTGATTCAACCGCATTAATTGATCAAACCAAACAGTTATCGTTGAAACCTTCTGCAACCAGGCCACCAAGATTATATGGCTTGCCAAAGATACATGAAGAAGATACACCTCTTCGTCCCATTGTCTCTACTATCAACTCCCCCACCTACAAACTGGCTCGTTTTTTGTCTGAAATCCTGCGGCCTTTCACTGGAAAAACCACCTCTGTGGTACTAAACTCTACTCACCTGGTATCGACAATCAAGGGCATTTCCCTGTCCCCAGACGACCTGCTTGTCAGTTTTGATGTGGTTTCCTTATTCACCAAAGTTCCTGTACCTGACACCATCACAATCATTGAAGACTTGGTTCATCAAGGACTGAATACTGAGATACCCCCCCTGGTGAGACACTGCTTAACCAATAGATACTTCACCTGGAATGGAACTTTCTACAACAAACTGAGGGCACCCCAATGGGCTCCCCACTATATCCGGTTGTAGCCAACGTTTTCATGGAGAAATTTGAGACTGACGCCATCCAGACTGCCACTCTACGCCCGACCTTATGGAAGAGGTACGTAGATGACACTTTTGTCAACTGGCCACGTGGCCGGCCTGCTCTAGACCAATTCCTCGACCACATCAATTCCATACACCCAGCCATCAGATTCACCATGGAAGTCGAAAAAGATGGCAAGCTACCCTTTTTGGATGTCCTAATTAAAAGGAGACCTGATGATTCAATGAGCCACTCTGTCTACAGGAAATCTACCCGTACGGATGCTTACCTAAAACCAGATTCCCACCACCATCCATCCCAGAAGAATTCCCTCATCAAGACTCTACACCATAGAGCCCAATGCATCTCTGACCAGGAACACATTGCCAGTGAACTCAAGCACGTACGCCAAGCTCTCAAGGCTAATGGTTACTCCGACTACACAATCCGCAAGGCCATCACTCCAACCATCAAGAAGGATCCTGTTGAGGAGCCATTCAAAACCATCACCTTACCATACATTGCGGTGGTCACTGTTGTATATGTTGGTTATCAAAATTTGTTATGTTGTATGCGTGCGTGGGTGAAATTATTATGTTGTATATGTGGGTTATGAATATTCAGTGAAAATAATAATAATTAAATGAAATTTGGCCAAATGTGTAATTATCCGGAAATATGTTAATTTATGTAATTACGCACATTTTAATTATGCCAATTCGAGAGGTAATCGTATTAATTATGCGAGTGGGTGTAATTATGATAATGCAAGTCGTTATGATAACCAGACCCCGCCTCGGTGATGAGGGTGGGTTATCGATCGGAATAAGGCAATTAATCGTATACAGTTATGCAGGTGTGGTGTAAGTATGCAAGATTAACTTAGATTAACTCGGCATCGTTGTCTAGGTTCGTCTCATTCTCGCTTTAACATTCCCAGAGTGTGTATTCGTGGTTATATTTTAGGTCCCCGATTCACCCCGTTATCGCTTTAACATTTACTGAGTATGTGTTAGTGTGTTTATTAAGGTCACCAAGTTCAGATCTCAACGCAGAAGCAGATCTTATGCATAGATTTTAGGAAAGAATCACACAACCACTTCTGTATTGATCAATTTATTACTAATTCAACCTTAACTATGATATAGTATGCGAACTCTCAATCCCGGAACGTCAACACGGCATCAATACAGTATCATCAACGATTGTCTGATTTCACTTTGACAACGGCACATGGATCCCGCATAACGCGATGGTTGTTAGTGAGAGAGGGAGTCGTTAAAATATGCAAATACTATGCTAAGAAAACCTTAACGTTAATGAATGATTATACTCAATTTTGTTCACGCAGTACCGCACTCCTTATTGATCATACGCAACCCTTATCACGTTGTTAGCACCTTGGGTCACGGGACAGTTGAATATTCTGTAGAGGATGCGAGTACGTGCGGCGATTATGACTGAAAGATACTTGAAAGATTATACGGCGATAAAAAAAACAATCAAAACAGTTATTATTCTTAAAGGCACCAATCTCAACAGATACATCGGCAGGTTATCTGACAACAGAACGGCTCGGAGTAAGGGCCTGCGACGGTGCTCCTTTTCCGAAGATCGTTATCTTATACCAAGTTTATTAATTGGGGACCAGATCACCTGATAAGGATCCGGTGGGCCACCACTCCCCACGTGAGCGTGGCTCGGCGGAAGGAGGTGCCAAGAATCAGTTCGTATTGATGGATCTGTTGGAAATTTATGCGATTAAGAGTACAGCCCACTAAATATTAAAGATAAAAATTACGAATACTTTTATAAACGACGGATGGCCATCACTCGGTCTCGTTGTGATGCCTTCCCAGCCACGGATGGCTTATGGGTTCGAGTGTGTTTGAGTGGTAAGAGTTGTCTTGAATAGTCAGTGTTCGGAGTCGATTCTTTATGTCAAACAGACGCCTGGTGGTCGTGTGGAGAGGGGGCGGTGCGCGTCATACGTATCAGTCGCTCCCCTGTCACCGTGGTGACTGGTTCGGATGCCCGTTGATACGCTGTCGCAGTTCGGAACCCGGTCGGTAGGTGGCGCCCACAACTCGCTCGCAGCGTGCAGTGGTGGGGTCGTCGTGTGCACGGAGCCTCGTCGCCAAACCGCGACTCTCACCACTCCGGCGGCAGCAGAGACCTCCGACTCGGCAGAGGTTGACCCACGCAGGCCAAGTTGAGCTGTCAAGCGGGTCTTGCCCGCCTGCAGAGGAGATGGGGAGCCGCTTGAGTCGAGCCCCGAGAGCCGGCTTTGGCAAGCCGATCGAACTCGGCTGAGTCCCAGACGAGCTGAAGATGAGTCGAGCCGACCCGCTGGTCGCAGCTCGCTCCTGAGTCGACCCGCTGGTCGCACTCCCCACGTGAGCCGACCCGCTGGTCGCACTCCCCCCCGTGAGCCGACCCGCTGGTCGCACTCCCTCCACAAAACCCACGAGCAAACAATCAGATGTTACAAATTGCCTCGAGGTCGTCTCTCTGTCTGGGTGCAATATTATCTCTTGTCTGGCCTTCTTCATGAACCCAAAACACAGACGTTACAAATCGTCTCATAGGCGTCTTTGTTCGTGTTGCACCACCTGGAGGGAGGGGCAACACTCTCTCCGACCCGGCGCACAAAGAAATGGTTAAGAAGTTTTAAGTTAACATTTGTCCCTTACTATTTCACAGTTATGATTCTGTATGTAACCTAAGGTCTGTCGTTTCCCATCGTGGTGCTTGACTCAAGTGGAGGCGTTTCCCCGAGCGTATACACACTCCTATCCCGCGCTGCGGAGATACAAAGACGGCCGGGATCTCCCTTTCTCTCCGACCCTGGGTTTAACATCGTTTTTTTTTTATCATGTATTTATATTCGACCTGACGGCGATTCATCCCGCCATCCTGGCCTCCCATAAGCTTCACTTTTGTCTTTTCATGCATATGCTTCGGGTCGAGTTGCACAGAAAGCACCAAAGCATGGAAATAACATTTCATATTGACTTAATGATGGTGATGGTTCAGTAGGCGTAACTTGTGACCTGGTTTAATTGGAGTGGGTGTGAATATCAAACTTTAGCCTACCCTGTTGTTAAATTCCGACTTTAACGTTACTTTAATAGCAATACAGAATAATTGAGCTTTTTGTCTTAACTAGGCGAACGCGAACTTCTGGTGACCCCCGCAGCCTTGTTGTTCAGCTGGGTCTGCATCCTTGAGAGATATACAACCCTCTTATTCTCGTCTCACCGTGTATCACCTTCTGCTCTGGGAGTGTTATTCTTAATTTCAGGTCCAGGGCCCCCTCACGTTCAGACGTGCAGGGTTGTTTAAATCAGCTCCCTCCCCTGTGCACACAGCCTTGAGCTGACCCACTTAATTTAATTTCTTGGCCTTCTTGGGTTTATCTTTGCTCCCTCAGCTGCAGGAGGACAAGGCGTACTTCTACCTCCCCCCCTGTGTGCACGTGTTCCAACTAGCTCGGAATCCCTAAACACACAATCAGTGATGATTCCTGGCTTTCTGTGGTTGTGATTTAGACAAAGGCGCCTCTGTTTTCTTCCATTGCCTTTGAGTCGACACTGCCCTATTATTTGCCCATGTGCTGAGGTCATAGAATTCGTTTTGACTTCAGTAATATTAACATTCAGTATTGGATTAGCAAATGGGCAATGGTTCATTGATGTAGCTCGCAGCCTGGTCTCCAATTTGAGCGAGCGCGAGGATCGATACTTTAGCCTACTCTGTTGTTGAATTTCGAATTTTGACGTTACTTTAAAACCATGCAGGATGGTTGGGCTTTTTGCCTTAACTATGTCTGGCTGACACTCCCACTGTCTCTGCCGCCTGCACGGGTGACATGTGCCCGTTCATCAGGCCTTATCTTTCCTTGAAGCAAGGTTGCAAATTCTGCCATCCTAGCCCTCCTCCAGTTCATTACTTAACAACACCTGGTGTTTTGCAGTTTGCTGCGCTTTTGGTGTGTTTCATTCATTAAAAAAACAAGTAAAAAGATAATATATAAAAATATCAAAAAATATTATTAATCTCAATTCTGGAAGAAGGGTTAGTATACAACATTCCGCCCTTTTAAAAATGACCAGTGGTCAAATGGCCACGGGTCATTTTTAAAAAAATATGTATACCCTTCTTCCATCATGAACCATCGATTGTCCTCAAGTTTTGCTGCTATTCCTTACAACGCGCGCGTACGTGTCACAACTTAACATGGTTATATGTGACAAGAGAGAGAAAAAAAAGAAAAAAATTCTAAAGGAAGGTAAAACGATAAGGGAGGGAAAAATTATTCTATTGACTACGTGTTATAGGAGCTATCGTTAAAAAGATAGTTTCTACGGTTATTCTTGGGTGGCATCATCAGGCCTTGGCTCTATCCCTGTTCCTGGGCTTGAATGGTAGGTGGCTTGTGCCTGCGATTAGTCTTTTAAGTTCGGCATTCATTTTGGCCACATGGTATGTTAAGGTTAGAATAGCCAGGACTAGTATGATCATCCCTGTTGCCCCTGTGATTCCCATCCCCATCTGTTGATTTCGCTGATATCCAGCCTCTTCGGTCGCCCAAGTAAGATCTGTTATGTTAATCTCTGATTCGCTGAGGGATAATTTCACCATATGGAATTCTTTACTGTTCAACAAGTTGGACACATGTTTGTGTATGTCTTCCCCCATTTTTGGCCAGTAGGCCACCTGTCGCAGCATCTGTCCCGTATTCACCTCGCATCGGTGGCCGCTGCACGGTTCATTGTGGGCGTGTTGTAACATTATTTCTCGATATTGAGAGGGGACTACCCATCTAGGTCGACCGTCTTTTTCGTTTGTGTATACCAGTAGCCCTTTTCGCATTGAGAACCTTTTGATTTGGCTATGCATGATCTCGACCTCTTTGTTGTCATTCAAGTTGTCAGTAGTGATTGGTTTTCCTGCTGGATCTTGGATATGATCGGCGAGTGTCTTTAGTGTTTCGTCCTCTTGTTGCATTCTGATCAGGTCTGCCGGGTTCTTCCCACTTCTTGTGACCAGTCTTATCACGGCGATGTCTTGGTTCGTCGACTCTTGTTGTCCGTTTCTGTCGGTTTGGTCTTCTAGCTTCCACGGGGTGCCTTCCAGGCTTCCCACTTTTGCTATGGCATCTGCTTGGTCGTTCCCAGTTTTCTCTTGACCAGGTATCTTGGAGTGCCCTTTGACTTTCTTCCAAAATATCTTCATATCCTTGTTCTGAACCATCTTATCTATGGCCTCGAATAGTTCTCGATGGCGAATTGGTTTATTCCTATGGTTCTTCATCTCGTTTTTTTTCCATATGGGTAGGTGGTGCAGGAAGCTGTGCTGTACGTAGTTGGAATCAGTGCACACCACCATGGTCCGTATTTGGTTATCGGATGCCATTTGGACAGCGATGTGTACCCCGACCAACTCTGCATACTGGTTTGACTTTGGTCCCAGCTGAAATCCCTCTTGAATCCCTGTGAGTGGGCCAGTTTCCCAAATGACTCCTGACCCAGCGTGAAGCTTGTTCTCCTTCATCTTGGAGCATCCATCGATGTATACCACTGGTAGGTCGGCACATGTCTCCTTCCTGAAGGGCAGGTACCTGTTGTCCTCCGGAGGTATCTTTCCGTCCTCTGCTTCTATGCTGTCAAAGGTACAATCATGTAAATCGGCAAGACCTTGGGCCATTGGACTTTTCTTGTTTTTTGCGTATTTCACTGTGATTGGTAGGCCTTGGAGTGTCAGTGCCCAGCTGGCTATTCGGCTGCTGGTTATGCGGCCCTCTCGAATCTTCTTACTGTTGAGGTATGCCAAGGATTCATGATTCGTTTCCAGGATGATCTTCTCTCCGTTCAACAAGTTCCGAAAATGTTGTATGGCCCAGATGTTTCCAAATATCGCCTTCTCACACTCGGAGAACTTCATCTCCACTCCCCGGAGGGCTTTGCTGGCATAGGCAATAACTCGTTTCTCCGCTTCCTGTCTCTGGTACAGTACCGAGCTGATACTATGATCTGAGTATGCGGTCTCCAGGTAGTATTCTTTCCCTTTCTCTGGGTATGCTAGGCAGGATGCCTCTGTGATCTGTCGTTTTAATTCTTTTTCTGCGGCTTCCTGTTCCTGTCCCCACTCCCATGGTTCGTCTTTTTGCAGTAGTTTGACTAAGGGTCGAACGATTCCTGCGTAGTCGTCCACGAACTGTCGAAGGTAGTTGCAAATCCCTAAGAAGCTCCAAAGGGTCGTGACTGTGGTGGGCGATTTGAGTGCGAGGAGGGCTTCAAGTCTTTTGGTTTGGGGTAACATTCCCTCAGTGCCGACCTGGAGCCCGAGGTAGTCCACCCTTTTGCGTGCCCACTGTCCTTTTTGTATTGAAATCCTTGCGCCTGCTTCCTTTAACTGCTCGAGGGTATGCTGGAGGCTCTCGAGGTGTTCTTCCCATGAGGAGTCCTTGACCAGTATATCGTCGACATAGACGATGGTACCTCGCTCTTTTGCGTCGTCCATTGCCTTGTGTAGGAATATGTTAAAGTCCGCAGGTGAATTTGAGTATCCAAATGGACATCGGTTCCAAGTATACTGTATTCCATTGAATGTAAATGCCAACTTGTATTGATCCGCTTCTTTCACGGGCATGGTCCAGAAGCCATTTGATAGATCCATGGTGGTGAGAATTTTTGCGCCTTTTATTTGGTTGAGATTCTGGTCGATTTCTGCCATTGGCCATCGAGATAGGGGAACCGTTTTGTTGAGTTGCCTATAGTCGATGGTGAGTCGCCACTTGCCTGTGGGTTTCAATACAGGCCAAATCGGTGAGTTGTAGGTTGAGTTGCATTCTCGAATTATATTCTTCTTGAGTTTGTTCTCCAAGGTTTCTCGGATTGATTCGTAGGCAGCCAGTGGAACCTTGTATTGTTTCACATATACCGCTGGCGCTCCTTCCAGTGTGGGAATAGATACCACGTGTAGGTCGGTTTTGCCGCAATCATAGGGGTCTTCTGAGAACAGGAAGTGGTATTTGTGGAGCAGTTGACGAAGCTCATTTCGTTGAGTGTCGTTCTCGAGGGCGTCTGCTGCTTCAATTTGTTGTTCGATTTGTTCTTCTATTAGGGAGACTCCTTGTCCTGGGTCTGGGTCCAAGGCCTTCGTGGTTTCGGGCGGCTCGGTTGAAAGTTCCTTTTGCGTTACTATCGGTTGAGTTGCCTTGGCTTCATCCGAGGGTAATACGCTCTTGCCCTTGTGTTCTCCTTCATCAGTTTGCAGTTCGTCGGTTTGGCCTCCAGGGGGCGGTATATACTCCATGAGGGGACGGTCATTTGGTGATACTGACTCTAAGTCGGCTTCCTTTCGGTCTTCTCTCAATCTGTTAGTCATTAGCTGAGTGATTCGAATTCCTGCTGGGAGCTCGTCTTCGTTCCTGATTGTCGTTGATAGGTCGTCGAGCTCTTGTGTTATCACTTGGATTCCCGTGGAGTCTCTCATAACGTCTTCATCTTCTGAGTCCCTTTGTTGCTCCGGCATTGACTGTGCCCAAATTTGTCGGGATTCAAGGTTCATAATGGGTTTCAGGCGATTCAGTAGTTCTATCCCAATGATCAGCTCTTTTCCGGGGCTCCGTACGACATATAGGGGATGGTTCATGTTGATTTTGTTGAACGTCAACTTCGTCATAACTTTGCCCAATGGTCGCATGTGGGTCCCTTCACATCCTGAGTAGGTAAGTTTACTTGGCATCATTTGTAGTGTTTCATTCTTCCTCTGGAGGGCAGTCTGGAGTTCGTCAAATAATTCTCTGGATATCATGGATATTTCTGCTCCAGTATCACAAAGGCCCTGGCTGGTCAGGGTGTCTTGCAGTATTACTTCCACGTGGACTCGTCCGACTGGTCCTACGGGAATCAATTCCCCCAGATGGTACCCTTTTCCCTCTGGTACCACTTCGGTGATTGCTTCGAGGCTTCTTGTCTTCCCTACGTTCACTTGGGCTACCTTTGCGCTGGGTGTGTCCTCCTCCTGTGTGGGTATAGTTGGTATTCTTCCCTTCGCTACTTGCATGGGAGTCTTCATACTCCCTAGGAGCTCTTTTTCCATCCTAATGTGGTGAGCATATCGATTCCTGTTAGCTAACGGTGGTCTATGCTCTATTGTTAGTGGAGGCGGCAGTGGGGGACGATATGGTAACTGGTTTGGTGGGCGTCGGCCTCCGCGGGGTAGGTATGGCCCGTCACTCGCTCTTCCTCCTCCATAATTCCAGCCTCCGCCCTCTTCTGCATTCCATGGTGGTGGCGGTTGTGGGTGCCAGGTTCCTCTGGCCTCGTTCCTCCCCCCACGTGGAACGTTATTCAGCGTGTTGTGGACGGGTGTTGATTCTATTGGGTTAGGCGCCCTCTCCTGGGGGAATTCATGTCCACCCCGTGTGGCGCTAATATTATTCCTTGGAGATGCGCTTCCCTCCAGATCGAGGCATTCTTTATCTCTGGTGACGATGTGGGTTTTGGCTATGCCAGTGGTTTTCCGTCCGTTCACCCAGGCCGTGTGGGCCTTGCTTTCAATCTGGCGTAGGGAGGCAGTCTCGGGGTCCAACATCATTCCTACTATTCTCACTATTTCAGGTCTCAATGATTGGAAGAACATCACTTTTAAGACTGTCTTATCTCCCTGGGCATTGTCCACGTCCCCTGCGTAATATGCTTTCTTAAGGCGTAGGAGATAATCTCGTGGGTCTTCGTCTACACGCTGGGTCATCAACTTTGCCGCGTTCAATCCTTCGGATAGTGTGGAGTATTCCCCAAATCTCTTAACTACTGCTCGGCTCAATTGTTTAAAGTCACTCTTCACCCTATTTGGCAGGGAGGCTACCCATGGTCTGGCGGGTTCATGTAGGCTCCTTGATAATAAACATGCCTTTTCTGCTGATTTACCCAGACCCCGGATCTTAGCCTCCTGTTCTACTGTAGCTATGTGAGTGTGTATCTCCCTGTTCTTGTTATGTGGATCGAAATAGGGAATTCTCACGAGTGCTTTGTCCATTAGTTTTAGTGTCTTACTGTTAAAAGTGTGTTGTTCGTCATCAGTGGTGTCGGTTCCTGAGGAGTGCTCCCTTGAGCTACCCTTGTCTCCACTATCACTGTTGTCATGTGTCCCGTGTCGGTGTCGTGATCTCCCTCTGTCCGAGGATTCGTATCTGTACCGTTGCTTGTGTCTCTTGTTTTCTTTATGTGGGTCTTGTGATTCGTGCTTGTGGGTTGGTGTGCGTGATCTCCTTGAGCAGTGTCTATGTGGTGAGTGTTTTTGTCCTTGACCTTCATGCTGCCTACTACGTGTGTGGTGCCTGCTAGGTGAGGTGTTGTATTTATGTTTGTCTCGTGCTTCATGGTTATCGGGATTCCTGTCTCTGTCATCTGTGGTGCGGGTGGTTTTGCGTGGGTGATTTTTACATGTCATGCGTCCCTCTGGTGAGCTCTCTCTGTTACCCATGTCGTGTTGGTCATCGTCAGAGGAGTCAGTGTCAGATGAGCCGTCACCATCACGGTGGCTCTGCTTAACATAACTTTTGTAGTGCCTTTTGCACCTGTTACGTGGGTCAACTTGGCTCGGTGATTTCTGCTTAACCCATGGCTCATGCTTGTGTGATGTGCGTCTCTCTGGTGAGCTCCTGTTACCCGTGTCGTGTTGGTCGTGTTTGTGCGAGGTGCGTTTCTCTGGTGAGCTGTCTTTGTCATCTGCATCATGTCGGTCATACTTGCGTAGCGTGCGTCTGCCTGGTGTGCTGTTTATGTCATGTTTCCCGTCTTGCACCAGCTCCCCCCTTTTCCGCTCTATCATTACAGTGTATCCTGATGACTTAGGGTTAATTATTTGTCTCTCTCTAACGTTGGGGTGGTCGGCCTCATGTTTTCCCGTTTGTATTATTATTTCCTCTTCTCTCTCCTCGATTTGCGAGGGTGTTACTTTATCAAAATTGCTTTGTATAGTAGCCATACTCGTTGTGAGACCTGGCCCTGGGCTACGTCCACGTGGCTCGGAGTGTGGTAAATTGTTACTCCCGTATGTGTTCTGTGTATCAACGTCTGGGTGTTTCACTGGTGCATTTAGTGCGGATTCTTTCTCTCTCACGAGGGCGTGCAGACGCTCTACCTGCACCATTAAGGACAGTTTCTCTTGTCTCTCCCTTTCAAATTTTTCCTCATTCCATAATCTTTCTCTGTCTGTCTGTGCGAGGAGATACGAGTCTACCCTCGCTATTTCTGCAATTTTTACGTCACGTTTGGCTTTGCCACATTTCATCACGTCCTTAAGTAGTTTCCTTCTATGGGCCTTAACATCTTCTGTATGGCTCCCCTCCCATATATCTCTCTGCTCCGTCTGCTGGCTAGCAGTCCGTCCAGTACGTTTTAACACAAATTCCCGATATTGTTTTTCCATAGATTCCATCTCCTCCTCAGAGGTCCACTCTGTATCAGTGTTATGCGTTGGTGTGTCAAACTCAGAATGTTGTGGATCCTGTGCCATCTCTATTATGTAGTGTGGTTAATAGACTTAAGAGTGTATCTTAATTCTAACATCTCATGTGCGTCGTGAGTTACTCTAGAATTCCCCTTCAGAGCACATATAAACAATTGTATCACAGGATGCGTCAGTTCAACTCGAGCAAATAATCTCAGCCCAGCTGTCTTTGTTATACTCTGCTACTCTGGTATTTCCCTTCAGAGCGCGTTTTGTTTGTATACCCCCGTTTACAATCACAAGGCAACGTTAGTTCACAACACTTTGATTAACACAACAGTGATTCGTTCCTGAATTCATGCATAAACTGTCTGCGAGAAATCCCGGACGAGCCCCCATTATGTTGTATATGTTGGTTATCAAAATTTGTTATGTTGTATGCGTGCGTGGGTGAAATTATTATGTTGTATATGTGGGTTATGAATATTCAGTGAAAATAATAATAATTAAATGAAATTTGGCCAAATGTGTAATTATCCGGAAATATGTTAATTTATGTAATTACGCACATTTTAATTATGCCAATTCGAGAGGTAATCGTATTAATTATGCGAGTGGGTGTAATTATGATAATGCAAGTCGTTATGATAACCAGACCCCGCCTCGGTGATGAGGGTGGGTTATCGATCGGAATAAGGCAATTAATCGTATACAGTTATGCAGGTGTGGTGTAAGTATGCAAGATTAACTTAGATTAACTCGGCATCGTTGTCTAGGTTCGTCTCATTCTCGCTTTAACATTCCCAGAGTGTGTATTCGTGGTTATATTTTAGGTCCCCGATTCACCCCGTTATCGCTTTAACATTTACTGAGTATGTGTTAGTGTGTTTATTAAGGTCACCAAGTTCAGATCTCAACGCAGAAGCAGATCTTATGCATAGATTTCAGGAAAGAATCACACAACCACTTCTGTATTGATCAATTTATTACTAATTCAAACTTAACTATGATATAGTATGCGAACTCTCAATCCCGGAACGTCAACACGGCATCAATACAGTATCATCAACGATTGTCTGATTTCACTTTGACAACGGCACATGGATCCCGCATAACGCGATGGTTGTTAGTGAGAGAGGGAGTCGTTAAAATATGCAAATACTATGCTAAGAAAACCTTAACGTTAATGAATGATTATACTCAATTTTGTTCACGCAGTACCGCACTCCTTATTGATCATACGCAACCCTTATCACGTTTTTAGCACCTTGGGTCACGGGACAGTTGAATATTCTGTAGAGGATGCGAGTACGTGCGGCGATTATGACTGAAAGATACTTGAAAGATTATACGGCGATAAAAAAAACAATCAAAACAGTTATTATTCTTAAAGGCACCAATCTCAACAGATACATCGGCAGGTTATCTGACAACAGAACGGCTCGGAGTAAGGGCCTGCGACGGTGCTCCTTTTCCGAAGATCGTTATCTTATACCAAGTTTACTAATTGGGGACCAGATCACCTGATAAGGATCCGGTGGGCCACCACTCCCCACGTGAGCGTGGCTCGGCGGAAGGAGGTGCCAAGAATCAGTTCGTATTGATGGATCTGTTGGGAATTTATGCGATTAAGAGTACAGCCCACTAAATATTAAAGATAAAAATTACGAATACTTTTATAAACGACGGATGGCCATCACTCGGTCTCGTTGTGATGCCTTCCCAGCCACAGATGGCTTATGGGTTCGAGTGTGTTTGAGTGGTAAGAGTTGTCTTGAATAGTCAGTGTTCGGAGTCGATTCTTTATGTCAAACAGACGCCTGGTGGTCGTGTGGAGAAAGGGCGGTGCGCGTCATACGTATCAGTCGCTCCCCTGTCACCGTGGTGACTGGTTCGGATGCCCGTTGATACGCTGTCGCAGTTCGGAACCCGGTCGGTAGGTGGCGCCCACAACTCGCTCGCAGCGTGCAGTGGTGGGGTCGTCGTGTGCACGGAGCCTCGTCGCCAAACCGCGACTCTCACCACTCCGGCGGCAGCAGAGACCTCCGACTCGGCAGAGGTTGACCCACGCAGGCCAAGTTGAGCTGTCAAGCGGGTCTTGCCCGCCTGCAGAGGAGATGGGGAGCCGCTTGAGTCGAGCCCCGAGAGCCGGCTTTGGCAAGCCGATCGAACTCGGCTGAGTCCCAGACGAGCTGAAGATGAGTCGAGCCGACCCGCTGGTCGCAGCTCGCTCCTGAGTCGACCCGCTGGTCGCACTCCCCACGTGAGCCGACCCGCTGGTCGCACTCCCCCCCGTGAGCCGACCCGCTGGTCGCACTCCCTCCACAAAACCCACGAGCAAACAATCAGATGTTACAAATTGCCTCGAGGTCGTCTCTCTGTCTGGGTGCAATATTATCTCTTGTCTGGCCTTCTTCATGAACCCAAAACACAGACGTTACAAATCGTCTCATAGGCGTCTTTGTTCGTGTTGCACCACCTGGAGGGAGGGGCAACACTCTCTCCGACCCGGCGCACAAAGAAATGGTTAAGAAGTTTTAAGTTAACATTTGTCCCTTACTATTTCACAGTTATGATTCTGTATGTAACCTAAGGTCTGTCGTTTCCCATCGTGGTGCTTGACTCAAGTGGAGGCGTTTCCCCGAGCGTATACACACTCCTATCCCGCGCTGCGGAGATACAAAGACGGCCGGGATCTCCCTTTCTCTCCGACCCTGGGTTTAACATCGTTTTTTTTTTATCATGTATTTATATTCGACCTGACGGCGATTCATCCCGCCATCCTGGCCTCCCATAAGCTTCACTTTTGTCTTTTCATGCATATGCTTCGGGTCGAGTTGCACAGAAAGCACCAAAGCATGGAAATAACATTTCATATTGACTTAATGATGGTGATGGTTCAGTAGGCGTAACTTGTGACCTGGTTTAATTGGAGTGGGTGTGAATATCAAACTTTAGCCTACCCTGTTGTTAAATTCCGACTTTAACGTTACTTTAATAGCAATACAGAATAATTGAGCTTTTTGTCTTAACTAGGCGAACGCGAACTTCTGGTGACCCCCGCAGCCTTGTTGTTCAGCTGGGTCTGCATCCTTGAGAGATATACAACCCTCTTATTCTCGTCTCACCGTGTATCACCTTCTGCTCTGGGAGTGTTATTCTTAATTTCAGGTCCAGGGCCCCCTCACGTTCAGACGTGCAGGGTTGTTTAAATCAGCTCCCTCCCCTGTGCACACAGCCTTGAGCTGACCCACTTAATTTAATTTCTTGGCCTTCTTGGGTTTATCTTTGCTCCCTCAGCTGCAGGAGGACAAGGCGTACTTCTACCTCCCCCCCTGTGTGCACGTGTTCCAACTAGCTCGGAATCCCTAAACACACAATCAGTGATGATTCCTGGCTTTCTGTGGTTGTGATTTAGACAAAGGCGCCTCTGTTTTCTTCCATTGCCTTTGAGTCGACACTGCCCTATTATTTGCCCATGTGCTGAGGTCATAGAATTCGTTTTGACTTCAGTAATATTAACATTCAGTATTGGATTAGCAAATGGGCAATGGTTCATTGATGTAGCTCGCAGCCTGGTCTCCAATTTGAGCGAGCGCGAGGATCGATACTTTAGCCTACTCTGTTGTTGAATTTCGAATTTTGACGTTACTTTAAAACCATGCAGGATGGTTGGGCTTTTTGCCTTAACTATGTCTGGCTGACACTCCCACTGTCTCTGCCGCCTGCACGGGTGACATGTGCCCGTTCATCAGGCCTTATCTTTCCTTGAAGCAAGGTTGCAAATTCTGCCATCCTAGCCCTCCTCCAGTTCATTACTTAACAACACCTGGTGTTTTGCAGTTTGCTGCGCTTTTGGTGTGTTTCATTCATTAAAAAAACAAGTAAAAAGATAATATATAAAAATATCAAAAAATATTATTAATCTCAATTCTGGAAGAAGGGTTAGTATACAACATCACAAAAAAGATCTCCAAAATCCTGATTAAACACAAGATCCAGGTCCGATTCAACACAGTACATAAAATCCGTGATCTGGTCCCGTCTGTAAAGATGTGGTTCCAGACATACAGTACCCTGGCGTCTACAAACTAAGTTGCCTCTGTGGAAGCAGTTACATTGGAGAAACCAATCGACATGTCTCGGACAGCATCCGTGAACATAAAGCAGACCTGAAACACGGTAGGACAAACACCTCAGCCGTGGCAGATCACTGTTACAATTCAGTGGGCTCACATGATATTGACTTCTCCAAGACAGAGGTTTTCTGCAAGCCATCTGGCTACCATGAGAGATTCGTTCATGAGGAGATCCACACAGAGGTGTGGACTCGAGTCATGTGACTTGGACTCGAGTCAGACTCGAGTCATGAATTTGATGACTTCAGACTCGACTTGGACTTGCATAACAATGACTTTGTCCCACCTCTGAGGTGTGGACTCGAGTCATGTGACTTGGACTCGAGTCAGACTCGAGTCATGAATTTGATGACTTCAGACTCGACTTGGACTTGCATAACAATGACTTTGTCCCACCTCTGGATCCACATATACAAACACAGAGACAATTTCAACCGAGAAGATGGATTCTGGCTCAGCAATCATTGGAAGGACGTAATAAACCATTTCGGATCTTAACTGATTGTGTTTACGTTTACGGTGACTGTCAGACCGCAGTCCACTCACTGGTATTGACTATATATCTGTTGTATTCTCTGCAGGGAATGGAGTCTTTGCTCCGCTGCAAGTCTCCCGCCACCACTCTCCCATTGACATATTTCGTTGCTTCCTCTTAGTATCTTTCACGTGACGGTCAATGGTACAGTGTTAAGCAGATTGTATAATAATAAATAGTATAAAAGTGTAATGTTTAATATAATGTATAAGGTAATATATAGTATCGTAATTGTATAGTGAATATACAGCAGTGTGGTATACAGTAGGATGGATAAAATAATACATAGTGTAATATTACAATGTATAGTCCAGGGTGGTGTATAGTAATGCAGTCTATAGTTTAATGTTGGGTTTGTCTATGGCAGTATATAATACGGGGTAGATCCGTGTGATGTAAAGAAAAAAGTTTAGCTAGAGGAATATTATATTTTTTGCGACGTAGAATTGTAATGTATGACTTACTCTTAGTAGCTCAGCTTATTGGAGAGTATATTTAGTATATTGATGATATTGATGTAGTTTATATTTTAGTTTTCTACGTGGTGGTTTGGCTGCTGCAGCTCCTTACTATTAAAATCCCTTCCCTTTATTACTGCTAACCCTACTTCCTCCCTTTTTTGTTGCTAATCCTACATAATGCACGGGCATAATATGACTTTGAGACCCCCCCCCCACCTCCTACGCATTCCACAAGTAGTGACTAATCCCATATCTGCATTTTACATAAATATGCTAATTTCCTCTGTTGATATGCAAATTACTTTGTCAAGGCGCCCTTCCCCCTCTAACCCAGCAGCTTAAATATACGCTGCCAAGCCTGGTGGTGTTCATTCAGATGCAGTCTTTTCGACAGACCTGTTCTTCACCTGAGGACGGCTGCTTGCGTTGTGGTCGAAACGTCGTGAGAATTGTATTTTATTATGTTTAATTTTTTATAATTTTATTATTTCCCTTCTACGTGACTTTACCAAAAGAACCAAGAAGATTGGACTGGTTTTAACATACAGTGCCTTATCAGTCAATAACATAACAAGATAAGCATTCTAGTTTCGACTTGGACAATGTGACTCCCTAATTAAATAAAAAATGTACGTTAAATAATTTTGGTCGATAATTTTTTAAATAATGTTTGAGAAAATACATTTTACTTGCACTTTTGAGCTGGGTAATTCTAACATTTCCTAGCTTTGCTATACAATTCCAAGTGATTGTATGCACACTCACTTACTTATTCAATTCATGTACACACGCCCAGATGCTCATTCGTGCATATGTATAAATATGAATAAACATTTGAATCTCCAATATGATAACTGTGTCTACTGCTTTAATAATTCAGGGTGGATTGGTAGGAATGGAATTTGACTTTCTTTTGTTCAAAATAGGTTCAATTTGAGGATTTACGAGCATTAAAACAAATGCATTCGTAAAGGTACAGCAAATTAAGGCTAACATTAATTACCATTTTGTGAAGCGTAATGTGCAATTCATTTTAATGCCTTTTTACATCCTTTATATTAAGTTCGCTTGCTTGCTTGCTTGAGTGCTTGCGTGCGTGCTTGCTTGCTTACGACCGTGCAAATCTTTTGGTCGTTTTTTAACCCACTTCCCGTGATCCAATCGAGCTGACATTTTGCACACAGACTCGTTGTGCGAGACAATTAATGTTCGTGAAAAAATTTATCCAAAATTTTACACTTTTTAGGGAAAACAAATTAAATATTTAATTACCAATTTGCTTAAAACTGGCAGACAATCATCTGACCCATAGGTGGCAGCCATCTCAAGCCAGAGGACGAGAGGACTCTAGCCGCCACGCATATAAAGGATTTATAGTGAAAAACTTTGTTTTTACAGGTTATACTTATTAAATGGCTACTTCATCACACAGCGAATGTGCTCCTTTAAATACAGAATAAGTCACAATATAAATGTCATTAACATTACGAATTCGTGCAATTTATGTTTATGTTCAAACTCTGTATGAGTATGAAAGTACCACAATGACAGTTTTTTTTCCTTCAACGCTTTACCAGGTTATACATTTTTTTTAAAGTGGTTTAAAATTAATGCTGCGTGCAGTTCTTGAGATAATTACATTTTTGACAGGAGAAAGGATATCATTATTAAGCAGGCTTGGGCACTGCCAGCTCAGTATTTAAATGTAGGAAATTAATTTATTATTAAACAAAACAAAAAAAGACTCCATCGAGGTTTCAACATTTTCATGAACCAAGTTCTTTTTAGTATTCTTAACTGAAACGTTCACTTTCCTCAATTCGTTTAAATTATGCATAAGAACCTCGTATTGCACCAGGTAAAATCTACATCACAAGTGTTAAAATTACACTATTTGAATTTGAATGTAGACGGTATTTCCATGGAGCTCATTCGACAATGTAACTCTTTGTATCATGAGATGAAAAACTAAAGAGCACTCCAGTAGCATCTAAGGATATGAATTGATGTGCAAATGTATGTTCACATCACATTTTTCCAGAAAAAAACCCACAAAAGCTATGTTTAATACTATGCTACCTTCCATAAAGCTTTAGAAGTGCCTCGAGCTGCCAGGATATTGTTTTAAATAAGGCAGCTTTTATGTTTGACGTGGAATGGTTGGAATTAAATCTGTGTGCCCATTTTTCTATGGAAATTAATGGCAATGCAGTGCTCTCCAGGGCATCGGATACATATCCTGGCCAATGTTCAACCTCCACTTTGTACAACTTGGCTGTGGTAAGAATTACAGATACAGAAATTCACGTGTGAATTGTATATATTCCATATATCTTCAGTTTAACTATTCAAATTACTATATTAACCACTGCAAGACCAAATTTTACATATTTCACCAAGGCAGCCATATTAAGAAGCCCATTATGGAAGAGATAGGGTCCCATGTCACGTAGTGCTTGTTTCCAATTTTTAACACAAAAGCGATTCACAAAACAGCCTTTCGCCCTGGTTTTTCCTCATGGAATAGGTGAAGCACCATTCTGAAAAATAAATACTGCAGTCAAATAGCAGGTGGAGGAGTGCCAGACAGGAATCGAGGCATGCATGCTGATATCGGTACGGACATCCCTTCTTCAACAGATTGAACTGACCTTTCAGGCTACGTGTCTGTAATGTTGCCCAATTAAGAGAACAACACGTATTTATTTTGTTGTTTCTGGAGTTATTTGGTGACCAGGCTGAGACCGTCAACTCGCTACACTTGTGATCAATTCACTACGCTTGGACATCTGTGAAAAGAAGCTTCATAGCTCATCGGATCTCATCAGCATAAATAAAGATTCTTAAAAAGATAAAGATTCTGATTTCAGATGGATCATGGGTGGCTACCCAGATTCCTACCTAACATCTCAGTGGTGTCGACTTCTGCCTATCAGTAAATGGGTAAAAGCCACACAGCAAAATCGCTCCTGATTGTAAAACCACTGTCGACTATACTTGTCAGTGAAATATCGCGCCTTGATTATGGCAACAAGTGCTGCGAGATTGGCACAAATGATTTGGATTGATTTAAGTGATACAGATCTCTACTTATTCCTGCTGGCGATTTTGACGCAGATTAGTTTTCGCATATGTTAATGATGTTTTTGTCATCAGTGATGGAGTCCATGCGGCAGTAAGTACATTTCTCCACTGTTATCCATGTTTGTCTGCACTTCGTGCCAACCTTCAGAGACGAAGTAGAACAACATTTTCTCCAGAATTTACTCTCCCGCTTCGCTGATGCAATAACCAAGACAAAAGTAAACACAGAAATACGTTACATCTGACATTTTGCTCAGAACAAACCCCGAGACACGATAGGACAGAATGGAACAAACAACCACGACGAGAAACCCCTGCAGGGTGCAAATTGTAAATATAAGCTTCCTTAATGAACAGCAAAACAAACCTCACCAATGACACAACACATCCCATCCCAAACTTTGGTGAATCCCAAAACAATAATATATTTCCACACTTCCACATGTGAACTAAGCAATAGTTATACAGCTGTATTTGGTGTCCATTGAGGAGTGGAAGATAAGGCAGCTTATGCAAGCAATTACACTCAGAGGAACACATTTTTTTACTCAAGTATAAAGTTATTTGTATTCCTGACAGTGACTGTGTCTGCAAGCATTACAATTATATACTGATCCACATCTGGTGGATGGTTGGAAAATCTGACGGCCCTGCCTTACCGAACTCAATAATGATGAACAAAAATACTGTTGGAAAGCCACACGTTGCATCGTTTAAAGACGGTCACTTCTTTGTGCACTTTCAGATGCGTTTCTGCGGCCGTCTGGAACGCTCTTACTTCCGATATTAGGAATCCACTGGAGATATGCACTTTTAAATCAAGATTGAAAACGCCTTTCTTCAGAACTGGAGTTTCTGTTTAGTTTATCCTTCACCCCCATCTCCGATTCGCACGGTTGGCTAAGTACGGTGCGAACTAAATTCAACATACATACGAAGGTCAAACATACGAGCGTGAGGTTATGTGAATTGTCCATAAAGTGGCTATAACATGAGGACAGTGAGCGTGAATCAATGAATAAGGCAGAGAAATGCATTCCTTCAAACACTCCACTAAACTGCATTTAGATGCCAGCACGCTTGAACCTCAAACAACACAAACAGCTCCTCGGTTTTCATCCAGCCTGCACTTCCAAGTCGGCCATGATGGCAGCATATCCTCTCTGCAGTTTGGCGCCAAGCGAAGAAGGTAGCCCAGCTTTCAGTCCCTGATTCGTGCCAAATTCCGATAATGGCAGCACCTTGAGGATAATTGCGGTGCATCTTAATGCAGGTCACAATGTACATCTTGCACTTATGGACACCAGAGTCGCGGACCGTCGCTGCTGCCAACAGGATCCTGGACTGAGCATCCAGACCAGATGAGCTGGTCTGACAATTTTGACAGTAGAAAAGGCGGGTCTCTTGCCCCTCCAAGTTGATTAGCACGGTTGGCTACGTAAGGTGCGAAAGAAGTTCAACATACATAGATACAGAAACTTTCTGTGCTCAAGCCTTTTGATCCCGGGTAGGTTAGCGCATACCCAGCCTGACATGTCGTGTGCTACCCCCAGGCACACAAATCACGCGTGTGGTGCAGGTAACTGCTTCTAGATCATCTGTAGAGAAGAACATTGTAGAGGGAAAGGCAGTTTCTTCTCAGGATCTGGGGGATAATGGAGTTGGCTGGGTATTTGCTAGAAAAATGTTTCTGTAATTACTCTCTGCAAGTAGGCTCTATTGTTCCAGATGTGGCCATTGCTCTGGTGTCTTCTTCGTCAACTGCTTTTATTCTCGCACTCTTTCTCTAAGCATAAGAGAATAATCACAAAGACAGTATGCTTTACAACGAGACGATGTATTTACCCCAAGACATATTGAACAACCTAATCTCCGACATAGTTGATCACAATTACCGATGCATATAAAACACATTAATTGAAAGAGGGCTATTGAGCCATATGTTATAAGTCATTTTGCAAATGAAACCATTCTGGACTCTTGAGCTCTCACCAGGTTAAATCAAAATAAACCTGAACTATTTATCTCCCAATATTTCACAAACATCTTTTTTTTTAAGGCAAGAGAGTAAACTAATTTTAATTCAATTTCTCTTTCAATAACACGTTAGAATGTTGCTTTTAAAGGATTCGTCCATGTGGACTGTGCAAGAAAGCCACTGCTGAGAGCTATGCGTCAAGCCCCCCTGCAGCCAGCCAGAGACAAAAAGTGCATTCTCATTCAGGAAATTGCCTTTAACCTGCTACTTGCTGGGTAATCATTATGCTCCCTGCGATTGAATGCGACGCTGGCTAAATATCAATATGGTGCAATAAGGCAGCGTTGTATCTAGCTTTTAATGGGATGACGTCCCTGGGGACCAGTGATGTACAGGAACCATCAAATGGATTTGTCTCGCTGTAATTAGACAAGTCGAACAGGCAAGGATGTTGATCCACACTGCGGTAATTGGACGTCACTTGTTAATCTTATAATTAAGGTTTAAGCTGTCCGTGTCAAGTGTGTGTACTGTATTGATAATTAATGTGCATGGTATATGTACATTTTAAATGGCTTAAAAAATACCCAATAAACCATTGTTTCTCTTCTTGTACAGTTCACAAAATTAAACGAGATCAATATTAATGAAAAAAAAACTGTTATTTTATTATGATAATGCATAATGTTAAGGTATTAAGCCGCTGCTTCAAAGTGACCAGTCAAGGCTCGAGGATGGTGAAAATACAATGTCTATCCACTTTTTTGATAGCTTCAGTTGAGTCAACGACTTAATGAAAAACAAAATAGCAATGTGACCTATTTTCGAGACAGGTTTTTTTTAATGGGTCACACTCTCTGAGAACACAGATGAGTGACAGTTGGGGCACTGACATTAATTTGTCAGTCCAGTGGAGAGGCCCTTTAATGACTCACAAAGAACTGAGGCACCTTGACAGCTCGCTGGCATGTGATCTGAGGACACTGTCCGTGCAATGAATGGCCAAAAATGGATCTCTGGCCAGTGAGAGGAAATACAAGCATTTATATACAGAAGCACCTTCAAACACAACATGAATCACAAACAATGTCTCTTCTTCGTCACTGAAACATGTTTTTTGATTATTAAAAACGATGTGAACATGTGTGAATACAAGTGTAATGGTTCGATAGAGGCGCACACACTCGTGTGGAGGCAACACTGTTTATTTAACACACAACTTTTACACACACTATACATAGGGTGGTGACCACCGTCCTAGTCTCACTAACATTCAGGTACTACTTGGCGTGGCCAAGCCAGGAGGGCTTCTGCTTGGCCACGATGAGTTGAGGCTTCAGTCTTCTGGGCCCCTGGCCCCCACCTTGATCCGGCCACATGTCCAGCCGGGGTCACTCAGAGTGTCACGGCCTGCCACGACCCCCGTGGCACTCCGCACTGCCTGACCCGGCAGTGACATCATCCGAACCAACTCGACATGGTAGTGACGTCATATGTCACTACACAAGTGTAGTGAGCGACTTCCGGGACACGACGTGTAGAGAGGGCTCCTTGTTTATTTCTCACACTTTACAGGCACAACCACTGAGCAACATATATATATTGGGCTATGCACGGCTGACCCACTCATACAGCCCCATCGCCGACGTCTAACTATATAGCTGGCTGACTCATACAGCGACAACGACAATGGGAGCCGTACAGTGGATCGGCCATTCGGCTGGGCGATAAAGAGATGACGACGAAGACAGCGACGGCAGCCAGGACCCGAACCCCCACAACCGCCCCGAACCTCTGGTTAAGTCCCCCTTATAGACTCCTCGGTGTGGCCAATCCCCACCTCCGGCCATGCCCCCTTCTAGAACCTTTGAGCAGGTTCCCAGAGTTTCCCGACTGATCCCGCCTCTGACCTTTAGCCCAGTAATACCCCCCTTATGGTTGGTTATTATATAACGCACCCATATACCCGTAATTATCCCTCCTGGTCAACAAATGGTACCCTGTCTCTACACAAGTATGCATGAATGTCGATATCACAATATTTTTATTATTATTTTAAAATATAATTTTTTTTATTCAAGTAATTGTATAAACGAGATATTAAACAAATGCATGTTTTGTTTTACTACTGGAAACCATCGCAGGATTAGTTTAGCCAATTTTTTGATCTTTGGATATTTGGATCTTGGAGAGCCGTTGTACGTGTTGTGACGTCTTTCTGAATTAATATCTATGACATCTTCCCACTCTCGCTCATTGTTGACGTGAGCAGTTGGGATCACTATGTACCATGGTCACATAGTCCATGCAGACCTGTCTCATGAAATGCCTTGATGGACATGTCTCGTGAAATTTTAATCATCTTTCAATTGCCACTGTGATGTAAGACTGCTCAATTTGGGAAACAAGAAAATGGGCATGGCCCAGATTCCCCAGGCACCCTTTATTGGGCCAACACTACTCCGGTGCTGGGCCCAATTGCTCATTTTCATCAGCAAGCTGCACACATGCACTCAGGTCGGTCCTGGAAACTGCCATGCCATCATAGGATCAACATGGACATGAGAAGCAAAATGATGTCGCTCACACAAGTGAATATAAGGGAAGTTTCTTTGTATAAAAGAAATAGATATTGGTTTATGTCAAACATAACCCAAGCCTGCATCAAATGTTATTTGACAGTTTATTTGTTTTGCAATTGCTTCCCTTTGGCTGCTAATCGTGGGGATGGGAAGGAGGCAGAGAAGAATACGTAGGAGGGGCTGAACCAACAAAACCAATTGATGGCCTGAGCTGTGCCTGAAAGGCCCGGCTACATTCTCGCGTTTACGAGCGTTTGAGGCAGTAGTCATGAGAACATAGCATGATGTAGTAAGAATAGACATGTATATTCCAGAGATGCCACAGACCCAGGCAAAAGCCATTAAATGTGGTAAAGATAAAAATTATATTTGATATGTATTTATATAACAAAGGCACATTTTCCTATTTTTGAACAACGAAATTACCATACGTTTGAGTGTTTAAAATGTGGATAAACAATTTTAATCATGCATGAAGCCCTTGATTGCTGCATCACTTTCTGGCAATTGTGTATCATATAAAAGCAAACTATTTTTTCAGTGTAAAAATTAATAGAACTAGAATGCTCCCCGTTCGCATCTAGACCAACTAAACCCGGCTGCAATCTATATAGGAAAAAGGCCAAATGAGACTGGGCATAGCCAGTTTGCTTAAACCATGCCTTCGGTGTGCCACACGTGGTAGTGTGACGTTACAGACCTTGCCAGTGTAGAGAAAGTACTTTCCCTCTGAGAGGGTTACTCAGACAACTGTCATTGTTATCTGGTGAGACTGCTCGGCAGCCTCCACACCCTGTCAAGTAATACAACCATTGATCTTTTGTGCAACAATAATTGACCAATCAGTCCGATTACAGCGGAAGGCAGCAGTAAATAGTGCTTAATATTAAAACAATAAAATCTCCTATACCAGATGACATTGGCGAGAGCCAACACTTAAAGAAATGGTAACAGGCTTCAGTGTCGCGTTTTTGCGTGACATTAAATGATGTGAAGCCTGCATCAGCATTATGTTAAATAATTCCCACCAGGCAATACAATGGGCCGATGATATAGTTTGATGAGACTAAATTGGTTAAAAACTACCACGTTTGGTCAATTTATTTTCAATGAGTGCATGTGGGATTAACTAGAGTTCATAGGTTATGACCACCATGGAACTGGAGCAATCAGATGAGCTCAAACGCAGAAGCGAGATGAATTGCTGTATTGCAGGCACGTGTGAGATGATAATGGCACAAGGAGGCCGTCATCCAGCAGCGTAAAGATAATGGAGGCTGCTGATGAAAACATTTAATTTAAAACAGTGGTTATTTTTGCGGGTATCCTTACCATACAAATACGTGACATCCGCTGGGGGTTGAGAGATCCGTAGATTTAATTGGAAATGAGTAGGCCATCGAGTGCCAGCGCCATGGTCCAAATTTTCCACATTTTCCACATTTTGGAACATTTCAGACGAATTATTCGATTTGGAATAAAAATTGCAACACCGTCCCTACTATTTTTATATTCTTGGTTCTTTATTTTATTTTATTATTTCCCTTCTACATGACTTTACCGAAAGACCCAAGAATATGAATCCCTGCAGTCAAGAAAGCTTTAAATCGAAATTTAACCGTCCCTACTGTGAAGTTACTGCACACCATGTGAAACGTTGCACCTTCATGGGAGCCCTGCACTATATTAATGGCGTGAATAACATATGTATTAAATTATTCATTATTGTTGAATAAAGATACTATTAAAATACTTCAAACTATATGTGAAAATCTCTGTTATATTATCTTTAGATTCTTTACTATGCATTCAAATAATAATTGTATTAAATCCATCTTGGCTTAATAATGGCTTAATGACTTCATTGGAAACTATTGTTCCACAGATTAAAAACCTTAATTACACCACTGACCTTAAAAAAATACATTAATAAAAGGTCATATTTTCCACTTTTAAAATGACGAGAAAGGAAGTCTGTCATTTCATGAATAACCCCTTGATAGTAAGAATGAACATAATAACATAGACAATATCCCCCTGTTTATCATTATAGACTCGTATGGCATATTCCGTTAATAAGCACCTATTAGGGCTGCTCAGGCATGTGAGGGGGTTGTGTGAGCAGTGCTATGGCCATAGTCTTTGTCTCCTGAGTGCTGATATTTACATACTGCAGAAAGTACACATTTCAGGTTAAGCTGAAATATGGTGAAGGGCTGGACAGGTTCAGATACCACTTACCACTGTTCTTATTCATGACCGGTAACTGAAAATAAACAACCGCTGTGGCATCATCACGGCTCTTAGCCAAATGAAATGTCAAAGGCTCGCTGGCAGGAGGTCACATGTGTGTATGTATGTTGAATTTATTTCACACCGTACGTAGTCAACCGTGTTATGGGTTAACTGAATGAGATGACTGGCAGATGCACCACCTGTGCCCCCCACTATGCAAACTTCCTAAATTGTACCGGCCCAGTGCTATGCTCCTTGTTGTGAGCATCGCTCCACTGCCCTTCATTGTTGTTATCGTGTAGCTTCCTCCAACTGCCAAAGTGTCGTTCACGAGCCTCCCCTACAGAGATTGATCTTGACACCGCTGGTACCAGTGATCGACAAGTTAGCTCAGCTCCATATCCTCTTGAACCACATCAGTCCATCACTGTTCTAGCCTGTGCCGTGCCCATTTTGCCCCCTATATCCAGCCAAGCAGAAGCTTATTGGGTATGCAGTGTCTGGGCATGCGGCCTACATTACTCAGCCAATGCAGCCTCACCTGCAAAAGGAGCTCACTGATGGGACTGTGTACAGATATTTAAAGGATCTGTGAACTCTTCACACAATCCATTCTGGTTAAACCTAGAATGGATCGTAGGCAGGCCAGCCTGAATGTTTGAACTGATGCAGAAGTTCCTTTAAAGAGCTCCATGTTTTGAAAGCATAGAGAAGGCAGGACTGTGGCTGAGAAGACCTGGAGCTTCTTATGGAGTGAGATGCCAGGTATCTTCCACACATACCCTCATTCGCCAGGAGAAGGCGGTACAGCAAGTATGGATTAATCTCCATCTCTACCTACCATCTGTATGGGATACAGTACTGCTCACACACGTGTAGATTTTCTCCAGGTGCTCATGATTCCTGCCACATGGCTGAAAACATCTTAATGTATGCCCATTCATGTTCATAGATTGCGAAACATCGGTGTGATGCAGATTAATACATTACACTGTATAAAAATTTTATATTATGAAACTAAATAATACGATTTAAGTGTTGTCTTTTTTCTTTGGGTCTTTCGGTGAAGTCACATAGATAGGTTCAAAGAAACGTCATAATTTTTGGTTATTATGTCATTTTCTTTTAACCTATCTACGTGACTTTACCGATAGACCTAAAGAATATGAATTCCTGCAGTTACGAAAGCTTTAAGTCAAGATTTACGATTTAAGTGTTCATATTCTTCTGGAGTTTAACTTCATACATGCAGTTGTCAGAGTGCCTCCACATTACAGAGTTTGCACAAACAGGTGGAGAATGGATATTAGTATGGGGAGCTGTGATGCAGCTCCTATGGCATATATCGTCTTCCAATGCTCTTTTAAATTCACAATTTTGAGAGCACATGGTGACAAGTGCCATTTTCTTGAAATGCAAACATTTGCTCCCACATGACCTCTATATTCCAGCAAAGCTGCTTTTAGCACAAATAAGACTTCTTGGCAGATGTGTCTTTGGATGTCTGGTTTAAACAGACTTATTTTATTATTTTAAATAGTTTTTTTTATGATGTTAACCATTGCTTCAGTATATAAAGACCTCCTATTTTTTGTGTTCACCACCCTTCTGCGCTCTTACACAATGAAGAGTGGTCACCACATCTACGCCTCTATATAAGGAACGAAACAGTAAGACTTCTCCACAAATCTGGCTGTCGCCTGATGAAGCTAGTTGTAATTACTGGCAAAACGTCGTACTCAGTTTGTAAATGGTGCAGCTTGGCTCCCCAACACACCGGTGTGCTGTACTAGTGACGAATTGGCATGTTCTGTTCACGTGACAATCCTTACTAGTTGGCTGTGTCGGGTGGTGGCGGATTTTAACGATATATTTATATAGTTACGCGATCTAACCCAAAAACCTCTATTATGGATGATATATTGGTCGCGAAAGGCTACGTGTTAATACAACTAAGCAAACTCACAGGACCTCCACCACCTAATTATTAAAATGTGATGTTAGATGAACCACTGTAGGTTGAAGGCAACTCCTATGTGTAAGAATAGTGTGGCATGGGAGAAACATTTGCTTGGAATCCTTAGGAATGAGATGAGAAACACTCATTCTCGGGGGCAAAAAACCGAGAATCAATGGAACTCCAAAAATGGGCAATGATGACATATTTTCGGGTTAAATAAAATGACTCGGCAATTTCAATATCATATTCTTTGGGTCTTTCGGTAAAGCCACGTACTGTAGAAAAAAAATCACGGCGTTTCGATCGCGACACAAGCAATCGTCATCAGGTGCACAAAATTGTGTGTGATGGCATCAGCATAGCAATGGTTCCTTCTCCAGTGGGGAAAAATGCTACTTTCATAACATGCAAAATGCATGCACTATTAATAATAATATGAACGTGTTTGACTTCATAAAAAGCCACTTCAACATGCAAGAAAATACTAAAGAAGAAATTGGCCAACTGTCCAAAGAATAAACCAAATTAGATATTCCTGCATATTTTATGATTTAAATTGCTGTTGCCGTTTGATATTATAACTACACAACGATAAACAAGTCCACATGCGCTACATATATGTTTTGTCATGGAAAATGTACGGTCATTAAAGCATTGATTTTAATTTACCACTTCGATTTGATGCTAAATCACAGCATGCACAGCACACACGCTTTTACACTGATTGCAATTTCCATCACATCCAGCAATTAATAATAAATAAAATTGCACTACACGTGAGAATTAAGTGATATTAACAATGTTGTATTATAGGCAGTGCTTTATAAAATATTTAACCTCTGGGCCTTTTAATATATTGCATTACAGAAATTACCTTTGTCTATAACCTAATTTACCACATTTTATTCAAATCTGAAATACTAAAAATTAACAGCCATCTGTACATATTCATTTTAATAAAAATGTTAGTACTTTTTACTTCACAGTAATGTTCAGAGGTATTATTTGACCGAGCAATCATTACATAAAAACATCGCTGCATGTTTAGCGTACAATAAATATCTGCTTGCAGTAGTAAGACAAATGAACTGGGCACTCATTATTCTCATTATTCACCATTTTTTTCATGATTTTTTCATAGCATAAGTTTAAATACAAATAAATGTGCCTTTTATATTCATAAAATGTAGTATGAATGTGATTTCTTTGTTCAGTATGGCCCTCAGCCTTGAACACCCTCATGACATTTAATACATATGTAGTGCTCGACTCGATACGACAGCTTCTTGTCTTTCCTCTTTCACTTTATTCCGCGTATACTGATCAACACTCCTCCATCTAACATCGGTCAACGTTCCTCCAGCTAACACCGATCCACGTTTCTCCTCCGCGCTCTCCGCTCGCTCGCCGCGTTCCGCCGGCCTCACTCGCTCCCCATCACTCCTCCGTCGACTCTCCTCTCCACTCTCTCCGCCACAGTTCAGCTGATCTTTATCAGCTCCGCCGTCCCACTCTGTCGTAACTACATCAGCTTCTCATCCCACACTCCAGACGCTTCCTACTCTTCATCGTCTCACTGCTACTCTACACCGCTCCACTGCTACCCTACACTTCTCCACTGCTACCCTACACTTCTCCACTGCTACCCTACACTTCTCCACTGCTACCCTACACTCCTCCACTGCTACCCTACACTCCTCCACTGCTACCCTACACTTCTCCACTGCTACCCTACACTTCTCCACTGCTACCCTACACTTCTCCGCTGCTATCCTACACTTCTCCGCTGCTACCCTACACTTCTCCGCTGCTACCCTACACTTCTCCACTGCTACCCTACACTTCTCCACTGCTACCCTACACTTCTCCACTGCTACCCTACACTTCTCCACTGCTACCCTACACTTCTCCACTGCTCCCCTACACTTCTCCACTGCTACCCTACACTTCTCCACTGCTACCCTACACTTCTCCACTGCTGCCCTACACTTCTCCATTGCTGCCCTACACTTCTCCACTGCTACCCTACACTTCTCCACTGCTACCCTACACTTCTCCACTGCTACCCTACACTTCTCCACTGCTACCCTACACTTCTCCACTGCTACCCTACACTTCTCCACTGCTACCCTACACTTCTCCACTGCTACCCTACACTTCTCCACTGCTACCCTACACTTCTCCACTGCTACCCTACACTTCTCCACTGCTGCCCTACACTTCTCCACTGCTGCCCTACACTTCTCCACTGCTACCCTACACTTCTCCACTGCTACCCTACACTTCTCCACTGCTACCCTACACTCTCCACTGCTACCCTGTACTTCTCCACTGCTACCCTACACTTCTCCACTGCTACCCTACACTTCTCCACTGCTACCCTACACTTCTCCACTGCTACCCTACACTTCTCCACTGCTACCCTACACTCTCCACTGCTACCCTACGCTTCTCCACTGCTGCCCTACACTGCTCCACTGCTACCCTACACTTCTCCACTGCTGCCCTACACTGCTCCACTGCTGCCCTACACTCTCCACTGCTACCCTACACTTCTCCACTGCTACCCTACACTCTCCACTGCTACCCTACACTCTCCACTGCTACCCTACACTTCTCCACTGCTGCCCTACACTTCTCCACTGCTGCCCTACACTTCTCCACTGCTACCCTACACTGCTATTAGCTCTTTTGCTTCGACTCCTCCATCCTCTGTCTCCTCCCAGGCACGAACTCCCGTCTCCTCCAAAAACCCCTCTCTTTTACCCCGAGCCAATTAATCCCTAATTAATCTGGGGCATTCCCCGCGATGCCACTCGCCCCCAGGCCCCGCTGGCACCTGGCATGTTTTTCCTGACAATGTGGCGCCACTCCGCGACAACATCAAAGAGAGGGAGTAGGGTCAGCATTCCTCTCTTTGATGCTGCTAATCCTGCATAATGCACGGGCATAATATGACTTTGAAACCCCCCGGCCACCTCCTACGCATTCCACAAGTAGTGACTAATCCCATATATGCATTTCCCATAAATATGCTAAATTCCTCTTGATATGCAAATTCCTTTGTCAAGGCGCTCTTCCCCCTCCAACCCAGCTTAAATATACGCTTCCAAGCCTGGTGGTGTTCATTCAGATGCTGTCTTTCCGACAGACCTGTTCTTCACCTGAGGATGGCTGCTTGCGTTGTGGCCGAAACGTCGTGAGAATTATTTTATTATGTTTTATTTTTATTATTTTATTATTTTCCTTCTATGTGACTTTACCGAAAGAACCAAGAAGATGTTGTCCCCTTCTCACCAAGCTGCTTGGCGATGGTCTTGTAGCCCATTCCAGCCTTGTGTAGGTCTACAATCTTGCCCCTGACATCCTTGGAGAGCTCTTTGGTCTTGGCCATGGTGGAGAGTTTGGAATTTGATTGATTGATTGCTTCTGTGAACAGGTGTCTTTTATACAGGTAACAAGCTGAGATTAGGAGCACTCCCTTTAAGAATGTGCTCCTAATCTCAGCTCGTTACCTGTATAAAAGACACCTGGGAGCCAAAAATCTTTCTGATTGAGAGGGGGTCAAATACTTATTTCCCTCATTAAAATGCTAATAAATGATAACATTTTTTACATGCGTTTTTCTGGATTTTTGTGTTGTTATTCTGTCTCTCACTGTTCAAATAAACCTACCATTACAATTATAGACTGATCATTTCTTTGTCAGTGGGCAAACGTACAAAATCAGGAGGGGATCAAATACTTTTTTCCCTCACTGTAAAACCCAGGAAATCTATAAAGTCCAGCATCAGCAGTAGCAGCAGCAGCAGCAACAGCCTCCCAGTGTAAAGTCAGCTACACACACTCAATGCTGGCACAAACTGGCACGAACTGGCGCCGTTTTAAGGTCAGAAATTCAGAAAAAGACAGCAGCCAGATAACTAATCGGAGGTGCGGGGGAAGGACAACAAACTAAACACAAAAATCTATTCTAAAGAAATTAGTTTGCAATCTAGATTTAAAAGTGCACAGCTCCAGTGACTTCCTAATATCGGAAAGAAGAGCGTTCCAGACGGCCGCAGAAGCACATGTGTAAGCCGCTGCGAGAATGACCAAAGTTAACATGATGGTTTATGTTCCTTGAGGAGATCAGCAAGGTACTGTGGTTCATTTGTGGCAAGCACTTTGCATATATGAAAAATAACTAAATTTTTTGCTACATTTATTATTCTGCTCTGTGAAGATTAGTGAGCTGATGCGGTAGTTGAATTGTAATGCTGCACAATATAAGTTTCCTCTTTATTTTTTTGTATCAATGTATGCTCATAGGCTAAATTTCTGGATTACAAATGATTGAACCACAGTTCTAAATCAAGTCAGTTTAATGTTCAGCCCTGCATCAAAGCATTTTACACTATAACTCTTAATGCAGCTAATATCAGCTGCTGTTCTTTGTTTTCGTATTGTATCATTATATATCCATGATATTCAGCAAACCAAATGTTCATGATTCAATAAACAAAGAAACAACGTTTCCCCAGAGTACATTTCCGAATGGTCGAAGACTCATGACCAGCGCACGACTGTTATGCTTCGAAGATGATTCATGATTAAAACACTAAAATGGTCCCTTCACATCCTAGTATATAATCGCCTAGATCTGTGACTGTCGTTGTGTGATTAACGCGGCACGGATTGGTTGAAGTGCATCGCGTGACCGGGACCAAACAGCCAACCAGAGCTGCGCCCTTCCCAAACATGTACGCCCCAGATTAGTTGAAGTGTGTCGCGTGACTGCGAGCAAGCAGCCGGCTGAGTGAGAGTGAGGCAGAGCCGTGCTCTTTCCACTGCTGTCCTGAGGGAGAGCCGCGCTATCTCCACTGCTGCCATGAGGGAGCCAGACGCACTCTCTCCACTGTTGGCCTGAAGGAGAGCCGTGCTCTGTCCATTACATTAGTACTGGAGTTTTTTTTGTGCTTAAATCCACTGCTGGATGAAGGCCCACCGCACAATCCTAAGGATTTACTTGACCAGTCTGTTGGGGGCTGCCGCACGCTGTGGTTGTTTGGGGCCGCCACAGGCGCCCTCGAACAAACACATACTATGTACCTAGTACATCTATAATAATGCCACCAATTTATGAGATTGGAAATGAGAAAAGCTTCAATCCTTCATTAGAGATGCTCTTGCCCAAGAACTGTACGATCAATAATCTGTAATCAGAACCTTTTTTGTTAAAGCACCACATATTGTCAAATGCAATCTAGAATTCACCTCGTTACATGCACATGCATAAGGAGGGGACACACTTTAAAACATTAAAATATTCAACACTCTGGGCAGATGAAAACATTATTTTTGTCTTTGTGATTTACTTTATTTACTCTGCTCTATTTGATTTCAATAGAAGAATGGTGGTGTAATGGTTAGTGTACTGCTCTGTGAACCCAAGGTTTTAAGTGTGATTCCCAGCCATGGTTCATATCAATTTTGAACTGGTTCTGTCCCCTCCCATGACTAGCATTGCATGGGGAGGGCTTCATGCTGCAATTTATTGACAAAGGACTGTAAATTTTAATAATTATATATATTGTTTATATGCAGCCATGAATGAATACGTGTTTGTTCTGTAAGGAATGTTTCCTTGGCACTCTAACTGTATTGTATAAAGATGATGAATGTATACATTGGGTATAGCTGTAGTTTTTTGGAAATTTATCTTAAACATTTTCCACAGCATCTTAGCATAATGTGTTAATGTCATTAACACTGTGATGATGACTGAATAGCCTTTTATTTGATAATTCCTTACGACGTATATGATTGGATGGCCTGTCTGCTATATCAAATAATGCAAGACAACTCTATATATATAAACATAAACTACAATTTTATCGTTATCTCCCTAGCCTAGCCACTATAGTAGTTATGTATGGTTAACCTCGTGCAATGAAATTATTAAATGTAAAGACTTACATTTTTTATTCCACTGATTAAATTGTTCAAAACTGTAGGAAAAATTCCATGGAATGAACAGTAGTTAAAATGCAAAAATTGTACAGGAATTATATTTTAAAAAAATGTATATAAATCGATCCAGAGACAATGCTTACAATGCTATGTCTCTAGCCAATTGTATTTCACCAAACTATAGATTCAAATACCCTCTTGGTATTATAAAAACAAAATCATTGTTTGCATTCCCAAAGGGGGCTGGAAATGTAACCTTTAAGTTTCACTTTACTTCCCAACAGGATTTTTATGAGTTTTTCAATAGGGAATATAATGTCCATTTTACACACTGGAATATAAAAATTCAACAGAAATAATAGGACTCCACCACCATCATGGAAACCCTTACACATACCACTGTGAGTCCAATGCAACCATGGAAATTGGGCATACAGTTTATTTTGTCGAATAAATACCATAAATCACTTCACCTAACATTTAACAAATACTATTTTTTGCCCTACACATAGTAATGCCAAGATTGTACAGCAGTGCCAGTCTGCTACTGGAAATCACCATCGATTTACCAATGTTAGACTGTCCCAATCCATAACACCTGACATGGCAAACAAAGCAGACTATCAAGAATAGAAAATGTGTTCCAAGGTTGAAAAGCCCATTTGTTTCCGATCACAAAAAAACATTCAACGGGTACCCTTTTTTCTGTAAATAGTGACAAAATGTGACCTTTTTGCCAGTATCAAAGTATGAAAAAATAAGAATCGGTTTTACCCTTACTGGCAATAAAACAGGTGTTAAGATGTTCTAACACAAAATATAAATATTTTTCAAGGAATCATATCTGCATTAACCACACGTACTTGTGGTGAACATGCAAACAAACATGTTCTGATAATATATGCATTGTCTTTGAAACGGATTCGCCTACACTAGACAGCCTTCTTTAGGGCCGACTCTCACCAGTGTCCGACCAGAGAACGTCAAAAGGCCACCTCCAGCTCATGTTCACCAGAAGTACGTGTAATTAAAGCAGACATGATTCCTTGAAAAAGGTTTCTATTTGGTCAGTTTAACACGTACGCTTTCGCGACCAATATAATTCATAATAAACGTTTTTGGGTAAAATCGCGTTATTTATAAATGTGTCGTTACCCTCCACCACCTGACACTGCCAATCAGCAAAAAAGTGTCACGTTGACAAAAGACAAATAGTTCACTACTTTATCCCACCGGTGTGTTGAAGAGTGAATCCACAACATTTACAGTTTTTGAGTACGACGTTTCGCTGGTAATTCTGGCGAATTGCCCGATGATGCTGGATGTAATTACCAGCGAAACGTCATTGAGGAAGAGATGTGGCTCTCTGACAAGCGCTGAGCCGTCTCTTCCCCGGGCTATGGTGATGGACCGGCAGCAGAACCCGCTCACGGAGGACTGTTTTTCACTGAGGAATGCGGGAGCGTTCAAAGAGACAGACTGCATTGCACACACCTGTATATGCACGTGTATTTATTGCTGTTATGTTGTTGTTCTTGTTGCTGTTGTGTTTGTTGCTATAACCTATGTCACAGATTCTCGCGTTACTTAATTGTATATAAGGCTAGCCGGGATGGCTAGATTTTTCATCGGGGGGGGGGGGGGGTGATATAGTGGAATAACGCGCGGTCGCATCGGGACAGACAGGTGCAATGACAGAGAGCAACGGAAGGGAGACGGCTAATTAAGGTGCATAGCTGTGATTGACTGATTGCAGATACAGGCACAGAACAGGCGCCAGGCTGACGGGAGATTGGGGCGATAATGGCGGAAGCCACGGGCGCGAGGCGACAGGGGTCCCCAACTTATCTATATATATAAAATCGCGAATCTGTCTGTCTGTGTGTCTGTGTGTCGCCGGACCATACGCAGTTTCATTGGACGGCGGTTTCCCCTGGCAACGGGTAGCGACGCCTTCGCCGCGGGGTGGACGCCATTTTTAATTCCCGTTAAAAATAGGCGCACGCATTAACACGCGACTCTGAGGTAAATTCATCAAAGTTTCACGTCCTCTTCACTCCCCCCCCCCCACCACAATGTGTGCAATTACTATTATAGGGTCGGTAAATTATAAAATTATAGCGATTACACAGTAGTATTGTAGCGCGGGGGGGGGGGGGGGACAGCACCCGTACCCAGCCTCAGCCGGGTGGGCAATTTAGGCGAGGCCGGAGGCTCTGCACGGTGCTAGGCCTCGACACCCACCACGCGACTCTGAGGTAAATTCATCAAAGTTTCACGTCCTCTAGAGAGTGGTGAGGGAGGGAGAGTGGTGAGGGAGGGAGAGTGGTGAGGGAGGGAGAGTGGTGAGGGAGGGAGAGTGGTGAGGGAGGGAGAGTGGTGAGGGAGGGAGAGTGGTGAGGGAGGGAGAGTGGTGAGGGAGGGACTCTGCCTCAAAACGAGTAACTGGTGTGGCGTATTAACATCGCCACTGGGGAGACAAAGGCGGCCGGGCGTGGTGGATCCAAGTCCCGGGCGAAGCCGGGTAGTACAGCTAGTTTAATGATAAATTAATAAGGAGGAGGATATATACGGGGTGTGAGGGAGAGTTGGGGAGTTGGTCTGAGTGAAGACAGAAATACAGACAAGGGAAGTCCCAAGCCCCGCTTTCCTCACCTCGTCCTCACCCGTGGTGATGGCTGAACCCACACGGGTGGCAAGGATGAGGTAGGAGAGGCGAGAGAGAGAGAACAGGCTAGCAGTGGAGAGGCTAGGAGAGTGAGAGAGAGAGAACAGGCTAGCAGTAGAGAGGCTAGGTGAGTGAGAGAGAGAACAGGCTAGCAGTGGAGAGGCTAGGAGAGTGAGAGAGAGAGCAGGCTAGCAGTGGAGAGGCTAGGTGAGTGAGAGAGAGAACAGGCTAGCAGTGGAGAGGCTAGGTGAGTGAGAGAGAGAGCAGGCTAGCAGTGGAGAGGCTAGGAGAGCGAGAGAGAGAACAGGCTAGCAGTGGAGAGGCTAGGAGAGTGGGAGAGAGAGCAGGCTAGCAGTGGAGAGGCTAGGAGAGCGAGAGAGAGAGCAGGCTAGCAGTGGAGAGGCTAGGTGAGTGAGAGAGAGAGCAGGCTAGCAGTGGAGAGGCTAGGAGAGTGGGAGAGAGAGCAGGCTAGCAGTGGAGAGGCTAGGAGAGTGAGAGAGAGAGAACAGGCTAGCAGTGGAGAGGCTAGGTGAGTGAGTGAGAGAACAGGCTCGCAGTGGAGAGGATAGGAGAGTGAGAGAGAGAACAGGCTAGCAGTGGAGAGGCTAGGTGAGTGAGAGAGAGAGCAGGCTAGCAGTGGAGAGGCTAGGAGAGTGAGAGAGAGAACAGGCTAGCAGTGGAGAGGCTAGGAGAGTGAGAGAGAGAGAACAGGCTAGCAGTAGAGAGGCTAGGTGAGTGAGAGAGAGAACAGGCTAGCAGTGGAGAGGCTAGGAGAGTGAGAGAGAGAGCAGGCTAGCAGTGGAGAGGCTAGGTGAGTGAGAGAGAGAACAGGCTAGCAGTGGAGAGGCTAGGTGAGTGAGAGAGAGAGCAGGCTAGCAGTGGAGAGGCTAGGAGAGCGAGAGAGAGAACAGGCTAGCAGTGGAGAGGCTAGGAGAGTGGGAGAGAGAGCAGGCTAGCAGTGGAGAGGCTAGGAGAGCGAGAGAGAGAGCAGGCTAGCAGTGGAGAGGCTAGGTGAGTGAGAGAGAGAGCAGGCTAGCAGTGGAGAGGCTAGGAGAGCGAGAGAGAGAACAGGCTAGCAGTGGAGAGGCTAGGTGAGTGAGAGAGAGAGCAGGCTAGCAGTGGAGAGGCTAGGAGAGTGGGAGAGAGAGCAGGCTAGCAGTGGAGAGGCTAGGAGAGTGAGAGAGAGAGAACAGGCTAGCAGTGGAGAGGCTAGGAGAGTGAGAGAGAGAACAGGCTAGCAGTGGAGAGGCTAGGTGAGTGAGAGAGAGAGCAGGCTAGCAGTGGAGAGGCTAGGTGAGTGAGAGAGAGAACAGGCTAGCAGTGGAGAGGCTAGGTGAGTGAGAGAGAGAGCAGGCTAGCAGTGGAGAGGCTAGGTGAGTGAGAGAGAGAGCAGGCTAGCAGTGGAGAGGCTAGGTGAGTGAGTGAGAGAACAGGCTCGCAGTGGAGAGGCTAGGAGAGTGAGAGAGAGAACAGGCTAGCAGTGGAGAGGCTAGGTGAGTGAGAGAGAGAGCAGGCTAGCAGTGGAGAGGCTAGGAGAGTGAGAGAGAGAACAGGCTAGCAGTGGAGAGGCTAGGAGAGAGAGAGAGAACAGGCTAGCAGTGGAGAGGCTAGGAGAAAGAGAGAGAACAGGCTAGCAGTGGAGAGGCTAGGAGAGAGAGAACAGGCTAGCAGTGGAGAGGCTAGGAGAGTGAGAGAGAGAACAGGCTAGCAGTGGAGAGGCTAGGAGAGTGAGAGAGAGAGCAGGCTAGCAGTAGAGAGGCTAGGAGAGTGAGAGAGAGAACAGGCTAGCAGTGGAGAGGCTAGGAGAGTGAGAGAGAGAGAACAGGCTAGCAGTGGAGAGGCTAGGAGAGAGAGAGAGAACAGGCTAGCAGTGGAGAGGCTAGGAGAGTGAGAGAGAGAACAGGCTAGCAGTGGAGAGGCTAGGAGAGTGAGAGAGAGAACAGGCTAGCAGTAGAGAGGCTAGGAGAGTGAGAGAGAGAACAGGCTAGCAGTGGAGAGGCTAGGAGAGTGAGAGAGAGAACAGGCTAGCAGTGGAGAGGCTAGGAGAGTGAGAGAGAGAACAGGCTAGCAGTGGAGAGGCTAGGAGAGTGAGAGAGAGAACAGGCTAGCAGTAGAGAGGCTAGGAGAGTGAGAGAGAGAACAGGCTAGCAGTGGAGAGGCTAGGAGAGTGAGAGAGAGAACAGGCTAGCAGTAGAGAGGCTAGGAGAGTGAGAGAGAGAGAACAGGCTAGCAGTGGAGAGGCTAGGTGAGTGAGAGAGAACAGGCTAGCAGTAGAGAGGCCAGGAGAGTGAGAGAGAGAACAGGCTAGCAGTGGAGAGGCTAGGAGAGAGAGAGAGAGAACAGGCTGGCAGTGGAGAGGCTAGGAGAGAGAGAGAGAGAACAGGCTAGCAGTGGAGAGGCTAGGAGAGAGAGAGAGAACAGGCTAGCAGTGGAGAGGCTAGGAGAGTGAGAGAGAGAACAGGCTAGCAGTGGAGAGGCTAGGAGAGTGAGAGAGAGAACAGGCTAGCAGTAGAGAGGCTAGGAGAGTGAGAGAGAGAACAGGCTAGCAGTGGAGAGGCTAGGAGAGTGAGAGAGAGAACAGGCTAGCAGTGGAGAGGCTAGGAGAGTGAGAGAGAGAACAGGCTAGCAGTGGAGAGGCTAGGAGAGTGAGAGAGAGAACAGGCTAGCAGTGGAGAGGCTAGGAGAGTGAGAGAGAGAACAGGCTAGCAGTGGAGAGGCTAGGAGAGTGAGAGAGAGAACAGGCTAGCAGTGGAGAGGCTAGGAGAGTGAGAGAGAGAACAGGCTAGCAGTAGAGAGACTAGGAGAGTGAGAGAGAGAACAGGATAGCAGTGGAGAGGCTAGGAGAGTGAGAGAGAGAACAGGCTAGCAGTAGAGAGGCTAGGAGAGTGAGAGAGAGAGAACAGGCTAGCAGTGGAGAGGCCAGGAGAGTGAGTGAGAGAGAACAGGCTAGCAGTAGAGAGGCCAGGAGAGTGAGAGAGAGAACAGGCTCGCAGTGGAGAGGCTAGGAGAGTGAGAGAGAGAACAGGCTAGCAGTGGAGAGGCTAGGGGAGTGAGAGAGAGGACAGGCTAGCAGTGGAGAGGCTAGGAGAGTGAGAGAGAGAACAGGCTAGCAGTAGAGAGGCTAGGAGAGTGAGAGAGAGAACAGGCTAGCAGTGGAGAGGCTAGGAGAGTGAGAGAGAGAACAGGCTAGCAGTGGAGAGGCTAGGAGAGTGAGAGAGAGAGCAGGCTAGCAGTGGAGAGGCTAGGAGAGTGAGAGAGAGAACAGGCTAGCAGTGGAGAGGCTAGGAGAGTGAGAGAGAGAGAACAGGCTAGCAGTGGAGAGGCTAGGAGAGTGAGAGAGAGAACAGGCTAGCAGTGGAGAGGCTAGGAGAGTGAGAGAGAGAACAGGCTAGCAGTGGAGAGGATATGAGAGTGAGAGAGAGAGCAGGCTAGCAGTGGAGAGGCTAGGAGAGTGAGAGAGTGAACAGGCTAGCAGTGGAGAGGCTAGGAGAGTGAGAGAGAGAGAACAGGCTAGCAGTGGAGAGGCTAGGAAAGTGAGAGAGAGAACAGGCTAGCAGTGGAGAGGCTAGGAGAGAGAGAGAGAACAGGCTAGCAGTGGAGAGGCTGAGAGAGAGAGAGAGGGGGAGCGAAGGAGGCGAGCAGCGCAGGCAGAAGAGTTGTTCAACGAAGTGCAACTTTTGTGTAGTTGAGTTATCACAATAAAGATATACAATCACGAATGTGCACTTATGGGGTAATGAGCCATCACCTTTCATCATAATAAATACCTAGTTATAAATAGCCATTTAACTCGCAAAAGTAAATCAAATTACAAATTGAAAGTGAGTGACAAGGTTAAAGTGCAAAACTGAAAAGTGTCCAAACAATCATGCGGATATGCACGCTTTGAAATACTTTGAGACAGAAATATTAACACATAGATTATATATCAAATGCAGATTAATTACATAATTCAAACTGTTACGAAAAATAGGTTGGCTTGGGCAGGAAATGTTACTAGAAGGGATGATGGACAATTGTCAAGATTTGTTATGTAAGTGGTAGCCAAGCAATGGAATTATCTAAGAGGACATCCACCGAGGAATTGGAGCAATCAAATCAGCTCAAATGCAGGTTCAAGGTGGATTATTACATTGCAGTATCATACAATGTAATGGTGGTGGATTGGAAAATCCTGCATCCAAAAATGGACTGGGCATGGTTGATGATGAAGATGATGATTCTAAATATTTATGGTAATTTGACTTTGCTGTTGAGCCAACTGAAAAGGCACAAGACAATCAGCTAAAATTGCTCCGATATTTTAAAAAAGCAATAGCATTGCCATGAAAGCACAAGCATGTTATATAAATAACCTGCAAACCATATCACTGTGAATACTATGCTCACAAGAGCATTGAACAGAAGCTTCATTATAAATTGGTTATTTTATCAACAATCTAAGAATACAATTTATATAAAAGCTTATTTTAGTTCCTCAGAACACATTTGAAACTATAAGCACGTATTATTCTAATGAACTCATGCTGTTAAAAAAGTTTACGGTTAAAGAGAACATTAAAAATAGCAATTGTTAGCATAAAAAACCCATTTTGTATGTATACATTCAAGAGTTAAAATTAGAAAATGTATGCACAGCACTCTACTATCATTCTCCTATGGAGCGGAATGCTTATGCATGCCTGTTCGGACCCATTTACTGCACAGCAGCTGCATTGGTGCGCTCAACTGGAATGGACATCACGTGACAAATTCTCCCTTAAATATTCACGTATGTGAATAAAATGAGATGTTACCATTATCAGCAGTAGAAGCCGTGATTAATCCACTGCTGGATGAAAGCCTGCCCATGGCATGGTCTTGCAATGCAACAATCCATCCGGCACCTGCGCATGAGCCGATCTCATCCCTCCATCTCAAGGTCGATGTCCTCTTGGGTGTGTTTCCCACCTTTGGCTGCTACTCCATTGTTCATCTCCACCACCATGATTCCTCTCAGCAACTTGTAATGCCTAAGCACACTTATATTTCTTAACAGTCAATATGATGCCTATATCTTGTGTATGCTGATCCACTTTCTGTCCCTCAGTGTAATTTTAAGCATGCACCTCTCCATGCTGCCCTGCACACTTTTCGACTTTTATTCATCTTCCTTTGTCAATGGTCAATGTCTCTGATCTATATTCCATAGCAGGTAATATACACTGCTTTAAACATTTGGCTTTAGACACATTGATATGTTGATTTAAAATTATCAAGTTCAACTATTCAAAAGAGCCCTCGCCTGCTCTTTCATCTGCCTCTTTATTTTCACCATTTTGATCTCAGTCTGCCTTCAATAGCTGCTCAAGGTATACATATTCTGCTGTGTTTTCCATTTGTGTCCCTCTGACAAATATCTCAGGGGAGGAAAACCATCCGTGACTATGTCGATCACAGAGATGCAGAAATGAGATTGGCACGTGGGCTGGGTGGATTTTTGCATCGTGGGACCATGAAGAATGGTGGCGACTTGGCAAGACCTTCGTTCAGCTATCGATTTATCATGGCTTACGACGATCCCTATCACTTGTTATGGTCCATTTTTCTCCTTAAGGACTGCAATTTGAATTATGCCAATACTCAACCTCCTTTTTACTATTTCCATGCTCCTGTTATTTTCGATGTCTTCATTTTTGTGTTGCATTCTGTGATTTATTTTATCATTAATTTCCTCTTCATTTTTCAGTTACGTGTATTCAACTTATTGTATTTTGCATCTGTCTCTTTTTATAACTCTCATCTTCCTCAACATATCGTTTGTGGTTTCAGACACAAGGTATATCCTAGTCTATATTCAGATATGCACAATATAATTATTCCGTATACATTCGAGTCACACATATTCATAAAATCTCTTAAAACACATACCAACATGAGTCAAATGTGTATTCTGCATGTGCATTTTAACAGTCACTGCTTTTGAATGAATCAAGCAAGTTAAATTAGTTCTGGATTTTGGATAACTAAGTAAATATTACGCATATGTAGACACTACACAGAATGCCCAATTATATCAGAATTCGGAAATTAAGCTGGGTTTTATCTGCATAGTGTTTACTGGACGATGACTATGCACAATGGGTGTTATAGGCTGCGGTTCTATGTGGTGGACAGCAGAGACAAGTGTACAAAAAAGTCATTGTTGTACTTTACTTCTATGCTCCCACGCATATGCTCTCCACCTTCACAACTCACACTGACCAGCATGGTGACATATGGTCAAATAGCCCCCCACGATCCACACTACATGAATCAGCCCTCATTCAAAAGTGGATTGACAAGTACAGTAGTTAGAAAACAACGGGGTGTTTTCAGTTTTGTAGGTGCTAAGTACAAATGTAAATGATTTGCAATATTCAGTCAGAATAGGGTTAAAAGCAAGCATTTGGTACACCAGTGTATATTCCTTTAAAATGTATGTAAACAGAAGTTATATTGGATTGTTTTAAAATCAACATGAACAAAACTGTAACCAAATTATGGGAGAAATTAGAACTGTCTTGACATTATGTTTACATTACGTTTTAATTTAGCTCCTGAGATTGACACATATATTTGAAGCAACTTTTAAAAGTTGGATTTGTTACAAGAAATGCACTGAAAATGGACCAGTCTCCTAAATAGCAGACTTCTTCTTAGTATTTTCTTAATAACCATACACAACACATACAGCATTGACGAACTTGTTGCCATTATTTCTTCATGAAGCATGTCAAGAGATGAATACGAGAATGTATGTAAATTTATTTCATACTGTATGTAGCCAACCGTGTTAATCGGAGGTGTGGTGGAATGACAACAAACTAAAAAAAAACAGTTTCAAAGGAATTCGTTTTCAAGATAAGCAATGCTATTTTAATACAACCTCTCAATGTATTTCTGATTATGAGAAATTGCTGGCATAGTGAAAATAATGAATAACACATGACCACATTATATTTATGTACATTAACACCTATGCACATTTAGTTCAGACTGATCACTTTTAGTTAATAAACAAAAACATTTGCTATATAATATGCATAATTTAATAACACTCTAATACAAAATCACTATTGTACAGTTTAGCTGATTCACCATTTGTATGAGGCACAAGTGGAAAGCTGAGGCTCAGTGGACGTGATAGCTAAAGAGATTTTCTGACGGGCTTGAATAATTTATAGTTTATTTGCAAAGTAAATAAACGAGATGGCACGAGCAGAGAACATGGATGACCAAGGCATGATTTTTACCACGTGGTCTGGTTATGGCCTTGTGCTCTTAGTTTTTCATGTTTATGTTCTAACCATATTAAATATATTGTTATATTTAGTTAAACATATATCTTTAAACACATTAAATGTACTTATTTTATTTAGAATAGTAATGTTCCAAAAAGAGAAGCACGCAATAGACTGATGGATGCTCACTGCAGGATGCAATATCCCACCGTACACAGCCTCACCAGTTCACACTAGATGTCCCAGCTGGAGTTCATATTACGTTTCATATGTATTCAGTCATGACTAGGTGACCTTTATGGCCTACTCTGAATACCTGGCTCCGAGAAGCATAACGAGCACTGCTGGTGGAGTGCTTAAGTCACTGAAACTCGGGGGACTGTGGTTTTTAACACGGCCGGCACAAGAGCGGAAACTGCTCTCGCACAAAGGTAAACTCTCTGTGGGCCTCCAGCACAATTGTGTTGTATACGGATTGAAATTAGTTTCAACACGTTTTACATGTTGCAGTGTTAGTTTCCTCAGAATAAACATCCGAGCAAAAGAGGGTTTTTAGAAGCAGTATAGAAACTGGATGCTCCCTTAAAAAGGCCATGGTTACACGTGGCTACGATGAGTGAGTCATAACCGCGAGAAGAGGATAATACAGCTGTTGAGTGTTGCCCCTCTTATTTCAGGCTACATGCGTGTCGTCTCGCTGAACGAGTGAGATACGTTCCGCGAAAATTGCTCGGCAAGTGAAAACTCGCGAAACGATCATTGTTTTGCCATTGACTCCCTCCCACTGCTGAGTTACCTTTGAGCCCCAACATTTTTCACTATTGAACAATTTTTTTAAACGTGATAAATATAAACAATTATTGGAAAATTAAAAGTTATAAAACATACAATGTAATACCAAACATGAAGAACCACAGTGCAAGATCTCCATATAGCCTTAATAGACTGTGGGGGCAAGTGCTGTTAGTGCACACCTATGAAGGCACACGCAGGGTGGATGGGTGGCCAGCCCCACGCTCGGCCGCCTTTGTCTCCCTTGTGGCGATGTTTATTTGTGGCTTAGTCGACCTAGGGGAGTCCCAGGACCGGTTCAGATAATCGTCACTGGTGTTGGCCGTGAGTGGGAATCAATCTCGGGTCGCCGAGTTTGTTGCGCCGAACACTGACCGCTACCCCACCGCTCCCCTCCTGCCACCCACCCATCCACCCACCATCACGGTGACACCACGAGGCCCCCGTCCCCCACACCACGAAACACACGAGGCACGCAGCACAGCTGGTAAACAAACAGCTGCGGTCCACCGTGCGCCACCTGCCGCCATGGAATGCCACTTTACAGAGGTGTGGACTCGAGTCATGTGACTTGGACTCGAGTCAGACTCGAGTCATGAATTTGATGACTTCAGACTCGACTTGGACTTGCATAACAATGACTTTGTCTCACCTCTGAGGTGTGGACTCGAGTCATGTGACTTGGACTCGAGTCAGACTCGAGTCATGAATTTGATGACTTCAGACTCGACTTGGACTTGCATAACAATGACTTTGTCTCACCTCTGAGGTGTGGACTCGAGTCATGTGACTTGGACTCGAGTCAGACTCGAGTCATGAATTTGATGACTTCAGACTCGACTTGGACTTGCATAACAATGACTTTGTCCCACCTCTGCCACTTTATTCATCGGTCTTCGTTTGATAAGTGAACATTTTGCTCGTTTTGAGAACAAATGGGTCTACATTATTTATAGCGAATTCATGTAGAAAGAACGCTCGTTAAGCGAGACACGTCTGTACACAATTTGGCAGTTTTTCTAAGGATTGTATAACTTGGAGTAAAATATTTCTGAACAAGTTAGACACGTATCAGTAAATAATTAGATTCATGCCTTTCACAAATGCAATGCAATGTCCTATAACATAGTATTGTACTATTTACATAATATTATTTAGGGATTGCTTTGGTTAATTTCTGTAATAAATAAAGCTAGTGTAACTTCGTAATATGACGGGTTCTTAAAAATGTAATTTAATGAAAAAAAAGACTACAATTTAAAGATTGCATTGAATTTATGTACTCAAACATTTCTATATATATCTCACATTCGGTGTAAATTGACAATCATCTCGCAAAAGTTTTCCTTGAGATGAATTTTGTAAAACTGCACTGAGTTCAAATGAAATGTGATGTTGCTTCTTTATTTCAATTTCTATTCGATGTCAAAAAACAGATTGTTGACACGGAAATTTACGTAATAGATTATTATTATATAATGGTGTGCAAAACGAAAAGATAAAATACAAAAACAAGGGCACACTTGGCTTTAATCCAGAGCAGCGCTGGTATATTTTTGGAGAAAATTGAATATTATTGTAACAAACTAATAGTTACTAACAATGCTAATAAGCCTTTCATGAACTTAATATATGTTAAATGGCATAAAAATCCACGTAGCCTACCCAGCATTACACATAGCATACAGAGTGTCATGCATTAGGCACAGATCACCAAAATGATGTTTAATTATTTAATGAAAATAATTCATTGGTAGTATATACTATTACAATTTTGATAATTTTGTGTCAATAACAATTATGAACAGAATATACATTTTCTTATTACTTCCCTTCTCCGTGACTTTACCGAAAGAACCAAGAAGATGAATCCCTGCAGTCACGAAAGCTTTAAATCGAAAAAGAATATACATTGACAAAAAAATACCCAGAATTTGTGAAAAAACTAAAATGCCATGATTTTTATCTGGATAATTGTAGGTCAAGATAAGGCAGTAAAGTGGAGATGGTAATTTGTCTGAATACTTGCCTTTTAATTTATAATATACGCAAATGAAATTATAAATTAGGATACAATAGTTAATTTATATATGACAAGGTATTAATGTGTGGACATCTCAAAGTTACGAATATGTAGGTAATAATCGTATTAACTCCTGCACACAGCAATGCCCATACATGTGGAGTATCTGTGCACAATGCATATTTTTGCTCACGCTTTCTTCTATCTCCACCAATTACCTGAACCTGAAGGGAAATGTAAATGCTTCATATTACTTTTTTTTTGCTAATGGTCATGGTAAAAAATATGAGTGTAATTGCTTCCATTTTTATAGTGGAATTTGTGAGAAATATCACCTGTAAAAGGGCAAGCGGTATTGATGGGATAAAAACTAGACCAGGCCACTCGAACACTGCGGAGCATAGCCCAGACTACTCCTCTACACCCATCTTCCCTATTCCCTTGCACCCCTCACCTACCACATCCACACTGCCACCACACATCCAGTTGACAGGTCTTCTGTGCAGCACACCCATAGCTGTAATAACAAATGCATCTTCGGCCTCCCCATGCGCCCAAGCTGAGCGCTGTAATTACACCAATGTATACAAACCCAAATAAGCGTGCATCAATGAGCAGTCTCCGCACTGCACAATAGGGCACCATACTGCCAGAAATTATTAATAATGCTGTTAAATATAGCAATGTCAATGGGATGTACCAATCGAATTTTAGTGCGTATTGTTAAAGCCCAGAGGAATGTGTTTATTTATTAATTTATGGGATGAGTGATAGTCCTGTCCTTAAAAAAATATATAAATCTTTGTCTGATTAGATATCCAATGGACCACTACAATATTAAGCCTTTATATACAGGTGTCTTGGAAAAGCAACCACCTAGAATATGCAATTACAATTTTATAAACATACCAATGAAAGAGGGATTAGTTAATGCATTATTCTATATGCGTGGTACAAGAACGCTCAGTGGCTCACTACAAAATAATCTAATGTGCACTTTCGTAAGTAGTGAGACATAGCTGCAGATTTTGGCATGCAATATCTTTCTTGGCCAACTGCCATCAGGTCTGTAAGTGGACATTTGGCTTAACGTCCTTTCTGAAGGACAGTGCGCTCTAAGACTCCATGGCTTCAATGTACAAAGATGAAGCAATAAAGCCTACAGCTACTAATTCCCATATAATGACGTGCATGTTTTTTTTCACTCACTCGAGAGAACAATGTTGGGTTCTACTTGCCACGCAGCAATGCATATGAGCCGATGCTTGTAGCGACTTATCATTCTTCTCAGTGCATTTTAAGGGTCTGTTATATCCAAGCAAAATATACTGTCACAAAAGCATGCGCAAAATTTGACACATTTTGTGTCCAAATAGGTACAACGTAATTTGTTAATGTTCCGTTACTTTTGTAAAGGTAGTTAAAAGAGGATGTTTTCCAGAAGTTAAGCTCCATTAACATTTTAGGTGGGTTAATAACCATGTCTTCTCAACTTTACTGGGAATGTTTGACTTAGCTTAGCAACTAAGCTGAGCTGTGCGACAGCACGCTTAACTTCTCAACGTGACCGTACCGCCTACCCAAAAAGCAGCTTTTGCTAAAGGTCAAATGTATGCCACTCGACAGTTAATGCTTTTACTCTTTGGTTCTTTCGGTAAAGTCACGTAGGTAGAAAAATAATAGATCACGACGTTTCTATCGCAACACAAGCAATCGTCATCAGGTGGGACAACCACGGCAAGAAAAAACTGCTGAAGTAGGCAAGAGATCGGCCATGGCACGAGGTTATATAGGCCTCGGCAGTAGAGGGGGGAGAGAGAGAAGGGGGGGGGCAGGGCAGAAAGTGGACCACCGCGGCAGCACTGGAGCGATCGGCTGCAAGGGGGGGGAAGAGAAGGGGGGGGGAAGGAGGCAGGGCAGAAAGTGGACCCCACGGCAGCACCCGGGTCACTGGAGTATAGATCGGAGAGAGATGCACAGAGAGAGAGAGAAAAAATTAACCCGTAAAAACAAAGTTTTTCACTATAAATCCTTTATATGCGTGGCGGCTAGAGTCCTCTCGTCCTCTGGCTTGAGATGGCTGCCACCTATGGGTCAGATGATTGCCTGCCACCATTAAGCAATTGTTAATTTAATATAAAAAAACATTTTTCCTAAAAAGTGTAAAGTTATGGGGAAAAAAATTCACGAAAATAAATTGTCACGCACAACGAGTCTGTGTGCAAAATGTCAGCTCGATTGGATCACGGGAAGTGGGTTAAAAAACGACCGAAAGATTTGCACGGTCGTAAGCAAGCACGCAAGCAAGCAAGTGAACTTAATATAAAGGATTTAAAAAGACACACAGTCGGAAATAACAGTTGACATAGGCAGGTAGGATGGACACATCAGTCAGTTAAGACTGTACCTGGTTAATAACGTTCTTCCAATCATTGCTCAGTTTGTACCCATCTTCTCGGTTGAAGTCGTGTCTGTGTTTATATATCTGGATGGCTTCATGAACAAATCTCTGATAATAGCCGGTGGATTTGCAGAGTACCTTCCTTTTGGAAAAGTCTATTTCGTGTGAGCCCACTGTGTTAAAACAATGATCAGCAATGGCAGAGGTATTGATCCTTCTGTGTTTCAGATCTGCCTTGTGTTCGCGAACGCGGTCCGAGACATGTTGTTTCATTTCCCCAATGTAACTGCTGCCGCAGCCACAACTCAATTTGTAGACACCCGAGTATTGCATATCAGGAATCACATCCTTTACAGATGGGATCAAATCACGTTTGTTTAAGATTTTGGGAAAAAAAATTGGTAACCCCTGCTATGTTTGGCAAAGTGATGGTATTGGTTGGAACCTCAGATGGTTGTCTCCCCATGGCTGGGGAGACAGCTTTGCGGATTGTACGATCAGAATATCCGTTCATCCTGAGGGCTTGGTGTACGTGCTCCAGCTCACTGACTAGGTGATGCTGGTCAGAGATGCAACGGGCCCTATGATGTAGTGTTTTGATGAGGGAATTATTCTGGGCTGGATGGTGGTGGGAGTCAGGCTTTAGATAGGCATCCGTGTGGGTGGCTTGCCTGTGTGTCCCAACGAGCCATCAGGTCTCTTCTCGATCAAAACATCCAGGAATGGTAGCTTGCCATCCTTTTCCACTTCCATGGAGAATTTGATAGATGGGTGTATGGAATTGATGTGGTTGAGAAATTGGTTCAGTGCTGGCAGGCCATGTGGCCAGATGATGAATGTGTCATCTACGTGTCTCTTCCACAAGGAAGACGTTGGGTGGATGTCTGGATGGCATCTGTCTCAAATGTATCCATGAAAACATTCGCTACCACTGGCGATAAGGAAGAACCCATTGGAGAACCAATTGGGGTATCCTCATTTTGTTTGTAGAATTTACCATTCCAGGTTCAACAATGATGACGTCATCCTGCACAATTTGAGACCGGAAGCTTTGCCTAAAATATTTAGTATAGGGTATAAATGGGTTAGCCGTTTTATACCGGTACACAACAGATGATAACATTTGGCACTGGCCTCCACATCCCATTTATGAATAGGTGTCATTGAAAAAAAAAACATTGTTCAGCCATAGCTCCTTGTCTTTTATAAGGTCAAGCAGTCAATTAGAGAATGCACACAGAGAGCAACCTATCATCGGTTCAAATGGAACCTCCTTGCTTGTTTTGCTACAGGCAAGTCAAAATCAATCACAATTATGGTATCCTTTGTATAAAAAATGGTATTATAACAAACATTGCATACTTCACATATATAATGATTAAATAATTCGTCAAGATTCTTACTGCACACTCACATATGTTCCATCAGGATGTGTTCGTGATTTTCAGATTAATCAAAATAAAATGTGTAAATGAGGCCTAGATACAAAATGTTGTGTGATCCGTAGTATTTTAATGGTTCATCCGAAAAGAGGATTTAGTTCCAAGCTTTTTCTCATGACAACCCCGTGACTTAACTATTGTCAGCATTAATATTTTTTATTATTATTATTATTACTTGATAAAAATAGAGAAAATCTGAAAATTATTCGTGATAACTGAAGTGTTATGCAAATATAATCATTACTGGCCAAGACTAATTATATAATCCATCGAAATATAGAAAAATACAAATAATTTTAACTGCTATGATAGCTACAGACTTGGGGCAGCCTGGAAGCGTATTATTAAGTAAAACACAATACATATTGCAATCCTTATAGGGACGTCACATGTTAATTGGCTGATTACTGATCTATTAAATAATTGCAATACCCCCTCCCCACCTCCGCCTCTGATCTCGAAACCTGATGGGGTTCAACAATGAAGACGTCATCCTGCACTATTTAAGACCGGAAGCAGGTGGATGGCTTCACTATTCTGGCAAATCGCCTGAAGATGCTGGATGTAATTACCAGCGAAACGTCGAACTCAAATTCGAAACGTTGTGGATTCACTCTTCAAACACACCGGTGGGCTGAAGAAGTAACTGATTGGCGTTTTGTTAACGTGACAGATTTTTACTGATTGGCCGTGTCGGGTGGTGGAGGGTTGCGACACATGTATAATAACGTGATCTAACCCAAAAACCTTTATTATGAAAAATAAATGTACTTAAAACCGATATCCAAAATCTGAAATGTTTAAATCTGAAATGCATTCCTATGGTATTGCATTCTACGATAGCATCAGAAACGCGTGTTCAACTGCTAGCCATCTATTCCGGAAAATAATGGTATATGAACTTGTAACCTGCATTTGGCCTCCCATTAGGTCGAACGAGCCCAAAATCAGTCTAGTATCTGATATTCTGTGTCAACATCGGCACTTGGAAGACCGGGGTGGTCCTGCAAATGTGCTGTTGGCCACCTCACGACGTTGTGTACCATGCTGACCTTAGCTGGCACTCCCTAATAGAGCAAACTTAAGTGATTAAATAGTGGATTGTGAAAAATAAGAATATATTTTACGCTTTCTTGCAAAAAAACAGGTGTTAAGATGTTCAAACACCAAATCAAATCTGCATTAAGCACACGTACTTGTGGTGAACATGCAAACAAACATGCTCTGATCATATATGCATTGTCTTTGAAACTGATTGGCCTACACCAGAGACAGCCTTCTTTGATACTGGCAAACAAGTCCCAAAAATAGTGGATATATTTTTGTATATGTTGTGTGTGTATGCTTCATGAGTACAAGCTCACTTTCTCTTCCCTTATCTGGTGGCGACTCTTGACTCTGATTAAGGCATTGCCTGGAGCCTGCCTTAGATTCTGCAAATGTGGCAGTGACAAGCACAGGTTAACACATGCCACAAATATGTAGCCTAGTCAGGTGTTATTGGGCTTATAAACATATAGTAATATATTCAGTGTGACAGATTGGTAAATAAATCAAATGTGGTAGAGAGGAGACACTCAATGTATTGCAATTCTGTGTGCATCGTTCATGTGACTGACAGGTGCATGCATGCAAATTGCATCCCTCCAAGGTACATTCATATTATACATATCTGCAAAAAATGTCAACTCTCATTTTATCATCTAGTCTACTCATTGTCTAAAATAACCTTTTGCTCTGTACTGTCATATTAGCTGGCCACTTTACTGAGCCGACAGCTGTCTGCTGCAGCATATGCACTTATTCAAACAAAGCAAGACTCCTGCTTGAAAAAAGTCTTGTTTTGTACAAATCATTTTAAGTGTCAAACTTGATTGGAAGCTTTCGTGACTCTTTGGTTCTTTTGGTAAAGTCACGTAGAAAGAAAATAAATGAAATAATAGAGTACGACGTTTCTATTGCAACACAAGCAACCGTCATCAGGTAGAACTAAATTTGAGAGAGAGACAAAACACAGACACGAAGACACACAGACAGACACACAAGCAGAGAGAGACACACACACACACAGAGAGAGACACACAACATAGACAACATAGACAGTGTCTATGTTGTGTGTCTCTCTCTGCTTGTGTGTCTGTCTGTGTGTCTCCGTGTCTGTGTTTTGTCTCTCTCTCAAATTTAGTTCTACCTGATGACAGTTGCTTGTGTTGCAATCGAAACTTCGAATTCTATTATTTAATATATTTTCTTTCTACGTGACTTTACCGAAAGAACCAAAGAGCATCTCAAGTGTATTTCGTAAAAATACATATTTTATCAAAAATCTGAATCTGTTTTACCAAAGGAAAAATATGCACGATGGCACAAAAAAGCAAACTACGGAATTCCAACACAAGTCATCCTATATAAAGAAAAATGCAATAACCTGAATGACAAGACATGGTCGAGATCAGTGGTTCTTAACCTGGGGTGGACGCACCCCCTGGGGGTGCGAGATGTCCTTTCTAGGGGTGCGAGGCATGGCCAAATGTTTTTTAGAAGGTAAATCATCGAAACACAAATGAAGCACGGGCACGTAAGTATAACTACTTTGTTTAATAAAATCCATTTATTTATTTACATTATTCATGTTTAACGATTGATAACCAAAGGGGTGTAAGGCTGCAGTAAAAGGTTAAGAACCACTGGTCGAGATGGACATGTAGAAAAATTTGGTCAGTAATAATGAAAAACCATAATGTTCACAGTTTATTATTAGAACTGATCAACAATTAAATCAAAATAATCTCAGAAAAAAAGACCCAAATTCCCCCCAAAAAAAATTCTTTTTCATGTATTTCATCGTTTACATCGCAAATGGCATGTGAAAAACAAATCACATTACTCAGATTTTTTTATGGATATTAACGTACAACAAATTTGAATGCCACTAAGCAGTGGCATTCATATTCTCTACTGCTGTAAAGGCAGATTGTGAAATATGCCACGATGTGTAAGATGTATGGGCCTTCATTCTCACACGGGTGAAGGGCCACAGGATGTCACAGCCAGCTTTTATTCCACACTCACCTCTTGCCCAGGATGTGTTGTCATGTGCAGTGTTACTGACCCGGGTGATAAATTCAAGGACATACTTTTACCAACAAACCAGGGTTCTCTTGGTCTTGAAGGTTACTAGAAATTTGCCAGATGTTCCCATTTGCTATTGACTACTTATATGCTTTATGGAACGTCGTCTGTCAGATCACAAAGAGAGGCACTGTCAGCAATACGCGAGCGAGCGTGCACTTCCAGAATAAATATGAGCATGATCATTTCGATTTAAAAATTAGCAGAAGCACACCCTCAAATGTTCTATTCATAAATCCTCCTTTAAAATCAACTCGTGAAAGGTGCACATCTCCCTCCACCATGGTAAATTTTGAAGAATAGTTAATGGAAAGTAAATAAATAAGAACAACAAAAAATTGTCTGATGACGGACTGTTGTGTTGCACCCGAAACGTCGTGATTTATTTTATTTAATAACTACGTGACTTTACCGAAAGAACCAAAGAGTATGGATTCCTGCAGTCACGAAAGCTTCAAATCAAGATTGTCTGTGACTCTACAATTTTTTATTTCACCGTCCAGTAGGGCCTGCATTATGATAGCTGTGACCCCTCCTAGAAAACGGCATGTATGCCAAATGGCGACTAAATTTCTGCACTGCTATTGGGTACTGTATTGTTGTTCTTAATCTCTGATAACACAAGTGCCATATGTATCCAGTGACTATAAAATATATTAGTTATTACTTGAATTGGACCTGTTCATGTTCATGTGTAGATTTTATAGGAACATATATTTATACCTAAAATGTTTAACTGTGCAATCGCTATTCACCCTGAACCATAAGTGAATCTAGCTTTCCAAATAAAACAACCAACAGTAAGAAATTCCCTCACAAAGAACATACAAATCTTGACTTAAAGCTTTCGTGACTGCAGGAATTCATACTCTTTGGGTCTTTCGGTAAAGTCGCGTAGATAGAAAAATAATAAAATAATAAAATCACGACGTTTAGATTGCAACACAAGCAATCGTCTACAGGTGAAAAAATACTGCTGAGGCAGGAAGAAATATAGCGAGAGAGCTACTGCAGCCAAAGGTTAAATAGGTTTGACATGGGTACAACCCAAGGGTAAGTGGGCGGGGCTAGAGATGAAATTTGCAAGTAATTGTAAGATCGCAGAGCTAGGTATACCTCGGCTATTGTGTTGCTAGAGATTAGCATGTCAATCTGTTAATGTAACCCATGGCTACGGTGCTGAAAAAGCCATTGTATTGCTCGAAATTAGAGCTTAGCATGTCAATGTGAGACGGCTCCTGCAGCAGCGTCTGTGTTAATGAGAGACATTCAGCCTATTAAACAATGAGCGCCACCGCCGCATCGAGGAAAAGGGAACAGCAGCTATGTTAGCGAGACATTTAGCCTGTTAATGTAAAGACATTTAACAAGGTAATGTAAATCAGAGAGTCGGAAACAACTGCTAACATTGGCAGGTAGGATGGAAGCATCACAGCCAGTTATGACTTTACCTGGTTAATAACGTCCTTCCAATGATTGCTCAGTTTGTATCCATCTTCTCGGTGGAATTTGTGTCCGTGTTTATATATCTGTATGGCTTCATGAATAAATCTCTGATAATAGCCGCTGGGTTTGCAGAGTACCTTCTTCTTGGAAAAGTCAATTTCATGTGTGCCCACAGCATAAAAAAATGATCAGCCACGGCAGAGGTGTTGGCCCTATCATGTTTCAGATTTGCCTTGTGTTCGCGAACACGGTCTGAGACATGTCGCTTAGTTTCCTAAATGTAACTACTGCCGCAGGCACAGCTTAGTTTGTAGACACCGGGGTATTGTATGTCAGGGATCACATCCTTCACAGATGGGATCAGATCACGAATGTTATGTGTAATGCGAGCAAGGACAGCGTCACGTGAGTGTGGGCGGAGTCAGGGTCGCGTGAGGGGGAGGATATAAGGGGAGAACAGGAAGGGGATCGGGAGTGGCAACAAGATAGAGAAGGGAGAGGCCACGCGGAGTGCTGGCGAGGAGTGGCGCAATTGCCACGAGGCAGGAGTCATGGCACCGTCGGCCAGCGGTGTTCGTGGGGCAGCGGGGGTGTCTGCAGAGTGTGCGGGAGCACACGGAGCAGCAGAGTGGCTGCTGAGTGTGCGGAGTCACACGGAGCAGCATGGTGGCTGCGGAGTGTGCGGAGCACACGGGCAGCGGTGTGGCTGCAGAGAGAGAGGGAGAGAGCGGAGGACTCAGACGACGTGCAGAGGCACGAGGCGGAGAAGGTGCGGGTCCGAGCGGAGACATCGCGGGGTGCGAGCAAGAACCCAAATAAAGGACACGTAGAACAACATCGCCTGAGAGTCCTTTATTACACTGGGGTCAGAAGTGAGACATGTCGAAACAGCTCAGCAGAAAGGCCATACCTGCACCATCTTCTGACGAAGACGACGACCTTTCTCCGGCGGTGGCGCTACCAACAATGGAAGGCGGAGGCGAGACAGGGACGGGCGAAGCGCCGAGAGTGCAGGATGTCGCCGGCGCAGCGGGACCGTCTCCGGGGGTGGGCGCCGAGGAAGTGTGGTGACACGTGGCGGCCCAACTTGAGTCGCTGAAGGCTGTTTTAACTCAGCTTGCACCCTGGTGACGCCCACGATGAGTCCGGGGAGCCTGAGCAGAGGGCAGCCGAGTGGGGCCTTGTCGTCGCTTCCAGCCCTCTCCACCACGAGGCACGGGGCCGCCATTTTGGGCGTGGTCGGGGAAGAACGGCGGGAAGACGCCATCATGCCGCCTCCGACGCGGGAGGATGCCATCTTGGGCGTGGTCGGAGATGAACGACGGGGAGCCGCCATTTTGAACACGTTGCAAAGTGACGCCATCTTGTCGCTACCGCATGGGACATCATCGACGAATGAAGGCGGCGTGGGGACCCGCAGCCAGCGTCTGACGACTGTGAAAGAGTTCTCCATTGGTGGAGATTGGAGCGCATTCGCCTGCCGTTTTCAAGCGGCGGTACGATCCGCTAAATGGACTGATGCGGAGGCTTTGGAGGTCTTGCCAACGGTTCTTGACGACGAGTCCGTCCGGTTCTTTCGCTCCATCAAAGCCGCTAAGAAGACGACGCTACACAGGGTCTTTGAGGAAATGGCGGAGGCGTACGAGCCCCCGGACGATGCACACCGCAGGTTTGTGCAGCGGTAATGGGCACCTGAAGAATCGCCGGTGGCATTCCGGGGCGCGGTGATCGAGTTAGCAATGGCCGCATATCCAGAGACAGAGCCCGATTTGTTGGAAACCCTGATACTGGGCAAAATGTTGGAGTTATCCCGGGATTTGGGCATCCCCATGCCCGTGTGCGGCCACGATAAGTTGACGTCCCGGACGGCGGCTAAGTGCCTGGATGCCCAATTCAATCTTCGCCGGTGGAAACAGGTGACGGCGTGGACAAGGAGCCCCACAGTCGACGGCGGTGTAACAGGAGGGGTCCCGAAGGAGGCCGTCTATGTTCGGGACGAGAGGGGTCTCGAGGAGCTGACGGCATCATCGACCCAGTGGCCAACTCGGGGAGGAGCGGGGTTGCGACCAGGGCCGCCGGCGTGGGAGCGACAAGACAGAGGGGGTGCTGCACAGCGAACTGATCTGGCGTGTTTCCGCTGCGGCCGTAAAGGCCACTTCGCCAGAGAATGCTGGGCTCGCGTTCGACAGCCGCCCCAGCAGGAAGCCTCGGTCACGGACGCTACGGGGAAGGACCACCCACGACAGGCAAGTCGGTACGCATCAGACACCCGGCAAGGCCTGTCACCTCATGCATCACCATCGTTACGCAGGCCGGGTGCCATTACTGACGGGGGGGCGTTCGGTGGTCAGCGTCGCTCGCTGACGCAGTGGCGCAAATTGGCACGGAGAGTAGTTGGGGCCGCTACGGGCTCGTCGACCCTGCCGGGGTCGATCCAAGGGATCGACATGCGCATTTTGGTTGACTCGGGAGCGTCAGCGACCATTATCTCCGACGTGATATTTCACCTCTTGTCCATTCCGCCGGGGCGCGTGAGGCCAGTTTACGACTCTTGCATAGCGGCGAACGGGGATAGTATGGGCATTGTGGGTCAGGTGGACGCCAGTATATCGGTTGGGGGTGTTTCGGCTACTGGAACAGTGTTGATTTCCAGGTCCCTCACGGTGCCCTGTTTGTTAGGAACCGATTTCCTAGCCAAGATGCCCATTCAAATAAGGGTGGATCATAATTGTATTGAATTGCCGGGGGGTCGGCGTGTTTCATTCTTGCCGTCACCCTGGGCCCAGGCAGCTCCTGACCATCAGGTGCAGGCGCTGTCCGAGGTATCGGTTGATATTCCGCCTGGCTCGCAGATGCTTATTCCGCTGCGGTATCGGAAACCGGTGCCTAGAATCGAAGGGGCGGCGGGTGTTTTGTTATCACCGTCCACTGCTATAACGGGTGGCTTGACGCTGGTGGGGGCACAGACGATTGTCCGGCCGGGTCAACCTCCGTTTTTACAAGTATTGAATGGGAGCGCGGAAAATGTTGTTGTACGGGCCGGAACGGTTTTGGCTCACGCTACAACTGCTTTCACGAGCCATGGCGATCATGACCATCGAGGCCTTGTAGGGAGGGTATCGGTCTCAACGTCACAGGGCGATCGATGGATTGCCGAGTTGTGCCGTGAAAATACGTCTTTGACTGCGGACCAGCGGTCCGCGCTCCGCGCACTGTTGGGGAGGTATTCCGACATCTTTAGTGCGGACGATTTCGATTTGGGTCGCACCTCCTTGCTTTCACACCACATTGATACGGGGGATGCCGCTCCGACTCGGATGAACCCGCATCGGTTGAGTCCGCCGGAGCGGGATCACATTCGCGGCGCAGTGGAGGAGATGCTGGCCGCCGACATAATTTCCCCGTCCAACAGCCCGTGGGGCGCGCCGGTGGTCCTTGTGAAGAAAAAGAATGGGAAGCTGCGGTTTTGTGTGGATTTTCGCAAATTAAAGAAGGTGTTGGTTGCGGATGCGTACCCCCTGCCGCGTATGGACGATTCCCTCGAGGCCTTGTCTGGGGCGAATTTTTTTTCTACTCTTGATCTCTCATTGGGATTCTGGCAAATTCCCCGAGACGAGTCCTCGAGGGAAAAGACAGCCTTCCAGACGCCGCAGGGATTGTTTCAGTATAATTGTCTTCCCATGGGCCTGAACGCCGCCCCCGCAACATTCCAGCGGCTGATGGAGCTCGTGTTAATGGGTCTGCAGTGGGAGACGTGCTTGATATACTTAGACGATGTTATCGTTTTCAGCCGCACGTTTGAGGAACATTTGCGGAGGTTGGACACGGTGTTTGCCAGAATGCGTTCGGCCAATTTGAAATTTAAGCCCAAAAAGTGTCACCTCTTACAACGATCCGTGCGCTATTTGGGCCACATGGTTAGTTCCGACGGGGTCGCCACGGACCCGGAGAAGACGGCGTGCGTCCGTAACTGGCCGACTCCGGCCTCAGTGGGCGACGTGCGTCGGTTCGTTGGGTTCGCCTCATACTACCGCCGGTTCGTTCCTAACTTTGCCACGATCGCGAGGCCGTTGCACCTCCTTACGGCTAAAGGCCGGAGATTCAGCTGGGGACCAACGGAAGAGGCGGCGTTTCAGGGCCTGCGCGATCGTTTGGCGTGGGCACCGACATTGGACTATCCAGATTTCACTCGACCTTTTATTCTGGATACTGATGCTAGTGACACCGGGAATGGGGCTGTTCTCTCCCAGTCTAAGAACGGCGTTGAACGCGTGGTTGCGTACGGTAGTCGCGTGTTGTCTCCTACGGAGACCCGTTACTGCGTTACTCGCCGCGAACTTTTGGCCATTGTACATTTTCTTCGCCAATATCGGCCGTATTTGTACGGCCGTACGTTTATTGTGCGCATGGACCATGCGGCTTTGCAATATGCCCTGCGAGTCGACCAGCCGTCTGGCCAATTGGCACGATGGTTGGAGACTCTGCAGGAATTTTCGTTCGATATTCAATATCGGAAGGGCACGCGTCAGGCGAATGCGGACGCACTCTCCAGATTGCTGCAGGGGTCCCCTTGCGCTTGCGCTTCGGGCACGAATAGATGTACGCGGGTTCAGCAACCTCCTCGGCCTGTTGTGTCCGCTGTAGAAGTGCCCGAGACTCCCGTTTGCCCGGGACCGGTTGAGGTGCCCGAGGCTCCCATATGCCCGGGACCAGCTGAGGTGGCTGAGGATCCCGTGTGTCCGGGACCGGCTGATGGCGTTTTGAACCTGCCACGTTCGGTATGGCTTCGCGAGCAATTGCTCGATGAGTCGCTGGGAGCCATGCAGAGTCGGGCTGCAAAGGGGACGGGGGGCCCGCTCTCCGGGATGGGTTGCTAATGTGGAGAGAAGGGTTGCACGATCGCTGGCGTCTGGTGGTGCCGTCGTCGTTACGGTACAAGTTGGTTCGGACTCTGCACTCCGAGACGTTGTTACATCTCGGGGTGCAGAAAACCTTGTTAACATTGCAGCGGGACTACTTCTGGGACGGCATGACGACTGATGTCGTCGGGCACATTCGGGCGTGTCCCGACTGTGCCCGGCGGAAGCCGCCTAAACACCCATATGTTCCACCAGTGCAGTCCATACAGGTGTCCCGGATTAACGAGTTGGTGGCATTGGATATTTTGGGGCCTTTCCCGCTGTCCGCTCGGGGGAATAAATTTTTGCTGGTCGGGGTGGAATGTCTTTCCCGCTGGGCGATGGCTTGGCCCTTGCCCGACCAGTCGGCGGCGTCTATCATGGATGCGTTCCTGTTTGGATATGTAATGGACAAAGGGGCGCCGGAAAGGTTGCTCACAGACCAAGGGCGAAATTTTTCTTCTAAATTATTGGCTGAGTTGTGTGCTGAACTGGGGACCAAGAAAGTTCGAACGTCTCCCTACCACCCTCAAACGGATGGCATGGTGGAACAGCTTAATCGGACCCTGTCGGCTATGCTCTGTCACACGGTTAGCGAAAAGCAGGCTGATTGGGATTTGCACATCCCTGGGGTGCTCTCTGCATACAGGATGACGCCTCATGCGTCGACGGGGTACTCACCTTTATTTTAATGTACGGCAGCTGGGTACGGGGGCGAAGGGTCCTGTTAAGCCTCTTCCGGAGTACATTCGGGATGCCGTTCGTCGCGTGGCGGAGGCACGGGAGGGGGCCAGATTGGCTACGGCTAAGACCCAGGCCCGGAACGAACGTTGTGCTCGGTGCTCGGATGGGGAATCTCCCTGGCGAGTGGGGGACATGGCCTGGCTGCACTGCCCGCAGGTGTGGGTGGGGATCTCCCCTAAGTTGCACAAACCATGGCAGGGGCCGGTTGTGCTTATTGAGGTGCCTAGTCCGCAGTCCGCGCGTGTTCGTTTCGGATCGCGGCGCTGGTACGTACATACGTCTCGATTGAAACCCTACATGGCCCCATGGCCGGATGCGTCATCTCCTAACGTTGCCTTGCCGGTGTCTGTTGCGTCCGACACGCCACTGACTTTGCCTGTTCAAACTGCAAGCGCACCTGTCGTGCCTTGTACAGACGGACCGGCCGTGACACGGATGGAGACAGTGAGTTCTGCTCCGGGTGGGCCTACCACGGCCATGGGGACACTTGGCCCCGCCGCCCCTCCAACCCCGCCGCGGACGCATTTGCTGGAGACCCCGGCGACGGGTCTCCCGGGGGTACGGGCCTCTGACATTGGCGGGACTCCAACAGCCGGGGGCGGTTCCGATTCCAACGCTCCTAAAACCCTGTCGCTGTCACGGTCTATGCGGGGGCCGCCCCCCGTTCAGGACGGGCCGGCGACCCGCACGCGTTCCAAGTCCCCTTCCTTTAGTTAATTATTCTATTTATTGTTGTTGTTGTTATAATCTCCGTTGTCTTGTTATGCCTGTTGCTGGACTTTTGCTCGCGTTATTTTGTTCCGTTACAGCCGGGGACGGCTGGGTTTTTCTACACGGGGGGGGGGGGGGGGTCATGTAATGCAAGGACAGGGTCACGTGAGTGTGGGCGGAGTCAGGGTCACGTGAGGAGGAGGAGGAGTCAGGGTCACGTGAGGAGGAGGATATAAGGGGAGAACCGGAAGGGGATCGGGAGTGGAGACAGGATAGAGAAGGGAGAGGCCACGCAGAGTGCTGGCGAGGAGTGGCGCGATTGCCACGAGGCTGGAGTCACGGCACCGTCGGCCAGCGGTGTTCGTGGGGCAGCGGGGGTGTCTGCAGAGTGTGCGGGAGCACACGGAGCAGCATAGTGGCTGATGAGTGTGCGGAGTCACACGGAGCAGCAGGGTGGCTGCGGAGTGTGCGGAGCACACGGGCAGCGGTGTGGCTGCAGAGAGAGAGGGAGAGAGCGGAGGACTCAGACGACGTGCGGAGGCACGAGGCGGAGAAGGTGCGGGTCCGAGCGGAGACATCGCGGGGTGCGAGCAAGAACCCAAATAAAGGACACGGAGAACAACATCGCCTGAGAGTCCTTTATTATATATGTACTGTGTTGAATTGGACCTGGATCTTGTGTTTGCTCATGATTTTGGAAATTTTTTTGGTGACCCCTGCTATGTATGACAAGGTGATGGTTTTGATTGGGTCCTCAGGTGGCTCTCTCCCAACGGTGGGGGTGACAGCTTTACGGATTGTGCAATCCGAATATCCATTCATCTTGAGGGCTTGGTGTACGTGCGCCAGTTCACTGGCTCGGTGGCGATGGTCGGAAATGCAACGAGCCCTATGGTGTAGAGTTTTGATGAGGGAATTCTTCTGGGCTGGATGGTGGTGGGAGTCAGGCTTTAGATAGGAATCCATGTGGGTGGCTATCCTGTCAACGATGTCCCAATGAGCCATCTGGTCTCTTTTTGATTAAAACATCCAAGAATGGTAACTTGCCATCCTTTTCCACCTCCATGGTGAATTTTATGGCTGGGTGTATGGAATTGATGTGGTTGAAGAATTGGTTCAGACCTGGCAGGCCATGTGGCCAGATGACGAACGTGTCATCGACGTATCTCTTCCACAAGGAAGGGCGTAGGATGGATGACTGGATGGCATCTGTCTCAAAATGTTCCATGAAAACATTGGCTACCACTGAAGATAAGGGATAATCCATTGGGGTACCTTCAACTTGTTTGTATAATGTACCATTCCAGGTGAAGTACACTAAGTGTTGGTGATGCAGTGTCTCACCAGGGTCCTTGTCAGCTGAGAGGATGACCATGTCATCTCTCTTTTTCAATTAAGCAAGCTCAAAGCGCTCATCCTTGCTGATGTTGCTCATGGGTTTCTTAGCGTTTTTTAGGATTGTAGCGATTTCCGATCTCGCCACGTCTGCAGGAATGTGTTCCAAACCTTTAAGGGCTACGTCGACCTGGGCGATATCATCAACTGGGATGTGTTTAGGGGTGACTGCGAAATTCCACCCTTCAGCTAGTACCGATTTTAGGTTGTCGGAAGTTGAGCTGTTACTCTGATTGATAACAATCTTATCAACATCTAACTTTTTAATGTGTGACTCTGGATTTTTCTTAGACAGGAGACTGAACTTGGAAATCAGGTTCTCTTTGCATTTAGCTGATATCGAGGCAGCTGAAGAGGCTGTCATGTTATCTACATGGTACCAATCAGATGTAGATATTTTTTTCTGGCAATGCTAAGTGTGATTGTAAGAGAGTCTTGTCTAAATTATCTAGATCAAAACGGAGCAATCTTATTCTCTCTGAGATCAGGGCTAGGCCGGCCCTGAACAAGATCCATTTAGCATTACGATAAGTGACAGCAGTAGATGTGAGTGTAAAGGCGATCAGTATTACCTTGGTGTCACGGCATCTCTTCAGAAAAGTGAGCGACTAGATCAGATGAGCCTTCTTGTCTCGGAGTCTGTTAAAAGATCTAATGGTTCTGTAGAAACCCTCCCCGTAGAGGCAGTTAAATCTTGACTTAAAGCTTTTGTGACTGCAAGAATTCATATTCTTTGGGTCTTTCGGTAAAGTCACGTAGATAGAAAAATAATTAAATATTATTATACAATAAAAATAATATAATAATAATATTTAATTATTTTTCTATCTACGTGACTTTACCGAAAGACCCATAGAGTAAAGAACGTACATATTACTACTAATGCGTTGCAGTTGAAATTACATTAACATATGAAACATGTGACGTAATAATATCCTAAATTTTACAATAAAATGAGGATGCTAGAAACCATATTTTTTCTAATCTCCCCAGGCAGCATTAATTCACCAGACAAAGCAATCGCCATCAGAACCTTATTATTAGTCCTGTATTGTTATTTAATAAAACACACTGGGTTGTGAGAGCATATTCAAATATAAACATTTATTTATCTTATCTCATCATTGAATGACAATATGCATTCACAGGGTGTGTTGATTATTCATGATTATGATTGCTTTATCTGGAAGATTAATGCTGTCTGGGGAGTTCGTAAAATATTGTATTGCAACATTCACGATCTATGGTATAAAATCTGACAATTTTGTCTGGCGTTACATTATATCATTTCTAAGTTGATGTGCAAAAGACTAACATTTTGCTCTATTATACATTTCTGCACATTTATTCCCAATCCTATAGTTGCATTTTGAGAGTCTGAAAATATGCCGTATTTTTCCAATTTTATTCCAGCCATGTTGTATAATGAGACCGAGTGTCAATTTGGAACCTTTGAGGGGCCACGAAACCCCATGTGTGAGAGAACAGCCCATGGAATAACATAGAATTGTGTCTGATACCTCTTCAGGTGACCTTTTTTTATTCAATCCCCAAGAGGCATGCTTTCCCACATGCCCTGCTACAGAGAAATGTTTAGTGCTTACGTCATGAATATTAAATGAAAATACTAAATTACTCTTTGGTTCTTTCGGTAAAGTCACGTAAAAATAAAACAAAATAATAATAGACTACGACGTTTCGGTTGTGACAGTGTCTGTGTGTGCCTCTCTCTGCATGTGTCTGCCTATGTTGTTTCCGTGTCTGTGTTTCATCATTCATTCTTACCCGATGGTTGTACGTGACTTTACCGAAAGTACAAAAGAGTAATTCCTGCAGTCACGAAAGCTTCTAATCTAGTTTAAAATACTAAATTTTACGTAATTCATTATTTTGTATAGTTATTAGTGACCAGGTTGAGACAATCAACTTGCAAAATTTTAGAACCCGGTTTAATCACAGATGTTTCCCAAATGTGAACTTTGAATGTTAGTAATATCCAATTAGTACTCTGACCCCTGAGCCTTACGAACGCCTTAAAATGAAAGTAAATAATGAAAAAATGCAAATGAGTCACTTGAATGGCATTCTAAGTCACACCTATGCCTTCAAATACAAAATCATATACTTATCAAATTACTTCCATTTTAACTCATGAAAATAATAAATTGTCAAAAAATGTTTTTACTATATTCAGAATATAGATGCGAGTGTTGTGGGACTTGCTCACACGAATCGATCACAAAAATGTAAACACAAAACATTTAAATCCAGAAAATATATTTTATGCCTAAAATGTAACACAATTTTAACAGATTTAGTTCAAATGTGTTTTGTTTGCATGATAATCAACAACAACCGTGATTCGCCACCAAGTGGTTGTGACATCACCATCACACTTGTCCCAGGCTAATGGCACTTTAAGGCTATATGAAGTGTCAAATGCTTGCTGACAGGAAGTCACAAGACAGACCCAAGTGCCATGGGTTGGCTGACTGAGAGGACTGGCAGGTGCACCACCTGTGACGCCTACTGCCTCCAACTGCCCAGTACCGTCCTTCACGATTCTCTTCCACAGAGGCCGATCTTGACACCGTTGGTACCATTCATGAACAAGTCCACTCAGCTCCATATCCTCATGTACCACATCGGTTCATCTTTTCTCTCGCCCATGCCGCCCCCATTTAGCCCCCTCTATCCGGCCAAACAAAAGCTGTTTGGGCATGCGGTGGCTGGGCATGCAGGCTAATGCCAAAGCCAATGCAGCCTTACCTTCTGGAGGAGCTCACGGTGGGAATGTGTACAGATCTTTCAAGGATTTGTGAGCTCCTCACACAAACCGGCCTGGTTATACCCAGAATGGATAATACGCAAGCCATCCTGAATGTTTTTAACTGACGCAGATGTTCCATTAGAGGGGTCCACGTTTCGCGAGCACAGAGAAGTTAGGGCATGACTGTGGCCGAGAACACCCCAAGTTGTGTGGAGCGATAGTCCAGATAGCTTCCACGTAGCATTACACAGCCGATGAAATTATAATGCTGCTTGACTGAATAAGAGTTAGACCTCTGCTATCAAACTAGAGCTGGCCATAAGCATACTGCCCAAATATGGACCTCTCCACTCTCTCCACAACTGCCCCATCACCAATGGGGAGTTGAGGGGTGGAGTGTTTGATGACACAAAATACCCAGGCAGTTGCTTAGTTTTGGTGGAGCTAATGGTAAGGCCCCACCTCTTAGTAGCACACTCTAGGTTCAGCAGCATCGACTCCAACGCCTTCTCTGATTGAGTAGTAATCACGAGATCATCAGCATACATCACGTGGTTGACCAAGAGGAAGCCATCCCTCCACCGTATCCAGGCACTAATTAGCGTCCCATTGTATGTGTTCCAGATGTAAATTCATCCAGTACAGCCTTGAAAGGCTGGTCGAAAAAGAGGTTAAATAATGTAAGAGCCAGAGGACATATCTGTTGCACCCCAAGGTGAACAGGATGGCTGATTCCGAGCCACGTAGCTTTACCCAAGCATGCCCACCATCATGAAGGTCCTTAATGATTGTAAGCAGCGAGTCAGGGATGCCAACAGCACAAAGAAGCACCCTCGGCCTATTGATGGAATCATAGGTCGTGACTAGGACCTGTTGAAATTCCCTGCAGCTCTGCTGTAGCAGACGGACAGATAATATGGTGGCTTTGCAGGACTGCCCTGGCCCGAAACCACATTGGGGCTCTGCAAGCCTTTCCTCAGCATGCCTGGCAAAGTGATGTTGAATAATCCTAGCTAGGACCTCTTCTGGCACACTGAGGTGGGAGATGCCCCTGTAGTTGTTACAATCTGTGCAATCCCCCTTCTTAAAGAAGGGGGCTACCAGGGCATCCTTCCAATCCTGTGGAACTTGTCCAGTGGTTCAAACTGTTTGAAAGATGTCATATAGGGCAGTCTGCACACAAACGCCACACTCCCTCATCAGTTTGCTTGTGATCATCTCTGCCTGGCGCTTTTTCTGGTCTCGGACTCTGGATTGCCCTACATACTTCCTCAACAAATGGCACCTCAGCCAGTCATTCACAGGGGGCGACTACTTAAAATTTATAGAGGCAAAGAAACGCAGCAGGGTCATCCCCACCTTGACCCATGATCTTTTACAGGCCGAGGGATTTCCCCTCCTTCAAGACCTCAGAGACACATTTTCAGAAAATCAGCAAACCTGTTCCAGGGAAATTGGATCACCGTTTTTGCCCTAAGGATGGTTATAGGTGTGCCACGGCAGCTCTCCCGCCTACCTCAGCATTTTCTTGCTGTGGGTGTTCCACCTGATGAGGATTGATTGTATTGCGATCGAAACGTCGTGATTTGTTTTATTTTATTTATACCTACGTGACTTTACCGAAAGAACCAAAGAGTATAGGTGTGGTACTGCAAGTATGTTTTATGGAATTAAAGAGTGATTTGTGATCACGGGCTACTGAGGCAAATTCCATCTCCTCAGCAACCTGTGACTACCACTCATCCTTGCAGCGCCACATAGCTCTCTGAACCTCCGAACGAAGACTGCGGTAAGCCTCCTTTTCTCCGACATGGGATGCTGTAGATGGTGAAGGTCGGCATGTCACTTTTTCTCAGCTAGCCGAAACACCTCCTCTGTCAGCCAGTCTCTGGAGAGGTCTGGACCATGTACACAAAGTGGTCATTGCAGCTGTATGAGCCACAGTCCTAAACCTCACCCATTTCCCCTTGGCATCAGGAAGAGATAGGAGATGATGATTACCACTAAGCGATTATGAAATTCTCGCTTACAACTTTCATCAGCTTGCTGAGACTAGGCCACTGTTGATAGCAATTGGGTCCTCGGTGGACACCCACCACCGCAGTGGACAAATGGGAAGCGCATTTTACGGATGAGAAGTCGATGGACAGTGGGCAGATTAGCTCCATGGCAAGTCCTGGTGTCAAGGACATGGGCCTGCATCTGTTGTTTGGTCAATATATGGTCCAGCAGATGTTCTTGCTTGGACCCAGAATGTATCAATGATGGTGTGTGGATACACCGATGCCGGAACAGCATGTTGGTAATTACAAGCCCATCGGCTGCACAGAAGGCTAGCCGTCTCCTACCGTTGTTATTGAGCTGATCTGGACTATGCCTTCCAATCACTCCAGCCCAGGTACCTGTGTCATGACCAACTTAGGCATTAAAATCACCCACCAGAATGATTCGATTTTGAGGGGTCACTTTAGCTAGTATCTGTGACAGGAAGTCACAGACGGCATCTGACTTATCGGCCTTGCTTGTATCACTCCACTGATGTGGGGGTGTAAGCCACCATCACCGTCATTCCCCCCTTCCCATTGAGGAGGCAGTTTCCTACCCTGAATAGAGGATTGTTCACCCCTCATCGTGACTGGAGACAGAACCAGTCCATCGGACCTCCTGAATACCATAGAGAAGCAGCCGATATCATTCCAGTTCCCGGCAGAGGAGTGGCAGCCTCTCCTTTGCAATGAGCGTGCCGAACTACCACGTGGTCACTCGTGGCTTTTAGCCGTTTATGGAGGAACCCGGATGGTGCCGATTCAGTCTCTTGGCTTTGCCGAATGGGGTTTGGCCAGGAAACGTCATAGTCGCCTGCCCTACCGGGGCCTCTGGCAGAAGCTTCATTTGATATTTATGTCGTGGTCTAGTGGTAGTTTGGTTGAAGGTGGAGGGATCACCAGCCCCTCGGCACCCATCCAAAGCCCCCATTTACTGCTGTGTTGGCTACAAGTGCCATGAGGAGAACAGCCGATTGGAATAGTCCTGCCCCATGGCGTTTCTCACAACCACGACAGCATTATCGTCCAGCACCATTAAGGAGGTATGGGTTTTGTTTTTGTCAGACTATTATAATCACGCACAGACACACACATGCAGGATCTCTTCATATAACATCATTCATTGGGTGGTCCAGTGGTAACATTTGTGCCTAAAAGCAAGAAGGGCCTGGGTTCAGTTTCTGACTCGGTCGTCTTTCTACGTCGAGTTTATATTTATCCTTGTTCTGCATGAGTTTCCTCTGAGTTCTCCAGTTTCCTCCAATAGCTAAAAAAATATACATAGCCAGTCAACTCATCAATTGGGATTACACATAGCAACATTTCCGCCTACTTAAAAAATGGCAGAACCCTTTTGAAAAAGACTTGAGATGCAGTGAGGTTCTACTGGGTAAACAGAGCAGAATCATTATACAATGATGTATTGAGGCACACTCGAAATTAATAATAATGTAAATCCAATGCGTCATGCATCAGGTTTTTTATAAAGAAGCATACATCACAAACAGAAGTATGTGTGTATGTTGACAAACATTCAATTAGGAATGCAAGACTAGGATTTTATGGTCAAACACAATGCAGAATCTAATAGCAGAATGAGTCTAAATTATGAATCCAAAGACTTGTCACCATATGATTATATATATGTGAAGCTCAGTGAATCATCCAGTAACCCACTCTTTAGTTTTCATGTGAGTGACCAAGAATAGTTTTGCATGATTTGTGCAGAACAAAAGAAGATGAGTAAATAAATCCAAATGCTTTGTGCTTTGCAATTTGAGGTTGATTGCCATAACCGTAGAATCATTATGTAATGCCAATATGCGGCAAACATCTGGCTCTTGCAATGTAATTGTGGCAGCGACAAGTCCAAAGCGGCCAATATTATTTGAAATTTGTAAACATGAAAGAGCACATGTTATGTCCCTTGCTGTTAAAGCTTAGTTGCAAAATAAATTATTGACCAAAAATACCAGAAGATTTTGTTGGGAATATGTAATGATATCAATGTGTATATGTGTGTCATCATATTACCTACAGTATTTATATATACATACTCAACCATGACAAGAAGATATTTCGACATAATTGTGTAAATATGAGTTAAAGATACTTCGTATATATTAAAACCCTTTCACAAGAGAAGTGAGAAATGCATCCAAGGGCCACACACTACAATTTCAGTCTTGCAGCTTTGGCAGTGAGAAGTCCGTACCACATTGTGTAATGCCAAGAATGCCCCTGGGCATGTTGTATGGTACCATATCACTGGAACTCTTTTCATTATTTAGCGATAGAATGGTGCAGCCATACTGCACGTTGCTCCATTTCATGAATTGTACTCCAATCTTCGACTTAAAGCACTCCAGTGCAATGCTGTCCAATTAATTCGTTTAGATGTGTTTTGTTCCAATGTCTAATTAATTAGTTTAGATTTGTTTTCTTCCAATTATACAATTAGGATGTGTAGTGAGGAAAAATAAGCCGAATAAGGAATAAACGTGTGAAAAATGTGACGATGCATTGTTAATTATTAACATAGTGCCTTGGCAATGGATATCACAATGATCATGATTAATACCACATGACATGGGATGGCACTGGCCTCGTGAAACTATCATTACACTGTACTGCTGGGCTGGGCCATGCCTAGGGCCAAGTCTCTGACTGCCTATTGTCAAGGGGATTGGATGCATTTGCACATTGTGGACCACGAGGTCATGGTACCAGTATCTCAGTTTGCCATCCTTGTTTACAGCCTCGAGGCTTAGTTTCAAAAATCCTTCACAAGACTGAGCCCCTTAGCCAGGATCTATTTGAAACAGATGGTTGAATCAGTTGAGCCTTGGGTTTTCATTATTTTAACTCAGTTCAAAACACCGAATGCAAGGTCTTGATAAACAAGGATATTAAAATGTATGTATATGCTATAAAGTAAATTACTTATTTTCATACTTACAGGAGGCTAAGTGTCGCACTGTTACAAGGTAATGCTTCGACGAGTTGTGATGAGGGACAATGCATGCATTTTTATCAAGGCTTTGAGCCCAATGGCACAGAGGGCTGTAGGATTCTCTGTCAGGGTTGTAAGGGTTATCGTGAGGCCCCTTAATAACTGAGATGTTGTAGGAATGCTCAATCACTTCCAATGCCAATGAAAACATGTGAAATCTAAAGATGAGACAATGGAAATGTGGAGAGCACGATTTATGGATATTGTATTTCTAATGTCAGTTTAAATTCAGTGATGGCATGGTGTTTATTTTGACCCTTCACAATTTAAGACAGTACACATGAATCAATGTATTTATATTTACAAAATATGCATGTGCATAATTGTAAACTGAATTAACCAAACCTAATTAGGAAAAAAAATTGTCGAAGTGCCCAAACACAAATCTTCATGTTGGTAGTTGTAAGCCGATGATCGAAACGACATAGCTACGGATGACAATTGCAATTATATATTTTTGCGTTTAAATTAGCCTTTACTTTGCGTGAATGCTGCACTACCGAACTCTTGTTGAGTGAGCGGCTGGTGTTTGTGAATGCTGCACTACCGAAGTCTTGTTGAGTGAGCGGCTGGTGTTTGTGAATGCTGCACTACCGAACTCTTGTTGAGTGAGCGGCTGGTGTTTGTGAATGCTGCACTACCGAAGTCTTGTTGAGTGAGCGGCTGGTGTTTGCGTGAATGCTGCACTACCGAACTCTTGTTGAGTGAGCGGCTGGTGTTTGTGAATGCTGCACTACCGAACTCTTGTTGAGTGAGCGGCTGGTGTTTGCGTGAATGCTGCACTACCGAACTCTTGTTGAGTGAGCGGCTGGTGTTTGCGTGAATGCTGCACTACCGAACTCTTGTTGAGTGAGCGGCTGGTGTTTGTGTGAATGCTGCACTACCGAACTCTTGTTGAGTGAGCGGCTGGTGTTTGCGTGACTGCTGCACTACCGAACTCTTGTTGAGTGAGCGGCTGGTGTTTGCGTGAATGCTGCACTACCGAACTCTTGTTGAGTGAGCGGCTGGTGTTTGTGTGAATGCTGCACTACCGAACTCTTGTTGAGTGAGCGGCTGGTGTTTGCGTGACTGCTGCACTACCGAACTCTTGTTGAGTGAGCGGCTGGTGTTTGCGTGAATGCTGCACTACCGAACTCTTGTTGAGTGGGCGGCTGGTGTTTGGGTGAATGCTGCCCTACCGAACTCTTGATGAGTGGGCGGCTGGTGTTTGTGAACGCTGCACTACCGAACTCTTGTTGAGTGAGCGGCTGGTGTTTGTGAACGCTGCACTACCGAACTCGTGTTGAGTGGGCGGCTGGTGTTTGTGAGACCGCTGCACTACCGAACTCTTGTTGAGTGAGCGGCTGGTGTTTGCGTGAATGCTGCACTACCGAACTCTTGTTGAGTGGGCGGCTGGTGTTTGTGTGAATGCTGCACTCCCGAACTCTTGTTGAGTGAGCGGCTGGTGTTTGCGTGAATGCTGCACTACCGAACTCTTGTTGAGTGAGCGGCTGGTGTTTGTGTGAATGCTGCACTACCGAACTCTTGTTGAGTGAGCGGCTGGTGTTTGCGTGAATTCTGCACTACCGAACTCTTGTTGAGTGGGCGGCTGGTGTTTGTGTGACCGCTGCACTACCGAACTCTTGTTGAGTGGGCGGCTGGTGTTTGTGAACGCTGCACTACCGAACTCTTGTTGAGTGGGCGGCTGGTGTTTGTGTGACCGCTGCACTACCGAACTCTTGTTGAGTGAGCGGCTGGTGTTTGCGTGAATGCTGCACTACCGAACTCTTGTTGAGTGGGCGGCTGGTGTTTGTGTGACCGCTGCACTACCAAACTCTTGTTGAGTGGGGCGGCTGGTGTTTGTGTGACCGCTGCACTACCGAACTCTTGTTGAGTGAGCGGCTGGTGTTTGCGTGAATGCTGCACTACCGAACTCTTGTTGAGTGAGCGGCTGGTGTTTGTGTGAATGCAGCACTCCCGAACTCTTGTTGAGTGAGCGGCTGGTGTTTGCGTGAATGCTGCACTACCGAACTCTTGTTGAGTGAGCGGCTGGTGTTTGTGTGAATGCTGCACTACCGAACTCTTGTTGAGTGAGCGGCTGGTGTTTGCGTGAATGCTGCACTACCGAACTCTTGTTGAGTGGGCGGCTGGTGTTTGTGTGACCGCTGCACTACCGAACTCTTGTTGAGTGGGCGGCTGGTGTTTGTGAACGCTGCACTACCGAACTCTTGTTGAGTGGGCGGCTGGTGTTTGTGTGACTGCTGCACTACCGAACTCTTGTTGAGTGAGCGGCTGGTGTTTGCGTGAATGCTGCACTACCGAACTCTTGTTGAGTGGGCGGCTGGTGTTTGGGTGAATGCTGCCCTACCGAACTCTTGATGAGTGGGCGGCTGGTGTTTGTGAACGCTGCACTACCGAACTCTTGTTGAGTGAGCGGCTGGTGTTTGTGAACGCTGCACTACCGAACTCGTGTTGAGTGGGCGGCTGGTGTTTGTGAGACCGCTGCACTACCGAACTCTTGTTGAGTGGGCGGCTGGTGTTTGCGTGAATGCTGCACTACCGAACTCTTGTTGAGTGAGCGGCTGGTGTTTGCGTGAATGCTGCACTACCGAACTCTTGTTGAGTGAGCGGCTGGTGTTTGCGTGAATGCTGCACTACCGAACTCTTGTTGAGTGGGCGGCTGGTGTTTGCGTGAATGCTGCACTACCGAACTCTTGTTGAGTGAGCGGCTGGTGTTTGCGTGAATGCTGCACTACCGAACTCTTGTTGAGTGAGCGGCTGGTGTTTGCGTGAATGCTGCACTACCGAACTCTTGTTGAGTGAGCGGCTGGTGTTTGCGTGACTGCTGCACTACCGAACTCTTGTTGAGTGAGCGGCTGGTGTTTGTGTGAACGCTGCACTACCGAACTCTAGTTGAGTGAGTGGCTAGTGTTTTTGTGAACGCTGCACTACCGAACTCTTGTTGAGTGAGCGGCTTGTGTTTGCGTGAATGCTGCACTACCGAACTCTTGTTGAGTGAGCGGCTGGTGTTTGCGTGAATGCTGCACTACCGAACTATTCTTCTTGGTTCTTTCGGTAAAGTCACGTAGAAGGGAAGTAATAAAATAATAAAAATAAAACATAATAAAATTATTCTCACGACGTTTCAGCCACAACGCAAGCAGCCGTCCTCAGCAGTCCTCAGCAGGATGGCTGCTTGCGTTGTGGCCGAAACGTTGTGAGAATGATTTTATTATGTTTTATTTTTATTATTTTATTACTTCCCTTCTACGTGACTTTACCGAAAGAACCAAGAAGATGAATCTCTGCAGTCACGAAAGCTTTAAATCGATACCGAACGATTATTGAGTGAGTGGATGGTGTTTGTGTGAATGCTGCACTACCGAACTCTTGTTGAGTGAGCGGCTGGTGTTTGCGTGAACGCTGCAGTATCGAACTCTTGTTGAGTGGGCGGCTGGTGTTTGTGTGAACGCTGCACTACCGAACTCTTGTTGAGTGAGCGGCTGGTGTTTGTGAACGCTGCACTACCGAACTCTTGTTGAGTGGGCGGCTGCTGTTTGCGTGAACGCTGCACTACCGAACTCTTGTTGAGTGGGCGGCTGGTGTTTGCGTAAATGCTGCAATACCGAACTCTTGTTGAGTGAGCGGCTGGTGTTTGTGTGAATGCTGCACTCCCGAACTCTTGTTGAGTGGGCGGCTGGTGTTTGTGAACGCTGCACTACCGAACTCTTGTTGAGTGGGCGGCTGGTGTTTGTGTGACTGCTGCACTACCGAACTCTTGTTGAGTGAGCGGCTGGTGTTTGCGTGAATGCTGCACTACCGAACTCTTGTTGAGTGGGCGGCTGGTGTTTGCGTGAATGCTGCACTACCGAACTCTTGTTGAGTGGGCGGCTGGTGTTTGTGAACGCTGCACTACCGAACTCTTGTTGAGTGAGCGGCTGGTGTTTGTGAACGCTGCACTACCGAACTCGTGTTGATTGGGCAGCTGGTGTTTGTGAGACCGCTGCACTACCGAACTCTTGTTGAGTGCGCGGCTGGTGTTTGCGTGAATGCTGCACTACCGAACTCTTGTTGAGTGAGCGGCTGGTGTTTGCGGGAATGCTGCACTACCGAACTCTTGTTGAGTGAGCTGCTGGTGTTTGCGTGAATGCTGCACTACCGAACTCTTGTTGAGTGAGCGGCTGGTGTTTGCGTGAATGCTGCACTACCGAACTCTTGTTGAGTGAGCGGCTGGTGTTTGTGTGAACGCTGCACTACCGAACTCTTGTTGAGTGATCGGCTTGTGTTTGCGTGAATGCTGCACTACCGAACTCTTGTTGAGTGGGCGGCTGGTGTTTGGGTGAATGCTGCCCTACCGAACTCTTGATGAGTGGGCGGCTGGTGTTTGTGAACGCTGCACTACCGAACTCTTGTTGAGTGAGCGGCTGGTGTTTGTGAACGCTGCACTACCGAACTCGTGTTGAGTGGGCGGCTGGTGTTTGTGAGACCGCTGCACTACCGAACTCTTGTTGAGTGGGCGGCTGGTGTTTGCGTGAATGCTGCACTACCGAACTCTTGTTGAGTGAGCGGCTGGTGTTTGCGTGAATGCTGCACTACCGAACTCTTGTTGAGTGAGCGGCTGGTGTTTGCGTGAATGCTGCACTACCGAACTCTTGTTGAGTGGGCGGCTGGTGTTTGCGTGAATGCTGCACTACCGAACTCTTGTTGAGTGAGCGGCTGGTGTTTGCGTGAATGCTGCACTACCGAACTCTTGTTGAGTGAGCGGCTGGTGTTTGCGTGAATGCTGCACTACCGAACTCTTGTTGAGTGAGCGGCTGGTGTTTGCGTGACTGCTGCACTACCGAACTCTTGTTGAGTGAGCGGCTGGTGTTTGTGTGAACGCTGCACTACCGAACTCTAGTTGAGTGAGTGGCTAGTGTTTTTGTGAACGCTGCACTACCGAACTCTTGTTGAGTGAGCGGCTTGTGTTTGCGTGAATGCTGCACTACCGAACTCTTGTTGAGTGAGCGGCTGGTGTTTGCGTGAATGCTGCACTACCGAACTATTCTTCTTGGTTCTTTCGGTAAAGTCACGTAGAAGGGAAGTAATAAAATAATAAAAATAAAACATAATAAAATTATTCTCACGACGTTTCAGCCACAACGCAAGCAGCCGTCCTCAGCAGTCCTCAGCAGGATGGCTGCTTGCGTTGTGGCCGAAACGTTGTGAGAATGATTTTATTATGTTTTATTTTTATTATTTTATTACTTCCCTTCTACGTGACTTTACCGAAAGAACCAAGAAGATGAATCTCTGCAGTCACGAAAGCTTTAAATCGATACCGAACGATTATTGAGTGAGTGGATGGTGTTTGTGTGAATGCTGCACTACCGAACTCTTGTTGAGTGAGCGGCTGGTGTTTGCGTGAACGCTGCAGTATCGAACTCTTGTTGAGTGGGCGGCTGGTGTTTGTGTGAACGCTGCACTACCGAACTCTTGTTGAGTGAGCGGCTGGTGTTTGTGAACGCTGCACTACCGAACTCTTGTTGAGTGGGCGGCTGCTGTTTGCGTGAACGCTGCACTACCGAACTCTTGTTGAGTGGGCGGCTGGTGTTTGCGTAAATGCTGCAATACCGAACTCTTGTTGAGTGAGCGGCTGGTGTTTGTGTGAATGCTGCACTCCCGAACTCTTGTTGAGTGGGCGGCTGGTGTTTGTGAACGCTGCACTACCGAACTCTTGTTGAGTGGGCGGCTGGTGTTTGTGTGACTGCTGCACTACCGAACTCTTGTTGAGTGAGCGGCTGGTGTTTGCGTGAATGCTGCACTACCGAACTCTTGTTGAGTGGGCGGCTGGTGTTTGCGTGAATGCTGCACTACCGAACTCTTGTTGAGTGGGCGGCTGGTGTTTGTGAACGCTGCACTACCGAACTCTTGTTGAGTGAGCGGCTGGTGTTTGTGAACGCTGCACTACCGAACTCGTGTTGATTGGGCAGCTGGTGTTTGTGAGACCGCTGCACTACCGAACTCTTGTTGAGTGCGCGGCTGGTGTTTGTGAACGCTGCACTACCGAACTCTTGTTGAGTGATCGGCTTGTGTTTGCGTGAATGTTGCACTACCGAACTCTTGTTGAGTGAGCAGCTGGTGTTTGCGTGAATGCTGCACTACCAAACTCTTGTTGAGTGGGCGGCTGGTGTTTGTGTAAACGCTGCACTACCGAACTCTTGTTGAGTGGGCGGCTGGTGTTTGTGTGACCGCTGCACTACCGAACTCTTGTTGAGAGGGCGGCTGGTGTTTGTGTGACCGCTGCACTACCGAACTCTTGTTGAGTAGGGCGGCTGGTGTTTGTGTGAACGCTGCACTACCGAACTCTTGTTGAGTGGGCGGCTTATGTTTGTGTGAACGCTGCACGACCGAACTCTTGTTGAGTGGGCGGCTGGTGTTTGTGTGAACGCTGCACTACCGAACTCTTGTTGAGTGGGCGGCTGGTGTTTGTGTGAACTCTGCACTACCGAACTCTTGTTGAGTGAGCGGCTGGTGTTTGTGTGAACGCTGCAGTACCGAACTCTTGTTGAGTGGGCGGCTGGTGTTTGTGTGAACGCTGCACTACCGAACTCTTGTTGAGTGAGCGGCTGGTGTTTGTGAACGCTGCACTACCGAACTCTTGTTGAGTGGGCGGCTGGTGTTTGTGTGACCGCTGCACTACCGAACTCTTGTTGAGTGGGGCGGCTGGTGTTTGTGTGACCGCTGCACTACCGAACTCTTGTTGAGTGAGCGGCTGGTGTTTGCGTGAATGCTGCACTACCAAACTCTTGTTGAGTGGGCGGCTGGTGTTTGTGTAAACGCTGCACTACCGAACTCTTGTTGAGTGGGCGGCTGGTGTTTGTGTGACCGCTGCACTACCGAACTCTTGTTGAGTGGGGCGGCTGGTGTTTGTGTGAACGCTGCACTACCGAACTCTTGTTGAGTGGGCGGCTTATGTTTGTGTGAACGCTGCACTACCGAACTCTTGTTGAGTGGGCGGCTGGTGTTTGTGTGACCGCTGCACTACCGAACTCTTGTTGAGTGGGCGGCTGGTGTTTGTGTGACCGCTGCACTACCGAACTCTTGTTGAGTGAGCGGCTGGTGTTTGTGTGAACGCTGCAGTACCGAACTTTTGTTGAGTGGGCGGCTGGTGTTTGTGTGAACGCTGCACTACCGAACTCTTGTTGAGTGAGCGGCTGGTGTTTGTGAACGCTGCACTACCGAACTCTTGTTGAGTGGGCGGCTGGTGTTTGCGTGAATGCTGCACTACCGAACTCTTGTTGAGTGAGCGGCTGGTGTTTGCGTGAATGCTGCACTACCAAACTCTTGTTGAGTGGGCGGCTGGTGTTTGGGTAAACGCTGCAGTACCGAACTCTTGTTGAGTGAGCGGCTGGTGTTTGTGTGAACGCTGCACTACCGAACTCTTGTTGAGTGGGCGGCTGGTGTTTGTTTGAACTTTGCACTACCGAACTCTTGTTGAGTGAGCGGCTGGTGTTTGTGTGAACGCTGCACTACCAAACTCTTGTTGAGTGGGGCGGCTGGTGTTTGTCTGAACGCTGCACTACCGAACTCTTGTTGAGTGGGCGGCTGGTGTTTGTGTGACCGCTGCACTACCGAACTCTTGTTGAGTGGGGCGGCTGGTGTTTGTGTGAACGCTGCACTACCGAACTCTTGTTGAGTGGGCGGCTTATGTTTGTGTGAACGCTGCACTACCGAACTCTTGTTGAGTGGGCGGCTGGTGTTTGTGTGACCGCTGCACTACCGAACTCTTGTTGAGTGGGCAGCTGGTGTTTGTGTGACCGCTGCACTACCGAACTCTTGTTGAGTGAGCGGCTGGTGTTTGCGTGAATGCTGCACAACCAAACTCTTGTTGAGTGGGCGGCTGGTGTTTGTGTAAACGCTGCACTACCGAACTCTTGTTGAGTGGGGCGGCTGGTGTTTGTGTGAACGCTGCACTACCGAACTCTTGTTGAGTGGGCGGCTGGTGTTTGTATGACCGCTGCACTACCGAACTCTTGTTGAGAGGGCGGCTGGTGTTTGTGTTACCGCTGCACTACCGAACTCTTGTTGAGTGGGGCGGCTGGTGTTTGTGTGAACGCTGCACTACCGAACTCTTGTTGAGTGGGCGGCTTAAGTTTGTGTGAACGCTGCACTACCGAACTCTTGTTGAGTGGGCGGCTGGTGTTTGTGTGTCCGCTGCACTCCCGAACTCTTGTTGAGTGAGCGGCTGGTGTTTGTGTGACCGCTGCACTACCGAACTCTTGTTGAGTGAGCGGCTGGTGTTTGCGTGAATGCTGCACTACCGAACTCTTGTTGAGTGGGCGGCTGGTGTTTGCGTGAACGCTGCACTACCGAACTCTTGTTGAGTGAGCGGCTGGTGTTTGCGTAAATGCTGCACTACCGAACTCTTGTTGAGTGGACGGCTGGTGTTTGCGTGAACGCTGCATTACCGAACTCTTGTTGAGTGAGCGGCTGGTGTTTGCGTGAATGCTGCACTACCGAACTCTTGATAATTGGTTCTTTACCCTTCTATCTGGCAACAAAACTGACACCTTTTTGCAAGGAGTCATGTTTGCATAGACCGCAATACCTGCAGTCATAAATACAAACAAAAGACATAACTCTGATAATGTGCACTGTCCTTTTATCAGAGTTATGTCTTTTGTTTGTATTTATGACTGCAGGTATTGCGGTCTATGCAAACATGACTCCTTGGAAAAAGGTGTCAGTTTTGTTGCCAGATAGAAGGGTAAAGAACCAATTATCATATTTTTACTGGCAAATGAGGTCTCCATAGTACCGAACTCTTGTTGAGTGGGCGGCTGGTGTTTGTGTGACCGCTGCACTACCGAACTCTTGTTGAGTGGGCGGCTGATGTTTGTGTGACCGCTGCACTACCGAACTCTTGTTGACTGGGGCGGCTGGTGTTTGTGTGACCGCTGCACTACCGAACTCTTGTTGAGTGAGCGGCTGGTGTTTGTGTGACCGCTGCACTACCGAACTCTTGTTAAGTGAGCGGCTGGTGTTTGCGTGAATGCTGCACTTTCGGTAATGTCACGTAGAAGGGAAGTAATAAAATAATAAAAATAAAACATAATAACATAATTCTCACGACGTTTCGGCCACAACGCAAGCAGCCGTCCTCAGCAGTCCTCAGCAGGACGGCTGCTTGCGTTGTGGCCGAAACGTCGTGAGAATTATTTTATTATGTTTTATTTTTATTATTTTATTACATCCCTTCTACGTGACTTTACCGAAAGAACCAAGAAGATGAATCTCTGCAGTCACGAAAGCTTTAAATCGATACCGAACTATTGTTGAGTGAGTGGCTGGTGTTTGTGTGAATGCTGCACTACCGAACTCTTGTTGAGTGAGCGGCTGGTGTTTGTGTGACCGCTGCACTACCGAACTCTTGTTAAGTGAGCGGCTGGTGTTTGCGTGAATGCTGCACTACCGAACTCTTGTTGAGTGGGCGGCTGGTGTTTGCGTGAACGCTGCACTACCGAACTCTTGTTGAGTGAGCGGCTGGTGTTTGCGTGAATGCTGCACTACCGAACTCTTGTTGAGTGGGCGGCTGGTGTTTGCGTGAACGCTGCACTACCAAACTCTTGTTGAGTGAGCGGCTGGTGTTTGCGTGAATGCTGCACTACCGAACTCTTGTTGAGTAGGCGGCTGGTGTTTGTGTGACCGCTGCACTACCGAACTCTTGTTGAGTGGGCGGCTGGTGTTTGTGTGACCGCTGCACTACCGAACTCTTGTTGACTGGGGCGGCTGGTGTTTGTGTGACCGCTGCACTACCGAACTCTTGTTGAGTGAGCGGCTGGTGTTTGCGTGAATGCTGCACTACCAAACTCTTGTTGAGTGGGCGGCTGGTGTTTGTGTAAACGCTGCACTACCGAACTCTTGTTGAGTGAGCGGCTCGTGTTTGTGTGAACGCTGCAGTACCGAACTCTTGTTGAGTGGGCGGCTGGTGTTTGTGTGAACGCTGCACTACCGAACTCTTGTTGAGTGAGCGGCTGGTGTTTGTGTGACCGCTGCACTACCGAACTATTGTTGAGTGAGCGGCTGGTGTTTGCGTGAATGCTGCACTACCGAACTCTTGTTGAGTGAGCGGCTGGTGTTTGCGTGAACGCTGCACTACCGAACTCTTGTTGAGTGAGCGGCTGGTGTTTGCGTGAATCCTGCACTACCAAACTCTTGTTGAGTGGGCGGCTGGTGTTTGCGTGAACTCTGCACTACCGAACTCTTGTTGAGTGGGCGGCTGGTGTTTGTGTGAATGCTGCACTACCGAACTATTCTTCTTGGTTCTTTCGGTAATGTCACGTAGAAAGGAAGTAATAAAATAATAAAAATAAAAAATAATAACATAATTCTCACGACGTTTCGGCCACAACGCAAGCAGCCGTCCTCAGCAGTCCTCAGCAGGACGGCTGCTTGCGTTGTGGCCGAAACGTCGTGAGAATTATTTTATTATGTTTTATTTTTATTATTTTATTACTTCCCTTCTACGTGACTTTACCGAAAAAACCAAGAAGATGAATCTCTGCAGTCACGAAAGCTTTAAATCGATACCGAACTATTGTTGAGTGAGTGGCTGGTGTTTGTGTGAATGCTGCACTACCGAACTCTTGTTGAGTGAGCGGCTGGTGTTTGTGTGACCGCTGCACTACCGAACTCTTGTTGAGTGAGCGGCTGGTGTTTGCGTGAATGCTGCACTACCGAACTCTTGTTGAGTGGGCGGCTGGTGTTTGCGTGAACGCTGCACTACCGAACTCTTGTTGAGTGAGCGGCTGGTGTTTGCGTAAATGCTGCACTACGAATTCTTGTTGAGTGGGCGGCTGGTGTTTGCGTGAACGCTGCACTACCGAACTCTTGTTGAGTGAGCGGCTGGTGTTTGCGTGAATGCTGCACTACCGAACTCTTGTTGAGTGGGCGGCTGGTGTTTGTGTGACCGCTGCACTACCGAACTCTTGTTGAGTGGGCGGCTGGTGTTTGTGTGACCGCTGCACTACCGAACTCTTGTTGACTGGGGCGGCTGGTGTTTGTGTGACCGCTGCACTACCGAACTCTTGTTGAGTGAGCGGCTGGTGTTTGTGTGACCGCTGCACTACCGAACTCTTGTTGAGTGAGCGGCTGGTGTTTGTGTGAATACTGCACTACCGAACTCTTGTTAAGTGGGCGGCTGCTGTTTGTGTGAACGCTGCAGTACCGAACTCTTGTTGAGTGAGCGGCTGGTGTTTGTGTGAATGCTGCACTACCGAACTCTTGTTGAGTGGGCGGCTGGTGTTTGTGTGAACGCTGCACTACCGAACTCTTGTTGAGAGGGCGACTGGTGTTTGTGTGAATGCTGCACTACCGAACTCTTCTTCTTGGTTCTTTCGGTAAAGTCACGTAGAAGGGAAGTAATAAAATAATAAAAATAAAACATAATAACATTATTCTCACGACGTTTCGGCCACAACGCAAGCAGCCGTCCTCAGCAGTCCTCAGCAGGACGGCTGCTTGCGTTGTGGCCGAAACGTCGTGAGAATTATTTTATTATGTTTTATTTTTATTATTTTATTACTTCCCTTCTACGTGACTTTACCGAAAGAACCAAGAAGATGAATCTCTGCAGTCACGAAAGCTTTAAATCGATACCGAACTATTGTTGAGTGAGTGGCTGGTGTTTGTGTGAATGCTGCACTACCGAACTCTTGTTGAGTGAGCGGCTGGCGTTTGTGTGACCGCTGCACTACCGAACTCTTGTTGAGTGAGCGGCTGGTGTTTGTGTGAACGCTGCACTACCGAACTCTTGTTGAGTGGGCGGCTGGTGTTTGCGTGAACGCTGCACTACCGAACTCTTGTTGAGTGAGCGGCTGGTGTTTGCGTGAATGCTGCACTACCGAACTCTTGTTGAGTGGGCGGCTGGTGTTTGTGTGACCGCTGCACTACCGAACTCTTGTTGAGTGGGCTGCTGGTGTTTGTGTGAACGCTGCACTACCGAACTCTTGTTGAGTGGGCGGCTGGTGTTTGTGTGACCGCTGCACTACCGAACTCTTGTTGACTGGGGCAGCTGGTGTTTGTGTGACCGCTGCACGACCGAACTCTTGTTGAGTTAGCGGCTGGTGTTTGTGTGACCGCTGCACTACCGAACTCTTGTTGAGTGAGCGGCTGGTGTTTGTGTGAATACTGCACTACCGAACTCTTGTTAAGTGGGCGGCTGCTGTTTGTGTGAACGCTGCAGTACCGAACTCTTGTTGAGTGAGCGGCTGGTGTTTGTGTGAATGCTGCACTACCGAACTCTTGTTGAGTGGGCGGCTGGTGTTTGTGTGAACGCTGCACTACCGAACTCTTGTTGAGAGGGCGACTGGTGTTTGTGTGAATGCTGCACTACCGAACTATTCTTCTTGGTTCTTTCGGTAAAGTCACGTAGAAGGGAAGTAATAAAATAATAAAAATAAAACATAATAACATAATTCTTCCGACGTTTCGGCCACAACGCAAGCAGCCGTCCTCAGCAGTCCTCAGCAGGACGGCTGCTTGCGTTGTGGCCGAAACGTCGTGAGAATTATTTTATTATGTTTTATTTTTATTATTTTATTACTTCCCTTCTACGTGACTTTACCGAAAAAACCAAGAAGATGAATCTCTGCAGTCACGAAAGCTTTAAATCGATACCGAACTATTGTTGTGTGAGTGGCTGGTGTTTGTGTGAATGCTGCACTACCGAACTCTTGTTGAGTGAGCGGCTGGTGTTTGTGTGACCGCTGCACTACCGAACTCTTGTTGAGTGAGCGGCTGGTGTTTGCGTGAATGCTGCACTACCGAACTCTTGTTGAGTGGGCGGCTGGTGTTTGCGTGAACGCTGCACTACCGAACTCTTGTTGAGTGAGCGGCTGGTGTTTGCGTAAATGCTGCACTACCGAACTCTTGTTGAGTGAGCGGCTGGTGTTTGCGTGAATGCTGCACTACCGAACTCTTGTTGAGTGAGCGGCTGGTGTTTGCGTAAATGCTGCACTACGAATTCTTGTTGAGTGGGCGGCTGGTGTTTGCGTGAACGCTGCACTACCGAACTCTTGTTGAGTGAGCGGCTGGTGTTTGCGTGAACGCTGCATTACCGAACTCTTGTTGAGTGAGCGGCTGGTGTTTGCGTGAATGCTGCACTACCGAACTCTTGTTGAGTGAGCGGCTGGTGTTTGCGTAAATGCTGCACTACGAATTCTTGTTGAGTGGGCGGCTGGTGTTTGCGTGAACGCTGCACTACCGAACTCTTGTTGAGTGAGCGGCTGGTGTTTGCGTGAATGCTGCACTACCGAACTCTTGTTGAGTGGGCGGCTGGTGTTTGTGTGACCGCTGCACTACCGAACTCTTGTTGACTGGGGCGGCTGGTGTTTGTGTGACCGCTGCACTACCGAACTCTTGTTGAGTGAGCGGCTGGTGTTTGTGTGACCGCTGCACTACCGAACTCTTGTTGAGTGAGCGGCTGGTGTTTGTGTGAATACTGCACTACCGAACTCTTGTTAAGTGGGCGGCTGCTGTTTGTGTGAACGCTGCAGTACCGAACTCTTGTTGAGTGAGCGGCTGGTGTTTGTGTGAATGCTGCACTACCGAACTCTTGTTGAGTGGGCGGCTGGTGTTTGTGTGAACGCTGCACTACCGAACTCTTGTTGAGAGGGCGACTGGTGTTTGTGTGAATGCTGCACTACCGAACTCTTCTTCTTGGTTCTTTCGGTAAAGTCACGTAGAAGGGAAGTAATAAAATAATAAAAATAAAACATAATAACATAATTCTCACGACGTTTCGGCCACAACGCAAGCAGCCGTCCTCAGCAGTCCTCAGCAGGACGGCTGCTTGCGTTGTGGCCGAAACGTCGTGAGAATTATTTTATTATGTTTTATTTTTATTATTTTATTACTTCCCTTCTACGTGACTTTACCGAAAGAACCAAGAAGATGAATCTCTGCAGTCACGAAAGCTTTAAATCGATACCGAACTATTGTTGAGTGAGTGGCTGGTGTTTGTGTGAATGCTGCACTACCGAACTCTTGTTGAGTGAGCGGCTGGTGTTTGTGTGACCGCTGCACTACCGAACTCTTGTTGAGTGAGCGGCTGGTGTTTGTTTGAATGCTACACTACCGAACTCTTGTTGAGTGGGCGGCTGGTGTTTGTGTGAACGCTGCACTACCGAACTCTTGTTGAGTGAGCGGCTGGTGTTTGTGTGAATGCTGCACTACCGAACTCTTGTTGAGTGAGCGGCTAGTGTTTGTGTGAACGCTGCACTACCGAACTCTTGTTGAGTGGGCGGCTGGTGTTTGCGTGAACGCTGCACTACCGAACTCTTGTTGAGTGAGCGGCTGGTGTTTGCGTGAATGCTGCACTACCGAACTCTTGTTGAGTGGGCGGCTGGTATTTGTGTGACCGCTGCACTACCGAACTCTTGTTGAGTGGGCGGCTGGTGTTTTTTGAACGCTGCACTACCGAACTCTTGTTGAGTGGGCGGCTGGTGTTTGTGTGACCGCTGCACTACCGAACTCTTGTTGACTGGGGCAGCTGGTGTTTGTGTGACCGCTGCACTACCGAACTCTTGTTGAGTGAGCGGCTGGTGTTTGTGTGACCGCTGCACTACCGAACTCTTGTTGAGTGAGCGGCTGGTGTTTGTGTGAATACTGCACTACCGAACTCTTGTTTAGTGGGCGGCTGCTGTTTGTGTGAACGCTGCAGTACCGAACTATTGTTGAGTGAGCGGCTGGTGTTTGTGTGAATGCTGCACTACCGAACTCTTGTTGAGTGGGCGGCTGGTGTTTGTGTGAACGCTGCACTACCGAACTCTTGTTGAGAGGGCGACTGGTGTTTGTGTGAATGCTGCACTACCGAACTATTCTTCTTGGTTCTTTCGGTAAAGTCACGTAGAAGGGAAGTAATAAAATAATAAAAATAAAACATAATAACATAATTCTCCCGACGTTTCGGCCACAACGCAAGCAGCCGTCCTCAGCAGTCCTCAGCAGGACGGCTGCTTGCGTTGTGGCCGAAACGTCGTGAGAATTATTTTATTATGTTTTATTTTTATTATTTTATTACTTCCCTTCTACGTGACTTTACCGAAAAAACCAAGAAGATGAATCTCTGCAGTCACGAAAGCTTTAAATCGATACCGAACTATTGTTGTGTGAGTGGCTGGTGTTTGTGTGAATGCTGCACTACCGAACTCTTGTTGAGTGAGCGGCTGGTGTTTGTGTGACCGCTGCACTACCGAACTCTTGTTGAGTGAGCGGCTGGTGTTTGCGTGAATGCTGCACTACCGAACTCTTGTTGAGTGGGCGGCTGGTGTTTGCGTGAACGCTGCACTACCGAACTCTTGTTGAGTGAGCGGCTGGTGTTTGCGTAAATGCTGCACTACCGAACTCTTGTTGAGTGGGCGGCTGGTGTTTGCGTGAACGCTGCATTACCGAACTCTTGTTGAGTGAGCGGCTGGTGTTTGCGTGAATGCTGCACTACCGAACTCTTGTTGAGTGGGCGGCTGGTGTTTGTGTGACCGCTGCACTACCGAACTCTTGTTGAGTGGGCGGCTGGTGTTTGTGTGACCGCTGCACTACTGAACTCTTGTTGACTGGGGCGGCTGGTGTTTGTGTGACCGCTGCACTACCGAACTCTTGTTGAGTGAGCGGCTGGTGTTTGTGTGACCGCTGCACTACCGAACTCTTGTTGAGTGAGCGGCTGGTGTTTGTGTGAATACTGCACTACCGAACTCTTGTTAAGTGGGCGGCTGCTGTTTGTGTGAACGCTGCAGTACCGAACTCTTGTTGAGTGAGCGGTTGGTGTTTGTGTGAATGCTGCACTACCGAACTCTTGTTGAGTGGGCGGCTGGTGTTTGTGTGAACGCTGCACTACCGAACTCTTGTTGAGAGGGCGACTGGTGTTTGTGTGAATGCTGCACTACCGAACTCTTCTTCTTGGTTCTTTCGGTAAAGTCACGTAGAAGGGAAGTAATAAAATAATAAAAATAAAACATAATAACATAATTCTCACGACGTTTCGGCCACAACGCAAGCAGCCGTCCTCAGCAGTCCTCAGCAGGACGGCTGCTTGCGTTGTGGCCGAAACGTCGTGAGAATTATTTTATTATGTTTTATTTTTATTATTTTATTACTTCCCTTCTACGTGACTTTACCGAAAGCACCAAGAAGATGAATCTCTGCAGTCACGAAAGCTTTAAATCGATACCGAACTATTGTTGAGTGAGTGGCTGGTGTTTGTGTGACCGCTGCACTACCGAACTCTTGTTGACTGGGGCGGCTGGTGTTTGTGTGACCGCTGCACTACCGAACTCTTGTTGAGTGAGCGGCTGGTGTTTGCGTGAATGCTGCACTACCGAACTCTTGTTGAGTGGGCGGCTGGTGTTTGCGTGAACGCTGCACTACCGAACTCTTGTTGAGTGAGCGGCTGGTGTTTGCGTAAATGCTGCACTACGAATTCTTGTTGAGTGGGCGGCTGGTGTTTGCGTGAACGCTGCACTACCGAACTCTTGTTGAGTGAGCGGCTGGTGTTTGCGTGAATGCTGCACTACCGAACTCTTGTTGAGTGGGCGGCTGGTGTTTGTGTGACCGCTGCACTACCGAACTCTTGTTGAGTGGGCGGCTGGTGTTTGTGTGACCGCTGCACTACCGAACTCTTGTTGACTGGGGCGGCTGGTGTTTGTGTGACCGCTGCACTACCGAACTCTTGTTGAGTGAGCGGCTGGTGTTTGTGTGACCGCTGCACTACCGAACTCTTGTTGAGTGAGCGGCTGGTGTTTGTGTGAATACTGCACTACCGAACTCTTGTTAAGTGGGCGGCTGCTGTTTGTGTAAACGCTGCAGTACCGAACTCTTGTTGAGTGAGCGGCTGGTGTTTGTGTGAATGCTGCACTACCGAACTCTTGTTGAGTGGGCGGCTGGTGTTTGTGTGAACGCTGCACTACCGAACTCTAGTTGAGAGGGCGACTGGTGTTTGTGTGAATGCTGCACTACCGAACTCTTCTTCTTGGTTCTTTCGGTAAAGTCACGTAGAAGGGAAGTAATAAAATAATAAAAATAAAACATAATAACATAATTCTCACGACGTTTCGGCCACAACGCAAGCAGCCGTCCTCAGCAGTCCTCAGCAGGACGGCTGCTTGCGTTGTGGCCGAAACGTCGTGAGAATTATTTTATTATGTTTTATTTTTATTATATTATTACTTCCCTTCTACGTGACTTTACCGAAAGAACCAAGAAGATGAATCTCTGCAGTCACGAAAGCTTTAAATCGATACCGAACTATTGTTGAGTGAGTGGCTGGTGTTTGTGTGAATGCTGCACTACCGAACTCTTGTTGAGTGAGCGGCTGGTGTTTGTGTGACCGCTGCACTACCGAACTCTTGTTGAGTGAGCGGCTGGTGTTTGTGTGAATGCTACACTACCGAACTCTTGTTGAGTGGGCGGCTGGTGTTTGTGTGAACGCTGCACTACCGAACTCTTGTTGAGTGAGCGGCTGGTGTTTGTGTGAATGCTGCACTACCGAACTCTTGTTGAGTGAGCGGCTAGTGTTTGTGTGAACGCTGCACTACCGAACTCTTGTTGAGTGGGCGGCTGGTGTTTGCGTGAACGCTGCACTACCGAACTCTTGTTGAGTGAGCGGCTGGTGTTTGCGTGAATGCTGCACTACCGAACTCTTGTTGAGTGGGCGGCTGGTGTTTGTGTGACCGCTGCACTACCGAACTCTTGTTGAGTGGGCGGCTGGTGTTTGTGTGAACGCTGCACTACCGAACTCTTGTTGAGTGGGCGGCTGGTGTTTGTGTGACCGCTGCACTACCGAACTCTTGTTGACTGGGGCAGCTGGTGTTTGTGTGACCGCTGCACTACCGAACTCTTGTTGAGTGAGCGGCTGGTGTTTGTGTGACCGCTGCACTACCGAACTCTTGTTGAGTGAGCGGCTGGTGTTTGTGTGAATACTGCACTACCGAACTCTTGTTAAGTGGGCGGCTGCTGTTTGTGTGAACGCTGCAGTACCGAACTCTTGTTGAGTGAGCGGCTGGTGTTTGTGTGAATGCTGCACTACCGAACTCTTGTTGAGTGGGCGGCTGGTGTTTGTGTGAACGCTGCACTACCGAACTCTTGTTGAGAGGGCGACTGGTGTTTGTGTGAATGCTGCACTACCGAACTATTCTTCTTGGTTCTTTCGGTAAAGTCACGTAGAAGGGAAGTAATAAAATAATAAAAATAAAACATAATAACATAATTCTCCCGACGTTTCGGCCACAACGCAAGCAGCCGTCCTCAGCAGTCCTCAGCAGGACGGCTGCTTGCGTTGTGGCCGAAACGTCGTGAGAATTATTTTATTATGTTTTATTTTTATTATTTTATTACTTCCCTTCTACGTGACTTTACCGAAAGAACCAAGAAGATGAATCCCTGCAGTCACGAAAGCTTTAAATCGATACCGAACTATTGTTGAGTTAGTGGCTGGTGTTTGTGTGAATGCTGCACTACCGAACTCTTGTTGAGTGAGCGGCTGGTGTTTGTGTGACCGCTGCACTACCGAACTCTTGTTGAGTGAGCGGCTGGTGTTTGCGTGAATGCTGCACTACCGAACTCTTGTTGAGTGGGCGGCTGGTGTTTGCGTGAACGCTGCACTACCGAACTCTTGTTGAGTGAGCAGCTGGTGTTTGCGTAAATGCTGCACTACGAATTCTTGTTGAGTGGGCGGCTGGTGTTTGCGTGAACGCTGCACTACCGAACTCTTGTTGAGTGAGCGGCTGGTGTTTGCGTGAATGCTGCACTACCGAACTCTTGTTGAGTGGGCGGCTGGTGTTTGTGTGACCGCTGCACTACCGAACTCTTGTTGAGTGGGCGGCTGGTGTTTGTGTGACCGCTGCACTACCGAACTCTTGTTGACTGGGGCGGCTGGTGTTTGTGTGACCGCTGCACTACCGAACTCTTGTTGAGTGAGCGGCTGGTGTTTGTGTGACCGCTGCACTACCGAACTCTTGTTGAGTGAGCGGCTGGTGTTTGTGTGAATACTGCACTACCGAACTCTTGTTAAGTGGGCGGCTGCTGTTTGTGTGAACGCTGCAGTACCGAACTCTTGTTGAGTGAGCGGCTGGTGTTTGTGTGAATGCTGCACTACCGAACTCTTGTTGAGTGGGCGGCTGGTGTTTGTGTGAACGCTGCACTACCGAACTCTTGTTGAGAGGGCGACTGGTGTTTGTGTGAATGCTGCACTACCGAACTCTTCTTCTTGGTTCTTTCGGTAAAGTCACGTAGAAGGGAAGTAATAAAATAATAAAAATAAAACATAATAACATAATTCTCACGACGTTTCGGCCACAACGCAAGCAGCCGTCCTCAGCAGTCCTCAGCAGGACGGCTGCTTGCGTTGTGGCCGAAACGTCGTGAGAATTATTTTATTATGTTTTATTTTTATTATTTTATTACTTCCCTTCTACGTGACTTTACCGAAAGAACCAAGAAGATGAATCTCTGCAGTCACGAAAGCTTTAAATCGATACCGAACTATTGTTGAGTGAGTGGCTGGTGTTTGTGTGAATGCTGCACTACCGAACTCTTGTTGAGTGAGCGGCTGGTGTTTGTGTGACCGCTGCACTACCGAACTCTTGTTGAGTGAGCGGCTGGTGTTTGTGTGAATGCTACACTACCGAACTCTTGTTGAGTGGGCGGCTGGTGTTTGTGTGAACGCTGCACTACCGAACTCTTGTTGAGTGAGCGGCTGGTGTTTGTGTGAATGCTGCACTACCGAACTCTTGTTGAGTGAGCGGCTAGTGTTTGTGTGAACGCTGCACTACCGAACTCTTGTTGAGTGGGCGGCTGGTGTTTGCGTGAACGCTGCACTACCGAACTCTTGTTGAGTGAGCGGCTGGTGTTTGCGTGAATGCTGCACTACCGAACTCTTGTTGAGTGGGCGGCTGGTGTTTGTGTGACCGCTGCACTACCGAACTCTTGTTGAGTGGGCGGCTGGTGTTTGTGTGAACGCTGCACTACCGAACTCTTGTTGAGTGGGCGGCTGGTGTTTGTGTGACCGCTGCACTACCGAACTCTTGTTGACTGGGGCAGCTGGTGTTTGTGTGACCGCTGCACTACCGAACTCTTGTTGAGTGAGCGGCTGGTGTTTGTGTGACCGCTGCACTACCGAACTCTTGTTGAGTGAGCGGCTGGTGTTTGTGTGAATACTGCACTACCGAACTCTTGTTAAGTGGGCGGCTGCTGTTTGTGTGAACGCTGCAGTACCGAACTATTGTTGAGTGAGCGGCTGGTGTTTGTGTGAATGCTGCACTACCGAACTCTTGTTGAGTGGGCGGCTGGTGTTTGTGTGAACGCTGCACTACCGAACTCTTGTTGAGAGGGCGACTGGTGTTTGTGTGAATGCTGCACTACCGAACTATTCTTCTTGGTTCTTTCGGTAAAGTCACGTAGAAGGGAAGTAATAAAATAATAAAAATAAAACATAATAACATAATTCTCCCGACGTTTCGGCCACAACGCAAGCAGCCGTCCTCAGCAGTCCTCAGCAGGACGGCTGCTTGCGTTGTGGCCGAAACGTCGTGAGAATTATTTTATTATGTTTTATTTTTATTATTTTATTACTTCCCTTCTACGTGACTTTACCGAAAAAACCAAGATGATGAATCTCTGCAGTCACGAAAGCTTTAAATCGATACCGAACTATTGTTGTGTGAGTGGCTGGTGTTTGTGTGAATGCTGCACTACCGAACTCTTGTTGAGTGAGCGGCTGGTGTTTGTGTGACCGCTGCACTACCGAACTCTTGTTGAGTGAGCGGCTGTTGTTTGCGTGAATGCTGCACTACCGAACTCTTGTTGAGTGGGCGGCTGGTGTTTGCGTGAACGCTGCACTACCGAACTCTTGTTGAGTGAGCGGCTGGTGTTTGCGTAAATGCTGCACTACCGAACTCTTGTTGAGTGGGCGGCTGGTGTTTGCGTGAACGCTGCATTACCGAACTCTTGTTGAGTGAGCGGCTGGTGTTTGCGTGAATGCTGCACTACCGAACTCTTGTTGAGTGGGCGGCTGGTGTTTGTGTGACCGCTGCACTACCGAACTCTTGTTGAGTGAGCGGCTGGTGTTTGTGTGACCGCTGCACTACCGAACTCTTGTTGAGTGAGCGGCTGGTGTTTGTGTGAATACTGCACTACCGAACTCTTGTTAAGTGGGCGGCTGCTGTTTGTGTGAACGCTGCAGTACCGAACTATTGTTGAGTGAGCGGCTGGTGTTTGTGTGAATGCTGCACTACCGAACTCTTGTTGAGTGGGCGGCTGGTGTTTGTGTGAACGCTGCACTACCGAACTCTTGTTGAGAGGGCGACTGGTGTTTGTGTGAATGCTGCACTACCGAACTCTTGTTGAGTGGGCGGCTGGTGTTTGTGTGACCGCTGCACTACCGAACTCTTGTTGAGTGGGCGGCTGGTGTTTGTGTGAACGCTGCACTACCGAACTCTTGTTGAGTGGGCGGCTGGTGTTTGTGTGACCGCTGCACTACCGAACTCTTGTTGACTGGGGCAGCTGGTGTTTGTGTGACCGCTGCACTACCGAACTCTTGTTGAGTGAGCGGCTGGTGTTTGTGTGACCGCTGCACTACCGAACTCTTGTTGAGTGAGCGGCTGGTGTTTGTGTGAATACTGCACTACCGAACTCTTGTTAAGTGGGCGGCTGCTGTTTGTGTGAACGCTGCAGTACCGAACTATTGTTGAGTGAGCGGCTGGTGTTTGTGTGAATGCTGCACTACCGAACTCTTGTTGAGTGGGCGGCTGGTGTTTGTGTGAACGCTGCACTACCGAACTCTTGTTGAGAGGGCGACTGGTGTTTGTGTGAATGCTGCACTACCGAACTATTCTTCTTGGTTCTTTCGGTAAAGTCACGTAGAAGGGAAGTAATAAAATAATAAAAATAAAACATAATAACATAATTCTCCCGACGTTTCGGCCACAACGCAAGCAGCCGTCCTCAGCAGTCCTCAGCAGGACGGCTGCTTGCGTTGTGGCCGAAACGTCGTGAGAATTATTTTATTATGTTTTATTTTTATTATTTTATTACTTCCCTTCTACGTGACTTTACCGAAAAAAACCAAGAAGATGAATCTCTGCAGTCACGAAAGCTTTAAATCGATACCGAACTATTGTTGTGTGAGTGGCTGGTGTTTGTGTGAATGCTGCACTACCGAACTCTTGTTGAGTGAGCGGCTGGTGTTTGTGTGACCGCTGCACTACCGAACTCTTGTTGAGTGAGCGGCTGGTGTTTGCGTGAATGCTGCACTACCGAACTCTTGTTGAGTGGGCGGCTGGTGTTTGCGTGAACGCTGCACTACCGAACTCTTGTTGAGTGAGCGGCTGGTGTTTGCGTAAATGCTGCACTACCGAACTCTTGTTGAGTGGGCGGCTGGTGTTTGCGTGAACGCTGCATTACCGAACTCTTGTTGAGTGAGCGGCTGGTGTTTGCGTGAATGCTGCACTACCGAACTCTTGTTGAGTGGGCGGCTGGTGTTTGTGTGACCGCTGCACTACCGAACTCTTGTTGAGTGGGCGGCTGGTGTTTGTGTGACCGCTGCACTACCGAACTCTTGTTGACTGGGGCGGCTGGTGTTTGTGTGACCGCTGCACTACCGAACTCTTGTTGAGTGAGCGGCTGGTGTTTGTGTGACCGCTGCACTACCGAACTCTTGTTGAGTGAGCGGCTGGTGTTTGTGTGAATACTGCACTACCGAACTCTTGTTAAGTGGGCGGCTGCTGTTTGTGTGAACGCTGCAGTACCGAACTCTTGTTGAGTGAGCGGCTGGTGTTTGTGTGAATGCTGCACTACCGAACTCTTGTTGAGTGGGCGGCTGGTGTTTGTGTGAACGCTGCACTACCGAACTCTTGTTGAGAGGGCGACTGGTGTTTGTGTGAATGCTGCACTACCGAACTCTTCTTCTTGGTTCTTTCGGTAAAGTCACGTAGAAGGGAAGTAATAAAATAATAAAAATAAAACATAATAACATAATTCTCACGACGTTTCGGCCACAACGCAAGCAGCCGTCCTCAGCAGTCCTCAGCAGGACGGCTGCTTGCGTTGTGGCCGAAACGTCGTGAGAATTATTTTATTATGTTTTATTTTTATTATTTTATTACTTCCCTTCTACGTGACTTTACCGAAAGCACCAAGAAGATGAATCTCTGCGGTCACGAAAGCTTTAAATCGATACCGAACTATTGTTGAGTGAGTGGCTGGTGTTTGTGTGACCGCTGCACTACCGAACTCTTGTTGACTGGGGCGGCTGGTGTTTGTGTGACCGCTGCACTACCGAACTCTTGTTGAGTGGGCGGCTGGTGTTTGTGTGAACGCTGCACTACCGAACTCTTGTTGAGTGGGCGGCTGGTGTTTGTGTGACCGCTGCACTACCGAACTCTTGTTGACTGGGGCAGCTGGTGTTTGTGTGACCGCTGCACTACCGAACTCTTGTTGATTGAGCGGCTGGTGTTTGTGTGACCGCTGCAATACCGAACTCTTGTTGAGTGAGCGGCTGGTGTTTGTGTGACCGCTGCACTACCGAACTCTTGTTAAGTGGGCGGCTGCTGTTTGTGTGAACGCTGCAGTACCGAACTCTTGTTGAGTGAGCGGCTGGTGTTTGTGTGAATGCTGCACTACCGAACTCTTGTTGAGTGGGCGGCTGGTGTTTGTGTGAACGCTGCACTACCGAACTCTTGTTGAGAGGGCGACTGGTGTTTGTGTGAATGCTGCACTACCGAACTCTTCTTCTTGGTTCTTTCGGTAAAGTCACGTAGAAGGGAAGTAATAAAATAATAAAAATAAAACATAATAACATAATTCTCACGACGTTTCGGCCACAACGCAAGCAGCCGTCCTCAGCAGTCCTCAGCAGGACGGCTGTTTGCGTTGTGGCCGAAACGTCGTGAGAATTATTTTATTATGTTTTATTTTTAATATTTTATTACTTCCCTTCTACGTGACTTTACCGAAAGAACAAAGAAGATGGATCTCTGCAGTCACGAAAGCTTTAAATCGATACCGAACTATTGTTGAGTGAGTGGCTGGTGTTTGTGTGAATGCTGCTCTACCGTACTCTTGTTGAGTGAGCGGCTGGTGTTTGTGTGACCGCTGCACTACCGAACTCTTGTTGAGTGAGCGGCTGGTGTTTGTGTGAATGCTGCACTACCGAACTCTTGTTGAGTGGGCGGCTGGTGTTTGCGTGAATGCTGCACTACCGAACTCTTGTTGAGTGAGCGGCTGGTGTTTGTGTGACAGCTGCACTACCGAACTCTTGTTGAGTGGGCGGCTGGTGTTTGTGTGACCGCTGCACTACCGAACTCTTGTTGACTGGGGCAGCTGGTGTTTGTGTGACCGCTGCACTACCGAACTCTTGTTGAGTGAGCGGCTGGTGTATGTGTGACCGCTGCACTACCGAACTCTTGTTGAGTGAGCGGCTGGTGTTTGTGTGAATACTGCACTACCGAACTCTTGTTGACTGGGGCAGCTGGTGTTTGTGTGACCGCTGCACTACCGAACTCTTGTTGATTGAGCGGCTGGTGTTTGTGTGACCGCTGCACTACCGAACTCTTGTTGAGTGAGCGGCTGGTGTTTGTGTGACCGCTGCACTACCGAACTCTTGTTAAGTGGGCGGCTGCTGTTTGTGTGAACGCTGCAGTACCGAACTCTTGTTGAGTGAGCGGCTGGTGTTTGTGTGAATGCTGCACTACCGAACTCTTGTTGAGTGGGCGGCTGGTGTTTGTGTGAACGCTGCACTACCGAACTCTTGTTGAGAGGGCGACTGGTGTTTGTGTGAATGCTGCACTACCGAACTCTTCTTCTTGGTTCTTTCGGTAAAGTCACGTAGAAGGGAAGTAATAAAATAATAAAAATAAAACATAATAACATAATTCTCACGACGTTTCGGCCACAACGCAAGCAGCCGTCCTCAGCAGTCCTCAGCAGGACGGCTGTTTGCGTTGTGGCCGAAACGTCGTGAGAATTATTTTATTATGTTTTATTTTTAATATTTTATTACTTCCCTTCTACGTGACTTTACCGAAAGAACAAAGAAGATGGATCTCTGCAGTCACGAAAGCTTTAAATCGATACCGAACTATTGTTGAGTGAGTGGCTGGTGTTTGTGTGAATGCTGCACTACCGTACTCTTGTTGAGTGAGCGGCTGGTGTTTGTGTGACCGCTGCACTACCGAACTCTTGTTGAGTGAGCGGCTGGTGTTTGTGTGAATGCTGCACTACCGAACTCTTGTTGAGTGGGCGGCTGGTGTTTGCGTGAATGCTGCACTACCGAACTCTTGTTGAGTGAGCGGCTGGTGTTTGTGTGACCGCTGCACTACCGAACTCTTGTTGAGTGGGCGGCTGGTGTTTGTGTGACCGCTGCACTACCGAACTCTTGTTGACTGGGGCAGCTGGTGTTTGTGTGACCGCTGCACTACCGAACTCTTGTTGAGTGAGCGGCTGGTGTATGTGTGACCGCTGCACTACCGAACTCTTGTTGAGTGAGCGGCTGGTGTTTGTGTGAATACTGCACTACCGAACTCTTGTTAAGTGGGCGGCTGCTGTTTGTGTGACCGCTGCACTACCGAACTCTTGTTGAGTGAGCGGCTGGTGTTTGTGTGAATGCTGCACTACCGAACTCTTGTTGAGTGGGCGGCTGGTGTTTGCGTGAATACTGCACTACCGAACTCTTGTTGAGTGAGCGGCTGGTGTTTGTGTGACCGCTGCACTACCGAACTCTTGTTGAGTGGGCGGCTGGTGTTTGTGTGACCGCTGCACTACCGAACTCTTGTTGACTGGGGCAGCTGGTGTTTGTGTGACCGCTGCACTACCGAACTCTTGTTGAGTGAGCGGCTGGTGTTTGTGTGACCGCTGCACTACCGAACTCTTGTTGAGTGAGCGGCTGGTGTTTGTGTGAATACTGCACTACCGAACTCTTGTTAAGTGGGCGGCTGCTGTTTGTGTGAACGCTGCAGTACCGAACTCTTGTTGAGTGAGCGGCTGGTGTTTGTGTGAATGCTGCACTACCGAACTCTTGTTGAGTGGGCGGCTGGTGTTTGCGTGAACGCTGCATTACCGAACTCTTGTTGAGTGAGCGGCTGGTGTTTGCGTGAATGCTGCACTACCGAACTCTTGTTGAGTGGGCGGCTGGTGTTTGTGTGACCGCTGCACTACCGAACTCTTGTTGAGTGGGCGGCTGGTGTTTGTGTGACCGCTGCACTACCGAACTCTTGTTGACTGGGGCGGCTGGTGTTTGTGTGACCGCTGCACTACCGAACTCTTGTTGAGTGAGCGGCTGGTGTTTGTGTGACCGCTGCACTACCGAACTCTTGTTGAGTGAGCGGCTGGTGTTTGTGTGAATACTGCACTACCGAACTCTTGTTAAGTGGGCGGCTGCTGTTTGTGTGAACGCTGCAGTACCAAACTCTTGTTGAGTGAGCGGCTCGTGTTTGCGTGACCGCTGCACTACCGAACTCTTGTTGAGTGAGCGTCTGGTGTTTGCGTGAACGCTGCCCTACCGAACTCTTGTTGAGTGAGCGGCTGGTGTTTGCGTGAATGCTGCACTACCAAACTCTTGTTGAGTGGGCGGCTGGTGTTTGCGTGAATGCTGCACTACCGAACTCTTGTTGAGTGAGCGTCTGGTGTTTGCGTGAACGCTGCCCTACCAAACTCTTGTTGAGTGGGCGGCTGGTGTTTGCGTGAATGCTGCACTACCGAACTCTTGTTGAGTGAGCGGCTGGTGTTTGCGTGAACGCTGCAGTACCGAACTCTTGTTGAGTGAGCGGCTGGTGTTTGTGTGAATGCTGCACTACCGAACTCTTGTTGAGTGAGCGGCTGGTGTTTGCGTGAACGCTGCAGTACCAAACTCTTGTTGAGTGGGCGGCTGGTGTTTGCGTGAACGCTGCACTACCGAACTCTTGTTGAGTGAGCGGCTGGTGTTTGTGTGAATGCTGCACTACCGAACTCTTGTTGAGTGGGCGGCTGGTGTTTGTGTGAACGCTGCACTACCGAACTCGTGTTGAGTGGGCGACTGGTGTTTGTGTGAATGCTGCACTACCGAACTCTTCTTCTTGGTTCTTTCGGTAAAGTCACGTAGAAGGGAAGTAATAAAATAATAAAAATAAAACATAATAACATAATTCTCACGACGTTTCGGCCACAACGCAAGCAGCCGTCCTCAGCAGTCCTCAGCAGGACGGCTGCTTGCGTTGTGGCCGAAACGTCGTGAGAATTATTTTATTATGTTTTATTTTTATTATTTTATTACTTCCCTTCTACGTGACTTTACCGAAAGAACCAAGAAGATGAATCTCTGCAGTCACGAAAGCTTTAAATCGATACCGAACTATTGTTGAGTGAGTGGCTGGTGTTTGTGTGAATGCTGCACTACCGAACTCTTGTTGAGTGAGCGGCTGGTGTTTGTGTGACCGCTGCACTACCGAACTCTTGTTGAGTGAGCGGCTGGTGTTTGTGTGAATGCTACACTACCGAACTCTTGTTGAGTGGGCGGCTGGTGTTTGTGTGAACGCTGCACTACCGAACTCTTGTTGAGTGAGCGGCTGGTGTTTGTGTGAATGCTGCACTACCGAACTCTTGTTGAGTGAGCGGCTAGTGTTTGTGTGAACGCTGCACTACCGAACTCTTGTTGAGTGGGCGGCTGGTGTTTGCGTGAACGCTGCACTACCGAACTCTTGTTGAGTGAGCGGCTGGTGTTTGCGTGAATGCTGCACTACCGAACTCTTGTTGAGTGGGCGGCTGGTGTTTGTGTGACCGCTGCACTACCGAACTCTTGTTGAGTGGGCGGCTGGTGTTTGTGTGAACGCTGCACTACCGAACTCTTGTTGAGTGGGCGGCTGGTGTTTGTGTGACCGCTGCACTACCGAACTCTTGTTGAGTGGGCGGCTGGTGTTTGTGTGAACGCTGCACTACCGAACTCTTGTTGAGTGAGCGGCTGGTGTTTGTGTGAATGCTGCACTACCGAACTCTTGTTGAGTGGGCGGCTGGTGTTTGCGTGAATGCTGCACTACCGAACTCTTGTTGAGTGAGCGGCTGGTGTTTGTGTGACCGCTGCACTACCGAACTCTTGTTGAGTGGGCGGCTGGTGTTTGTGTGACCGCTGCACTACCGAACTCTTGTTGACTGGGGCAGCTGGTGTTTGTGTGACCGCTGCACTACCGAACTCTTGTTGAGTGAGCGGCTGGTGTATGTGTGACCGCTGCACTACCGAACTCTTGTTGAGTGAGCGGCTGGTGTTTGTGTGAATACTGCACTACCGAACTCTTGTTAAGTGGGCGGCTGCTGTTTGTGTGACCGCTGCACTACCGAACTCTTGTTGAGTGAGCGGCTGGTGTTTGTGTGAATGCTGCACTACCGAACTCTTGTTGAGTGGGCGGCTGGTGTTTGCGTGAATACTGCACTACCGAACTCTTGTTGAGTGAGCGGCTGGTGTTTGTGTGACCGCTGCACTACCGAACTCTTGTTGAGTGGGCGGCTGGTGTTTGTGTGACCGCTGCACTACCGAACTCTTGTTGACTGGGGCAGCTGGTGTTTGTGTGACCGCTGCACTACCGAACTCTTGTTTAGTGAGCGGCTGGTGTTTGTGTGACCGCTGCACTACCGAACTCTTGTTGAGTGAGCGGCTGGTGTTTGTGTGAATACTGCACTACCGAACTCTTGTTAAGTGGGCGGCTGCTGTTTGTGTGAACGCTGCAGTACCGAACTCTTGTTGAGTGAGCGGCTGGTGTTTGTGTGAATGCTGCACTACCGAACTCTTGTTGAGTGGGCGGCTGGTGTTTGCGTGAACGCTGCATTACCGAACTCTTGTTGAGTGAGCGGCTGGTGTTTGCGTGAATGCTGCACTACCGAACTCTTGTTGAGTGGGCGGCTGGTGTTTGTGTGACCGCTGCACTACCGAACTCTTGTTGAGTGGGCGGCTGGTGTTTGTGTGACCGCTGCACTACCGAACTCTTGTTGACTGGGGCGGCTGGTGTTTGTGTGACCGCTGCACTACCGAACTCTTGTTGAGTGAGCGGCTGGTGTTTGTGTGACCGCTGCACTACCGAACTCTTGTTGAGTGAGCGGCTGGTGTTTGTGTGAACGCTGCAGTACCGAACTCTTGTTGAGTGAGCGGCTCGTGTTTGCGTGACCGCTGCACTACCGAACTCTTGTTGAGTGAGCGTCTGGTGTTTGCGTGAACGCTGCCCTACCGAACTCTTGTTGAGTGAGCGGCTGGTGTTTGCGTGAATGCTGCACTACCAAACTCTTGTTGAGTGGGCGGCTGGTGTTTGCGTGAATGCTGCACTACCGAACTCTTGTTGAGTGAGCGTCTGGTGTTTGCGTGAACGCTGCCCTACCAAACTCTTGTTGAGTGGGCGGCTGGTGTTTGCGTGAATGCTGCACTACCGAACTCTTGTTGAGTGAGCGGCTGGTGTTTGCGTGAACGCTGCAGTACCGAACTCTTGATGAGTGAGCGGCTGGTGTTTGTGTGAATGCTGCACTACCGAACTCTTGTTGAGTGAGCGGCTGGTGTTTGCGTGAACGCTGCAGTACCAAACTCTTGTTGAGTGGGCGGCTGGTGTTTGCGTGAATGCTGCACTACCGAACTCTTGTTGAGTGAGCGGCTGGTGTTTGTGTGAACGCTGCAGTACCGAACTCTTGTTGAGTGAGCGGCTGGTGTTTGTGTGAATGCTGCACTACCGAACTCTTGTTGAGTGGGCGGCTGGTGTTTGTGTGAACGCTGCACTACCGAACTCGTGTTGAGAGGGCGACTGGTGTTTGTGTGAATGCTGCACTACCGAACTCTTCTTCTTGGTTCTTTCGGTAAAGTCACGTAGAAGGGAAGTAATAAAATAATAAAAATAAAACATAATAACATAATTCTCACGACGTTTCGGCCACAACGCAAGCAGCCGTCCTCAGCAGTCCTCAGCAGGACGGCTGCTTGCGTTGTGGCCGAAACGTCGTGAGAATTATTTTATTATGTTTTATTTTTATTATTTTATTACTTCCCTTCTACGTGACTTTACCGAAAGCACCAAGAAGATGAATCTCTGCAGTCACGAAAGCTTTAAATCGATACCGAACTATTGTTGAGTGAGTGGCTGGTGTTTGTGTGACCGCTGCACTACCGAACTCTTGTTGACTGGGGCGGCTGGTGTTTGTGTGACCGCTGCACTACCGAACTCTTGTTGAGTGGGCGGCTGGTGTTTGTGTGAACGCTGCACTACCGAACTCTTGTTGAGTGGGCGGCTGGTGTTTGTGTGACCGCTGCACTACCGAACTCTTGTTGACTGGGGCAGCTGGTGTTTGTGTGACCGCTGCACTACCGAACTCTTGTGGATTGAGCGGCTGGTGTTTGTGTGACCGCTGCACTACCGAACTCTTGTTGAGTGAGCGGCTGGTGTTTGTGTGACCGCTGCACTACCGAACTCTTGTTAAGTGGGCGGCTGCTGTTTGTGTGAACGCTGCAGTACCGAACTCTTGTTGAGTGAGCGGCTGGTGTTTGTGTGAATGCTGCACTACCGAACTCTTGTTGAGTGGGCGGCTGGTGTTTGTGTGAACGCTGCACTACCGAACTCTTGTTGAGAGGGCGACTGGTGTTTGTGTGAATGCTGCACTACCGAACTCTTCTTCTTGGTTCTTTCGGTAAAGTCACGTAGAAGGGAAGTAATAAAATAATAAAAATAAAACATAATAACATAATTCTCACGACGTTTCGGCCACAACGCAAGCAGCCGTCCTCAGCAGTCCTCAGCAGGACGGCTGTTTGCGTTGTGGCCGAAACGTCGTGAGAATTATTTTATTATGTTTTATTTTTAATATTTTATTACTTCCCTTCTACGTGACTTTACCGAAAGAACAAAGAAGATGGATCTCTGCAGTCACGAAAGCTTTAAATCGATACCGAACTATTGTTGAGTGAGTGGCTGGTGTTTGTGTGACCGCTGCACTACCGAACTCTTGTTGAGTGAGCGGCTGGTGTTTGTGTGAATGCTGCACTACCGTACTCTTGTTGAGTGAGCGGCTGGTGTTTGTGTGACCGCTGCACTACCGAACTCTTGTTGAGTGAGCGGCTGGTGTTTGTGTGAATGCTGCACTACCGAACTCTTGTTGAGTGGGCGGCTGGTGTTTGCGTGAATGCTGCACTACCGAACTCTTGTTGAGTGAGCGGCTGGTGTTTGTGTGACCGCTGCACTACTGAACTCTTGTTGAGTGGGCGGCTGGTGTTTGTGTGACCGCTGCACTACCGAACTCTTGTTGACTGGGGCAGCTGGTGTTTGTGTGACCGCTGCACTACCGAACTCTTGTTGAGTGAGCGGCTGGTGTATGTGTGACCGCTGCACTACCGAACTCTTGTTGAGTGAGCGGCTGGTGTTTGTGTGAATACTGCACTACCGAACTCTTGTTAAGTGGGCGGCTGCTGTTTGTGTGACCGCTGCACTACCGAACTCTTGTTGAGTGAGCGGCTGGTGTTTGTGTGAATGCTGCACTACCGAACTCTTGTTGAATGGGCGGCTGGTGTTTGCGTGAATACTGCACTACCGAACTCTTGTTGAGTGAGCGGCTGGTGTTTGTGTGACCGCTGCACTACCGAACTCTTGTTGAGTGGGCGGCTGGTGTTTGTGTGACCGCTGCACTACCGAACTCTTGTTGACTGGGGCAGCTGGTGTTTGTGTGACCGCTGCACTACCGAACTCTTGTTGAGTGAGCGGCTGGTGTTTGTGTGACCGCTGCACTACCGAACTCTTGTTGAGTGAGCGGCTGGTGTTTGTGTGAATACTGCACTACCGAACTCTTGTTAAGTGGGCGGCTGCTGTTTGTGTGAACGCTGCAGTACCGAACTCTTGTTGAGTGAGCGGCTGGTGTTTGTGTGAATGCTGCACTACCGAACTCTTGTTGAGTGGGCGGCTGGTGTTTGCGTGAACGCTGCATTACCGAACTCTTGTTGAGTGAGCGGCTGGTGTTTGCGTGAATGCTGCACTACCGAACTCTTGTTGAGTGGGCGGCTGGTGTTTGTGTGACCGCTGCACTACCGAACTCTTGTTGAGTGGGCGGCTGGTGTTTGTGTGACCGCTGCACTACCGAACTCTTGTTGACTGGGGCGGCTGGTGTTTGTGTGACCGCTGCACTACCGAACTCTTGTTGAGTGAGCGGCTGGTGTTTGTGTGACCGCTGCACTACCGAACTCTTGTTGAGTGAGCGGCTGGTGTTTGTGTGAATACTGCACTACCGAACTCTTGTTAAGTGGGCGGCTGCTGTTTGTGTGAACGCTGCAGTACCGAACTCTTGTTGAGTGAGCGGCTCGTGTTTGCGTGACCGCTGCACTACCGAACTATTGTTGAGTGAGCGTCTGGTGTTTGCGTGAACGCTGCCCTACCGAACTCTTGTTGAGTGAGCGGCTGGTGTTTGCGTGAATGCTGCACTACCAAACTCTTGTTGAGTGGGCGGCTGGTGTTTGTGTGACCGCTGCACTACCGAACTCTTGTTGACTGGGGCAGCTGGTGTTTGTGTGACCGCTGCACTACCGAACTCTTGTTGAGTGAGCGGCTGGTGTTTGTGTGACCGCTGCACTACCGAACTCTTGTTGAGTGAGCGGCTGGTGTTTGTGTGAATACTGCACTACCGAACTCTTGTTAAGTGGGCGGCTGCTGTTTGTGTGAACGCTGCAGTACCGAACTCTTGTTGAGTGAGCGGCTGGTGTTTGTGTGAATGCTGCACTACCGAACTCTTGTTGAGTGGGCGGCTGGTGTTTGCGTGAACGCTGCATTACCGAACTCTTGTTGAGTGAGCGGCTGGTGTTTGCGTGAATGCTGCACTACCGAACTCTTGTTGAGTGGGCGGCTGGTGTTTGTGTGACCGCTGCACTACCGAACTCTTGTTGAGTGGGCGGCTGGTGTTTGTGTGACCGCTGCACTACCGAACTCTTGTTGACTGGGGCGGCTGGTGTTTGTGTGACCGCTGCACTACCGAACTCTTGTTGAGTGAGCGGCTGGTGTTTGTGTGACCGCTGCACTACCGAACTCTTGTTGAGTGAGCGGCTGGTGTTTGTGTGAATACTGCACTACCGAACTCTTGTTAAGTGGGCGGCTGCTGTTTGTGTGAACGCTGCAGTACCGAACTCTTGTTGAGTGAGCGGCTCGTGTTTGCGTGACCGCTGCACTACCGAACTATTGTTGAGTGAGCGTCTGGTGTTTGCGTGAACGCTGCCCTACCGAACTCTTGTTGAGTGAGCGGCTGGTGTTTGCGTGAATGCTGCACTACCAAACTCTTGTTGAGTGGGCGGCTGGTGTTTGCGTGAATGCTGCACTACCGAACTCTTGTTGAGTGAGCGTCTGGTGTTTGCGTGAACGCTGCCCTACCAAACTCTTGTTGAGTGGGCGGCTGGTGTTTGCGTGAATGCTGCACTACCGAACTCTTGTTGAGTGAGCGGCTGGTGTTTGCGTGAACGCTGCAGTACCGAACTCTTGTTGAGTGAGCGGCTGGTGTTTGTGTGAATGCTGCACTACCGAACTCTTGTTGAGTGAGCGGCTGGTGTTTGCGTGAACGCTGCAGTACCAAACTCTTGTTGAGTGGGCGGCTGGTGTTTGCGTGAACGCTGCACTACCGAACTCTTGTTGAGTGAGCGGCTGGTGTTTGTGTGAATGCTGCACTACCGAACTCTTGTTGAGTGGGCGGCTGGTGTTTGTGTGAACGCTGCACTACCGAACTCGTGTTGAGAGGGCGACTGGTGTTTGTGTGAATGCTGCACTACCGAACTCTTCTTCTTGGTTCTTTCGGTAAAGTCACGTAGAAGGGAAGTAATACAATAATAAAAATAAAACATAATAACATAATTCTCACGACGTTTCGGCCACAACGCAAGCAGCCGTCCTCAGCAGTCCTCAGCAGGACGGCTGCTTGCGTTGTGGCCGAAACGTCGTGAGAATTATTTTATTATGTTTTATTTTTATTATTTTATTACTTCCCTTCTACGTGACTTTACCGAAAGAACCAAGAAGATGAATCTCTGCAGTCACGAAAGCTTTAAATCGATACCGAACTATTGTTGAGTGAGTGGCTGGTGTTTGTGTGAATGCTGCACTACCGAACTCTTGTTGAGTGAGCGGCTGGTGTTTGTGTGACCGCTGCACTACCGAACTCTTGTTGAGTGAGCGGCTGGTGTTTGTGTGAATGCTACACTACCGAACTCTTGTTGAGTGGGCGGCTGGTGTTTGTGTGAACGCTGCACTACCGAACTCTTGTTGAGTGAGCGGCTGGTGTTTGTGTGAATGCTGCACTACCGAACTCTTGTTGAGTGAGCGGCTAGTGTTTGTGTGAACGCTGCACTACCGAACTCTTGTTGAGTGGGCGGCTGGTGTTTGCGTGAACGCTGCACTACCGAACTCTTGTTGAGTGGGCGGCTGGTGTTTGTGTGACCGCTGCACTACCGAACTCTTGTTGAGTGGGCGGCTGGTGTTTGTGTGAACGCTGCACTACCGAACTCTTGTTGAGTGGGCGGCTGGTGTTTGTGTGACCGCTGCACTACCGAACTCTTGTTGAGTGGGCGGCTGGTGTTTGTGTGAACGCTGCACTACCGAACTCTTGTTGAGTGAGCGGCTGGTGTTTGTGTGAATGCTGCACTACCGAACTCTTGTTGAGTGGGCGGCTGGTGTTTGCGTGAATGCTGCACTACCGAACTCTTGTTGAGTGAGCGGCTGGTGTTTGTGTGACCGCTGCACTACCGAACTCTTGTTGAGTGGGCGGCTGGTGTTTGTGTGACCGCTGCACTACCGAACTCTTGTTGACTGGGGCAGCTGGTGTTTGTGTGACCGCTGCACTACCGAACTCTTGTTGAGTGAGCGGCTGGTGTATGTGTGACCGCTGCACTACCGAACTCTTGTTGAGTGAGCGGCTGGTGTTTGTGTGAATACTGCACTACCGAACTCTTGTTAAGTGGGCGGCTGCTGTTTGTGTGACCGCTGCACTACCGAACTCTTGTTGAGTGAGCGGCTGGTGTTTGTGTGAATGCTGCACTACCGAACTCTTGTTGAGTGGGCGGCTGGTGTTTGCGTGAATACTGCACTACCGAACTCTTGTTGAGTGAGCGGCTGGTGTTTGTGTGACCGCTGCACTACCGAACTCTTGTTGAGTGGGCGGCTGGTGTTTGTGTGACCGCTGCACTACCGAACTCTTGTTGACTGGGGCGGCTGGTGTTTGTGTGACCGCTGCACTACCGAACTCTTGTTGAGTGAGCGGCTGGTGTTTGTGTGACCGCTGCACTACCGAACTCTTGTTGAGTGAGCGGCTGGTGTTTGTGTGAATACTGCACTACCGAACTCTTGTTAAGTGGGCGGCTGCTGTTTGTGTGAACGCTGCAGTACCGAACTCTTGTTGAGTGAGCGGCTCGTGTTTGCGTGACCGCTGCACTACCGAACTCTTGTTGAGTGAGCGTCTGGTGTTTGCGTGAACGCTGCCCTACCGAACTCTTGTTGAGTGAGCGGCTGGTGTTTGCGTGAACGCTGCCCTACCAAACTCTTGTTGAGTGGGCGGCTGGTGTTTGCGTGAATGCTGCACTACCGAACTCTTGTTGAGTGAGCGGCTGGTGTTTGCGTGAACGCTGCAGTACCGAACTCTTGTTGAGTGAGCGGCTGGTGTTTGTGTGAATGCTGCACTACCGAACTCTTGTTGAGTGAGCGGCTGGTGTTTGCGTGAACGCTGCAGTACCGAACTCTTGTTGAGTGGGCGGCTGGTGTTTGCGTGAACGCTGCACTACCGAACTCTTGTTGAGTGAGCGCCTGGTGTTTGTGTGAACGCTGCAGTACCGAACTCTTGTTGAGTGAGCGGCTGGTGTTTGTGTGAATGCTGCACTACCGAACTCTTGTTGAGTGGGCGGCTGGTGTTTGTGTGAACGCTGCACTACCGAACTCGTGTTGAGAGGGCGACTGGTGTTTGTGTGAATGCTGCACTACCGAACTCTTCTTCTTGGTTCTTTCGGTAAAGTCACGTAGAAGGGAAGTAATAAAATAATAAAAATAAAACATAATAACATAATTCTCACGACGTTTCGGCCACAACGCAAGCAGCCGTCCTCAGCAGTCCTCAGCAGGACGGCTGCTTGCGTTGTGGCCGAAACGTCGTGAGAATTATTTTATTATGTTTTATTTTTATTATTTTATTACTTCCCTTCTACGTGACTTTACCGAAAGAACCAAGAAGATGAATCTCTGCAGTCACGAAAGCTTTAAATCGATACCGAACTATTGTTGAGTGAGTGGCTGGTGTTTGTGTGAATGCTGCACTACCGAACTCTTGTTGAGTGAGCGGCTGGTGTTTGTGTGACCGCTGCACTACCGAACTCTTGTTGAGTGAGCGGCTGGTGTTTGTGTGAATGCTACACTACCGAACTCTTGTTGAGTGGGCGGCTGGTGTTTGTGTGAACGCTGCACTACCGAACTCTTGTTGAGTGAGCGGCTGGTGTTTGTGTGAATGCTGCACTACCGAACTCTTGTTGAGTGAGCGGCTAGTGTTTGTGTGAACGCTGCACTACCGAACTCTTGTTGAGTGGGCGGCTGGTGTTTGCGTGAACGCTGCACTACCGAACTCTTGTTGAGTGAGCGGCTGGTGTTTGCGTGAATGCTGCACTACCGAACTCTTGTTGAGTGGGCGGCTGGTGTTTGTGTGACCGCTGCACTACCGAACTCTTGTTGAGTGGGCGGCTGGTGTTTGTGTGAACGCTGCACTACCGAACTCTTGTTGAGTGGGCGGCTGGTGTTTGTGTGACCGCTGCACTACCGAACTCTTGTTGACTGGGGCAGCTGGTGTTTGTGTGACCGCTGCACTACCGAACTCTTGTTGAGTGAGCGGCTGGTGTTTGTGTGACCGCTGCACTACCGAACTCTTGTTGAGTGAGCGGCTGGTGTTTGTGTGAATACTGCACTACCGAACTCTTGTTAAGTGGGCGGCTGCTGTTTGTGTGAACGCTGCAGTACCGAACTCTTGTTGAGTGAGCGGCTGGTGTTTGTGTGAATGCTGCACTACCGAACTCTTGTTGAGTGGGCGGCTGGTGTTTGTGTGAACGCTGCACTACCGAACTCGTGTTGAGAGGGCGACTGGTGTTTGTGTGAATGCTGCACTACCGAACTCTTCTTCTTGGTTCTTTCGGTAAAGTCACGTAGAAGGGAAGTAATAAAATAATAAAAATAAAACATAATAACATAATTCTCACGACGTTTCGGCCACAACGCAAGCAGCCGTCCTCAGCAGTCCTCAGCAGGACGGCTGCTTGCGTTGTGGCCGAAACGTCGTGAGAATTATTTTATTATGTTTTATTTTTATTATTTTATTACTTCCCTTCTACGTGACTTTACCGAAAGAACCAAGAAGATGAATCTCTGCAGTCACGAAAGCTTTAAATCGATACCGAACTATTGTTGAGTGAGTGGCTGGTGTTTGTGTGAATGCTGCACTACCGAACTCTTGTTGAGTGAGCGGCTGGTGTTTGTGTGACCGCTGCACTACCGAACTCTTGTTGAGTGAGCGGCTGGTGTTTGTGTGAATGCTACACTACCGAACTCTTGTTGAGTGGGCGGCTGGTGTTTGTGTGAACGCTGCACTACCGAACTCTTGTTGAGTGAGCGGCTGGTGTTTGTGTGAATGCTGCACTACCGAACTCTTGTTGAGTGAGCGGCTAGTGTTTGTGTGAACGCTGCACTACCGAACTCTTGTTGAGTGGGCGGCTGGTGTTTGCGTGAACGCTGCACTACCGAACTCTTGTTGAGTGAGCGGCTGGTGTTTGCGTGAATGCTGCACTACCGAACTCTTGTTGAGTGGGCGGCTGGTGTTTGTGTGACCGCTGCACTACCGAACTCTTGTTGAGTGGGCGGCTGGTGTTTGTGTGAACGCTGCACTACCGAACTCTTGTTGAGTGGGCGGCTGGTGTTTGTGTGACCGCTGCACTACCGAACTCTTGTTGACTGGGGCAGCTGGTGTTTGTGTGACCGCTGCACTACCGAACTCTTGTTGAGTGAGCGGCTGGTGTTTGTGTGACCGCTGCACTACCGAACTCTTGTTGAGTGAGCGGCTGGTGTTTGTGTGAATACTGCACTACCGAACTCTTGTTAAGTGGGCGGCTGCTGTTTGTGTGAACGCTGCAGTACCGAACTCTTGTTGAGTGAGCGGCTGGTGTTTGTGTGAATGCTGCACTACCGAACTCTTGTTGAGTGGGCGGCTGGTGTTTGTGTGAACGCTGCACTACCGAACTCTTGTTGAGAGGGCGACTGGTGTTTGTGTGAATGCTGCACTACCGAACTCTTCTTCTTGGTTCTTTCGGTAAAGTCACGTAGAAGGGAAGTAATAAAATAATAAAAATAAAACATAATAACATAATTCTCACGACGTTTCGGCCACAACGCAAGCAGCCGTCCTCAGCAGTCCTCAACAGGACGGCTGCTTGCGTTGTGGCCGAAACGTCGTGAGAATTATTTTATTATGTTTTATTTTTATTATTTTATTACTTCCCTTCTACGTGACTTTACCGAAAGCACCAAGAAGATGAATCTCTGCAGTCACGAAAGCTTTAAATCGATACCGAACTATTGTTGAGTGAGTGGCTGGTGTTTGTGTGACCGCTGCACTACCGAACTCTTGTTGAGTGAGCGGCTGGTGTTTGTGTGACCGCTGCACTACCGAACTCTTGTTGAGTGAGCGGCTGGTGTTTGTGTGACCGCTGCACTACCGAACTCTTGTTAAGTGGGCGGCTGCTGTTTGTGTGAACGCTGCAGTACCGAACTCGTGTTGAGTGAGCGGCTGGTGTTTGTGTGAATGCTGCACTACCGAACTCTTGTTGAGTGGGCGGCTGGTGTTTGTGTGAACGCTGCACTACCGAACTCTTGTTGAGAGGGCGACTGGTGTTTGTGTGAATGCTGCACTACCGAACTCTTCTTCTTGGTTCTTTCGGTAAAGTCACGTAGAAGGGAAGTAATTAAATAATAAAAATAAAACATAATAACATAATTCTCACGACGTTTCGGCCACAACGCAAGCAGCCGTCCTCAGCAGTCCTCAGCAGGACGGCTGCTTGCGTTGTGGCCGAAACGTCGTGAGAATTATTTTATTATGTTTTATTTTTATTATTTTATTACTTCCCTTCTACGTGACTTTACCGAAAGCACCAAGAAGATGAATCTCTGCAGTCACGAAAGCTTTAAATCGATACCGAACTATTGTTGAGTGAGTGGCTGGTGTTTGTGTGAATGCTGCACTACCGAACTCTTGTTGAGTGAGCGGCTGGTGTTTGTGTGACCGCTGCACTACCGAACTCTTGTTGAGTGAGCGGCTGGTGTTTGTGTGAATGCTGCACTACCGAACTCTTGTTGAGTGAGCGGCTGGTGTTTGTGTGAACGCTGCACTACCGAACTCTTGTTGAGTGAGCGGCTGGTGTTTGTGTGAATGCTGCACTACCGAACTCTTGTTGAGTGAGCGGCTAGTGTTTGTGTGAACGCTGCAGTACCGAACTCTTGTTGAGTGGGCGGCTGGTGTTTGCGTGAACGCTGCACTACCGAACTCTTGTTGAGTGAGCGGCTGGTGTTTGCGTGAATGCTGCACTACCGAACTCTTGTTGAGTGGGCGGCTGGTGTTTGTGTGACCGCTGCACTACCGAACTCTTGTTGAGTGGGCGGCTGGTGTTTGTGTGAACGCTGCACTACCGAACTCTTGTTGAGTGGGCGGCTGGTGTTTGTGTGACCGCTGCACTACCGAACTCTTGTTGACTGGGGCAGCTGGTGTTTGTGTGACCGCTGCACTACCGAACTCTTGTTGAGTGAGCGGCTGGTGTTTGTGTGACCGCTGCACTACCGAACTCTTGTTGAGAGGGCGACTGGTGTTTGTGTGAATGCTGCACTACCGAACTCTTCTTCTTGGTTCTTTCGGTAAAGTCACGTAGAAGGGAAGTAATAAAATAATAAAAATAAAACATAATAACATAATTCTCACGACGTTTCGGCCACAACGCAAGCAGCCGTCCTCAGCAGTCCTCAGCAGGACGGCTGCTTGCGTTGTGGCCGAAACGTCGTGAGAATTATTTTATTATGTTTTATTTTTATTATTTTATTACTTCCCTTCTACGTGACTTTACCGAAAGCACCAAGAAGATGAATCTCTGCAGTCACGAAAGCTTTAAATCGATACCGAACTATTGTTGAGTGAGTGGCTGGTGTTTGTGTGAATGCTGCACTACCGAACTCTTGTTGAGTGAGCGACTGGTGTTTGTGTGACCGCTGCACTACCGAACTCTTGTTGAGTGAGCGGCTGGTGTTTGTGTGAATGCTGCACTACCGAACTCTTGTTGAGTGGGCGGCTGGTGTTTGCGTGAACGCTGCACTACCGAACTCTTGTTGAGTGAGCGGCTGGTGTTTGCGTGAATGCTGCACTACCGAACTCTTGTTGAGTGGGCGGCTGGTGTTTGTGTGACCGCTGCACTACCGAACTCTTGTTGAGTGGGCGGCTGGTGTTTGTGTGAACGCTGCACTACCGAACTCTTGTTGAGTGGGCGGCTGGTGTTTGTGTGACCGCTGCACTACCGAACTCTTGTTGACTGGGGCAGCTGGTGTTTGTGTGACCGCTGCACTACCGAACTCTTGTTGAGTGAGCGGCTGGTGTTTGTGTGACCGCTGCACTACCGAACTCTTGTTGAGTGAGCGGCTGGTGTTTGTGTGACCGCTGCACTACCGAACTCTTGTTAAGTGGGCGGCTGCTGTTTGTGTGAACGCTGCAGTACCGAACTCTTGTTGAGTGAGCGGCTGGTGTTTGTGTGAATGCTGCACTACCGAACTCTTGTTGAGTGGGCGGCTGGTGTTTGTGTGAACGCTGCACTACCGAACTCTTGTTGAGAGGGCGACTGGTGTTTGTGTGAATGCTGCACTACCGAACTCTTCTTCTTGGTTCTTTCGGTAAAGTCACGTAGAAGGGAAGTAATTAAATAATAAAAATAAAACATAATAACATAATTCTCACGACGTTTCGGCCACAACGCAAGCAGCCGTCCTCAGCAGTCCTCAGCAGGACGGCTGCTTGCGTTGTGGCCGAAACGTCGTGAGAATTATTTTATTATGTTTTATTTTTATTATTTTATTACTTCCCTTCTACGTGACTTTACCGAAAGCACCAAGAAGATGAATCTCTGCAGTCAAGAAAGCTTTAAATCGATACCGAACTATTGTTGAGTGAGTGGCTGGTGTTTGTGTGAATGCTGCACTACCGAACTCTTGTTGAGTGAGCGGCTGGTGTTTGTGTGACCGCTGCACTACCGAACTCTTGTTGAGTGAGCGGCTGGTGTTTGTGTGAATGCTGCACTACCGAACTCTTGTTGAGTGAGCGGCTGGTGTTTGTGTGAACGCTGCACTACCGAACTCTTGTTGAGTGAGCGGCTGGTGTTTGTGTGAATGCTGCACTACCGAACTCTTGTTGAGTGAGCGGCCAGTGTTTGTGTGAACGCTGCAGTACCGAACTCTTGTTGAGTGGGCGGCTGGTGTTTGCGTGAACGCTGCACTACCGAACTCTTGTTGAGTGAGCGGCTGGTGTTTGCGTGAATGCTGCACTACCGAACTCTTGTTGAGTGGGCGGCTGGTGTTTGTGTGACCGCTGCACTACCGAACTCTTGTTGAGTGGGCGGCTGGTGTTTGTGTGAACGCTGCACTACCGAACTCTTGTTGAGTGGGCGGCTGGTGTTTGTGTGACCGCTGCACTACCGAACTCTTGTTGACTGGGGCAGCTGGTGTTTGTGTGACCGCTGCACTACCGAACTCTTGTTGAGTGAGCGGCTGGTGTTTGTGTGACCGCTGCACTACCGAACTCTTGTTGAGTGAGCGCCTGGTGTTTGTGTGACCGCTGCACTACCGAACTCTTGTTAAGTGGGCGGCTGCTGTTTGTGTGAACGCTGCAGTACCGAACTCTTGTTGAGTGAGCGGCTGGTGTTTGTGTGAATGCTGCACTACCGAACTCTTGTTGAGTGGGCGGCTGGTGTTTGTGTGAACGCTGCACTACCGAACTCTTGTTGAGAGGGCGACTGGTGTTTGTGTGAATGCTGCACTACCGAACTCTTCTTCTTGGTTCTTTCGGTAAAGTCACGTAGAAGGGAAGTAATAAAATAATAAAAATAAAACATAATAACATAATTCTCACGACGTTTCGGCCACAACGCAAGCAGCCGTCCTCAGCAGTCCTCAGCAGGACGGCTGCTTGCGTTGTGGCCGAAACGTCGTGAGAATTATTTTATTATGTTTTATTTTTATTATTTTATTACTTCCCTTCTACGTGACTTTACCGAAAGCACCAAGAAGATGAATCTCTGCAGTCACGAAAGCTTTAAATCGATACCGAACTATTGTTGAGTGAGTGGCTGGTGTTTGTGTGAATGCTGCACTACCGAACTCTTGTTGAGTGAGCGGCTGGTGTTTGTGTGACCGCTGCACTACCGAACTCTTGTTGAGTGAGCGGCTGGTGTTTGTGTGAATGCTGCACTACCGAACTCTTGTTGAGTGAGCGGCTGGTGTTTGTGTGAACGCTGCACTACCGAACTCTTGTTGAGTGAGCGGCTGGTGTTTGTGTGAATGCTGCACTACCGAACTCTTGTTGAGTGAGCGGCTAGTGTTTGTGTGAACGCTGCAGTACCGAACTCTTGTTGAGTGGGCGGCTGGTGTTTGCGTGAACGCTGCACTACCGAACTCTTGTTGAGTGAGCGGCTGGTGTTTGCGTGAATGCTGCACTACCGAACTCTTGTTGAGTGGGCGGCTGGTGTTTGTGTGACCGCTGCACTACCGAACTCTTGTTGAGTGAGCGGCTAGTGTTTGTGTGAACGCTGCAGTACCGAACTCTTGTTGAGTGGGCGGCTGGTGTTTGCGTGAACGCTGCACTACCAAACTCTTCTCTATGGGGACCTCATTTGCCAGTAAAAATATGATAATTGGTTCTTTACCCTTCTATCTGGCAACAAAACTGACACCTTTTTGCAAGGAGTCATGTTTGCATAGACCGCAATACCTGCAGTCATAAATACAAACAAAAGACATAACTCTGATAATGTGCACTGTCCTTGAAGTTGATTGGTCCACACCCGAGGAAAGCTGTCTCGGGTGTGGACCAATCAACTTCAAGGACAGTGCACATTATCAGAGTTATGTCTTTTGTTTGTATTTATGACTGCAGGTATTGCGGTCTATGCAAACATGACTCCTTGCAAAAAGGTGTCAGTTTTGTTGCCAGATAGAAGGGTAAAGAACCAATTATCATACCAAACTCTTGTTGAGTGAGCGGCTGGTGTTTGCGTGAACGCTGCACTACCGAACTCTTGTTGACTGGGGCAGCTGGTGTTTGTGTGACCGCTGCACTACCGAACTCTTGTTGAGTGAGCGGCTGGTGTTTGTGTGACCGCTGCACTACCGAACTCTTGTTGAGTGAGCGGCTGGTGTTTGTGTGACCGCTGCACTACCGAACTCTTGTTAAGTGGGCGGCTGCTGTTTGTGTGAACGCTGCAGTACCGAACTCTTGTTGAGTGAGCGGCTGGTGTTTGTGTGAATGCTGCACTACCGAACTCTTGTTGAGTGGGCGGCTGGTGTTTGTGTGAACGCTGCACTACCGAACTCTTGTTGAGAGGGCGACTGGTGTTTGTGTGAATGCTGCACTACCGAACTCTTCTTCTTGGTTCTTTCGGTAAAGTCACGTAGAAGGGAAGTAATAAAATAATAAAAATAAAACATAATAACATAATTCTCACGACGTTTCGGCCACAACGCAAGCAGCCGTCCTCAGCAGTCCTCAGCAGGACGGCTGCTTGCGTTGTGGCCGAAACGTCGTGAGAATTATTTTATTATGTTTTATTTTTATTATTTTATTACTTCCCTTCTACGTGACTTTACCGAAAGCACCAAGAAGATGAAACTCTGCAGTCACGAAAGCTTTAAATCGATACCGAACTATTGTTGAGTGAGTGGCTGGTGTTTGTGTGAATGCTGCACTACCGAACTCTTGTTGAGTGAGCGGCTGGTGTTTGTGTGACCGCTGCACTACCGAACTCTTGTTTGACTGAGCGGCTGGTGTTTGTGTGAATGCTGCACTACCGAACTCTTGTTGAGTGGGCGGCTGGTGTTTGCGTGAACGCTGCACTACCGAACTCTTGTTGAGTGAGCGGCTGGTGTTTGCGTAAATGCTGCACTACCGAACTCTTGTTGAGTGGGCGGCTGGTGTTTGTGTGACCGCTGCACTACCGAACTCTTGTTGAGTGGGCGGCTGGTGTTTGTGTGAACGCTGCACTACCGAACTCTTGTTGAGTGGGCGGCTGGTGTTTGTGTGACCGCTGCACTACCGAACTCTTGTTGACTGGGGCAGCTGGTGTTTGTGTGACCGCTGCACTACCGAACTCTTGTTGAGTGAGCGGCTGGTGTTTGTGTGACCGCTGCACTACCGAACTCTTGTTGAGTGAGCGGCTGGTGTTTGTGTGACCGCTGCACTACCGAACTCTTGTTAAGTGGGCGGCTGCTGTTTGTGTGAACGCTGCAGTACCGAACTCTTGTTGAGTGAGCGGCTGGTGTTTGTGTGAATGCTGCACTACCGAACTCTTGTTGAGTTGGCGGCTGGTGTTTGTGTGAACGCTGCACTACCGAACTCTTGTTGAGAGGGCGACTGGTGTTTGTGTGAATGCTGCACTACCGAACTCTTCTTCTTGGTTCTTTCGGTAAAGTCACGTAGAAGGGAAGTAATAAAATAATAAAAATAAAGCATAATAACATAATTCTCACGACGTTTCGGCCACAACGCAAGCAGCCGTCCTCAGCAGTCCTCAGCAGGACGGCTGCTTGCGTTGTGGCCGAAACGTCGTGAGAATTATTTTATTATGTTTTATTTTTATTATTTTATTACTTCCCTTCTACGTGACTTTACCGAAAGCACCAAGAAGATGAATCTCTGCAGTCACGAAAGCTTTAAATCGATACCGAACTATTGTTGAGTGAGTGGCTGGTGTTTGTGTGAATGCTGCACTACCGAACTCTTGTTGAGTGAGCGGCTGGTGTTTGTGTGACCGCTGCACTACCGAACTCTTGTTGAGTGAGCGGCTGGTTTTTTGTGTGAATGCTGCACTACCGAACTCTTGTTGAGTGGGCGGCTGGTGTTTGCGTGAACGCTGCACTACCGAACTCTTGTTGACTGGGGCAGCTGGTGTTTGTGTGACCGCTGCACTACCGAACTCTTGTTGAGTGGGCGGCTGGTGTTTGTGTGACCGCTGCACTACCGAACTCTTGTTGAGTGGGCGGCTGGTGTTTGTGTGAACGCTGCACTACCGAACTCTTGTTGAGTGGGCGGCTGGTGTTTGTGTGACCGCTGCACTACCGAACTCTTGTTGACTGGGGCAGCTGGTGTTTGTGTGACCGCTGCACTACCGAACTCTTGTTGAGTGAGCGGCTGGTGTTTGTGTGACCGCTGCACTACCGAACTCTTGTTGAGTGAGCGGCTGGTGTTTGTGTGACCGCTGCACTACCGAACTCTTGTTAAGTGGGCGGCTGCTGTTTGTGTGAACGCTGCAGTACCGAACTCTTGTTGAGTGAGCGGCTGGTGTTTGTGTGAATGCTGCACTACCGAACTCTTGTTGAGTGGGCGGCTGGTGTTTGTGTGAACGCTGCACTACCAAACTCTTGTTGAGAGGGCGACTGGTGTTTGTGTGAATGCTGCACTACCGAACTCTTCTTCTTGGTTCTTTCGGTAAAGTCACGTAGAAGGGAAGTAATTAAATAATAAAAATAAAACATAATAACATAATTCTCACGACGTTTCGGCCACAACGCAAGCAGCCGTCCTCAGCAGTCCTCAGCAGGACGGCTGCTTGCGTTGTGGCCGAAACGTCGTGAGAATTATTTTATTATGTTTTATTTTTATTATTTTATTACTTCCCTTCTACGTGACTTTACCGAAAGCACCAAGAAGATGAATCTCTGCAGTCACGAAAGCTTTAAATCGATACCGAACTATTGTTGAGTGAGTGGCTGGTGTTTGTGTGAATGCTGCACTACCGAACTCTTGTTGAGTGAGCGGCTGGTGTTTGTGTGACCGCTGCACTACCGAACTCTTGTTGAGTGAGCGGCTGGTGTTTGTGTGAATGCTGCACTACCGAACTCTTGTTGAGTGGGCGGCTGGTGTTTGCGTGAACGCGGCACTACCGAACTCTTGTTGACTGGGGCAGCTGGTGTTTGTGTGACCGCTGCACTACCGAACTCTTGTTGAGTGGGCGGCTGGTGTTTGTGTGACCGCTGCACTACCGAACTCTTGTTGAGTGGGCGGCTGGTGTTTGTGTGAACGCTGCACTACCGAACTCTTGTTGAGTGGGCGGCTGGTGTTTGTGTGACCGCTGCACTACCGAACTCTTGTTGACTGGGGCAGCTGGTGTTTGTGTGACCGCTGCACTACCGAACTCTTGTTGAGTGAGCGGCTGGTGTTTGTGTGACCGCTGCACTACCGAACTCTTGTTGAGTGAGCGGCTGGTGTTTGTGTGACCGCTGCACTACCGAACTCTTGTTAAGTGGGCGGCTGCTGTTTGTGTGAACGCTGCAGTACCGAACTCTTGTTGAGTGAGCGGCTGGTGTTTGTGTGAATGCTGCACTACCGAACTCTTGTTGAGTGGGCGGCTGGTGTTTGTGTGAACGCTGCACTACCGAACTCTTGTTGAGAGGGCGACTGGTGTTTGTGTGAATGCTGCACTACCGAACTCTTCTTCTTGGTTCTTTCGGTAAAGTCACGTAGAAGGGAAGTAATAAAATAATAAAAATAAAACATAACAACATAATTCTCACGACGTTTCGGCCACAATGCAAGCAGCCGTCCTCAGCAGTCCTCAGCAGGACGGCTGCTTGCGTTGTGGCCGAAACGTCGTGAGAATTATTTTATTATGTTTTATTTTTATTATTTTATTACTTCCCTTCTACGTGACTTTACCGAAAGCACCAAGAAGATGAATCTCTGCAGTCACGAAAGCTTTAAATCGATACCGAACTATTGTTGAGTGAGTGGCTGGTGTTTGTGTGAATGCTGCACTACCGAACTCTTGTTGAGTGAGCGGCTGGTGTTTGTGTAGAGGTGATACGCGCTGGGATTAAGGATCGTATGCACAGTGCGTGATGATTGGCTGTGTAGGTGGTGACGCGCGCTGACGGTGGAGGATCAGGGGTCAGCGCGGGGTCGTGGGTTACGGGGTACCGATTGGCTGTGGGCGGTGACGCGCTGAGAGGGAGTGATCAGGTGGCAGCGCAGTGTGATTGGTGGAGTAATGTTAACACGCGCTGGGGAAAGCGGATCGTAGAGAGAGTGCGTCGTGATTGGGTCATTAAGGAACGACGCTCACGTCGACGCCGCATCAGCTCCGTCCCTCGTGAGCAGGGGCTATAAAAGGGGATGCACACAGGCGTAAGGGCAGTGTGTAACCAGCGAAGAATGAAGACGGGGATGAAGACCTAGAGCCCTGCGGTACCTAGCCCCGCTGTCCTAAGGGGACCGGGACTCTGTGTAACCCAGAGGCGAGTGTAGTGGGTGTAGCCATAGGTCTACACGAGCCGAATGTACTGTGTGTAGCCAGGGCATAGGGCTTACACGAGTCGAGTGTATTGTGTAGCCGGAGGCATAGGGCTTACACGAGTCGAGTATATTGTGTGTAGCCAGAGGCATAGGGTCTACACGAGTCAAGTGTATCGGGTGTAGCCAGAGGCCTAGAGCTTACACGAGATTAGTGGAGTGTGTCGTCGGAAGAAGAAAGACCACACGTTGTATTGTGATACCTAAAGGATTTAATAAAAGTGTGTTACCCGTCAAGAAGTTCCTGCCGTCAATTCCCATACTTCAACTGGCGTCAGAAGTGAAACGGTCTTCCAAGCATGGATACAAGGGGGAGCCGTCGGACCCACGGGATTGACCACGGGGACAACCTCGACGACGCGGGCCAGCTGGCATCGGGGGGTGAGGAAGAGGAGTTGCCCACGGGGCAGGATCCGCCGACGGCGCCGGACGAGCGACGGGGGACTGACGCCGTGCTTCGCGAAGCGCTCTCCCGTCTGGCGGAGCTGCTGCTCGCCGCCGCGTCCATCCTGGCGGAGATCAGCTCGTCGGGAGGAGCGGGGACGGCGGCCGACGTTCTACAGGGTCGCCCTGCAGATTCCCGCCAAAACGATTTGGCGATTCCCGCCATTTCATCTGCACCGACTTTTGGCGGGAACGGCCATCACCACGTGGCAGCGGTTCTCCATGCGCGCCCGCTGACGTCACCAACGCGCGCGGCGGACCGCCATCACACACCCGCCGCTGGGGCCGCCATCTTACACACCGACGGGGCGGCAGAGAGGAAGCAGAGGAGGAGC